>NC_134266.1:210136159-211456334 GCF_031893055.1 Leptodactylus fuscus
GTACACTCCTAAGGCAGGGTCAGGAAAGATCCTTGGATTACAACCCAATGCACAGTTTCCACCGGTTTTGCAGGACTTTTTCTGTGCTGATTTTAAGCGAAAATTGCGGCAGAGTCTCCTCAGTTTGTGCTGAAGTTGATCTTCACAAAATATCTTTTTCTATATCTTTGGATCAGAATTGATGATACAGGAGCACTGTCAACTGGTGGTTTTCATAAAAAGATAACCACCAATAGCAAGTCTGTTTTGGGACACTTATCATCCATTCCTACTGAAATGGGGTATACTTAAGGGCCAATTTCTTAGGACCCATAGGAATTGTTACCATTTATCTGAATTTCAAGTTAAGACCATGCGGAGGGCAGCTAGGATTGTCAGGCAGACACGAGATCACACATGCCGCCAGTTGAGCAGGGCTCCTTTCACTCCATTCATGGAACAATGATACCTGTATACGTTTTGTAGAAACATTTGATCAATAGGGTGAACAGGTGAGGGAGATTCTCATTAGATATCATTCTGCGTTATGCGTTGATGAAGCCTGAAGGCGAAACGGCGTTGGGGTAAGCATGTGGCAGGGTAAGGATGGTGTAACTTGTACTTATTATTAGGCATATGGGTATCTATTCAAGGGGTCAGTGGCATACTATGACATAGTATATGATATATTGGGTTGAGGATTTCCTCTCTTGCTATTTAGCCTTTTGTTCCCCCCTTTTCTGATATTTGTATCTTTTTTTGATATTATACCATCCCTCCTTGTCACTATTATGGTTTATTTCTGTTTCTCTCATTTTATGTAGTGTTTGCTATTGTGTATTACATGTTAATAAAATGAAATTATTTGCCACTTTAATTATGGTTACATAGAGTATATAGGCCTGCATGTGGCTTCTCCTTAGTACACAGGTGCAGCACCAAGGCCCGTGTACAGCAGTTTTTACTGCTAGATCGTGGTATTTGGCATTCAGCTCAGTCTCTCAGATAAAGGCTATATGCATGGTGGATACTCCAAACTCACTCAATAAATGAAGGCACTGTTTCTTTATATAACAAGGACTCTCTGGGGCTCACACTGTCCTCCCCTGGTCCTGTATAGGACTTGGTACTCACTGGACACTTCTGACAGTCTAGCTCATGTCACAGCCACTCATTATGGGCACATCTATCTTCAGTCTTGGTGCCTCCCATGCCCCTATATGATTACAATGCCAGGCACCACTGCTGATGGCGCAGGAGACCCCGAACTATTCTACCACAAGCAATGTAGAAAGTCTATACAACGGTCACTAATGGGTTAATAAATGGTCATGAGCTATTCAGTTTATTGTAGGTGATATATTTAGGGTATGTACAGCTCCCATGTCTTACGGTTACACTCACAAAACCCTTCATATGTTTAATGGTTTCCAGTAGCAACTATAAACACAGTCTCTGTACCGAGAAATACATACATTGTGGCAATATACAAGCTTATTCCTGATTCGGGGTATTTCCTATCTCGTTGTAGTGTGGAGAGGGGCTACACACTCATGGTGGACACAGGTCCCTCGGTGCAACCTATGTCTATTATCTAGTTGTGAATACCAAAAGAACAAACCTCTTACCTGTCATAAGTTGAGGCCACCCATAATCAGCTACAATGAAGCCCACCCTTATGACACCCACACAGGCCCACAATCTGTGTCACCCATGAAAAAGAAACATCCATGGCTTCATAGCTCAGAATTCCCGTGGCTACTAAGTCTCCCACTGCACCATCGCCCACATCACCCGCACAGCGTAATATGCTCCCCACAGTGGCCCCAAACAGTATAAAATGCTCCCAAGAGTTTCCCTTGAGCAGTTTCAGGTGAACCCCACAAAATCCTATAAATATTCATGAGGTTCAGCACTCTGGTTAGTTTCTGTGCTATTATTAAACACTTTGATCACCTCAGACCCCAGAGTATAATAATCAGAGACAATCTTGTCATTCTCACTCCATCCGGCTCTCTGCAGCATCCTCCTCAGTCCTCTTTTGCCTGTGACAGTGGTGACTCTGTGGCCTGTGATTGGTCCTCAGTGGTTATGTGAGACGCACAGACATCATTATGCTGGAGTACCCAACATGGCTGTTGAGTCCCAATCACAAGTCCCAGCAGTTACTCCTGGAGAGTGTGACCTCAGTCACAGAGCAGAAGAGCCCTAAAGAGGATGCTGGGAACCATCACACCCCTGCAACCGCATTCATTATATATGTCACCTCAACATTGATGATCCTGAGGATGCAATCCGTATTTTCATTTTGCTATATAAGCTTTCTAACTTGTGTTTGGACATTATTAGAATTGATGCAAGGAGTCTCCTATTTGAGCGTAGACTCCTGACTGTTTATAGTATCCATATATATTATTCAGGGGACAAATAAAAGGGGATGCAAGTTGTGTCCACCTAGACATGGCTGGTTATGAGAATCATAATTGTGGGATGGGTTTGTTACTTTCCATTTCGCTCAGTGAAAAGTTATTAGAAAAAGTGGCGTTGGTTATTCTATATAGATCGGATATAGTTATATGGACTTAGTTGCTTTTAGCGTTATAATCAAATGACTGCAGGCTTTTGTTACAAAACTTTATTGTAAAACTCCTTCATTTCTGCACCTCTGCAGCCTGAAAATACTTTTCATCTAAAAGAATAAGGACAAAATGTGCAGCTAATAAATAAAAGCTCTATTTTTTTCCAATATCCTTGTTCTTGTGCCCTTTAGATAATGTTTTGCAAAACATCATTGCTGCTTGAAAAGGATGAGAGTTGTAAAAAGGGTTTACCTATAATAACACTATATGTAAGTTCATTGTTAGGAGGTGACCCGTATTATTGCTGAATGAATAGTCTTGATAGTCAAAGGTGACAAAGAAGCCCCTTAAAGGAATAAAACCCCGAGAAATAAACAGTACAGTACTGTTTGTCAGTCTGCAGTATTGCATGATCTCGCTGCATCCTTTGTCCTACAGTGTAGCTCAATACAGGAGTGTCAAGAGGAGGGGAAATTGGCTGATCTACAGAGATACAATAATGTTTCCTTTTTCACAGTACTGATATATTTTAATGAATTTAATAGGGAACGTGTAAGGTCAGCTTCACTCTCTTGTAATGGTATACGTCTGAAATGCAGATCCGAATACGGACATATAATGAAACAGCATGCTTCAATATTCTATCAGAATATTTATGAGAATTAAGATAAAATAATCCTTTAATAATCCCACCATGGGGAAATTCAGTGTGTTACAGCAGCATGAATAATACAGTAACATATTACAAGAAAGAACACATACGAGTTCATAGCAGATAGAAAAAGATACGAGGAGTCACAGCAACTAAAAAGTAAAAGAAAGACACAGGATCATTTAGTTCTCTGTGTGCAGTGATCTCTGCTTAGCCTGAGGTTGATTATACAGCCTGACCGCGGTTGGAAGGAAGGATCTCCGATAGCGCTCCTTTTCACACTTGGGGTGAAGCATTCGGTCACTGACAGTACTGCACAGTGCTTTCACAGTCTCATACATGGGATGGGAGTTATTAAATCAGTATTTCATCTGTAGCGGCATTAATTGGTTTTCTTTTCTGCAAAGCAGACATTGCTCAATTATTTTTGCCTAATAAAACATAATATCAATGAATCAGAAACACTGATGAAATACTGATACATCTATTTTTCAAAACTATCCCATAGACTATAATTGGTGTATTTATGTCAGAAATGGATGAAAGTAAAACATGCTGTACAGTTTCAAAAACAGATGGGAAAAATACAGACATGTGAACAGCACTATAGATTAACGTCAACGACAGATTCGGATTCACAACATTATTGGATCTGTATTACAGACGTCTACCAATATGACCAACTAAAGCAGGCCTAATAAAGAAGTTTACTGTTTTTGCACCTAACCTAGACCTGAAGTAAAGTTCACTTTCATGTACACAAATTTCTGCTCGATAGCTTATTCTATGATTAAATATAACGTTTGGTCTGCACCCCCTAGTGTAATAAATATTAATAAAGGGCAATTAATAGTTTAATCTGATATCAGATTAATCTATTAATTGCTCTTTATTAATATTTATTGCAGTTACTGCAGTTATTTCTTTCCTTATTGGTCTTTTTGCTCCTTTTCTTGTTGTGGAAAAACCATCCAATCCCAGTGCTGCAGTGTAAAGTATGGAAATCAGCAGATGCTTATACTTGAGTTTTAAGACTGCAATTGTACTTTACTACTGCAACAAAAAGAGCAAATGCATAGAAAAAGAAACAATCTTGAAACATTACAAGCACTACGATATAAAATGTTATGGTAGAAAAAAGTAACGTATCTAGCACTTAGAAATGAAAATACTATGTGAAGAATTTGTAGCCATACCACATTTGTGTGATTCTCCCCTTCCATATGTGCAAATATTCAGTGTTATCTTTGTCTGGTCTGGCTACGTAATTCCCGCTTTAACAAATCTGTGGTCAAAAGGTGCACAGGGTTGCTAAGAATCCTTTTTTCACAGAAAATGTCTGTATTCTTTGAACAGAGAGAGCAGCCTTCAAAGACTCATGCTGCAAAAGTTGCTTTGTGGTCATCTAGGAATAGAAAAATATAGAAGAAAGGAATTATTGAACTGATAGCTTCTACTGTAAACTTATAAAGACAGTGATAGGAAGAGGGGAAGTCAGTTTCCATGCTGACATTTACCACCTTCAATGAAACACAAGACAATTATTTAAGCTGTGATATTTAGGAAACGCTTTGAAAAGAAGTTCACGTTGGTAAAGTAAGAACAGAACATGAAAACAATTCCATTACTGACACGGCAGTGCCCAACCTGTCCCCTACCAATGTAGCTGTTCCCCCAACTGTCTCCAAGGTTTCTATCTACATTACGCATTCTCTGACACTCATTACCCCACCACATTACACTATTGCCTGACATAAAAACTGTTAAAAGCAACCTGACAACTCATCTCTTAAAGGAATTCTATCGTTAAAATGCTGTTTTTTCTCACTAACAGGAAGGAATAGCCTTAAGAAAAGCTATTCTTCTCCTACCTTTAGATGTCTTCTCCACACCGTCATTCGGTAGAAATCCCGGTTTTCTTCAGTATGCGCTCAAACAGCACTGGAGGCGTCCCCAGTGCTGTGAGAGAAGTCGCCTACATCTTCGTCTGGAACGCCCTCTCTCCGCGTCTTCTTCCGGCGCTGGGTTCAAAGTTCTACGCATGCGCAGTCGGTTCTGCCATCGGGCCAAACCGGGCAGGGCCGACTGCACTTGCCTGCACCCATTTTTTTGTGGTCACTTACACTGACGGACCAATGGCAGAGCTGACTGCACATGCGTAGAAGTTTAAACCCAGCGCAGGAATATGAAGCGGAGAGAGGCTGTTCCAGACGAAGATGGAGGCAGCACTGGAGATTTCTCTCGCAGCACTGGGGACGCCCCCAGTGCTGTGAGAGAACTAATTTGCTAACAAATTAGCTCATCACAAGATCTATCAGTTCTGGTGCGACAAATACAGCAGTTGAGGTGGCTTGTATGTTTCTTAATAGTGAGACCACAGACGTCCGTGTGACACGCATTGTACAAGTCTGGAATGATGGTCTGAAAAAAGTTGAAGCATTGACTTCAATATCATCATCAGAAGCGTTGGCTTGAGTTTGCAAAATAAGTGCAAAAAGTGGATAGTAGAAGATTGGTAACGTGATTTGGAGAGATGAAACAAAAGCCAATAACTCAACTAAGATGATTGCAAATGTTTCAGGGAGAAACAAGGGAGAAGGGGGCTAACATTTGGAGGAACTGCCAAGTTTGGTGGAGGAAGCCTGATTATAAAGGTGTTGGATATTTGACCATGATCAATAGAGGTCTCAGTACTGAGCTATATGTGAATATCCTACAAGATGAGTTACTTCGTACACTTGAGTACTATGAACAAAGAAATGGTTCAATAACAATGGAACCACAGTCCCCAGACCTCAACCCTATCAAACACTAGTGGGAAGAGTTGAAGAAAAAGCTGTATTTGTATAAAAGTGAGTTGAACAGTATGCATCAACATTGGGAATGAGTAGAAGAGACCTGGGATAGGACTTCAGTCAAGATGTCCTGCAATCTGATCGAGACCATTCCCAGAAGAATTCAGGCAGTGTTGAAAGCCAAAGGTGGATTTAAAAAATTGTTTAGATGTTTAGGAGCAAAACAGTAACAATGCAGTTACATGACAAGAATCTGCATAACTCACCATATGCTAAACACTTACAAGTCAAATTTATCCCGGTCTATGATTGCCCATCAGTGGAAATCCACACCGTGTCTGACTTAACGAATTGATCCATCACGTTGACCTGGCCTTCACTCTAGAGCACATGCTAACTAGTAAAAATCACACCAGTCTCAGTTTCCGCTCCAAGTGGTCCCTCTGGTCCTCTCATATGGAGGCCAGGAGAGCTTCTCTTCCCGCTCTGTCCCAGACCCCTCCTTCCTTAGCTTCTTGACCATCTGATAGTATTGGTTGATACATCTTATTTGCCTATTTGGCGGAGGCTCTGACACATTTAGTCCCAGTTTGTTTGTTTTTTGGGATTTCGAACCTCTTCCAGGTATGATGTTTTGGTTGTGTTCTCTTGTTTATATGTTAATTTGTCCTATCCCTGCTTTTTCTCTCTCACACTTTTTCCCTCCCTTCTTTTTCTCCCCTCCCTTCTTACTTTTGTCTTTCTTTTTCTCGACTATTTCTTCTAGGTTCATGTCATTATGCAAATTGTTTATTGTATATGTGTTTTATTGCTGTCCATGCTTTGTGATGTGGGGAGCTGTTTTTTTCGCTCCCTTATCTTTGCTTAGCGTGTTACTGGTATCCTTTGCCTTTCTGAATATATTGTAAAATCTCTCTTTTTCTCTCAATAAAAATCTAATTTAAAATAAAATACAAGTCAAATTTATGTATGAGATAGCCAAGATGATTGTCTATAAAAATATGGTAGCCTCACATTAGAAGCTAAAGTGGATGGTGAGATATGGAGCCTGAAAGGCGCAAAAGTTCAAAACATTGTTACCCTTTTTCTTCTTCTGCTTCTGCACGTGCGCGGCCAGACCAGTCTGACGCACGTGCGATATCAACCCCTAGACGCTGTCAACCGCGCGGCCCATTAACCATGTGCACAGCAAGTGAGAATGTGCACCAAATAAGACCGCGGACAACACAATCCACCCCCACTAATGATTTAAATAGACCTGTTTTCCGCTGGGCCGGCATGCATCCGGCTCTACGGAACAGGTACAGTTAATTTATTGCATCCTACATTATTTGGTACAAGTAAAGTATGACATCTAATTACCTGGACCCTTTGGTAAGGCCAATGTCTATCTTATATTAACATTACTGCATTAGGTCAGCTGCAGGTGTTGCCCAGCTTGGCTACTCCTGTAGCAAACTTGTACGATATACATCAAATACCCCCAGAGAGATAATCTTTATTGGATAACTACACTAATACTTTAAGCACGATTACACTGGCTTTTAAGTAACAACCAGTCCATGTAACAACACAAAATACGATACATTTATCTATTTATTCTTTTATTTCTACTTTCAACCGTCTATGAACAAACTGAGATGTCATTTTGGTTTCACTTTGTATCATTGTCTGCTTAAACTTGAAAGGCTTCTTCAGTGTGTGAACTTGTCTCGTGTCTAATTCCAACAGTTATACTTGCATTTTTGCGCACAATATTCTGGAAAATTCTCTTGTCTATTGAATATGTGAAATGTGACCACTTACCTGATATTGTTTTAACTATTTTTTATTCTCATATCTGATTAAGTCGATCTTTATGTTTTTATGTTGTGAACAAAAAATTGACGGATGCATGTATATATGTATATTTTTCATGTTTTAAATTTTAGCAATCTACACTTGATAAAGGGTGGATACGAGCCCGAAACGCATCGTGTGATATTGCCAATAAACTCTATTCATTTGACTCACAGTGGAAGCGCGATTCTTTTCTGCTCCCATCCTTGCATACAAAGGATAGGACTGGTCCTTGTATCCATTATCTTCACGCCTTCGGGTTGAAAGAATCAGCTGCATGCCACAACAGAAAGGAACCTATCCTCCAATTAGTTTTGATGTTTATTTCAAGTGTTTGTGGTCATCCATAACCCAACCAGGTGAGATTTTCAAATTTTCCCACCTACCTTCGTGCATCCAATTGAATTGCGCTATGGGGCACTCGGTGTCCTTTACTTCTTCTCTTTCGTAAGCTTACCCTTTTTCTTATAAGTGTATTCTGCAGTACTTTACCAATCATAGGGTTCATGAACAGACAAAATGAGACATTATAGAGTAATAAATAAATTCACAAAATAGGATTGAGAGCAATGACAGACTTCACTTGGTATGGAGGACTTTCACAAAGTCTAAGCCTTGTGGTGACACAGATCTTTGCCTCTTATATGGGATGTATCTCCTGATCTAGGTAGATCACTCAGTCCATCATCAAAGGACTAAACAGTGGGAAGGACTGGAGTATAGTTTGAGTCCAATACCATTACAAACACTTCCATGGTTATAACTCATGCCTAAACAACAGGCTTTCAGATTCCAACTACTAACAACCTAAGTTTTACAACTCTTGCAATCCTTGACAAATGACCTATGTCTGGTAGGTCAAGCCCTTTTACACTTCTACCTCTATTTTCCAGGCTCCTTGTCTTGATTTGCCTAGTTTTCGGGCTTGGTATTTTGGTAGTGCTTTACAACTCCTGTCCTCTTATCAGACTCTTCAGGATCACAGCTGCCTTGGCTGTCTTATACCTAGCTAATTCATTTATAGTGGCAATATTTTTTTGCTGCTCCCTATCCCATTTAGCTGTTTGCTGTGGAATCACTTCCCAGTTGAGTCTTGGACCATTTGGAGAGGGACATGCGCCTTGACAGCAATGTCAAAGGAAAAATGTACCACCGTTCATAAAATTGCTTTTCATAAATAAATAGTACTTGTAAATATAAGAAACTTTGTAATGTATCTTACTAAAGAAATCTGTTTCCTTCTAAACATATTAAACTGCTTTTGTATGTGTTATCTTCACTTTCACTGTTTGTTATATAGAGCCTGTATCCATTTCACACATAACTCTATGTAGAGGGTTGTAAACTGATTTATTGCCATTTTGCGCAGTAGTCTTAACTTGAAACCTACAGTGTTAGAAGTGTCCCCTCACTGACAGAGTAGCAAAGTATAGCAGCTACAGGTATAAGGGCCCCTTCACACGGAGTAAACGCGTGTGTATTTTGGCAAAATACACGTGTAAAAATACACGTGTAAAAATCAGACTCCCATTGACTTCAATGGCATTTTCTTTTACACGTGTAAAAATACACGGCAAAATACACATCAAAATACACGTCAAAATACACGTATAAAATGTCATTGAAGTCAATGGGAGTCTTATTTTTACACGTGTATTTTGCCAAAATACACACGTGTTTCCTCCATGTGAAGGGGCCCTTAGTGTGCCTTTTCTATCAGCCTCCTTCTCCCACTCCCCTCTCCATAGGATAATATGTAAATAGTGTCTCAGATTGTTAAATTGAAAAGGAACCATATATTTTTTTAAAGACAATAAATTGAAAAGTTTCTTATATTTATGTAGTGCTCATTTACGATTTTTTTTTTTTTTTGTAGAATTGGAGGTATACCTTAAAATCTGCACTGTTATGCATGCCCTAACCATGACTTTTCATGTATCCTTCTCCATATCTGGTGGGATTGCTCAACAATCAAGTCTTTCTGGGTTTGAGTGCTTAAAACTTTTTTCAGAGTCTATGTAGTCAGGATAGTAAATTCTCCCATCATGACATTACTGTCCCTTTTATCTGATTCCATTCCCAAGTGTAAGAGCTCATCTCTGTAGGTTTTTTTGGTAATGGTTTATGCTGTGATTCCTAGACCACGGACATTCATATCGATTCCAACTATGAGTGAATGGGCTCAGCTGCTGAATGGTATAATGTGCACTGATGGAGATTCTAAGGAGCATCACTGCACATGACACCATTCTACTGGATAATGCAGAAATCCTCCACTGAATTTCCGTTTTTATTGAGGACACTGTAGGGGTATAAATGCCTCTCTCCCAGGAGTCTGATCTCCCCCTAATGTTTTATTTTTCCCCCTCGCCTCTCCATGCATTCCTTCTACAGACTTTTTCTATACAGATTTTCTGAAGACCACCTTATGGGTAGACAATTGGCAGTGTTATTTATACACTGTTCCCTACTTACATAGTATTGCATTCAATTTTACCCAATGGTATTTTATCCGATGTTTGCATGTTCTATTTCCCTTTGAAAACATCAATTAAAATTATTCCAAATGGTTGGAAACCCTCCAATAATATCCCACGGAGCCAAGGAAAAATGTTAAAATCAACATGGGAGACATTTTAAAATAAAAACATTGTAGGAAAAAATCACCAGTCATAGACTTGTGTAATATAATCTTCAAGAAACAGGACTTCAATTTTAATAGTATAAGAAATTTCAGCGGAATGTATATATGAATACAGTGTGGAAAGATACACTAAAAGCATTTTTCATGGTCCTGAAATGTATTCAAATCTATGCATGAGTGCAACAAGCAGAAAAAAAATTGAAAATGCATTTTTCATGGTTCTGAAACTTAGTACCGTGATGTACTGTGTATGTAGAGTCAGTTTCTAACATAGGTATAGTATTTCAGATACACATTACTAATACAAGTCTGCAGGCTTTCCTGGGCCCTGCTAGTATGGGGCTATTTTGTGACTATGTAACATCTCTGCCTGTTCGGGCCTCTGCGCCACCCTCTGCTCACGTCCTGCGGCGCAGGAGGCGTGTGCAGTTTGATAATCTGCTTAAAGTTTTTAGTCGCACTGTGTGAACTCAGCTCTAGTTCTGTGATTGCATTTGCACCACACCCGTCTTCTGCCAATGTTGCCTCTGTCCATTAAGTGTTTGATTTCGTCTTGCCTGTGATTGACAGCTTTCCTTCCTGTCAGGCTCAGGGCGGGTTCTTCCTCCCCTATTTATTCTTGGCTCACATTCACACTGGTGCCGGTTATTGTCTCATGCTTGCTGGTTTCCCTTGCGGTTTATTTACTTGTATTCTAAATCCTTGACCTCTGGCTTCCCTACTGATTATTCTTCTGGACTCTGATTTGGCACTGCATCTCTCTACTGTTACCGAACCCTGGCTAGCTGACCTCCCTTTGTTGTTGTTCGTCTTGTCTGCGTTTTGTGTTTCACGTATTCAGGGAGGGACTGTCTTCATGGTTGTCGCCTATTACCTAGAATAGGGCCTGGCAATAGGAAGGGAAAGTTGGGGGCTTCAGCTTAGGGCTCACTGTCCCTTGTGCCCCTTCCTCCAGGGTTCACCAGCAGCTTCTGGGGAATTATCATCTGGCTATTCCCTAACAGACTACATTAAATGCTGGAACCATAGGATATAACCATGTGTTATATCCTAGGCCCAAGAAGGCCCAAGAATTGCAGAGTTTACCTTCCAGTACAATCAGATTGGTGGGAATCTAACACCTGACACCCCCAACGATCAGCTCTTCTCAACAGTTGATACACAGAGAATGGAGCAGGAAGCAGACAGCTGTAATAAGGACTGTACATGCCTGGGATTTAGATCCCAAAGACACCTGTGCCGGAAGAAGACGACATTGCATGTGTGAGCTCTGGGGACCGCCCACAGTGCTACAAGAAAATGAATTTGCATAACAACGAAAACCGAATCTACCGAATGGTGGCGCGGAGAAGACATCTAAAGGTAGGAGAAGAGTAGCCTTTCTTAAGGCTACATGTTAGTAAAATATGGGATTCTAATGATAGAATCCCTTTAAACTACTATAGGATCTGGCAATTTGTGTCATAAAAACAAAGTATAAGCAACTATAAAGACATATAAAGAAAAATAAACAGGCATGATATTTGGACCTAAAATGACATAAATAGAGATAAAATCTATAGATTATTTTAAGATTACGGAACACACTGTGATGGGGGGGGGGGGTTTTAAGTATAAATGACCAAATAGCTATTTATTACTGTTAACACAGAGATAGCAAATAGCACTAGCAATAATAGCACTGAGCAATAATGGAGACAGAAAAATATATGCAGATGTAGAAATGCAGTATATGCATGTATATACAGTCCTATGAAAAAGTTTGGGCACCCCTATTAATCTTAATCATTTTTAGTTCTAAATATTTTGGTGTTTGCAGCAGCCATTTCAGTTTGATATATCTAATAACTGATGGACACAGTAATATTTCAGGATTGAAATGAGGTTTATTGTACTAACAGAAAATGCGCAATATGCATTAAACCAAAATTTGACCGGTGCAAAAGTATGGGCACCTCAACAGAAAAGTGACATTAATATTTAGTAGATCCTCCTTTTGCAAAGATAACAGCCTCTAGTCGCTTCCTGTAGCTTTTAATCAGTTCCTGGATCCTGGATGAAGGTATTTTGGACAAACAATTCAAGTTCAGTTAAGTTAGATGGTCGCCGAGCATGGACAGCCCGCTTCAAATCATCCCACAGATGTTCAATGATATTCAGGTCTGGGGACTGGGATGGCCATTCCAGAACATTGTAATTGTTCCTCTGCATGAATGCCTGAGGATTTGGAGCGGTGTTTTGGATCATTGTCTTGCTGAAATATCCATCCCCGGCGTAACTTCAACTTCGTCACTGATTCTTGAACATTATTCTCAAGAATCTGCTGATACTGAGTGGAATCCATGCGACCCTCAACTTTAACAAGATTCCCGATGCCGGCATTGGCCACACAGCCCCAAAGCATGATGGAACCTCCACCAAATTTTACAGTGGGTAGCATGTGTTTTTCTTGGAATGCTGTTTCTTTTTGGACGCCATGCATAACGCCTTTTTTTTATAACCAAACAACTCAATTTTTGTTTCCAAAATGAAGCTGGCTTCTCCAAATGTGCTTTTTCATACCTCAGGCAACTCTATTTGTGGCGTACGTGCAGAAACGGCTTCTTTCTCATCACTCTCCCATACAGCTTCTATTTGTGCAAAGTGCGCTGTATTGTTGACCGATGCACAGTGACACCATCTGCAGCAAGATGATGCTGCAGCTCTTTGGAGGTGGTCTGTGGATTGTCCTTGACTCTTCTCACCATTCTTCTTCTCTGCCTTTCTGATATTTTTCTTGGCCTGCCACTTCTGGGCTTAACAAGAACTGTCCCTGTGGTCTTCCACTTCCTTACTATGTTCCTCACAGTGGAAACTGACAGGTTAAATCTCTGAGACAACGTTTTGTATCCTTCCCCTGAACAACTATGTTGAACAATCTTTGTTTTCAGATCATTTGAGAGCGGGCTGTCCATGCTCGGCGACCATCAAACTTAACTGAACTTGAATTGTTTTGTAGAAAGAAATGGTCCAAAATACCTTCATCCAGGATCCAGGAACTGATTAAAAGCTACAGGAAGCGACTAGAGGCTGTTATCTTTGCAAAAGGAGGATGTACTAAATATTAATGTCACTTTTCTGTTGAGGTGCCCATATTTTTGCACCGGTCAAATTTTGGTTTAATGCATATTGCGCATTTTCTGTTAGTACAATAAACCTCATTTCAATCCTGAAATATTACTGTGTCCATCAGTTATTAGATATATCAAACTGAAATGGCTGTTTCAAACACCAAAATATTTAGAACTAAAAATGATTAAGATTAATAGGGGTGCCCAAACTTTTTCATAGGACTGTATATATATATATATATATATATATATATATATATATATATATATATATATAGTTTCATGTAAGTTCTACATATAAAATGTGACCATATTGCAGTCACAATCCTCCTGCTCAGTCAATTAAAATTGGCTTACACAGACTCATCTAATTTCACAACTACTGAGCGTGTATGGATGGATGGGCTCAAAATAAATTCTTACCTACACGGCAGAAACTAATACATATTCAACAAGTCCATCCAGCCAGTCATGAGATATGACAATCTGATTGGTATGGAAAATTCTGATAAATGTATTATATGCCAGTCTCCCACATAACTATAGCAACACATTCACAATTTATTTAGTGGTAATAAGGCATGCCATGCTGCTTTGCAACATAGATAGTGCAGGGAATTACAAAAAATACATATTTAACCAAAATATTAATATTTCTTTGATGAAATAAGTGCAGTTGCTCAGACTGTTCCTGTACCCTGGAGGTATGAACATATTTGTCATTGTTTTCCATTGAAGCTTTCAGTTTTGTGATATTTATTTGCAAGTGAACTAAGTTATTGTGACATGGCCGGCCAACTTACAGACCTATACTGAAATAGCAACACTCCCCGGGGCACGAGCTTTCATAGTCTCCCTTCTGAGACATGTTGTATTTGCCATTTGTTAAAACTTCAAACATGGACATTCTGTATAGTTGGAAAGAAACGGAAAAAAAGAAAAAACAAAATATACTGTATGAAGGTAAAAAGAAACACTAGAAGTGCAATATGACAATGAAATAAGGAAATGAAAGGCTTTAGACATCACGCAGGGCATAGTATGAGTGTAGTAGGCAGGCTGTCCATGATATAGCGTAGCCTGTCGAAGGGTTGTCAATGCTGTATTACCATCCAACAGTCATGCACTCCAGCCTGAACTACTTATACTGTAGGTTGAATTGTCTTTACACCATGTCAAGTTTCTGATGATACGAGAATGACACTTCTACTCCAATTCTTCGGTGCAGCCCTACCTTGAGTCCCTATCTCCTTTACATTATGTACTTATTCCCTTAAAATATACAATTCTGCAAATATTATCCTGTTTAACTGCTTTCTGTCTGGAAATACATGAGATCCTTCTATTCATTTGTGTCTTGTGGTCTCGTGGTGACACCCTAAGAATAACTTGTCTATTATTCCATATATTTTTGTCTGGTTCAAGGCACCAGCCAAGGACCTTGTTATGGCAGGAAGACCCAAGCAATAAAGACACAGCTTTAATTTTTATCAATAGCAATATCTTCTGTCTAAATGTCTCAAAGTATATTTCTTCTTTATATGCATAATGTCCTAGTATATAGAAATATACCCCTTATGCCAGAACATTGTATGCTTTAAACATACAGTTAGGGCCAGAAATATTTGGACAGTGACACAATTTTCGCGAGTTGGGCTCTGCATGCCACCACATTGGTTTTGAAATGAAACCTCTACAACAGAATTCAAGTGCAGATTGTAACGTTTAATTTGAAGGGTTGAACAAAAATATCTGATAGAAAATGTAGGAATTGTACACATTTCTTTACAAACACTCCACATTTTAGGAGCTCAAAAGTAATTGGACAAATAAACATAACCCAAACAAAATATTTTTTTTTTCAATATTTTGTTGCGAATCCTTTGGAGGCAATCACTGCCTTAAGTCTGGAACCCATGGACATCACCAAACGCGGGGTTTCCTCCTTCTTAATGCTTTGCCAGGCCTTTACAGCCGCAGCCTTCAGGTCTTGCTTGTTTGTGGGTCTTTCCGCCTTAAGTCTGGATTTGAGCAAGTGAAATGCATGCTCAATTGGGTTAAGATCTGGTGATTGACTTGGCCATTGCAGAATGTTCCACTTTTTTGCACTCATGAACTCCTGGGTAGCTTTGGCTGTATGCTTGGGGGTCATTGTCCATCTGTACTATGAAGCGCCGTCCGATCAACTTGGCAGCATTTGGCTGAATCTGGGCTGAAAGTATATCCCGGTACACTTCAGAATTCATCCGGCTACTCTTGTCTGCTGTTATGTCATCAATAAACACAAGTGACCCAGTGCCATTGAAAGCCATGCATGCCCATGCCATCACGTTGCCTCCACCATGTTTTACAGAGGATGTGGTGTGCCTTGGATCATGTGCCGTTCCCTTTCTTCTCCAAACTTTTTTCTTCCCATCATTCTGGTACAGGTTGATCTTTGTCTCATCTGTCCATAGAATACTTTTCCAGAACTGAGCTGGCTTCTTGAGGTGTTTTTCAGCAAATTTAACTCTGGCCTGTCTATTTTTGGAATTGATGAATGGTTTGCATCTAGATGTGAACCCTTTGTATTTACTTTCATGGAGTCTTCTCTTTACTGTTGACTTAGAGACAGATACACCTACTTCACTGAGAGTGTTCTGGACTTCAGTTGATGTTGTGAACGGGTTCTTCTTGACCAAAGAAAGTATGCGGCGATCATCCACCACTGTTGTCATCCGTGGACGCCCAGGCCTTTTTGAGTTCCCAAGCTCACCAGTCAATTCCTTTTTTCTTAGAATGTACCCGACTGTTGATTTTGCTACTCCAAGCATGTCTGCTATCTCTCTGATGGATTTTTTCTTTTTTTTCAGCCTCAGGATGTTCTGCTTCACCTCAATTGAGAGTTCCTTTGACCGCATGTTGTCTGGTCACAGCAACAGCTTCCAAATGCAAAACCACACACCTGGAATCAACCCCAGACCTTTTAACTACTTCATTGATTACAGGTTTACGAGGGAGATGCCTTCAGAGTTAATTGCAGCCCTTAGAGTCCATTGTCCAATTACTTTTGGTCCCTTGAAAAAGAGGAGGCTATGCATTACAGAGCTATGATTCCTAAACCCTTTCTCCGATTTGGATGTGGAAACTCTCATATTGCAGCTGGGAGTGTGCACTTTCAGCCCATATTATATATATAATTGTATTTCTGAACATGTTTTAGTAAACAGCTAAAATAACAAAACTTGTGTCACTGTCCAAATATTTCTGGCCCTAACTGTATTTCTCTGTGTACCAATAGATTAGGAATGTAAACCAAAATACTTTGGAAGCTTTATGTCAGAGAAGTTTCTGTCAATGAGAATAGTTGAGCCAGTGGCTCAACTATTTGGGTGACGGTCTCTCATACATAAGCCCTGGCTTTGAGACCCAGAACAGACTTAAAATAGATGAGAGATTATTAAGCATAAGCAACACCTTCATTAATACTGCCGTGAGACGATGTTTCAGTCCCTAGGTGGAGTAGAACAAATGAAAAACCCTATTGCTAACTTCATTGGGGACACATCAGAAATATCTGAGCAAAAAACACTTTACATGAAATGTCCTTTTGGCTATAATATAAATTCCTCTCATCCCTGTAATAACCAGGTCTATTTGGGCCTTAATGGTTTATCATTTTTTTTCCTTTTTGCCTTCTAAGAGCCATGATGTTTTTCCCTGGATGTAGCAATATGAAGGCTTGTTTTTTCTGGGTGGCCTCTATTTTTAATGCTACAATTCCAGGGTGCTTAAAATTTATTAGTTTACTTTTATTGAGTTACTGAGCAGTATTAAAGAGGACCTTTCATGGTTTGGGGCACAGGCAGTTCAATATACTGTACTACTGCTACTACTCTGAATTCAGCGCACTGTCGGCTTTCACGATCTGTGCCCCGGGTGAAGAGCTAGCGGTCCCGGTACCGTAGCTCTTTACAGCCGGAAGGGCGTTCCTGATAGTCAGTGAAGAACGTCCTTCTCTACAGCAGCGCCTATAGCGCTGTACTGTGAGAGAGGGGAGGAACGCCCCCTCCCCTCCTGATAATACTCGTCTATGGATGAGCACTGTGAGCGGAGGGAGGGGGCGTTCTTCCCCGCTCACACTGTACAGAGCGATAGGCGCTGATGTGCAGAAGGATGTTCCTAGCTGCACTAGGTTACGCAGTTGAGTATGCATGGTGCAAACAACCCCATCGAGGTGGTCCCACAGATTCAACTGGATTCAAGTTCAGGGAATTTGCTGGCCAAGGGAGTACGGTAAACTCATCCTGGTGCTCCTTGAACCACGCACGTACACTGTGAGCTTTATGGCACATTGCATTGTCCTGCTGGTTGATGCCATCATCCTGAGGAAAAACAATTTGCATGTAGGAGTGAACATTGTCCGCAAGGTACCATTTTGGGATAAAAACAACTTTTCTGTTTGCTTTTTATTCAGTTTATTGGGGTGGAGAGATATGTAAAAGCAGAAATTTTGTTAGTTTAATTTTATTCTTTTTTGTGACATCCACCACATGGAATAACTAAAGTAGTTCGGCTTATTATGGATGTGGTGATATCAGTTATGTGTACTTTTTACAATTTCTTTGTCATAACAAAAAAGTAACACACCCAGATAGAAGACATTGAAGATGACGCTGCGGACGAAGAAGGAGGCGGCGCTGGAGACGCTTCTCTGACAGTGGTGGGGAATCGCTGTTCACCCCCATCGCTGTGAGAGAACTCATTTGCATACCAGTAAAAAACAGTATTTCTAAGGAACGGCGGGGACCATGTCTAAAGGTAAGAGACGAATAGCCTTTCTAAAGGCTATTCCGATGTCTTATCCACAAAAAAAGGTTTTAATGGTAGAATCCCTTTAAAAAGAAGTGTCATGGGCTACTTATAGTGTACCTCTAAGGGCCCCTTCACACGGAGTATACGTTCGCTGATTCTGAACGTAAAAACACGTTCAAAATGAGCGCGTAAAGAGCAGCTCCCATTGACTTGAATGGGAGCCGGCATACGTACGCTGCCCATTGAAATCACTGGGAGGCTTTTTTCCCTATTGCTTTCAATGTATTATGTGCATATCACATTGAAAGCAATAGGGAAAAAAGCCTCCCATTGATTTCAATGGGCAGCGCACGTATGGCGGCTCCCATTCAAGTCAATGGGAGCTGCTTTTTACGCGTTCATTCTGAACGAGTTTTTACATTCAGAATGAGCGCAGCGTAAGGGCTAGTTCACACGTGAGTATAAGGGGAGGTTTTTGACAGCGGATTTCGCGTCCAAAACCTCCCCTTATAATGGTGGTCTATGGAGACCGCCGGGCTTCTGTTCTCCGCTAGCGGCGAGCTGCTGCTAGCGGAGAAAAGAAAGGATATGTCCTTTCTTCAGGCGGAAGCCGCGCAGGCTCAGCCGCGCGGCTTCCGCCCCCGGCAGCTCCCTCCTATGTCGGCTCATTCATTTGAGCCGACAGCAGAGGGTTAAGCCGCGACAGCGATGGTCGCGGCGGGCGGGTTTTGACAAGAGAGAGACGCGGCTCGCCGCGTCTCTCTCTGTGTCAAAACCCGCACGGGCAGTTCACGTGTGAACTATCCCTAACTCCGTGTGAAGGCTCCCTTATAGTGAGAGATCATTGACTGCTGCCTGTCATCTACAATGCATTTGAAAACATTCTGTAGAGTTGACAGACATTGGGAAGGGAATACATCCATGCTGTTCTGACCTAGCTGTTAGAAGGTGTTGTGACATGCATATAAAGCAAACGAGCCCTGGAAGTCCCAGACAGACCAACTGTATAGAAGATCATTGGATCCACTGATAAACACACAGTGTCATGAACAAGAAACTGCTGACAAGTAAATAACAAGTGAAAACATCGGCAGATCACTTCACCAACAAGGGATAATAACCCATTGCGATTTCACAGCCATAACAGAAGTAAAATTAATGGTTTTAGATGGGCATTGCCATGAAATTACAATAGGTTGTCAAACCTTGTTGGTGAAGTGACCTGCAAACACTTTCACCTATCATTTACTTATCAACAATTACTCCCTTAACACCATATGGAGCAAATAAAAAATGTTTTTGAGAGAAGTCATATGGAGGAAGTACATGATGAAAAACATACAGTATACAGCATTGACTTAGTGGTTTTAACTAATTATCTTAGTGGTGTAAAAATAAGTTATGTTTTATTAGTTTACAATTAACTTTAGCCTAATTATTTGTAGTGTAAACTGAGTATTTCTTTGCCTGCCTTAGGGTAATATAGTTGCTTGGCTTGTGAATACCTTCACCCAAAACAGTCAATATTGATATCAATAAATGAGAAATCTACACTGATACAGACAGGAACCATATCGTCTTTAGCAAGGAATCCAGGTTCTGTTTGAGATCTGACAATGGTTGGGTTCTAGTATGAAAGTCATGTGGTGAGCACTTCAATCCTGCCTTTGCTGTAGAGACACAATGCCCCAACTGCTGGTCTGATGATCTGTGAGGCCATTGCATACAGTGTTGGCCAAAAGTATTGGCACCCCTGCAATTCTGTCAGATAATACTCGTTTTCTTCTAGAAAATTATTGCAAGCACAAACTCTTTGGTATTAATATCTTCATTTATTTTGCTTGCAATGAAAAAACACAAAAGAGAATGAAAAAAAGTCAAATCATTGATCATTTTGCACAAAACTCCAAAAATGAGCCAGACAAAAGTGTTGGCACCCTCAGCTTAATACTTGGTAGCACAACCTTTAGACAAAATAACTGCGAACAACCGCTTCCGGTAACCATCAATGAGTTTCTTACAATACTCTGCTGGAATTTTAGACCATTCTTCTTTGGCAAACTGCTCCAGGTCCCTGAGATTTGAAGGGGGCCTTCTCCAAACTGCCATTTTGAGATCTCTCCACAGGTGTTCTATGGGATTCAGGTCTGGACTCATTGCTGTCACTTTAGAAGTCTCCAGTGCTTTCTCTCAAACCATTTTCTAGTGCTTTTTGATGTGTGTTTTGGGTCATTGTCCTGCTGGAAGACCCATGACCTCTGAGGGAGACCCAGCTTTCTCACACTGGGCCCTACATTATGCTGCAAAATGTGTTGGTAGTCTTCAGACTTCATAATGCCATGGACACGGTCAAGCAGTCCAGTGCCAGAGGCAGCAAAACAACCTCAAAACATCAGGGAACCTCCGCCATGTTTGACTGTAGGGACCATGTACTTTTCTTTGAAGGCCTCTTTTTTTTCCCTGTAAACTCTTATGTTGATGCCTCTTCCCAAAAAGCTCTACTTTTGTCTCATCTGACCAGAGAACATTCTTGCAAAACGTTTTTGGCTTTCTCAGGTAAGTTTTGGCAAACTCCAGTCTGGCTTTTTTATGTCTCTGGGTAAGAAGTGGGGTCTTCCTGGGTATCCTACCATACAGTCCCTTTTCATTCAGACGCCGACGGATAGTAAGGGCTGACACTGTTGTACCCTCGGACTGCAGGGCAGCTTGAACTTGTTTGGATGTTAGTCGAGGTTCTTTATCCACCATCCGCACAATCCTGCGTTGAAATCTCTCAACTTTTCTTTTCCGTCCACTTCTAGGGAGGTTAGCCACAGTGCCATGGGCTTTAAACTTCTTGATGACACTGTGCACGGTAGACACAGGAACATTCAGGTCTTTGGAGATGGACTTGTAGCCTTGAGATTGCTCATGCTTCCTCACAATTTTGCTTCTCAAGTCCTCAGACAGTTCTTTGGTCTTCTTTCTTTTCTCCATGCTCAATGTGGTACACACAAGGACACAGGACAGAGGTTGAGTCAACTTTAATCCATTTCAGCTGGCTGCAAGTGTGATTTAGTTATTGCCACCACCTGTTAGGTGCCTCAGGTAAGTAACAGGTGCTGTTAATTACACAAATTAGAGAAGCATCACATGATTTTTAAAACAGTGCCAATACTTTTGTCCACCCCCTTTTTTATGTTTGGTGTGGAATTATATCCAATTTGGCTTTTTGACAATTCTTTTTGTGGTTTTCCATTGAAGACAAATTAAATGAAGATAATAATACCAAAAAATTTGTGATTTCAATCATTTTCTGGAAGAAAATCAGTATTATCTGACAGAATTGTAGGGGTGCCAATACTTTTGGCCAACACTGTATATACAGTCACCCCTAGTAGTAATACGAGGAACACTAAGGGTATGTTTTTAGCAGGCGGATTTTGATGCGGAATCTGACTCAAAATCCACCTGCAAAAAAGGCTCCAATTCACTTTAATGGGAGTCGCTCGCTTGTTTTTTCCACTAGCGATTTTTTTCAGCTAGTGGGAAAAAGAAGCGACATGCCCTAGTCAGCTGCGGCGTCTGCAGCTCGAGACTCACTCCCAATTAGGTCTATTCATTAGGGCCTAATTAGGAGCAGGATGCCGCGAGGGGATGCCTATACACTGCATCAGCATCCCGTTGCAACTAGCCACGTGGAGAATTCACACGGCGGATGGATGACCAAAAAATTACATAACCTGCTAAAAAGGAAAAAGGAAACATACAAAAAGTGGAAGATGGGAACTATACCTAAGGAAGAGTACACAGCAGTCTGCAGACTCTGCAAGACAAGCATCAAAGGAGCTAAGGCTGAACACGAATTGAAGCTTGCAAGAGAGGCAAAGAGTAAGGTAAAAGGATTTTGGGGATATGTTAAAAGCAAAAGAAAAGTGAAGGAGACCATTGGAGTCCTGAAGAATGACAAAGGAGAAACAGTTAACATGGTGGAACAGCAGGTGGAGCTACTAAATTCATATTTTGTATCCGTCTTCTCCCAAGAAACTAATGGAAATATCGACATTAATGGTGATGGAGATGAGGGGAAGGAGGACTCCAAGCTGACTATAAGCGAAGGTCTGGTAAGAGAGCACTTAGCCAAGTTACAGGAAACCAAGTCCCCAGGACCAGATGATTTACACCCTAGAGTCCTGAAATAGATAGCAGAGGAAATAACAGAACCCCTTGCTATAATCTTCGGTAAGTCATGGGAAACAGGAGTGGTCCCTTTAGATTGGAAAAGGGCAAATGTTGTCCCCATCTACAAAAAGGGGAAAAGGGACGATCCAGGAAATTACAGGCCGGTAAGTCTGACCTCGATAGCAGGAAAAATCTTTGAGCAAATTGTCAAGGAACATTTACTTCGGTACCTGGATGGGAAGGCATTAATTAACCAGAGCCAGCACGGCTTTATGACCAATAAATCTTGTCAGACTAACCTGATTTCCTTCTACAACAAAATCACTGAATGGTTGGACAAAGGGAATGCCGTGGACATAGTATATCTTGACTTCAGTAAGGCATTTGATAAAGTATCACATAACCTTCTTATTGAAAAAATGATTAAGTATGGTTTTGACAAAAAATCAGTTAGGTGGATTCACAACTGGCTTAATGATCGGGCACAACGAGTAATACTAAATGGCTACACATCGAACTGGAAGAAAGTCAAAAGCGGGGTGCCGCAGGGCTCTGTTCTGGGCCCAGTACTTTTTAATATCTTTATAAATGATCTGGACAATGGAATTATTGGGGAACTCATAAAATTTGCAGATGATACGAAGATAGGAGGAATAGCCAACACTAGAGAAGAGAGAGAGTGTATTCAAAAGGACTTAGACACACTGGAACAATGGGCTGAGGCGAACAAAATGGTATTTAACAGGGACAAATGCAAAGTTCTACATCTGGGTAACAGAAATGTAAAAAACATATATAGTATGGGAGGAATAGAACTAAGTAATAGCATAGGGGAAAAGGACTTGGGCATAATAGTAGATCACAAATTCAACATGAGCCAACAGTGCGGTGCTGCTGCAAAAAAGGCTAATAAAATTCTGGGATGTATTAAGACAAGCATTGAATCTAGATCAAGAGAGGTCATTATTCCGCTGTACTCTTCCCTGGTCAGACCACACCTGGAATACTGTGTACAGTTCTGGGTGCATCAATTCAAGAAAGACATCGATATATTGGAGCAAGTCCAGAGAAGAGCAACCAAAATGGTGGAAGGTCTGCAAACCATGTGCTATGAGGAGCGGCTAAAAGAACTGGGATTGTTTAGTTTGCAGAAGAGAAGGCTGAGGGGAGATTTAATAGCAGTCTACAAATATCTGAAAGGTAGTCACAGTGCAGAGGGATCTACCCTATTCTCATTAGCACAAGGAAGTACAAGAAGCAATGGGATGAAACTAAAGGGAAAGAGATACAGATTAGACATTAGGAAAAACTTTCTGACAGTGAGGGTAGTGAGAGAGTGGAATAGGCTGCCACGGGAGGTGGTGGGCGCTCCATCAATGGAAATCTTCAAGCGGAATCTGGATAAACATATAGCTGGGATGATTTAGGAAAATCTGCACTCGCAGGGGGTTGGACCCGATGGCCCTTGAGGTCCCTTCCAACTCTACTATAAGAATAAGAATAAGAATAAAAGGTTTCCACCGTGTGAACATACACTGACAGCTCACCAATATGTGCAGTACGTCCTGCATTCACGTGTTGCATCTCATGGGCTTCCAGTTGACATTTAGGACCAGACACACAGCAAAGGTTTCCCAGAAATGTCTCCACCAGATTGCACACTTCCATGGCTTTCTCAGTCACCAGATTAAACTTCACCAGTTTGGGCAGCCTACAAGTGTGCAGGATCTACAGGTTCAGCTGCAACATTTACCACAGGAAACCTTATGAAACCTTCCATGCTCTACTTGTAGTCAGGCTAACTGACCCAACAGCGTACTAGATCCTCCTTCCTGTTGTAGTTTTCCCAATAAGATTATCGTTTTTCTCTAATACTGTAATAACTTTTTTACTTTTTCATCAAGAGTCCCCTAGGCCCTAAGGGTATTTCATCACTAGGGGGCTTGAACAATAACATTGATTACAATGTATTATGCCTGTATCCAAAACATTACTAGGCTACCTATTAAGGCCTAATAGGTCTAAGGTGCACTAAGATGATAGGCTAGTTGTCATTACAACTATTGCCTAAATAAACATTAACCCATCCAAAAAATGCCCCCATCATTTTTCATTTTCATGACCCAATATTAATAAAATCTGTGAAACAGCTGTGGGTCACTATACCCCATGACAAATTCCATGAGATTTCCAAAATGATATTACTGTGCTGGTGCTGGGACATGAGACATGGCAGCCAAGAACTACTACAGCTAAATCTGTCCTCCTAAAGTCAAATAGCGCTCTTTCCGTTCAATTTACAATGTGCATAGAGCATGCTGCCGGACTACAGGAAGTGAAGGGGAGAGGAGACAAAAGGGCAGCTGAAACCCTTAGATGAGAAAACCCTTTAGGCTAAGGCCTCGTTCACATTTGCGTTGGTAATCCGTTCGGGGGTGTCCGCATGGGACCCCCCCCCCCCCCCAAACGAACTACCAAACACATTGGTAAGCAGTGTGCAGTGAAAGCAGTGAAGCTCACGAGTCATGCGGACAGGAAAGTAGATCGTGAACACATTGACCCCATCATAGTTTATGGGGTCTGTGTGCTTTCACTGCACACCGCTTGCCAATGCATTCAGTAGTCCATTCGGGGGGGTTCCCATGTGGACTCCCCCGAATGGATTACTGACACAGATGTGAACGAGGCTTCGGGCTCCATATAGCAGGCCGTAACAAAACGTGATGCATGAAAAACTGCAGTGGCAGTCCATTGTGGGTTTATTGCTTTTCACAGAAGGTCTACAGTTTTCCTCTGCATAATTTCTGCTTCCATTAAAACTTTAGGGAAACCGCCAGCATTTCTGTAGGTTTAATTGACATGCTGAGATTTTCAAAAACGCAACAGTGTTGTAAATCGCAGTGTATCCGCTGCACATATTTTTCTGCAATATGTGGATGGGATCCACTAGAATCTCATACTCTTTTCAGGGACTGTAAAATGCCATGGCATTTACACCACATGTGTTTCTATGCAAGGATCTGGGATTACCAGTAATTCATACAAGACCAGAAAGGGGTAGCACTCCTAAGCCGACAGGTGCTCGTTCTGACCGCTCCCTCTCCCCTCCTCAAACAATTGGGTTTCAAATTGACTGTGCTGGGAGTCTCTGCCTGAGCCTGGACACTTATGAGAACCTGCAGCTCTGGACCCTGCTAGTTATTCTGCCTGTATCTGTGAGGACAGATTGATATTCTAGGACATCAGATATGTTCGTCCCTTATATTATAGCGTCTCAGTGGCCTCAGTCTTAAGGGGTTAAAATATATAAAACCTATGTGTTAAAAATAATTATTAATTTGTTTTTAAGTAGTTATTTCTCCTGATAATATGTAGCGATAGATAGGCATGGACTCACTATGGTAGTCAACTCTAAATACAAGCTTACCCGTATATTGTGATCACCTATAATTAACTAGATCCTGAGCACTATACTGTAAGATTAGATAGAAAGATTTCATTCAGTTTGTCTCCCGTGTTCATAGCATTGGACATAAGCTGTGGAAGGTTTACCTTTGATTTTCTTTACAGAATGTATTGGGGAACTGCTTAAATAGCTTTTCGACTATCTGTCTCTAATCTGAATCCCACATACAAACTACAGAATGCAGTTGGCAAAATATAAATTCCCCCGGCAGCTCTGCATATTGTTGGCGGAGCTCTTCTGTAGATGAAGCGAGGAAGTAATTCTACATTGTGCATTCAAAGTGAACTTATACTTTAAATAACCCAAGAATTCCTAATTTCTGGTTAGAGTCTTCCCTTGCAAGATATACTATTGACTATAGATCACTGCAAGTGCACACAATGGAATTACTGCAGATTTTAGGACAAATTTACTATTCAAATTGAGGCAGAATTCTGGTGCACGTGCCATGCAACACATTTATTAAATATTTAGACACATTCCCACTCACTTGACAGTAGGAATAGCCTAGTGGAGAGAATATATGGTCTAAGGCAGGGGTAGGGAACCTTCGGCTCTCCAGCTGCTGTGAAACTACAACTCCCAACATGCTCCATTCACTTCCATGGGAGTTCCAAGAACAGCAGAGCAAGTATGCATGCTGGGAGTTGTAGTTTTGCAACAGCTGGAAAGCCATATGTTCCCTACCCCTAGTCTAAGGTGTAAAATTGTGACTAGTTGTGCAAAATAAGCCTACTAAGGCTAGGTTCGGATCTGTGTTCAGGTTTCCGTTCCGAGTCTGCTTGGAGACCCCTTGAATGGAAACCTAATCCGCTTATAAAAGCTGTTTAAAGAAGTTTAAAGCCCATGACACTGTGGCTAACCTCCCTAGATGTGGACGGAAAAGAAAAATTGACGAGAGATTTCAACGTAAGATTGTGCGGATGGTGGATAAAGAACCTCGACTAACATCCAAACAAGTTCAAGCTGCCCTGCAGTCCGAGAGTACAACAGTGTCACCCCGTACTATCCGTCGGCATCTGAATGAAAAGGACTGTATGGTAGGATACCCAGGAAGACCCCACTTCTTACCCAGAGACATAAAAAAGCCAGGCTGGAGTTTGCCAAAACTTACCTGAGAAAGTCAAAAACATTTTGGAAGAATGTTCTCTGGTCAAATGAGACAAAAGTAGAGCTTTTTGGGAAAAGAGAGTTTACAGGAAAAAAAGAGGCCTTCAAAGAAAAGAACACGGTCCCTACAGTCAGACATGGCGGAGGTTCCCTGATGTTTTGGGGTTGCTTTGCTGCCTCTGGCACTGGACTGCTTGACCGTGTGCATGGCATTATGAAGTCTGAAGACTACCAACACATTGTGCAGCATAATGTAGGGCCCAGTGTGAGAAAGCTGGGTCTCCCTCAGAGGTCATGGGTCTTCCAGCAGGACAATGACCCAAAAGACACTTCAAAAGCACTAGAAAATGGTTTGAGAGAAAGCACTGGAGACTTCTAAAGTGACAGCAATGAGTCCAGACCTGAATCCCATAGAACACCTGTGGAGAGATCTCAAAATGGCAGTTTGGAGAAGGCCCCCTTCACATCTCAGGGACCTGGAGCAGTTTGCCAAAGAAGAATGGTCTAAAATTCCAGCAGAGCATTGTAAGAAACTCATTGATGGTTACCGGAAGCGGTTGTTCGCAGTTATTTTGTCTAAAGGTTGTACTACCAAGTATTAGGCTGAGGGTGCCAATACTTTTGTATGGCCCATTTTTGGTGTTGCGGTTTTACCCAGTCTATTTTTGGGCTGAGGTTTTACCCGCAAAGTGGCCATGGGATTCGAAAGAATCCCATCCACTTTGCAATTACTGTAAAACGCCACGATTTCCCACCTGTGGGGCCCTGGTATAAAAGTCAGTTTCTTCTGCCACACCCAGCCTGAGCAGGTAGGAATCCAGTTAACATGTTTCTTTTGTAATGCTTGATTTACCATAATTGATCTTTGTCCCTGTCTGCTGCCACTATCTTCTGACTGTGCTACCCTGCCTCGCTGCCTCTTTACTCTTTCTATACAAACAGCCATGACTATTTGCCTGTCTTCTGACTTCACATGTACACTGCTAGACCTCACCTCAGCCAGTATTCAGACATAGCTTTTGCTTGACTCATTGTGTTCTTTACTATAGTCCCTGACCTGCTGTTAGGAATTGCAGTTGTTGCTTTAAGGTTGCCATGCCTACCAGCCAAACTTGGACATATGAGGACACCAAACGTATGTGAAATGCAGATTTGTGAGTAAAGCCGAAAACCTACTCCTGATGTCATGGCAGCTAACATGACTTAAATTCACTTATGATATCATAGCTTCCCACTTTACAATTTATGATGTCACAATAGTTTGCTTATGATAAAATATTTGCCCACCTGACTAAAGCTACTTGTGATGTCACAGCTGACTTCACAGAAACACAGTTATCAGGGTTTTTTTAGTAGTTTAGCCGCTGAGACAACCTGCTCTATACAGTTGTGATGTCACAACATTTACACAGTTACACTAGGTTCACACTAGCATTCAGGTTTCCACTCCGTGTCTGCTTGTGTGAACTTAGCCTTAGGATGTCACAGAAGCTTAGGCTCTGTTCACATCTGAGATAGTATTTCCACTGTGTACTCCAATATAGTAATAAAACCATGAAAATACTGGAAATGCCAAATCTGTTTCATAACATACAGGGAAAGCTCCTGGGCTTCCTTCAGGGAGTCTGCCAGTTTACCAGATGAACTAGAATATTTGACCAGATATTTGATGGAAATGTCTATGGTCCTACATGAAATGTGAGAAGAAATAGAGTACAGTATGTAGATATCTGAGCAATATATTTTCTGGACAGAATGTAGACTTCTGCATGGAAATAGAAATGATTTAATTCACTGACTGCAAGCAGAGATCTTCACAAAATATATAGATTGGAAAGCTGCATAACTTTTCAATGGTCAATGAATAATATATGTAAAAGGTGCGAGCAGGGACCCTGCATGGGGGGTAGGGTAAATCCTAATGTATTAATAGAAAAAAAATATCAGAAAAATGGGACCAAAAAAAAATTCTATGTGAACTTTCCCTTGCAGCTGCACACTCAGGGATTGTACTGGTCCGTTTTCTGTATGGGTAGTTGGATTGTGATGCTTGGAGATGGGGAGTTATAATACTACCTATTCCACCCTAAGAGCTGCCTGGATAACAGTGGTCTTTCACTGTACACTATGTTTGCTAAAGGGCAGGACCAGTGAATGAATGGTTCTGTGTCTAGACTACAGAAAACCTTGGCTCTGTATATACTAGACAACATCTGACCCTCAGAAACATGTGAGAGGAAACTTTCAGCATTCTGGAGGTGAGGGAAGACCACAAAGGGAGGGTGGTGCAGAAGAAGGAAAGCCCAGGATGCTGCACAAGGGGAGGGGATGCTCTTGGCTAGTGGGAGGTGGGCAGGTGCTCCTTGCACTTTTGACTGACAGCCAGTGGTCACATGATTTTCTCCTGTCCTGCACAAGTCACACAGCTGGGTTGGGGGCTCAGATTGGGATCAGCAGTACACAATGGCAGAGACTTCGGAGAAAGTTCCTATAGCCCTAGCAGGACCTGAGGATGTGGAGCAGTGCCTTCCTCCAGTAAGTAGGACCACGTTCAGCACCTCTGCAACTCCAGAACACTTGCTTTATGCTTCTAGAATATATCCTAAAATGTGGCTGGGGAAAGGGTTAACAGATTCATATCCAGTCACTAAAGAAGATCAAATATACATCCAAGCTAGGAGATTACCATAGTTTATTCAAAGGACGTGCATCCGGATCTTTATTGCAGTTTAGGAGTTCAGAATCTGTCTTACAGGCATAATGTTGATGTCTCTCACTAAAAGTAGAGTCCTGCTTTATACATCAGGCTACCTGTTATTTTAAATCATTCTGACCTATGGGATCATTTAGTAACGCCATGTTTAGAACACAGCAACTTTCTTTGACTCACAGGCCTCTATCCTAAGCTTTGTCAGGATTGTAGATCCATCAGATATCCTACATCTGTCCGGCTGCTGTGGAACCATAGGTCTCAGCATGTCATCCTCTGTCCCTCCTGCTCTAGTCTTTAGCATTACAATATTAGGATGCTGATAGGTCTCCAATGTACGTAAAATATGTCAGCATCTGCACAGAAATGACTAGGAGAAAATGAAATACTGGCTGAGTTATTTGGGATTTGGATTGTGAGGGAGAAAGACATAAACTTGGAAAGGTTAGAGCAATTAATTTTGCTGTAAATTCCCATTCCCCATATGCCTGGCATAAAGAGCAGTTGTGACAATGTTTGTATGGGGAAGGAAGGGCTGTGCTAGGTGTTTTCTGCAGAATTGGGGTTTGATTTCTGTTTACCTCCGGAGAAAGGTTAATGAGATCCCCTCCTGGCCCTCCTGCAGACACAGAGATTAGTCTGGTATCTCCTTCCTATTAATATACACTAGAAGTCCTGCTTATTTTATTATTGTTGTGGGTAGAACTAGAAATGTGACCAGAATTGAGCAGTATCACAATGTGGCTAAGTTTCCGTATTCAGTGCAATATTGCAGGATTAATATGTCCATATAATTGGAAACACGACATACAGCACTGGTATACCGTATTATAGTATCAGTGTATGCAAGCGACACAATACAAAGGGAACATTCATATAAACTGAGGAAGCCACACCACTACCCCGGCCAGGACTGCCAAAAAGTTTTTAAGAGAAGTAAATCTAGTAAGTGATCATAGAAACTCTCCTATAGGAACCATATAGCAGTACATCATACTGCGAGCAGAAGCAAACGCTTCTTTAGATTGCATACCGTATGTGCCCACAGTCAAATACCGCATAAATATTAGCAATAGGGATAAGAATCTAGAGAACTGTACAATGTTCCATAAAGTCACCCCTAACTCTTTATACTATATATTGGACATCATCCTACAATTCTATTTATAACCTAAGGATGCCATGTAAGATGTGAAATCCGCTCCGTGTCACAATGACATGTAATAACGATGTTACCAGCAAGGCCCTGAGCTCTTACCCTTGTTGACTCTCAAACTATTGGGCACAGATCGAAATTTCTGGAAATATAATCCTCACGATTATTCCTATACCACTTATGATGTTTGCCCATTCTATGTAATTCTGTCATAGAGAACATTCTTGGTTACAACCAGACACTCAAAATCCTTTACATAAGGGGATACTATGGTAACCAGTCTAGGTAATCCTCTGTATGCTGATTAAATTGCAGGCTGATACATTTTTCTAAGGGTATGTTCACATTCAGCAGACTTGTAGAAATCCCTGTGACTGAGGCTTTGTTCCATACATCTAAATGGGAATCTTCCTGCAATATGTTATAGATTCCTGCAAACCTCATTCAGATGAATACTATGATAGCTCAAGAAAGATGATGAAGATTCTCCATTGATTTGAGAAAAATCTTATATAGCTGAGCCATAAATACAGTAGCTATTTATAGGGAATCTTAAAGACTGATATATAGATTTGTGCAAAAGATTTTCTATATTATTTATTGAAATTGTAGTTCTTTAAAGTAGGACCGCCCACTGTACTCCTAAAGAAAAAGCAGAGAACGACATGAATAAAATAATAGTTATTCAGAATCTTATCCCACCATATGACATATAATTCTGCTCAGCTCTATAGGACTGCTTATACAACGTGACAGGTTCCCTTTAATTAAAGGCATCTTGTTCAGTCTGTAGTACAGAATAGAATTATAGCTGATGTGAATGGTTACTTATATCTTGTTTCATCTGTTCTTAGGCTTATACAGCAATCACAGTGAAGCCATCCAACAGTGGCCGCCTACTCCGGATTGGGGCTGTGGTGCTTATCTCTGGGGCTCTTCTGCTTCTCTTCGGAGCAATTGGTGCTTTCTATTTCTGGAAAGTAAATGATAAACATGTAAGTCCTATAAGTCATGGTGTGTTTGCATGTCATGTCAATGCACGAATTGTCAAGGGTGCACTTATCCAGTTCACTAAAACTAATGCATATGTGTACAGGGAACTAAATATCTTTACTTTTCCTAAATAATCTTACAGAACATGCACGGTAGAAAGTTCCATACAGCAGTGAGACAGCATAATAAATGGGAATATGATCCCATATGACTCCAGCAACATTGTGCAGGAAATGAATAGGCACTTGACATGCAGAAATGTATTATGCTATTTTAATATAGAATTAATCTCCTGATACATGTGCATAGCTGCACAGAACTGGATATATGAACCATGCTGTTATTCACTCTGACAAGATTTTCCATTAGACTTCTTATTTATTTGGGGATTCTTCCAGACGTAGAAATAAATAAAATAATAATATTTCAGCCTGACTATTTAACCTGACTACAGATGGCAGACTTAATTGGCGGCAACATAAATACATAAATTATTAAAATGGATCATTATAGCTTTAGTGGAGAAAGAAGTGTAACTTGTCACAATAATTGGCTTTAGAGGAATAATTAGCCACAAGTAAAAAGCTGCAGTTTCCCTCTCAGTAGAAAAAATAGGCAGTATTTAGAATGATGTTTTTTCACTAAGTGATTGTGTTGTTCCATATAAAGTGTTGGAGCTTTGATGTGCCTTCAAGGATATATGCAAGGGTGGCTTTCGCTTGCTCGCTTGCTTATGGTCTAGTAGGCTGAGCTGGGGTCAGTGGTGACTGCTTGCAGACAAAAGCCCCTTTATGTCGGACTCAATCAGTACTTGTATATCAGCCAGCTACTTCCCCCAGCACTACCTCACTCCGCAGCGTGCTAGAACTGGAGTCCAGTATTTCTCAACCAGCCGGGATATGTTTTCACAAACCATTTGTGCATTTTGTCTTTTGTGCATAGAACTACATTGACACATCAGATAATATCATGGAACATTTGCTACTGACCTCATATAGCTAACTGCCTTGCATACTAAACCTGATGACTTAACTACCAAGGACCGAAGGTAAAAAATAACATATTAATGGATCCATTATCCCAACATTAACATTAACACCTGCACAATGGAATACACTAAATAGCGTCCTGAGTGGTTGTATCATTAGAATTGTATGGAAAGTCATTTATTAGAGGCTATTTTGTCATATGTTCAGGAGCTCGGCTACACTGCATCACTACAGTAACCCATTAATAAAATCCATTTTACATTTTAGCTTCTTTATTTAACGGATCATTGTTTCTCTACCGATCATAAATCATCCCTGTCTTTGTTTACTGTGGATAAAGGACACTGTGTATACTTCTAGCGGATAATTTACAACCAACCAAAACCAAAGGAGCTCTAATTACTCATTTCATGATTGTTTCCTTTGGTATTTACTTGTTACATTTATTGTCTATTGGTTACATTTTAGGGGGTGATACCTAAGGTCAGCTAAAGAGTATAAGCATAGGCGGGCATCATCACTTTGTGTATATATATATATATATATATATATATATATATATATATATATATATATATTAGGGATCATCTCTTGTATGCACAAGCCATTTCAACTACTAAACTCATGAAAGAGTGCATACACATGGGATGCAAGACCCATATTTACAAGAGAGTTATACAAATATTTATTGATACTGCATTAAAAAATACCACGAGGCATTCCTGAAATACCAAAGACATTGAAAAATAAAACGCTATACACAATTTACTAATCCATGCTTCCACTCATTGGCAGAGCATTCTGGCAGGGCCTTTATTGTAGTTGCTAATACTCCTGGGAAATGGGTGGGAAGGGGAATGGCCAACCATAATAGGGCTCGGGTAAATTTAACCCAAATGTGGGAAGTTTGTGAGCATTCCTGGGTGTAAAGGGGTTTTCCCAGTTGGGTTGTAGGTGTAACCATGGAAGGGGCTAAAGTCTCCTGAAAATTTGGTGGCAACTATAACCTATGTATAGTGTCTTGTTAGCCAGCGATCTGTATGCGGAATATAGCCAACAGTGGCCAAAAAGCTTTAGGATGTCTTTGTATGTGAGTTAGTGGAGAAAGTATTGATGGCACACTTTGTGAGAGAGGTTGTAATACACAATAGATCAATAGTAACAGTTTATAAGAGTAAAAAATAGATATATTCATCCAAATTAGGCTATTATCCTGCAATGTTGATGCCTCATCAAGTAGAAGCTAACTTTCCTGAGAAAAGTCCTCCAAACCTAGCAATCAGAATAAAGCATTGAACCAACTGAATAATGAGCTGAACCAATATCTCTAGAAATCTAGCAACTCTACCCTATAATATTGTTACAGTCAAGGCAGAAACCCAAGTCTTTTGTGAACTCTTCCAGTGCACTCCATATTATTACCCTTCCTGGCAGAGAGTTGTGTAAGTCCATTGTCCATTGGTGTCAATGTAGAAACCTTCTTACCTGTAAACACAGAGGACTCCCCTGTTACAGTTCTTCTCTAAAATTCAGCTCTAAATTCCACCATGTGAACATAACCTTACAGTCCAGGATATGAATAGATAATAAAGAGATCTCTGTATTGACCTTTCATATGTTTGTGCATTGCTATTATATCATCATTCAGCCATCTTTTTTTAAACTAAATAATCCTAATTTGGTAGTCCTCTGGGTACTATTCACTGCCACTACTCTGTGCCAACATTGTGCACTGTGTCTTCACAGTACTTTACACAATCCAGTATCATTTGCAAAAATTGATGTTTGTTTGACTGTGCAGACCCCTTACCAAGTCACTTATAAATGTATGAAGCAGTATAGTATAGGTCCCAAAAATAACCCCTGTGGTTCCCCACTAGTAACAGCGACCTAGCCTCAGTATGTGCCATTGGTAACCACTGCATTTTCTATAACTTAGCCACTTGCACACATTTTCCTCCAGACCTCCATTTTATATACCAACCATGTGGTATAGTATAGTATAGTATAGTATATCTAGAACTTACCGCCTCATAGAAGCTGAATCCTCATAAACCCATAATGATACAAGGTTATACTCTTTTCATTTATTTTTCTTGGATAACATCTCTTAGGGGCGGTTCACACTTGCACTTGGTCTCCGGTCTGTGCATTCCCCCGGGTTTCCGTCTTCAGCTCCGAGATATTGGACAAGGGAACGGAAATCCAGCGGTCAGTTTTAAAACCCATTCACTTGAATGGGTTTGTAAAGGTGACTGTCGGTGTCGCCTGCAGCCTCTCCGCGGGAAAACCAGTTTTTTTAGCCGGACACAAAGTCCTGCATGTCTGACTTTGTGTCCAGCAACAAAAACTGTTTCCCCACAGACAGGCCGCAGGTGGACACCGACAGTCACCTTTACAAAACCATTCAAGTGAATGGGTTTTAAAACTGACCGCCGGATTTCCTTTCCCTGTCCAGTTTCTCGTGGCTGAAGACGGAAACCTGTTGAAATGCACAAACTGGAGACCGAGCGAAAGTGTGAATGAAGCATTAAAAATCCTTTCACCAATTTACCCACAACAGAGTGGGAACTCACTGACTTACAGTTTCCCAGTTGACTCTTTTGACCCCTTTGTGAATATTGGCACCACATTTGCTATGTACAGTCCTGTGACGCAGATCCAGTCTTATTAGAATCCCTGAATATTCCCATCCAGACCATTGGACTATTAGATTTATTAGGGCAGCTTCTTGCTGGGTTACAAAGGTAATATTTAATGTAGACTTTTCTTTGTCACTCTGTCTCACTTGACATTTCATTTCCCTTTGTGACTATGGGGAAGAAAAAAGCATTTAATAAATTTGCTTTCTCATTATCATCCAATTTTTTCCTCTTATCCTTTTTTTCCCTTTCATTTAATGGGACAACAATTTCAGATTTTACCTTTTATCATTTATATAATTAAAGAATATTTTGGGTTTTGTTAGAATTTCTTTTCAATTAGCTTCTTTATCTTTGCTACTTGTATGGTTTTTTACATAATTTATTTATTTTCCTTTTGGTTTCAGTAGTTTGCATGCTTTCTTTTTGTTATTAATTGCTTCCTTTACATTTTCATGTTTCCCTTTTGGGTTTTCTCCTGTTCCGAATCCTTTTATTCCCACAAAGTCTAAACCTCTTACATTGAAATGAATAAATTGAGAATGCTTTAAAAATATTCCATTTAGTGACCGCACTCTTATTTTTAAGGAAATTGCCCCAGATAATTTGATTACTGTTATTATTTGATTATAATTTGATAATTATTATTATATTTAATTATCTAACTTCACTTTCCTAAAATTCTGTGTTTTTGTGGCTCTCCAACAAAACACATTATTCAAATACAGATGAAAATTTTTTATATATTCATTGACGAAAAAAAATGCCAATTCAAGAAAGCTGTTGGAACCATATTGGGTCAGCTCTAGCCTGGATACAAGATGAGATACAGTTGGTCATGGAGGCATACAGCTTCTGTATGGACAGATGTTGCAGCTGGGCCTGTAGGACCTGCAAACAAGTAGGCTGCCATAGCTGGCATCCCAGATGGTCCCATAAATGCTTGATTGGCAATAAATCTAGTGGCCAGGAAGGCCAAGGAAGTGATGCATTCTGGGAGACACATTCCTTGCGATGTGTGGGCAAGCATTATCCTGTTGAAAAATGCCCTACACATATTACTGAGAGGTTAACATTCCTTGTGTCACTACTAAGTGTGACCGACTATCATATGTGATGGTTCTCCAGGTCAGTGCACCAAAAGTTGGGCAGTGTGCCAATCCACAGCAATGACTGGATTGAAGTGCTCTTGAGGCCTCCATAATCTAACCTGACCATTGTCAGATCCCAAACAGAGCTTGGATTTGTCTCTATAAAATTCCAATTTATAGCAGTCATATCAATCGCAGGACATGTAGTGGGTGCTGTGACACCATATTTCCATCTGCTGAGCTCCTAGAAATGGTCCAGGCAAAGACACGGGTGTGAAATGAAAGTGCCACCTTTGTCTGGATGGTGGACAAAGAAACTGTGGGAACTGCTTATACTTGTTGGGCAAAGTATGGGCCCCTTGTCAATGTCTGTCAACTGAGCAAATATCTTCAGATGTATGAGTAGGCATATCTAACAGTCAATGATTTCTCACCGAGAGGTAGACTACCTAAAAGCAGCGTCTGAGAGCCCTTTCTGTATAGAGCCTTTCTACATCCTCTTGTGCCAAGACACGGTGTCTATTCAGATCATATGTGAAATCATTTACATATCTTCCATGCTGAGACATAGCTCCATGCTGAGTTTTGCAGCAAACATACTTTCCTATTAGGGTGTGTTACCTTTATTCCAATGAGTGTATTATGACCACTGTCTCCTTGGGGCCTATGACCTATCTTTGCTATGCGGTCAGGTCTATGAGCTCATTTTATAGGGGGTTTCAAAATTTTGATATTGAAAACCTGATCAGCAGGAGCTGGACCTACACAATGGACAGAGCCAGAATCACACAGCTCAGTCCACTGTGTAGTGGCTGTTCCAGGTTACTGCACATCAGCTTCCAGATAGAAAATGTGCATGGTTATATGCACACTGGGGTGTTACAATATGGAATAATGCACACTGTGAATATACAACAGAGTGATAATGTGCAATGTCGATGTCACAGCATGGAAAACGACACATAGATAGCATAAGAATGATAGCATAGAAAGCAGTGATGTTACAGAACAGATTTATTGCACAGAATACTATCATTACTATCATACAAGCAAAAGCTAGGTCACCATGTACACTGCAATATCACATTATAGAACAAAATATATAAAGATGTCGTCATATGCAGGTTTGATGAATACCTGATGTCACAGCATAGGAATAACGCAATAAGTAACATCGCAAATGATAATATACACAGGGAAAACCAGGGGGCTCCATAGTAAAACTTCAAATAGAGACATGTTAAATTTTGCACACCCCTTTCCACTGTTCATAGCCATTACTGGTGGCACCTACTGTTTGATTTAAATTATATCCCCTTGGGTTGTTGGATATCTTAGCAGCTGTTATGCTTACTACCCTGGGATAGCTATACCTATGTTGCATTGTGTTCTTTTGTAAAAAGGAAAAGACTTGCAGTGTCATTTCTAAGGGGGCGTTCACACTACCGTCTGTGTCCGACAGGTAGTGTCCGCTCCTAGTGTCCGCTCAAAATCTGGCACGGACATTAGGAGCGGACACTAGCTGTGTCCGTGACATCTGTCATTTATTTAAATGGACACCGGGTGCGTTCTTTTGCACTCCGTGCCCTTCCTTCACTGTCCGCATGTAAAGGTCCGGTTTTTCTGTCCGCTTGAAAAGTCGGACATCTTTACATGCGGACAGTGAAGGACAGGCACGGAGTGCAAAAGAATGCACCCGGTGTCCATTTAAATAAATGACAGGTGTCACGGACACAGCTAGTGTCCGCTCCTAATGTCCGTGACAAATTTTGAGCGGACACTAGGAGCGGACACTACCTGTCAGACACAGACGGTAGTGTGAACGCTCCCTAAGACATGTTTGATCTGCAACATATTTTTGAACCTGTCATTTATTTGTTACATTGTAAATTGGTGGGATGCAGATGAGTTGGAGCTGGGAAGTATCAGGGAGGACTAGAAAAGCAGGACTGCACTCTAAATGCAGGATTGTCCCAATGAGGCCCCCCACTACTATGGGGCCTGGTGCAAGTGCTCGGTTGGCTTTATAGTTAAAGCGACCCTGCCTGTGGGGCACCCTGGCTTCTGGGCCCAGTCGCAGGTGTAACCAGTCAAACCCTTATAGTTACGCTAGTGCTTAGTATAGCATAGTATTTGATTTTCCAGCAGTCAGGATATATTGTGTGTAGGACCTGAGAATGTTGAAATTGCAAGCATCCTACTTGTTAAAGGGACTTTCCAGGGCTTATTAATTGATGACTGCTCCATATGATGGGTCATCAATTAAAGATCAGTAGGGGTCTGACACCTGGGATCCTGGCTGATCAGCTGTTTGGCTAGGTGCTGTGGCCGCTTCAGTACTTGCCAAGTACAATGTTCTACATTCAAGTAGCAGCTGTGTTTGGCGTCACAGCTCAGCCCATTCACTTGAATTGGACTGAGCTGGGAGCAGGCCATATAACTGATAAACGTGATGACCTCTGGTCTGTAAGCGCTGCTGCTGCTCTTAATAGAGTCGGACCCCAATGGATCTTCAATTGATGACCTAGGTTATCAATTTAAAATTACTGGTAAAACCCTATATGCACACTCATGGCAACACCAACCAACAGCTGTTAAGGTCATTGGGAAGCTGCAGTTACAAGGCCACAGAGACCCCTGGTTAATATTTCATAAGAACTTTTTTGAACTTTAATGATGGGAATATAGATTGGCCGTCACAGTCTGGCAGCTTTCTCCAACATAAATGGAAACAAACTGGCCCTGAAACAGTCAACTAAAATCTCTGAAACTGTTGCAAAGGGCGAAGGAGCAAACTTCACGAAAACCTACTATGATCCACATATGTATAGCAGAATTGCTCGGTCTCTAGTGCCTCTGCCTCAAATATTAATTGTCTTTAAATTCTTTTGTGTATTTCTCTTTGTTTCCTTTAAAAGAAAACTTATTGGAAGTAATAGACAATTAAGAACTGCGGCAGACTAATGAAACAACTAAGAAGGAGTAATAATTAACTAAACTTTATTACACAATTGTTTTTTACCTTGTTTTCCTCCAAGAAAAATATATTCCTATTAATAAAGTCTTTTGTCTTTACAAATTGAATATATTTTGTATGATTTGTTGCATGGTTTTAAATCATTTAAAAAGACCCAGAATATTAGTTGGTAAGGTCTGTATACAGATTTAACGAAGGGTTAGATAAAAATGAAATATTCCGATTTGCCAGGATATTTGTGATCTCCCATTTCATGGCTTATTACTAGAGATGAGCGAGTAGTATTCGAAACGGCAGTTTTGAATAGCACGCACCCATAGGAATGAATGGACGCAGCTGGCACGCAGGGGGTTAAGCGGCAGGATGCCGGCCCCGTCTACGTGCCGGCCGGCATCCTGCCGTTTCGAATATTACTCACTCATCTCTACTTATTACCATTAGGGTCCATTCACACTGAGTTTTCTGGTGCGGATTCTGACACGGAATTTGTGTCAGAATCCGCATGGAAAAAAATAGGAGGCTTTTTTTTCACGTGGATTCTGACGCAAATTCCTCATCAGAATCCATGCCAGAAAACTCTGTGTGAATGGACCCTTACAACACCTATTTTATATTATTTAATGGGCTCAAATGAATCTGCTGTGCACCATCCTGCTTCTTCTCTTATGCTTATTGTTTATCCCTCCTACTTGTCCAGGTGTGGATATAGCCATGAAGCAATTCACGCAATAGTATAGAACGCCAGGGATCAGGGGCCTCCCCAGTAGTGGGGCTACATTCTGGGTTAAATTGGTCATTACCTATTGGATTACTTCTATTACTCACCAATTCCTGCTCTTGCCCAGACCTACTTCCGCTTTTACTGCACATTACATCTTAATGTTGAACAAGATCCAGAAATTACACCCTGACATTGTTCAGCAGCCGGATGTAGTATGCAATAGTAGGGTGGAGGAGCCAAAGCAGAAGAAGGCCGCGGCAGAAGCTGGGATTGGCGAGTAAAATATCGGCCATTACCTATTGGAATAATTCAGGAAGTAGTGTCCTAATGTGTCAGTGTATGGGAGCCAATAAAGCAGATAATATATCAGTTGGAGGTTAAGATACCAAGTAATATTCGGTGTAGGGCCAATATAGAAGATAATCTACTGTATCATGACCAATAAAAGAGGCAGTATACTGTGTTGATCCAGTAAGGAATACAATATACTGTGTTGGGGCCAGTAAAGTAGGCAATATAATCTGTGGTGGCCAATAAAAGGGCCAATATTCTGTATGAGGACCAGTAAAAGTAGAGTTTTACTGTGTGGAGCAGTCCTATGAAAAATATTGAAGGAAGCGGCATTTTACTAGAAAAGGTTAGCGTGGCAAGCTGCTCTGTTTTGTCCATATTTTAATACCTGCAAATGGGAGCAGTTCCTGTAAAGAGTGGCCTAAAAAATTGATTTTAGAAGCCCCTAGACATCATTTTTCTTGAGACCCCTAAATGCCAAGTACATGGCAAAAAGGTAAAGTGCAGGATACAAGTGGCCCTTGTTTGCCTAAGACTCGGTGGAAATCTCAGGATATGCAGGCAAATTATTAGAGAATGGAAATGGATAGCGTATTGAAGTAAGACAATACCCAGAGTTACCCTTTAAACCTGCGTTTCAGGTGTCTGGGTCTGAGTATTATAAATGGAATTCATAAGAGCAGGTTGCTTATAAGAAACCTTATGTAATAGATATATATGCTATATATCCCAGTCAAAAGACATGAGCTGGTGAATGTCTTCAGAATAAATATTTAGTACTGTAAGAATGTAAATGGCAGTGCTGAAGTTTCAGAGTCGGAGGTCTTCCATTTGTTTTTTTCCTTTATGTATTAGATGCAAAGTAAACACGTTCTCTCCTCTGTTCACTATTTTAAAATTCAAGTCATCCGAACAATTTTTTTCCACCAAATCATAGCATATAGCCGTCTCTACTTCCTCTACTCATCTTTTTCATCTCCCAATGTCTTTTCAAGCACTTTTCACGCATATTTAACAGCATTAAAATACGCTGCACAGAGATATTTTACTGCCGGCCTTGTGTATTTTTCAACGTTTTGCACATTGCATCCTGCCCAAACATAAGCCATTAACACTCACGACCATGACAGGATGTCCAAGAATATTGATTTTACTACTCTACTTTGAATACAAAAAAATATATATAATGTAAAGATGAGAACTTATAGCAGTCACTACAAATAACATGAAATTATGACTGGGACAAGGGCAATTTTCAAGAGTCATAATTATCCCCCCCCCAATATTGCCATATGTGTGATTCAATAATCACGATTAAATGTTACAAATACTGTGCTGAGAAAAAGTGCAAAAAACAATTATTTGTGTCCGCTAGTCAGTAAAATTACAGAAATCCCAAATTTATATAGTTTTAATATGGTTTACTACTTACCTATGATGCACACTAACGTCTTTATATTTCCTTCTTCATTTTCTATTATATTATATCCCTGTAATGAGATAAAAGATATACTACAATAGCAGATGGGAAGCCTTTCGCAAGGCCCCAAGCTGCCATGACACTTGAGGAATGGCTGGTGATGGGGGCTTGGATGGAGCAGCCTCCCTTTGTCTAACTTCTCAGAGTCCACAGTCACTATTGACTGCTTAATATGAAGGGTTAAATGTCTATTATCTAAATTATCTCTAATCATGGAGACTGCCAATGTGTGATAGGGTAAGTTCAGACGGAGTATTTTGGACCGGAAACTGAGGCGGAGGCCATCTCAGGTTCCGGTCCAAAATACAGGTATCCGTGACTGAATGCCAGTGCACTGCAGCGGCATCCAGTCACGCACTCTGCTCCGGATTAGGCCCAATGAATGGGCTTAGTTGGGAGGAGGAAGTGTCTTCAGGCCGAATCGTGAGGCGAAACAGCCTGAAGAATGAGCATGTCGCTTCTTTTTCTAGGAGGCGGAACAAACTGGCTTCCAGAAAAAAGAACTGACCGGCTCCCATTGATTTCAATGGGAGCTGTCTTTTTGGTCTGGATTTTCAGGCGGATACGGCCTCAAAATCCTGACCAAAAACTCAGTCTGAACTGACCCTTAGTTGTCAGAGGTGTAACTTGAGTCTCATGGGCTGCAAAGCAAAATCTACACTCACCGGCCACTTTATTAGGTACGCCATGCTAGTAACGGGTTGGACCCCCTTTTGCCTTCAGAACTGCCTCAATTCTTCGTGGCATAGATTCAACAAGGTGCTGGAAGCATTCCTCAGAGATTTTGGTCCATATTGACATGATGGCATCACACAGTTGCCGCAGATTTGTCAGCTGCACATCCATGATGCGAATCTCCCGTTCCACCACATCCCAAAGATGCTCTATTGGATTGAGATCTGGTGACTGTGGAGGCCATTGGAGTACAGTGAACTCATTGTCATGTTCAAGAAACCAGTCTGAGATGATTCCAGCTTTATGACATGGCGCATTATCCTGCTGAAAGTAGCCATCAGATGTTGGGTACATTGTGGTCATAAAGGGATGGACATGGTCAGCAACAATACTCAGGTAGGCTTTGGCGTTGCAACGATGCTCAATTGGTACCAAGGGGCCCAAAGAGTGCCAAGAAAATATTCCCCACACCATGACACCACCACCACCAGCCTGAACCGTTGATACAAGGCAGGATGGATCCATGCTTTCATGTTGTTGACGCCAAATTCTGACCCTACCATCCGAATGTCGCAGCAGAAATCGAGACTCATCAGACCAGGCAACGTTTTTCCAATCTTCAATTGTCCAATTTCGATGAGCTTGTGTAAATTGTAGCCTCAGTTTCCTGTTCTTAGCTGAAAGGAGTGGCACCCGGTGTGGTCTTCTGCTGCTGTAGCCCATCTGCCTCAAAGTTCGATGTACTGTGCGTTCAGAGATGCTCTTCTGGCTACCTTGGTTGTAACGGGTGGCTATTTGAGTCACTGTTGCCTTTCTATCAGCTCGAACCAGTCTTGCCATTCTCCTCTGACCTCTGGCATCAACAACGCATTTCCGCCCACAGAACTGCCGCTCACTGGATGTTTTTTTCTTTTTCGGACCATTCTCTGTAAACCCTAGAGATGGTTGTGCGTGAAAATCCCAGTAGATCAGCAGTTTCTGAAATACTCAGACCAGCCCTTCTGGCACCAACAACCATGCCACGTTCAAAGGCACTCAAATCACCTTTCTTCCCCATACTGATGCTCGGTTTGAACTGCAGGAGATTGTCTTGACCATGTCTACATGCCTAAATGCACTGAGTTGCCGCCATGTGATTGGCTGATTAGAAATTAAGTGTTAACGAGCAGTTGGACAGGTGTACCTAATAAAGTGGCCGGTGAGTGTATAATGGGGCCCCTACCTACTTTGTGCCATTTAGAATACCAGCATATTTCATGTGGATATAATATATAATATAATATAATAAGACATGCAAAGCTGTTCCACTAATGCTGGAATAGGAATCTCCATGCTGCAATCCAATTGGACTTGTGGTACACAATATTCACCTTTAACCCCTGTAAAAGAAACTGAAGTATTCTTCAGAAAATCACCAGGTTGTGGCCCCCACTTGTCTTGGGGGTGGTAGTACAGTGTAATGGCTAAATATGCTCAGGGGATGGACAGTCATCATGGGGAGTCAACAAGATAAGACTAGACTTTAAAACAGAGGAGTCAGGAACAAAGCCAAGAGAAGTAAACTAGAACCAAATCTACTTCCAAGTGAACAAACACAAGGAGAGTCAAAGACCAGCCAAGACCAGAAGCTGGAACAGGTGGTAAGACCTGCAAGGAAATACAGTTATCATAAAACAATGAGGGGCTTAATTGAGTATGGGCAGAAGACTGAGGACCCCTCCCACCCTTGCCAGAAGTGCTATAGTAAATGGACTTCCATTCCTGTGAACCAAAATCTGTTGTTGGCTATGAAATCTAACCAACAGTAGGGGGAATATACTTCAGCATAAAGCATTCATTCTGTTAGGTATATGTCACCTAGTATGTGATTGAAGGTGGGTTGTAAATTATTTATAGAGTACCTCAGGAAGCAATACATTGTGTCTGCTTATTGTCTCATGAATAACTTATTTTGTATTAATTTTACAGATTTATAATGTCCACTACACTATGAGCATCAATGGCAAGATACAAGAAGGATCAATGGAAATCGATGCTGGGAACAATCTGGAGACATTTAAGACTGGATCTGGCAATGATGAAGCTGTAGAGGTGTACGATTTCCAGATTGTGAGTACTGTTTATCTCTTAGAGTTCTGGTAGTAAGACTACGTAAAGTGAGCTGTCCAATAAATCCCACTGACAGATGGACTTATACCAATAGATCCCATGAGTCAATCCATGTCTTGAAGATGTGTTGCAATTATTATTTTTAACAAATACTACATACTTTCTTGTTCATTTGGTCATGGATCCAAAAGAGAGTCTCCATTTGGGTTCCTGGTGTTCCTGACCTTTGACCTGCTCAGGTAGCCGTAAGTCAATCAGTGATGTTGTGTGCAAATGGAGTATCAGTCACTGGTGTTCTGACATGCTCGTGTGCAAGCAGAAGGTATACAAAGATCAGGGACACAGAGAATCTGCCCTGGACCCCCAGCCAAATGGACAGTTATGGACTATATATATATTGTTATTCCCAGCCTAGCTATGTGGTAAAAATAGGAACCGGAACACCCCTTTTAATATTAGGATAAAATATACAGCCAGAATCCAAATTAACCCTGCATTGTCCACTAGGGTGAAGCCTATTTACAGTCCATATTTTGATAGCAGTTTTCAAGCCACAGTTACAACAGTGAATTTATCGTAGCAAGAATAAAAGCTGAAGTAGGTTTTATTATTATTATAGGACTCAATTGGGAATATTTATGAGGACTGGTGTATTGTATTTAACACCAATCTTCACATTCCCTGTGTCAGAGGAATAGCCACATCATTTATAAGGACGCACAAGCCTCTTCATAAATAAGGCAGCTCTACCATCGGACCGTACGTCTGTACTGTAAACTTCTCTTGTAACTGGTGTAGATTTCAGCGAACATTTGTACCAGTAACCTGGTATAAAATATATCAACTGTAATGCAACTCCAATGCCATTTTTTTTTTCATGAAAGTGGCAGCGGAAGCTCAAAATTGCCACTGGCAACCATGTTTGTTAACTGGCAGTTAAAAAAAATCACAAACCTAGAAAATAAAATGTATGGAAAAGGATGAAAAATTTGGGACTTGTAGATTTTTGCACCAAAATTTGCAACTTGTGGTGCACTTGTACCCACATAACACTTTCCTAAAAAGTAGGTGTGACAGAGCGGGGCTTTGTGGGTGGGAAATGGCTGCCCACATCCCAGATGCAGAAACTGATATCTGGCATGTTTTCACACTGTCTAACCACTTACTTGTTGGTTTATCTTAGGCCTGGTTCACATCTGCATCAGTAATCATTTTGGGGGAGTCCGCATGAGGACCCCCGAACAGACTACCGAACGCATTTGCAAGTGGTGTGCAGTGAAAGCACTCGGACCCCATAGACTATAATGGGGTCCGTTGCTTGCCGTGAGATCTCCGCATTGAACATGCGGACAGGAAAGTACTTTACAATCTACTTTCCTGTCCACATGATCTGTGCGGGCGGCGCGCTGCAAGCACACGGACCCCATTATAGTCTTTGGGGTCCGTATGCTTTCAGTGCACACCGCTTGCAAATGCATTCTGTAGTCCGTTCGTGGAGTCCCCATGAGGATTCCCGAACGAATTACTAAACGCAGATGTGAACGAGGGGTAAAAGACTCAAAAAAATGCCACAGTTTTGGTTCATTATTTGATATGCAATGGGGCATCCTAAGCCACCCCATGCTGCTTAGTAAATTGTTAATGGGCAAATGCTGACAATGGTGCTGTACTTAGCCAGTATTCTTCTTACTCTTATCACTTGTATAATGACAAGTTATTAGGGCATTGTCAATAATATAGTTTCATGGACTACATGTTAGACCCCAACCAGCACCACCATTTTACCCTTAAGAGACCTGTAATGTATTAAAAGATAAAACTTACAAATATAGAATAACTAGAAGGTTTTGTAGGGTTTAGTCTATTTATTTCCTATGTAATCCTTTAGGACACACATTAATGCAGCTAGAGTAATTGGTAGGTGCACAAGTGATCATATGGGTTCATGGCACCTGTCACCTACTTCTTGTACATGTCAGTAGAAGGACACGGTATAAATGGTTTCAGCGCCCATCCGGCACTATGTTCAGAGGCTTTGAATGTGTTAATGGTCTGCTACACTCTGAAAGAACTCGGGTATGGTACAAGCTAAAAAACTGATAATTCACTTGTATCAGCCATAAGGGAGGGCCTAGAGCTTCTGTGTGATTTATGAGCCCCGGGATTAAACTTCCACTTCAATTACACATCACAAACAAGATGCACTTGGAGCTATATTTGTGAGATGTCAGCTAAAATGGAATTATATTTTTCTGATGACAACCAGAAGCACTCAGCATCCCATTTTTGCTTCTGTTGCTGTTTATCAAGTGTGAATATAAAATCCAGTTTATACTTGTGTTGTTTAGGCTACAGGATATGCCCTTATGGGTATAGCAAATGCGAGAGGAACGGCGGCATAAATATGGGATTACCTAGCAGCACATCATTGTACTCTACAGCTTTTTAAATAGGTTAGGACTGACTATTCCTGTTTTCATTCTTTGCCGGACTGTCACTTCACTGTATGAGATGAGAACAATCTAAAGATGTGACATTTATAATTCTAAAATCTCCTGGAATACAAGTTATTTTCATTTTATGTCAAGCCGGTCATAGGCATAAAAGACATTTATTGGCACCGTAATAATAATCCACAAATCAGTTAATTTCTTACAGAAGATGTTGATTCAGAATAACATACAGATAAGTGACAGCGATACTTCTAAGCCGCTGCCAGCGAATACAGATTCTAATTTAAAGGGAATGTTTCATGTATTTAAAGGGAACTTGTCAGTAAATTTGTAAAACACTGAATATGGGCAGCATGAAATACTAATAGGCTCCAACACTACAAAGCATTGTATTGTAACACACTAGAACAGTGATGGAAAACCTTTAGAGACCGAGTGCCCAAACTGCAACCCAAAACCCACTCATTCATCACAAAGTGCCAACATGGCAATTTAACCTTAATACTGTGTGGATCCACAATTGTGGACAGTTATGGAGCGTCTGTAATAACATCACTTTTCTGTTATAAAACAGATACTATGTGATAAAAATAGTGAAGGGCCCCCACACAGTACAATTTGCTCCACAGTGAGCCCCACACAGTGTAATCTGTTCCACAGATGGGTGCCCACAAAGAGGGCTCTGATTGCCCCCTCTGGCACGCGTGCCATAGGTTCGCCATTATGGCACTAGAACATCTCAGAGAAAACATTGGGGGTCTTGATGTCCCTGTTGCCTACACAGGGATTGCTTGACTTAAGATGAGGCTATACATGAATTTGGTGCATCCTCCCAGCGACCTAAGGGCTAGTTCACATGGGGGGCGGTGGGGCGGGTTTTGGCACCAAGAGTGACTCAAGAGCCATGTCACTCTCGGTTCAAAACCCGCCTGCCATGACTGTCGCGGCTCCCGACAGTCACGGCATCCTCCCCCAAAATCCGCTGTCAAAATCCGCTCCAATGGCCCCATGTGAACTAGCCCTAAGGGTCCATTCACACGGAGAAAAATGGTGAGGAATTTGGTGTGCAATTTCAGTGCTGAAAAAAAAGCCTCCCATTGACTTCAATGGATTCTATTCTCTGAACTCTATTGGGAGGCTTTTTTGGAGGCTGATTTTGAGGCGGATTCAGCGAGCGTCAAAAACTCCATGTGCGCTGACCCTTACACCTAGGTGCAAATCTACACCAGTCTCTTGCTGGTATAGATTCTGCAGTCATTGAACCTAATCTGTACAGCATAGAAGGTAATAAATATGGTGCAAGTGTATTGGAACAGTGGTGAGACCAATGCAAAAACACCACTGGTAACTTTTTTTAGTTGCAAATGGCAATAAATAGCTACAAATGATCATTTTGCAATTCTTTTACACCACAGCTGTGGCATGACCACAATAATGAATCAGCCCCATACTTCTAAAAAAAAGAGAATGGCACAGAGCGGTGTCCACTGGGCGGCTGCCCTACAACTTCTCCCCAACCAGCTTGGGTTACATATAGGTAGAAGCCTATCAATCCAGCAGAGCCAGTAGGAGACAGGACAGGGGGAGCTGCGCATTTATCTAAAAGGCTACAGATTTTCACAGTAAAAGATACAGTAGTTCTTTGTCGTATGGGAGTCTGTCGCTATTTCATGTTACTGCATGCTCCTGCTATAACATTTGAGATCTGATGAAGAGGTAGTGTTTGTATCCAAACACAAAAAAAACTCTAAATGCGTAATCAATAAACGGTATTACTTTCAATCACTTCAGTGTTGAAGACATTGTGAGTGCCATTGGGGGTCTTTTTTCTTGGGCTTCAATCCATTGGATCCCGCTGTACTTCCAGTATCTTCCAACAGCTCTTTCCACCAGGAGGGCTGTTTAATCCCAAGGAGGCGAACCATTGTCTGGATACCAATCATCTCCTATTTTACCTAATTTGAGAGGACAATAGTCCTAGGAAATATATAGGACTTTTTTGAGGACAAGTTTCCAAACGTGACCCAATTTAAAGGGGCTCTATCAGCAAAATTATGCTAATAGAGCCCCACATATGCGTAAATAGCCTTTAAAAAGGCTATTCAGGCACCGTAAATGTTATATTAACCCCCGGTCCCATTTTTAAATAAAAGCATTAAAACATATATGCTAATCGTACCTGAACATGCACCATGGGTGGGGATGCACGATGCTATGTCATCTTCGGGCACGCCTGCCTCTTCTGTCTTCTTGTAGTTACGCCCTCTGGTTCTGTGTCTTCTTCCGTCTTCTTGTCTTCAAATCCCGCGCTTGCGTAGTAGCGCTTCCCTCCGGAGCACTACTGCGCAGGCTCACTTGCCAGAACTACACGAGCGTACTGCACGCTCGCGAACTGCCATTAAGTAAAATGGCGAGTGAGCCTGTGCAATAGTGATCCGGAGGGAAGCGCTACTACGCAGGCACGAGATTTGAAGACCTCAAGCCGGAAGAAGACTAATAGGAAGCCGGCAGAAAAGACGGGACCAGAGGGCGTCGCTCCAAGAAGACAGAAGAGGCAGGCGTGCCCGAAGATGATGTGGTATTGTGCATCACCGCCCCCGGTGCACGTTCAGTAGATTTGCATATATGTTTTTATGCTTTTATTTAAAAATGGGATCGGGGATTAATATAACATTTGCAGTGCCTGAATAGCCTTTTTAAAGGCTATTCACGCATATGTGGGGCTCTATTAGCATAATTTTGCTGATAGAGCCCCTTTAATATTTCCAAAAGGAAGCGCAAGATATCCTTTTTTGGTTCCTCTCCATCCAGTTATTTCATGTTACCCATAGTTAGAGCACCGTAAGTCTACTGGCAGGTTACTTTTAATGGTAGTTTTATTAATGTGATCTAATAATAATGTGTTTGTTCCTCAAAAAAAAAAAAAAATTCAAAAACAATCCTGAAGGCTGTACTGGAGACACATACATGTAATTCCTTTTTGTATTCTCTGTAGACAATAGACTGTGTGGTAGGCTTGTGCGCTTTATGGCAGTTATACTGTATGAGCAGTCTCCATATACTTATAGAATATAGCGCCCCCACCCAGGAGGTGACAAAGTAACTACATACAGGTCCATATCTCTATGTGTTATTGATAGTATTTAGAGATGAGCGAACACTAAAATGTTCGAGGTTCGAAATTCGATTCGAACAGCCGCTCACTGTTCGAGTGTTCGAATGGGTTTCGAACCCCATTATAGTCTATGGGGAACATAAACTCGTTAAGGGGGAAACCCAAATTCGTGTCTGGAGGGTCACCAAGTCCACTATGACACCCCAGGAAATGATACCAACACCCTGGAATGACACTGGGACAGCAGGGGAAGCATGTCTGGGGGCATAAAAGTCACTTTATTTCATGGAAATCCCTGTCAGTTTGCGATTTTCGCAAGCTAACTTTTCCCCATAGAAATGCATTGGCCAGTGCTGATTGGCCAGAGTACGGAACTCGACCAATCAGCGCTGGCTCTGCTGGAGGAGGCGGAGTCTAAGATCGCTCCACACCAGTCTCCATTCAGGTCCGACCTTAGACTCCGCCTCCTCCGGCAGAGCCAGCGCTGATTGGCCGAAGGCTGGCCAATGCATTCCTATGCGAATGCAGACTTAGCAGTGCTGAGTCAGTTTTGCTCAACTACACATCTGATGCACACTCGGCACTGCTACATCAGATGTAGCAATCTGATGTAGCAGAGCCGAGGGTGCACTAGAACCCCTGTGCAAACTCAGTTCACGCTAATAGAATGCATTGGCCAGCGCTGATTGGCCAATGCATTCTATTAGCCCGATGAAGTAGAGCTGAATGTGTGTGCTAAGCACACACATTCAGCACTGCTTCATCAAGCCAATACAATGCATTAGCCAGTGCTGATTGGCCAGAGTACGGAATTCGGCCAATCAGCGCTGGCCAATGCATTCTATTAGCCCGATGAAGTAGAGCTGAATGTGTGTGCTAAGCACACACATTCAGCACTGCTTCATCAAGCCAATACAATGCATTAGCCAGTGCTGATTGGCCAGAGTACGGAATTCGGCCAATCAGCGCTGGCCAATGCATTCTATTAGCCCGATGAAGTAGAGCTGAATGTGTGTGCTAAGCACACACATTCAGCACTGCTTCATCAAGCCAATACAATGCATTAGCCAGTGCTGATTGGCCAGAGTACGGAATTCGGCCAATCAGCGCTGGCTCTGCTGGAGGAGGCGGAGTCTAAGATCGCTCCACACCAGTCTCCATTCAGGTCCGACCTTAGACTCCGCCTCCTCCGGCAGAGCCAGCGCTGATTGGCCGAAGGCTGGCCAATGCATTCCTATGCGAATGCAGACTTAGCAGTGCTGAGTCAGTTTTGCTCAACTACACATCTGATGTACACTCGGCACTGCTACATCAGATGTAGCAATCTGATGTAGCAGAGCCGAGGGTGCACTAGAACCCCTGTGCAAACTCAGTTCACGCTAATAGAATGCATTGGCCAGCGCTGATTGGCCAATGCATTCTATTAGCCCGATGAAGTAGAGCTGAATGTGTGTGCTAAGCACACACATTCAGCACTGCTTCATCAAGCCAATACAATGCATTAGCCAGTGCTGATTGGCCAGAGTACGGAATTCGGCCAATCAGCGCTGGCCAATGCATTCTATTAGCCCGATGAAGTAGAGCTGAATGTGTGTGCTAAGCACACACATTCAGCACTGCTTCATCAAGCCAATACAATGCATTAGCCAGTGCTGATTGGCCAGAGTACGGAATTCGGCCAATCAGCGCTGGCTCTGCTGGAGGAGGCGGAGTCTAAGATCGCTCCACACCAGTCTCCATTCAGGTCCGACCTTAGACTCCGCCTCCTCCGGCAGAGCCAGCGCTGATTGGCCGAAGGCTGGCCAATGCATTCCTATGCGAATGCAGACTTAGCAGTGCTGAGTCAGTTTTGCTCAACTACACATCTGATGTACACTCGGCACTGCTACATCAGATGTAGCAATCTGATGTAGCAGAGCCGAGGGTGCACTAGAACCCCTGTGCAAACTCAGTTCACGCTAATAGAATGCATTGGCCAGCGCTGATTGGCCAATGCATTCTATTAGCCCGATGAAGTAGAGCTGAATGTGTGTGCTAAGCACACACATTCAGCACTGCTTCATCAAGCCAATACAATGCATTAGCCAGTGCTGATTGGCCAGAGTACGGAATTCGGCCAATCAGCGCTGGCTCTGCTGGAGGAGGCGGAGTCTAAGGTCGGACCTGAATGGAGACTGGTGTGGAGCGATCTTAGACTCCGCCTCCTCCAGCAGAGCCAGCGCTGATTGGCCGAATTCCGTACTCTGGCCAATCAGCACTGGCTAATGCATTGTATTGGCGTGATGAAGCAGTGCTGAATGTGTGTGCTTAGCACACACATTCAGCTCTACTTCATCGGGCTAATAGAATGCATTGGCCAATCAGCGCTGGCCAATGCATTCTATTAGCTTGATGAAGCAGAGTGTGCACAAGGGTTCAAGCGCACCCTCGGCTCTGATGTAGCAGAGCCGAGGCTGCACAAGGGTTCAAGCGCACCCTCGGCTCTGATGTAGGAGAGCCGAGGGTGCACTTGAACCCTTGTGCACCCTCAGCTCTGCTACATCAGAGCCGAGGGTGCGCTTGAACCCTTGTGCACACTCTGCTTCATCAAGCTAATAGAATGCATTGGCCAGCGCTGATTGGCCAATGTATTCTATTAGCCTGATGAAGTAGAGCTGAATGTGTGTGCTAAGCACACACATTCAGCTCTACTTCATCGGGCTAATAGAATGCATTGGCCAGCGCTGATTGGCCAGAGTACGGAACTCGACCAATCAGCGCTGGCTCTGCTGGAGGAGGCGGAGTCTAAGATCGCTCCACACCAGTCTCCATTCAGGTCCGACCTTAGACTCCGCCTCCTCCAGCAGAGCCAGCGCTGATTGGCCGAATTCCGTACTCTGGCCAATCAGCACTGGCTAATGCATTGTATTGGCGTGATGAAGCAGTGCTGAATGTGTGTGCTTAGCACACACATTCAGCTCTACTTCATCGGGCTAATAGAATGCATTGGCCAATCAGCGCTGGCCAATGCATTCTATTAGCGTGAACTGAGTTTGCACAGGGGTTCTAGTGCACCCTCGGCTCTGCTACATCAGATTGCTACATCTGATGTAGCAGTGCCGAGTGTGCATCAGATGTGTAGTTGAGCAAAACTGACTCAGCACTGCTAAGTCTCTGCATTCGCATAGGAATGCATTGGCCAGCCTTCGGCCAATCAGCGCTGGCTCTGCCGGAGGAGGCGGAGTCTAAGGTCGGACCTGAATGGAGACTGGTGTGGAGCGATCTTAGACTCCGCCTCCTCCAGCAGAGCCAGCGCTGATTGGTCGAGTTCCGTACTCTGGCCAATCAGCGCTGGCCAATGCATTCTATTAGCCTGATGAAGTAGAGCTGAATGTGTGTGCTTAGCACACACATTCAGCTCTACTTCATCAGGCTAATAGAATACATTGGCCAATCAGCGCTGGCCAATGCATTCTATTAGCTTGATGAAGCAGAGTGTGCACAAGGGTTCAAGCGCACCCTCGGCTCTGATGTAGCAGAGCTGAGGGTGCACAAGGGTTCAAGTGCACCCTCGGCTCTCCTACATCAGAGCCGAGGGTGCGCTTGAACCCTTGTGCAGCCTCGGCTCTGCTACATCAGAGCCGAGGGTGCGCTTGAACCCTTGTGCACACTCTGCTTCATCAAGCTAATAGAATACATTGGCCAGCACTGATTGGCCAGAGTACGGAATTCGGCCAATCAGCGCTGGCCAATGCATCCCTATGGGAAAAAGTTTATCTCACAAAAATCACAATTACACACCCGATAGAGCCCCAAAAAGTTATTTTTAATAACATTCCCCCCTAAATAAAGGTTATCCCTAGCTATCCCTGCCTGTACAGCTATCCCTGTCTCATAGTCACAAAGTTCACATTCTCATATGACCCGGATTTGAAATCCACTATTCGTCTAAAATGGAGGTCACCTGATTTCGGCAGCCAATGACTTTTTCCAATTTTTTTCAATGCCCCCAGTGTCGTAGTTCCTGTCCCACCTCCCCTGCGCTGTTATTGGTGCAAAAAAGGCGCCAGGGAAGGTGGGAGGGGAATCGAATTTTGGCGCACTTTACCACGTGGTGTTCGATTCGATTCGAACATGGCGAACACCCTGATATCCGATCGAACATGTGTTCGATAGAACACTGTTCGCTCATCTCTAATAGTATTGCTGCATGCTTTATTGCAGTTGTAATATACTATATGGGCAGTCTGCATATACTTATACAATACAGCACCCGCATCCAGGAGGTGACAAAGTAGCTACATATAGGTTCTTATTTGTGTGGATGATTGATATTATCACTGTCAAGCCTTTCCTGGCAGTACAACAGAGCTACCAATGACACTGGTCCAATAATGTATTATTGGTAAATAATGTATTATTTCTTCATGATATATTCCCCTTAAGGCTACATGTTGCAAATAAGCTGTGTTTTTTGTTGCAGATTCTGCTGCGTTCCCATATAGGGGAAGTATAATTTCTTCCCTTATATTCCCCATTCATTTTCAACCCATCCTGGAAATTCTACAACAAAAAAATTTCACGTAGTTAACTTTCTTTTATATACCTGTGTTAAAAATACAGATGGGAGATGTGGGATTGCTGCCATATAGACTAGCGGTGTGTGCTGCATGGATTGCTTGCATAACCCTGTGCCGTAAATGCATGCACAGAGTTTATTGCATATCCAGTGGGACGTAACGTAATGGGAGCACTGAAATCTCTGCTTCAGAATAAATTACGGATGTTACTACTTCATCGTATGTGGCTTCTTTACATTTCCAGCTAAAGAACATTAAAGCTTTTGCTTTATACCACCCTTGTTTTTTTGGAAGTACAGGGACTTGCAGTAAATACTTCAGACACACATATTAATAATATGCAGGTGACCTGAGGCGGATGTTAAGGTTAAGGTTCAGGTTCACTGGGGCCTCTATAATGAGATGTCATTCATTTCCACAATAACATGATGAAAATGTTCTGTTTGTACCAACATCTATTCTTGAGTTAAGTATCAGTTATAGTCATTGACGGCCTAGAGTGGCCTATATTTTAAGCATCCCTTGCCTCTCAAGCACATTACTTTGCTAAATTTAATGGGAAGAGTCTTAAGAGTTATGACATTAAATAAAAAGAGCAGTAGCTGTCCTCATCTCAGGCCGTGACTCTCATGATTCATGCACCAACTACTGTATTTGGCCTTATTTGCAAAACTCATACTTCAGCCCATGCAAAGAATAAATCATTAATGAGAACCTGAGGCGTCAAATATAGGGAAATTTTCTATTTTATGGGACGTAAGCTAAGATGGGAAGCAAAAAATCATTAGTCATTACAGTAAACCATTGGAGTATATAGAGTATATTAAAATACACATGGAAATCTACAGTAAATCCGACAAAAAGAAATATGATGGAGGGAGCGAATAAGTCAATGTCAGACTGGGATCCCTTATATTCACAAAGAAAATTATTCATTTTGCAATGATACATTGATTTACAATAGACTGATGGTTGTTGATTTTGCTGGATCGTGTCAGAACCTGGGCCTGTTGCAATCCTAACGGCCCATCTACCTATAGTGTATATGGCCAAATATACTGTACTATATACCTATGTATAAAATGGAAATCAGAACTTTCTTACTCCCACTGCAATGCATTATGGTCTTAGAAAAAGTATGAAATGAGTATGGATATTTTTTAGATTCACATCAGCATGTTTACTTAGTAAGGAAAGGGTCTCAAAATGGATGCTGGGCCTGAATCACGCTACATTATGCATACCGCCTTCACAGCCTGTTTACATTTCATTCCTCTAAAATGAGATCCGTTGCACATTTCTGTGCGGCACGGGAAGATAACACATGCATGCTCAGGAGGTATGAGGATCTGCTCGTGCTGTGTATGACCACTGTATATAATCTGTGAATATCTTTTAGGGCATTACCGGAATTCGCTTTGCTGGAGGAGAGAAGTGTTACATTAAAGCCCAGGCTAAAGCTCATATTCCAGATGTTGACAGCGTGACAAAGGAAAGCCTTTCGTTTGAGCTGGTAAGAACCAAACAAAAGAAAATGAAAATGTCAGAGTTTAAAGCCATTGTGCCCCAGACGGTAAAATATTTATAGACGTGTCATGTGATTTCAGGCATTTTAGGAAAGCATTAGAAGTCAATTGATCTTTCTCAAAGTAGTCAAGGGTTAGAGCATAATATAAGTGCATTGTTCATTTTTAATAACACCTTCAGTCTGGTACAGTCAAAATCTGAAGACTGCAAAGTTTGTTGATGAAATCACTAAAAGGCATGGTTGTCACTCTTGTGGATTTGTAATGTAAAAATAAGGAACATTTGGAGGAAATTCAGTTCTGGAGGGCCGTGGAAAAGCAAAGAGTTAAAGAAATGGAGAGCGACGGATGTACAGATGATTTCTGTCATTACTTTGCTCAATAAAGCCCTTCTTCAAACCACACGTTACATTTCCAACACTGTTATCATGGGCCGCCGCAGCAGCTGTGCCCATAGGATAACCCACCGTGCTTGGTAAAAAAGGACTCTGATCCTGGTTGTTGGACTGGATGCTGAGATCAACAGCAAATGCAACACGGAAAAAAGGAGCAATGACCAAAAGTATTTTATTTCTTTTTTGCATTTCATTGAACAAAGGGATAATATCGATTAAACAATAAGAAATCCACCTCGATACAAAACACACAAACTAAAGTCGACATAAATACGGCTGTCAGAATACCATGAAGCAAAAACAAAAAAATATGCTCAAGGGTTAAACTGAAAACCAAAAAAACATTAGAGATACAATTTGTCGCACGTGACTTGCACTACAGTCCATGACAGCAAAGTAGAATGTGACTTGAATGTGACAGGGTTGGATTTTTTGTGACAGTCTCATCAGTTAGCATGTCAACTTGGGACACCATAGACAATCATTCTATGCTATCACAATCTTCATATCACACAACATATGTTGCCATGTAGACTACCATATGGACACCTGCAGATGTTAAGCCATCTGTCTTCTGAAGGAGAATGTCAGTACTTACATTACTTATTGATCACATTTAGGAGGGGGAAGGTGAAGGCAGCAGCCAAACAAAGGCTACTTGAGTAGTATCCACAAGGTATTTTCATGACTGTTGCATCTCATGGTACACAACTATTTTTGGGGAGTTTCCATTTGTTTTTGAGTAGTCACCATCCTCCCTTACGATTCCTGTGTTGTTTCTCCTTTCCAATAGCACCACTTACATATGTTGGGTTGGATTGGGGCCCAAGCTCCTACATCTCCCCTGCCGTGGCCTACTGAAGTGTCTTAGATTAACAGATTTGTTCATGTAGATGACTGACTAGTAGCGAGTCAATGGCTTCATTTTTGCAACCAGAATATGACTATATGAATGGAGATACATGATGTCAATATACGAATAGCGAAAAACCACCAGTTTACTATTATCGCAAGCCAAAGTTTTCAGAGTTCCTAAAGCCATCTCTGGAGAGATGGTTAGAGCCAGGCTACATCAAAGCCAATTACATTCATTAAAGAGTATTCTGCAGTAATAATATATAGGGGATTCATCTTTGTGCTATTTCTGATGATTCCTCTTGATCTAGACCCCTTGTGTAGAGAGAAGGAGCTTACTTCTTTCTACCTCAGATGACTGCTTCTTAGAGCGTGAACCAGGTGAATTCACAAATAGCAATAATTAATGGAGTCAGGAGCCTGTCTAGTACACTGTACTGCAAAATCAGTCTATTATATCTAGACAGACCACTGGCTTCCTGATCCTTCAAGGATATTCATATGCACTTGATGTGCTTGTGTAATACATCATATAAATTGCTGCCTTTAGGTCATATCACTTCTTTGCAGGATAAATTATCTCAGAAATGTTTCTGTAGAGGAAGCTTTGCGCAGTAAAATTAGATGGCATTAGACATGTTAGTTCCCACATAATTGTGTTTATTACTAGAGATGAGCGAACAGTGTTCTATCGAACTCATGTTCGATCGGATATTAGGCTGTTCGGCATGTTCGAATCGAATCGAACACCGCGTGGTAAAGTGCGCCATTACTCGATTCCCCTCCCACCTTCCCTGGCGCCTTTTTTGCTCCAATAACAGCGCAGGGTAGGTGGGACAGGAACTACGACACCGGTGACGTTGAAAAAAGTAGGCAAAACCCATTGGCTGCCGAAAACATGTGACCTCTAATTTAAAAGAACAGCGCCGCCCAGCTTCGCGTCATTCTGAGCTTGCAATTCACCGGGGACGGAGGTTTCCGTCCAGCTAGCTAGGGCTTAGATTCTGGGTAGGCAGGGACAGGCTAGGATAGGAAGGAGAAGACAACCAACAGCTCTTGTAAGAGCTAAATTCCAGGGAGAAGCTTGTCAGTGTAACGTGGCACTGACGGGCTCAATCGCCGCAACCCAGCTTTCCCAGGATCCTGAATGGAATACACTGTCAGTGTATTCCCGTATACCCGATATATACCCCGATACCCGTTCCAACGGTGTGCCCCCCCACCTTCACCCCAGAAATACCCTGCAAGTCCCCTAGCAATAGAATTGGGGCTATATACACCCACAATTTTTACTACTGGTATACAGTGCCATTGTCTGACTGGGAATTCAAAGAATATATTGGGAATACAAATACCCTCATTTCTTGCTACTGCCATATAGTGCCAGTTTCTGACTGGTAATTCAAAGAATATATTGGGGTTACGTGCACCCACAATTTTTACTACTGGTATACAGTGCCATTGTCTGACTGGGAATTCAAAGAATATATTGGGAATACAAATACCCTCATTTCTTGCTACTGCCATATAGTGCCAGTTTCTGACTGGGAATTCAAAGAATATATTGGGGTTACGTGCACCCACAATTTTTACTACTGGTATACAGTGCCATTGTCTGACTGGGAATTCAAAGAATATATTGGGGTTATAAATACCCTCATTTCTTGCTACTGCCATATAGTGCCAGTTTCTGACTGGTAATTCAAAGAATATATTGGGGTTACGTGCACCCACAATTTTTACTACTGGTATACAGTGCCATTGTCTGACTGGGAATTCAAAGAGTATATTGGGAATACAAATACCCTCATTTCTTGCTACTGCCATATAGTGCCAGTTTCTGACTGGGAATTCAAAGAATATATTGGGGTTACGTGCACCGACAATTTTTACTACTGGTATACAGTGCCATTGTCTGACTGGGAATTCAAAGAGTATATTGGGAATACAAATACCCTCATTTCTTGCTACTGCCATATAGTGCCAGTTTCTGACTGGGAATTCAAAGAATATATTGGGGTTACGTGCACCCCCAATTTTTACTACTGGTATACAGTGCCATTGTCTGACTGGGAATTCAAAGAATATATTGGGGTTATAAATACCCTCATTTCTTGCTACTGCCATATAGTGCCAGTTTCTGACTGGTAATTCAAAGAATATATTGGGGTTACGTGCACCCACAATTTTTACTACTGGTATACAGTGCCATTGTCTGACTGGGAATTCAAAGAGTATATTGGGAATACAAATACCCTCATTTCTTGCTACTGCCATATAGTGCCAGTTTCTGACTGGTAATTCAAAGAATATATTGGGGTTACGTGCACCCACAATTTTTACTACTGGTATACAGTGCCATTGTCTGACTGGGAATTCAAAGAATATATTGGGAATACAAATACCCTCATTTCTTGCTACTGCCATATAGTGCCAGTGTCTGACTGGTAATTCAAAGAATATATTGGGGTTACGTGCACTCACAATTTTTACTACTGGTATACAGTGCCATTGTCTGACTGGGAATTCAAAGAGTATATTGGGAATACAAATACCCTCATTTCTTGCTACTGCCATATAGTGCCAGTTTCTGACTGGTAATTCAAAGAATATATTGGGGTTACGTGCACCCACAATTTTTACTACTGGTATACAGTGCCATTGTCTGACTGGGAATTCAAAGAGTATATTGGGAATACAAATACCCTCATTTCTTGCTACTGCCATATAGTGCCAGTTTCTGACTGGGAATTCAAAGAATATATTGGGGTTACGTGCACCCACAATTTTTACTACTGGTATACAGTGCCATTGTCTGACTGGGAATTCAAAGAATATATTGGGGTTATAAATACCCTCATTTCTTGCTACTGCCATATAGTGCCAGTTTCTGACTGGTAATTCAAAGAATATATTGGGGTTACGTGCACCCACAATTTTTACTACTGGTATACAGTGCCATTGTCTGACTGGGAATTCAAAGAGTATATTGGGAATACAAATACCCTCATTTCTTGCTACTGCCATATAGTGCCAGTTTCTGACTGGGAATTCAAAGAATATATTGGGGTTACGTGCACCCACAATTTTTACTACTGGTATACAGTGCCATTGTCTGACTGGGAATTCAAAGAATATATTGGGGTTATAAATACCCTCATTTCTTGCTACTGCCATATAGTGCCAGTTTCTGACTGGTAATTCAAAGAATATATTGGGGTTACGTGCACCCACAATTTTTACTACTGGTATACAGTGCCATTGTCTGACTGGGAATTCAAAGAGTATATTGGGAATACAAATACCCTCATTTCTTGCTACTGCCATATAGTGCCAGTTTCTGACTGGGAATTCAAAGAATATATTGGGGTTACGTGCACCCACAATTTTTACTACTGGTATACAGTGCCATTGTCTGACTGGGAATTCAAAGAATATATTGGGAATACAAATACCCTCATTTCTTGCTACTGCCATATAGTGCCAGTGTCTGACTGGTAATTCAAAGAATATATTGGGGTTACGTGCACCCACAATTTTTACTACTGGTATACAGTGCCATTGTCTGACTGGGAATTCAAAGAGTATATTGGGAATACAAATACCCTCATTTCTTGCTACTGCCATATAGTGCCAGTTTCTGACTGGGAATTCAAAGAATATATTGGGGTTACGTGCACCCACAATTTTTACTACTGGTATACAGTGCCAATTTCTAACTAGGAATTCAAAATGCGCAAGGCTCCCGGAAAGGGACGTGGACGAGGCCGTGGGCGAGGTCGGGGGAATGGTTCTGGGGAGCAAGGTAGCAGTGAAGCCACAGGGCGTCCCGTGCCTACTCCTGTGGGGCAGCAAGCATTGCGCCACTCCACAGTGCCAGGGTTGCTTGCCACATTAACTAAACTGCAGGGTACAAACCTTAGTAGGCCCGAGAACCAGGAACAGGTCTTGCAATGGCTGTCAGAGAACGCTTACAGCACATTGTCCAGCAGCCAGTCAGACTCTGCCTCCTCTCCTCCTATTACCCAACAGTCTTGTCTTCCTTCCTCCCAAAATTCCGAAGCTTTACAGAACAATAACCCAAACTGTCCCTGCTCCCCAGAGCTGTTCTCCGCTCCTTTCATTGTCCCTCAACCTGCCTCTCCACGTCACGATTCCACGAACCTAACAGAGGAGCATCTGTGTCCAGATGCTCAAACACTAGAGTCTCCTCCATCTCCGTTCGATTTGGTGGTGGATGACCAGCAACCCACCCTCATCGACGATGATGTGACGCAGTTGCCGTCAGGGCATCCAGTTGACCGGCGCATTGTGCGGGAGGAGGAGATGAGACAGGAGTTGGAAGAGGAAGTGGTGGATGATGAGGACACTGACCCGACCTGGACAGGGGGGATGTCAAGCGGGGAAAGTAGTGTGGATGTTGAGGCAGGTGCAGCACCAAAAAGGGTAGCTAGAGGCAGAGGCAGAGGTCAGCAGCTTAGGCGAAGCCAGGCCACACCCGGAATCTCCCAAGATGTTCCAGTTCGTACCCAGCCCCGAAAAACTCCCACCTCGAGGGCACGTTTCTCGAAGGTGTGGAGTTTTTTCAAGGAATGCGCCGAGGACAGATATAGTGTTGTCTGCACAATTTGCCTCTCGAAATTGATTAGGGGCTCTGAGAAGAGCAACCTGTCCACCACTTCAATGCGCCGTCATTTGGAATCCAAGCACTGGAATCAGTGGCAGGCAGCAACGGCAGGACAAAGGCCGCCTGCCGTTCACGCCACTGCCACTGCCTCTGCCTCTGCCTCTGCCACTGCCACTGCTGACTGTGCTGGCGATGCACTCCAGAGGATGAGCCAGGACACCACTTCATCTGCCTCCGCCACTTTGTTGACTTCTACCTCATCCTCCCCTGGTCCTGTCTTATCTCCTTCTCCTGCACCATCAAAGGCACCATCAGGCGTTTCTTTACAACAACCCACCATCTCTCAGACATTGGAGCGGCGGCAGAAATACACTGCTAACCACCCACACGCGCAAGCCTTGAACGCCAACATCGCTAAACTGCTGGCCCAGGAGATGTTGGCGTTCCGGCTTGTTGAAACTCCCGCCTTCCTGGACCTGATGGCAACTGCGGCACCTCGCTATGCCGTCCCTAGCCGTCACTACTTCTCCCGGTGTGCCGTCCCCGCCTTGCACCAGCACGTGTCACTCAACATCAGGCGGGCCCTTAGTTCCGCGCTTTGCACAAAGGTCCACTTGACCACCGACGCGTGGACAAGTGCATGCGGACAGGGACGCTACATTTCACTGACGGCACACTGGGTGAATGTAGTTGAGGCTGGGACTGCTTCCCAAACTGGCCCGGTGTACCTCGTCTCCCCGCCTAACATTCCTGGCAGGGACACGAGAAGAACACCCCCCTCCTCCTCCTCCTCTACCGCCTCCTCCTCCGCCACCGCCTCCTCCTCCGCCACCGCCTCCTCCTCCGCTGTTAGATTGACCCCAGCTACGAGTTGGAAACGTTGCAGCACTGGCGTTGGTAGACGTCAGCAGGCTGTGCTGAAGCTGATCAGCTTGGGGGACAGACAGCACACTGCCTCCGAGGTGAGGGATGCCCTCCTCGATGAGACGGCAATATGGTTTGAGCCGCTGCACCTGGGCCCAGGCATGGTCGTTTGTGATAACGGCCGGAACCTGGTAGCAGCTCTGGAGCTTGCCGGACTCCAACATGTTCCATGCCTGGCCCACGTCTTCAACCTAGTGGTGCAACGTTTCCTAAAGAGCTACCCCAATGTTCCAGAGCTACTGGTGAAAGTGCGGCGCATGTGCGCCCACTTTCGCAAGTCGACAGTAGCCGCTGCTAGCTTAAAATCTCTCCAGCAACGCCTGCATGTGCCACAACACCGGCTTTTGTGCGACGTCCCCACACGCTGGAACTCAACGTTTCAGATGTTGAATAGAGTGGTTGAGCAGCAGAGACCTTTGATGGAATACCAGCTACAAAACCCTAGGGTGCCACAAAGTCAGCTGCCTCAGTTTCACATCCATGAGTGGCCATGGATGAGAGACCTTTGTGACATCCTACGGGTCTTTGAGGAGTCCACAAGGAGGGTGAGCTCTGAGGATGCGATGGTGAGCCTTACAATCCCGCTCTTGTGTGTTCTGAGAGAATCCCTGATTGACATCAGGGATAACTCAGATCACACAGAGGAGTTAGGGATAGCATCCGATCCGTCACAGCTGGAGAGTAGGTCCACACATCTGTCCGCTTCACTGCGTTTAATGGAGGAGGAGGAGGAGGAGGAGGAGGAAGAAGAGTTGTCCGATGATGTGATGGTGATACAGGAGGCTTCCGGGCAACTTCGAATCGTCCCATTGTTGCAGCGCGGATGGGTAGACATGGAGGATGAGGAGGAAATGGAGATTGAACTTTCCGGTGGGGCCAGAGGAGTCATGCCAACTAACACTGTGGCAGACATGGCTGAGTTCATGTTGGGGTGCTTTACAACCGACAAGCGTATTGTCAAAATCATGGAGGACAACCAGTACTGGATCTTTGCTATCCTTGACCCCCGGTATAAAAACAACATCTCGTCTTTTATTCCGGTAGAGGGGAGGGCCAATCGCATCAATGCTTGCCACAGGCAATTGGTGCAGAATATGATGGAGATGTTTCCAGCATGTGACGTTGGCGGCAGGGAGGGCAGTTCCTCCAGTAGGCAACCAAGTTCTCACCGGTCCACACAAACGAGGGGCACACTGTCTAAGGTCTGGGACACCTTGATGGCACCCCCTCGCCAAAGTGCCGCCACGGAGGGTCCTAGTGTCACCAGGCGTGAGAAGTATAGGCGCATGTTGCGGGAATACCTTTCCGACCACAGCCCTGTCCTCTCCGACCCCTCTGCGCCCTACACGTATTGGGTGTCGAAGTTGGACCTGTGGCTTGAACTTGCCCTATATGCCTTGGAGGTGCTGTCCTGTCCTGCCGCCAGCGTCCTATCTGAGAGGGTGTTCAGTGCAGCCGGTGGCATCATCACTGACAAGCGCACCCGTCTGTCAGCTGAGAGTGCCGACCGGCTCACTTTGATAAAAATGAACCACCACTGGATAGAGCCTTCATTTTTGTGCCCACCTGTGTAAAGCACCCCAACATGAAACTCCATGTCTGTACTCAACCTCTCCAATTCCTCCGCATCCTCATACTCATCCACCATAAGCGTTGCACAATTCTGCTAATACTAGGCTCCCTCCAACATGATTTCCCCCAACTCTGCTGGTTAGAGGCTCCCTCCACCCTGATTTCCACCAACTCTGCTGGTTAGAGGCTCCCTCCACCCTGCTTTCCCACAACTCTGCTGGTTAGAGGCTCCTTCCACCATGAATTTGCCCAAACTGGGCTGTTTAGAGGCTCCCTCCACCATGAATTGGTCCAAACTGGGTTTTTTAGAGGCTCCCTCCACCATGAATTGGTCCAAACTGGGCTGGTTAGAGGCTCCCTCCACCATGAATTGGTCCAAACTGGGCTGGTTAGAGGCTCCCTCCACCATGAATTGGTCCAAACTGGGGTGGTTAGAGGCTCCCTCCACCATTAATTGGTCCAAACTGGGCAGGTTAGAGGCTCCCTCCACCATTAATTGGTCCAAACTGGGCTGGTTAGAGGCTCCCTCCACAATTAATTGGTCCAAACTGGGCTAATTAGAGGCTCCCTCCACCATGAATTGGTCCAAACTGGGTTTTTTAGAGGCTCCCTCCACCATGAATTTGCCCAAACTGGGCTGTTTAGAGGCTCCCTCCACCATGAATTGGTCCAAACTGGGCTGGTTAGAGGCTCCCTCCACCATGAATTGGTCCAAACTGGGCTGGTTAGAGGCTCCCTCCACCATGAATTTCCCAAAACTTGGCTGTTTAGAGGCTCCCTCCACCATTAATTGGTCCAAACTGGGCTGGTTAGAGGCTCCCTCCACCATGAATTTGCCCAAACTGGGCTGTTTAGAGGCTCCCTCCACCATGAATTTGCCCAAACTGGGCTGGTTAGAGGCTCCCTCCACCATGAATTTCCCAAAACTTGGCTGTTTAGAGGCTCCCTCCACCATTAATTGGTCCAAACTGGGCTGGTTAGAGGCTCCCTCCACCATGAATTTGCCCAAACTGGGCTGTTTAGAGGCTCCCTCCACCATGAATTTGCCCAAACTGGGCTGGTTAGAGGCTCCCTCCACCATGAATTGGTCCAAACTGGGCTGGTTAGAGGCTCCCTCCACCATGAATTTGCCCAAACTGGGCTGTTTAGAGGCTCCCTCCACCATGAATTTGCCCAAACTGGGCTGGTTAGAGGCTCCCTCCACCATGAATTGGTCCAAACGGGTTTTTAGAGGCTCCCTTCACCATGAATTGGTCCAAACTTGGCTGTTTAGAGGCTCCCTCCACCATGAATTGGTCCAAACTGGGGTGGTTAGAGGCTCCCTCCACCATGAATTTGCCCAAACTGGGCTGTTTAGAGGCTCCCTCCACCATGAATTGGTCCAAACTGGGTTTTTTAGAGGCTCCCTCCACCGTGAATTGGTCCAAACTGGGCTGGTTAGAGGCTCCCTCCACCATGAATTGGTCCAAACTGGGGTGGTTAGAGGCTCCCTCCACCATTAATTGGTCCAAACTGGGCTGGTTAGAGGCTCCCTCCACCATTAATTGGTCCAAACTGGGCTGGTTAGAGGCTCCCTCCACCATGAATTTGCCCAAACTGGGCTGGTTAGAGGCTCCCTCCACCATGAATTGGTCCAAACTGGGGTTTTTAGAGGCTCCCTCCACCATGAATTGGTCCAAACGGGTTTTTAGAGGCTCCCTTCACCATGAATTGGTCCAAACTTGGCTGTTTAGAGGCTCCCTCCACCATGAATTGGTCCAAACTGGGGTGGTTAGAGGCTCCCTCCACCATTAATTGGTCCAAACTGGGCTGGTTAGAGGCTCCCTCCACAATTAATTGGTCCAAACTGGGCTAATTAGAGGCTCCCTCCACCATGAATTGGTCCAAACTGGGTTTTTTAGAGGCTCCCTCCACCATGAATTTGCCCAAACTGGGCTGTTTAGAGGCTCCCTCCACCATGAATTGGTCCAAACTGGGCTGGTTAGAGGCTCCCTCCACCATGAATTGGTCCAAACTGGGGTTTTTAGAGGCTCCCTCCACCATGAATTGGTCCAAACGGGTTTTTAGAGGCTCCCTTCACCATGAATTGGTCCAAACTTGGCTGTTTAGAGGCTCCCTCCACCATGAATTGGTCCAAACTGGGGTGGTTAGAGGCTCCCTCCACCATGAATTTGCCCAAACTGGGCTGTTTAGAGGCTCCCTCCACCATGAATTGGTCCAAACTGGGTTTTTTAGAGGCTCCCTCCACCATGAATTGGTCCAAACTGGGCTGTTTAGAGGCTCCCTCCACCATTAATTGGTCCAAACTGGGCTGGTTAGAGGCTCCCTCCACCATTAATTGGTCCAAACTGGGCTGGTTAGAGGCTCCCTCCACCATGAATTTGCCCAAACTGGGCTGGTTAGAGGCTCCCTCCACCATGAATTGGTCCAAACTGGGGTTTTTAGAGGCTCCCTCCACCATGAATTGGTCCAAACTGGGGTTTTTAGAGTCTCCCTCCACCATGAATTGGTCCAAACTGGGGTTTTTAGAGGCTCCCTCCACCATGAATTTGCCCAAACTCTGCTGGTTAGAGGCTCAATCCACCCTGATTTTCAAAACAAATGTTGGTGCCAACCTCAACTTACTACAAGGGCCAAATTCACTGCTGGTGACAAGCTCTCCTCACTGCAAGTGCCAAATACACATGTTTCAAGGTGTTTTCCTACTGTCAGAGAGGTGGTATTGAGTGTGTAAAGTGTGTAGTTGTTAGGCTGTGATGTTGGGGTAATAGAGGGTCTTTGGTGTGTTAGATGCCCCCAGACATGCTTCCCCTGCTGTCCCAGTGTCATTCCAGAGGTGTTGGCATCATTTCCTGGGGTGTCATAGTGGACTTGGTGACCCTCCAGACACGGATTTGGGTTTCCCCCTTAACGAGTATCTGTTCCCCATAGACTATAATGGGGTTCGAAACCCGTTCGAACACACGAACATTGAGCGGCTGTTCGAATCGAATTTCGAACCTCGAACATTTTAGTGTTCGCTCATCTCTATTTATTACCCTTATTTTTTTGACTCTCTTACCAGATATCTATGGATTGTACATCATTCATATCCCAGACACGTGTCATGGTTATTTTGTCCTCTGTACAGATCAAAACCAATTACTAGGTGATATTCTCAATCATAATTATGGCTCAAAATCTTTACAAGCATTTTTGTCCTAGATTGCTTTTCATAGTTGATGCATACAGGAGAGAGATATAGAGAAGATAATTGACACTACAGTGAACATGAATAAAATGCATTATATTAACTTATGGAAAAAAATATGGAATTATTTGCTAGTAGAAAGAATGCATTGTATACTCCAGTGAAAGTCCTAAGACTAGCATTAACCCTTCTGTCCCTCAGTCCCATCATCATCAAAGAGTGACCAACAGTGAAGGCCAAACTGAGGCAGACCCACTCAGTTTGGGGGCGATCCCAAGGTTGGGCAGGGCTAGAATTTAAAAACCCCAATAGAAAATTTGGTAAATATATTTCCCTGATTGCAGATGTCAGAGGAGAGAAGGAACGGGTATTGTAGCTCTCGATATGCCTGGTACTTTGTGCAAATAGTCCAGCCATCTAAAGAGTATGGACTCCATATATATGTATCTCCATATAGACCAGAGAGTAATAGCAGCTACCAGTCTACAGACTGACAAATATCATTAGCAGCCTATAGGTAGATAATGGGATCACAGGCTAATAGTGATGGATCTAAATTCTGAGCAGTGCAATGCTTTATGTCCCGATACTCATTGCCAAGGACATTGCTATTACTGAAAACCATTGATTCATTTTCAAATACATTTAAATGTGAGTATAAAATGAATGAGAGGTAAGAGACAATAGTCATGATCCAGCCGCCTGCCAAAACATGTTTCTTCTGAAATTAGTTCCCAAAAATATTTAAAATAATATATGGTCCTGCCCCTTCTATGCCATGTCCGCTCTCCCCTCCAAGAGATTTTATCGGAGTCATAAATGTTTTACAGTCAATTTATATTTCAGAAAAATCAACATCAGCTCATTTGAAATGGTATCATAAACCAAAAGGGATATGAATTATGCACTGCTCCACCAGATACACTGAAAACCCAGTTTATTCATCGGATGCCTGAGCGCAGATCATTGCATACAATAAAGAGATCCCCCCGGAACATTAACTGGCGTAGAGGAAAGTCATATCAACCTAAACTTGTACATCCAAGAATATAACGTGGCAGCATGCATTGTTATGCCGAGTTATCCAATGTCATGTTTATGGCTTTGAGAGCAATTGCTGTAGCGTTGTCACATTTCTAATGAATAGTAACACCCCCTATTCACCAGGGTGTAATACCTTGTCCTACCCAATGATAGCACACAAATTGCTTTTGTATTTTAATGCCGCATGCACTCCTGCAGTCACCTGAATAATGAAACATAATATACAATCTCACTGTCATCATGTATTACCGTATGGCAAACACACAGCAGTTTAATGGATCAGTCGTGTCCCCGGAGGAAGTGCAAGTTTCAGATCATTTGATCATCAGCAAGTCTGTAGCAAGAAAACTGTAATATTGTAGTCCTGCTAACAAAATTCATGGAGAGATGAAGTAGAGTCTTGTTTATGTGATTGTTAATATCTGGATATATACAATGTATGTGGTGGAAGTAGAATATAGTCCTCTAGTATATAGTATAAACCTCAGGACTCAGTAGTCAATCTATTGCGATGCCTGAGCCATATCAGAAATGAAGTACTGCTATGGAGTATCAAACAAAGCACTGGTGTGTAGTACTAGTATCCCCTTATGGGTCCCCTAAGCCCTCGTTCACATCAATGTTTGGATTCCGTCCGGGGGAGTCCGCATGAGGACCCCTCCGAACAGAATACCGAACGCAACTGCAAGCACTGTGCATTAAAAGCACACAGACGCCAAATACTATAATGGGGTCCGTGTGCTTGCCGCACACTGCCCGCACAAATCATTCGGACAGGAAAGTAGATAGTGAACTACTTTCCGGTCCACGTGATCCCTGCCGAGATCTGGCAACAAGAACACGGACCGCAGTATAGTCTATGGGGTCAGTGTGCTTTTACTGCACCAGCGCTTGCACTTGTGTTCGGTATTCCATACGGGGGGGGGGACTTCATGCGGACTCCCCTGGATAGAATCCAAACACTGATGTGAACGACAGGTAAGAGACATGGGCCTGACTGAATCCGCACGCTCTGCACCACCACAGGTTACACCCTGGTAAGACACAATAAATCCAGGAGAATTTGTAAAAGTCCGCTGTAAATGGTGGATTACTCAGTCATGTTTATGCAATGTTTTATTCTAGAGCCTTTTTTGCACATGGAAGAAGCCCCAATAAGCAATATAAACATTACATTGAGTCTGGCTAAATAAACCATAACTTATTCTGGACATCTGGAGTGCGATAACATCTCTTGGATTTGTAGTATGTGATCTTTGATGAAGGTTGGGTGGCTGGCACCAACTATGTGGTCTTTATTATACAAGAATTTCTTGATTTTAGCCCCTCATTGCAGAAAGGCTAAGGCTCCATGTAGCAGACCACAGCAAAAAAGCATTGCAGGGAAAAATGTGGCAGAAATGCATTGCAGTTTTTCCCACATCGCTTTTAACAGAAAGTCCGCAAAGATTTCCTCTACAGACTTTATGCTTCAATTATATCTATACAGAAACCGCCACCGTTTCCATAAGTATAATTGACAGGCTGCAATTTCCAAAAGCATGTCGTGTGTTTAAAAATCGCAACATTTCTGCTGCAGATATTTTTCTGCAATGTATAGACTGGATTTGTGCAGGCTATAAAATACCACAGTTGTTACCACATGGGGCTTCAGTCAAAAGCAACCTTTAGGCTATGGCCCCACGTTACAGAATTTTGCAACAGCTTTTTTTGTTGCAGATTTTGCAGAATTTTTGGAGTCAGAGCCAAGAATGGCTACAAAAGGAATGGAAAAATAAAGGCAACTCTTATACTTCTACCCTCTGCTCTATCCACTCCTGGGTACAAAAGGAATGGGAAATATATAGGAAGTACTGAGGCCAGGGTTTGGCTGCGACAGTCATATGAAGACAATCAGAATGATCACTTCCAGGTGGCCATGGCCAGACCGACTGCAGTACACTGGATGGACATTTAGGGCCCGTGCACACAGAGTAAATGTGCGCTCATTTTGGCAAAATACACGTGTAAAAATAAGACTCCCATTGACTTCAATGACATATTTTACATGTGTAAAAAAAAACGCGTCAAAAAACTCGAGACGTTTTTACACGTGTAAAATATGTCATTGAAGTCAATGGGATTCTCATTTTTATACATGTATTCTTTACACGTGTATTTTGCCAAAATGAATGTGTGCTTACTCCGTGTGCACGGGCTTTAAGGGTGCATTCACATGGAGGAAAATGGAGCTGAATTTGGTGTGGAATCCGCGACAGATTCAGCGCTGAAAAAAAAGCCTCCCATTGACTTGGGGAGGCTTTTTTTTTTTCAGCACTGAATCTGATGCGGATTCCACAACAAATTCAGCGCCATTTTCCTCTGTGTGAATGCATCCTTGGGCTGAGTTCACACACAGTTTTTTGGTCAGGATTTTGGGAATCCGCCTCAAAATCCTAACCAAAAAAAGGCTCCCATTGAAATCAGTGGGAACCGGTTATTTATCTTTTCTACAAGCGGTCTGTTCTGGCTCTCGGGGAAAAAAAAAAAAGCGACATGCTCATTCTTCAGGCGGATGCCACGGCCGCTTCAGCCTCGGACGTCCACCTGAAGACACTTCCTCCGACTAGGCCCATTCATTTGGGCCTAATCCGCAGCGGAGTGACGCAACTCGATGTCGGTGCACTGCATCGGCATCCAGTCGCGGCTAGCAGGTTTTTGATCTGGAATCTGAGTTAGCCTCTGCGTCAAATTCTGGACCAAAAAACTCCGTCTGTACTCAGCCTTACAATGTGAGCTTATTTCATTGTTTTATACAGTTTCTTCTTTATAGCCTTTAAAAGCTTATCTCTATAGAGACTGAGATAGAGATCTATTAAAGACTTTAAATGCTCTATGAGACCAGTGAACTAATGTTAAAGGGCAGATTTTATCAATTACAGGGGTTGTGTCATCAATATAAATGTCACTAACCAAACTGAATATGCATTTTAGAATAACTTTTTTTATTAACTGTAATTTTTATAAAAAATTTTCAATAACAAATTAGATAACATAAGGAAAAAAACAACATTTGGTAAAATAGCCATAAGAAATACAGCACAGTACAGGGCATCAAAATCAAAGGGGGAGAATAAGAAAACCCACAGGACAAGACAACGGAAGGGAAGGGGAGGAAGGAACAAGGTGGGCAGGAGTAGATGATACAAACAAGATCAAAAGCCTTGCATAATACAGTAGGTATCCCAGCATGACCAAACAGAGTTAAAGGCCCCCATTGTGTGATTCAATGTGGCAGTCAAAAATTCCAGGTTGCGAGTATCCTTCATGCGTGCGATCAATTCTGACCTCGTGGGAAGGATCACATCTCTCCAGTGGTGGGCAATGAGAGTGTCTGCTGCAATGCATAAATACAAAAACAAGTGAGACGTCTTCTTGCCCAGGGGCCTGGGCGGCAGATTAAAGGCAGATAGACCATGGGATCCAATGGAACCTCCTGTAGAGTAACTTTTTAAAAATTATTTTAAAAAAATCACAGAAATATTGCAAATATCTGCTGGTAGTAGCACTCCTGGCGAAATGCATGCATAGCTAGGAGAATACAGTACAGTTTCTGCTGTGTCCTCAGTGTAAAATTCAGGGCTATGGGGCCACACAGTGGCTCAGTGGTTAGCACTGCAGCCTTGCAGCACTGGAGTCCTTGGTTTGAATCCCGCCAAGGGCAAAAAACCATCTGCAAGGAGCTTGTATGTTCTCCCCGTGTTTGCGTGGATTTTCATCCCATACTCCAAAGACATACTGATAGGGAAAAAATGTACATTGTGAACCCTACGTTGGCTCACAATCTACATTTAAAAAAAAAAATAAAAAAAAATGCAGGGATATCATTTAATCTGGATATAGGTTTTCTTTCTGCTTCTCAGAGATAAAAGCCCGGCATGGACAGCAGTATTTATAAAAGTAAGGTACACTTCCTTTATAATTACTTATAGTATCCCCCAAAAGGACCTTTGCTAATACTAAGAATTTAATATTTTCTACAATGCTTTATGCTGTTTTATAATGTTCTGCGTTGTTTTATACCGTATAATACTTCCTTTTACACTTTCCCAGCTTTGTGTTGGTTATTCAGAAGTTAACAAGCTGCTCTTCTACTACGCTTTAAACTGGAGTTCTCCTGAAGAAGAGCATATTTTGGTCCAGATTTACCACTGTGGTTACGACCAAATTTTTTGCCTTGCTAGACATATTGGTATGGCTTCTCAGAAAAACACAAATGCTATGCATGCACATTACACATCCAAATAAATCAGTAGAACCATGTGAAAAATGCACATGTGAATAAGGCTTTAAAAGAAAACATATTCCGAATTATTGAATAGTATTTACTTCTGTGATCCTATTGCGTAAAGATGATATTTAAGCTTAGATAAAGTATGTGTAGAAACCCTTCATTCAGCAATGTTCGATATTCACTATTCCAACTTCTCCCACCCTGCTGTGCATCTAAACCAGGACTCACAATGTTACAAAGGAAAATATTGATATATGTTCCAAAACTTTTTCTATTTCAACTTCTCATATATATTGAATGCACAATGTATTATTGTGAAGGTTCTGTTTCTTCTCTTCTTTTGTTACTTTCATGAATTATATCTGCATTGTTACAGGTTGTTTAGTTTTAATATACCTTGTGTCACTTTCATAAATCACTCTCACTTTCTACACTGGCGTTACATATGTGCCGTAAAAGAGACACATCACCCCTATAGTACAGTGACATAAATACAGTCAGACAGATGGCAGCGCAGCTTACAAAAAATACATTATGCTTAGACTTGTTACATTGTCTCAGCTTTGTGAAGGAGGTTACTTGTGTGTTTTTCTCGTGTTACATATCTGGTGCCCGTTGGCGCTCTTAGTGAGATATAAATAATCAATGTGCATGCTTTTCACACCTTAGAACAGAGGCCGCTCCTCATTCCCGCTTTTCCATATGCTCCGTCAATGGGTAATTAAGACTAATTGTATAGAGATTTGTTGTTTGTTTTTTTTCAACAAAATATAACTGGATTATGACATTATAAAAATGGCTAAGTAATGCTGCTAAATGGCACATCTATATATGATGCTTAAAGGGAGTCTGTCAACAGTAAACTGGTTATAAAGCTAATCCCAGTACTTTGCAAGGTTAAGGCCCCATGGGACGACCCACAGCAATAAAGCGCTGTGGGAAAAACCACGGCAGGAATGCATCATGGCTCTTCCCGCAGCGCTTTAAACAGAAAGTTCACAGAGTTTTCCTCCGTGGACTTTCTGTTACAATTATAACTACGGGGAAGCCGTCGACATTTCAATAGATATAACTGACATGCTAAGATTTCAAAAACCGTGCCGGCTTTGGAAATCACAGTGTGTCCGCGCTGCGGTTTTTAACGCAAAGTAGGCATGGGATTCTCAAGAATCCCATCCACTTAGCAGTTACTGTAAAACGCCACGATTTTTCCCACAGCATTTCCACCATGGGCAAAACACTGTGTTTCCGGCTGGTGGGGACCCGGCCTAAGGCTGAGGCTCCACGTTACAGAAATGCAGATTTTTTTTGTTATAGATTTTGTTGCAGATTTTTGAGCCAAAGCTAAGAATGGCTACAAAAGGCATGGAAATTATAAATTAAGTTCTTATATTTCTACCTTCTGGTCAATCCACTCCTGGCTTTGGCTAAAAAACTGCAGCAAAATCTGCAACAAAAAACGCTGCATTTCCACAACGTGGGGCCTCAGCCTAAAGGCGATTCTACAGTTTCTAAATGACAAGGTACTGGGATTAGCTTTAAGACCAATTTTCAGCGGACATACTCCCTTTAAGGACATTTACTGCACTGCTTAACCACTGGATAGGTGTTCTTTTCCAGAAAAAGCCCTTTAGGCTAAAGCTACACTTTGTTGCACAACGCGTTTCAGACTACAAGCCAAAAAAATAAAACACTTGAAAAAGGGCTACAAGCCTGAAACGTGTTGTGTGTCAATAAAGGAGTATTAATTTTCACTCATTGGTGAGCGCTGCATACTCTTTGGCCGAATCCTGTGAGGAGGCTAGTCTGTCTTGTTTCATTCCATACCATTGTCAGCCACATTAGTTCTCATTAGTCTGTGCTTTCTGCCACCATTCTTGGTGAGAAGATACCCCTTTTATTCCTATAAAGTTATAACGTTAATTTTGGAAAAGGAATTCTATAGTAGTTGAATAGTGAGATAATTAAGAACTAGAAGGGAACTAGCTGCCCCCTTTCTAGGGTTTTAACAAAATTCAATGCTATGAGCTCAAAGTCATTTTGTCACTGAAGCTTCCGTGTTGGAGAAGCTGCAAACGTTATTTCAGCTAAGGAAAATATCATATCCCTTTTTTAGGGTTTATACCCACAGTGAGACGCGCAGCCAAAATCATGTCCATATGCAATGGGTGGGGTCTTAAAGTAGATTTCCACAGGAGTTTCCCCACAATACATGATTGATGATTGAATTGTCTGGCCTATCCCATGTAGCCAACATTTTGACCACCCATAACCATTCCAACATAATAATGTACATACATAGCCTTATTCTCTGGAGAAGCCCAACAAACAGTGGAAATGTTGCAGCAAACTTCTCAGTTCTTAGGTGTTGGCCTAGTGGTCAGGCTGCACGCCAGCTGACTCTTGCCCAAACCTGCATAGCACAAAGAGTATAAGCGAGGTGACACCCTAGCACTCACATACTCACAAGCTCAGTAACTCTTGAGTATCACCACAGTTCAAAAGCACCTACCTAAGAACCTACATAAGCACCTGTATGTTTGGTGCCTTGAACAAGCATCCATATTGGGCCGATCTTAATCCTGGTAGTGGTGCTGTCTCTATTATGAATGCTTTGCATTGTGTGGTTTAATATAGACCAAACTCCACCTAATTTCTAGTGCTGCTAAATACACATGCTAGTATTGGAAAAAGAGATGTGCATACATAAAATCCATCTTATGTTAATGAGGAGAAAGGGTTAATTTTTTGTCCTTGTTCCTTTGTAGTAATACATCATGCGATGGCGTATATTTACACATGTAAGATCACAATATGTAGTGCACACACATCTAGAGCACACTCATATTAAGGTCAGTCCACAAGGATTTCTACCGCTGAATACTTTCGATATAGACTCATTTGGCCTATATTCGATCCACTCATATGTCATTTTTCAAAGTATGCTAGCTTTAATTTATAGATAAAAACTCAAGACCTAGTTTGGAATATGGTGTTACACTTTAGTTTAATTCCCATTTGCATAAATGGGAGATAAGGAATAAAACCCTTTGCTCTTTTTGATAAATTGAGTCCTTATTAGACAAAATACTAATATTAGCAGCAAACACGTCACACATTTATATAACAGAACAGTCATTAAAAAACAACCAATATAAACATATACAGATATATATATATATATATATATATATATATATATATATATATATATATATATATATATATATATGTTTTATAGTTTCCATGCCTTTTATATCTTGCCAGGAAGATGAAGTCATGCCAGCTAAATTTGATGAGAATTCTCTTATCTGGGTGGCTGCAGACCAGCCTGTAAAGGATAACAGCTTCCTGAGCTCAAAGATCCTGGACCTCTGTGCAGATCTTCCGATTTTCTGGCTCCGACCAACGTATCCCAAAGGTGAATTTTATAAATAAATATATATATATATATATATATATATATATATATATGTGTGTGTGTGTGTGTAGACTGCCTTAAGTTTTGCTACTTTTGCATGTTAAGTACTTGTTGTATTAAAATGTCATTAAGAAGATGTTATTACAAAGTTCACTAAGCAAAATGCTTACAAAAAGTGAAGCTGTAAATAAAATGGAATATTCACAGTCAGTTGTACTGTAGCGCCCAAATAACACAGTCATATACGAGGCCAAGACAATCGGTAGACAGAGTATGTGGCTGACTAGGGCGCCAATGAGGAGGCCGGTGCAAGTTACTGATAATTCCAGGTATTGTGGTACATAGTTACATAGTAGATGAGGTAGAGGAAGAAAGAGGGAGAAATTCCTCCCGGATTCCAAGTCCATCATCGGTATATAACCCAGGATCAACTTATTTTTACCAAAATTTATGACCCATAATATTTTTTCGTTCAGGAAAGTCTTCCTGGCTCTTTGTCAGCTTGCACAATGAATTCCCCATCCCCACATCCTGTAGCAGCGAGTACCATAGTACCATAGCCTCACTGCTCTTATAGTAAAAAATCTGGTGAAATGTTCACTACTCGAGACGTAGAGGAAGTCTCCTTGTCATTGTCACTGTCTCCTTGTTATTGTTATAGTAGGTTGCGTATATGTGTGATGGATAATTTGCTGATTAATTTTAATTTCCAACAGTTATCACACTGTAATTCATAGCCAAGGAGAATGTCACTATCTGACAATGAGCCTGCCACACCCCCGGTTATAAACTGCCCAAATATTGCTATAAAAATCTGTTTCTGTGATCAGCAAATATGTTTTTACCAGACGCTTTAAAATATGACTTTCAGATCTGTGAAATTACACCAAGGAACCCAGGGATGCATTTTAATTTCCACAATTGCTTTCCATCTAACCCACCTCATTATAGTGTCTCCTGGGAAGAAGAGCTTTGCTGCAAAGACCTGCAGTGTCAGTTGCTAATCCTAGAAACAAGACTGTGACTATTCTATCGGCTGCTGTGAGGATTAACATTCTAGAAGTTAACCTTTGATGTTTACTCGAACAGAAGAAGTGCTATCATTTATAATTAAATGTGATTCCTAACTGCAATAGTGAATGTGGCAAATCACTGCAAACCAGATATGTTGTTTAGTGACCTTATACCATTAGATGTAGGGCTACACTTGCAACATTGGATCTAGGGCTACACTTGCAACATTGGATCTAGGGCTACACTTGCGTCGTTAGATCTAGGACTGCACTTGCGTCGTTAGATCTAGGACTGCACTTGCGTCGTTAGATCTAGGACTGCACTTGCATCGTTAGATCTAGGACTACACTTGCATCGTTAGATCTAAGGCTATACTTGCTCCATTAGATCTAGGGCTAAACTTGCGTCATTAGATCTAGGACTACACTTGCATCGTCAGATCTAGGGCTACACTTGCATCGTTAGATCTAGGACTACACTTGCATCGTCAGATCTAGGGCTACACTTGCATCGTTAGATCTAGGGCTACACTTGCGTCATTAGATCTAGGGCTACACTTGCATCGTTAGATCTAGGGCTACACTTGCATCGTTAGATCTAGGGCTGCACTTGCAACATTTGATCTGGAGCTACACTTGCACCATTAGATCTAGGGCTACACTTAAAACATTCGATTTAGGGCTACACTTGCACCATTAGATCTAGGGCTAAACTTGCGTCATTAGATCTAGGGCTACACTTGCGTCGTTAGATCTAGGGCTACACTTGCATCGTCAGATCTAGGACTACACTTTCGTCATTAGATCTAGGACTACACTTGCATCGTTAGATCTAAGGCTATACTTGCTCCATTAGATCTAGGGCTAAACTTGCGTCATTAGATCTAGGACTACACTTGCATCGTCAGATCTAGGACTACACTTGCATCGTTAGATCTAGGAATACACTTGCGTCATTAGATCTAGGACTACACTTGCGTCATTAGATCTAGGGCTACACTTGCACCATTAGATCTAGGGCTACACTTAAAACATTCGATTTAGGGCTACACTTGCACCATTAGATCTAGGGCTAAACTTGCGTCATTAGATCTAGGACTGCACTTGCGTCGTTAGATCTAGAGCTACACTTGCGTTGTTAGATCTAGGACTACACTTGCACTAGTAGATCAAGGGCTACACTTGCACCATTAGCTCTAAGGCAGGGTTCACACGGAGTATTTTGGCTCGTAATGTGTTACGTAGACGGCAAGGGAGCTTTTGCAGGCCGTATACGCTCCCATTGTTTTCAATGGGAGCCGGTACCGTATACGCGGTACTATTTTGCGGCCGTGATTTTGCGGCCGCCGCAAAATAGCGCCGCGTATACAGTACCGGCTCCCCTTGAAAACAATGGGAGTGCATACGGCCCGCAAAAGCTCCCGCGGCATCTACGTACCAAATCACGAGCCACAATACTCCGTGTGAACCCGGCCTAAGGCTACACTTGCACTAGTAGATCAAGCGCTACAATTGCACCATTAGATATAGGGTTATACTTGTGCCATTAGATCTAAGGCTACACTTGCGTCGTTAGATCTAGGGCTATACTTGCACCATTAGATCTAGGGCTACATTTGCACTAGTAGATCAAGCGCTACAATTGCATCATTAGATATAGGGCTACACTTGCGTCGTTAGATCTAGGGCTACACTTGCACCATTACATCTATGGCTACACTGCGACTTTATGTAACGCTACAGATTGATTTGTACTATTGTGTGACATCTGCAGCTCACAAGATTGCATTCAAGTCAGTGCATTCATTTGAACTGCAGCTCTAGCTCAATGGTTAAAGTCAATAACGCTATTATTTTACTTACATTCCACAGCGCTTTGCAGATATTGTCCTCACTCACTATCCCAAGTATGTATATGTAGTGTGAGTGGAAACCCAACCAAACATAGACAACATACTCCATGCAGGTGTTGTGCTTGACTGGATTGAAACCCAGGACCTCAGTGCTGCAAAGCAACAGTACTAACCACTGAGAACCATGCTGCCCCATACAAAAAGTCTCAGGGTACAGTCACCATGGCACAGTCACCCGATGAGAACTTATTATTGTATATCAGTCTACTTTGATATCTGGTTACAATCCAGTAGAACTGGCTCTATAGGAAGAGTATGGAACCTGGATGGTACAGCATAAATCTGTAACCCTGTAGAACTAATAAATCTACTTCATATTTCCATGTGTCTAGAAAGCCAACGTGGCAAAAGGGACGTTAGAAGGAAAGTCAGGCAAGCTCAGAACTTAAACCTGGACCAGTTTGAGGCTGCAGCAGAAGAAAGGAACACCAGACGCCAAGGAAACCGACGTGCTCAACAAGTCAATGAAACGCAACCATCCTCTGAGAGAGTGCCAGCCTTCAACCCGGAAAACCCATACCATGTAAGTTATCCATTATTGACTTACCTACACGTTTATTGCACAAGCTGTAAATTCGAAATACTTATAACCTTGTTTGTAGCAAGAGCTCAGAAAAGGTACAGTATATGTTTATACACACCATGCCATGAGTCTTCACTGTACTTCTACCTATCTTAGCGTGATAGAATACATTAGACTCGTAAAACATCTGACATCATTTTAACCCCTTTGATAGCATCATCTGATCCTACATCAAATATTAGTCAAATTCATAAACGTGAAGGCTAACAGAGGGTTAACTCCAAGTAATACAGTCTTTCCAGAATTCAATAATAAATGCAAAAGTCACTTGATAAATCATTGGCTTAAAATGTATTGGATCTAGAGAAACATTTGTAGGATATAAGGCGAATACGGTAAACCACCAAATATGAGCCATAGCCAAAAGATGGCCAAATAGCCTCCCAGTGACAGTACAGTTCTATAGTGACTGCTGCAGAGAAAATATCTAGCAAGACCGGACTTCCTCTGATCGCCAGAGGATAGAGAAGTGGGGCCTGGAGTGACCGCCTGACTTCCAATTTTTTTTTTTTTTTTTGACTCCTTATTTTATCTGAAAGTCCATCTCCTCAATAGTAAGAGCTGTCTACTCACAGTGTATTTCCTTATTCTGCTTTCACATTTTTCAAAAAAAATCACACAATCCCAGAACGACCTCTTTTTTCTAGCACGGATTACTGTACAAACAGGAGTTTATTTTGTGCTACTTGAAGAGAGTATAGAGAACTACCCTGTGTACTCATATTAATCAAATTGCTTCCTCCCTGTTCCTCTGCTGATCGCAAGCATTTAAGGAGATCTATCATTGGGAAAAGTCATTTTTAACTAAACATATACTTGTATAGCCTTTAGAAAGGCTATTCCACACATACCTTTTGTATGTTAATCCCTTCAGTAGTTTTTGAATGAGCCCGTTTTTATTCACATGCTAATTAGCCTCCAGCGTGCACCCGGAAGTGTCTGTGAGCACCCTCTCTGCTATTCTCTATGTGTGCGAGAGCAGAGAAGCTGCTGCTGATGATGACTCATCTCCCTGCTCTCGCACACATAGAGAATAGCAGAGAGGGTGCTCACAGACACTTCCGGGTGCACGCTGGAGGCTAATTAGCATGTGAATAAAAACGGGCTCATTCAAAAACTACTGAGGCGATTTACATACAAAAGGTAGGTGTGGAATAGCCTTTCTAAAGGCTATACAAGTATATGTTTAGTTAAAAATGACTTTTTCCAATGATAGAGCCCCTTTAAGATTTCTGTTGCCTCGGTCAAAGCAGACTAAGGTGCTATTTTTGTGGAGTCTCATTGGCTCCACTCATCTTTGTGTAGATCACTGGCACTCGGAATAAGATCCAGGGCCGGTGATCAGTTATTATGACAACCAGACTTTGCTTTCCTTTGTTTGTATTACATTCGGATCTATGTAGCATGTAATACAAATGCCAGTAATTATCAAAGCATTAGTATTGTAACGTATTGCATTATTGATCAGACCCTCTGGGGTTCAAGAAATATATATATATATTAATTAAAAATGCAAATTAACTCCTTTTCCCTAGAACACATATAAAAGTATAAAAAATACTGTGAAACACATTCAAGTTAGGTATCCCTGTTTCCAAAAACACCTGGTCTACAAAATTATAAAAATATTTTTCAATACAGTGAACACCGTAGCGGGAAAAAAAATCAAAAGAGCTGAGGTGCATTGCTCTGTTTTTATTTTTGCAGGCTCATGGCCGGTAAATAAAAAATGGGTATGTGAACAATTACATTGAAATCAATGGGAAATTTATTATGACTGGCATTACCTACACCAGTTTTAATAAAGTCCACGACTGGTATAAGGCACATGGGAATTATCAAGAGGTTCTTAGTAAATCAGATGCACTGACAAAAATTTGTCGGCCAAGGTGTACACCACTCCATCTACATTTGCAAAAAGTGCAGAGCGGGGGAGAAAGGCGCATCTTTGGAAAGAGCCGTGCTCTTCAATATGGCCATATTCAATAACTGGAATAGTAAAGAGCCCTAGCCAGCGTTTATGAGGGTACGGGATACATTATTACAGCTACTGAAGTTTTTGGATTAGTTCTTGTGACAGATAATACCACACTAAACTTTTGCAAATATCACTTTGCATGAAGCCCACGTAGCAGGCAATTTCCATAACAGTTCTTTTCTTAAGATTGCTATGCATTTTATGCTTTTCAAGGTGTACAATGTTCTGAAAAACAGTAATTTAAATTGTGAATTCTGTGATGCGTACACACCATATTCTCTTTTCTTTGCTCAAAAAATATCTGTGTAATCTAATGTACATTAAAGGGAATTTAAAGAGAATTTCTTGCTAAAGAATATAAAAAACACACTCGAGTACCGTCAGAAGAAATCTAAACTAGATATGCCTTGTGGAAAATCAATATGGTGTTGGCTTGGTTTCCTAATCAATGTCATTGGAGTGATTTAACATGTGAGTATTTAAAGCAAGCTCACATTTCTAGATTTCATCAGTATTCATTCCCTGCAGGAGTTCTTGTCAGGCCTTTCAATAAAGTATTGTTCTTCCAACTTCTTCCTTACAATCGAGCCACAAGACTCTGGAATAAAAGAACGCAGACGTCGCACTTTCAGCTATAACAGACTTGAGAAGAAAAAAAGGAGTTATTTTTACAAGAAAATAGTGCAGGATTTGACAGCATTATCAAAATGCGGAATCCGTCTACTACAGTCCATTGGTTTTCAGCTTCATTTAACAAATCCAATATGTATTACATACAGACTGGAGGAGTGTAGATTTTTCCAAACATATACTGTATATAAATATATATAAACTCAAAAATATATGAGTTCATAGACCCTTAAGGGTATGTCCACATGTGGGTAAAAAATAAGAAGTCTTTACCGTAACAGCAGAGTGGGTGAGATTTAAAGGGGTTGTCCAGGATAACAAAATATATATATATTAGGCTGGAAAAGGTGGAAAAAAATACTAACCTTCCCCCTTTACTCCGGTGTTTCCCAGGGTGGTCCAGTCCTGCAGCTCCGGTGTTTCCTACTTGCTAGATATGTGGGTATGGCCAATATGTGACAAAAATACATCAAAATGCAGGCTCAAAATAACCCAGTTAAAACGTGGTATAAACTTACCAGATCAGATTTAACATCTAGCATCAGCCACTGTGATAAATCTGCTGATTTTTCTATTTCTTTTGGTGCAGTTTTTGAGCCAAAGGCATGTGTGAAATGGTTTTAGGCTAAAGCCCCATATTTCGGACTGGAAATTAAAAAATGCTATGGAAAAAAATGCAGCGGAAATGCATTGTGATTTTTTTCTGTAGCATTTTTCATTGCGTTTTTGCTGTATATTTCTCTGCGTTTTTTTCTTCCCTTATTAGGCTGAGGCCCCACATTGCGGAAATGCAGTTTTTTTGTTGCAGGTTTTGCTGCGCTTATTTGAGTCAAAGCCAAGAATGGCGTCAAAAGGGATGGAAAATGTATAGAAAGTTCTTATACTTCTACCTTCTGCTCAATCTACAACTAACTTAAGCTCAAAAATGCAGCAAAAAACCTGCATTTCTGCAACATTGGGCCTCAGCCTTAAAGGGGTATTCCCACATCGCATACTCACCAGTCTTCGCTGCAGTAAATTCTTCTGTCTTCCGGCTTTGTTGTGTCATTGGTGGGCGGGGTTACATATGCAAAGCCAGCGGCAAGAAGTCGTCGCTTCTATGCCGCTGGCCCTGAGTGTGCGCTGCCGATGCACTAGGCATCGGACGCACAGCCTTCACAATGTAATACAGACCCGGCATCCGCTGTAATAGAGAAGCGGATGCCGGGGAGTGTAGACGCCTGCACAGGTGAATCCAGCAGCGGCAGAAGCGATGCTGCTATTCCGCTCCTCCGCCCCCCCCCCCCCTCCCCTCCGGAATAGCAGCATCGCTCCTGCCGCTGCTGGATTCACCTGTGCCGGCGTCTACACTCCCCGGCATCCGCCTCTCTATTACAGCGGATGCCAGGTCAGTATTGGTGGCTTTCCCCCCCCCCCCCCCAAAGTGTAAACTACCCCCCCTCCAGGCTCGCTCCCGTGCACTTAGCCCCGCCTACCTCCCCCCTCAGAGCAGCAAATACATCACTTGACTTATGACCAGATAAGTCAAGGGATGTGTAAAAAAACAAAATGAATAAAGTAATATAGTGGACAAACAAAGCCGTTTTGCTGAAGCAATGTATTTAGGAAAAGTCTTTCATTCACATTAACAAGCAGTATAGATAGGATCCTTGTGATGGAACAACCCCTTTAAATGTATAGGGTAGATATATAGATACAGGTATAATTGACATGCTGTGTTTTTTTAAAAAAAAAAGCATGCTTTTTGTTAAAACAAAGCTTTTCTGTAGCATTTTTTTCCTCACAATTTGTGGATGAGATTAGCCAGATTAGTCATTTCATTCACTTTGCTGGTACTGTAAAACCCACAGTTTTTTTTCTGCTGCATTTCCACAGTAGGAAAAACGGTGCGTCTTTGCAACATGGGGTAAGAGATACATTATATGTCCAAAACCTTATATATGAAAAAGAAACTTAGACTCACCACTAGTGACTTGTATTTCCCGGCTGGTAAGGGGTGCACGATCCTGCAGTCCTCTGGACCCACGAGGTAAGTTTAAACAGGAAGCAACGATAGAATGGATCCGCAGCCCTCCAAGCTCTTTAAAATTTAGCTTTTAATGGTTAACTTAAAACCAATACATGTTCCAAGAAAGAGAGTACCAGCAGTGAGTAAAGTTAAGAAAAAAATAAAGTGTACATAGTGGTAAAAAACACCGACGCGTTTCGAGGTTAAGAGAACCTCTTAATCATGGCATGTGTATATGTGCCTCACTGCACAAAAAACACAACACCTCATATGGCTAGGAAGAAATAAATAAAAGGTATTGAAATAGAGATGAAGGATTGAAAAAGATTGTCCAAGTAGGCCGTGTCCCTAAGGGGTTGAATATTCCTATATAGGATTGTTGACACTGACAGGCATACAATCCCATAAGGAGGCCATCCTCCCACGTCTGTGAAGCCAGCAATGGCCCAGCCTATTCCACAGGTCCTCACCAGAGGTCAACCAGAAGATCAAGATCTAATATTTAGTAGCACTCTCCCTCTTTTACCCCCTTGACACACAGCCCTGGTTCCCTAAGGCCTGGTTCACATCTACGTTTGGCGATCTGTTCGGGGAGTCTGCATGGGGACCCCCCAAACGGACTACTGAACGCTTTGACAAGCAGTATGCAGTGAAAGCACAGGGACACCATAGACTATAATGGGGTCTGTGTTCTTTCCGTGTGGTCTCTGCACGAGTCATGCGGACAGGAAAGTAAATAGTGAAGTACTTTTCTCTCTGCATGACTCGTACGGACAGCGCCCAGAAAACACATGCACCCCATTATAGTCTATGGGGTCCGTGTGCTTTCATATGCTCAGTGCTTACCAATGCGATCGGTATTCCATTCAGGGGGTCCCCATGCGGACTCCCCGAACGGATTACTGAACGCAGATGTGAACCAGGCCTAAGACTATTTTTTAACTATATTTCCCAATAAACACATATTTAAGAGCCGGATGAAATCCTAAACAAGTATGAACATACACATATATATATATATATATATATATATATATATATATATATATATATAAGCTCTTTACTAGAAGTACAGGAATTCTGGCTACATTATTTCTCGGACTTCTACATCAGAACAGCTCCGAGACACATTAGAAATAACGCTAACCGTCATAAAGGATAAAGTCAGCCTTGAGGACATACTGAAGGAAGAGAGAAGACCTAACACACACACAGAATTTGGTTTGGTGGGTGTAAGAAGAATTGCTTTAAACTGGTTTATTAAAAAGTAATACTTTCCCAAGATGTCATGGGCATTAGCCAACGTTGTGTGAAAGCGGCAGTGCCCCCTCCTCTTATGTGATAACATACATCAGTGTAGACGAGTCCCTATTGTCTCTCCTGCTATTCCTGAGTCCCTGGCTGTTTTCTTGTTTTCCCAGGTGCTACTCCTGTCAGCTATTTTTGTGCACTGCTGTGTAATGCTTTACATCACGTTTCCGTCAAGCTGAGAGCTTAGTTAGATGATTTCACCAAAGTGCCTCTTGTTATTCCCAGCAATGCAGACACAATAACTAAACCAATCATCTCACATAGAGTTGCTCGCCACAATAAGTCTTTTTTTGTTCATGAAACAATATCATTTGCATTTGCTACATACTCCCTGCCTTTAAAATGCTCTGTTTACGTCCTGAAAATATACGATCCAAATGGCTCTACCTTACTATATCATGTGTTAAAATGATAGAACAAACACAAGCAACAGCGATGTAGAGAAAGGACCAACATAATCAGATGGTAAATAGATGTAATGGGATGAGCTATCCACCTGCTAGCCAGCTGCTCATCCAGTGCACCATGCTCCATGCATAAAGTCGTCTTCTTTTTAGCTAACACTATAAATAATTCTTAATGTACAATGAATATAAATAAAAGTTGGCACCCTTATTGAATAGATAGGGCTATCTAGTGTTGGGGCTCATTCACATGAGTCCTGTATACAATACAGCCTATGTGTAATACCTTAGGCCGTATTCACATAACCAAGTTCCATCCAGGAAGCACAAATATTTCCAGGACTGAACTTGTCTGTGTGAATTGAACTTGAAGCACCACAGTGAATTATGACACAGTGAGGTCCCAAATGGCTGATAGACAATTATCTATGTTCAGTACAGCAGAGATCTGGCCATTCGGGATCCTACAACATTGAGTTCCAGGCATGTTTAGATGTTTATATGACTCAAGCACGGTCATGTGAATGCAACCTGACAGACTACATTGGACTCCATATGTGCTCCATATGCTGCCTATTATATCCACCCTCTGACAAATGCCATTGTCACAAGATAATCCATGGCATTCCTGTCACCTGGTGGTTGTAATGTTATGGCTGATTGGTTTATATAAAATAATTTGAACAATATTACTGACCAATATTTTGTTACTCTTTATAGCAGATGGAAGGAGAAGGTGGTATGACTTTTGACCCAATGCTGGACCACCAAGGCATCTGCTGCATCGAATGTAGAAGAAGCTATACCCATTGTCAGAGAATCTGTGAACCTTTTGGTGGTTACTACCCATTCCCATATAACTACCAGGGATGCCGCTCTGCATGCCGAGTTGTCATGCCCTGCAGCTGGTGGGTTGCACGCATCCTTGGAGTGGTGTAATATGGATGACTTGGAATTGAAGAGACATCAGAAATTGTTTATGTGAAAAGAACAAATGTCTGAAAAGCTGACTGTAAATAAAGACCTAAGTTAATAATGGACGTCCACGGTCGTTGAGTGGAATGTGTAGGTCTCGTAGCTACTCTATGTGTATGGTATGTGCAATAGCCTTCATTCATGGAGACATTCAAACATTTTATAGATTCTGAGTTAGAGATGTAATGTAGAAAGCTGCCCTGCCGGGAGACATATTTGCTGACATAACTTCGAAACGTTCATTTTTAAAGGTTAACTTGACTCATTGCAGTGTTCCACATTTCTTATAGCTTGATGTAAATAAATCTCAAGTGAAGTCGAACCCTGTTGTCATTGAAGGGGCACATTTCCTATAGCACAAACCAGTTGACGTTGACTTTTTTCTGCAGCTTTTTTAAAAATGGGCCCTTTCTGGAAAATAACATTGAATCGATATATTTAACATAAACTGTTGACAGTGTAACATACAGAATCTTTTATGTTCACAGATTTTATATGAATGTGTAAAAAAATAAATAAAAATTCAATTTCATCGGTAGACTTGCCCGTACAGTAAAGATATCAGCGCTTGGCCTTGTGCACTTGTGTGACAACCACATCGTCATTCCTATTCAATGACAGTAAACAGAGTCACAAAGTCAAGCTTTCACATACAGTCATGGTTGTAAGTTTAGCACCCCTGAATTTTTCCAGAAAATGAAGTATTTCTCCAAGAAAATTATTGCAATTACACATGTTTTATTATACACCTTTATTTTCTTAGTGTGTACTGGAACAACACAAAAACCTGAGGAAAAAAAAGTCAAAAATCATATAATTCACGTGAAAAAGTAGGCTGGGCAAAATTACTGGCACCTTCAACTTAATGCACACCCTTTAGGAAAAAATAACTGAAATGAACCATCAACAAGCTTCTTGAACCTATCAAATGGAATCTTCTTTTGCAAACTGTGTCAGGTCTCTCATATGTGAATGGCGCCTTCTCCCAACACCAATCTTAAGATCTCTCTACAGCAGGGGTGCCCAATACGTCGATCGTGATCTACCGGTCGATCGCAAGGACGTATGGGTGGATCGTGGGATGCAGCCAGGGATCCCCGGTTTCTGCTTGTTCACAGTGCAGGCTGAGAGTCGACTCTTAGCCTGCGCTGTGAACATGCACTCCGGACACTTGCAGGCCGGGCAGCAGCAGCTCTGGGGGATGACGCGTTCCCGCCCTTAGGGATGGAGGGAGCCAGGGTGCTGCTTGTTTACAGTGCGGGCTGAGAGTCATCTCCGGACACTGGCAGGCGGGGCTGCCGCAGCCCCAGCCTGCCATTGTCCAGAGATAACTCTCAGTCTGCGCTGTGAAGAAGCAGACAGCGGGGATCCCTGGGCGGCCACAGAACGCCGCTGTCTCCTGCTCTCACGCTCTTCCCAACCCCGCCCACATGCCCGGCCCCACCCACTGACACGCCCCGCCCACAAGAAGTGGGTAGTAGATCTTTTGCCTTGGTCAGTTTATAAAGTAGCTCACATGCTGAAAAAGTGTGAGCACCCCTGGTCTACAGGTATTCAATGGGATTTAGTTCCAGACTCATTGCTGGCCATTTCAGAACTCTCCAAACATAGGTTATTGTCCTGCTGGAGGATCAATAACCTTAGGACGCCAACCCAGCTTTTTAACACTGGGCCCGTAAGTGCGACTCAAAATCATTGGGTAATCTTCAAATTTCATGATGCCTTGCACATAGTCAAGGAACCCAGTGGCCGAGTCAGGAAAAAAAAATATATATATCTTTGAACCTCCACCATATGTGACTGTTGGTACTGTGTTCTTTTCTATGTAGGACTCCGTTTTCAGTAAACAGTAGAATGACGTGCTTTACCAAAAAGCTCTATCTTGGTCTAATGGTGTGTTTACACTGAGTTTTTTGGCAGCAGATTTTGACACGGAATCAGTCTCAAAATCCGCTGCCAAAAAATGGCTCCCATTGACTTGACAATGGGAGCCACTTGCCTCTTTTTTTCCGTCAGCGTTTTTTTACCGCTAGTGGACAAAAGAAGCCAGGTGACCTATCTTGTCACGGATTCCGCGGCTGACTCAGCTACTGTGAGAGACTCGCTCCCAACTAGGCCCATTCATTTGGGCCTAATCCGGAGCGGAATGTGAACTAGCCCTTATCTGTCCGCAGGACATTTTTTCCAGAAGGATTTTAACTTCCATACTTTTTGGCAAACTGCAGTCTATTTTTTTATGTATTTTTAATAAAAATAATTACAATGGTTACACATACACAATGCTTCCCAGATAGAAACGCATTACACAACACACTAAAATCTTCCCTGAAAGCAAATGGTGGGACCCAGAGATGATGGATTTCAATATTCCAGATCTTTTGTTCCAGCAGCACATGTGTACCCAGGGATTTTCTCACATCATTGATGACAATCTAATGACACTGTATTGAGAATGCACTAACACTATGCACTTTATAATGGCCTGTGCAAAGTGCCATTATATTATCCACCACCCCTCATCCTCCCATGTAATAGGACCTTAAGTCATGCCTCATACGTGCCTGCATTGCACAGGGCCTCTTTGATGAGTTCTTTAATACAGGCATTACTTGCAGTACTTACACAGGCATTTTTCAGCCCTCACTTGGCTTTTAATATTGAAAATCTATCCACAGGATTGGCCATGGTCATCCAATCGGTTATGGCCAACACCTGAATCCTGAACTGACTGACTGATCTGTCTGTATCCGGGTGCTAGAAGCAGTTTAACTGCTATTCATGTAATGGATGCAGAGTTGCAGTACCCTGATGGCACCGCTATACAGTGGATGAGGCTGCATAGGCTCAGTGCCTATTACATAAAGAGGACCTTTCACCATCTGGGGCACATGCAGTTTAATACACCACTAAAAAGCTGACAGTGCGCTGAATTCAGCTTTCCCATTCTGTGCCCCCAGTGAAGAGCTATCGGTGCCAGTACCATAGCTCTTCACTGTCAGAAACGTCTATAGTGCTGTACTGTGAGAGCGGTTGTTGCTTACTGCCCAGCGATGACGCTAAGCGGTCTATGGATGAGTACCATCAGGAGGGGAGGGAGGCGTTCCTCACCGCTCTCACAGTACAGCGTTATAGATGCTTCTGTGAGGGAGGGCGTTCCTGACTGAAATGCCCTTCTGACAGTGAAGAGCTGCAGTACTGGCACCAATAGTTCTTCACTGGGGGCACAGAACGTGAAAGCCGTATGTGCCCCAGATGGTGGAAGGTCCTATTTAAGCACAGCGGAGCTGAGCAGTTTCTGGCATCAGGATGTGGCCTGAGCAGCTGATCGGTGTAGTGTCCAGGTGTCGGACCCCCACTGATAAGATACTGATTATCTGTTAAGTGGATAGATCATCGGTACACAAAAACACCTGGGGCAAAAAAAATTTCTTTGAGGCTAAGGTCCCTGAAGTGCAGCAGAAAAAAATGCTACATATTACAGTACCAGCAAAGTGAATGAGATTCTGGATAATCTCACGCACAAAAAAAATCGCTGCAGAAAAGCTGCTTTTTCAAGAACACAAATTGTCAATTTTGCCTGTGGAAATTCTCACGTTTTTCCTATAGATATAATAGGAGAAGAAAAAGCAGCGAAAAACACAATGAAAAACGCGGCTGATAAAAACATGATGTGTTTCCAGTATGTTTTTTCCGCAGCATTTTTTAACTGCGTTCCACAACTGAAATGCATTAGAAAAAACTCTGCATTTTACAGTGAATAGAATTCTGGCTAATCCCATCCACACATTGCAGGAAAAAAAAACACTGCGGAAAAGCTGCATTTTCACACACGCACGCATTTTTGAAAAATGCAGCTTATCAATTTTACCTGCAAAATCTATTGTGTTTTCCTTAAATCTATAATAAGAAAGATCGTTGCACTGAAAAATGCAGCAAAAAATACTATGAAAAATGGTGTCGAAAAAAACACGACTCATTTAGCTGTGTTCTGCAGCAGAGTAATAAGGGTCCAGTCACACGGAGGAAAATGGCGCTGTATTTGGCGTTGAATTTTCAGCACTGAAAAAAAAAAAGCCTCTCATTGATTTCAATGGGTTCTGCTAGCTTTTATTTCCGCAAGCAAAAAAAAAGCTATCAAAACCTATTGAAATCAATGGGAGGCTTTTTTTTTCAGCGCTGAAAATTCAGCACAAAATAAAGGGTCTTTTTCCTCTGTGTGAATGGACCCTAAAAAAATTGTCTGCAGCGTTTTTTTTAGCTGCAATTTGCTACATGGGACCACAGCCTTAAGATACATAGGATATACTCAGTGGTGACCGACGCCAAAGACCATGATCGACCCCCTCCCATGCATTCCTGCGCGTTCTCTATTATCCCCCATAGTGGCCCCTGCACACACTATTATCCCCAATAGAGGCCCCTGCACGCAGTATTATCCCCTTACTGGCCCCTGCACACAGTATTATGTCCCACTGTGGACACCCAGAAATAATTATTATACTCTGGGGTCTTTTCAGACCCCAGAGTATAATAATCGGAGACCCGGGGGAATAAAAACATAAAAAACTACTGTTTCTTACCTGTCCCCCGACTCCTACGCTGTCGGCCTCCGCTGCTGTCCTTGCTGTCCTTGTCAATGACGTCGGACGTCACATGACCTGGGACACAGGCCGGGTTCATGTGACATCAGAGACGTCAGACAACAAGGAAGGAGGCCTGGCCAGGATCGTGGAGAGGTAAGTAACAGTGTTTTTTATGTTTCTTTCCTCTCCCGGGCCGCTGATCATTATACTCGGGGGTCCGAAAAGATCCCTGAGTATAATGATAGCAGCGGTAGCGGCTGTCACCGGGCCCCTAATGTCCCGGGCCCTGTGGCAACTGCCTCTGCTGCTATGGCGGTAGTTACGCCACTGGACATACTGTATATATATGTTTCTTATGTATTAAAAATTCACATGTCTATAACTGGAAAGAACTATTAACAGCAACCTGCAGGCCTTTGAATAATGTCTCATTGCTACCAGAGAATGTACGGCAAATATTACATTATTGGAGAAGACTATTTTTACCCATCAAGTTGCTGCTGTTTATTTTCAACGAACAGTAAGAAAAAAATAAACTCTGAAAACTGAAAAAGCACAAACTTTTCAGTCCACAAGAAGTGAGAAATCTAACAAGCCTGGAAATTCAACAGTCAGTGTCAAGACTGGCGGAAATACAAAAAAATCTACATCACATTATCAAATTGTACGGAAATGTTAGAAACATTAGCACATTGCCTCCAACCAGCCAAGAATCTTGTGATTATACACGTTTTGCCAACATAAAATGCCCCTATATTATCATTAGCAGGTAATGTACAGCCACTAAGTGACTGCTGTGTTCCTGTGTTCTGTATGAAAGTTGCTTAGGAAACCAGTTTGTAAGTGTTAAATCTAAGGTTAATATCACACTGCTCAATAGTGACAGCAGGAGCCGCGGAATCGGCTGCTTCCAGTAATGTCGCCTCTAAAGTATACATTAGTCGTGAGATAATGAGGCGCTTGTTCATGAAAGGCATAATCTTCATGGCACCTCGACCCTTATATGAAAGGTACTATATATAGGTGGTCCATAGCCTGGAAAGTGTTAGTACTGTAGTGTGAGCGGACCGTGCAAACAGCCAATTACTGCCAAAGACAGAGTACATGGAAAGTTACATGGTATCCCTATCTACCGCTTCATAAAAGGATCCCAAATACTGTACTCTGCAACATCCTCAGGCCAGGTTCACATCAGCGTTCGAGTTTCCGTTCGGGGAATCCGCTTGGGGACCCCCTGAACAGAAACTTATACACATTAAAAAGCCTTTACCTAAGAAACCACATGGGCCCCATAGACTATAATGAGGTCCGTGTGGTTTCTGCATGAAACATGTGGAGAGAAAAGTGCTGAGAGTACTTTTCTCTCACATTTTTCATGCAGAAACCGAGCGGAAACCACAAGGACCTCATTATAGTTTATGGAGTCCATGTGGTTTCTTAGGTAACCGCTTTTTAATGCGTATAGGTTCCCGTTCGGAGGGGTCTCCAAACGCTGATGTGAACCAGGCCTTACAAATCACCTTTGCTGTTGATCATACCATAGACTGACCTCACTCCATTTCCCAATGACTCTCTATATTCCCAGGCTTCATATATACACCTACTACTGTTCCATACCTCCCAACCGTCCCGATTTTGGCGGGACAGTCCCACATTTGCAGTCCTGTCCCGCTGTCCCGAACGGCTTAGAGATTGTCCCGCTTATGAGTGTTTTCTCTTTAAAAAGTCACTTTGCCTCGATCTTCCGGCTCTCTGCTGCATCTCCTCCCCCCACCTCTCACTCGCACGACCTCCTGCTGAGAGAGGAGAGGAGACTGAACAGTGACCTATGTGCATTGGCCAGGGGCCCGATCGGGATGTCAGGGGCTGGTTCGGCACCCTGTCCATTGCATTTGCATAGACAAACTGAGCACTGATAGTGGTGCGGGGAAGGATCGGTAACCTCGGGGCCCCAGGCTGCCGGCAGCGCTGTGATGATTAAAGATGGCTGGCTGTCAACAGTTTCCCAGGGCCCTGACACACACAGGGGCTGCCTATCAGTGGCATACCTTCCTTATTCATATAGGGAAAGTAAACATTGGGAGGACTGAGAACACCGGGGGCAGAAGCTATCGCATCTTATGAAGAACTCTCTGTGCAGCCCGAACTTCCTCCCCTCCCTCTCCCAGCAGTGAGTCATCGCTTATCCCTTACATCACACCGTGTGGGGACAGAGACAAGTCTGCTGCGATGCTGCACTTTCTGCTTCAAATGTGAGTATATTTTTTTTCTTATTTTGGTAAATGTAATATTTATTATGTATATGTGTACATTTGTTTAACCCTTAAGTCCTATCATGGTGTCTATCACACACCAATACCATACACATATCATTATGATTGACACCATGATAGTACTTAAGGGTTAAAGTATGTGTCTAGAATACTGTGTGAGGAGTGAATATTTATATACAGGTATGTGTGAGTATATATTCATACATTCATGTATATAATTGACATGCATGGTATATGAATGTATATGAATTTATATATATATATATATATATATATATATATATATATATATATAGTACAGACCAAAAGTTTGGACACACCTTCTCATTCAAAGAGTTTTCTGTATTTTCATGACTATGAAAATTGTAGATTCACACTGAAGGCATCAAAACTATGAATTAACACATGTGGAATTGTATACTTAACAAAAAAGTGTAACTGAAATAACTGAAAATCTGTCTTATATTCTAGGTTCTTCAAAGTAGCCACCTTTTGCTTTGATTCCTGCTTTGCACACTCTTGGCATTCTCTTGATGAGCTCCAAGAGGTAGTCACCTGAAATGGTTTTCACTTCACAGGTGTGCCCTGTCAGGTTTAATAAGTGGGATTTTTTTTGCCTTATGGGGTTGGGACCATCAGTTGTGTTGTGCAGAAGTCAGGTGGATATACATCTGATAGTCCTACTGAATAGACTGTTAGAATTTGTATTATGGCAAGAAAAAAAGCAGCTAAGTAAAGAAAAACGAGTGGCCATCATTACTTTAAGAAATGAAGGTCAGTCAGTCCGAAAAATTGGGAAAACTTTGAAAGCATCCCCAAGTGCAGTTGCAAAAACCATCAAGCGCTACAAAGAAACTGGCTCACATGAGGACCGCCCCAGGAAAGGAAGACCAAGAGTCACCTCTGCTGCAGAGGATAAGTTCATCTGAGTCACCAGCCTCAGAAATCACAGGTTAACAGCAGCTCAGATTAGAGACCAGGTCAATGCCACACAGAGTTCTAGCAGCAGACACATCTCTACAACAACTGTTAAGAGGAGACTTGTGCAGCGGGCCTTTTATGGTAAAATAGCTGCTAGAAAACCACTGCTAAGGACAGGCAACAAGCAGAAGAGACTTGTTTGGGCTAAAGAACACAAGGAATGGACATTAGACCAGTGGAAATCTGTGATTTGGTCTGATGAGTCCAAATTTGAGATCTTTGGTTCCAATCACCGTGTCTTTGTGCGACACAGAAAAGGTGAATGGATGGACTCTACATGCCTGTTCCCTGTCGTCCTCAACAGCGGCACAATGTGGGGTATTTCTGCCCCTGTGTGCTGGTAGGACAGGCGGATATTTAATTAGCCAATCAAATGCGTGGCAGGCCCTATAAGAGGGCACAAGAACCTCCCCTCTGCGTGTTTTTTTCTGTCCTGTGTGGACAGAGGACAGGTGGGAGGACTTGTGTCCTCTTAGAGAAGCTCAGCAGGATCACTCACCTCCTGAGCGGTTGTTTTCTTCTTGTCACCTTCTGTGCCCTGCGGGGAGAAGGTGCTTGTTAGCCATGTGTGGCTACCCCCCTCTATCCCCCCTGCCCCCCCTCTCCTCCGCTTCCCCTGCTCCTTGTGACTTACCTGACATTTTGGTGAGAGTCCGGGGACTCCGCATGCCGCCTCTGGTGGCCGCGCGGACTGCCGGCGGGTGGAACCACACTGTTGTGTATCCTGTTCCCCGCCGGCCGCTGTAAGCGCGCACTTCCGGTTTCGCCGGAAGTATCATAGCGCCATGGCAACGGCCTGGCGCTGGCGGCCGCTCACTCAGGGAAGATTCAGGCCTTATTAAAGGCCGGGAAAGACGGGGAGATGTGGGGGTAAGTGCCCTTGTTAAGGGCCTCTTGGTGGGGGGGAATGTATATCTTTGCAGACCCCTGATTACAGGGTTAGTTGTCTGGGCAGGTTGCCTCACCTGCTTTGATTGTGGCTCCGCCCACTTCCAGCCGGCCAGAATTAAGAGGCTGGCTGGCCTGGTGTCAGAGACCTTCCTGCAGTATCTGCTGAAGGCGTGCGATTGTGGTGTTCATTGATCTTGAACTCTTTTCCAGTTTGCAAACTTTATTGGGATCCGTCACCTCGCTGTCCGGTCTACAGGACCTGGTAAGATTTACCCTTTTTTTAAAAGCTGGTATGATGTCATGGTGACAGTGTTGCATGGTCTATTATCTCTCTCTGTAGGATATGTCATCCTCTACTACCCCTCCTGGGGATGGTAGGAGGAAAACCTCTTCCAAGAGGAAACATCTTTCCTGCTTCGATTGCGACACACTGCTCCCTGATGGTAGGTAGCGGCTTGAAAGGTTGTGCCCTGCGGGGTACTACTGGTCCTATAACTTGCCTATTTTCAGGCTATGAGTGGGCCCGTTGTCGCGGGTGCAGAGGTCCTCCACCTGTGGAGCCCTCTCCCAGAGATATGATGGCATGGGTCAAGGAGATGGTGAGTTTGGGCATCGCTTGGGTAAATAGTTTTTCCCTTGCTTGTACTTCCTACAGGAGTTAGGATTATCAATTGGGAGAAGTCCGAAATCGTTCCATCCACCTGAAGAAAATTCCTCGGATTTATAGTGGATTCAGAAGCGATGCAGATCTTCCTCTCCAGTCCAAGGAAGGAAAGAATCCAAGCCAGTGCACGATTCCTATTGCGCACTCGGCAGGTAACCATCCGGACCGCCATGAGAGTCCTGGGCCTGATGTCATCCTCGGCCAGGGCGGTGCCTTGGGCTTTATGGCATTTGCGTCCCCTGCAGATGGAAGTGTTGAGAACCTGGAACAGGTCTCCACGGGGATTGCACAAGAAGATCTGCCTTTCTCCCGCTACCCGTCTTTCTCTCAGATGGTGGATACACCTGAAAGACGGAAGGTCCACGGTCCCGACAGTGTGGACCCTGTTGACAACAGATGCATCCCAGTGGGGATGGGGAGCCCATTGTCAAGACAAAACTGTACAAGGACGATGGAGATGTCCGGAGCTGGGGTCATCCAATCTCAAGGAACTCAGAGCAGTGTACCTGGCCCTAGTACACTTTGCCCCAGAATTGAAAGGCAAGTCTGTCAAAAACCGGTCAGACAATATGACGGTGGTAGTCTATATAAACAAACAAGGGGGCACCAGGTCACCAACCTTGCTGAGAGAGACGAATCTCATATTTGCCTAGGCGGAGAAGAATCTGGTCCAGTTATCCGCTGTTCACATAAAGGGCTCCCTGAACATAGTAGCGGATCAGCTGAGTCAGGGTATTACCGTATCAGGAGAATGGTCTCTCAATCCAGACGTATTTCAACAGATCGTCCAGAGATGGGGTCTCCCGGAGGTCGATCTTATGGCTACCCGACTCAACGCCAAGGTGGGGACCTTCTGCTCTCTGTACCAAGAGGACAATCCCTTGGCGGTGGATGCCCTGTCCATCCCATGGAGGTTCAGGCTGTTTTACATATTCCCTCCAATTCCAATCATACCGAAGGTATTGATAAAAATAAGACAGGACCAAGCCTCGGGAATAGCCATAATCCCGTTCTGGCCAAAAAGGGCTTGGTTTGCTCAGCTCATACAAATGAGTCAGGGCATATATTGGAGGCTTCCCCCACTCCCAGACCTGGTAACCCAAGGAGAGCTGAGATGCCAGGATCTGAGGAGACTCAACCTGACAGCCTGGAGGTTGACCAGTCCCTATTGAAAAATAGAGGACTGTCACAAGCCGTCTTGAAGACCCTATCCAGCGCCAGAGCAGATTCGACTAACAGGAACTACCGTCGAATAGGTAACATCTTTAATGCCTGGTGTCTGCAGCATCAAGTGGACTCCACCGATCCCCCTACGGAGGCGATCCTGGACTTCCTTCAAGACGGACTAGACAGAGGTCTTGCTGAGGCCACACTCAAGGTACACGTAGCGGCCCTGTCCGCCTATCTGGGGAGGCGTTTGTCTCAGGATCCTTTAGTGAGCACCTTTATTAAAGGGGCAACTAGGCTGAGACCGGTGGTAAACACCCCTGTCCACCAATGGGACCTTATTCCGGTCCTGAACGCCCTATGTGGCCAGCCATTTGAACCTCTGGAAGAGGTCTCCCTCAAGTCGCTAACCGGCAAAATGGCGCTGCTATTGGCAGTCACACCTGCCAAACGCGTTAGTGAACTACAAGCTTTGTCCGCTGAGGAGCCATATACCACCTTTTTCTCTGACCATGTACAGCTTAGGTTCCTCCCTGGGTTTCGTCCCAAGGTGCCATCTGCTGTAAACAGGAACCAACTGATTTCCCTTCCAGTATTTTTTCCGTTCCCTTCTTCTGCTGAAGAAGAAAGATGGCACAAGCTGGATGTGGTTAGGTGGACTGAAAACCTGTTGGTCAGCTACACGGGGAAAAACAAGGGCGCCAAAGCCGCCAAAGCTACAATATCCCGGTGGGTTACCGAGACTATTAGAGTCGCCTATACCGCCCAAGGGCTGTCGGCTCCATCTTTCCTTCATGCCCATTCAACCAGGGCAGTGTCCACTTCACGGGCAGAAAGAAGTGCTTTGTCTGTGGACCAAATATATGCAGCTGCCTCTTGGGCATCTGAATCCACCTTCATTCGGCATTACCGCCTGAAGGACCAAGTGGCAGATTCCACTGCCTTTGCCCAGACCAGTTTAAGTTCGGTCATGGGTTTGTCCCACCCATCTTGGGGACCTGCTTGCTATATCCCCACATTGTGCCGCTGTTGAGGACGACAGGGAACGAGTGATTATGAAGATAATCTTGTTTTCCTTAGTCCTAACAGCGGCACAAGATTTCCCACCCTGGGAATCATATCTTATGTATAAAACTGTATATAAATGTAATGGAGGTACTTTTGTATTTACACGCAGAGGGGAGGTTCTTGTGCCCTCTTATAGGGCCTGCCACGCATTTGATTGGCTAATTAAATATCCGCCTGTCCTACCAGCACACAGGGGCAGAAATACCCCACATTGTGCCGCTGTTAGGACTAAGGAAAACAAGATTATCTTCATAATCACTCGTTTCCCACCATGAAGCATGGAAGAGGAGGTGTGATGGTGGGGGGGTGCTTTGCTGGTGACACTGTTGGGGATTTATTCAAAATTGAAGGCATACTGAACCAGCATGGCTACCACAGCATCTTGCAGCAGCATGCTATTCCATCCGGTTTGCGTTTAGTTGGACCATCATTTATTTTTCTTCATTTTATTTTTACACCTCCAGGCTGTGTAAGGGCTATTTGACCAAGAAGGAGAGTGATTGGGTGCTATGCCAGATGACCTGGCCTCCACAGTCACCAGACCTGAACCCAATCGAGATGGTTTGGGGTGAGCTGGACCGCAGAGTGAAGGCAAAAGGGCCAACAAGTGCTAAGCATCTCTGGGAACTCCTTCAAGACTGTTGGAAGACCATTTTCAGGTGACTACCTCTTGAAGCTCATCAAGAGAATTCCAAGAGTGTGCAAAGCAGGAATCAAAGTAAAAGGTGGCTATTTTGAAGAACCTAGAATATAAGATAGATTTTCAGTTGTTTCACACTTTTTTGTTAAGTATACAATTCCACATGTGTTAATTCATAGTTTTGATGCCTTCAGTATGAATCCACAATTTTCATAGTCATGAAAATACAGAAAACTCATTGAATGAGAAGGTGTGTCCTTTTGGTCTGTACTGTGTATATATATATATATATATATATATATATGTATATGTATGAGTGTGTAGGCAACTGTTGCAATTTTTTAAATCGCAGCATGTCAGGGCTCATTCACACCTGCGCCCGGTCTCCGTTTATACAGATTTCCATTTCCTGCCCGAAACTGGACAGGAGACAGAAACCTGCAGTCATTTTTCAAACCCATTAATTTCAATGAGTTTGAAAAGTGTACGGCCATGAGTGCCGGGGAGCGTTTTGTGCTCGCTGCGGTGAAACAGGTTTTTTTTTAAATCAGACATGCAGGACTTTGTGTCCAGTTAAAAAAAAAAAAGTTTAGCCGCAGAGAGCACAAATCGCTTACCAGCGCTCACGGCCGGACACGGTCTGCAAGGTTTCCGTCTTCTGTCAGCAGAAGACGGAATCCTGAAAACATAGATCGGGCGCAGGTGTGAACCCAGCGTCACTTATACCTCGTTCTGTGCCCCCGGTGAAGAGCTATACCGTAGCCCTTCACTGTCGGAAGGGTGTTTCTTACTGTCAGTCAGGAACGTCCTTCTTCACAGCAGCGCCTATAGCGCTGTACTGTGAGATCGGGGAGGAACGCCTCCCTCCCCTCCTGATAGTACTCGTCCATAGATGAGTACTGGGGAGGGGTTCCTCACCGCTCAGCATCATTGCCGAGCAGTAAGCAACGCCCCCTCTCACAGTACAGCGCAATAGACGCTACAGTGAGGAAGGGCGTTACAGACTGACTGTCAGAAACCCCTTTCTGACGGTGAAGAGCTACAGTACCGACACCGATAGCTCTTCACTGACGGCACAGAACGGGGAAGCCAACAGTGTGCTGAATTCCTCGCACTGTCGGCTTTCTAGCGGTATATAAAATTGCCTGTGCCCCAAGTGATGAAAGGTCCTCTTCAAGGATTAGGCGCAACAGCAAGATGCAACTAAAAACCACTGTGGAAAAAAAATAGCAGTGAATCTCAATTTATTTTTTCCACAGTGCTTTTGTCCCCAGCAGTTTTTGTCCCCAGGACCCCATTGTCCCCGCCTGTGTCTGTTCAGTCTCATGGCCTCATTTCTGGAAATCCTGAACCTAAATAGTCTCAGCGATTATATGAGGTGCAGGACTCCCAGCAAGGAGGCGCTGGTACGAGACTAAATGGACACTGGTGGCAGACAATGGAGCATCGGAGACAGGTGAATGCGCTTTTTATTTATTTATTTATTTTTTATTTTACACCTCCCGCCCGGCACAAGTTGCTCCAATTCCTGGACAAATCTTTAAAGGATTTATCCATCTTTCTAATATTGAAGGTCTGTCCTTAGGATAGGCCATCAATATTACATCTGTGATGATACAACAGCCAGGACCTCTGCAGATCAGCTCTTCCAGGACAGCGTGGCTACAGGTAATGGTAACATTTCTAGGAGCCATGCTGAGCACTTTCCATACAGTGTGTAGCAGTAGGTTTAGGTAGTGCGTTGTTGCACATCGTATGGCGGGTGAGCAGCATGGCTCCAGACATGTTGTTATTACCTTTATACGCTCTATCTCGGTATCGCTGGTCTGCAGGGGTCCTGATGGTGGGCCCTAGACATCCCAGTCCAACACTGTGTGTCTGTGTGTGTGTCTCAGTAACTAGGGGCAGAGATGGAAGGGGAACATGAAACTAGGGGCAGATGGAAGGGGGATATGAAACTGGGGGCAGATGGAGGGGGGGGGACATGAAACTGGGGGTAGATGGAGGGGGGGGGGGACATTAAACTGGGGGAAGATGGAGGGAGGGAACATGAAACTGAGGGCAGATGGAGGGAGGGACATGAAACTGGAGGCAGATGGAGGGGTGGACACGAAATCGGGTAGATGAAGAAAGATATGAAACTGGGGGAGAAATGGAGGTGGGGTACATACATGAAGGGGGGCACTTAAACTGGGGACAACTAGAGGGGGCATTAAACCGTGGAGGTAGTTGGAGGGGGATCTGTCTGCCTCTAGTTGCCCCCAGTTTAATGTCACCCTCCAGCTACCCCTACGGTTTAATGTCCCCCTCCAACTACCCCCACTGTTTAATGTCCCACTTCAACTGTCATTAATTTATTGCCCCCTCCAACTACCTTCACTGTTAATGTCCCCCTCCAGCTGATCCAGTTTCATGTCCCCTCTAGTTTCCACCAGTTTAAACTGGGGCACCAGGAGAGGGACTTAATACTGTGGGGCAGTTGGAGGGGAACATTATAATGTGGGGACATATAATGCACGGGTGACTGTAGGAGGATTATACTGTGTGGGGGCACATGAAAAATGAATGAGAATGGGTGGGGTCAACATATAAGTGGGTGGGGTTAAATTACGCTGCACATTTTGTCCCTCTTTCTCCTCTTCAAAAGTTGGGAGGTATGCTGTTCTCAGATGACAAGTAGATACAGTTCAGGCAATGCTCTGTGAGCTAACCACTGTGCACTCCAGAATGACAAATTGGAGAAACTTCCAGAAAGATTGGGCTGCTGCAGCATTAGCAGCAGATTGCAGAGCATTGCCTGCACTGGATACAGATATATCCACTTCATAGTTCCAGGGATGTAGAAGTTGTTGATACGTTGGGTTCACATGACAGACTCCCTTTGAAAATGGTAAGGAAGGTAATGATGCAAGCGATCTGGTACTAGACAATAAATGTCATTGTACTGTATTGGCATATTTTGCTTCAAAATCACATATACTCTGCTCTTTAGTGACTTACTTACTTACCTGTCCTGAGTTATTGCAACAAATAGACCTGCAATTATGTGATATGAGTGGAGGAGGGGACAAAGCGACCTCGGAGGCTGAAGGCCGCTGCGGATTACATGACCCAGTTGTTGATGTGACTGGAACGCCTGGGTTCACCAGCTACAATAACCTGGGACAGGTAAGTACATTAACAGATCCCGGTAAACCCCTTTAGGCTAAGGCCCCCATGTAGTGAAATGTAACAAAATCACTTCTAAACCAATGACATTGTCTTGTAGGGAGGGGTAGGACAAAATGAGCAGCACGTTATTCCGTGTGAAGGCCCCCTAACTATGACATGTTGTTCATGTAAAGAAATAGTATCAGAGGAAGGAGATAGATAAATAAATAAATAAATACTACTCCGCTAAATGGATTCCTGGGAGTCATATCCCTAAATTTAAGGATAGGCCCTATAAGGACCCCTTTTAAGGGCTAATACTCCAATTTAGCCCAAAGGTAAAACAAAGGAGATGCATTGCAGATTTTGCTGCAATTTTTTTCTAACCAAACTCAAGACGATTCAAAAGGAACAGGGAATATAAAAGGAAGCGCTTATACTTTTCCTTTCTGGTAAAACCATTCCTGGCTTTGGCTCCACTAAAACGCAGCAAAATCTGCAACAGGCAAGTTTAGGTTTATATACATCAGGTGATCTGAAGAGGCAGATCTGTAGTGTAAAGCATGGTGGGACAGAAGAACAAACTTATGGCCTAAATAACATGCAAGTACTTTGCAAACTGGAACTAAGGCTTCATGTAGATTGTGCGCTAAGTGTCTAAAGTGTGTATCTTTATCAGATATGTATTTTTTGTAATGTGTTTCTGATGGAAATATGATCAGATATTATCTATTGCCTCCTTAGGTTTTATTAATGTCTTACTGACTTTTGGAATCGCTGTGAATGAGAACCTGTATTTTCTCATGTGGTAAAGTTGTACATTCCTCTTGGCAGAAAAACTTGTAGGCTCCTTAGCTGGCTGGCATGAGCTGCAGATTCTGTTCTCCTTAAAGGGGTATTCCCACCTCACATACTCAGCAGTCTTCACTCTTGTAAAATCTTCTTTCTTCCTGGTTTCTTGCATCATTTGGTGGGCGGGGTTTCACAGGCAACCTGCCGTTTAGCTCCGCCCCAAATTTGCGTGTAGCTCTGCCCACCCACATTGGACTATGAAGTACAGGCAGCAGCAACTCCATTCTGTGTTACATACAGACACTGCCTGTCTCTGCCATAATGGAAACAACTGAATTAGCTAGCCTGATAACTGGGAGAACAGAAGAAATGAAAGCAGCTCCTCTATCTGAGTGCAGGACCTAGGTCACATGGTGTAGACACAGGATTAGCTAGATACACAGGCTGGCTCCCTGCACTTAGCCCCTCCTCCCTCCCCCCTGAGAGCAGCAGATACATCATTTGACTCAGGAGCAGCTAGGTCAGGGCTGTGGCCACAAAAAATTGAATAAAGTAAGATAGTGGACAAACAAAGCAGTTTTGCTGAAGCAGTGTATTTAGGAAAAGTCTTACATCCACATTAACCAGCAGTATAGATAGGATCCTTGTGATGGGACAACCCCTTTAAGCTGGTTCAAGGATGCTGGGGTCAGAAGACTGTGATGGCTGCTCCAGAACCTTCATTTACTTCCCCTGAAAGGCCGACTTAGCCTTATGGTTCAGATTGGTTTCTTTGTTACCATCCCGTCTGCATCTTTATATGTTTTGTATATATTCGAATTTTAAAGGGAGCATGTCTCCGAAATAAAATTTATTATTTTTTATACAAAGAAGTTACGGAGTTCTGGATATCCATTCATTGCCATTATAGTTCAGATGAAAGTTCTGTAGCGCTTTTACAGACATTGTGAATCCTATATGGGACAGTGACTGACCATCTACATTCCCCATGAGTAGATCTTTGGAGTGTGGGAGGAAACCCACACAAACACAGGGAGAACATACAAGCCGGTGAATGCATGTTTCCTCCTCTAGTTTCTACATCCTAACATCAATTACAACCCGTTACTCATACCACTTTCTAAATATCTGGATATGGTGTGGACAAGGGTGGTAGGAGGTATAGGGACTTAAAGGGGCTGTCCAGTTTGAGACAAATATTGAAGGATAAATGTCATTGTTTTTATAAATGTGCCAATGTTGGGGGGAAAAAAATCATTTTACCTCGGCGGCAGGAGGAATGGTAGAGGTCTAGAATAAAATTAGAACATATTTGATGCTGAATAACATGTAATATATTTTCATGTGACACGTTTTCCCTCTCGGCCGATATTTTATTGAGTGCTATACTGCTATATATTACATATCCATCGCTGCATATCATTATGGGAATACTAAACACAAACACACATTTTTACCAAATATTCTTTGCACTCTACAGATGAATTCCTGGTCTTTTCTTAGGCTGCACCTGCACAAAGCCAGTTGGGTTATTTTCTGACAAACACATGAATGATATGCAGTGCACAACTCTCATACTTCAAATGCTCATTTCCAGCAATGTCAGTCAACAGGCAGGTTTTCAAGCTTCCTATGCAAATCAAACATGACATCAATTCTCGCTGCTAATGTATAAATTACAAGCTACTAATGTATAAATTTGCACTAGAGCTTAGTGAGAACCTCGGCACATTACAAACTGAGCAAAATAAATACGCAGGGCTTTATCTGAAAAAGTATATTTATATTTTGCAGTTGGTAAAAGGGCAAACAGTAGGTCAGAGTGAGAAATTTACAACATCTTGTCAGAAGTGATTAACGTTACCACCCCGAGTACTAATAAAATAACTCAATGCGCATTAAGAATGGCTGTGCATACTCCGGCCCAGCTCCTTCCCACAGCACAGTAATAATGGATAAGGTAGACTTGTGACTCAATCCTTTGCAACATTTAACAGAAGCAGTGAACACAAAGCATTCTCGATGAGACATTCCGCATGACGAAGAGCGGCTGAAAGCGAACAACCAGTGCCAGGACATAAAAGGCTGCACAACCAGTTGTTGGGCACCAGATTGTGTGGATAAATGAAGACCTCCATAGAACTGCACTCCTGGGATGAACGTTAGAACTTCTTAAATTCCATGTCGTCTGGAGGATTAACGTCTACTTTCCTTTTGCCCACATCTGACCAGTTTGTACTAAGGACTGTGCCACCAGACTCCATCTGCAAAAAAAGATACAAGCTTGTTGTTGAATGTTTATAAGTATACACAAGTCTAGAACTATAAAATCATACAGAAGCAATAGTAGGAGTAACTGTTATATACCGTATTTTTTTCCCCAAAAATTTGGGGGGAAAAGAAGGGTGCGTCTTATAGTCCGAATGTGGCCGCAATACAGACCCAGCATACGCTGTAATAGGAAGGCGGATGCCGGCGAGGAATAGACGCCGGCACATGTGCCGGGGCCTGAGACATCGCTATGCTCCTGTCATGCATGAAGGCAGCAGTGGCAAGAGTGATGCTGCTATTCCGCTCCTCCGTCCCTCCCCGCAATAGCAGCATCGCTCCTGCTGGCTTCATGCTGGGCAGGAGTGTAGCGATGTCTAACCCTCCCCGGCATCCGCCTATTACAGTGGATCCCGGGTCTGTATTGGCGGCCCTCCCCCCCCCCCCCAAAGTGTAAACTACCCCACCACCACCACCACCGGCTCCATACATGTAAACTTGAAGGCTCCCAGGCCTGTCACTTCTATATTACCATTGCAGCTAGTCTATGACCAGCCGTAATAGTAATATACAGAATGTCCCATAGACGTCAATACAGTTGTATTGCCATCTATGGGACTTGCAATCAAATGACTGCAGGTTCAAGCCCCCTAGGAACTAATAAAATAGTTAAAAAAATAAAAAATAATTAAAAAAAAGCTTTAAAAATATATAATTAAAAAAAATGAAATAAAGCGTTCTAAATCACCTCCTTTCCCTAGAATACAAAGTGGCCTTGCAGCTGTTGCAAAACTACAACTCCCATATATTAAATATTTTTACAATTTTTTGCTTCAAATTTTTTTTCCCTATTTTCCTCCTCTAAAACCTAGATGCGTCTTATAGTCCAGTGCGTCTTGTAGTCCGAGAAATACGGTAACTGTCCTCAGAGAACAAATAGTATACTGTATATGAGGTGCTCCTAATACACCACATCAGCAGGAGGCATAGCACCCAAATAATGGCGCACCTTCAACCCCCCCAGAACAAGGCACGATACAAAAGCAACATGTAAGAAAATGTGGATACAGTTCTGTGTGGTCATCGCCACAGTCACAAAATGGTCGTTATCAACAAGGCCTGGAAGAACCTGACGTAAACTGGATATAGGATAGGTGTTTAATCACTGCAGGGGTCTGCAATCACCACCGAATACCCCATGTCTAGCACCACCAATCCATTCACATGGGGCATTTGCAGACCTTCCTTCTTGTAGCTGCTAGGGGGTCTCAGTCACAATCTGGGCATCTAGATTTAGGAGAAGGTAAGAGTGGGATATCTCCTGTAAATGTGGGAACATCCGATTTCACTGTACTGTACTTTATAACCTGTAAAACGTATCTACTGGATAAAAAAAATACTGTTCCCTCTTTGTAAACCACACAATATGGAATCATGAGATCTAATAACTATTTTAAAGAAAGTCTTTCACCAAAACCCAGCTGCACAGATAGCTAGGTTAGGGACACCTAAATGAAATTGTGATTTTCCATGGAGAATTGGTGCCTCCAGGTGCTTCAAAGAGTTCATGTGCATAATGGTAAAAATGGTGATATCTTGGCACTGGGTCACAAGGGAAAAACACTGTTTGATTCAGGTGATGGTAACCTATCTATCTGCAGAGTTGGGTTGATATGATGGGCTCTGGTGACTGACTCCCTTTAACAACTCAAAGATTCTTTTTTTTTTTTTTTTTTAATGTAGATTGTGAGCCCCACATAGAGCTCACAATGTACATTTTTCCCTATCAGTATGACTTTGGAATTTGGGATGAAAATCCATGCAAACACAGGGAGAACATACAAACTCCTTGCAAATGGTTTTATGCCCTTGGCGGGATTTGAACACCAGGACTCCAGCACTGCCAGGCTGCAGTGCTAACCACTAAGCCACCGTGTGGCCCCTAACTCGTCATTCAGTTCCCCGACGGATCCGTGCGACTGAGCGCCTGGCGCTAGTGTGAACCTAGTGTTAGCGGTAATACATTTATAGTTAGCTCTAGCTCTGTTCTTCACCGCAGACGAGACAAACAGTAATTGTATTGTCATGTGACGGCGCCCACATTGTGAGCCATTTGTATTTGTGATAAAAAGGTGTTCTTTCTTAGTAAATTTTCAGACTCCTAACATCCTGCTGCTGGAATAGAAGCTTTTTTAAATGGTTATTAGTCACATTCGATTTTCATTAAATAGAGCTAGCAGGTTTTTATTGCACAAAAAGATTATGTTAATTTTCTTTTCTGCATCAGTCATTTTTCAATCCAGAAGCTGGTACAATTGCAGTCCTGGGAAAAACAGTATTTCAAGAACAAAATTCATTTCCGTCCATTTTTATGAGCCTGGCACATAATTCTACATTATTATTTTGTTTTTAATGAAATAGATAGCTACCACAGGATTTCATTGTAAAGAACTTGTACAGGAAGGAAAATTAAATTGGAGGAAGATCATAAAGAAAACATCTATAAATTGTAATCAGTGCACGCAACTGCTGGTAAATGCAGCGTCCTACTGTAGTCCTGTGTGACTGGAGCTTTATAAATAAAGATAACCTGCTACCTGTGCCAACACAGTGATGTAACATACAACGCTTATATCACGGCACAGGAAAGCAACATACAGACAGTATTTCACAAGTATTATACAACTTACAGCATACCTCTTAAATGGTCACTAACTTTTCAGACAACCTCATCTCATTGAGCATACGGTTCAGGACCAAAATGTAATGCACCTTAATCAGAAATGTGGCTACTTTCCCCCTCAAAAACCTCTCTCAAGTGTCCCTTCCAGCTAACTTGCAGTTAACTCCTTTACTTTTTATGTCTTCACACAGTGAAAGAGGAGGGGAGGGGTTGATTCTCCTCAGTCTCTACACACATCTGCAAACTACTCTATGGAAAGGACTTCGCTACTGCAAATCTCACAGCTTACAATGTGAGAAAAGATGAAAGAAAGTGAGAAAATGTATATACTTGTAGTGCTTGCTTGTATGCTTGTTTGGTTACAGATGAAATATTATTCACAGACAGCAAGCAGCTTTCCTGACTGTGCTCATATATTGCTCTTTTCCGGTGCCATGCCTAAATGTACTTACATGGATCTCCTATATTACAGTCACTTGGGCTATTTGTTTTCTTTATGTGTAATTTTGCCAGAAGTAACTGTACAATTTAAACTGGCAGTAGCATCAGTAATAGATAGGGAAGAAGGCAGACCGAGCCTTACTGTACACACCCACAGCACAATCTAAATATGTGATGATATTTCTATTACTAGGAAGACTATAGACTATATGTTTAGACTACTTGTATACGAGGTCTGATACTGCACTAGTTATTCAGGAATTTAGTGACCATGGAATATTGCTTGAAATGGATGGAGATGGTCCATTTTCTGCTATTATACAAGTGTATCTCAATAAATTAGAATATCATCGAAAAGTTTATTTATTTATTTTCTTTTTAGTAATTCAATTGAAAAAGTGAAACAGTTACATTATATTGAGTCATCACAAAAAGTGAACTTTTTCAAGTGTTTGTTCCTTAATGTTAATGATTATGGCTTACAGCCGAGGAAAACCCAAAAGTTATCTCAGAAAATTAGAATATTATATAAGACCAACTGCAAAAAAAATTATTTGGCGAAATGAAAAGTGTGTCTCGTAAATGCCCTCAATACTTGAATGACTGCATCAATGCAGCAATGTGGCATGGAGGGTGTTATGGAAGCCCAGGTTGTAGGGTAGCAGCCTTCGGCTCAGCAGCCAAATATGCCAAATAAAAGCCGATGCGCCTGTTTTTGACAACCATCATAGCTGATTTGCATATTAGCGATAACTGTTAAAACTAAGTGAGTTGGGGAAGAAATAAAAAATAATATGTATATCTTTTTTTAAGTCAGAAGTCATGTGTGACTATAGCCGCACTCTTCATGTACTCAGAACTTATGGTGAAAAGTCATCTGGAAGTTTAGCTACAACTTAACTATAAGTCTCACGTGAAGGCACAACTATAAATAATATACACGCACTCTAATATCAGACATAACACAAACATATTTTATACTTACAAATGACTTGTTCATGGCGCGCTTTACTTCATCACTGCCGTCTGAGTAAATCTGCTGGAAAAGATGGTTTAGTGCAGCATCCCCCTCCAGTTTTTCATTTTTCTCCTCCTCTTTGATCTCACCCACCAGTTTATCCCAGTTTTTGGTGTAATGAGAAGATGATGGGTATTTCTGCATGGATTCTAGAAGACAGGCACAAATTTTCATTAACAATATGACAGATCTTGTAAGTACTATAAAGCTAAGCAAACAGAAGAAAGGTAAAAGTAAACTGGATTTTATTGCACTTCACATAGAGAGAGCCTAACCTTTGTCAACAGTAGCACGTGTATATGTGTATATAGCTTAATGAAGAAGACGGCAGGATGTGTTTAACATAATTTCTTCTCATGTACACGAAAGGCAAAGAGCAGCGTGTGACAAAAATAGATGTAATATATGAGAACATAACCTACATTAATGCAGTGCTGTATATAGCCTATTTGGTGCTCACATACTGTACATGCTTTACATGGACCCCATTGCTGCACAAACAACCCAGACCCTGGGGCAGATTTACTTTAAAGTGTAACTCCCATTTCATTGACTTTTTTGTGTCGGGGCTGGGGAGGGCATTGTGGTGGACATTTTAGTAATATACTTCATTACTCTATCAAACATCCCTTTAATAGAAAACCGGCTGTAAAGTTCCTATTAGCAATGACCTAACTAAGCATTGCAGGGAAACTGTCTGTACACATGTACTCAATGTAGTACATAGAGCTGAAGCAATTACCAAAAGGGGAATTGGTCACTTCAAATCGCCATATCTCCATTTTTTTTTATTTTTTTTTACCACCTAGAAAAATATTACAAGATAAGATAGATGATAACCTCCGCTTTCACATGATAGCAAAATTTAAGACGTAGCGTTAACAGAATCTGAGATATCACTAGTTGAAAACACAGTCCGGAATTTAAATTGTAAAGGGTTGGCAACTTTCTGAAAAATATTAAGAGATAAATCTAATTGTCTGTATAATAAAAAGATATACAATTTTCCAATATACTTTCTGTATCAATTTCTCATGGTGTTCTAGATCTCTGCTTGCTGTCATTCATTCTGCTTACTGCCAGTGGATAAAAATCAGTCCATGGTCATGTGATGAGGACACGGGTACACAGCTCGTTACCAAGCAGACATCTGATTACTGTGCTGTGATTATAATGAGCCGTGCACCTGTGTGTCCATCACATGACCATGGACTGATTTATTTATTTTTTTTATCCACCCAGAATAAATAGAATGAATGACAGCGAGCAGAGATCTAGAAAACCATGAGGAATTGATATAGAAAGTATATTGGAAAGTTATACAACTTTTTATTATGCAAACAAGATTTCTCTCTCAATATTGGTCTGAAAGTGGCCAGCCCCTTTAATACGAGTTCCCACTCTTCCTTGACTACCCCCATGTGAGCGATACAATCAATTGGTGGCTGAACATCGATGCTACATTTCAGAGCTCCACTACTTGGCAAGTACTGGTTACATGCGGGCCAAAGATAGGTAACACTGGAGACCAAAAGGAGGCTCTCAACTGGATGAAGAGAAAGGAGAGTATGCAATATTTTCTGCATGTCAAGTTTGAACACCCCTTTAACATGCGCTCCCCCCCCCCCCCCCCAAAAAAAAAAAAAAAAAAAAAAAAAAACACACTAGGCTACCACATAGGTGGTGTAAAGTTAGACTGGAGCTAGGACACACTAGGCAAAAATGATACACTACAGGAAAGAAGAACAAAAAAAAACAGTATTTTAGGGCTAGTTCACACGGGGATTCCGCATATGCATATTCCATTGCGGCTGCCATGACGGGATGCTGATTGGGCCGTTGTAGCTTTCCACTCCGGATTAGGCCCAAATGAATGGTCCTAGTCCGGAGGGTGCTGTCGCAAGGCAGACGCTACGGCTGAATCAGCCGCAGAATCTGCCTGAAGAAAGGGCAGCTCACTTCTTTTTTTTCCACAAGCGGAAACAAACTGCTAGCAGAAAAAAAGAACGCTAGCGATCTATATAGACTTCTATTGTGAGGGGCAGATTTTGAGGAGGACTCCGCACCAAATCTGCCCCCTCTTGCCCAGTGTGAACTAGCTCTTACGATCCCAGGAAACAGAAAGAAAAGCTTTTGGATGAATGATCTAAAATGTGTTTCTCTTTGTTTTGTCTTTTACACTATCTAAGACAGTATTAGTCAATTGACTGCACATTATGACATTTGCTACCCAATGACCAACATTTCAGGTCACAGATTGTCCTGTTTGCTCTACCATACAGCTCTGGTGCTCAATTTACAAAGAAGGTGCATTTGCATGTGTAGAAGCTAAAGATTGGGGTTGTGTATTTCTGTTTAGCAATTGGTAGATGCCCTAGGTAAAGCGTCTATTCTTGTGACTGACTCCCTTGAACCAGTCTGGGATTTGATTGGCATAAAACACTCTCCAACAATCATACCCCGAACAATATCAGATGTTTGATACTGTCTGCCATACTTCACATATTTCCTTAAATTGTTGTTAAAAGGAATGTGAAAGGCAGGTTGTCATAACATTCAATGGAAAAAAAATCAGACAATAAACTGGAGTCTGTAAAGTCAGAACAGCCCAGATAGTATACAATAAAACACAATGTATCAATACAAGACTTGTACAAATGTCTAGGGAAATATGCTTTTGATTTGGAAACAATGTTATGCCAACCAATCCAGTTTAGCTGATAGAAACATCATGCCACTCTGGATCAGCAAACACATCTTCTAACAAATAACCCAGAACGACGACGAATAAAGCAGATCTGTCACCATAACATCATAATCTAGTTAAAGGAACACTAAACCTAAAAAGTAATGGTACATAAGATACTCTTGCTCCCAGTGGTAGTTAGCTGTACGATTTACTACATGTTCCTGAAACAAAGCCTAGTAGAAATATGGCAGGCATTAAAGGGAGTCTGTCAGCAGGAAAATCGGACTATTGCCAGTACCTTGTACAGAGGATTGTACACTTTCCAAAGATGTCTTTCTTATCTGGCATTACAGCTCCATTTTCATGAAAATATTGATTTTATCCCAATGCAAATTAGCTAAAAAAGGCTTTGGGAGTGTTTCTTCTCCTGCTGGGACTTCCTGCTCTGCTCTAGACTGCCCCATACTGCCGCCCAGCTCCTACCCCATATTGCCTGAATGACATCCTCCTGCCCCAAACTGCAGACAAAGTGAAGCCACAGCAGAAGATGCACTCATAAAGATTCTTTTCAGCTCTTTTTGCATAAGAATAAAAGGACTGATTTTCATAAAATTGAAGCTACATTGTAGAATAAGAAAGGCATCTTTGCAAAGTGTAGAAGCAGCCCTACAAGGTACTGTCATTAGTTTGATAATGACTTTCCTACTGACAGACTCGCCTTAAAGGGGTTCTCCCATCTCAGTCTTTCTCCAGACTGCATGCAGTGTCTGCTTCTCACTTCCTGCATCTCTCTCCCTCCCTCCTGCTGAACGGGACAAACAACACTTCTTCAGGTCAGATAATCTGCTGATTCTTGTACAGAACAGGCTCAAAGTTATTGTGTGTTTACATAGAGAGGTAACAGACAGGGCTTTATCATCAAACTGCAATTAGCTGAATAGACTGCACTGAGTAAGACACGTCACTTGTCCTGTCTCCCAGGTCCGTGGTTATAGCAACACAGTCTAAAGAATGGGAGGAATAAATTCACATACCAGGCAAATAAAGAAGAATTTCTAAAGCAATATATTTAGGAAAAGTCTTCAATTTACATAAGCTACCAGTATACGATCGTTGAGATGGGACAACCTCTTTAATCTCTCGCTGATCTTATCCATTTTTGGCTAGTAAAAAACTGATGGGGAGGGTCTTAGTGGAGGAATAGAGTTTACTTTGGCAGCCAAACATAGGAATATGTGGAGGGGGAGACATGACTGATCTAGGGGAAGATACAGATTATTATTATTTACATATTTCTTTGAAGAAAACAAGAAAATAATATCAAAAAGAAAAGAGGACTTGCTGGTCGACTACCAAAACTGACTAACAGCTGCTATGTGATGGCCAGTATTCACTGGTGAGGGAGTAGCACACCCTTCCTTAATGCAGGCCATTTGTTACTATGAATTCACTGTATCTGTTATGTGTTACTAGCAAAATCATGTGAATTTTGGTACTTGCTAAGGTAACCTTATCGCCGATCTGACTATATACTGTGTGGTAAAAGATCAGCCTTCCCTCGCTGTATATTTTGCTTGACAGACTACGAAGTGGTTGGGATATGAGGGTACTCAAATAGTAGAGTCGTGTAATTCAGTTTGCATGTGTCCAGTGTAACTTACTAGAGAATCTCAAGATCTTCAACTTTCAGAATGTTAAAAATAAATAAAAATAAATCACTGTGGACACAAAACAGGAGACATGAAAGGCTGGCTGACCACATTCCTTGAGGTTGTCACCTGCTCCTATGAATACAACTATGGACTGTCTTTCCACATTTATTTATTTTTTTTTGCAATATAGTTCATCAATCTGAGATTCATGAACAGACTGTAGAGAAACCAATGGGAAAGGCTCCTCAGTCCTAGCTGCACGCCATTCCTCGGGAGACAGACTTATTAAACGGTATCAAACAAAAACTCTTTGGAGCTCACAGCAACCAACCATTTCCTATTCTGCTCTTAAAGAGGACCTTTCATATTCCTCAAGAAAGTGCAGTTTTAATATATTGCTAGAAAGCTTATGTGCCCCGAGGTAGGAGATATTGGTGCTGTTAGTTTCGGCACAGATATCTATCCACTGTTAGATGGGGGTTCTACATAGCTCAGCGTCATCTCTGGACTGTGAGAAACCCCCCTCCTTTCCCTGACTATACTCTAACATAGCCATGTACTGTCAGAGGGGGCGTTATTTACCACCCAGCGATTATGCTTAGCTGTGAGGAATGCCCCCCATGGACAAGTACTGTCGAGGGGTGGGGGGTGGGCGTTTCTTACAGCACAGTGATGACACTGAGCTATGAGGAACGCCCTTCTGACAGTTCTGAAACTAAATGCACGGATATCTCCACCACCAGGGCACATACCAGGAAAGCTAACAGCTTTCTAGCGGTATATTAAACTGCACTTTCATGAGGACATCAAAGGTCCTCTTTAAATAATGAAAGATGAGCTGTTGGTAGCTATAGGGAACTATGACAGTTTTTCAATTTAGCCAGTTAAATAAATCTGCCCCTACCTTAGTATGCTGAGGAACTACCGACGGTGGAATTCCCTATGGTAACAGACTCTGAACCTGTAGACTGGAAGAACAGAGCAGGGAACAGGCTTTGATCTGAGGGTTATCACCTACCTTGTGTGAAATGTTTTAGCGGAAGCGCAGCCTGACCCTCTAGTTTATCCCATCGAATAGCTTCAGTCTTCTTCATCTTTATTTCTATCTGAAATATGGATCAGAAAAAAAATGTGTATTAGAGGGTAAACTATGGATGAGAAGAAGCTCAAGACCATCTGCTCAGCGTGCGCTATACAAGCCCGCACTGAATGCAAACTCACCACTTCTTTTTTGCACCAGTCACTAAAAACAATTCCAGCTATCTAATATTAAAACTTTTTTAACCACTTCATGGCCAGATACATTTTCAGGTCATGTGCTAAATGAAGTTTGGAAGGAAATTTTTTTTTTTGCCCCATTCTGGTTAAAAATGTCATTGAATTATTATTAATATTTTTAACTGGTATATTAACTTTAGATCCAGCCTCCTAACATGTACTGCGGAGATGATCTGGTCTCTTTAGGATCCAGCAGCTCCTGTAGTTTCCCAACACAAATATAGAGCTGTATACAGTGTCATTCATCATCAAATATGACTCTAAATCTTCAACACACGCTCAAAATATGAACACAGCAACAGCAACATCACAACACTGTACAAGGAGGACATTTATCCAACTTTACATCTATTGGTTTCTGCAAGACACCTCCATTTTTGGAGGTTAAACAGAGAACAGTAACAAAAGAAAACCACTTTCTCACAAGAAACTGCTCTGGGTTAACAGTTTGTGAAAAGGAAATGACAAGAGGAGAAGAAATGAATAAGTAGGACACAATCATTTTCCCATGCATTGACACCGTGCGAGGAGTACTCTAGGGCTCAGACACTGACAACAATAAATGACTCTAGTCCCATTAGCTCAGAAAAAGGCAGTATATAGAGTATATAGCTACAGCAGGCAGAAGGGGGTTCTGGCGTACAGAAAACGCCTCAAATGCCTGTGCAAACCATACTTTGCACAAAAATCTACAGTACTTAAGTGTCTAGAAAAAGGGTAGGCTAGAAAACGTTATAAAATTATATTATAGTATAATATAAGATATATATATATATATATATATATATATATATTTTACTAGCTTACAAAACATCAGCGTAAAGGTATAGCATTAAGGCAAGAACTGCATAAGGCCCCGTTCTCACAGAGTAACGCGCCGCTGATTTTGACACGTAATCACGTGAGGGCGCTTCTAAACAGATCCCATTGACTTCAATGGGTGCCATCTTACGCGCGCTACACATTGAAATCAATGGGAGACTTTTTAACCCATTGATTTCAATGTGTAGCGCGCATAAGACGGCACCCATTGAAGTCAATGGGATCTGTTTTGAGGCGCCTCACTCTGACATGTGTTTACGTGTCAGAATGAGCAGTGCATTACTTCATGGGAACGGGGCCTTAAGGAAAAGTGGATCCATTGGACTTATGTCCTGAAATTGGTCCGGCTAAAAGTAGAACATACAGGTAGTCAAAATTATTACAATGATGTACATTTTCTGATCCGTTTGGCAAAACTTATTAGATATGATGGATTTTTACTTTTACTCCTTTCTTTAAAGGGTTTCTGGGAAAAAAATATATCTATTAAAAAAGGTATTTAAGAGCTCCTGGCATCCTCCACATTTGTTTCCCAAGCTAGTTCATGGACTATTAGCCCTTTCTATCTACGTACTTGCCTGACTCAGCCTCAACACCCCCCACCCCCAAATCATACTTACCCGTCTTCTGTGTCCTGGAGATCATTTTCTTTGGTTCCATCGGCATCATCTTATGTGGATTTCTTGCACATTCGTGGTATGCACTCCTCGCTTCTGCCGGTGACAATAAAAGTCTAGCAGCAGAAGCAGAGAAGGCTGAAGATAGGCAAGTATGAGGGGCATCAGGAAAGGAGGGAGGGGGATATTGGTGCTGCTTCATTTCCAGAAATTAGGAAACGGATTATCAGAAAATGTGCCTGAGCCGCCCCAAGTATATAGGTTATATATATATATATATATATATATATATATATATATATATATATATATATATTCATTCATTTATTTATTTTTTAAATGAAGTCAATAAGAAATTAGGTGGGGAGAGGGGGTTTAGTTTAGGGACTAATTTTTACTTTATGCTGGACAACCCCTTTAAGTGTGTGTCTTGTGGTGTGAGCCTAGTCCAATATTTTAAGACTATTATTACTGTACACATTAATAAATAATTTTTTGAATAGACCAATTTTAAGCATAGAAGAATAACTATTATAATTTTTGTGGGCCAGCATCACATTAAACACGCTTAAAAAGGACCTTCAAATTTCCTGCCATAGCTAAATCCTTAGCAACAACTCTATGTTAGATCATTCCTCCTGGAACTGAAGAAATTGACCATTGTCCAATCAGTAAGGTTGTGTATGAACATACCTGGTACACAAGAAGAATGGCAAAGCCTAGTTGTCAATTTATTCAGACACTGGTAGAAAGAACAAAAGCTGGGGATAGAACAACACAGAATTCTAAAGAAATGCTGCAGAAATGTTACATCTTGTGAATTTACAAGTACTGTAGATTTACTGACTGGACAGCAAAGTGTTCTGTGTTAAACCCAGGACAGTATTTTATGTCTATGGCAAACATAACTCTTCCCTATACACTCCGACGTGAACAACCTTTCCAAAAGGATCAGTTTTTCTTTCACAAATGCCTGACATTTTAATCTGCCCAATGAAAATATGTGTATTTCTCTGGGCAAATTATGCTTAACGTGTGCAAGTAACCCCGCGCTGGAGAAACATTAAGAAGAACAGTTTCCTGTTTTGGTTTTTAGAGAACTATGAATGGCACATACACAGGATTGTTATCTAGGACCAACATTGCCTAGGGAGCCCGGCAGACCCTCCAACAAGAAGCCTTTTGTAGAAAGTACAGCTAACACCAGCACCCAAGCAAGGACCGGACTGTACTGAACTGTCTCCTTGTGAAATCACTCAACTGTATGTCATCTCTACCCAGTCCAGCCCCAGACACATCAATACTGTTCTCCTGTCCTATAATCTTTAGAGTAAAGTAATAGCCTAGCAAAGGCTACTTTATAGAGAATGAATCATGACTAACTAATTTCTCACTGTAGGTTCATTACCGAGACAGATCAAAGGACCTCGCGTCTCAGGAGTGGACGCTTTATTAATAAGACGAGGCGCAGGATGAAGGATGCCGTGTCAGACGGCTTCACTTATCTCTTTCACATTATATTTGAGATATTTAGGAGTATTTTTATCTTATTAATAAATATTACTGGCAAAAATCTACTAGAATGTGCATCTATGATGGAAATATTTTGCATCAGTGGCACGCATAAATATATGAAACGTGTAATGTACCGTATCTTAGGCTAGTTTTATACCACATATGTCTTTTCGTTCTTCTGGTCTGGGGGACTAAGGAAATGGAACAACGGACACCATCGGATCCGTTCTATGATGGACATGAGCCTGAAGAAACCCCACTGACTATAATCAAACCTGTTGGGTGTCCCGTTTAGTTTCTTTTGTTTTTTTTACTGAAACTGCTGGACAAAAGAGCCAGCAATTTTTACCCAGCGATTTTTACCATGAACCATGCGATGGAATTTCTGTACAGAGACTCTAACGCAGATGTGAACCCGGCCTGCATATTCATCTCCTTCCAGAAGCCTGTAACCCCAGCCCCACCATTAATTATTTAGAAATATGGTATACAGTATGGAGAGGAAGGATTTACAGGTGCAGTTTATATCCCATTCTGTGTTACAGAGGGGAAAATGTACATTTACAGAATCAGGAAGTACCGGTGACACTACATCAATACAAGATCCCAACAGTTCAGCATACTGGCATATGATACCAGTGATGTGAGTGGCACTCTGGCACATATATAAAAACAAAGTGACATCACTTGCAAATATCTGTTTCTATGATAGATTGTAGGCTCTTGCGAGAAGGGCCCTCAAACCCACTGTGGAGAGTTGACGTATTTCTCTGATGTCTCATCTTATCTGTACTTTAATCCTACGGTTTGTAAATTGCCATAGAATATGTTGGCGCTATATAAATAAAATGTATAGTTACTATTCTGCTGCATCAGTGTAACAGATCTTCTAACCGAATGTAACAAAATCCCAACAGAACAGCATCCGGCGGGATACGTGGTTTTAAAGAAATAAAAAATATACGTTATCGTTGCTTGTTTATTTAAATAATCTGACAAAAGCTTATCAGTTTTTAGCCTAGTGACTAAATTGATGCAAAAACCAATACTACACTAACAGTTTTATACTGGAGTTTCCATTTTAGGTCAACACAGAATAAGTGAAATGTGCCCAAAATGTAACCTAAAGCAAATCTGTACAGACGGACATTGTGCAAATAGCAAGACGTTATTAATCAGTTCTATATGATGGTGTCACGGGTGGCAATTTACCGCAATTCATTTCTATAAACAAAGAAGAACCGGCAATGGATTTTCAGTATAGAGAACATTACTGTCAACGACTAAATTCACAGTCAGCTGCAAACATAGAAATCCGTATTGAGTGTAATAAGTGGGAGTCTTGCGGCAGAGGAGAATTAGTGCTAATGAATTAATCTTTATTTTCTGGTAACTGCTTAGAATTTTCAATAGACGTATAATAAATCATTCCAGCAGAATCTGTTCTGTACTAAAAACAATATTAATCAGTCTATTAGTATTTCTTTACGGGTCTTACATGCAACTTGATTTACATTAAAATACCACTAGAAAGCAAACACTGTGAAACAGGATGATAATGTAACATGAGGTCTAAAGTGAAAATCTACCTTTATTATCAGAGCTGCCAATGTTTATCAGAGTATTTGGGGTTTTCTTCATGGTCAACTCTGCCAAAAATCTTAGGCATTTTAGGGCCCATAAAGATCACGTTTTTTTTACACAAGTTTAGCAGATGGCGTTTCCATAGACATCAATGTTTAAAAAAAAAAAAAAAAAAAATGGATCCGTTGCTGTCCGTTTGCATTCAAGGACACAAAAACATAGTATTCCATACTTTTGTGTCCCTCCATAAAAACAGACAGCAAAGGATCTGGGTTTTTTTTTTTTTTTTTGATGTCTATGGAAACGTATGGCCATCCATTTGCGTCCTTTTGTAATTAGTTGTTTGCATCCATTTAACTGATGTAAAAATGTGATGTGAATGGCCCCATACATGGATATCGAAAAACTAAATATATTATGAGAAACATACAACTAAAAGCCTAAAATACAAAAATGAACACATTGGCAGCATTTACACAACTGATAGTTGATACACACAAATAAGTGAACATTTTGTAATGTGGGGCCACTGTATTATTTCCCTCTTCTCATGATAAATGGGGGTCCAATGACCAGACTAATCCTGTGGACAACAGATAGTATGCTAACTTGGTACAACTTACGTAAACAGATTCTGTGGCGTGAACCAGTGATATAATCGTGCACATAAAAACATCATTGGAGCTTTCTATAAAATGGCTTCTAGTAGGGTGACAGCTCCAGAAGATACAAGATGTAACCTACTGACAACAGAATCCATTTCCCAAATACAGACAAGCTCACAGGTTACTGTTATCTCCCCTCACCAGCTGTGCCGGGAATCTTTGCCACTTCACCTGCAGTCAGGTCAGGAGACTCAATGAGAGAATGAGCCATGTCCTGGAATGGGCAGTACACCCACCCTGGCATCAGCAGCTAATATATACCAAGGTATGCCTATACATTGCAGCCTTCTGTCTCTGATATACATCCAGAGTTCTCCAGATGTAGAACTTCAACAGAAGGTAATAAAACTGATGCGAGCCCAGCTAAAAGCTAAATGAAACGTTTTGGGCTGCGGCAGAAATGCCATCTACAGTACCAGCAAAGTGAATGAAACTTTATTAAACTCATCCACATACTTTGAAAATGCAGCTTTTCTACAGCACTTTTTCCACAAACGTAGCACGTTCATTTTAGCTGAGGAACCGCTGAGTGGTTTCTTTATAGATTTATTAGTGGAAGAAAAAGCTAGGAAAAAAAAAAAAAAAAAAAGCACCAAAAATAATGAAAAATGCTGCAGAAAAAAATCCAACGCATTTTCACAGAGAATTTTTGGCAGCATTGGGGTCCTTGGCCTGAGACACTTGGATCACTCCAGCCACAGAATGCAAGGCCACATAGGCATTTTTACAATGTGTACTGGGGGCAAACATTGCAGAAATCTGACTGACACTCTCATCCTAATACTGCTATTCTGCGTGGAACAGACACATTTAGATTGGTGCCACATATTGTAATAAGCAGAAATGATGTATATTACCCTAAATGGGTACTTCTCAACCCTGAATACTGTGCTCATGGGCAGATTAGGGCTATGGAGTCGGACTCAGGACCGATTTGGGTGCAGTAGGAAAAAAAGTTACTGACTTCATCTTCAAAATAAATTATTTTGAATTATGCAATTATTAATATTATATAATTAGATGCATAGTTTGTTGCAGTCTTAACTTCATAGGATTTCAATTTCACAAATTAGAGGATCTTTATTGGCTGTCAATCAATTATGAAAGAGTCGGAATCAAAGCAGGAGTTGGGCCGTGGAAAAATAGAGGAGTTGGTGGTTTGGCCTTCTGACTCCGCAGCCCTGGTGCAGATGTCACATAGCAGACGAAAATTATATAAGGACCATTGACAGGTAGAGAGTAAGTTAGGCAAAGGACACACTCAGAATCATTACACATAAGAGAATGATATATACAGTATATCTGGCATACATCTTGGGTTTTTCACATTGGCATTTTTTCCCCCTCAGGGTTTCTGGTAATTTTTGACAGAAAAGAACAAGTATGTCTGCAGCACTGTTAAAGCTACCAAAAAAAGAGGAAGCCCGATGGACCTCATTATAAGCCAACACATCCATTACTCATAGCCTCATAATGATACTATGTATTTTTCTTTCCATCTTCTCCTATACAAGAATATCAGAATGTATCCCTCCAAAAAGTGACATCTTGCTGAAGGTATTCAGGCATAAATGACCCTGGTCGCAAAGACGTAAACCAAGAATGATCAATACAGACGCCTATTGTGCTTTTTTAACAATATTTTTGAGCAGCAACTAGTCCTCCTTCAGCATGCCTGACATATTATCCCTCAAATAAAGAAATCTTATTCATCCTGTGTATTCAAGGGATTTTTTTTTTCCCAGTTCTACATCTAAGAAAAAATTGAAACCTTGAGAGGATTATCTCCTCTTTACATACACAATAATATATGACAGGGTGGGTATCACATCTACCTTTGTAAGATGCCGTAATGACACGCTGCTATTCATGGAGGCATGATGTAAGACCCGCTTTAATCCTGTCCATTAATACACTGACTAAACCTCACCTAAACAAGAAGCTCAAGGAAAATACTGGGGAGAAATTTATCAGACCCGTTCTCAGGAATGCAAGGAATGAAAAAGGAGCAATTCAGTTCTGACTTTGACCACAGGGGGCGGTTTTCCTGTATAGATGCCCCATCTGCAGCTGAAAATGCACAGCAGCAATAAATACATCTCTCAAGTACTTTTTAAGACCTATCAGGGAACATAATACTAATACTGGAACTACATAAGACATGTAAAAATAAACAAGAGTGAAGAGAAACAAGGGAAAAATTAGATTATGTTATATACACACACTGCCTACACCACTGATGGCTAACCTTTTAAGCTCAGTGTCAAAATTCTTTAACAAAAAAAAAACAAACCCTAGCTTAGCTCGGGTGGCGGGTCACATCTAGAATCTAGAAATATCCATAATTTTGTGCTATTTGTAGTTCTAGTTTATAAAAAAAAAAAAAAAAAAAAAAAATATTTTTGATACATTTATTTATATATGTATTTCTGGCCCATCACATGGTATATGATCCCTTTTTCTTGGTCCAGCACACCGTATATGACCCCCTTTTCCTGACCCGTCGCATGGTATGTGACCCCCTTTTTCTGGCCAATTACACAGTATAGAACCCCCTTTTTCTGGCAAATCACATGCTATTTAACCCCCTTTTTAGTCCTCTCATGGTGACCCCATTTTTAATCCCATCTTCTGTTCACCACAGTATGTCAATGACGTTTTTTTTCCTATCCTACACAGCATATGATCCCCCTATTTATGGCACGCACATAGTTTATGACACTTTTTATACCCCCCCCCCTTCTTACACAAACACACACACAGTATATCACCCCGCGTTATCTCCCTACCCCCACACAGTGTACTGGCTCATACTTTTAAAAAAAAATTATTTTTTGCCTCTCTGTAGTAGTAGTGTCAACTCTTCCTAGACCCCTTTTGGCTGATACTTTTTACTCACCTGTCCACGGTCCAGACCTCGATGCCCTCTGCTGCCGCCTCCAGGGTGCGCTGTTGCGACGCTGAAGAGGGCGGGGATGCTGTACGTAGCGCTTCCTAGAGGAGGCAGTGGAGGGCGGCAAGTACAGGAGCGTGGAAAGGTGAGTAAAAATGATCAGCAGCTGCTTATTGCAACAACACAATAAGGGAGTGTTCACACTACCGTCAGTGTCCAACAGGTAGTGTCCGCTGCTAGTGTCCGTTCAAAATCTGGCACGGACATTAGGAGCGGACACTAGCTGTGTCCGTGACACTTTTCATTCATTTAAAAGGCGATTGGGTGCGTTATTTTGCACTCCGTGCCTGTCCTTCATTGTCCGTTTGTAAAGATGTCCGACTTTTCAAGCGGACAGAAAAACCTGACATGTAGGTTTTTTTTGTCCGCTTGAAAAGTCGGACATCTTTACAAACGGACAGTGAAGGAAGGGCACGGAGTGCAAAAGAACACACCCGATCGCCATTTAAATGAATGAAAAGTGTCACGGACACAGCTAGTGTCCGCTCCTAATGTCCGTGCCAGATTTTGAACGGACACTACATGTCGGACACTGACGGTAGTGTGAACGCCCCCTAAGTAGTTGCCAATGCATGTCAACCAAAATGTCTTGGCATGTCACCTGTGGCACGTGTGTCATAGGTTTGCCCTCATTGGCCTACACCATCACAAACTGTACCCATAGTGCAGCCTGACCACGAAAGACCATCCAAAATGTAATGGAAAACCCAAAGATACCATTTCTGGATACATTTGCAAAATATGACATTTCTTAGAAATAAAGTGACTAGTTTGGTATAAGATTACCAAAAATAGAAACAATGATAGCGAAGAAACAGAGAAGATCTAGAATTTATACTTCTTGTATATTATTCCTTCATACTAACATGATCATTCAGAAATTCTAGCTAGAATACATGCAAAGACTGTGCAGGAAACAAATAGCGATTGCACACTGATAGCTATAGACATCTACACCGGTAATATACTGTATATACACAGTCCGGTTATATATATTGATTAGTAGCTGTCTGGAAATGTACAGACAGACGGGATATGTGTAATTTACAGAGTGAACAGTGAAAAATGCTGTAAATCTCGAGACTTAATCTATATTCAATTAAAGTGCACAAAGTATAATATGGTTATAAAGGAGCTGTCGCCTGCCTGGAAACACAAGTCCCAGAGCAGGCACTGACTGTTGTTCTTTGATTGGGGTTTGTGTAGACGCTTCGGCTCCCCGCTCCCTGTACACAGACTGTCGGTTGTCACACGAGGCCACCCAAGCTAATTGGTATTCTTCCTCTTTGTTTAAGCCATCAATCTAATAAACTGTTCCATTTGCATACATTCATATTTCTAGACACAAGTTATATGAGAAATGCCCCACCTAAACCTTGCGTTGCATGCAGGCCACCACATATTCTGACTAATTAGAAACTACTGTGCCCTAAACTAATTAGTGATGCCAGCGAGCCCGCGCTTCTGTCACACAGTGCAAGCAATTAAGGCTTGTGTTCCCCGAACATCAGAGCTTTATTTACTGCCAGCCATAAGAATAGATATTCTCACGCAGACAATTCCTTTCATCGGCTACATTTTCAATAGCATTCTGTTTCCATCTCTGTTATGCCGAGAATGCTAATGCCTTAAGGGCAGAAGATCTGTCTCCTACAGAATATTTTTTCATAAAACCGACCTTCGTTGAATACAAAATTCCATCTATTTTCTATTTTATTGTGTCATTTCCTAAGAACTATGTTTTAACCTGAAGCATTTCAGCTTCCTCAAGCAGATTTAAATGAAGCATTCCTAGGGGAGGATGCCTTAGCCTATATTTCCATGTCTGCAAAAGGGAAAAAAAAAATTACATATACATGGAGTCCTAAGCAGCAAAATAAGGTTTAATGTGACATTTTACAATTTTCATGTTGTTATGAGTCATTTCATTTTATAACAGAATCCAGAAATAAATATGACTAAACAAGAAACAGCCTTCTTTTTTCTACGCATCAAAAACTTCATTTTTCTGGCGGATAGGCAGAACACATGCTGAGCGATGCTACATAAGTCATAATACAGATATGACAGTGTCCGTGCAAGCAGCCACATGGATAACATACTGTACAACAGTTCATCAAAATCCAATAATCCATGCAAAGAGATGGAAAGACATAGGTCGTCATTACAGCTAAGTACATGCGGTTGTACAAGCCCTGTGTTATGAAGATCCCAGGAGCACTGCTTTTCTCTTCATTTTACCGGTGAACAGAGTTACTAAGGACAGCGTGTGCACAAAATGTTTTCAAGTTACTGCCTGTGGTGAGCGGATATAAGTGGGACCATCCAAGTTTTTATGTTTCCCTGGTGCAAAAAAATGTAAAAAGTTGTTTTTTTTCTTTATTAGATGCAGTTTTGGATGCACTTTTAGGCCAGCGATACACTACAACTTTTTGTAGCACTAGTGATTGAATTGGACTTTGTAGTGCAGCCCTCACACCTACATACTTCTCAATGTACAGCGTGGGCCATAAGTCCCGCACCACCCCTATAAAATGAGAACCGCGTGAAATTTAGTAACCAAATGTCATGATATATGGTTTGGCAGTGGGGGAAAAACTTTTAGGCTATGTTACCGAGTTGGCGGCCATCTTGAAATCCGCCTTCTTGTATGCAACTGTACTTTTTCAAATGGGAAGGGGGTGTTGTGATACATCAAATCGATAGAGAATTTGATGAGGAATTCAACGGTGTGCTTGGTTTTGACATATCTTTATTCCTTCACATGTTATTGACATTTTTGTGTTTGTTACAGGTTGGTGACATGGCGCACAAGTTAACACAGGAGGAGAGGGTAAATATTGTGCTGATATCAGGTGAGTGGACTCATCGTGTTATAGCAACTGATTTCAATGCTCGCCACCCAACCAGACCACCCATTTCCCATACCACAGTCGGCCATCTGTTAACCAAGTTTCACCAGACGGGGTCTGTGTCAGATATGCCCAGAAGTGGACGCAAGAAAAGTGCCACCAATGATGAAACATCAGTGGCCATCCTAGCTTCATTCAGTAAAAGCCCGCAACGTAGCACACGCCGTGTTTCACTGGAGACTGGCATCAGTCGAACTTCCATTCGACGGATCTTAAGCACACAGCACTGGCATCCTTACAAGATCCAGTTACTGCAGCATCTGAATGAAGATGACCCCACTTTTCCACTTCTGGGCATATCTGACACAGACCCCGTCTGGCGAAACTTGGTTAACAGGTGGCCGACTGTGGTATGGGAAATGGGTGGTCTGGTTGGGTGGCAAGCATTGAAATCAGTTGTGATAACACGATGACTCCGCTCACCTGATATCAGCACAATCTCTACCCTCTCCTCCTGTGTTAACTTGTGCGCCATGTCACCAACCTGTAACAAACACAAAAATGTCAATAACATGTGAAGGAATAAAGATATGTCAAAATCAAGCACACCTTTGAATTCCTCATCAAATTCTCTATCAATTTGATGTATCACAACACCCCCTTCCCATATGAAAAAGTACAGTTGCATCCAAGATGGCGGATTTCAAGATGGCCGCCAACTCGGTAACATAGTCTAAAAGTTTTTCCCCCACTGCCAGACCATATATCATGACATTTGGTTACTAAATTTCACGCGGTTCTCATTTTATAGGGGTAGTGCGGGACTTATGGCCCACCCTGTATTCATTTGGACTACAGCTGTAGCTCATTAGTTAGAGGGGTTTCCAGGATACTTTAATATTGGGGCAGGAGGCTGGGGAAGGTGAACAATTAAAAGAAAAAACACACTCACCTGTCCCTGTTGTTCCGGTATCACAGAACACTATCTGGCCCTGTGGTGCCCCAGGGATTTCCTGGTGGAAGAGCCCCCCGCACATGACTACTGTGGCCAATCAGCAGCTTTCACAAAGGAACTAGGATATTACAGCTGATGTATGTGAGCGACCTCCCATGTCCTTTCCTTAGGCCGCTCATTGGTCTTAGCAGTCATGTGTGGCGGGGACATCCGCTGGAAAAGCCTAGAGGGGGATAGCAGCCTGGGACACCATAGCACCAGTGAGTGGTTTTTTTTGTTTTTTTTTCACCTTCACCATCTTTAAAAAACAAAAACTTACAAATAGATTTAAAGAAGAGAAGAAGCATCTGTCCTTCCACATACATTCAGATGGGGCACTTGGCTGGTATTAGTCTCACTGGAAAAACACACCGACAGTCCGATACTTTAACAATGTTGTCCATTGAATAGGTGCTGAGCTGCAGTAACTTGCCATGCCCAATACACAATGGAAAGAGCAGTGTAGTTCTGGCTCCATCCATTCTGTAGTTCTGAAGGAGACAGCTGCTATGAAAAGACAAATCAGATACTAATGATAGGATAGGTCATCAATATCAAAAGGTAATTCAACACTGACTTGTCAACATATTTTTAAGGATGGAGAGTTTCGTGGGGAAAGTATAAATATTACATTATATAAGTCTGGAGAGAAAAAAAAAAGTTATACAAGCTGCCAAAAACAGACTTGCAGTAAAATCAATGTTATCTATGTGTTTACATAGAGAGATAAAAACACACTGTCTGAAGATAACAGCTCAGAGAGTAAGTGTAAGCAAGAGAACTCAGCCACCCTCCCTTCCAGAGAGCAGTGAGTAAGTTATCTGTCCTATAATGATAGATAAGGAGAAATACAGGCTAGGCTCCTTGACAACATTGGGTAAACAATGGGAGGAAAAATTTCACATAGCAGGCAAATGAAGTATAAAACTCTTAAATTTACATGAGCTAGCAGTATAGATAGGAGCCTTGAGGTGCAAAATACCCCTTTAAGAAAAAAGCTAATTTGCTACTATGATAAATTTTGTAGAATTCCTGCCTGTCTAATCTAATTTGTGAGGTTTATATTAAGGACTGTAATATTGAATTTCCGAATTAGTTATTGTAACCCTATAGTACCTCCCAGTTCTATCCTAACTAAAAGCTAAAGATGGACCTTTAGGGCCCCTTCACACGGAGTTTATGCTCCACTCATTCAGACACATATACACGAGCGCTTCAAAACACATCCCATTCACTTCAATGGGAGTGCGCGTAAAGCCGGTTTTACACGCGCTCCCTTTGAAGTGAATGGGATGTGTTTTGAAGCGCTCGTGTATATGTGTCTGAAGGAGCGGAGCGTAAACTCCATGTGAAGGGGCCCTTAAAGGCAAGTTAAACATTATATCACTATTAAAATCCAAACAGGTCTTCCTCTGAAAGGAGTCATTCACATCTGCTTTGGCCTTTCTCAAGCACTAGGTTGTCATTGGAACAAGTTTGGAATCAATAAAATTCCCCAACTCTCCTTAACATGATATGGAACACTGCAGCCCCAGTGACATGAAAACAGAGCAAACAGGATTGCTACATCTGTATAAATATATTTATTATGGGACCAGTTTTGTTGAAAAAAGTACATTTCCCTCAAATATTGTTTGATTTTGATCAGCGTTATTAAAGATTTCTAGTAATGATATTAAATAATCTCTCATGTTAAAGACAATGTCTATATCCACACAGGTACAATATAGTGTCCTGTCCATCAAACAGATAACCTGTCCACCAGCTTGATGAAGAATACAGGAAGTGAGAAGAAGAGACTGTATGCAAAATGGTGAGAGAGAGGGGGGGGGGGGCGGGAAAACCCCTTTAAACTTTTGAAATCTTTATCTTCCATACAACACCTTTTGCGTGGCTTACCATACACCAATATTTTGTGCCAAAATTGTAGCACATACCATTAATAATAAATCTGGCACATTTTATGGCTTCAATTGGCACCATTTCTTAGACCCTTTACAAGACTGTCTAGTGAAGCATAAAAAAAGCCTAAGGTACTTATTAAATGTTGCGCACATCACAAACAAAAGTTGCTTTTTTTGTGAATTTAAGCCTGCACTCATTTCACTTAGCACATTGCTTTGTAGACGTTTGAGGGGTTTAACTATCACATAGGGCGGTAAAAGCAGAGGACTCACCTTTGTTGAAAGTACTTTAAATGTACTTTGTTCTGGCACAATAGAGTGAAATAAGAAGAGTGTCAAGTTGTAATTTTCTCCTGATGGAAGGTTCACATTTAAAGTTAACTGTAAGAAAGAAAAGCAATACGAGTTATATAAAAACAGAAAGATACTTTACCAGAAAAAAAACAAGTAAACCTGGGAACAATGTAAACAGCCGCTTTCCTACGCAGCTCTGTCTCATATCACAGTGAGAAATGAATAGTGAAAGAAATGATTCTTAATTAAGATCCAGGGTCAATTGTAAATCTATGCAGCCGCATATTCCAAATCGCTGGCATTCACATACAGTTGTGGTGAGCAGGTGCTTCTTTTCAAGTCTTAGAAATTGGTATGTAGAACTGACATGAACTAATGTTATTTCACAAAATAAAAAAAATGCAGCCATTATAAAGAATGGGATCCAATAGTTGGTAATCCACAGCTGTCAAATTACCAGAGACGCGCTCATAACTTATACAAGGACACATTGCAGTGGAAGGAATTGCAAACATTTTCAAAAGGAGCCGTAAACCAGAGTTTTTAATGTACATTGTACTTGGCATTCGCTTGTGTTATTTTTCGGGGGGGGGTTATAAGAAATTTTAAGTGGAAATATAAAAGAAAAAAGTGCACAGACGACAATTCCCCAACAGACACTTGTCAGTGACATTGATCAGCTTGCAAGCACATGTATAAAATACAGGTAAGGGCTCGTTCACATCTGCGCCCGGTCTCCGTTCTGCAGGTTTCCATTTCCTGCACAAAACAGAGGCAGGAGACAGAAACCTGCAGGACTCTTTCATACCCATTCATTTGATTGGGCTTGAAAGATGTCCGGCCATAAGCGCCGGTGAGCGTTTCATGCTCTCCGGCGCAAAAAAGTTTTTTAAAATCAGACAGAGTCGGACATGCAGTACTCTGTGTCCGGTTTTAAAAGAAACGCTTTTGTGGCGGAGAACATAAAACGCTCACCGGCGCTCACGGCTGGACCCGCTCTCACAGCTTTCCATCTTCTGCCTGCAGAAGACGGAAAGCTGAGAACGGAGATCCGAACGCTAGTGTGAACCTAGCGTAAGATGTGGAGACTTCCCAGGCTGTTTTATACCAACTTGCCACATCAGTTGTCACTATGTACATTACAGCATTACTATTTGGCAATTCCTATATAAAGTGGAGGTTCTGCAGTGGAGAGTCCGCACTTTACACTTTACTAGGATTTCTCAATAAAGCATAATGTTTAGATGTTGAAGATTATGCAACAAAGTACAAAGCAAAAACAATTGAATTGGGTTTTCAAAGCCCCATTCACATGCAGCAGATCCATCATTGTAAGAATTGAGAACATGCTGTGGATGTTCAAAAATGTACAGACTACTCAGTGTATAACAGTTGATCCCTTAAAGGAGTGTTCCCAGATAAGCATCATATTCAGATTTGTAGTATATGCTAACTGAAGTGTTTTAGACTCAATACATTGCTTTATATATCTTGTTCTGTGTTTCAGAAACAGTTGAATCACTCTCCTCAGTGTTTATAGTTGGTAGCCTAGGACTGTTTTTTTTTTTTTATGTAGATTGTGAGCCCCATAGAGGGATCACAATGTACATTTTTTTTTCTTATCAGTAAGTTTTTGTAGAATGGGAGGAAATCCACGCAAACACGGGGAGAACATACAAACTCCTTGCAGATGATGTTCCTGGCAGGATTCAAACCCAGGACTCCAGTGCTGCAAGGCTGCCGTGCTAACCACTGAGCCACCATGTTGCCCCTAGGATTCTGATCTTATGACGGAATCATGACCCGACTGTGCATATTCTTCTCTCTTCCTCCTGTAAAGCCCTTTTAATTTTTGATCCATGATAAGGGCTAGTAAAGTTTCTTGCACAATGAGAAGCTGCGCTATACGTGGTTGAAATCCCACACACATGCAGTCGTCTCTGCCACTTTGGGTTGGGGCAGAGCCGACTGCACATGCTCCATCAGGCATTTTGAGATGGACTGTTATAAGACTTCAGCTGCGTATAGCACAGTGTCAGATGCCTACGAAAGGCTGAAGAAGAAGAGGATGCAGGGGGAGTGAACAGAAGGCAGCGACCATTACAAGACACTGGTGTACTCGGAGCCCCTTGTTCTCCCTGAGCATAATTTGCATTTCAGAAGAAACGCTTTTATTTTTATGTGGGACATAAAAATTAAAAAGTCACAATTTTGTGCAAAAATTCTGAACTGCGTAAAATAATAATAATACTTTGAAAATTGTTTGCCTTTTTGTAGACTGTCAGCACACAATCCAACATCAGCGTCTGAGTGTCTAACTGCCATTAAAACTCCATTACAATTTACGCTTAAAAGTAAAGCATATACCCATGATCTCTCACCTGGCACCTCAGTAATAATAGCTACAAGACGTGAGTGACGTGAAATCTGGCTATCGGCGGAGAGAAGTGTTAGTAAGAGCCATGCTCTTTCGATATCACTGAGGTTGTATTGTGAAATTTATGGGTAAAGGTTGTTAAACCTATGGTTAAGGCTTATCATGGTGCGGACCAACATAATATATGAGGCGCTGACAAGCCGAGCAATAAAATTTAAAGAGGGTGTTATTTACAACTCAGATTTCATTTTTGGAAGAAAGCCACAAGGAGAAACCGCTGCCAACTACAGATTACAAAGAGTAGACACAGAATTGTCAAATATGTTTACATGCCCCCAGTGCCAATGTAATTACTGCTAATTTAATGACTATCCCGTCAATTGAGCGGGTAAATACTACACATATAGAGGAACATCAACCCACAAACAATTGTGAAAAAGTGAGAAACTGGTCACATTTTCCTGTGGATATGAGATAAGTGTATAGAGAGCAAGTCCCTTTGCCTAATGACCTATTCTTTTAAACCAACTTTGTGTCTTAAATTTTTCTTTTTTTATGAAATTTTCATTATTTTTTATTTTTCACATGACTATATTTATATGTATTCATCATTGCATCCACTACTAAAAATAGATAATATACAGAAAAGGACCTATCCAACCAACTTCTACAGAAGTATCAAATGGATAAAAGGATCCCCGCTTACCAACCGTAGTTCTTGTTTCATTCGTTTATTAAAGCCTCACACACAACGCGTTTCGAAACTGGAAGCTGGTTTCTTCTTCAGGTGTTCAAAGGACAGTATTGTATAGATACTGAGAGCACAGAGCACAGTTTCTGTGCTCTCAGTATCTATGCAATACTGTCCTTTGTACACCTGAAGAAGAAACCAGCTTCCGGGTTCGAAACGCGTTGTGTGTGAGGCTTTAATAAACGAATGAAACAAGAACTACGGTTGGTAAGCGTGGATCCTTTTATCCATTTGATACTTCTGTAGAAGTTGGTTGGATAGGTCCTTTTCTGTATAGTACCATGCATACGTGCTTTCACGGTTAAGGTCTGCCAGCTACTAGCCATTTTGTCTATGAAGTGATATTTGAGTGCTGTGATCATTTCACAGCGCTTAAAGGTGATTATATGTTGAATAATACTTTGTGGAATCACTTTAAAAGGGTAATGCACAAGGTGCCGCGCGGTGCTCTCTCTTGTGTTTTCTTAAAAATACATAATATCACTGCTTATATACTCCCTCCCTCTGCACATGGCAAAGAACAACAGACTTTAATAGCGATTGCGGACTATGGCCATGAGTATTCTATAAAGAATATCATAAAATGCTGTTAACAATAGGAAGGACGTCACACTTCTCAGTAGAGTATATGCAATAATAGTGTTTATTCACATAGATAAAGTAGAGCGACGTTTCGGCCATTCATATAACGGCCTTCTTCAGGCTCAATAGGTAGAAGACAATAAATTCTAAGGTAATCGTATTGTAAATAATGTTTTCACAAAGGACACAGGCTAAGGTGTAGCACTGAATACATTCCAAAGGCCAAAATGGCCATAGAGGGGATTACTTTATAAAGAGAGATAGTACACACTTCTGCAGAGTGATGCAGATGCAGCGTGTAAGCGCCAGTGGATGCGTGGATAGTGGCCCATCCAGAACGCTTGCAATCCATCTCGAGACAGATGGAACAGTAAAAGTGAAAGCAATTTTACCAGAAAACAGCATGATAAGAGCAGAAAGAAATATTTCCAGATAATAAGATATAACTCAAATTTTTCTGATAATTTATACTAATGATCCTTTTACCTGTCTCTCAGCAAACTGTATGTGAACATCTTCCTTCTGTATATTCTTGATCATTACTGTGACGATGACCTGAGACTCTGTTTGGTACCAGTCATGTCTTCATAAAGAAAGGAATTAAAATAAAAAAGGACATACACATTAGTCAAAGCAGATGTCATTTATAAGGGAAAACAAAAAGGAAAGTCTGCAAACTACAACAATGTAGAAAGAAAGCAAAATTGCCAAAATTCCTTCCAACATATTTTCTATATTACAATACGTAACATACAAAGATAAGTACATATTATGATGCAGTAAATATTGGATATTGGATATGCCATAAATATGTTTTGTGGGAAAACCCCTTCAGGTTAAAGGTCCACGTTGCGGAGATGCAGCTTTTTTTTGCTGTAGATTTTCCTGTGGTTTTTTTGAGCCAAAGTCAGGAGTGGATTTAGCAAAAGGTAGAAGTATAAGAACCTCCCATAGATTTCCTAATATTTTTGAAGTCATTCTTGACTTTGGCTAAAAAAAAAAAAAAAAAAAAAAAAAACCACAACAAAATCTGCAACAAAAGAAGTTGCGTTTCCTTAAAGAGGACCTTTCATCAGATTGGGCACAGGCAGTTCCATATACTGCTGGAAAGCCGACAGTGCGCTGAATTCAGCGCACTATTGGCTTTCCCGATCTGTGCCCCGGGTGAAGAGCCATCGGTCCCGGTACCGTAGCGCTTTACAGTCAGAAGGGCGTTCCTGACAGTCAGTCAGGAACATCCTTCTCCACAGCAGCGCCTATCGCGCTGTACAGTGTGAGTGGGGAGGAACGCTGATAGTGGCTGATAGTAAGGCACACGTATAGTTAGTTTATTGTTACTGTTTAGTTAAGAACTTGAACGAGCAGGATTTTAATATTTTTTTTGCCTGAAGTTAAGGCTCTATTTTGTTTTACTCATTTTGTGCCTGAAGTCATGGTTTAGGGGGCGTTCACACCACATGTCGGACACTGACGGTAGTGTAAACGCTCCCATATTTAGTTTCCAGCTTTGTTTTTTGTTTTTTTTTCAAAATAAACTGGTTTGCTGCATATTTTGTGTCCCGGTCTTTGACTGGTTGGGTCCGCACCTTTGCTGCTACCGAGCTACCTCCCCCACTAAATATAGATACTTGACAGTAGAATTTTACTGTCGATTTGTGTGCTCGAATGGTCTAAATGTGATTCGATAAAAACTTGCGAGAGGGAGAGACCAAAACAAAGGATATTGGACCACAAGGTATATTTCTAATTATTCAGGCTTTAGACTACTGCTATTCATAATAAATGGGTAAGATACAGGAGAGAGAAAAAGAGACTATATTGCTTTATAGAACACTATACATCTGGAAAGCAGCTGGACCTTCACGTTCTTCAAGTCTAAGAAACTAGGTGTTGAAGCTAAAATCAGGTAAACTGTACAAATCACCAGCCACATGTCAGATATTCAGTGCGGACGTACCATTATTTATCATTATGGGATATGAATACATCTTTTTTTACATTACTTTTATGCCTCCAAAGAAAATAATAAAAATAAGCCTTGAAAAATCACAGGCTGTTACTGCATAGCCGCCAAGACTGAAGCTAAAGTAGAACAATACTGCCGACTAGAGGCCAACCTTGCATACTGCAGCATCTCACTTCATTGCCCTACAGGCATTTAGCTCAGTACAAAAAAAAAAAAAAAAAAGAGAAGATTTTGGATTGTTTTAATCCTTAAATGGTAGTAAAAACCCACTTTTTTTAACTGGGGGTTAAAGAAGAAACGCTGAAAGTGAGAAACAATTGTCAAAAATCTCTTCCAAAGTAGATTTATCTCCTTAGGTACCAAGCCAATTCTGACCTAACCCGAGGCTCAGCATATGAAATAGCAAGTCAGGTTTTGGATTCCAGATCAAATCCCATCTCAGATGTTAGGGGGTCATCGTACTAAATAGACAATAGACTAATTAAATACATTGTGCCCAAATGGCTGAACGCAGATTTTTAGTATGACATGTGTGATGTTGTGATTTGATGAGTTTATGGAGTACAAGTGGGATCAGCTTGCTTTTTTATTATACACGGTATATATTTTTCCTATATCTTATGTGTGTCTCATCCTACTTATGGGGCCAAGGTAAATGTGTTTTCGCTATGGTGTGATATGCATAGCCATTTTTATTGATTCTTTATGGGGTGTTTTATACCTTAAATATCACTATTTACTGGCGGGCCTGGTTCTTAATATAGGTCCCTTTAATATAACATATGGCCTATAGTATACATTAGTCCTTCTAATATAATATAGAGTCAATGAGATATATGGGTTCCTTTATTGACTAATAGGATACACAGTTTTATCGGCCTTTTAAAGACCAATTAACCCTTCAGATAACTTTTCATTTTCTGGCAGTATTTGTGTCATTAATAAATTTTGTAATATGTGAACACCTCCCTAATTCTTCAACAAATTCCACACCTCCCATTAAGAAAGCAGCACAGTTTCAGGTGGACTGGAGGGGGGGAGGGGGCGATAGTATTTGCAGGGAGGCCATGGAAAAGGGTGTTGCAGTAATCTAAGCGGGAGATTATGAGGACATGGACTGGCATCTTTGTATTTTCAGGGGTGAGGAAGGAACGGATTTGATGGATGTTCTTGAGTTGGAGGCAGCAGGCAGTGTTGAGGGTTTGGATGTGTGATTTGAAGGATAGGTCAGAGTGAGCCCAAGGTTATCTCAAGGCAATGGACCTGTGAAACAGGGGTAATTATGATTCCATTAACTTTGATGGATGGATCAGGTAGATGGGCTGTGTGAGGTGGGGCGATGATGATGAACTCTGTTTTCTCTATGTTGAATTGGAGAAAGCAGGAGGACAGAAAAGACTGCTAGACACTTTGGAACTCTGGACAACAGTTGAGTAATGTCTGGTCCAGAGAGATATTTTCTGAGTGTCGTCAGAATAACAATGGTATTGAAAACCAAGCCAAGGGTATAGATGAAGAACAGGAGGGGTCCTAGGACATAGCCTTGGAGGACACCTAGAGAAAGAGGAGAGTCAGAAGAAAGGGAAAACCAGTTGCACTCACAGGAAAAGGTGGAAAATGACAAATCCAGAGGACGCAAGACTTTAAAAATGTCTCTTTAATACCAGCAATGTAGCACAACGTGTTTCGGGGATTATCCTCCCCTTTATCAAGTGCAATCAAATGACCATTAACTTGAGTGAGCACATGAAGAACGTTCTCCATGTGCTCACTCAAGTTAGTGGTCATTTGATTGCACTTGATAAAGGGGAGGATAATCCCCGAAACACGTTGTGCTACATTGCTGGTATTAAAGAGACATTTTTAAAGTCTTGCGTCCTCTGGATTTGTCATTTTCCACCTTTTCTAGTGAGCGCGACTGGTTTTCCCGTTCTTCTGATTCTCCTGTTGTATGACATCTGGCTCAAGGCGTTGCTACTCATTACTGCCACCTCTCACCTTTATATGCTGTTATTGCTGTTGTGACTGATTCACAACAACTTCAGGTGAGGGGCCAAACAGGCTTAATCCTTGTAATTTATTACACATCTGTTGCCAATTTTATACAGATCTACACTATGGTCAGTCGTTCGGTGTCCCTTTTGTTTTTATGAGACCTACAGAAAGAGGGCATGGCGAGGAGGTGGTATGTGAGAGGCAGATGCTAAATGTGCGGTTGGTGAGGTATGAGGAGATCCAGGAATGGGCCAGGTCTGAGATACCCAGGGAAGAGAGTGTTTCTAACAAGAGGGAGTGGTCGAATGTGTCAAAGGCAGAGGAGAGGTCAAGGAGGAGGAGGACAGAGTAATGGTGCTTGGCTTTGGCGGTTAGACGGTCATTGGTGACTTTTGTTAGGGCAGTTTCAGTGGCGTGCTGGGGTCTGAAGCCTGACTGTAGTCTGTCAAAGAGCAGGTTGGACGAGAGATAGGAGGAGAGTTCGGAGTGGACGTGTTGCTGAGGCGAACGGGAGCAGTGAGATGGGACGATAGTTGGCTGGAGAGGACGGGTCGAGGGACGGTTTCTTAAGTATAGGTGTGACAGTGGCATGTTTGAAGGTGGAGTGGAAGGATCCATTGGTTAGGGATAGGTTGAAGAGATGGGTTAGGGCTGGAGTATTAGCATTACTATCTATATCTTGTCGATATTCCACTGCATTTCTTAAGGAATGTAAATGTTTAATGCATATGGGCTGAAATATTGCATTATTTTTGAATTAATAAAATACCCACACTTTTTTCACTAATTTTGGACTACTGCTTAATTCATATTTGATATGTATTGGGACTATTAACCCAAACCCAAAGGGGAGAGGCTGACACCCATTTCTACAACCTGTGCGGTCTTTGTTTGGACTTTGTATATACAGTGTGTGTAAATAGGCACACACATTTATTTCTTATAGTTTACTGCTTTTGCACAATAGCAGCACATTTAACAGTATAAAAAGAAGAGGTATACAGCCAAAAAAGGTCATTTTTTGTGGGATGAACCATACTTTTAAAAGCACAATTTTGCAATTTTGAGATCAACTTTTGCGTTTTTGGTTAGATAGTTGTGGCACTAGCTCAGGAGATGTTGGTCTTACAGGATCATCCGCAAAAACTGGTTTTCCATCTACCGAGGACAAGACTTGGGTGTACCAAATACTTAATTGGCATTCCTGCAATTTTCAGGAACAAAAGGTACATTTAAGAGTGTACTGGTCCATCTAACATCATAGGAACATCTTAATAATAATTCCTGAGGTGGTAAACTCTCTAAACTGTAATTCATTTTAGTCCCACTAGAGGGCTTGACAATGGAATCTGCTGAACATGCATTGGAATAATCAGTATGCCAAAGTCATTGTTAGTAGCAAACTGACAGGTCTTGCCAAATGCATTGGCATCTCACAATCACATGCAGTGATCTGAAATCCCAGATTCAATGTAAAATCCAAATCCAGAAGAAGAAAGAAAACTAAATAAACCAGACATAAAACAATTTTCTTGCTCTTCTTTTGTTGACATGTTACTAGTCAAAACTTGATATACAAAATAGTTAAAAGAGGTCCTTTTACCGTCTCCACCAACTCCTTGCATCCTTCAATAGGTGCCACTCCACCGATTATGGAACAATCAGAATTTTTTCTCTAGCCCCCACTATTCCCCAGCAATAGTTTCAGTTAGTAAAGCAGTTAGGTTCAGTACCCAATACCCTAAATAAGCTCTGTATGGTCAGCAGGGCAGTCATTAGCTACAGCAGGTAGTCAGGGACCACCCACCTGACAACAGACCGCACAACTGTGCTGAAACTCACAAAATGTAACTCTCTGTAATGGAGAGGGCAGGAGAAAAATTTCCAGATGTACTAGAATCATCGGAGGGGAGCCGAAGTGAAGTGACGTTCGCATAAGGGGCCAGAAGAGAATGGCTAACTGGATATGTGCAGTTGGCTCTTTCGGCTGAAGACGCAGCGGATGACACAGTGAAGAGGGGTCGGGAGAAGAAGACCGAGGCATTGCTGAAGAGTCTTCGGATAGCAAGGGGAATGCCTCCTGTGCTTTCTGAAGACTCATTTGCATTCGGTGAAAAAACAAAATGAACACCAGAACAGCGGTGCAGATCAGAATAATAAAGGTAGGAGAAGAATAGCTTTTTTTTTTTTTTTTTTTTTTTTTTATGTAGATTGTGAGCCCCACATAGAGCTCACAATGTACATTTTTTTTTCCCTATCAGTATGTCTTTGAAATATGGGATGGAAATCAGACTCTCAGAATGGTTCAGTAAGAGTGATGTGACAAGTGCCACAATACTGTACAGAGAGCACTGTTGCTCAGATACTGTAACAGACATCAGAATGTCACACCATTGTGTACGATATATTAGCCAAGGTTAGATGTTCATGTTTGTACAAAATGCATACAGATTTGCAGAAAGCATTGTATTCTTGACATCAAAGTATTAAGGTTCACTTTTGAACATCCTTTCACAAGTCTAGTTTGTGCTTTGTTAAAGTCAATAACAATTCTAAGATATGATAATGCCATCTCTAAGAACTTCTTTGTCATTTCTACATTTCCCAACACGCTATATGAAAGAAACAACATACCTGTATTTTGAGGTTTTCTTCTGGTTAATGGATTGCTGTTAGAGCACAGAAGATGCAGTATTAGCCATTAGTAACCGCCATTAGCCGATAATATTCCCTGTAACAGTTCTTCAGATATTAAAGAGTTTTAGGGTTCACTATAGGTGTATCCTTAGCAAAGGCCATCAATATTAGTCTGATGGGGCTTATTCTCTGTGCACGGCCTACTTAACGCTTTGTCCCATTTAGTTGATTTATACCCATAATAATAATCCAATATTAATTACCTATCCTAAGGGTAGAGGGATGTGAGGTCACCTTACCAACAAGAGACACCAATGTATTGCTGAGTAGTTCTGGTACACATTACATTGTTCATACTTTTGTAATAGATTCAATAGAGTCAAAACTTTCCTGAGGAATATACAGCAACAAAAACAATTCTTACCATCTCAGGACATGATGAACCTGGAAATGTAGGAAACAGAATTTTTGTTACCCCAAAATAATTATTTCCGATTGAATATATAAAATACCAATTTTTCATACGATACCTCTGTAATGCAAAAGCAGTATAACAGTCAGCATTATTAGCAGAGAGCATGCCTCTGCCTGAAGATGGCAGACATGGAAGATATGGTTATGGGTTGCCTTCACAACCCATCTGCAATCCACAACTGTGTCAGACTGACAGGGGTGACAGTAAAAGTAGGATGCTGTGGTTGGTTATGACGGTAGTATCTACAGGATTAACAGCACCAGTCACCCCTTCTACTCCACTCCCCTCTGCTGTATCCCTACATGCAATGGGTAGTAACTGGGAGAAGGTGGAGGGTTAAATGGCTTCTCAATAACTGCAGTGATATGTACACATAGAGATGAAAAACATAACACACTATAATTAGTAAAACTGCTCCAATTATACAATAAGGGTGCATTCACACTTCGGATACGCTGACTGATTCTGAACGTTAAAACACGTTCAGAATCAGCGCGTATAAAGCACATCCCATTCATTTCTATGGGAGCTGGCATACGAGCGCTCCCCATTGAAATGAATGGGCTGCTTTTTTCTCTACGAGCGCTCCCATTGAAGTGAATGGGAAATGTTTAGAAGCGCTCGCGTGTACGGCTCGGAATGAGCCGAGCGCTTACACTTCCCATTCACTTCAATGGGAGCGCTTGTAGAGAAAAAAAGCAGCCCATTCATTTCAATGGGGAGCGCTCGTAGAGAAAAAAGCAGCCCATTCATTTCAATGGGGAGCGCTCGTATGCCGGCTCCCATAGAAATGAATGGGATGTGCGAAGTGTGAATGCACCCTAATACAAACTAGCATACTGATCATTTGTGTACAACCCCACTGTAATAGGTGTAAGGCCTGGATCACATCTGTGTTCGGTATTCTGTTCGAGGAGTCAGCTTGGGGACCCCCTGAACAGAATACCGAATGCACTGACAAGCGGTGAGCTTATGAAAGCACACTGATTGAACATATGCCTGCAAGAGAGGAAGCTGTCATCAAGGCTAAGGGTGGGCCAACACCGTGTTGAATTCCAGCATTACAGATGGAGGGCGCCACCAACTTGTAAGTCATTTTCAGCCAGGTGTCCGGATACTTTTGATCACATAGTATACGTTTTACACTCATACCAGTCCCAAAACAGTGCTTGAACATATTTTATGTCACAAACTAGTAGTAATACATCTGTAAAAATGATTGGGGGAATTTGCTACCCCAATTCCACTGCATCCAAACCAAAATAAGTCAGCCCTTGGAAATAGAAGGGAAAGATTTAGCTGCCAAAAATTTTTACTCACCAATTAACTTTTCTTCACATTTCTTGATCCACGAGGAAAATGATGAATCAGATGCTAAAGGAAGAATGATTCAACCAGTTAGCAAAGTATACAGCGATTCTGGAGTACACAATGGAGAGTGTTTAGTGGAATTTCTCCCCTGTAGCACTTCAGGCCTTGCTACGGATATAAATGGGCACGGCATATAGGGTCAGGACCCTATGGTGGCGCTGTAGGAAATTACATTTTTGCTGCTAAGTTCAGTCACAAATTACAGCTGATTGCCAAGATCCCAGCAGTGGGGGAACCTATTGGTTCCCCTCCAACTAAAAGAAATTGTCCAGAGCAGACACCCCTTAAAGGGGACTGCCCACCAGTCACAAGAAAGGAGTCCTATTCGCCTAATATAGGTCAGACAGGACAAGTTAGTTACTGCTTTTAGGGGGCAACACGGTGGCTCAGTGGTTAGCACTGCAGCCTTGAAACACTGGAGTCCTGGTTTCAAATCCTGCCATTGACAACATCTGCAAGGAGTTTTTATGTTCTCCCCGTGGTTGCATGGATTTCCTCGAATACTCGAAAGACATACTGATGGGGAAAAATGTACATTGTGAGCCCTACTATATGGGGTTCACAATCTACATTAAAAAAAAATTATTGTTTTTTATATGAAAAATAAAAGGTACTTGGTAATAAACTTTTGTTTTCTAAACTGCATGTATGGACCCCTGTTAACCCCATCTCATGGTCCTGGAGATGAAGCTTGTACAGTGTTGGCGATGTTGGCTTCCTCCTCTGCCAGTCAGTGGTGGGGACGAAGAAGCTAATAAACAGAATTAAACAACCAGCTCCATTAAGCACAACACCAACACAAGACCGAAAGCTCCACTTCTAGGAACACAACACAAGCCATTGGTAGAACAGTAAGCTCATTTTATGTTCATATTCAATTCGAACAGGGACAACCAATATGGCTGCACTTTTTCTTATCACTTTTCCAAAAATAGTCACAAACTAAAAATAAATCAATAAGTAATAATGTGCCAATCCAGGTCAGAATAAATATTGATCCTTATAGCTGCATCACATAGTAATAAGAATACAATAGTAATACTGAAGGTATTGGCAAAGTGCAGCCAATAAGATCAGTATTAATGCACATTTAGGTGTGCGTGATAGAAAGGAGATCATGACGGCTGACTTTCACGTACCTGTCTCCACTGAAGATTAAAATTAAAGCTGAAATATCAATAAATAGCCATACAGCGTTTTTGCTATATATGATATACCACATCAGATGTCATGCAGATGAAGGTCCTTTAGACCAAAACATTCAGACTATGACATCGAATATCCAGATATTCTATTTTTTTATTGGATGTGTGTTTAATTTTTCTATATGAAGATTATGGAATAAAGTTTTTCAAACACTGAATTTTGGTGTGCTGAAGTATTATACTACAATTTGTGACGGGACTCCCAAAATAATTTTTGGCACCTATTTATGGGAATAATTTGTTCCCTTGTAAGGACTGCATATCTTTTAAATATATTTGAAATATCAGAAAATCCACCGCTGTGCAGACAAATATGATTCAGTAGAGAAAAATATAGCAATCTTATTTTTTTTTATTCTAAGTGATCAGTAGTTTAAATAACTATTCTGAACATCTTACGACATTTCCATCACTTCTCTCATCATACTGTACACGTGCGGCCAAGTTCTAGCACAAGCTCCATCATAAAGTCATATGCACTGTAAATGTCAAACCAGTTAACATTTACTAAGATGTCTCTCCTTGTGGAGACCACTATGCCGGTGTAAGGAGACTTAAAAGTCATGCATGCTCCTCTGGGACTTATGGAATAAGGACACAATACCCCTCCTGACCCACATCTATTGCCTTTCACTTAGCCAGCGCCCTCACGCACACTCACGAGGGGCACAACCACAAAACACTTATCTGTAGACGGGTGTCTTTTCCTTCTGGTTTGTTTTAGATACCAAATCATGTTACAAGTCATTTTTTTATAGTCGAACATTGACTTATAGGGGTACATCACTGCAACAGGTGGCGCTAGAGGTACTTTCAATTTACATAGCTTTTCCTTTCATTAGCCAAGTAATATTCAGTAATAATATTTTTTAGGGCAGCAGCATTGATTTCAATATAGGATATATTTGTATTATTTACTGTTGCATATTCCCTACACAGAAGTTATTACAGGGCAGAAACGAGAACAATTATTTGCTTGAGTATTTGTCATATTTCAGGGTTATCAATTGTGAATGAAGTATGACGCATCACCAGTACATAGTGAAAAGCAGGCTAAATAATGTGCATATCTGGCATTATAAGGCGTTCATGTATTGGCAGGCTTATTGTTGACTGGATCAGTAGCTGATTTCATTATTCTAGAGTCTCTACAGAGAATACATTGCTTCACCTCGTCCTCTAACAAAGTGTCTTCACTACTCTAATCAAAATGACAGCCTGCTGGAAAACTCATTCTCACCAAAGCCAGATCTCTGATGAATAACAAGCCTGTAGAAAACAATCAGAAATCCTCCATGGAGTTTTTATTGTGTGATATGGTACAAATATCTGCTTACTAAAGGGTTAAACTATATCACTAGCGACTGTACATCCCAGCAGGACCAGAATACCAACATTGTGCCTCTTTAATAGAGGTTCTCCTACATCCAGACAATTTAGAACCAGGCACCACGTAGCGAAACGCCGCAGAAAAAAAAATGCATGAAAATGCATTGGTCATTGCGTTTTTCTTTTCTTAACCCCTTCCCGCCGATGGCATTTTTTGATTTTCGTTTCTGACTCCCCTCCTTCTAAACCCCATAACTTGTTTATTTCTCCGCTACCAGAGCCATATGAGGTCTTCATCTTTGCGGGAAAAATTTTTCTTCATGATGCCACCATTAATTATTGTATATAATATACTGGGAAGCTGGAAAAAAATTCAGAATGGGGTGGATTTGAAGAAAAAATGCATTTCTGCAACTTTCTTATGGGCTTCGGTCTTACGGCGTTCACTGTGCAGCCAAAATGACATATCCCCTGTATTCTGTATTTCGGTACGATTCCTGGGATACCAAATTTCTATGGTTTTATTTACATTTTAACCCCTTAACAAAATCCAAAACAGTGTTAAATTTTTTTTTTTTCTAAAAGTCGCCATATTCTGACAGCCGTAACTTTTTTATACGTCCGTGTACGGGGATGCATAGGGCCTCTTTTTTTGCGGGGCCGGGTGTACTTTTTAGTTCTACCATTTTCGGGGGAATGCTATTGCTTTGATCACTTTTTATTAAAATTTTTATCAGAATCAAAACAGTGAAAAAACGGCGGTTTGGCACTTTTGACTATTTTTCCTGCTACGGCGTTTACCGTATAGGAAAAATATTTTTATAGATTTGTAGAGTGGGCGATTTCGGATACAGGGATACCTGACATGTATATGTTTCACAGTATTTAACTACTTTTATATGTGTTCTAGGGAAAGGGGGGGGGGGGTGATTTGAACTTTTAATACTTTTTTTAAAAAATTATATATATTTTTTTTGAATTTATTACACTCCCTAGGGGTCTTGAACCCCCGGGGGTCTGATCACTAATGCAATGCATTACAATGCTAAAGCATTGCAATGCATTGCAAAATACCGGCACGTCTATTTCAGGCTATGTAGCATAGCCTGCAATAGAAGTAATGTAATGACAAGTTGGGGAGCCTTCACAAGCCTCCCGGCTGTCATAGTAACGTGACGCCGGCCTCGGAGCTTACCTTAAACTAAACACCTCCCAATCTACTTTATAAATCACTTTTATCAAAAGTGCATATTTACCATGATTACTTGGGCGGTCATGTGACCACCCCGGCACAACTTTATAGTATCCTGTGACTCTCCGTCTCGCCGGAGACGGGAGGAGAGAGACGGGGGTCACATACTATATCCCCCCTCTCAATCCTCCCATCCCCTCACTACACTCCCCTCCTGTCCCTTCTGGTCCCCTCCCCTCACTACACTCCTCCCATCCCCAGCCCTCCCCTCACTACACCCCATCCGGCATACTTACCTTTATTTCCTGTCATCTCCTGTCAGGTTGCATTATCAGCGACGTGCGCACAGTGAAGTATTGCACATGCGTGAGCCGCCTGGTGCCGTCACAAAGATGGCTGCTGGCGGGAAAGTGGTTCGGCTAGCTAGGGAGAAAGGGAGGGGGGACAGTGAGTGTGAGAGGGAGGTGTGGTGATTGAGATACAGGATTCTAATGATGGCTGCTGAGGGTGTAGTGGGTGGGTTAGCTAAGGAAACAGGGAAGGACAAGTGTGCTAAAGGTATTTGGTGGCATTTATTAACCCGTTAATAGTACTAACAGATTTTTTTTGCAAAATATTTTTTTGCCCGAAAAACCCCTTTAACTATCCCAGACACTTGGAAAATTGACAGATGAAAGTCGTTCAATGCTAATGTTAGTGCTGAAAATAGCAAATGACGGACACTTTATGGGTGTGTTAGTAGTACAAAACACACACACACAATACAAAAATCTCCCACAGGTCTGTCAGTCTAATCCATACGCATAATGGCAGAAAAAATCCAACACAACTGATTTTGGTTCCGACCAACTTTATTTGATAGCTGGCTCTATGGTATAGCCTGTTGTAGATGTATGTATGACCAACCAACAGCAGTCAGTCTAAAATCTGCCACTGTAGCAGTCTAAAACTTAATTTCTATGGCCAGTTGTAGCCTAAAGGGAATTCCAAGCCCCATTACTGCCAGGTCTCCACTGTGTAAAATGTTTGCGACTCAGGGGCTATATTTAAACTTCTGACATCCGCTGTTTTACAATGAATGTCAGGCAGAGGTTATGAAAAATATTTATCCTTTAAAACTGCTGTTTGGTGGGAGTCTGACCACTAACAACCCAATTAATTCTGAAAACAGAGGGTATTTTACACCGATTGTGAAAGCAGTCAAACCCTTGTGGACGCTGACGCACCACTGCTCCCATTCACTTCAATGCGAGAGCTGTGGTTCAGATCCAACAAAAAGAGTAAAACTATATTTAGAGAAAAAAAAAAAGCTGTCAACCCATACTTACAATTTAATATATGGCCTTGTTTAAACGTCTCTTGTGCAGCAGAGTAGTTCTTTAAGTGGAATTCGGCCTCTCTGTAAAAAGTAGGGTTTACACAGTTAGAAAGTAATAGCAAGATCTATAAAGTGTAAGCGTTCAAGGGCATAATCTGCATACATGACTCATCCATGAGGATAATGTACTGTCTAATATTAATAAGTCACCACAGCCTTCATGCTTCTATACAAGGGCACAGAGATTTCTTATATTCCTTGTTATTAATAGGTCTCTCATACAGAGACAGCCGCAAATAACCTCCCAACACAGTGTAAGTGTAGACCAGAGCTCTCTTATACAAGGAGCCCTTGAGTCTGTTCAGCATCCAACCCCAAAACCTTTCACCACCACTACAATATCCAGTTCTATCCATTCACAGGCTGAATTTTTTTTCTCGTCCCCACCATTCCTGGGCAATCAGTGCAGTTAGTATTGGCCTTTTTGGCCACATGGATGTATGTAGATGAATAGTTCTTACAGGTGGGTGTGATTCCAACCTCTGACATTGTTAGAATCTGATGAAGCTCAGTCATACACCCTTGTTTAATTATTAGGTTACGTTAACACAAAAAAGGTGGACTATTCCCGCCGCAATACTCAGCGGACACTTCCCCCCTGTGTAAGGTATCACAATGATTTACTGCACAGGAAAGGTGGGGTCTGAGTATGTCCTGGGATTTTATATGGGATTGTTAGTTTGGAGTGGGATGGGGGGGGTTATCAAAGCTGACAGATTCCATTTAAGAGCATAAGGAGGAATCTCCCTGCAGAAGATGTAAGGCATCGGAAATCAGAAGATGAGGAATATGCTGTGCATCTAGGATTTACATACACACCAGTGCATACTGTATGTGTACAATGTTAGAGATAGACCATAGTATGAGTTGTGCTGTTTTTTTACTTGCCTCTCTCTTTCAGCAGATATTAACACAGATATACTTGTCAGATTACATTTTCTTGTTGGCAAAATACGCGTCCAATTGTTTGACAAGATTATCATAAAACATAATTTTAAAGCAGGACGTCCAAGCGCTGTGTAGATTGCTACAAGACCGCGCGGGGCGCAGAAAGGGCACTTTGAAGAAGATTACATGCTCTGTTAATACAATGACATCATGCAAATCGGAAACCTCCAAGAGGAAACAACTTTCAAATTGCAGTTGCCGTGGCAACAAAGTAATCCAGCATAAGAGTGATCCAGAATTGAAAAACGTCCCTGATTTCGGCAAAGTGTGAGGGGAGGGGGGGGGGCCTCACATCAAATGCACTCATTAAATATATCAGCGCTTTTCTGATCTGCACATTTCCTTGTATCTGGTGCCTGTAGCAAAGGACATAATCAGAACATCCATTTTCCAAGGGACTGTGACTGCCGGCAGTAATATAACTCAGGACTGATGGAAATAGGCATAGTCATTTACTTATTTTTACATTACAGCCATCACGATTACTGTCATATACAAGCCCCCTATTCATATGCTGGACGGAAACGGTTTACCGCAGCTGCAAAGTTGTTGGGTTTGTGTAATAGTGAAGCCTTGTACAATGGACGGTCAACATTTGTCATGAGCTCATTGGTATTCCTGGTCTTTTCATAGGACAACTTCATCCATATTAGAGCAGCACTGATGAATATCCAATTTAACGCTGCATGGCCAGAGGTTTGCAGACGGTAATAAATGTAATTGGAAACTAGTACTGACACGTACCCCTTCCTGAGGAAAGCGTTTGCATTGTTAGGCTGGAGCTCGAGGGACCTCTTTGCATCCAAAACAGCATCTGCATTAAACCAAAGCATTGAGAATTCAGACACATTCCTGAATTACACTGGGAAGCCTCGCTCACCGCAAACTAGATCTGCAATGGTACGTGAACACATGCAGGTGCTTGGCAGGTGCAGACCAGTTTAACCCTTACAAAAGCTGGAGAATGACAATCCATATATAAGTATGTCCCTGTGCAGCAGGATCTGCTATAACACTGGATGCAATCGGATCAGATGACAGAATAAAGGCTAAGTATTATGGTTAACTAAGTAAAGAATAACAGCTAGGAGATATACTAAAATGACAGTATTCAGACGTGGCTGCAGGGGAGCACACTGCATGAATCCATACAATGAACTCAAAGCGTGCTCTTATCTACAGCACTATAGTACAAGGGCTGACCCATTTCTATATGAACCATTATGGTATATAGAGGTAAGCAGGGAAGCTGCTATACAGAGAACAGAGGCTGCCCTTACAAAGACCCAAAAGTCCCTCTGCCACGTAAGAAGACTGTAGCAGTAAAAAGAGCAAGTAACATTTCATGGGCTCTGGCACCGATTTAGCACTGGGGCCCAGGAGCTTCATGCTTTGTCTCTGGATGTAATAAAGGTCAGAAAACCAGCTATTAGCAAAAGCAGGGAGCGACTGCAAAAAGCAGATAACACTGTGGAGGACTGCCAACATCTGTCAATTACACAGACCCCAATGTAATAACAACACTGCAGGAAAAATCAGCAGTAGCCAGAAAATGAGAAGAAGAAGAAAAAGATATATTCTTGTAGATGTGATATATTCCCATTTACCTGCAAAAAACGTTTCCACAAAATACGAATATTGGATTGGGGGAAAGTTAAGGGGAATCTGTCAAACGACTAAGTATGCCAACCGCATGTCCTTATGGACCAGTGGTTTAGTGTCCCAGATACGTCTAGAATATCCCCCCCCCCCTTCCCTGGGTGATTAAGTCCTAAATTCTCCTGATTGCTTACCTTTAAAATAGCCAACTAAAATGTCATCCATCAGTATGCTATAAGAGTCACCTACATATATTATAAAAGGTAATGGAGAACGATATCGTAACGCGTCGCTCCAGTTATAAACAACTTTTCATAAATGAATAAAAGAAACTTTGTAACATATCTTAAGGAAATCTGTTTCATTTTCCACTTATTACGGTAACTTATTTCCTCCTCCTTATCAGCCAGTTTGTTTACATAGAATAGTAGCCTATCCTGCTCACACACAGAGCTCTATGGAGATGGGAGGGGGAGGAGGAGGATAGTAATTGAGTTACTGCTGCTTACCTCTAGCCTAGGAGTATTAAGAGAGCTCCCCCTCAATCGCAGAATAGCAGAGTGTAGCAGCAACAGTTACCCTTGTGTATTTTTCAGTAGCCTCCTTCTACCACTCCCTTCTCCATAGACTAATATGCCAAAAGTAACTCCGCTCAATAAATGGATAAGGCAACATATTTGTTAAATAACATATATTACAAAGTTTCTTATTTTCGTCTCTACTATTCATTTCACTTTCAAAGTTTTGGGGGTTTTTTTGGTTTATAATTGAAAACACAGTTTACGGCAAAATGTCTTCAATTGCAAAGAAAATCCAAGGCTAATTACAGTATACATTAAAACAATGAATAAGTTAAAGAAAATAAGTTATTTTTAGTCATCTGAAGAGGAAAAAGAGCAGAGCTGCAAGTGGTATATTTGTGTTAATGCCCATGCAGATTTCCTTATTTATCGCACCATTCTATCTACCTTTAAGACATGACAAATGATTCTTAGCACACATTCACACAGCTATGAAAGTTAAATTCACTGTATGTGAAAGGGGTCTATTCGCACAAGTGATTTTTTGATGGTCCATTTTAACAGGTCATCAAAAAAATGTCCTATTTTTGTCCATTTTCACAAATCTCTCAATACACTTAATTGTATTAGAAATCCATGAAAACGAGCGCATGCACAACAGCCCCGAAAAAGTTAAATTTTTCACAGCCATTTTTGAACTTGTGTGACATTATGTGAAATTAGGCTTTAAGCTGGCCACATTAGACATTTATCTGCAGACTTTCAACAGATCCAGCTATGTCTGTAAAGCCAATGCACACAACTGTGTGCTAGGTGGGTGTGCCATCTCTGTTTTTCTTGGAAAGCACTCTGACTCATTTATTTCTGTGGGCCCTACACATGTCCATGAATTACATGGTCCCATGTGCAGGCCGACAGCCCATATGGCTGTCAAATTCAGCAATACAATACAATACAGCAAATATGGAACTGGTCCTATTCCTGTCCCATTTTGTGACTGTACTTACATTGAAGTCTATGGATAATTTATGCCACTATACAGTTGTGCTAAAAAGTTTACATACCCTGGCAGAATTTTTGGTATTTTGGCCTTTTTCAGAGACTATGAATGACAACACAAAAACTTTTTCTCCACTCATGGTTAGTGGTTTGCTGAAGTCATTTATTGCCAAATTTCTGTGTTTTCTCTTTTTATATCATAATGACAACAAAAAACATCAAAATGACCCTGTTTAAAAGTTCATATACCCTAGTGATTCTGGTCTGATAACATGCCCAGAAGTTGACACATTTGTCCATGGATCTACGGAAAAGGTAGTTGAACTGTATTAAACAGGAAAAGGATACAAAAAGAGATTGATAATGCCGATCAGCAATGTTCACACCGTGATTAAACTCAGGGGCTCTGTAAAAACCAAACCATGGTCAGGTAGGCCAACCAAAATTTCGACCACAACTGCCCGGAAAATTGTTTGGGATGCAAAGAAAAACCCAAACATAACATCAGCTGAAATACAGCACTCTCTGAAAACTATCGGTGTGGCTGTTTCAAGATGCAAAATAAGGAGGCACTGGAAGAAAAATGGGCTGCATGGTCAAGTGGACAGAATAAAGCCATTACTGCGCAAATGCCACAAAGATTCTCACCTTCAATATGCCAAGCAGCACAGAGACAAGCCTCAAAACTTCTGGAACAAGGTAATTTGGAGTGATGAGGCAAAAAAAAAAAAAAAAAGTATCAAACTTTTTGACCACAAGCATAAACGTTACATTTGGAGACGTGTCAACAAGGCCTATGATGAAAGGAACACCATTCCCACTGTAAAGCACGGAGGTGGATCACTGATGATGTGGGGATGTGTGAGCTTCAAAGGCACAGGAAACTACGTTATCAGCAAATACTGGAGACTGCAAATTTACACTCATCAGCCAGGAAGCTGCGCATGGGACGTACTTGGACGTTCCAACATGACAATGTTCCAAAACACAAGACCAAGTCGACCTGTCATTGGCTGCAGCAGAAGAAAGTGAAGGTTCTGGAGTGGCCATCTCAGTCTACTCCATATCATTGAGCCACTCTGCGAAGATCTCAAGCGTGCAGGACATACAAGACAGCCCCGGAATTTACAGGAACAAGAAGAATGGGCAGCTTTACCATCTGAGAAAATAGAGAACCTCATCCACAACTACCAGAAAAGACTTCAAGCCGTCATTGATGTTAGAGGGGGAATACATGGTATTAAGAACTGGGGGATGTGAACTTTTGAACAGGGTCATTATGGTGTTTTTGGTTAAAAAGAGAAAACACAAAAGTTTGACAATAAATGGCTTCACCCAACCACTAACCATGAGTGGAGAAAAAGTTTGTGTCATCATTCATATTCTTTGAAATAGGCCAAAAAAACAAAAAAATCTGCTGGGGTTTGTAAACTTTTTAGCACAACTATATGTCTGAATTGTGGCATACCACAGAGCCATCCATCAGAGGTATACACTAAATTGGAAAAACCTCTCAACAAATATCTCAAATGACGTTTGAATAAAACCTTTTAGTTCTTGTTCTATGACATAAGTATACTTTCTGGACAATTTTGATGAATTCCAAGCAGAAACGTTATAATATCACCGAACACAAGAGCTAAAACAGAGGTTACCATTGTAATTCTGAAGAAGTATGTGAGCATAAGCTCTTTGGCTGTAGTATTCGGCATCATCAGATTTCTCTTCCAGCGCCTTTGTCAGCTCCTGTAATTGAAGCACACATTTGTCTCTGCATTACAATGCATGTGAGAACAGCTCTCCTTAGCAGTGGAAAGATTACACTCTACACGTCTATAGAGAAGAATCCGCTTAATCAATAACAATGTCTGACAAGAAATTTCTGCTCCTCAATGATTACCTGTAATGTAATGAACAGAGCAGATCATTTGCAGAGCTGCATTTTCTTATTAGAGGCAGGCAATACATTGCCAATGACAGGAAAGTGAATACAAAATCTACAGTCATGGGGCAGAAGAGACAGCTTCAACCTCAGTAGTGATGCTAAAAATCATTGGAGAAGAATGTCCACCATAATAGCTTAGCTCGCCAGAATATTAAACATTACAGGGGACATTTAAAGAGAACCTGACACCTCTCTTGACATGTCTGTTTTTACTAAATACCTGTATTGCTCATAAAATAAAAATGCTAGCACATCTTTTCTTATAAATCTCCAATGTGCTGTTCCTCCGTTATTCCTCCAAGAAATGAAAGAATATATTAAAGGGGTATTCCCATCTCAAGGATCCTATCTATACTGGTAGCTTATGTAAATAGAAGACTTTTCCTAAATATATCGCTTTAGAAATGCTGCTTTGTTTGCCTGGAATGTGAACTTACTCCTTCTATAGTTTACACTGCGTTACCATAACCACAGACCTGTGAGATAGGACAAGTGATGTCACTTACTCACTGCTCTGTCAGACAATCAGTTCAGTTAGTTGTAGTTTGCTGATAAAGCCAGTCTGTTATCTCTCTATGTCAACATACAGATAACACTGATTCATTATCTACAAGAATATGCAAATTATATGAAATACATAAGTATTGTGATCTGCAAGGGGGGGGGAACAAATTTTAACAACTGTGTAATGGTAACTGGTAACACCCAATTGACAACTTATTCATAAATTTATAGCTGAGATAAGAGTTAAGAAAAAGCACTCCAGGCTTTTTATGTCATGGGAAATATAATTATTTACAAAAAAATGTGGAGAGAAAAAAAAAAAAGGCATTTTCTACCCATTCCACACATCCATGGGGATGGTATAGATATGAGAAAAGGGGAATATCAAGTTGCAGAATTCAGCCAACGCTTTGTACAATAGGAACTAAGTGTCACACCGCCAAAAAACCTGCGAAGGCCCAGTCACAGGCCTTGCAACTCCTCACTCAGTAAGAAGAACTGGAAACAGCAGGGAGTAGCACCGGAGCCCAGGGGGATGTGGGTAGCACTGTTTTTTGGTTTTTTTATGTTCGATCACCTTCCCTGGGCCTCCACTTATTATACTCTGGGGTCTGAAGATACCCCAAAGTATAACCAGAGCAGTTTCAGATTTGTGCATGTTTGGCCCGAACAAAACTGCAGGTAGAACCTCATGAATATTATAATAACGAAACCGAAATAACCAACAAGAATATCACGCTGGATATACTGGTTGATCTTCAGTTTATGCTATTTCTCAAATAATAATCCAGCCTTACTATAAATATGAATAGTCAGACTCTGCAAAAGACATCCAGGAGTTTGGTTAATGTATGTGATGCTTATTGCACTTGCACAGCCTACGGGCTCTGTTAGACAGCCAGATGGGCTGTACCAGCAGCAAGCAGATTGCAATACCAACTCATGGACACATATAAAGAAATCATGTTTTGCTTTGTTTTTTAAAAAGGTTTTTTTTAGTTTTTTTTTGTGAAGGCCTGCTGTATAGCATCAGATGCAGCAGTGAATAAAAAAAAGCCTGCAAAATGAAACTGTAAATAAAAAAAAAAGCGAACATATGTTGCTTTTTTTACCTGCGCCGTTTTTCATTTAGTTTTTACTGCATTTTTTAATTCCATCTATTAAATATATAGAGAAACACTTTGTAGCTAAAATATACATGCAGTATTTTTGAGAATATTGCTTTTCTGCAACCTTTTTTTCCCCCAAAGTGTGGATAAGACTCCCCAAAATCCCCATTCACTTTGCTGGTACTGCAAATTGCACGGTTTCTGTAATGCAAGGTTTTAGCCTCAATCCTGTATTCATTACAGCCCCCACCCCTCAACTACATTCACTCTTAGGGCTCGTTCACACTGCGGAAAACTTTTCCGTCATGTGTTTTTCTTTTTGGTGCGGCTAGCCGCGACGGAATGCTGATGCAGTGCATTGGCATTCCTGCGTGGCATTCCGCTCCTGATTAGGCCTGAATGAATGGGTCTAAACAGGAGTGCGTCTCGAGCCGCAGCTGACTCCGCCACAGAATCCACGGCAAGATAGGTCATGTCGCTTCTTTGTTCCACTACTAGCTAGCGGAAAAAAAAGCGAACAGCTCCCATTGAAGTCAATGGTAGCCATTTTTGCAGGTTGATTTTGAGGCGGAGTCCGCATCTAAATCTGCCTGCAAAAAACTCCATGTGAATATACCCTTACATCAGAGATGCTCTTCTTGAGTTTCCTTTAATATCACACTAACAATCATTTTTATAAGGACATCACCATAGTGACATTATAATAAAACACAGTGTTACACATTTATAAAGACTGGCATTATTACTGCCAGTCTTCACAACCCAGGAATCGGTGGAGGATGCATTTACGACAAGGCACACGACTCCTCAAGGCACCTGGCACCAAGGGAAAATGTATGCCAGCTCATAACTAGCATACATTTCTCACATCATTTATTCCACATTTCTGGCATAAACTATGGTAACGTTTTTCAGGAAACTGGTGTAGGTGATGTGGAAGAAAAAAAATATATATTTTTTTTCCTTTAGGAAAATACTGATTTGCATTAAAAAAATTGACTTATGGCTTGTACGTCAGCAAACTGACATACAAAGCATAATAAATCTGACTTAGTACTCATATACCGTATTTTTCGGACTATAAGACGCACCTTGGTTTTAGAGGAAGAAAATAGGGGAAAAAAATTTTGAAGCAAAAAATGGTAAAATATTTAATAAATGGGAGTTGTAGTTTTGCAACAGCTGCAAGGCCACATTGACAGGTGACCCTGCAGCTGTACGGAGATCCATAGAGCGTTTTTTTGGGGGGGCCAGATGGGGGGAATGGAGGAGTGGAATAGCAGCATCGCTCCTGCAGGAGCATAGCAATGTCGCAGGCCCTGGCACCTGTGCCGGCGTCTAACCCTCCCCGGCATCCGCCTTTCTATTACAGCGGATGCCGGGTCTGTATTTGCGGCCACATTCAGACTATAAGATGCACCCTTCTTTTCCCCCCAAATTTTGGGGAAAAAAGTGCGTCTTATAGTCTGAAAAATATGGGTAACTATACTCCCATATAAGCCAGATTTAGAAACCATCTTATAAAACCTTACCTCTAATGATCTTTGTGGGTTTTCAGTGATGTAACTATCTGGAAATCTGCAGATTAAAAAAAAAAATAGATCAAGTAAAAGATTGGAAAAAAACAGGACTGAAAATAATATAACATGGCTTATATCAGAACCCAAAAATTACTATTTTTTATTTATTTATTTTTATATAAAACCAAGAAAAATAATGCAGCAACTACCCCAATCTGATTGTCTGAGAAAAGTGAAGCAGAACAGAATGTTGCACTAGTATTGTTAGTACTTGCATCAACAGGGTCAGATGGGGTCCAAAATATTATACTTTTAGCTCCAATGGACCGGCTTTTGGTTTGTTTCCTTTTTTGCCAGAAAGAACAGCATATACACAGGGAAAAAACAAAAAGGAACAATAAAGTGAATGGATTCATATTCAAAATATACCCCTGACAAAAAGCCTAGCGGGGGCTAAACATAATGGAGACCTTGTCTTACCCATGCTGAATCCTTCTAGGGTAGAATAAAGGAGTACAGGATGGCACGCAGAGATCCCATGGCTCCACAATACAGGCAGCTGGGTCATAGCGTGTGCATGGGGCGTAGGTACATTTATCAAAAATGAAAAACGTTTTTTGTTGCCCATATTAACCAATCCCAGTGCAGCCTTCATTTACTTAGCACTTCTGTGATGCTGCTATAGTGGCTATGTCATGTGAAGAAATGACAGCACCTACTGATGTTAGTCAGCCCCAGCAGTAGAGCTCCTCCCGCTTGTATTATAATAGTTGTATGAAGTAGGAAAACATTGCTGGTTTAATAAGGAGGTCTAGTCTACTTTAAAAAGATTTTTCTTACCTCCTCCAACAGGTTTTGCCACACTTCCAGCACCCTTAGGTCATAGGACAATGATACTGACAGGGACAAAGGGCAAGTCAAGTGCACCTACCATAAACTGTTGACGCATGGGCAAAAGGGCATTATCAGGCAGCAGATGACAACAGCACTTGGGCCCCACCTAGAGTCAGACCAGGGATAGCTGCCAAAGGGCATCACCTAATGGAGATGTGCCCTTGTGACCAGTACCACAACTAGCGGCCTATCTCTCTGCACTCTCTGCACCATCAAAGCTGAAGCTTTAAGATGTTAGCACAAGTCCCTATCAGTATCACGGTATTATCGCTCTCTGACCCTTAAATGGAGCTGGCCATAAGGAAAATCATGTCAAGGGAGAGAGTATGAAAAATATTTTTAAAAAGGAGAGCTGTAACAGACAAAAAAAATAAAAAAGAATCACAGTAATATTGGATATGGCAGAGTGTTGCTGTATGAGAAGGTGTTTCAGCACACAGCACGTTATGGATACATAGCCTCTACTACACCCTATAGAAGTTACTTTCACATTCCTACACCGGCAGTGATCTGACAGCATCGTCTTCTCAATAACCGTCTTTACATCCTGCCTGCCTACACATCCTGCCCAGCCAAAGCATAACCTACATTTTAGAGAACATGTGGAGTTATTTTCTTACCATACTTTACAATGTCTCTGGGTCTGCGAAAAACAGACTGCGCACGGGTGGCATCTGTGTGCCGTCCATTATATTCAGGGACCCATAGACTAGAATAGTGCTCTGTAGTCTAAAAAATATACCAATATAGAACATGCAGTCCATGATTTAACTAGACAACACATGCTTCTGTAAGCGGATGTGTGAATGAGCCATAACAGTTGATTCACAAGTCTGTGTTTTTCATCAGTGTTTTGCACCAATGACTGCAAAGAAAAAATCAAGAGTAGAGACTAAACAGAGATAACATATAAAGGAAAGAGTCGAAGCGGTTCTGTATTCTCAATCTGCTCCTAGTTTTGGCACACAATCACAGATGCAAAACACTGATCTTTTGCCGTTTTTTTTTTGGGTTATTTTAAGACAAAGCCAGGAGTGGACTTAACCGGAGGGAGAAGTATAAATGCTTCCTTTATATTTGCCATTCCTTTTCAAGTCACTTTTGGCTCTGGCTCAAAAAAATGTAACAAAAAACACATCATTTTTCCAGATTGTGTGACCTTAGCCATAATCGGCAGCACAGAAACTTATGTTACAGATTCTTGGCAATGCATTGGGTAAAACCCATAACAAATTTGTATACAATGCATGGATCTGCATGCCATGGGAAACAAATGATTTGCAAGGACTCAACAGCTGGACCCTTGGCAATGTAAAAATAAAGGCCATTTTAAAGGTTTGATAACCCTTTTTATCACATAGACCATTTCTGGAAATTCAATGTCATCAATCATAATTGTCTGATGTAAAGCAGAATGACTCACTGTGGAGGCTGAGACTCTGCGGCTTCTGTCATTGTTCCTGATCCTCACGATACCAGACTTAGTTACGGCAGCCAAATGCTGTAAACACAAGCAGACCAGATGAGTTATATGTATGTAAAGACTTAATCAGTAATCCATTATTTGAAACAAATTTTACCTTAAATGAATAGGGTTTGGATGACATAGTCTATTATCTCAGATAACTTTTTCTAGTTAGGCTGCACCACTGAGACCCCTTCCAACTTAAATTACTGTAGTAGTTATCAGGATGGCAATTGCTAAGGGCATTTCCCAGTAACTGAGAATAGGTTATAGCAGGATATTCATAGCAGTGTAATGACAGGTAGTTTACCTCAGCCACATTGCCTTTCCATTTTGAGTCAGTAATACACTGCGGACATTCTACCTGCAAATCCTGAATGGAAAATCTGTAGTATGTGTGTCCCATGTGGAAATAACCTTAGGCTGGTTTCGCACACAGGGTCAGATTTATCAAGACTGGCATCTCCTATGCCTTTCTTGATCTCCTCTGTGCTGGATGTTCCTATACTTATTTAGGGCGTACCTCCTGAAGGTAACTAAACTTTAGAACAGCTGATTTTCTTGCAGTATCTGTGTCATTAATACATTTTGCATTATACTTTATTTTGGCTCCTTTCTGTGATATCCTGCACTTCTTTATCCTTTCCCTTGTTTCTCTATTGCCAGCCGTACACTCTTTGCCATTAGACTACTAGCTCTTGTATAATGCACAGAACAGAAGACAGAGCAAATCATGTCAAACAGTTATATCTTGTGCACTATAAAACCTAGAACAGTGTCTGGTTCATGACTTGTCAAGCACATTTCTATGTTCTATAATGCAGGATACTCGCGTCTTCTGATATCAGTGGCATTATATACAGCTCGTGCCTGTATGCGCCCCTGAGCCAGAGATACTGGTGCTCTTAGTTTCAGCAGATATCCCTCCAGTGTCAAAAGGGCAACTGGGTTGTGAGGAATGATATTGGTAGCAAAAATAACCAAATCAGTCCCCTAAACACATTACATATAAAGGGCTCTGTTTGTGTCATATTTGTTTATTGCGCTGCTTGTTCTGGATCGGACACACACAATGGCAGAAAAGCAAAGCGAAAACAAAGCACCAAAACACTTGATAAAAAAACAATATGTAAAACACCTGAGATTCAGTTGCCCCCATACAGGTTTAGATGCGTCAGTATGCAAGACAAAATGGTTTTCCTTCAGCAAGACCTTCCTCTTTACTAGGCTATGTTCACATCTGTCTTAGAGGTTTCATCACGGTGTCAAAAATGACAGAAAATAGTGTAGTACATCTGGTTATCTATATAGGGCTTCGGCACTTCACAAAGTTATTATTATTATTATTATGGGATTTCTCATGTCAGGGATCTGGCACTTTGGTTAGTTTCCTTGTTCTGTTGCTATAAAGGAGCAGGACAGACGTGACTACCACACATGGCGCCTCCTCTGTACAGTCCGTCATATTACATGACAATAATAACTAGCTGCGATGGACAGCATTATATGTCAGTACAGCAGGCAGCCCTGGAGACCACTGAACAATGGATCTAGCACAAGGTTCCGGCTTTCCATGTCAATGTGAACAGAGCCTTACTTGTAGGACATCTCCATATATAACATAGTATATAGTATGTAACATATAAATATACACAACTACTACAAAGTAGCAGAGCTCAGAGCCAGCAGGATATACACAGGAGGACATATACACTCATGCACATGCTGAGACTTGTAGTTCTAGCTGACAGCCCCTGCTCATGTCTCTGCACCCGGATACACAGAGCCAGAGCCCTGACCTGCACAGCTATCCTACTGGCAGTAATTCACACGCTGCTTCTAGTAACAGATACCTCTGACGTGCGGTACTGCCACCCGGAGACCACAGCCCGAATACCGCCCGACTCCTGTGCGTACAGTGTAAACAGAGCCCTGCTCTCAGCCAGGAAAGTTCTGGACTCGCCGGGCACTTACTACAGTTGTCAGCGAGCTAGTGACTGCATAGAGTGGCGCCTGGCTGCAGAACAGCGACCCCACTGGGTGTGGAGGAAGAAGTGTAGCTGTCTCCAGACATGAATGTGTGGGGGTGTAGCCTGCTGCTTCAGCTGGATTCATACACTTGCTTTCAACGCTCTTCTCAGTTCCTGGAAAAGCTGGGTTGCTTGCAGTGAGTATAGCTGCAATGAAATACCCACCTAGCTTTCCCAGACTTCTGAATGTCAGAGCTGGTTGTATGTGCAGCTCTATAGAATAAGTATCAGTACACACTAGCAGTGGCCATTCAGGAATCACTATGGAAGCTGTCATGGCAACTGTATTGACTGGGCTCCAAGCTAAATGTGCCCTGCCTTCAGCACAGACTATGGCTGGGGACACAAATCCAATAGACTGCCTAGAAAACCTGCAGAGACCCCGCTGTGGGCTGTAGACAACCTGCACAATGGCCATTACTGCTGTGGCTTGGACCTGTGGATTTCAATGCAAAGGTTAAAAGCCAAAGGGGGAGCTGAAGAGAAATCTGCACATAAGCCAAAGCAAAATCCACGTGCCGCTTAACTTTTTGGCCTTCTCGGAGGAAATGTCCAGTCATACCAGCCCTTGCAGGTCGCCTACCTATATGTGGTGACTGCTTGTTACGATGGAGTGGGTGTGCTACAGCAGAGTATAGGAAGCCATGCTGTTAGTTCATGGTTTATACATTGTAGGTCACACTTACTTCTTCGGAGTTATGGAAACAGCGTAGCACAGCTTGCTTGACTGTTTCTGTAAATTCCAGCCTGTTGGTCAGGACATGCAGGCATGTATCCTCATCTCAGACATGGCTGGCGTAAAGAGGACCTTTCACCACCTCTGTATATCAAATAATAGCTGCTACCCCACTGATGCTGCACAGTTGGAATTTTTTCTCTAGCCCCCACCGTTTCCAAGCAATGGTTGCAGTTAGTTTTGGTGTCTGATATGTTATGTAGGCTCTTTACTGTCAGGAGGTCGGTATCATTGAAGAAATGGATTTTTTACTGACCCCACATTGGAATAGCCTTTATATAGGCTATTCTATTTCTCCCTTTATTTTCTGTTCCCTGCCATTTTTGAATTGTGCACTTTTAAGGCGGGTTCACACCTGCGCCCGGTCTCCGCTTTGCGGGTTTCCGTCTTCTGCCTGAAAAACTGAACAGGAGACGGAAACCCGGCAGTCAATTTTCAAGCCCATTCACTTGAATGGGTTTGCAAAGTGTCCACCCGTGAGCGTCTTGTGCCTCTCTGCGGCAAAACCGTTTTTTTTAAACCGGACACAAAGTCCTGCATGTCCGACTTTGTGCCCGGTTAAAAAAAAACGGTTTCGCTGTAGAGAGGTACAAGACGCTCATGGGCGGTTACTTTGCCCTCAAGTGAATGGGTTTGAAAACTGACTGCTGAGTTTCCGTCTCCTGTTCAGTTTCTTGGGCAGAAGACGGAAACCCGCAAAGCGGAGACCGGACACAACCGCAACTCCATCTCTCTCTTCTATTTATGACACCACCTCTGGTTCTTCTGCTTTCCTCTTCACTGCCTCAGCAGCCGACTTTCTCTTCTTTAGGCTTGAAATCCTGTGACTGTGCCTTCAGCTTTGCCACTGGTTTGAGACGTGAGATTATGAAAACCCTATCTGCTTAAAAAGGGGTTACCCCATTATAGTCTATGAGGTGCTCTGGGTTTCCACACGAAATTGGTGGGGAGAAAAGCTTGCAGGACTGCATATTTTAAGCATAATGGGGGGCAGAGTTCCCGAACGTGTGTGACCACAGCCTAAGGGCCCCTTCACACGGCGTAAGCGCGCCACTCATTTAGACACGTATACACGTGTCCGAGCGCGGCGCTTCATACGGCTTTACGCGCGCTCCCATTGAAGTGAATGGGAAGTGTTTAGAAGCGCTTACGTGTACGGCTCGGAATGAGCCGAGCGCTTACACCGTGTGAAGGGGCCCTTATTTGCATGCAGAGAGGGGAACGAAATCCCCATACAGAGACCAGGTGCAGCTGTGGACCGAGTCTTATGCTGAGGCTCCATGTTGCGGAAACACAGTTTTTTTGTTGCAGATTTTAATGCTTTTTTTGAGCCAAAGCCAGTTGTGGATTGAGCAGAAGGTAGAAACATAAGTCCTGCCTATATATTTCCCATTCCTATTGTAGCCATTCTTGGCTTTGGCTCAAAAAAATCACAGCAAAATCTGCAACCCAAAAAAACTGCATTTTCACAATATGGGGCCTTGGTCTTAGGCTGAGTCTCCATGAGATGAAAATGCCACGATTTTCCTGCATCGGAACTACTGCGGGAAAAATCACAGCGTTTTACAGTAAAGGCAAAGTGGATGCATCCCGTGCCCACTTTGTAGATAAACCACGGTGCGGACACGCCGTGCTGGTTTTGGAAATCACAGCATGTCAATTATACCTATGGAAACACCAGCAGTTTCCCCATAGGTATAATTGAAACAGAAAGTCCGTGGAGGAAAACTCTGCAAACTTTGTCTAAAGCGCTGCGGAAATAACAGTGATGTGTTGCCGCCACAGTGCTGCGGGACGTCCCATGAGGAATTAGCCTTAGGCCAGGGCCCACCTTGCGGAAACGCAGCTTTTTTTGTTGCAGAGTTTGTTGTGGTTTTTTGAGCCAAATCCAGGACTAGATTGAGCAGAAGTTAGAAGTATAAAGACTTCCTATATATTTCCAATTCCATTTGTAGCCATTCTTGGCTTGGGTCAAAAAAACGCAACAAAATCTGCAACAAAAAAAGCATTGAACGCATTACGGTTCTTTCCGCCACGCTTTTAAGAGAAAGTTCACTGAGTTTTCCTCAGCTGACTTTCTCTTAACATTATACAGTCCTATGAAAAAGTTTGGGCACCCCTATTAATCTTAATCATTTTTAGTTCTAAATATTTTGGTGTTTGCAACAGCCATTTCAGTTTGATATATCTAATAACTGATGGACACAGTAATATTTCTGGATTGAAATGAGGTTTATTGTACTAGCAGAAAATGTGCAATATGCATTAAACCAAAATTTGACCGGTGTAAAAGTATGGGCACCTCAACAGAAAAGTGACATTAAAATTTAGTAGATCCTCCTTTTGCAAAGATAACAGCCTCTAGTTGCTTCCTGTAGCTTTTAATCAGTTCCTGGATCCTGGATGAAGGTATTTTGGACCATTCCTCTTTACAAAACAATTCAAGTTCAGTTAAGTTTGATGGTCGCCGAGCATGGACAGCCCGCTTCAAATCATCCCACAGATGTTCAATGATATTCAGATCTGGGGACTGGGATGGCCATTCCAGGACATTGTAATTGTTCCTCTGCATGAATGCCTGAGTTGATCAGTGTCCATCAGTTATTAGATATATCAAACTGAAATGGCTGCTGCAAACACCAAAATATTTAGAACTAAAAATGATTAAGATTAATAGGGGTGCCCAAACTTTTTCATAGGACTGTATCTACGGGAAAGCCGCCGGCATTTCCGTAGATATAATTGACATGCTGTGATTTGCATAGCCGCAACGGCTTTGCAAATTGCAGCATGTCTGCACTGCAATTTCTTTCACAAAGTAGGCATGGGATTCGCATGAATCCCATCCCCTTTGCTTGCACTGTAAAACGCCTCGATTTTTCCCACAGCGTCTCCACTGCGGGCAAATCGCGGCGTTTACACCCCGTGGGGCCCCGGCTTTAGACAGTTTTTCATAAACTATGTGGCTGAAGGTAAAACTACTGATCAATACAGTATGGAGAAAACATAGATCCAATGGAACACAAAGCTAATATGGAAGTACATTTACATAAGGTTCCCATAGTCATTGCTTTATGTTATATAGTAGAATTCGTTCTATGTCGCCATCCTTAATATTCTTCACACATTCTTGCTTTATCTTTTTAGATGAAAGAAGAACAAGCCAGAAATGGAGCTTGAATCCATCATCATAGTTAATAAAGGTAACATTAGTTCTGTAGCCATTGTACTGTAGATTGATCTGACTGGCTGCTAGGGGCTACTGCCATTTATATGGGTTAGAACTTCGGTTTCCATAACAGAGCTCTAAAAGTAAAATGATAAAAGGGCGGCATTTTGTATCTGGCACTAGGGTATCTTATCCCATAAATAAGTATACAGCCCCCTTTAAATACTAGCTGCATTAATCCCTTTGCTGTCATATACACCTTGAAACAATTGTATTATTTCATTCTACGCCTATGTGTCTGCTACTTGTATGCAGTGCTCGGGAAGACAAGTCTGGCCTAGGACTGAGATTTGTTAGTTCAGTTGTAAACGGATTTGTCTAGAGATGAGAGTCTAAGGCAGTGTTTCTCAAAGTGGGCGATAACGCCCCCTTGTGGGCGCTGGAGGCCTATAGGGGGGCAGTAAAGGGCACAGAGAAGATTGGGGGGCGTTGAAGCGGTTTAGGGGGGCGATGGCTAATTTAAAGGGGTGGTATCATAACAATGATTCTATCTATACTGCTTGTTAATGTGGATTTAAGACTTTTCCTAAATACACTGCTTCAGCAAAACTGCTTTGTTTGTCCACTATCTTACTTTATTCACTTCATTATGGACACTAGCACCTGGCCCCCTGCTCATTGCTGAGGGAGCCACATGGCGTAGCTCCCTGTTGTGTGGGGGGAGAGAGAGGGGGGGCTGAGTGTACAGAGCCAGCCTGTGTCTGCACCACACATACACATCACATACACATCACCTAGCTCCCTGCTGTGAGATAGAGGGGGGGTGTGGAATAAGTGCTGCTTTCTTATATAAAGCAGTCTAAATCCTACTGGGCTAAAGGACCCGGTCTCTCTGTTCACTAGGATAAAGCTTTATTATATAGAGCAGGCTGCTAGTGGGCAGAGGAGCCAGGTCCTTTAGGAAACTCCGTACAAGGTAAATCCAAGTCTACAGGACCTTTTGATGACATCACAGGCCCTTCAGTCATCCCATAGGATCACGCTATGTGGTAGGCGGAGCTACACGCTAATTTGGGGGCAGGGCTAATTGACGCGAACAAACAGGAAGAAAGAAGATTTTTAGGCAGCTTAGAAGGCAGATCAAGCTTCATGAGGCTACCCCTTTAAAAGATGTAGTAAAGTAAAAAAATTTGGGGGGGGTGCTAGAAAATAATTAATTCTCGAACTGGGCGGTAGACAAAATAAGTTTGAGAACCTCTGGTCTAAGGGGATGTTCACTCTACCATTGGTAACTGTCAGTAGTGTCCGCTGTTAGTGTCTGTTACAAGATTTTAACAACAGACACTATCAGAACTGTCATAAATGTGTTAAAAATCCCATTGATTTCAATGGGATTTCAGCTGGTGTCCATTTACACCAAATTCATCACACGTCTTATTTATTTTGCTCAATAACACAAACATCTGGGGTGCAGGTAAGGTTATGAACAGGAGGGGGGGGGGCATTACTGTAATAGAGCCCTAGTGCCCCACACATGCAAGAATTCCCCTGCACACACAGGTAATATTAGCCGTATTACCAGTGGGGGGCACTATTACAGTAATAGTGTCCCCTGAGTGATGGTCTCTCCTGCTCGTCCTATACTTTATTAAAGGAGCACTCTCAATATTGCCCCAATTGAGTGAAGGCACCCGTGCTCTACCCATACTTTTATTAAGGCAGCTGTCCAGACCACCAATAAGTTATGCATGATATGGAGAGAACTCTCTTAATAAAGTATAGGTAAATGTAATCATTGAGTATTTATTGTGTTTTCTTATGAGCCGTCCAATCGCCCCAACCTGATGCCAAAGACCCCGCCGGTCCACAGGAAACTTGGCCTACGTGTAAGTGGTCCTTGGTACAAAAGAGGTTGGGGACCACTGATATAAAGGAAACTCTTAGAGTATGTTCACACAGTGCATCGGCATCCCGTAGCGGCATCCTGCTCCTGATTAGACCCGAAAGAATGGGCCTAATCGGGAGTGAGTCTAGAGCCGCGGCTGACTCAACTGCGGAATTCACGGCAAGATAGGGCATGTCGCTCTTTTCCTGATAGCTGTAAAAAAAATCGTTAGCAGAAAAAGAAAGCGAGACCTTTTTGCAGGCGGATTTTGAGGCAGATTCCGCGTCAAAATCTGCCTGAAAAAAAAAACTGTGTGAACGGACCCTCAGGGAGCCTTCACACGGAGTAAACACTCCGCTCATTGTGAACGTAAACTCGTTCAGAGTGAGTGGCGTAAAAAACAGATCCCATTGACTTCAATGGGTGCCGGCATACGCTTGCTACCCATTGAAATCAATGGGAGGCTTTTTTACCTATTGCTTTCAATGTGATACGCGCATATGCTGGCACCCATTAAAGGGGCTCCATCAGCAAAATCATGCTGATAGAGCCCCACATATGCGTGAATAGCCTTTAAAAAGGCTATTCAGGCACCGGAAAAGTTATTAAACTACCCCCCAGTTTTAAAATAATAACCTAAAAAAGAATGTGCTCTACTTACTGAACGTGCACGCTGGGCGGGCATTCAGGTTGTGTCTTCATCTTCATCCACGCCTCTTCTTCCTCCGATGTCCTCTGGTCCCATCCTCCTCCGGCGCTCGCGAACGGACTTTGATAAAAAAAAAAAATGACCTGGGCGCATGCGCAGTAGCCGTAGTAGAAGCCGCATGCTACTGCACATGCGCCCAGGTCTTTTTTTTTTTTAAATCAAAGTCCGTTCGCGAGCGTGGAGGAGGATGGGACCGGAGGACATCGGAGGAAGAAGAGGCGTGGATGAAGACACACCCTGAATGCCCGCCCAGGGTGCACGTTCGGTAAGTAGAGCACATTCTTTTTTAGGTTATTATTTTAAAATGGGGGTGGGGGGTAGATTAATATAACTTTTACGGTGCTTGAATAGCCTTTTTAAAAGGCTATTCACGCATATGTGGGGCTCTATCAGCATGATTTTGCTGATAGAGCCCCTTTAAAGTCAATGGGATCTGTTTTTTACGCCGCTCACTCTGAACGAGTTTATGTTCAGAATGAGCGGAGCGTAAACTCTGTGTGCAGGCTCCCTTAGAAAGGTTCTGCATTCATGGTCGCATCCACTGGCAACCGATCAAGACCACAAGATATTTAGAGAACATCTCTGGAGAGAACTCTGCAAAATATTTATTTACTTATATTTGCAAAAATGTTTAACTTTTAATTATCTACAAATGTAAAACTAAATATGTAAACCGCAGCTCTGAGCAGTTTAGCATAAATGCTGCAGGCATAGATTTGGTAGATAGTGCTTCCTGCCTCTGCACAGCGCCATTATTGGCTGGAGACCAACAATAAGCGCTAGTATTATATGACAGGGCTTACCTTTAGCTGGGGCAAACTTAGCTCTCATTCAGTCTAATGATGTAATGGAGTGCAATGGTGGCAGTTCAGCTCCAGAACATGAATTGCACCAGGAGGAGGGAAGGATTACATGTGTGGTTTTCATCTACTTTGTGCAAATGACACAGCTTTCCCAGATTCCTGAAAAAATGAGCTAGGTGTCATAACAGAGAGGAGGTAGATACATCTTTCAAATTAACAATTACAGAGAAAGGAGGAGTATTTTCTTAGGTATATTTACTACTCCTAGTAAAAACAGCATAACCTAGTATGCTACCAAGCTTTCCCAGAACCCTGAAATACAGTTCAAGCAAGCTTTGGCGTGATTTGGGAGCAAGCACGGGGATTTATTGAGGTATATTTAGTATTCAGTAGTCCTTATTACTGCATTACCTAGTATGTTATACAGCTTTCCCATAATCCTGAAAGGGAAACCCTAGCAAGATATGGTATGATTATAAGAAGGAAGATTTATATACGAAATATACTATAATCTAAAAATACTAAATATAGTATTATTTATTACAGCACAGCACTGTTGGCAGGACTGTTTGTGTCTAGTTCATAATGTCAGTTATTTGGGGGCTCATACAGCGCAATGTACATGTGTAATGAAAATAACCTTTTATCACAAAAACGGCTGCACCACTGTATAAGCAATGCTACCTACTATGTCACCCCTGCTACTTCTTGCGTCACCCCCTCTACCCCATAGAGAGTATAAGGTCTTACGAGCAGGGCCCTCAGTCCCATTGTGTGAATTGACCATTACTCTGAAATGTATTATTTTGTCTGTACTTCAACCCTACAAATTGTACAGTGCTGTGGAATATGTTGGCGCTATATATATTAAAATGTATTATTATTTTGGCCACACTCCCTGTAAAGATAAAGTGTGAAGCCTAAACCCCACCCGCTCCTCCAAAATTTCCAGGCTCAGATGTACCAGGTGGAGAGGAAGGGGTTCACTATGGTCAGCTTTAGGGTAAGTTCACATGGAGATTTTTGGTCAGGATTTTGAGGCCGTATTCGCCTCAAAATCCTGACCAAAAAGACGTCTCCCATTGAAACAAATGAGAGCCGTTCAGGAGTTTGTTCCAGGAGCCGTTTCTTCCGGCTCCTGGAAAAAGCAGCAAGATACTCATACCTCAGGCCGTTTCGCCGCGCAATTTGGCCTGAAGACACTCCCTCCTCCCAACTAGGCCCATTCATTGGGCCTAATCTGGAGCGGAGCGCGTGACTGGATGCCGATGCAGTGCACCAGAATTCAATTGCGGCTACCTGTCTTTTGGACCGGAACCTAAGGCGGCCTCCACCTCAGGTTTCAGTCCAAAAAAAACCCTTGTGAACTTACCCTTAGTGAACAATAGGTATCAGGGGAGGGATCTGAATTGTTCAAAACACACACAGACACACATACACACACTGAAAGTAGGTTCTTGAATTTTTTGTGAACATAGATTTATTTTTTTTAATAAACCAATTAAAAATACAAAAAACAGCTTGAAAAGTATTTCAACAGTTTAACATCTTCTTAAATACAAATTCCATCTCTATCAATATAGTATAACATTTGGACTCTAAACATATATAGATCTTTTGAGTCTATAAAATTAATTTGCTTTGCTGGAATTTCTCTGAATGCTCAGAAATTATTTTTGTATTCATCTGATATTTAGCATTTGTTTCCAGAGTTATAAGTAAATGTACATTATTTACAAGTAAAAAAGCTCCTCTATACCATTACATTGCTTTCATGATACCTGCAATATTCTAATGTAATGTATAGCTGGATTAAACAAAGGCACAGTAGTTATTGCTAAAGACGGCTACAACAGACTAAATCATAGAAGAGGCTGGAAGGAAATGTCTTTAGAACAGTGCAAAACCTCAGCGATGTTACATCTGATTCTTGGGGTCTTTTATATTCTGGCTCTTGAGTAGTCATAGATCAGTGTGGAGATACAGAAACAGACGCTAGAAGGCAGAGCTGGATTGGCTTTTCTTATTTACAGATTAACAAAATAGAATTTACAGAAAGCGAAGCTCAAGGAACACACTGAGAGATTGTCGAAAACAGCGTTAAAAAAGATCTGCATCATAGACAGTTACACTGTGTCCTCACAGAACATAAAAGGCACATTCCTTCAACATAGGGGTCCTGGAATAAGCGATACGCCCAAGTGGAATTCTTTATGAAGAATATTGACTTTCCTTATTGAGATTCCAGAATGTGGAAACTAACAAAAGCCTAAAATCAAAACCAACTGAACAGAAAAAGAACAAGTTTTACTGCGAGGGTATCACATACCAGGAAGAGGATTTATGAAAATATAAATGTGCTTTGAAAAAATATATAGAATATTGAGGAAGAGCCCATCACATTTGGAATATCTTAAATATATTGAAGTTTTCTATTTAATCAATTGGAGTCAAATTCCCACGGGTCATTCTCTTTTTTAATTTCCATGTGGGTTGGAAATCCATTAGGACTTGCTACCACAAGAACACATGGAGGCTGGAATTTGTGCTCAGTTTGCTCAGCAGTCTCCACTGTGTCTTCCAGGGTATCTTGGTCATCGGTCACAGGAGCAAGTGTTTGTTTGGACTCTGGGGATTTGATGACTGATGTGATGACCGTGCCCGGAGTTTGGTTAACCAGGGGTGAAGTGCTTGTTGAGAAGGTCATTACTGGAGTGGTTGCACTGAAGGCTGGAGATGAAGGCACACTGACTGTTCCATTGCAAAGGCCCTGAACACTGCCATTGAGAACCTGCTGGACCTGGCTAGTGCTCAGGACAATGGACGGTGGGGGCGAGCCGGCTCTTTGAGGGTGTAGCACCATATTATCCTTGAGAACGGTCATCGGCTGTGCCGAAGGAATGGCTTGAAGTATAAATTTCTGTGACCCTGCTGGGGCGCTGGGGTCTGTGCTTGTTATGACTGTGGTGAGAGGCACGGTTTGGAGTGTTACAGTATGCAGCTGTTGATTTCCAGGTGACACCACGACTGGGACCTGGCCTGGGGACTGGATCGTTCTAGAAGAAAAATGTAAAAGTATTCATATAAAGCAGGAGAAACGGAAGAAGTAAGTATTGCAGTATTACTGTATTGCTTTCATCTGAATGGATACTGTATGGACCATAGCAGCCAAAGTCAGATTTTTCTACTTTCTAAGTAACAATCAAAAATGTATAGTTACCCATATCCCTGGGACGGTCACAAGATCTGATTATCTGTTGATGATCCGTTTCTCCATTTTCAGAAACGGATCGTCACTACTACTCCCCCCCCCCCACCCATTATACTTACCTTCTTCCTGCAAGATGGCTCCTCCTTCTTTACTGAATTTGAAGGTGCGCCCCCTTCTCCAAGTGCGGCTCTGTGCACTGCTGCCGATAATCCACCTCTGCTGTGCAGCACATAGATAGATGGATCATCGCTGCAGAGAACAGAGCCAACTCTGGAGAAGAGCACGCAACTGCAGAATCAGTAAAGAAGGAGCCGTTTCACAGAAAGAAGTGTGGAAGGTAAGTATATAATATGGGTCAGGGGTTGGGTTGAGTAGGTAGGGAAGGGCAGGATAGCTAGAGAGACAGGAAGGGGGTGTATGGGAGAGAGGGAGAGATGAAGGATGGGGGAGTGAGGAATAAGGGGGAGTAAGGTGAGAGCGGTTAGTGAGGAAGTTACATAGCAGGAGCCTGAACCATGTAAGGAAATGCAGGATCTAACAGGAGCTCACAGAGACACCCAGAAATCACTCAAAACATAGCTAAAGGTATATGGCTGCCTTTATTAACCCAAATGGATATTTAACAACAGCAGACTACACTAACCTATACAGAAGGTCACCGTATAAAAATGCATATTGAGCGGTGTTTTTTTCTTTCTTACAGTGGATTCCCTTTATTGTACAAACCCAGAGTATATACACCCTACATGAGGCTCAAAAGCAGTGAATACAGAAACTGTGTTCAAAACCATACATTGCCACAAAGGATGAGACTGGAAAGTTGGGTTCTACTGCCAGCATTATAAAAGAATGGAGTATACTTATGTATAGAGTTTTTTACAGAACAGTACAGTATAGCATGTTATATTTCGTTGCATTGGCAGGAGAGGATCTCGCCCTATATAAATCTCGGTGCACTCTTTTCTAGCAGAAAATACCTCAGCTGTATGTTATGCATTTGGTGTGAGCCAAGCCTTACCACTTACACTGCTCTGGCGCAAGCCAAAAGGACACTATTTTGGCTTATGGTGGGCACTTGGGGCCTAAACGATTTTTATTTGGCTATGTATATGTTATATTTGGAATATGGGTTGACTTGCATTTAAATTAAAGAGGTGTGAACAAGCCCTAAATTATAGAATTATGTAATTATTATGTTTATATTATTAATGTAATTATGCACAAGTTTAGTACTGCTGTAATGCTTGCCTAGTCTGACTCACATGCCCTATACCGAGCACAGGGCTGTGGAATTGGAGTTGGAGTTGGGATCAATTTTGGGTAAGGTCAGAAAAATAATAAAACTATTAATTATATTATACAATTACTGATATTGTGTAGCTAATAATTACATAGTTACCTTCATAGGTATTCAAATCACTTGTCTTTCTATAAATTGGAGGATGTTTACTGCTTCTGGCTGACCATGGCTATCAGCCATTTATAAAGTGGTTTGTGTTGGGGTAGGAGTTGTTGGAATAATGTCGGAGCTGGAGTTTGGCCTACTGATTCCACAGCCCGAGGTGAGCATATGAGCAGCAGCGAGTGAGACAGAAACTCAGGGCCAGGTGAGAATAGGTATACACTGTATGGCCCTATCAACTAGAGGAAGGAGGGTGGGTGCGGAGATCAGCACAGTGCGGTGGGAGATTGACCTCTTTGGAGCAATGGCAATGCCCTTGTTGTTCCAAAGAGCTTATTTGCAAATTGACAAAACTATGATATTTTAGCAAAGGAGGCACCGATTCACGAGGGGAAAACATCATTTGATTCAGCTGACTCTAAAGCATCTCTCTAGCTATCTGCAGTACTGGGTTGATATCTTTGATTCTAGTGACAGACTCCATATAAAACATAGTACGATTACATGGAGTGAAAATACAAACAAGAAACAACCATATCGTCCTGAAATTACACTCAAACCAATATACTCCAAAGACTCACCTGATAGTCTGTACAGGAGACATTGTATCATTTTGAATGGCGCATGTTAAGCCTTGTTCAGGAATAGTCTGTCCAGACATTAAATGGACAGTCCGATAAAGCTGAGTTGGATGAGGCGGCTGAGGAGTCACAGCCCTCAGCATATCTGATGGTAACAACTGCTGCGGGCTAGTCTCCTCTAGTTCTTTCACTTTCGAAGACTTGGGTGACTTTACAACAGTGGTTGAGCTACCTCTTGGTCCGACATTTGGAGCTACTTTAGATGCCCGTGTTTGATTTCGACTGGGAGTAGAAACTGGAGAATGTAAATTTCCTGAGTATTCTGCAGAGCTGGAGTCCTCCTCATCTATGTATACGAGATCCTTTGGCATTTCTTTGAACTGATAGACAAGACGTTGGCCTTCCACTTTTGCTAATATACCTCTTTGGTAATAGTACCTGCAAGAAGCAAATGCAAAACCCTGTTAACCCAGTACAAATGAATCTGGACACTTGGCTGATCCTGCTGAAAGGCATTTATTACACTCCAGGGCTTACAGCAATGAAATGCCAAAGATATTTCTCATTAAGTTTCAATAGACACTAATATTAAAGGGGGTATTCAAAAGTATAATATTGATGACCTAGTCTTAGGATAATCCAATCATCAATATCTGATCAGACCTGTGAGGCCTAGGGGTTAAATCCCCATGATCAAATAAGATGACTTATACTAAGGACAGGTTGTCAGTATGTAATTCTCCAAAAGAAAACTTTAAAGGGTTTGTCCAGGATTTGTCATTATTGCAGCAAGAGGCAGGGGAGGGCGAGAAGAAAAAGAAAAAAAAAAAAAAAAAAGCACACACCATACTCACCTGTCCCCAGTGCTCCAATGTCCCAGCCACTGTCCAGTCCATGCAGTGTCCCGGGCTTTTCTGGTGGAAGTTTGCACCACACATGACCGCTAAGGCTAATCGGCAGCCTAAGGAGGTGGCACGGGACCATCACAGGAGATATCCTAGCTCCTTTCCTTAAGCCTTTGAATTGCATCAGCAGACATGTGAGCCGGAGCCTTCTGCTGGAAAAGCCCTGTGGTACCGTGTGGGCCAGACAGTGGCCTGGGACACCGGAGATGAGTGAGTATGTTTTTTAAAAAAAAATTTATCTTTCACCTTCCCCAGCCCCCTGCTGCAATAATAATAATATCCTGGACAACCCCTTTAAGGATCAATCCTTATCCAAATATAAGAAATCAGCTACTTATCAACGCAAGGTCTTATGGCGATCTGTGTGGGTCACACATATTTACTACAAATGGTTGTGGGAGAATTATGGCTGCTGTTTTCCACCACCAGGGAGTCCATACATTAAAAATTGCAGGGAGGGTTCAAATGGGCATAGTCTGTTGAAGAGTTACCAAGAACCAATACAATACTTTGCTGTGCATCTTCTTACCTGAGTGCCCTGCCCATTGTCTCATAGTTCATGTCAGGCTTGTTTTTGTGCTTGCCCCAAAGCTTAGACACAGCTTTGGAATCCACCAGTTTGAAGATGCCCTTCTCTCTCTGGGTCCACTTAATGTACTTTGGACATGTAGCTTTGTCTTGAAGCAAAGCCAACAAGAATTCCCAAAGGTAAATGGTATTGCCTGGAAATATAAAATACAAATGTAAATGATAGAGTAGAATACCCATGTTCGGCTGACTTGCTTTCCATAGACACCAGCACTAGAGTAACTCGAATTACCTACAATTACTTTGTGAAGTAACAAAATCTTATTAAATTATTAGGAAATCTAAAGATCCCAATGGCATCTGATGCGTATAGTGTCAGACAATGGTCCAATGACATCTCTTGTTGGAAGAAACAGGGGCTCGGTTAATCTGGCCATACACACCAATTATAATGGGCTCAGCTGACCATTTAATATGCACAGGGGTCTCCTGACTCTGCCTTCTCAGAAGTGTCTGTCAGAAGCCTTCTTCACTATCCCTTTCTGGTAAACATGCGCTGTACAGCAAAGCCAAGACTGCCTGTATATAGGAGAACGGAGCTGGCTGCTGGCCAATCCAACTATCTGAAGTATATGGCCGGCAATAAGTTGCATTTCTCCTGTCTAACAATTTGCCTGTTCAGACATAAGCAGCGACTTATCTCATTCTTCTGACATTTCATACTCACTTTGACAAAATGAACATGTATAAATAAGGGTGACAGCTGAATGATCATTTGACAGCTAGATTACATGTATGGCAACTTAAATAAGCTCCAAGTATTACCTTTCCCATCTTTGCTTTTCTTCTTCACAGATATATTTGGAGTAGTGGTGGGGGACTCGGATCGAGTAGTTTTTGGTTTTCTCCCTAACAGAAAATATTATAGAAGGAATCATATAAACTGTGAATTGACTGCAAGAATAGATCAGATCACAGGTAGCGGGTTTTAACTCCTTCATACCTTTTTTCCTTTTAGGCTGCTCATCCGGAGGAGATTCCACTGGCCCTTGAAAAATGTTCGGATGGATCTCCATCACCTCTGGAATTCCATCTACGGTGAGGGACACGTGTGTAATGGGAGTGACGATCAGCTCATCTTCAGATGTTCCAAATATGTTAGCTAAAAAGATCAATAACATATAATATTAATATTCAGCATTCTAATAAATTCTATAGTTTCTATGAACAGGTTATGGCAGAGTGACATCACGCTGACTGTTATGTTGTATGATAAAATATTTCTGCTTTTGTCCGAGGACAGACTTAGAAGTGTCAAAGCTGCTGCAGATTTTCCACAGCAAAAATCCATAGCAATTTATGGTAGAATACATATGGATGGGTGACACGTTGAGTAATGTATACAAATTAAATCCATGGCAAATCTATACCAAAAATAGGAGCAAGTGGATTCCAGCTACAGCCTCCTAAACACATATGGTTCAAGTGGTAGTTATTAACTTTTCGGACAATTGCAGGCATTGGAGAATCTCCCCTCAAACCGGCTATACACAACATGCCAACATTTTCTCCACTAATATCTATTGGTGTCTGTTACACATCCAGTTGCAGAATATTTTCATGCAGTGCTATAAATTGGATATTACACATTTCTATATAAAGTTTATGCCCAGGCTAGTCCATTTTTCCCTTTAACCCCTTAGTGACCAGCCTGTTTTGGACCTTAATGACCAAGCCAAATTTTTGAAATTTGCCCTGTGTGACTTTATCAATGAATAATTCTGTAACAGTATATTGCATCCAAGCGATTCTGATATTGTTTTTTCGTGACATGTTGTACTTTACTGAGAAGGTAAAATTAGACTGATATAACTTGTGTAAATTTATTAAAAAACTCGCAAATGCTGAAAATTTTGAAAATTTTTCAATGTTTTCCATTTTTAGCTGCGATATCTCACATATACACAATAATACAGGGCAAAAAAGTTAGTAGTTATATATTTCCAAATGTTCCTTTTGTGTTTCAAGCATATTTGAAATAATTTTAGCATATTTGAGTAACTTAGACAATTTACAAGTTTATCAAGTTTATAAGCAAATTTTGGAAATTTTGAGTGTGTGATTTTTTCCTGTACCAAGCTATGTTTGCAGACAGGAATAGGTGGCATAATGACAGAAACTCCCATTAAATGACCCAATTTGGAAAACTAGACCCCTTCAGGTATTCTTTGAGGGGTATAGTGAGCATTTTGATCAAACAAATATTGTTTTGCAAGAATTATTACAAATGATGAAAAAAATTTCATTTTCATTTTCTTCAAATATGTGTCATATTAAAGCCAGTTTTTTTGCACACAACACATCAAAAAGAAGAAACACACCCCAAAATATATCACCCCACTTCTCCCGTGTTAAAAAATGTTCACTTTGTGGCCTTAGTCCTATATACGCACGTACAGTAGGGCCTAAGAGGTAGGGAGGGCCAAATGGATTTCAAAGCACAAATTTTGCTTGCAGATATTTTATGTCCATTGCACATTCAAACAAGATTTGAGTTACCAAAGCAATTGAAAACACCCATAAATGACACCATTTTATAAACTAGACCCCTTAGGGTATTCATTGAGGGGTATAGAGAGTACTTTGACCCTATAAGTTTTGAGAAAATTTGCGTCAAAGAAAAAAAATTTCATATTTTTTACACAAGTGTCATTTTATAGGCCGTTTTTTTTGCACATAACACAAGAAAATGAAGAAAAACACCCCAAAATAGATGACCCCATTTCTCCCGTGGTCAAAAATGTACACTTTGTGGCCTTAATCCCATGTACGGACGCACAGTAGGGCCCAAAAAGAAGGGAGCACCAACTGGATTTCAAGACACAATTTTTGCTTCTAAATGTTTCAGGCCCATTGCGCATTCAAACAAGATTTGAGTTACCAAAACAATTGAAAACCCCAATAAATGACACAATTTTATAAACTAGACCCCTTGAGGTATTCATTGAGGGGTATAGTGAGTATTTTGACCCCATAGGTTTTAAAAGAATTTGCGTCAAACAAAAAATTCTCATATTTTTTACACAAAAGAGTAATTTTAAAGGCAGTTTTTTTGCACATAACACATGAAAATGAAGAAAAACACCCCAAAATAGATGGCCCCATTTCTCCCGTGTTCAAAAATGTACACTTTGTGGCCTTAATTCTATGTACGGACGCACGGTAGGGCCCAAAAAGAAGGGATCACCAACTGGATTTCAAGACTCAAATTTTGCTTGCAGATATTTCAGGCCCATTGCACATTCAAACAAGATTTGAGATACCAAAACAATTGAAACCCCCCATAAATGACCCCATTTTATAAACTAGACCCCTTAAGGTATTCATTGAGGGGTATAGTGAACATTTTGACCCTATAGCCGTTTCACAGATTTTACTAACTTAGGGATGTGTAGGTTAAAAATTAGTAAAATGTCCCTTTATCCCCAAAGTTTTCATTTTCACAAGGGGTTAAAGGAGAGAAAGCCCCCCACAGTTTGTTACACAATTTCTCCTGAACACGGCAATACCCCATATGTGGCCATAATCTGCTGTATGGGGACATGGTGGGGCTCAGAATGGAATGAGCGCTATTTGGATTTTGGAGGGCAGATGTTGCTGGAATAGTTTTCAGGTGCCATGTCGCATTTGCTGAACCCCTAAAGTACCAATACAATGGAAACCCCTCAAATGTGACTCCATTTTAAAAACTACACCCATCAAGGAATGTATCAAGGGGTATTATCATTTTGAGCCTAAAAATGCTTCCCAAAAATTAATGTACAAAATGAAAATTGAAATTTTTAAAGAAATATGCCATTTCGGTGCCCAATACGTTGCACCCACTTTGTGTTGTCAGAGACCTGCACTCCTAAAACTATTAAGGGGCCATCCCGAGGGTCAAAAAATTATATATGTGGGTGTAAACTGCTGCTTGGGCACACAGCAGGGCTCAGAAGAGAAGGAGCAGTGCGCTTTTTAGCTATTGGGGTACAGTGTTAGAGGGACTTTCGGGGCGCCATGTTGCTTTTGCAGAGCCCTGAAGGTGCCAGTAAACTGGAATTCGCCAAGAAGTGACCCCATTTTGTAGGGGAAATTTTAGGGTCTCGGCAAATATGACATGGTGTCCAAAAACCAACAATCTAAATCTGCACTCCAAAAGCACATAGCGCTCCTTCACATCTGCGCCCTGCTGTGTACCCAAATGGCGGTGTATGCCCACATGTATGACACTGGTGTACCCCGGATAACAGACTTAATGCCATATGTAGGTAGAAAGGCTGTTTGGACACAGCCGGGCACAGAAGGAAAGGAGCGCTATATTGGTTTTTGGAGCACAGTTTGGTTTTAGGACACCATGCCACTTTTGCAAAGCCCCTGAAGTGGAATCTGCAGACATCTCACCCCATTTTGGACACTACCCCACTGATGGCATTTATCAAGCGGTGTAGTGAGCATTTTAACCCTTGAGGGTTGCATTTATTTGGTTTCCAGAAATGAAATTGCGGCTGATAATGAGAAGTTAAAAATGAAGTTTTCCAGAGATTCGCCATTTCAGTATCTGATATGTTGTGCCCAACTTATGTCAGCAGAGATACACACTCCAAAAACTGTTAAGTGGGTATCCCGGGCATAACAGCTTTCAGAGCGTTCATCTCTGATACGAGTCGGACACAACATATTACGCACTGAAATGACCGATTCTTGGAAAAATTGTCATTTTCACTTCTCACAATCAGCTTTGTATTCATTTATGGATAATATGTTATAGCAACACTTGGGGGTTAAAAATGCTCTCTGTACCCCTGGATAAATCCTTCAGGGGTGTAGTTTCCAAAATAAGGTCACATATCAGGGGATTCCACTTTACTGGCGCTTCAGCTCTGCAAAAGTGTCATGGCATCCAAAAACCAAACCATCTGCGCTCCAAAAACCCAATAACCCTTCTTTTCCCTTCTGTGTCCGGCTGTGCCCTAATATCAGTTTATACCCACATATGACATTACGTCCGTTATCCTGGGTACACCAGTGTCATACATGTGGCATAAACTGCAGTTTGGGCGCACAGCAGGGCGCAGAAGGGAAGGAGCGCTATGCGACTTTTAGAGTACAGATTCAGATGTTTGGTATCCGGACGCCATGTCATGTTTGTAGAGCCTATAACGTACCAGAAAACTGGATTCCCCAAAGGAGTCACCCCATTTTGAAAACTGCACCCCTGAAAGAATATATCAGGGGGTGTAGTGAGTATTAGTACCCCGGACGTGATTGCAGAGGGGATGGCGAAGAGGGAATATATAAGCGGTGTGGAGGACATTGCAAACACCAAATTCCCTACTATGTCCCATGATTGGGGGAGTCACTCTGCGGTCACTTAGGGGGTCACTTCCGGTGTCTTTTCCCTCGTAAGCTGTAAATCTGGGGTGTCCCCTGATATCCGCTTGCACAGCTTATATATTCCCTACCTGACGCAGCCAGTTGTATTCTAATGATTTGGCGATTTTGGGGTTGTTTGTCTTCACATTACTAGATGCTATATTTTCTTTATTTTTCTGGTGACATGGCCATATAAGGGCTTGTTGTTTGCGGGATGAGATGCATTTTGTAATGACACCATTTTTGGGTGCCTACAACTTATTGAATACATTTTATTAACCCTTTTTTGCAGGATTTTTTAAAGAAAAATCAATCCTGGCATTGCATTCTACCTTTTAAATTTTTCGCCATGCAGCGTACAATATAAGTAACATGTTCCCTTTATTCTGCGGGTCGGTACGGTTACGGCGATACCTCATTTATAGTATTTTTTTTATGCGATACTAATTCTGTAGAATAAAAACACATTTAGGGACATAAAAACACATTTAGGGACATAAATCAATGTTTTTTGCATCGCCATCTTCTGAGAAGCGTAACATTTTTATTTTTCGGTTGACAGTGTTGGTTGTGGGCTTATTTTTTGCGCGACAATGTGCGCTTTTTATTGGTACTGTTGTGAGGTGTATATGACTTTTTGATCACTTTTTATAGCATATTTTGTAAGGTGAGATGGCGAAAAATCACTACTTCCGGCGGGTTTTTTCCGGGTTTTTTTTTCGACGTTCACCGTATACATTAAATATTGTTGGAGTTTTATTGTTCAGATTGTTACGGACGCGACGATACCAAATATGTATTGTTTTTATTAAGTTTTAGGGTTTTTTTAATATAATTCATTTTTTATAGAAAAAAGGAAATTTTGGGGCTTTATAAGTTTATTCATTTTTATCAGACACTATTTATTTTTCACTTTTTATTTTTTACTTTTACACTTTTTACTTTAGGACACTTGGATTAGTGATGCTTTGATAAAAGCATCACTAATTCTCTATTAGACGCTGCAGGACACAGCTCTCAGTGTCTTGCAGCGTCTGGAGGAAGTCAGACGCAGGGGCTGCCTGCGTCTGACTTCCTCTTAAAGCGGCAGGATCAACCAGGTATTGGGGGTCTTTTGGAGCTTGGGGTCACTGGCCAGACCCCAGGCTCCATGTTAGAGACATCGGCACCCCTCGATCTCGCCGCGGGGGGTGCCGATTCGGCCGGCACCGTCACGGAACCGCTTCAGTTCCGTGATCATGTTTGATCACGGAACTGAAGGGGTTAAAAACCCCCGATCGGAGCCCCCTCCGATGGGGGGTAATGGAGCAGGGTCTTAGCTGTCAGATACAGCTAAGATCCGCTCCAATTACATCGGCACTGACAGGGAATCCTTCCCTGACTGCCCGACGTAATTTTACTATAGGGCAGTCAGGAAGGACCTGTCAGTGCCGACGTAATTTTACTATGGGCCGGTCGTTAAGGGGTTAAGACACGTTATTAAATAAAAATAAAAAATAATTGTAGAACATCTCTAGAGATAATGAAGTATATTCGATAGAATACCACCCCTGCATAGTTTTTGGTGTAAAAAAAAAAAAAAAAAGCGCCAGGGAAGGTGGGAGGGGAATCAAATGTTTACCGCGTGTTATTCAACCGAGTACACCAATAACTATGCAAAGGGAGGTATTTGATCGAATACTACTCGCTCATCTCTACACATATTCCAAAAGGCTAGAACCTGAAGGTGCCTCCTGGGGTTTTTCCAGCCTAGCAAATAGACATTTTGACCCAGGTGACATCCCATACTCACCTAATCTTTTCTCATCCAGCAATCCATCTGGAGAGTCCATATTAAGAAGTGCTTCAGCTGCTTCAATAGTTTCCATGGTTTCATCGCCATTCTGACAGGAAGCTTCAACTAAAAGAAATAGACTTAGGTTACAAATATTTCTATTCTGTTTTGTTAAATACACACTGTGCTTTGAGGGTTCATGTAACATCATGTCATGGTATGGAGACTGTAACTATAAACTATTCATGAAAACTTACAAATGTCTCCATATCAAATCACATTCCCGATTGGTAACAATTCTGCAATTTAAACACTGACCAGCAGGTGGCAGTATTGTTCTATCAATGCTTTGGAATGATTTTTGGCATGTAATATACAATGTTGTATGGTGTTAGCCAGTGAAAACTGGATTGTGTTAGTAACATTGTAAAGAGCGGACAGATGCATAAGAGCTGTTGCTTATAGTGGATAAGATTTTCTTCACTTTCAAAAGTGTCTTGGGAAGATGCCAGCTATATAATGACTGATGTTTTATAAGCCAGGGCTTACATGATGATCCATTATCACTAGTTTTTCAACAGGCATTAATGGGTCCCAATGACTTTATCTCCTAGTCACAATCTGCAGTACATGTACTCAAGGAAGGAATAGGCCAGAAAATTACAGTGCTATACAAAGCGTTCTATCCACACCCATCTTTTTCACTCTTGCTATCCAAGCCATGTAATTCCACTAGTGAATATGCTAAGGTCTTAAGAATCTTAGGCCCCGTTCACATCTGCGTTCGGGCCATTCCGTTTGCCTATCCGCATGAAATATGCGAAGAGAGAAGTCCTGCAAACAGCACTTTTCTCTCCGCATTTTTCATACGGAAACGACACAGACCCCTTAGGAAACGGCTTTTTTATGCGGATAGGTTTCCGTTTGGGGGGTCCTCAAGCGGTTTCCCCGAACACAGATATAAATCGGGCATAATACCTATCTGAACCCTTGAAAATACCTTGATCATGCAATGTCCCCCTGCTGGATACCCCCCATCAATCAGCTTGAGAAATCTGGCAATTAAGCGTTCAATCTCTCTAGAGTGCCACCCAGTGGGAAATTAAAATATTACACAGTGCCCACTCAACTCAATAGGTAATGCAGGACAGGTGAGGTCGTCCAAAGCAATGCCACCTCTTTGTAGTCACTTTCTACTCCAGTCAGTGATAAGGATCCCAAAGACATGAAAATATTTTCTAAACTGCACAATGTTTCTAATAGATAGAAGTCTTCTAAACATAGCCCCTTGTGAGCCCATCCAGAAGCCAGTTGTCTGAAACCAATGCCATGATGTAAGAGTGACATTATGTTACCCAGGTAGCAAAATGAATAGTTTTTACCCATGAGAATTCCTCTTACAGGAAGATGCTACAAGCAGAGAAGCAGGAAGGCAACGCAGGCTGCAGATGCTATGAAACATTATATTTTTGTGCAATGAGGATTGATTTTACTAAAATCCATCCCAGATGTGAACAAGATGCCTTCCACTACAATACAAGTCATCCAGATAGTTGGATACAGTACGTAAACCTGTAGTTATATAGTAGGAATATGGTCCTCTATATTATTCATCACAACAAGGGTGAACCTTTTTAATGAAGGGTTACATAACTTATGTGTCACACAAACCAATAATTGGGCCACCATGATGTTCAGGGTTGCCCTATAGTTAGCTTGTGTCCATAACTCTTTTCCACAAACCAAGGTATAATTTATTAAAAGTAGCGCAATGTTTCACAAGAGTCTAAATACGGGACTAGAATATGGATATAGAGAGACTAGTTATAAATGGTCCTTCAGGACTTTAAAGGAGTTTTCAGGGCTAAAAATCCTATTTTACAGATAGGTCACAAGTATGAGATTAGTGGGAGTCTGACATCAGACACCCCAATTGATCAGCTACTGTCAGCAGTTGACACACAGAGAATGGGTCAGGAAGCAGACAGCTCTGTTCTCTGTGTGGTCAAGGAACTGAATCACTGCATCTCAGCTCCTATTCAAGTGAATAAGTGCTGACTGGCAGTACCAAGAATGGAGCTGTCTGCTTCCTGCTCCTTTCTCTGTGTATCAGCTACTGAGAACTGGTAAATGGGGGGGTGTCAGGTATCAGACCCTCACCAATATGACACTGATTATTGATAATTAGGACAGCTCATCAATTAAAAACCCCTTTAACAGCAGTCGTTGCTGCTCAGCATCAACATTTAATTGTTGTGGTCCTACTTCCAAGGCCTATGCAGATCAGCTCAATGAAGGGCCGCTCCGATTAAGCAACTTTGTTAGATACTTAGATCACCTTTGTGAAACACTAAGCTGATGCTAAGCTTGCAGGAGGGCTGAGGTTCGTTTAACATGATGTGCCAGATGTCAAAACCCCATTGGTCATACACATATGACCTATCCTATGTCAGTCTTGCAAGAAATTTCAGAAATTGTATAAAAAGTTTTATATTTTTGTTATTGCAAAAAAAAAAAAAAAAATTCATACCTGTAAGAGTGAGATCGTCATCTTCTATGATCTGCTCCTCTGCTACATCCAGCGAGTTCTCAGTGATCATGTCATTGGGATCATCCACACATGTTAACCCAGAGTAACTGTTCAGTAAATCTGCATTTGGAATGTGTTCCACGATGACAGCCGGGAAGATTGAAGGGTCGTCAAGCTGCAGGAAGGGAAGAATCTGTTTATTACTTTCATGTTTATACCATAAGTAATATTCACATTACATTCACAGCTACCAGCAGTGGTACCCCAGGAAGCTGCAACCCTACCACATTACAAAAGTAGTATGAGAAGCTGCATGCAGTTGATAGAGATATGGTATTCTGAATTTTGTGAAAAAACATACAGTGTTTACATTCTCATTCTCAATGTAATAAAAAAAAGTAATGTGTATATTTGCCCTGATAGGCCTTTTTTTTCCTTCAGAGGCAGTCCTAAGGGTAGCTATTGCTACAGCTTTTCCCCCAACTCATGCTACACTCTCAATGTGATATGTGATGCAGCTTCAGACTGTCTACTGTGTCTGCTTGTGATAGGCTTCTTCCAATTAGCTCTTACAAGCAGGAGACAGAAGAGCACTATGAGGCTGCATCTCAAATACTACACTGGAGATTCTGCACACAGCAAACACAGATATCACAGCCACTTAGTGTGTGTGTGAGGGGGGACATTTATAGGTCTGCAGCTAATCATTGCATTGCATTGGATTCTACTACATCACTCCTGGCTACTTTGTGAAGACAGAACATATATATTTTGTATACACACACACATACACTGTATATTTGGGAAGATATACTGAGAAAGAAACAAGGACAGTACAGTCTTGTGGAGAGCAGAAGGATATGAAAGCTGCCAATAGATGCAGACATAATCCTGTAGTTACAGGAAGTCAACTGTCATCCTGTGTACACAGAATAGCAAGCTATGGCCTGGTGGTCAGAGTGCTTCTTTAATGTGGCATATGTATGGTCATTTCAGAAACACTGGACCCCTATGTGAGTTGATACGACAATATACTTCACAGTTTGTCTGTTCTTCTCATTGCCCAGTGAATACAGTTTAAAATGTTTACACTGACATACACAGCCATACAAAACCTGTTCCCGCCATACACCTGTGACCTAATGTCCCGCTACCTGCCCACACATAACCTCCGATATTCTGAAGATTTATGTCCTGCTCTTATCCACTTTTCACACAACCTCCCCCAAGACCTCTCCTCTGCATCCCCCATACTCTGGAACTCATTATCTCGACACACAAAACTGTCCCCCCACAATCACAAGATTCAAGGAGACCCTAAAGGTCTTCAGGAAAACCTACTACCTCTAAAAGTGCTACTGCCACAACACCACCATCCACACAGCTTCTACCCAAACCTACTGCCTCTATACCCCTAACCTCATACATTCTGAAGGCCTTGACCACTGTGTCAGTTGGTCACACCTGTGTTTGGGTTTCCTCAAGCAGAACCCCTGAACGGAAACCTAATCTGCTTAAAAAGGCGGTTACCCTCGGAAACCTGGACCCTATAGACTATAATGGGGTTTGCTGCGTTTCTGCCCAAAATGAGCGGAAAATGTGGAGAGAAAAGTCCTGCTTGTGGAATGTGGAATGGAATCCCTGAGCGGAGACAGCACGCGGGTGTGAACATACCGTTATATTGGATAAAAACCCTCAAATGTACAGCACCATGGAATATAATGTACGGCGCCATGGAATATAACGTACGGCACCATGGAATATAACGTACAGCACCATGGAATATAACGTACGGCACCATGGAATATAATGTACGGCACCATGGAATATCATGTACGGCCCCATGGAATATAATGTACGGCACCATGGAATATCATGTACAGCCCCATGGAATATAATGTACGGCACCATGGAATATAATATACAGCCCCATGGAATATAATGTGCAGCACCATGGAATATAACGTACGGCACCATGGAATATAACGTACGGCACCATGGAATATAACGTACGGCACCATGGAATATAACGTACGGCACCATGGAATATAATATACAGCCCCATGGAATATAATGTGCGGCACCATGGAATATAACGTACGGCACCATGGAATATAACGTACGGCACCATGGAATATAACGTACGGCACCATGGAATATAACGTACGGCACCATGGAATATCATGTACAGCCCCATGGAATATAATGTACGGCACCATGGAATATAACGTACGGCACCATGGAATATAACGTATGGCACCATGGAATATAATATACAGCCCCATGGAATTAATTGTGCGCTATAAATAAATATCTAACACAAGTCATATAAACTTCATACCCACTTCACTACAATATAAGCCGATCACGCATACCCCATTACGCATATCACCATAACCATTCATTTACTATGCCATTTCTATATTTACAGTATCACCCTCTGTGCAATGATCAAACTCTAACAACATACACCCAGAAAATGCACGGTTGCTCAGAGAGTCGAAAATGCATTTTTGTTATAGGTTTGCTCACGTGAGTGGAACCATTGTCAATGCAAACTTCTGCCAGTCCGAGTTGTAGCTAGGTGTACTTTCACCTGGGCAAAGATTCAATGTTGCCCCTGCCCCAATGTACACATACACAGCTTCATTACATCCCCCCACAGACACAGACAAAATACATGTTAACGTGCCTAATGTAAAAATCATAGTAACATTATGGTAGACACAAACATAATAACACATACGCGCGCGCTTGGACTGGCCCACGGATTAATCCCTCCAATGGGCCCCTGAGCCAGGTGGGCCAAGTTTACTTTGGCATGGCACAGTACACTCACAGTATTTCATATGGATACTCAGAATACCACATCTCAGCCATGTTGTGTGTCAGTATAATATAATGGGCAAATGATTTAAAAATGACCCAGCTTATCTTTATACACTGGGCGGCTGAGATAACCTGGAGGTGCAGATCATTCATTATCCTTCCTCCTTGGGCCCCATCTTCCCCATCACACTGCAGGGGGCCCCGTATCATCTTGCAGAGTCTTGCTGCCATCTGAGACCTGCATCTGTGTGGGCACATATGCCCAGCTCACTGAGCTAAAAGGATCCTAGTTGAAGACAAGAGCCAGTCAGCAGACTACTGACAGGACCCCAAGACAGAAAAAAATCTGAGGAAAGGACTAGGCAGTATCCTACTATTGAAAAATACATTTGTGTTGGTGACATTTTGTGAACAAGTGTCAGATGGTATTTCCTTGTAGCTGTACTGGTGGACTCTTGGCACGATATACTGTAGAAAGTTGAAGTAACGTCTTAGGACCCATAGACTGCTATATGTTATACACTACAATAACTGGAAAAACTTAAAGCACATAGAATATTTTTCACATATGTAACTTTAGCTGACTCTTAAACACGAACATTTGTTTTTCCATAAATATCCGCAGCCCATGTTACACACAAGTTGTGTTGTGGTTTACATGCTGCTACTGACAAACACGGTATTACAATCTGCAGCGTGTACGGAAAGATGACGCCACATCAAAAGCGCGCACATAAACATCCAAGCCATTAATCGCAGTAACCACGTCCCAACGATTTCTCAATACTGACGGAACACATGGATACAAACAAAACTAGTCACATGAAAATATACAAAAACTACAAGACGGACCTGTTAACAATTACACCCAGCAGATGGCACTTCACCCCCATTTGCCAAAATCAGCTCTTTTTAGCATAAACCAGGCCGTTCTTTTTTCTGTAGAGAATAATAGACTACACTAATCTACAGAGAAGAATATGGTAAAAATAGGTTTTGGGGTTTTTTCTTATAATGAGAACCTATTGGTGACACAGTCAGTCCACTATAACCCTCAACAGTAAGGAATAAATAAATACTACCGCGTATACCGCAAACCTGACAAATACACTTCACTGATTTAGGGGTTTTTCAGTATTGTATTGAAAGAACGCTTAGATGATCAATCAGGATCTATTCCTGAATGGTTATTATTATTACTCATCGCTATTATTCCAGCGCTGCGGAATATGTTGGCGCTATATAAATAAAATGTATTATTATTATATATTATTCCAGGCAAGATAGCAGAGTCTGGCTCTAGTAAAACAATGGACACTATGATGGAAACTGCCTACCCAATAATAGTCAATGGGGTCTGTCATGTGATTGTGGGGTCCATCTTGTGACTGATCCAGCACGGCCATCTTTTTTTACGCTAACATATTTTGAAATGAATAGGGTTTGATGTGAACAGCGTCCTATTTCAGTATTATTATTATTATGCTGGAGGCCACCACAGGTACAACACATACACACATAGGCTGGAGAACAGACTGGAGTTCTGCCATATGTTTGTAACAATAGTAACACAGAGGACAGAAAGTTGAAAACAGATGACTGGCTTGGCAGAAGCACAAAACTATGTTCTGGAGAAAAGAAAGCGATGCTGACCTCATAATGCTGAGTATGTGGAATGTTAACAAGGGCCAAATAGACAAGGGGCCAGAAACATCCAAGACGCAAGAGCTTTCTGTGCTGTCAGACCCCAACAAAGGGACTACAATGTTCAGAGCGTCAAACATGTGCTTTAGTGATGATGATGATGATGATGATGATTATAGAGGGGCTCCATGTCAAGTCCTTATACACATGGTCATATTAAAACTCCTTGTCCAAGGGGCTTTACTGTACTTCTATGACTCAGGTTTTAGGGGGTATAGAGTTTTCATGTGGCATACTCCACTATATGCTGTAATACAGAAATATCCCCCTATACAAGTATAAAAAAACAAAACTTGAAAGTCTTCAGTAGTTGATACCTTTTTTTAATGGCTAACTCGAAATGATGACAGATTATAAAAAAAAAAGGTATCAACTCCTAAAGACTTTCAAGTTTTTTGTTTTTTATATTTCCTACCCACTGGCTAACACGGTACAAAAACAACATGTTCCCTATACAAGTATTGCAGTAACGCACTATTTGGTGACATATGACGTCTCTTTGGACCACTGAGCTTCCAGAAACTCCATCTGCTGACATTCAGCATCCAGCACATGGGCAGTCAATCCTGCGCTGACAAACAAGAAAAACCTCCTGTGAGGCCTAGGTCACACCTAGGACAAAATTGTATGTTTTGGATTGCCAAATTTTTTTGGTTCTGCAGAATTGTCTCCTTCCCACAATTTTCCCAAACATAATGAAACTTTCTCAAAAGATTGTCTCTTTGAGAAACCCACCTCCCATGTTTTTTGTGACATATTTTCAATTTAAATTTGTATCTTCTTCCTTGACAAAACCTCACCCTAGAAGACCAGAACTACAACTTGGAGCGTATCTGCAAGCTTATCCACTATATACTGCTTTGTGCAATGCAGAAGTCCATTCACCTTATTCTATAGTATGTTGTCCACGTCCAGACACATACTATTCAGCTTGCATTTGCCCAAAATCCAGCATGTTAGCCACTTCAGCGCTACATAACCAACTTTGGAAATGTAGTATCTATTGACTATTGAGGCAAATGCAAGGGGGGGCTCAAGTCCACCAGAAAAGAAGCTGATCTCACAGAGTACTTCTTCATTCTGGCTCATAAAGAGGGGTCCCCTCTATGATGTCCATGTGCCTTAATAGGTTGACTCGAATGGGACAGAGCTTGCACGAACTTCCCCACACAATGTACGGAGTTGTACTAGTTAGGGGGCTCTGTTGCTGATGTATGACAAGTGTAAGGAAATACTGAGCAAATGAACACAGGCTAATACTTTACATTAGCAGAATATGCTTTTAATAAAAGGGGTGTATACTATTGATAACCTAGATGGCTGGAAGTCAAACGCACACATATTCATTATAGAATAAAATATAAACTTATCACCCTCATCCACAAGGCTCTCCATAATGCTGCACCTCCCTACATTTCCTCACTCATCTCTGTCTACCGCCCAACCCGTGCTCTCCATTCACTCAATGACCTAACACTTACATCCTCTATTATCAGAACCTCCCAAGCTCGTATATAAGACTTCTCCCGAGCTGCACCACTTCTCTGGAATGCTCTACCCCGGACAATCAGATTAACTCCCAATTTCTACAGTTTCAAACGTAAACTAAAGACACATCTTTTCAGACAGGCCTATCACAATTCCTAATGTAAACCCTTCCGACCGTCATTAGAATCCCCAAAATTTAACCCTCCTCTGTTCCAGCTCCCACATTACCCCACATGATATGATGCCATCTCAGGCTAACTCTATATGTCCAAGCACCACCCATATGTTAAAGGTCATGACTGGTGACGGCTCATAAAGTTTTATGTTTGTGTAATTACAGTCACCTCTATTACAGAATTGTCTGACCACTGTATAAGCAATGCTGCCCCTGCTACCTCTTGTGTCACCCCCTCTACCTCATAGATTGTAAGCTCTTGCGAGCAGGGCCCTCAGTCCCAGTGTGTGAAATGACTTTTCTTGTAATGTATCTTTCAGTCTGTATTTGAACCCTACAAATTGTACAGCGCTGCGGAATATGTTGGCGCTATATAAATAATTTTTATTATTATTATTATCATTATTATTTGCTATTCATAACCTATTCTAAAGATAGAACTTACAGGATTATCAATTGTAAGTTCTTGGACAACCCTTGTCTTCAGAGAACATCTCGCCTACGTTTGGCATATAGGCCAAGAAAATCTCCCAATGTGTATGCTGAATATATAGCCTTTACATATACTGCTGTATGCTATACAGTTGCACATGTTGTCTACAGACTCAGTTTCAGAAGAACTTGCTCTATACATTTTACATTTTGAAGCAAAATCCCCTGCAGAGATAACCTGGCAATCCTCTGTACAGACCAGTAAGACCAGTGAGTCATTGCCCTGATGGATGACGTGAGCGAATCACCTGAGTGCGGTAGGACAACAAAGACTCAGAATAATGGCGGGGCTATGAACAGGGTCTTGGGTGTGTCTATAGGTACAGATTACACAGTGCCCTTGGTCACAGGGCGGATCACTCACAGATTTATCTGTTTATTGTAAAAACATCTTTAGAAGGAGTCTCTGAGGTTCATCTGATCTGTGAGCAGACATCTGAATTGGCTATATACTCCAATTATATACATACATCAGGGTGCCAAGATAAAAGTACTAAAAAAAGAGACATAGATGTGTACATATATCACAATGCAAGTGTTCAGTCCCCAATATGTCATTCATATCTCTACTGACTGGTATAAAGACCCAACACAGTGGTCAGGGACTGAATCTTACAATTTTCCATCCAAAATTTGCTAAATTTAACTACACACTAGATGTGTGTGTGTGTGTTATATACACACACACATATATTATACATATATATATATATATATATATATATATATATATATATATATATATATATATACACACATACACACACACACATATATATATATATATATATATATATATATATATATATATATATATATATATATACAGATATACACACACACATATAGATACATGTGTGTATACATACACACATATCACATTATATATAATATAACTTTATATTGCCACATAAAGGCTGCAACTATACACTATTACATTTCAGGTCTATTCAGGACTGGTTTGTATAGCAGCCCGGAGCGCTATGATAGAAGACAAAGCTGCTAGGACACGGACTTGGTGAGCAGTCGAGGACAACCAATGACAATGTGGTATTTGTTCATAACAGACTACAATGATGGCACGGCAAGTCAGAGGACATGCACACATCACATGGCATCCCATGCTGGCCAAATAAGTCACACAAATACTCTCCTTAAAGCAAAGAGAACAAAAAACATAAAAGGCATTAAAAATATTCAAAGGAAAGGTCCTTAATATTAGATCTCTGGGGATCTGACACCCTATCTGATCAGCTGTTCTCAGAAGCTTATGTATAGAGAATGGAGCAGGAAACGGACATACTCTGTAGACTAGCGAGCATAGAGTAGCTCATGATCACCATCCCTATCTGCAAATCAAAGATTGCCATGTCATGTTCTGACTACTTCACTAAATTAAAAGGGGCTTTTCCAGGATATACAGTTTTCACAAGGAGGCTGGGGAAAGTGAAAAAAACCACACTAACTGCTGCTCCTGGGGACTGGTTCCAGCAGAATTACTCACCGCACGTGCCCTCAGCAGCATAAGCACATGGAACGTTACAGGTGATGTATGTAGGTGACGTCCCGGTCCCTTTCCTTAGGCTGCTGAGATTACCGATTGGCCTCAGCTGTTAAGTGAGATGAGGAATACTGAAGAAGCAATGGGCTTGACCGGAAAACATCAGAGCACTGGGCACAGGTAAGTATGGGTTTTTTTGTTTTTTTCTTCACCTTGCCTGGCCTCCTAGTGAAAAACTGTATATCCTGGACAACCCCTTTGAGTAAATGGAGTCACATTGCAACCTAGGGAGTACTACAATTGCTCAATCTTTTTGTAACTAAAAGTTAGAGTTTCAGCAACCTCAGGGTCACAATTCAACTTCATTCACTTACATTAGTGAAGGAGTCACAGGGCAACATACAACCCCCATCATGCGACCAAAGGTTGCCTTGTAGCCTCAGCCTACCTTTCAGCTGCATTGCTGGGTCTTTTAAGTGACTCATTGATGCAGCAAAGCAATAGTCCACTCCACAAAGGTAATAGACTCTAATGGTACCTTCTTCCTACACATGAGTCCCCCTTTGACAACAATAACAAAGGATTAAGTCCCGCCCTTCCTATTTCCGGTCGAAGATCTCTTTCCGGTTTTGAGAGTTTGCCATGTCTAGCAGGGGTATAGGCATACTGTTTCGTGGTTACGACGAGCCTGCTGCAGAACCTCATTTGCTAAATGCTATACAGTATATATATTCATTTGCCGAATGCTATATATATGTATAGCATTCGGCAAATGAACACTGATTCTGCAGCAGGCACGTCCTTGCTACGGGCAGGCAAGAGTTTTTCTCATTGGAATGAATAGTCCGATGTTAGACTCCGCCTCCTCAGACGAGCCTCTGGCAGAACCAGCGTTGATTGGCCAAATCACTGGCAACTGGCCAATCAACGCTGGTCTATTCATTTCAATGAGAAAAAGTCAACTGGTAACAGCATACTTACCTGCTCGTAGAAAGGACGAGCCTGCTACACAATCAGCCTTCATTTGCCGAATGCTATACACTGTATAGCATTCAGAAAATGAGGTTCTGCAGCAGGCTCGTCGTAACCCGAGGACCATACCCTGAAGTACATACCCAGCCCTGGTTAATTCACTAAGGAACAGGAAGTCTTCTTGCCGCCCTTCCATTGCGCATGTGCCAACCGGAAGTTCGCAGGGGGACTCATGTACAGGTTAATAGTCTTCCCCTCTACATAGTTAATAGTGTCCTAATTGTCTCAGCCTCACATAGATACTAGTAACCCCCAGAGAGAATAGTTCTCTCCCTCCTCTAGGTAATAGACCACATTCCCTCCACCCCACACTAGTGAACCGCTGGGGGCCTGGAGGACAATAGAAGAAATGCACTGCCAGGTGCTGCCTCAAAGCGGTGTAGAAAATGAAGATAAATATACAATTCACTAGTACAATGGCATGGAGAGAGGAAATTAGGGGCCTAGATGCAAGTGTGACCACGGTTATCCCTATAACTATGACACTGGTGGCCAGACCAGGTTACTGCAGTTCAGGTCCTATTCGCTAAAAATGAATGCCAAGATGCAGTGACTGTGTTCAACCACTTCACAGAGAACAGTGCTGTCTTCTTCCTGTTCCATTCTCTGTGTATCAGCTGCTGAGAACAGCTGATCCTTGTGCATGCCAGGTATCAGACTTTCACCAATCTCATATTGATTACCTATTTTTAGCCTGGAAAACCCCTGTAACTCTTACACTCCCCTTCTAATCCTCTGCCAGTTCAGTGTCACAAGTCTTTGGCCCTCTGTTTACATGACGTGGACATAGGACATACAGTACTGGGATGTGACGGCTCCAGCCACTGTCTACAGAAATGATTTCAAGAAGTACAACATGACTGCTACAATGGTCAAGTGCCCGTACAACACTCACAGCTCCAACCAATAAAATCAAAGACTAGCAGACAATCACTGACTAGTGGTGCTAAAATATTTGGGGTTAGAAAAATATTATCCTTTGTGCAATAATATACACCTTTTCTGGTAAATATACAACTGAGTAACACCATTAATGTCTAAAAATATTCAGCAGGATTATGGATCTATATGCTTATGTAATATTTGCCCCATATCATGCACTGGGCCCAGGCTGCATTCCCGGTCTGGGATTTTATATGCATGCACAATTCCCCACTATATGTTCCACTAGAGGCTCCCTGAGCTGCAATACAGGGGGTGTATACACAGAGCTCTGCTAGGTGCACAAGCCCTTAACTCCAAACAACTATGGCTATTATTTTACTACACAATGTGCCCTGATCTGACATGAACTCCATTTCTGCTAAGGTAAAGTATCATCCACAAAAAGACCTTTCCCACAATACTTTAAAACCAGAATGATACCTGGTGCTGCCAGAAGAGCATTGTTATAGTGAGCCTATCGCCTATATGAAATCTGGACTTTTCTGGTCAAGTGGTTATCCATTATAGTTATGGCCATGGCTGCCTTTGTCAAGTCCTAAGTAGTATAGCATGTGAAGTGGTAGAGACAAGACAGGGTCAAGATAGTCTGCATCTTCCTCTACTCAGAAAGCTTAACAGTTACACAAAAATGGCCATCAGTAATGACCGACCACTAGGAGACGCTCTTCCGTGCAATGGAGATGCAAACCTTTCCATAATAAATCAGATTATACTAGGGAAAATCTCACAGCTAAGAATACTGCCTAATTTCTCCCAAAGTCCATGGAAAGGGAAAAAAAAAATTACTACCGGATGGAGACACCGCCAGAGGTACCTGGTAGCTGCTTATCCTTTTTCCTATGATATATGTATGCTGGATTGCACCCAGAATGTATGCATACATACATACATAAATAAAAGACAGTGTGAGGAGATAGTGGTCAGCTTGCCGATTATATTTTAATATATATTATATTTAGGTCATCTGGAATGTCTATTGACATATATGACCAGCATATTTTCATAAAGTCTACCTTTATAATGCCACTTGTCTAGCTTTCACAATAGCACTAACCCTTTTTTGCCAATTTACCCATTGGCGCTATCAAACTGGTCAGTCTGGGCCTGAGTGTTACACTCAGGCCCAGACTGACCAGTTTGATGGCGCCCATGGGTCCTTACCCCAGCCTCGCCATTAATATACAGCTTGGAGTGTAGACTGATATACCCTTTTTACTCAATGTACCCTGATTGTACACCTCTTTACATTGTACTTGATGCTCCCTTATGGGTTTGGTCATCCCAATTTTCCCTATTTTTCATGCATGTCACCTACCTGGTGTTCATCAGCCATGACATTACTTGCGAACTCGAACACCAGCTCATTTGGTTGCACGGCGGTAGCCATCCTAGTGCATCCCCTTCCTACAACTCTTCATGAGAAGTATCTTGGATGGAATGAAACTGGTAAATCCAGGCCACTAAAGTGCTTCTTCAGGTTCAGTCATTAACACGAATATTTCTGATGATCAAAATCCAGGTGTCCGGTTTTCCTTTAGAGGGCAAGCAACAGATTTTCTTACGCCGTTTTTGTCATTGGGATGTACGGACCTGCAAAAAGTAACAAAAAACATAAGCTTACATATCTTACCTAAAAAAGCAAAAAACATCTAACCCATACAACGTAAAAACGTGACAACAATAATAGTGCGATAAATACATAAAATCATATTTGCAATGATATAACAGATGAGCCAGAACAAAAATTAAACGGTATGAGACCTCCTCTACCCGCTGTGACCTATGATAGCTTGAACAGATGGACTTAGGTTACCTCTTGTACAAGGAAATCATTACTGCTTGCCCCTGAAAGTACAGGATCAGTACAAAGCAATTCTATGTTGCACAGCAGCAGAATCCGAAATCAGATAAAAGAATAAAAATAACATAAAAGCTCACATACAATAACATCAACAGCCAACAGAGAATAGATACATTCCCTGAATTTCTTCTCTGACATTTTGCAGCTCTGGTCTACATTATAGCTTTGCTTATCACAAGAACAAGCTTGTGAACTACAGGAAGGAAACAGTGATGACCACGTCACGGCAAAAGAGAACATGCAAAGATCTGCACACCACAACCACTCCACCCCAGACACAGCTCAAGACTGAGGGGTAGAATGGAAACAGCTGTACAGGAGCCGAGTAGGACAGGAGTCTCAGGAGGGCAAAGTGTTAACCCTTCATTAATTGAAGGGGTAGATTGCAAAATACATCAAAAGATGCACAGAAAAAACTTTAGTAGAGTCAACTTTGAAAAGGTATATATATGAGGATGAGGTTTGTGTTATTTTCACACATGGGCTAGTCATGACATCTATTTTGGGCCGCAGTTTTCTGTATCTTCACACATGCCCAATTATGGAGATATGAACATTATCGTTGTACAGTAACAAAGAAAACCTAAACTATATATTTGATTTTTTAAAAGACTATAGTGCAAAATGGAAAAGTAAGATGAGAAGAGACAATCTTCTTTGTACAATGTAAGAAGGGCTACCTGAAGATCCACCAATCACAACGCGCTTTGCACCTGGGACCCCAGCGATGAGCTAGAATTTACAGGGAGGCTAAGCCCTAAGAGGTTAATTCCCCTGTAATGCCACCCCAAGGGAAATTAAGCTTTACACGATGAGCTGTCCATGCAGCGGGCATAGATGTAAGAGTTTCTCCAGAGTCTTCTTTGTGTTTTCTGTCTGCACTGGCTAATATATGGAGATTACAAGGGAAGGACTCCCCTTTTAAGCCACAGTGCACAATAGGGTCATTGAAAATATAGTTTCTAAACCAGGCAACAATTTTAAGGATTTTGACAACTACCGTATTTATTGAGTTCAGTGATATCTATTGTGGAAGAACAGAAGTATAATCCAGCATCTTGAACTGTGACAACAGTTAGAGGGGTTGTCCAAGATTTAAGATTTTATGGAGTATTCCTAGGATAGGCCATCAATATATGATCAGTCGGTAGCTGTCAGCTGATCCCCTGCACCAATTGGCTGTACAGGGCTGCTACTGATGCCTGTACTAAACATAACATGGAGGCAGATATCAACAGCCCTTACAAAAAGTATCATGAGAACTGCCGCTGCTCCTCCAACCTCTGGACAGTGTGTTCTCCGGTATTGCACAACCGACATGAACCGCCTTTAGTTTTTACTTGTTAACTGGAAATGCCTGAACCATCATTGCTCAGCTAGTTACATGATGAGTCTATAATGAAGTCAGTCTGTTTGCAGAACGTGTGGGCGTACTAGCAAGGACCCTCCTAGTACACAGGAAGACTGTGAAAACATCACATTATTAACCGTGCAGTTAAAAGGAGAACGGTTATCTTACACGCTCGGCTGTAGAGACTTTCCTAAGAGTTAAAATGATCAGATAGCAAATGATGGACACTTTAGAAAATAGGTAAAAGAATTCTACCGATTATATCCAGCACAAGTAAGGATTCTAGCGTCCAGAGACAGAAGAAAGACTCCATCATCCATACACAGTTTGTTAAAGGAGTATTATTGGCTTAACTATTATGACATATTCACTGCTGTGACCCACACCTGCAAGGTATTTATAGTTTCTTCAGATATAACAGAAATGTTTAGGGTCAGAAAACACCATTATTAAATAAGCGTCTTACTGTAATTGAATGTTTTTAGTTGCAGCCAAGGCTCTGTTCACACCAGCATTTTACTTCCGTGGATTTACTTCCACAGTATCATGAAAGCAGAACAATGGACAAAAAATATATGATAATGGCCATAACCCGACAGATCCCATTGACTATAGTAGGCACTATCTGTTTAGCATATCAGTCACCAAAACTACCTGCACTTGTTGCATGGGAATGGAGGTGGCTAGAGAGAAAATTTCAACTGGAATCAGTCGGTGTTTCAGCCTCTCTGTCCCCCATTCCGCATAAAAATCGGTAAAGAAAAAAGTCGTGCAAGAAGGACTTTTCTCTAACATTTTCAGCAGAAACTGAGCAGAAACCCGGCAGACCTCATTATAGTTTATGGGGTCCGCAGGTTTCCACGTGTAACCGTTTTTAAGCGGATAGGGTTTCCTTTGTTAAGGTCCCCAAGTGGACATAAAATATGGAGACCCAAATACTAGTGTGAATCTAACATAAAGACATAATAGTTGGGCAAGCAGTCTCAGGCGGTCTATGTTCCCCAAAAGACTATGCTACTAGGCACATATCACTAGAGCCCCAATCATAAATATGTAATAAAGCCCCCATTTACCATATGTCATCTATGTCATCTGGTGTATATTGTGGAGAAACCTTTGGGCCTGCTGAGTTTACAGGGCTCAATAGTGATTGCTACCTCTGCACCCCTTATAGCTACGCCTCTGCATCTAGCATCACATGGTCCCCATTCACAACCTATTCTTAGCAGAAAGATACCAAAAATCCAAGTATGAATGAGGACAGAATTTCTTATATGAAGAAATGCCAGCTAAACCCTATAGCACCATTATTATTATCATCTGACAGAACTAACACTATATTGCCATTAACATTAGTTACAATATAAAATTCCAATAGCCAACACCTGTAAGCAGTCAGTAATAAAAGTGTAAGACCGGTCTGATTTTAGACACACCTCACACAAGGGCACATTGGGTGAACAGCCCAGCACTCACAACTAAATGCTTTCCTAATCTCGATAACAGTCACTTGCATAGTAATCACTCCGCTATTGCCCACAGACCATTGCCTCGTAATTTCTAGAAATATGCAATAACTCCCCAAAAAAACATAATGGGTATAGCCTATCAGTGTGGCAACCATACCTCACCTCAGTCTTATCTGCAAAATCACATTTAAGCACACCATGGGTGGGAAGGGCTTTGGCCCTATTCAGTTGCCAAACTATCTGGATGTACCTCTATATCAGTATAAGTACAACCAGCGTGGTTCAAGATAAAAGGAGATTGGCAGATGGCTCTAGTCCCTTCCATGTCCTGAGCTCTGGACAAGTTCTACACAGATTTTTCCAGTGATTTCTTGCAGACACACACATAATGCATATTTTATCAATTGGAATAATTTGTACTCAAATGTTTAGATATTGCTCTGGTATATATGTTATGGTGCTCCTGATGTTAATTTTATATTCTCTCAGAATGTCCACCAAATGTGTCCAGCTCAGGTGGTCGCACATATTCAGTAGCTCAGTCCCAAAGCCCAAATCTCCTAGTTCATGTCACACTGTGCCACCTGACCAATTTGGCGCTAAGCCACCCCTTAGGGAGTTATTTAAGAGTTCCCCCAGTCTTCACCCTTTAACCCCATTCCAGGGAGACTACCAGGTGAGAGTGGTCCCAGTATAGGTGGTTTCTGACCAGGATACAGTCTGCTACAGGTTGAAGCTCAGTGGCAGGCAGCAGATAAACATGGTCATACACAAGCCAATGGCTGAAGACAGGCAGCTCAGGTACAGTAGTATAGGGCAAGCAAAGATCATATAGGAGTAGGTAGCAGTACAGAAGCAGAAGTGTGGTTAATAAAACAGGCCTAGCTCAATAAACGATAAACAGCAGTAAAGCAATATGGAACCCTCGCAGAATCTGTCTCAAGATTCAATATTGCTCAGGCAGAGAGCAGAAGACTAAACTAAGCAGAGCGTCAGGACCGGAGTTGTTATATAAAATTGTTGCGTATTTTCTGGTGGTGTTTGTGAATTTGAGCCGATGTCCTGTGACTCTCTGGTTATTCTCTTGCCACTGAGCTGTTGAGTTGGTGGGTGGGTATCTGCCTCAATGTATATTTGAGTTGGCTTGGTGTCTTTGAAGATGCGAGCTTCAGGTGTAACATTGTCCTCAGCCTATCGGGTCTTTCCGGGGTCTGTAAAAGGCTCACTGCTGGCTTCAGTTTCACCGGTTTTCTTTGTTACAAACTAGGATTCTTGGCCCAGTTTAGTAGGAGTGGTTTGTGGAGTTGCATGGTCTCAGGAGCTGAATTGGAAGTGGTGCGAGTTTTGACCTGTGTGAGAATCTGTTTTTGAGCTTTGTGAGAATCACTTTTCCTCTCCTCAAATTCCTGTTGTGTGTTTATGGTTGTGCTGCGCCTGTTAGTTCTCCAGCTGGTCCCATCCTAGTTGTTACTGTTTGCAGCTGCACCTATTCTTTCGTTAGGGGTGACCACCTTTAGTATCCCAGTCCCTAGCCTCTTATAGATCTCACCCCACCTGTCTGTTAGGTCTTTGCGTTCAGAGAGCTAGTAGTTGTTGGGGCCGAGCTTAGCTTGGGAACAGCTGACTAACACACTCAGGCAGGGCCTAGTCAGCTGTTGAAGCGCCAGGAACAGCTTTCCTACCCCATTTCCATAGTGGTGCTAGTAACATTCGGTATCACGGTTGCTTGGGCACTGACACTACCGTGACACAGAGGCAGTCAAGAAATGGCTGAGAAGAGCTCACATGTGTACTTGTTAGGCCTCATGGGCTGGACAGATACAGAAACAGAATGGAAGACACAGCAGGAGCAAGAATCAGAAACCGCACAGTGAAAACTAGAGGTAAGCCAAGGTCTGCCTTTATTAGAGAGAGCATGGCAACAGGCGCAGGGCTTTGCATGGTGGTGCAATAATTCCTGCTTTTGTGCATATTAAACAATATATGATCAGGCAGCTTAGTTGTTCATTTTTTGAGTAAGATCATTCATACAAAACAATCCCATCTTCAACAGGACAGCCGCATGATGGCTTCCCAAAATCTGCTATTTCTGACCACATTTAGGCTGCCTCTATACCTAGTATATTGAGGTCTGATCTCATCTACAAGTTCGTAATTCCTAACCCATACGAACCAAAGAAACAAAATGCACATTACAGAGTGCCCTAACCAGAGCCATAGCTATAGGGTGTGCAGAGGTAGACGGCATGGAGCCTCAAGAGAACCCAAAAGCATCTCTACAACATAAGGCGGCTCTAATACTATAGACAGCACATAGTAAGTGGGGCCTCATTACATATTTTGCATTGAGCCTTGGAACTTCCAAGTTACGCCTCTGGCCCTAATATTTGTGCTCATTTTTATGACATACCTAAAACGACATAGATGCCTTTGTATACTTCAGATTTTCACAAGCTATATACTGGTCAGGCATAACATTAAATCCATTAATAGGAAAGTGAATGACACCCAATTACCTTGTGACAATGGTAACTTTCAATATGTGGGGTCTTGTGGAGTGTTCCTGTAATGCAGTGGTTAGTATTGACCAAATGTGATCAAAGGAAGGATAGGGTCATGGACATCTAAGGCTCATTGGTCACATAGGGACAGAAGGCTAGCCCATCTCGTTCAATCTGCAGCACAAATGGCTAAAAAAGTCAATCCAGGCTACAAAAGAAGAAAACACAGTGCTACAAGGCTTGGGGCAGAGCTTCTGGCCAGTCAGACCTTACATGGCAAAAATGGGCCTACAATGGGCACCACGAGCATCAGAACTGGACCTTGGAACAACAGAAGAAGGTGGTCCTGGGTCTGATAAATGAAGTTTTATTTTATATCAGGTGAACAGATGTATGTGTGTGTTTTGTTTGTTTTTTTAGCTGTGGAGCATTTGGCATCAGGGTAAACTATGGAAACAAGGCAGGCAGAGACATAGCAATATACTATTGGATTAACTTGGCTTTCATATAGATGTGAATCTGATAGGTACCCCCTCCCCCTCCAACCACCTAATAACCGCTATAGGCTAAATACACCTGACTATCCTTTATCTGTAATTGTGGGCCAATAAAATACTGAATATGGAGGCTGTGGCTACAATTGCTTTTAGTATGTCTGATCAAATAAATGACTAAATTACATCCTCAAGATACCATATAAATACAGCTTCTAGTATAAATGCATCTAGTATAATACAGCTTCTACTGTATTTGAGTTTTCTGTTCAGTATCTGCCCTTTAACTACTGTATATAAGGTAGAAGAAAATCACTCTGGTTACATTTCTGCCTTTCTGCTTGCCATTTTCTCTTCTGCTTGACTTGAGGGACAAGTAACAGGAGTTGCGGTAATTTTAGGCTGTTCATCTCTTCAATGGTAGAACTAGGAACGTACTTCATAATGACACTACAACCTTCTTAAATGAGACAGTGATGGACCCCATACAATATATCTACGGACAGGGGTTGTCTTCTCAATCTGAGCTCACTAATGCTGGATTTCGACATTTAATTTCAGTATCAGTCTTTATATACACTCCTGATTTTAGTTAAAATAAATAAACAAACAAAAAATGCATTAACTGTACAGAAATTCAGCATATGGGAATCTGGAAAGCATATCTCATCTTGCACATTATTGGTGGGTGTCCATTCCTGACAAAGCTGAATGTACAAAGCAAATGCGGAAAGAACAGCGGCTCTGGCTTTCTCCTTGTGTCTTGCAGAGCTACGTATGACTACATCATGGCAGGCTGCAGGTGCTTTTCACTTTAGACCGGCTCACCCACTAAGAGACAGGCCAGAACCGTATTGCCACTGGAAGTGGAGAAACAGGTGAGGCCTGTTGGTACAAGGTACGAGGCTAATTTGACTCCCCATCCCCCATTACTATGTTTGTGCACACTTACTTACAACCTTAGCGGTAACACTGAGAACATCTGCCTGATGCTTCATTATTTAGGCTCTTTCCCTAAGTTTGTTTGTACATTTAAAACAGCCATTCCTATTGAATGGAGAGCCATTTGCAAGAACGGGGCTTTAAATATAATACATGACCCTAAATAAATGCATTTACCCTACATGCAAACCAGATGAATGCCTAAAGCTTGCCATAGTCAGGAGATAGCTGTCAACCAAACTTGGCTTTCTAGGTTCTCCACAAAAATATGCATGCTTAGCGTGGTCGAGTATGCATGTTCATCTCCATAGAAAAATGAGAATAAACCTCTGCCAAGCACCTCTAAAACCCATCAGGATGATCATCTGTGTCATTGCCAGCAGACAGATATAGGTTCACAGTTACATTTGTTGATCCAGAGGAAGGTAAAAAACCCCATGAGGCTTATGCCAATTGCCCTATGTTATAGGCCTCGCTGCCGGGGCCCTCAAACAATATGACTAACAAATCCCACTGCTAGGGCCAAGCCAACTAAAATCATATTTTTATAGCCAATTTTACTTTATACCCCTAATCATATAAAATAACTCAAGCCCATTTGTAATATGATTGGTCACCGAACCCCCAAAGTTTCAACACAATGGATGGTTCACCGTTTATCTTTAGCTGCAATGCTACATTTGCCATTGCTTTAATAACATTTCTATAATTTTGCTTTTCCAAGTGTGCACAAATCTATGTACTCAAAAATATTTATATGAGAGGATGAATATAATATAGCCAGTTTACCCAAGAACATCACCAATCCAGGTTATTTTGGAATCGTGGCTGGTAAAGCCTGTGAGATGTGGCAGAACAGCCCCGATACCCCACCACAATTCATGCAATGGTTTGTGTCGAGCCTCCCCCGGCCCAGGGATTGGTCCATTGCATGTCGGAGGTAGAAGAGGGCAGTGATAGGAGTGATCCCAGGAGGAGAGCTGGGCTTCAGCAACTGTATCATGGCCTCCAACTCCACCAATATTGTACAGATGAAGAGCAGAAAACTTGGGGGGTGTATGGCGTGTATACTCCACTTGTGGTTGAAGCCCAAATGGAAATTCTGGCTCCCTCATATAGCTTTCAGAGTGTGAGAGTAAGGTTGCATTCATACAGAGTAACGTTGGCGTTTTTTGTGCTTATTTTGGCACATAGCGCCGCGTTAACACCGCGCTATTTTGCGGTCACGTTAAATGGCGCAAACGCGGCGTTAAGTGCCAAAATAAGCACAAAAACGCCAACGTTACTCTGTGTGAATGCAGCCTAAGGGTGAGACAAACATAACATTCACAGTCATAGTAGTCCTTTGAACACTGGATAACAGTAATAACTAGTCACTAAATTCAGCATCTATTATCAGGGTACAAAGTGGGGGTGGTCCCAGTATGCAGTTATATTGCAGCAATATGGAAATGTGATGTCCAAGGTAAAAGCTTGATATTAATAACACTGTTGTGTATTCCTCAAAATATATACCTTGGTAACAGTATTCATAGGCTGCAAATTGCAAGTTAAAAACCACTCGATGGACAAGTGGGTGCACTACACTTTGTGCTTCAGAAAGGACACTTAACCCCATGAATACTCACATTACATGGACAATTCAACCAATGAGACTCGGAGCAACCATCACACTAAAACGTCATACTCTGAAGTTGCTCAATCTATTCCATATTGTTCTGGCTTTGCACCAAAGATTATATGTGTATAACCATGTTTAATGCCCAGAGGAGACAAAGCTTATACTTTACAATCTTAAGACTATTGTGAATCAGCTGAAGGGTCGAGGATACCAGAAGAAGAGCAGATTGGAACTCAGGAGGGACATGGTGGATCAGTCAATAGAAGGACATCGAAAGGCAAATGAAACTGCTAACCAGCGTCAGCGCTTATCCGCTATAAGGGAGAGTTGAATCGCCCATGACATTTACGCCTATGATCTGCAAATACTAACCTGGGTATGATAAAATACACACCTTCTATATGTGCTGAAAATCAAGTGACTAGAATAACATTTTGGCCAATTGTTTCTATAGGAGATATTTTACAAGCTCACATGTAATGTAGAGCACCAAGTAATATTTTACAGACTGAGACGCAACACTTTGATAAGGATTTCTGAGACTGTCTATTGTGTTGGTCACTTCCATTGTTTAGCTCTGTCATTACATCAAGACAGTGAACTGATGGCGGCGCCGGCTTTGTTACATGATGATCATCAAGTGCATACGATAGAGCTTACTCGCAATAATAAGGTCTGTCGGGTTTCTGTTACCCAACCAAACCATTTTACCAGCATGCTGCACTATTTTTGTCCTGCAATGGAGGTTCCAAATAGTCTCCATCATTTCTGTGAACATAGCCTAGCTGTACTGCAACACAAGAAGTGGACTAGATGAAGGAATACATCACACCATCTTCCACAAGGTTTTATTTGCAAGAACCAAGATGGGTCTCATATGCTTTTTAGCTCTATTAGCCAAATCCAAAAATGACCAAGACAGCAGTGATCCAAAAGACAAAAGCAAGGACATCTGCCGTATTTATCTTTATAGTCTAGTCATTTATATTGGGGTTATGAGCTAACTTTACAGGATATAGACTGGTCTTACAGAATAAAGTCACTACATGGTATAAAACATTAAAACATACAATAAAAATACCCTATAAATAAGAAAAAGGCTTATTATCTGGCCTATGATCATAGCACCAACCTGAAGCCCTCTGGAGGGAAGAGGCCGATTCCTTACCGTGTGCAATATTCACAATGAGGGAGACTCTGGGCTGAGAACCATCTCTGAACCTTATTCCTATTTTCAGTTTGGAACTGACAGCAATCGCCAGTCACAGCCCAGGGAGGGCCGGCTGCTATTACCGACCAGGACCTGAAATTCCAGTTCTCTTACATTGCTGCCTGCTTTCCTAGGCAAGCTGGCCCAGCCTACATGGTATCAGGTTGCACAGAGCGAGCATTTGTAGCACCTTGCAAAACAAACATATCACATACCTGGATGTGCCTATACCTGTTGACTTCACCATTAACCCTGTCCATGCTGAATGCAGATTCAAAACAAAGCATGTATATTCCACAATAAAAAAACAAGGCCTTATGTATTGGTTTTCATAAAAATATATAAGCAAAAGAAAATTAAGAAATACCCCCCTCCCACTGCTAATAATAAAAATATAACTTAGGGATCGCATTATGATACAAAATCTAAAAAAATGCATCTGTCTGCAGTAAATATTTGCCAAGTAGCCCACCCAACTGCAAAAATATGCTAAGAAAATTCACATAGGGCACTACATGTAAAATAAGACACAGCCGGATGTCACTTCCATGGCACATTAGTACAGTGTATATATTAGAGCTGGTTGCACCCCCCATTATCTGGAGTACATAGAGTATCCGGTTTCTATTTCACAACTGTGCCTTTTACTTTCCTGAGTTATCGCTGTTTAGTGCCAGTATCACTATGTCATGTTAGATGAGAATTTTCATTTTCTGTTTATAGGCAGCACTGGGAGCTTCTTTCTATAAATGACTAATTAATATAAATATAATCTATATACATATCATACATAGTAGAACTAATCTTGGACCCAAAATTGTATCTTTATACTTTTCAATAATGGGCATGGTTTAACCATTTGCGATCCCCACTTACAGTCATGTCAATGTATAGATACTTACGGTATATCTTTGCCATATTGTATGGTAAAATCTATAAGTCACTGTAATTGTATACACCTCTACAAAACCATTACATCCTCCACAAGTCGAGCTTCTCTTTAGCCAGCAACAACCAGAGCTTCTTACAGAGTTGGTTACTGCCCCTTCTAATCACTCATCGACCTCCATACGCCCCAACCCAAGACCCCCCCCCCCCCATACCCACCACCCTCTTTGCTTTGGCAGTGCCAAATGTCTATTTGGACATGCCAATAAAGCTTTTTGATTTAATACTAGTAACAATGGAAAATACCTTTAGGATCAATTTACCATAAGAAATGAGAAAAAAAAACTCCCCAAAAAACTGAAGTGTATGCATTTTGTACTGAAAAAAACATTATTGTGGTCATAGCATTTTCTGGGACAAGAAAGTACCTTTTACAATATGGATCACATGTTTATAGATGACCACTTAGCACTTTATATGGATATAGTGTGTACATAGTGTAGGAGATTTATCAATTCCATAGGGTGCATACACATAAATATTAAATAACAAATGTCTCACACCACAAAGGGGCAAAAGTCCCTCTATCATAAAGTACCAACGAATAGCATTGCTTCCACTATCTAACTACAGTACTGGCAGTGGCACTACTGCCAGTACTTTAGTTAGCGGAAGGAATGCTATTCTTTTATACTTTTTGTTAAACGTCCTTTTGCCACTTTGTGATGTGAGACTTTTACCCCTTCATCGCGGTGTCGGGAAATATGTTTTCTGGTCACCTTGCTTAGAACATTTATTAGTAGTGAGGTCCCCTGATGATTGGTGGCGATGCACCCTGAAACGTGTAGGGACTGTAAGAGACTAGTTTTTGTTGAGGGTACAGTTTGGGACTGCCCTTGTCAGGGTGGGAGTCAATCTAGAGATACAGGTACAGCACCTGAGGGATAGCCTAGGGACTGTCATGGTTGTCCTAGGATTCTGTCTTCATCTCACTACCTACGTGACTATGGACTGGGAAAGATCTAACCATATTTTTTTCTGGTGACCCATTTGGTTACATAAGGTGTTAGTGTGCTGACCCTCTGATATTTGGACCACCATATCCCAATATTGTATTGTACCAATGTTTGCCATATTTTCACTCTTATTTTTCTAAGAATTTTTAGGGGTATTTATTCAATGTTAAGTTTTATAAATTTTTCCCATCAGTGCTTAGTTGTTTTGTTTTTGGAATAATGTAGCTATATTTGTCTAATTTTACAACCCTTGTAATAGTGACATTGTGACCGTGGGTGTCAGTAGCTGTCGACAGCCATCAAAGTTGTATGCACAACAGTCACTAGAACTGTTTTTTTATGGAAAACTTTCAATGAGGAACATCCCAGCTACCAGGCATACCACGATCCAGTCACCATCACACCCACCAAAGACCAGAATTGCTGCTGGAGCATGTTTCATTAACGTAAGTTAGTGTAATATTTTCATAGTCCATTCCCTTTTCTTTTAGGCTAGATGTGTCTCTTTCTATCATAAAGTCAGTATTACTTTTCCATCTATGTACATGACAAATGTGTTACCAAGCAAGTCCTTCAAGCCGGCTCAAGATTTCCATAAGCTATGACATAAATGTTTAATAGATGGGAGTTCCAGAGGCAAACTCTCTTTTTCAAAAGTAGTGAGGTGTTGGCCATATACTTGCCAAATTTCCTAGAATGCCTGTTGGCTCCTGAAAATGTGGTCAGATGTCCTGGACGCCACTGAAACTTTATGGAAGGGAGAGCTTTCCAAAATTTCTCTGTATCCAGTTTACATAGAGCGCTAAAGGTGGGTGGTGGGGTTTAATGCAGCACAGACAAGGCAATTTATTCACAACTAGGGGCCAACATGGTGGCTCAGTGGTTAGCACTGCAGCCTTGCAGCGCTGGAGTCCTGGGTTCGAATCCTGCCAGGAACAACATCTGCAAGGAGTTTGTATGTTCTCCCCGTGATTGCATGGATTTCCTCCCATTCTACAAAGACATACTGATAGGATTAAAAATGTACATTGTGATCCCTATTTGGGGCTCACAATCTACATTAGAAAAAAAAAAAATTATTCACAACTATACAGCCATAAATAGAGTGAGGAGGGGCTCGGTAAAAGAGTCATGACTTACATAAAGGATGTGGTATATAAAAGGGGCACAAAGATCTATATCCTTACAGACAATTTTCAAAAGTTGGCAAGCGTGCAATAAGGCAGAGAGGCAGGGGCGAGCCAGTCTATAAGTGTGCAACTCTCCATTAAAGGGATTCTACTACTAAATCAACATTTTATCTAATTACCACGTCGGAAAAGCCGTAAGAAAGGCTATTCGTCTCTTACCTTTAGACGTGGTCTCCGCGGCGCCGTTCCTTAGAAATACCGGTTTTAACCGGTATGCAATGAGTTCTTCTCAGCAATGAGGGCAGGCACCAGCACTCAAACGGCGATGGGGGCGTCCCCACTGCTGCCAGAGAGCTCACTCCAGCGCCGCCTCCTTCAGCTGTAACCCCGCCTCTTCTGTCTTCCGTCTCGGTTCAACCTCCAACGCCTGCGCAGTATGCTCAATACAGGTGCGTACTGCGCAGGCGTCGGAGGTTGGACCGAGACGGAAGACAGAAGAGGCGGGGTTGAGCTGTTTGAGCACTGGGGCCCGCCCTCATTACTGCGAAGAACTCATTTGCATACCGGTTAAAACCGGTATTTCTAAGGAATTGCGCCGTGGAGACCACGTCTAAAGGTAAGAGACAAATAGCCTTTATTAAGGCTATTCCGACGTGGTAATTAGAAAAAATGTTGATTTAGTGGTAGAATCCCTTCAAAGTCTAGTGGAGAAAGCCTAGCCTGCTATTTCTGCTATACCACATCGCCAGCTACAGACCCATACTGTAACACTACACAACCACTTCAAATTGCCAAAGTTCTCCAAACATGAGACGATAGCAAGGTTGCTTTCTGTGTACTTCTCTAAATCGTCCTCATTTACAGCAGAAACACAAACAAGTGGTTTATGTAGAAAAATGGGAAGATAAAACCTCAGTGAGGAAGCAAATGTTCCCCTGAAGCTGAAGTGATAGCAATAAATGCACCTTAAGGGACTGCAGAAGTTCAGTACAAGCATTTTGCATGTTTAAGGGGATGACAATCCTGATGTGATCAATTAACCCGCACCATACTTCCCTGGCATACAGCTGACTGTGCCAAGGTGGGCTGCAGTCTGCAAGGCATTTCCCTACAGCGACCAATAGAAAACTAATGTATGTGGTGCCCATTCAAGGGCAGTTCAAGTCTGCCACAACCAGAGGAACTCATATACAGAGTCTTATAACACTCTAACATGTTCTCATGCAAACATCACACTAGCACACAACATAGCGTTCTAAGAAAAGATGCTCCAAAATTGTTGCTTTGTGAGGAATTCTATCATTTACTAAAAAAAGACATGTCAGGAGAAATGACAGGTCCTCTATGAATATTGCAGTTCTTACCTACACAGTAATTGTAGGGCTGGACAGATCACATGATCCATGTAGACAGTGCACTGAGGAAACACGCCCCAGACATGTCAATAGAAAAGGGCTTCAGAAACAAGGTCCTATTAACCTAGAGCAGTCTAAGCAGATTCTAAAGCTTCCAATAGTTTGTTCAATCTATTTTTAAGGATGTGCACATACTATATGAAAGTCTTTGTGAACAGTTCATTTACAGAACACAGGCTTTCGTAAATGGCATAATATTCCACTATTGGCATTGGAAGGGCAGAATCAGAATTGCTTCTGCTTGCAAAGAGAAAATCAATAATGTTTATTTTCTCACCTCTTTAGTAGGGGAGCAACAACCCTCTTTCCTTCCCAGGTAACTGTCGGATGTAGGAGGGCCTACAGACTGGGACTCCTTGAACAATAGTGAACCAAGACGCTAGAAATCCTTGCCTCCTTGTGGTTCTACTGACTATAATATATACACAGTGTGGGACAGAAGAGCCATGGGCAGGCAGGGACTCCCGGCATCATAAATCACTATAGTGCAAGGAGTCTCGATCTCTTGACTGGCTGGAAAAAAACGGTCGATGTATGGTCCCTATTCCCAGTGTACATTGGGCCTAAGGCCTCGTTCACATCTGCACATGGGTTTCCGTTCAGGGAGTCCACTTGGGGACCCCACGAATGGAAACCTAATCCACATAAAAAGCAACTACCTAAGGAAACATGCAGACCCCATAGACTATAATGGGAACCGTATGGTTTGTGCACGAAAAATGTGGAGAGAAAAGTGCTGCTTGCAGGACTTTTCTCTCCGCATTTTTCATGCGGAGAGGGGAACAAAATGGCCCGAACGCTGATGTGAACCAAGCCTAACAAGCTGTGATCCATTTATCTGATGTTACTTGCAGCAGCACCCACAGTAGCAGCATCAGGAAGGTACTTTTAATGCTGCTCCCCGACGTCAAACACCCCAAATACACAAATGTACTAGTAGAATATTTGTTACAATAACAGTAATAATAAATGCACACAAGCGTTTAGCCTTGAGGTAAAAATTAAACAAAAAAAAAAAAAGGTGACAAAAAAATTGTTCAGTATTACCCAGAATAGATTAAGTTTTTAAGAAAAATATTCTAAGCATCAAAGGTCTTCAGTTTATGCACAAGCAATGCATTATCTGAAATGCTAAGAGAGCCCTCTATTAAAGGACAGATCAAAGTCTCCCCCTCCCACCGATTAACTGTGCGCCCCAAATAGCAGGGACATCTAAGAGGGCTATGGATGATTAGCTAGCCTTTAAGGCAAATATCTGGGAGTCAAAGGTCAGTAAAGCTGCAGCCAGCGCCATTATCAACAAAGAGAAGTACAAAGTCACTAAACAAATCACTTTGCTCTGTTACTTATACTGCACTCTGCTCAACTATCTGCTAATACTTGTGAATACATTGTATTCCTGTACAGGTATATAGATCTATATGATGAGGAGTGGAAGTCACAACTAAACTTGTATATAAGCATCAGCCAACTTCTTTACGATTGTATTAGGATTCCTAGTAGGAAAGAGTGCTATAGAGAATTATTGTATTACTTACTAAATGCGAAGAAATAAATATTTGGCCTTTTGTTTTTGTAATAATATGCAAATGTATTTCAATAGAAACTTTTAATGGACTCTGCGACTAGTTGTCGGCACTAATACCCTTCACATGACTAGTGTATCTACACAAACTCCATTAGAACTAGAAATCTACCAATATGACAGGCAGAAAAACATCGTATGTGACCGTCGAGGAGACTAAACGGAATCTGTCCCTCCAAACTATCAGAACGGGAAACGTCATTAGAATATCAATAGTGCAGTATTGTAACTACAAGCAATGACATCTCAGAATACAGATATTAAGATTTACAAAAAGGGCCTATTAAAAAAACACCTAAAGTCCAAAAAAAATGATTGAATGACTCAGGGGAATTCTACCATCCAAACGTGGCCTGAGATTCTGAAGCAAAGGAGTTTCTTTGCAGTTTTCAGTTGAGTTTTATCACAACACTTCTGTTACAGGAACAAGAGATATAACCTCATATTATACAATATATGACCAGACTCAAGGCTAAATCCCCACATAGCACTGGTAGTCACAACACTGTTATATAGTCCAATCTACAGATTTCCCTTATGTAAATAACCTCTCCCTGCTAAAAGTACAATATGAAATTCCCCTTTACTGGCCTGCTTACACATAATAGTAAGGGCTACAGTCTCCGACTCATTCCCACAGCCTGATACTTGCCAATTCTGCAGCAATCTCCTGCAAGGACTCCTTTATAAATGGATGATAGTGATTCAATATGCAACAAACTATGTATCCAATTATTTATACAATATCGCTAAATATATATTACAATTATTAAACCTTTTATTTTGAAGCGGGAGTTGGAGTCGGTATGGCGAACTCCACAGCCAGTCCTTCAGAAACACCTAACAGGTCACTTATCAAAAAAATTACCCCATGTAAAATGGGCCATTAAAGCTCATAGAATATATAAATAGCACTTTAACATCAATTAAAAAGTAGATGCATCTAATCAGTAAATTAGATTCCTAAAACTAGTCATACACATTAGATGTCTGGCGGCTGAACCTGCCAATTTTGGCAATACCGGCAGACTAGCTAATGTCTATAAGGGAAAAGAGCGTGCCAACCCTTCCCAGAGGGTAAATGTTACTGGAAAGAAGGATAGCGCATGTTGCATTTGGAAGTGCATGATCTTTAGGTTTCTGGCAGTGGCTTACTCTCCTGTCCCTATAAGCAACACGCAAATATTACGATCATTACACAATACTCATGGGTGCTGGGGGACTGGAAGAGATAAATACAAGAAAAACAAAGACTACAGTAGAAATGATGAGAATTTGATCATTCTTGACTGCATAAGTGGTGGAAGAAGCATGGATGAGGAGCCGTAACACAAGTGTTAGGATTACAAAAGAAGATAACATCTCCATAGATAACACTATCTAAGGAAGAGCAAAATGACCAAAAATAGTTTTTATTGGAGAGGTCAATCTCACATGCAGACCATATCTAGTTGTATAGTTCAATCCAAAAGAGACTTAAATGGCTTAAACTTTTTGGTTTTTTACAAACTTGTTTGAATGAACAATAGGCATTTTTAATGAGACTTTAATTAAAGCTATATTTTATATATTCTTCTATACACTTTAAAAACGTTTTTATTATATCTTTGAGAGCCATCATAAAGCCACTTGAAATTGATTTATCCATAGATAACACCACTGAGGGCGGGTTCACACCAGCGCCCGATCTCCGTTAGGCAGGTTTCCGTTTTCTGTCGGCAGGTGTCTGCCCGTGAGCGTCTTCTGCTCTCCGTTGCGAAACCGTTTTTTTTTTAACCGGACACAAAGTCCTGCACGTCCGACTCTGTGTCCGGTTAAAAAGAAACAGTTTCGCCACAGAGAGCAGAAGACGCTCACGGGCGCTCACCGGCGGACACTTTGCAACCCCATTCAAATGAGTGGGTTTGAAAACTGCCTGCTGGTTTCCGTCTCCTGTCCAGTTTCGCGGGCAGAAAACGGAAACCTGTAAAACGGAGATCAGGCACTGGTGTGAACCCGCCCTAACTCATCATTGAATCCCCTACTGACAATAGATGATGACACAGCTTATCTAATCCCCCACCCTGCACAGACCATAAGTACCTGTGAGACCTGCGCAGTATAGATGGAGTGCCATCCCATCCCCTACTAACAATAGATGAAGTCATGGCTTATCTACTCCCCCTCCCTACACAAAATACATCCAGAAAACTCTCCCAAAGATTTCCATGAGTTGGATCCAATCCGTTGCTGCTAAGTAGATCAAAAAATTGCTGTTAACATAGCAGAGAAGAAGCTCAGGCAAGATGGCAGCTCCCATAGTCATGTACTGATCATTAAATAATAATAATAAAAAATATTCTACAATCGGTAAAAAAAAATTTTGAAAAAAAGTCAGATTTCACCATCTGCGTTTAATAAATAAATAAATACCAATGCATTCCCTTTAAGTCATAGACAATACAGCTTGATCCCCCAGTTCCACATAAACATGCTCATTCTGACCATACAAGTGGATATTTCTAAGGGGAAATAAGAGATTGTAAGCGGATAAAGGTAAATTGTTGGGGCAAATCTGCTTATCGAGTCCTGTGTAGAGCTTGTGTCTGTTTCAATACATTCTGTGGTATCACAAGCAATGCAATATAAAAAACATGGTAGACGTCTCTTAAAATGTCTAGACAGTATAAAACCTGTCTCTGTAAGTGTACTTGTAAATCTGCGGCATGCTGTCCTATTGAGTATATATTAGGGGGTGGTCTTTAGACATGAAGCTTTAACACCACAGTCTTTGCACATCTGTTACGTTGCTAGTGGTTCAACTGACAGGAAGCCCAAAAGCAGATATGCAATACTAGTGACAAATATTTCCTGCCTTTCCGGCATCAGTTTTGTTTCTTCATTAGTTAAAAATAATCTACATTTATCATTAGAAGAAAGGACTATGCTAGCTGCTAGATTTCCTAAAAGCCATCACACATAATGTACTAGTCGTTACAGTACCCATTGTGTGATAGGCCCTGCTCACATTAGGTGCTTCTGGTCAATGTATAAGCTATACACTGTGTTGACCGACACCTCTGATAACAGTCACTGTATAAAAAAAAAAAAAAAAAAAAGTTCTATACATCCAAGACTTCCTTCGAATGAATGGAGCCCTATAGATCAGTTTGGTGTATACATTAGAATCTATTCCCGACATATTGAGCAATTAATATGCTTACACAAGTTTGCAATTTGTTGCATTTTGTCATTTACAAAGCCTGTCTATACGCACCATGGCGTTATATGCATGGCATAGTGGGGTGTCCCTTTGCGCTAGACCCCTCTGTTAGCCAAAGCAGAACTCAGCTCAACCATATATTACATAGTCACCTATTTATTTGAATGGGCGCCATGTAATATCATGTTAACACCTATGCTCAGCCTCCCATATCTTCACCAGCAACTATAACTGATGTTAAGGGGGTCTAATTTACAGAATCAGTGGTCCAGATAGAATACTCCTGTAATAAAACAGCTGTGGGACAGCTCACTTGCCAGCTTTGCTGTATAGACGGAGACAGGATTAGATGAAGGCAGGGATATAACAACAATTGTACTGTACTGCTGGAGGTCTAGATTAAGCTGGCCATACAACAGTAGATGTTGGGAGACAGCTATGCCACCCGTATTGACTCCTCTATAAATATGCATATTTAGCACATCATACATACATGCATACATACATACATACATAACTAGTAGAGGGAAATACTGCTATTGAGACTCAGTTTCTGCAGAAACAAAAGGTCAGACATGTCAAAATCCCACATGCCTGATCCTTCTTATACCTGACATTTACTGTTGGTGGAAAGGCAAGAAACCACCATACACATCAGACTAACAATGTACCCAACAAAAATCATTTCAGTCAGTTTAAGGCTCCATGCCCATGGACATGTACTGTGTCAGTGTGCTAGCCATCTTTTTAATGGCTTACACACTGACCTATTATTTTCTATTGTTGCAAACACACACCCTTATTGTAGGGGGTTGTGAGCCCAGGGCAAAACTAAGGAGTGGTCCGTCCTATACCTGCCAATTTTGCAGTTTTGCTCACTGAAGGAAATAAATGGGTTCTATGAAGCACTATGTTCCCTGCCCTACCGCATTACAACTTCTAGCCACAATAGATCTGTGACCTACAAGTTGCGGACAGTACTCGCCTCTCCATTCCCCGACCCCTCCTGCTCCTTCCTGTTTCAGGCACACATGACACACCGCAGAAGTGCCCCTGGAAAACTAGAAGAGCACGGGGAACAGTGATGTACTAATATCACTTCTATATGAGGGCAGTGATGGAAACCTGGCCACTATATGGGGGGACACTGTGTGGGAGACAACTTGTGGGGACCATTTTACTGTATAGGCCATTATAATTTATGGGGCCAACATATGAAATACGGCCTGCAACTTCAAATTTTGTTTTTACTTGCAGCCCATACACATAGCAGAGTTGGAGACCCCGTTGCAAATTTGAGTACATCTGTCCATTATTTCTATTATGAAAACTTAAATATACAGTGACAAGACACACTATATATATATATATATATATATATATATATATTCTATAACAAAATAGTTCCTCTCCACCAAAAGTGAACACCTCTGCATGAAGTACTTGTAGATTATACAAGTACAAGGTTTCTTTGCTGATTCAGGAGCATTATCAAAGATGGTATTCATATCAGGACAGACAGTAACTCATGAAGGATGAGAATACTGTAAGGAAACTAGCAGAGACCTTTAGTGATCTCATCCGTCACATGTCTATTAAAACCCGCATATAATCCAGCTGTGTAATGAGAAGTGTATCCCCCCATCCCCCACTACACGGGGTGGACGGTTCCTATTCCATTACAAATAAGGCAGTTCAGCAAACACACCACAATTCATCCACTGGTCATATGACTGTCTATAGGGGAGGAAGAAGGAGAAAACATATTCTAATACTATAGTGCATACTAGGACAAAGAGGAGGTTGAAATACTCCTCTAGTCTGAAGGCTAAACACCAGAAATCCTTCAGGAGTCAAATATACGGTTATTACCTAAATCTCTCCCTTTCTGGTAGCTACTGAAACATAAAGAGGTTAGGTTACAGATATTTTGTGGCAGCCTGTATTCTGCGTCCCATGGGCAATCTATAGCCATTAGTATATAGTTTGTATAAGGCCTGCAAGTGTGAATATTAGAGACCGCGTTTCAATACCAGGTTCTCACGTAATACACGTCACTTTCAGTTTTAACCATTTATGACCTGTACTTTCCATGGACAGTGGCCATTTAGAACTGACTGCTGAACATAATGTCACAGGCCTGTGAAGTGGTAAGAGCCACTCGCCCAAGCAATGCAACCACTTCCACCAACCTGACATGGATGGCTTATCCTAAGGATATTCTAGTCCTGGAAAACCATCAAATGTGCCAATTTATACAGATGAGCGACAACAAGAGACATCCACTCAGCATCTTATTGCCTTCACATAGATCTCAAGATGTAACGCAGCATGGGGTAAGGGGAGTAAACATTTTCGACCAATCTCAACATAGAATTCAGCATAAAATACTCCATTTCTTCGGGGCGGCACTAGTTAACAATGACGTTACATCTCCTTACAAATGAAGAGCATATGTTACATGTACTGTATAGAGTCAGTGAAGAGTCCTCCACCCCAGAACCTCATATTTCCACACACTAATGGCTTGCATGTGAGCTCTAAACAGACCTTAAAAGACCCAAAGATGTCTTACTACCATGAATATGCTGAACCATCTGTCGGAGAATCCCTTGCTCCGCACCATTCCTATGATCAGAGCCGTCCTCCACAACACTAGAAATTGCTTCTGAACAGTCCAAGTCTGAAGAAAAGCTCTTACTGAGAAATATACAGTGCTGAATGGCTTCATGGAGCCAAGGGAATATTCACACGTGCGGTTGGGGTGCGAATGAAACCTGCTTCTAAAAGAAAAGCACATTTATTTTACAAGTCTCAATTACTGTATAACAAATTGCAGGAAACTGAGGAAAAACTGCATCAGGTTCTTTATACAGATATGAACTGCCCTGCAATGTCTGAATATCCCCCAATTCTTCTTCTAGTGACAGGTCTAGGAGCAGCTTACTACCCTCTCCCTGCTGAGAAGCATGTATATGTATGATGGGAGGAGGTTCAGAAAGAACAGCTAATGGACAAACTATTGTTCAGCCATCAGAGGGTGTTTAAATGTATTTTAGCAGAAAAACTCAAGCATTTCATATAAAAACCACATGTGGTTTTTCAAAAACTCATATGCAGTTTTTATATTAAGCCTCATGTGTTTTTCAGGAAAAATACATAATATAAACCCAGTTTAAAGGCATATGGTTACAGTTACAGCACACCGGAGGTCCTGCCCTCTAACTACCTCATTTTGACAGCAGTGAGGGTGCATCCATTGAGGTCTAAGGTCCCATGCAGTGTAAAAGCTGATTTTTTTGTTGCAGATTTTGCTGCATTGTTTTTTTTCTTTGGAGCCAAAGCTAAGAGTGGCTTCAACAAGAACGGGAACTATATGGGAAGCACTTATGCTCCCTTCTGCTAAACTCACTCCAAGCATTGATTCAAAAAAACCACAGCAAAATCTACAAAATAAAAAAAAGCTGAGGCTCCACGTTGCAGAAACGCAGCATTTTTTATTGTAGATTTTGCTGTGGTTTTTTTGAGCCAAAGTCAGGAGCGGCTTGAAAAGTAATGGGAAATATAAAGGAAGCCTTTACATGTTTACCTTTTGTTTAACCCACTACTTGGATCAAGAAACCGCAGCAAAATCTGCAACAAAAAATGCTGCTTTTACACAACTACATTTTGACCATGATGCTTGGGTCCATGTGTGTGCAAGATTTACTTTATCTATGATGCTAGGAGTCCCCGTCTCCCCCATACAATACTGTCCCGTAACGATTAGAGTATGGATCTGGGGATAATATCACTCCTTAAGGAGTGAGCACCTTTGGAGACTTACAAAGCCATTTTCGCTCCACTGGGGGATTGTGGGAAAAATATGCAAATCTGTTTTCGAAGATGTAAATAGGAAAACAGTGCCTCTGCTTGCTTAGAGTATGTCACAGGGAGGCAGGGACTCCTAGTATCATAGATAAGTCCTCGCATAGTGTTCAGGCTGGTAAATCTAGCACACACATGGACTGAGCTTGACAGCTGAAACCCACGTTACAGAAAAGCTCATTTTTTGGTTGCAGATTTTGCTACAGTTTTTTCAGCCAAAGCCAGGTGCGGATTGAGCAGAAGTACAAGTGCTCCCTATATATTTCCCATTCATTTCTGTAGTCACTGCTGGATTTGGCTCAAAAACACAGCAAAATACGCAAAAAAAAAAAGCTGCTTTTCTACAATGGGGAGGGGGGGGAGCTTAAGCTTAGCTTGATAAGAGAATCCTGTTGACTGGCTCTATGGTCTGTATTGTACATTAGACCATACTCCCATTTAATAAGAAAATTTGATGGAAACAACACCAGAAAACATTAAAAACATAGACTTCAGAGAGATTCCCAGAGGACATAGGCCTGTCATGTCATCTAACGTGCCAAACCAACGGACTTTTCCTAAAGATCAGGGTTTGTACACAACATCATAAAAGTTAGATGGTAAGCATAAATTACAAGGCATGTCCACAAAATCCTATTCTAGGAGGATGACCTATCGAAAATTGTAGTCTGAAGGAATATAATTGCTGAAGCGTTCCTGACACAGCTATGAAGTCAATAGGTCAAACAGTGCAACTCCTCCTTAAATGGCTGCTAGTCCCTGTCAGATAGAAACATTGGAACTGCTGTAATTCCGTAAAAATCTAGTGACTAAAAATAAATAAGAGCAGGCGCTGTTAACTAAATAATAATTAATAATAATAATAATAATAATAAATAATAATAATAATAATATTGTAAAATGCATCTTAAAATAATAAATAATTTTATCATTTTTACCGACTGCAACTTTAAGGCTAGTTCACACGGGGCACGGGATGGCGTATTTTGGTCCTGATTTTGACGCGGGAAGCCGCCTCAGATTAGGACCAAAATGCGCCTCCTGCGACTGTAGTGGCTTACTGCTCCAGAGTAGGCCCAAATGAATTGGCCTAGTCTGGAGGGTGATGCCGTGAATCAGCCTGATGAAAGTGCAGCTTGCTTCTTTTTTCCACTAGCGGGAACAAACTGCTAGCGGAAAAAAAGAACGCAAGCGGTCTACATAGACCTCTATTGTGAGGGGCAGATTTTGAGGAGGCTTCAGCACCAAAGTCCGCCCCCTCTTGCCCCATGTGAACGAGCCCAAAACTAGCCCAGACTCTAAAGCAGTGGTTCTTAACCGGGGTTCGATCGAACCCTAGGCTCTATGTACAGTTCATTTTGTGTACCAGTAAAAAAAAAAAAAAAAAACATATACCTGTGTCTTGAATTTGGAAAAAAAATTATCATATTTGATTTATCACTAAAGAAGGGTTCGGTCAGTGGCGTAACTAGGGTAGCGGCTGTCACCGGGCCCTGTGGCAGCCGCCTCCGCTTCCTCTACGGTAGTTACGTCCCTGGGTTCGGTGAATGTGCATATGAAACTGGTGGGTTCGGTACCTCAAACAGGGTTAAGAACCACTGACCTAGAGCCAATATCTGGAGCCTCTTCTGTAATGAGGCAAGTCTGTATGCACACTGAGTATTTGGATCAGCTGTGGACACATGTATGTACACCGTGTGATCCACAGTTTACCTACAAACATACTTGGTAATGCTGGACTTGTATTTTTCCAGTCTGTTATAGGACACAGGAAACACGAAAACCTTCAGTAGACAGTGTCACAATGTGACCCGAAACCAATGTGTGAAAGAAGCTTTCCATGACATAGTTAAAAGATAATCAGATAACCATTTACTGACACAGCTCCGGCAGTATAGACAACTAGGACTTTCACAGTAATCGCCATTTTACCTCTAGTTTTTATTATTTTCACATTATACAAAGAAAAATAACCATATTTTAATGTTCATTTATCATTATGGACCAGAAGGTGAGTTTACACTTGTATGACAGAGAATTACATACATAATAATTCCTCTCTATATGTATACTTATGTTACAGGCCTGATTCACACAGTGTTTGCCGCTCTTTTTTTTTTCCAAACAATTGTGTGAATTGCAGCATGTACTACTATAGGTCTCAGCACATGGACCAAAAATTTTGCCATATAAACATGGTCACCTGGAAACTCTTCCTATCTGTTTTAGGATATACTTCTATACCCCATTCAATCATTTCTGAACTGTTTTTCCTAATAAGGGCTCGTTCACATCTGCGCCCGGTCTCCGTTCTGCAGGTTTCCGTTTCCTGCACAAAACAGAGGCAGGAGACGGAAACCTGCAGGACTCCTTCATACCCATTCATTTGAATGGGTTTGAAAGATTTCCGGCCGTGAGCGGCGGTGAGCGTTTTATGCTCTCCACCGCGAAACCGGTTTTTTTAAATCGGACACAGAGTCGGACATGCAGTACACTGTGTCTGATTTTAAAAAAAAAACGGTTTTGCGGCGGAGAGCATAAAGCGCTCACCGCCGCTCACGGTCTGACAGCTTTCCCTCTTCTGCATGCACAAGACGGAAAGCTGAGAATGGAGACCCGAATGCTAGTGTGAACCTAGCGTAACTTTGCATTGTGCTTTTCCTCTGTTATCACTACTGAATATTTTTTAATAAATTGACAACTAGGTATCACCATTCTCATTGTCTAAACCAGGGGTCCGCAACCTTCGGCAGTGCAGCTGTTGAAAAACTACAACTCCCAACATGCTCCATTCACTTCCATGGGAGCTCCAAGAGCAGCAGAGCAAGTATGCATGCTGGGAGTTGTAGTTTTACAACTGCTGGAGTGTCAAATACCCCTGGTCTAAAGAATTTTTGTTAAACAGTCTGACACCCATTCTACAGAGTGAGGGTGTAGAAGGACACACCCACAACTAGTAACAGCCAGTTGTCAATTTATTCTTAAAGAGAACATTTCACCAGCTCCGCCTAGTCCAATTCTTTCCATCATTTATTAGCTCCTGATCTATAGATTATAGCACAGCTGGATTTTTTCTCTAGCCTCACCATTCCCGAGTAATAAGTTTTGGTGACATAATATACTTAATAAGCTTTGTACAGTCAGGAGGGCGGTGAAAGGTAAGGGGTATGATTCTGAGCTCTGGCATTGTCCACCTCTGGCTGGAGATTAGAATCACACCTCCTTGCTTGCTGCTGCCTGACACCACTCCTCTGACAGTACAGAGCCTAAGTAGCACATCAGGTGGCAAAATAAACTGCACTTATTGCTCAGGAATGGTGGGGGCTACAGAAAAAAATTCTAGCTGCACTAGAAGAAATGGAAAGGCATCTATAGACAAATGCTAAGAAATGGAAATGGTGGAGGTGGTGAAAGGTCCTCTTTAAATTTAGTTCTGAGAAAAGTTGCTCCAGAATTGTTATTTCATGAAGAATACAAGTATTTAATAAAATAGACATGTCAGGAATGGCTGTGGGTCCCCTTTAAAGTATTTTATTACTTTGTAATGAACAATACTTGATAAATCATTACTTCTAAGTGTTCTATTAATATGTTTTATATATCGTTAAAACTTTCTCATGGAAAAAATGACAGAATGAAACCCTTTGTCTGTTACACAAGTGGATTAGGTCATCGATTGTTTAGACCAAAGGTCACATTCTCTACAGTCTCTGCATACAGCTCTGCAAACACATATACTGTATGCATAGTAAGCCCTGCCGGAGCCCTGCAGTAATGGCATTACACATTTCCATACAGGATAGATCCCACCTAGGCAGAAGCAGCTCTAAAAAACCCCTTTGGGGTAAATATGTTTGGCTGATCAGGTAATGAGGTTTGCTTTAAACATTGAATAAATAGGATGTTAATGTCTGATTGGTATAATGAACCGCACAATGCTAGTATTTACACAGACATACCAGTGTGGCTATGGCTGGTACTGCAGCTCAGTTTCATTCTCATAAAGTCTTCCAAACAGATCAAATAAGCCAACGTGCCTATGGAAACATAGGACTGGTGTGATCCTTGTGCCGATTAGCTTGGGGTATAGCCCCTATGATTACCTGAGGGACGTTAACCGGGGAGAGCCTTTAAAGCTGCATGGCCTTTATAAAAGTGGATAGGTACATGTATTCAAGCCCCATATGATAGAAGACCCCAGATTGTTACCGCTTACCTAAAATAAATTATTTCTACTTACACCAATTACTATTCAGCAATCAGTTACAATGACAGCTGAGAGCCTATTGAAGGCTTCCAGGTATCTCAATACAGTGATTCTATAAGGGCTCGTTCACACGGGGCAAGAGGGGGCGGATTTTGGTGCTGAATCCATCCCAGAATCTGCCCCCTCACAATAGAGGTCTATGCAGAACGCTGGCTTCCTTTTTTCCGTGAGCAGCATGTTCCCTCTCACCGAAAAAAGAAGCGAGCTGCCCTTTCTTCAGGCGGATTCCGCGGCCGATTCAGCCGCGGTGTCCACCTCGCAGCAGCACCCTCCGGACTAAGCCCATTCAATTTTTCAAGCAAAGCACAAAAGTGAATTAGAATGAGGGATACACAGGAAAAAACAATGTCTCTCCTTTCTTATGGATCCACTTAAGGCAAAAAAAAACAAAACAAAAAAAAACAACAACGGAGGAGTGATTTCCCAAAGCAGTTTTTGTAAAGGTATATAAAGAAATACATGCTAGATTTTCTGATTTGGCAAGTGAAATATTATCTCATTTATAAAGGACAGGTTTCAAAAAAGTGCCCGGATATCATCTGCTCACGTCAGGTACAGAATCCATTATTGCATAATACTGTAATCCTTGTTTCTTTTCACATAAAAGGAAGTGGTCAATACTTAATTACGAAAGGTTTACAGATTCCAAGGGTGTTGCAAGCAATCTTTGTTTTTCAGTGCAAAGTAGCATTTTAAAGGCTTCTTCATACTCTTATGATTTGCTGTGGTTTTTATAAAAAAAATTAAAAAAAAAACACAAGCCTGATGAACTTGCTACAATATCAGAATATATCTCTACCAAAACTGCAAAGCTCAAGAAAACTGGATGAAAAGATAATACTGTTTCAGCAACAACCAGGCAAATACAGCTGTAAGGCCACAAAACATGGGCTGATGTCAGATCAGTTGTCAGGCTTGAAGGGATCCTATCACTAAAACACAGTTTTTTTGTCCCCAACACGTATGAATAGCCTTAAGAAAGGCCATTCTTCTCTTACCTTTAGATGTCTTCTCCGCGCCGCCGTTCACTTGAAATCCCGGTTTTCGCCAGTATGCAAATGAGTTCTCTCACAGCACTGGGGGCGTCCCCAGTGCTGCGAGCAAACTCTCCAGCGCGGCCTCCATCTTCTTCAGAAACGGCCTCTTCACACATCTTCTTCCAATGCTGGGGGTCAAATGTCTAGGTCTCAGGCAGAGCTGACTGCGCATGCCCACAGGCCACAAAAAAATGGCTGCTACTTACTGTGTAAGCGGCCATTTTTCTTGTGGCCGCGGGCATGCGCAGTCGGCTCTGCCCGAGGCCCAAGGCCTAGAAGTTTGACCCCTAGCGCCGGAAGAAGACGCATGAAGAGGTTGTTTCTGAAGAAGATTGAGGCAGCACGGCAGAGTTCTCTCGCAGAACTGGGGACGCCCCCAGTGCTGCAAGAGAACTCATTTGCATTCCGATGAAAACCTGGATTTCTACCAAACGGCAGCGCAGAGAAGACATCTAAAGGTAGGAGAAGAATGACCTTTCTTAAGGCTATTCCTATGTGTTAGTAAAAAAAAAATGGTTTTAATGATAGGATCCCTTTAAGGCTGGTCTTACACGACCGTAGTGGTTTTGCGGTCCGCAAGTTGCTGATCAGCAATACTAAACTTCACTACAAATAATCATTCGGCAGATGTCCGTGTCCAGATGCACGAGCCCATAGAGTTCTATGGGACAGTCCGTGCCGTGCCATGATATGTGACTTTGCGGACCTCGGTCACCGCTCGGCACACCACCGATAAAATATCCAGTGGTGTAAGAGGCCGCACTGAATACAACGTGTCCGCAATTGAGAACCCAGAATTGCAAATTAAACTTACTGTCGTGTAAGACCAGCCTAAGAGTTTGTAGGTACAGTCTTGCCCAGGAATTGACCCATATTAGACTACAGCCACATATGGCAGTCTACTGTGAGGAATCCACAGCAAGATACCCTGCAGCACACCCACCCACAGCAAAAAATGGCAGCAGGTTTAACCCCTCAGGATAGGGCAGTCTTCAACCTTTGCACTGAAGAGCCTGAAAACCGCCATGAAATCCACAGTAATAATTGACATTTTGTGGGCTCTAAACCCACAGCAAAGTGTTTTTATTTTGTGTGTGTGGATGAGATTTGCTTGAATCCCATCCTCTTCACCGATACCAGAAGTCACAGCGGGTTATAGCCAGTGACTATTTAGCAGTGTCTAAAATGGGCACAAACTTGCCATGTATGTCCCCAGCTTGGGTTCGCACAGTGCTTTTAAAAATGAACAGAAAATCTGCATGTGAAAAAGCAAGGGTTTTTTTGAAAAATGCAAACACAAGTCTCTTTTAAAAAATCCATGCGTTTGTTTAAACACCCCCTGCGGTTCTACATTTGATTATCAGATTTCCAGTGTTTTACAGTACAACAAAAAATGAAAGCAATAAGCACTGTGTGAACCTGACCTAAATGTACTCTTGATCAGCTGACAAGCGAGCAAACGTATGGAGCATAAAAGATACTAAATTGTCAGCAGTGCCCCACCCTGTGTACACAGCGATGTACTGTCGACAAACAGTGAAACCGCATGGGGGAGAGTGATCGCAGTAGCGGACGTTCCGCTCCCGTATATTTAGCATCAACCAGTAAGAGGCCAGTTTCGCACTGGCATATTCATTGTGCATAATGCAGATTGGATGTTGTCCATTTTCCCTAAACCAAAAAGAGTAGGGAGCCGGGCTCAAGCATCATAGTATCATAGTTCTCTAAATCAGGCAACAAGACAGGGACTCCTAACATCCCACATGACTATGATATCTGGGGTTGTGGTCCCTGCTCAGTGTTCAGTCTAGGAAAATATGGCCACCATAATGTCTACCTTTCACAGATCAAATACACTCATGTGAAGCTGGCCTAAAATGCAAAAGATTGCCGATCATCATGATACATCTTGGGATGGCATTCTTACGCTCTGCCATGGCACGTCAGTATCCATGGTCAGTCTCTTGATATTAGCAAAATTCTAAGGTATCTCTCTGAGTTAAGAGATGAAAAGATACAACAAAGATAGGCAAGAAGAAAACAAGCCATTCTTAAAGGTAGTCAGCACCCTTGTTACAGCAGGCACAGGCTGTCAAACAAAACAACAAACTTTTTGGGTACATAGAAGCTATAATTCGGTTTAATGCAAAGAATTTACTCACATTGTTTTTTTTTGCAATATCTAATGGTCATATACAGAGCACAATTCAAACATATCCATAGACCCCCCCTCTGACCTTTGTTGGGATTCCATATGTATGCATCTATATACATAGGTGTAGTTTGTGTATGATGTATACCACTGGCATAGGGCGCACATTGGGAAACCCTGCTGCTGTATACCTCAGACGTGAGCTACAAACAAAGTGTGGCAGGCAAATTTGCAAAGTCTGTAGTCAAAGTGACATTGGGGACCCAGGAAGCTATAAAATTTTATACAAGACTGAGGATCTTTTCTGAAACAGAACATGTGACATAGTATCAAGAAATTGCTGTAAATCTCCAAGGTAACTGGTTAAGGTTGAGGCCACATGTTGCAAAAAAGCTTTGTTGCAGATTTTGCAGCAGTTTTTAGAGCCAGAGTCATGAGCGGCTTCAAACGGAATAAGGGTGCATTCACACGGAATAACGTGCCGCGTGACCTGGCACGTATGCTCTGTGTGAGATTTTGAGCGCCTTATACGCTCCCATTGATTTCAATGGGAGCCTGGATAGTATAAGGCGTATACGAGACTAACTCCCATTGAAATCAATGGGAGCGTATACAGCGCTCAAAATCTCATACAGCGTATACGTGCCAGGTCACGCGGCAAAAACGTCTCCCATTCATTTCAAAGGGAGTCACTCACTTTTTTTTTTGTCGCTCACTTTTTTTTTCCCGCTAGCAGAAAAAAAAAAAAAAATCAACATGCTCTATCTTGCTGTGGATTCCGCGGCTGAATCAGCGGCTCAAGACTCACTCCTGATTAGGCCCATTCAACCGAGTCTAATCAGGAGCAGGATGTTGAAGCACTGCATCATCGTTTCCGCCATGTGAACATATCCTAAGGCCCCATTCACACGGGGCGCAGAATGCCGGATTTTGGTCCTGATTCTGACGCAGGAAGCCTTGTCAGAATAGGGCCAAAATGCACCTGCCACAACTGTCGCGGTTTCCCGCTCTGGAGTAGGCCCAAATTAACGGGCCTAGTCCGGAGAGTGCTGCTGTGAGCTGGACGCTGCGACTGAATCAGCCACGGAATCCACCTGAAGAAAGAGCAGCTTGCTTTTTTCCGTGGGTGGCAACACGCTCACGGGAAAAAGTGCTAGCGGTCTACATAGACCACCATTGTGAGGGGGTAGATTATGACATGGATTCAGCACCAAAATCCGCCCCCTCTTGCCCAGTGTGAATGGGGCCTAAGGGTAGTTTCACACTATAGGTGTTTTTTGCAATATGCTACAGCCAAAAAGTTTTCTTAGAACATTTTATGACATTTTTTTTTTTCTCTTTTTTTGGTGTTCTTCAAAACTCAGCATGCTCTATCTCTGTCTTTTTTTCAAACATTTTCCGATAGATTTACTTAAAAAGGAAAAAAATACCTGAAAAAGTCTGATAAAGTGTACATAAAAAGTGGTAAGAAATATAAAATAAAACACCCCCAAAACACACACAAAATTGATAAAATAATACAAGCATTTATGGGGCTTTTTTGTAACTAAAAATATGGTCAGAATAAAATGACAGTATATGTGACCGAAGCCTAATAGAACATTGTATTAGGACAAGGCAAACAAATGTGTAACCTACTAAGATACTATTACATTATACCGTGTATACTCGAGTATAAGCCAAGTTTTTCAGCGCAGTTTTTGTGCTGAAGAAGCCCCCCTTGGCTTGGGGGTGTCTATGACCAGCCGCAATAGTAACGTATAGAATCTCCCATAAAATAGTGGGAAAAAAAGCAGCTTTAAAAAAATAAAATGAATAAAAGTTCTAAATCCCTCCTTTCCCTAGAATACATATAAAAGTAGAAAATGACTGTGAAACACAAACACACATTAGTTATCCCTGTGTCTGAAAGTGTCCGGTTTACTGGATATAGGGTATCTGCAGTGCTCCTGTTCCGTCGGGAAGGGGTTAATAGGAGCACTGCATATACCCTATATTCTGCCAGGCTGGGTTCCAAGTGGGGGAAAAAAACCCAGTCCTCACGCTGAGGGAAGGGGCAGACAGACAACCAAAACACCCCCTCCCCTTCCCCAGCACCCAAAAACTCCGACCATTTTAATTTTTGAAATTTTCCAGTAGCTGCTGCATTCCCCCCCCCCCCTCGGCTTAGACTCGAGTCAATAAGTTTTCCCAGTTTTTTGTGGTAAAATCAGGGGCCTCTGCTTATGTTCGGGTCGGCTTATACTCGAATAGATACGGTATTCCTCTAAGAAATTAAAGGTATTACATGTAATACACAATTATATTTTATATAAGCCATAACAACAAAGTTGCTCTTAAAACCAAAAGAATTTTTTGAGCAAACTATACCTTCAGCCATATATACATCTGCCATCAACATTACCTAAGGTGAACATCTATTTCGACAAAGCAGTCACACACCCATGAAGTTTGTTTGCTTTGTCCCATCCCTAAAAAGCCCAATCATTGCCCTTTGGATTCTGTGGCATCACCTGGAATAAACCAGGGCACAAGGAGACATACCTGTGTATTGGCAACAATGAGCTGGCGCCATGACTTAGAAATGCTGAACTCACAAGCCGAAGGCAGGAACAGAGACGACTAGGAATAAAACGCTGCCTATGTCTGTTTATGATAGATAAATAATTCAGTGGAAGAGGAGGAGCACTATATTGCTGCATGTGTTACAGCACAACTCTATGTCTTAAAGGGGATATCTAGAATTAAAATATTGATGACCTGTCCTTAGGATAAGTCATCAACATCAGATTTGTGGGGGGGAAACACGCCACAGCAGCAGAGATCAGCTTGAAGAGACTGCAGCATTCAGACAACTACCTGCCAAGCACTGCTCTGTACACTGTGTAGCCACTGTGCTTGGCATTATGGCTCAGTCGCGTTCACTTGAATGGGACCAAGCTGCAAACAGGCCATGTGACCAACAGTCATGAAGTGATACACTGCAACAAAGCTCGTGCAAATGTTTATTCTCAACCACTGATCTGTGTAAACATAACCAGTGCTCAGAGAACAAGCAAATGCTCTTTGTTGTATGATCATTTAATGGGGATATAAAAATTATCTTGTTTACAACAAACCAACTTGTGTAAACAGGGGATGTAGTGCTGACAAATGCAAACTAGGGATAATGGGGATAAGCGTATTAATGATCATTCTTCCCAAGAGCTCCAGTTGTCTCCTCTTGGTTTCTGGAGCTCTAGCGATGACGTCAAAGACCATGTCATGTGACCGCTGCTGCCCATCACTGGGTGTACTAGTCTGGTACGCCATTACTGCACTACTGAAATCACTGCAGCGATGATGTAAGCGACCATCGCTAGTAGATCACTGAGGCCTGTGACTGGTTTGGGTTGGTGGGTTCCTACATAGTCTGTATGTGTGCTTAATAAAGGTCACACTTTTTCCAAAACATACAAATATCTTCGTTTGTGTTGGAAAAAAATCTGTAGTTGGAAGTAAGAATGTTCCCATTCACTTGCATAAACCAGGCAGAGATGTTGAGAAGTATACACAAAATGGGGCAGATTTATGAAGACTGGCATTTTGTATACCAGTTGCAATAAAGTCCCCAACAGGAACAAGACAAATTATAAAGTGGCTGCGGCCTTTTTCTAAATCAGGTGCGCGCCATAAGCCAGAATGAAAATCTACAGCAATCAGGAACTGGATTTATAATACATATGTTGGGCTGGGGCAACCCCCCCCCCCCTTTTTTTGGCAATATGACCCCCACTCACTCACATTAATTGCACTTTTTGTCCAAACAACTGTTTTTGTGGCCAAAGTCCCCATGTTGCTCTAGCCTAAAAGACTGTAGAAGGCCAGTGCCATCAACATTAGCAGGTTCAGCCAACTTTATGTATATGAGTGGCTTTAGGCAAGGTCACACATTGGCAAAACACACAACAAAATCTGCAACAAAACATGCAGCCTTTCTGCAAAGACAAGAGTGGCGTTAAAAGAAATAAGAAATATAAAGGAAGTTCTTTTACTTCTCCCTTCTACTAAACCTTCCCCTGCATTTGGCTCAAAGAACTACAGCAAAATCTGCAACAAAAACACAGTCCTGTTGCAATGTTGGGCCTTAACTAGATAGACAGGCAGACAAAACTTAGGTTTTACGTTACCAACTAAATCCAAATGACAAAAATCATTGAATGTCGATAAGTCAATTTACAAGATCACTTCAATCCTCACTATGGTTTCTAAATCCATCCTTTGACTTAGGCTAGGTTCACACTAGAGTCAGGAAATGCGTTGTTGGAGTCCATAGGCAGACCGCTCCAGAAGCGGTCACATCTGTAGGCCCGACTGACCCCATAAAGTATAATGGGATTTGTTGGGTGTCCCTTCTTTTAAACTGAAACCATCGGATTAAAAAATAATAATCAGACTTGCGGGACTTTTTCATTTGACAATTTTGGATGCACACTATGGCAGTCTCCAATTCAGATGTCAACGTAGCTTTATGCTTTCTTCATATTTATTCTCTTACTTATCCAGGGTTTTTATACTATCCAGGGTTTTTATACTGACTGCCAGATTTGGAGTCGGGAAGGATTTTTTTCCCCTGAAATAGGGCAATTGGCACAAGCTTCATGGGTTTTTTTTGCCTTCCCCTGGATCAACACTGTAGGGATTATAGGGTTATAGGTTGGACTTGATGGACTCATGTCTTTATCCAACCTCATCTACTATGTAACTTGTATAGCACCAACATATTCTGCAGCGCTTTACAGACTGTCATATGTACATTGAAGTATGTTGTGTTATATTGTCTGGTAAAATGCTGGTGCCAGTGACAGAATCATGATGGACAGGGTGATACCCAATAACATGGGAACATCAGTAATAACGCAGATGTGAACAAAGTTTTACTTGGACTTTTTTTTTTAGCAAAGTAATTTTAGATGGTGGACTGGAGATTGTGATAAATATTACAGAGCAATGAAAACACCTTAGTACATTACAATATTAATCCTCCCTAAATTGGAGAAACAATGACGCTTTCTTGCATGCTTACTGTTATTGTACAGGATGATATAAGGCATGAAGCACATAACCTATAATCTATGTATAAACAATTACATACAACTAATACTATAGATCATGTAGAAGGCAAGCAGATATATGGCGGACAGGTGTGACATTAAATGACACTGACACCACAGGTGTGACAGCCCGTCATACCTGTCAGGATCTGATCATACAAACCCTTTTGTCTGAAGGGAAATCACAACTAAGGCGAACTAGTCTCACTTCTCATTTTATGAGCTAGAAAACAAGATAAGAGACCCTGTATTCATACAGGTCATGGCCTCACAGTTCTAAAGTTGATACGAGATGTTGTGGTTCATTCTCGCCATGTAGAAAATTTGTGTTTACCTGTCAGACCTGGAATTCAAAATAGGACACTAAAGACGCAGCACCTACCTTATCGTCGGGCCCTTGTAGATCCTGCATGTATATATGCTCCACAAGTCTGAAATCAGAAAAAGGGTTTATAAGCTAGAGTTAAAATGGCTACGACAGATTAGGGAAGTGGTATCTTTGCCTCAGCCTTATGAGTCATACATGAAACTGTGTTAGTGAAGGAGGGAACGCCCATGTTGCTTGGGGCCCAATTATCCTTCTAGGTCAAACATGCAAATGTACAGGTAACACAAAACACACACAGGGCAGGCTGGGAAGAGGAACGCCCTGCCCCACCTTAACCAGGCTCAGAGCAAAGTGCATGAAGCAGGCATCTGGAAATTCAGGGGAATAAGGAGGGCCAGGTACTTCTGAGAAGAGGAATGCATTAGGCTGCTGCCAGAGAACACATTACACCACAGTCCTTTCAATAGGACTGCACTAGGAGAGCTGCAAAGGTGCACTCACTACAATTATACTCCATAGCAGGAACACAACAGAAAGGCTATTGTTTTCATGTATTATTAATACAGTAATATTTTCTAGCTTTAGGACTGGCTTATCGTAATAAGGATACTTATTGTATGTTATATCCCTGTTATTAGCATTATTTACACACCACATACTGGGGGGAAAAAAAGTCAAATAAGGTCACACAAGGTAATGGTTATCCTTCAGCAGCTAAAACCTTTTGTCCTACTGTAGACAGGGACTATGGGGAGTGGGCTCCTGCAGTTATCTTACTGTGGTCTTTGAGATTTTTTTTTTTTTTTTATTGTTAGTGTTCCTGTTTTCAGTACATACATAGGACTGTCATGGTGCGTCACTTTGATCTTTCTGCACCCCACTCATTTTTCTTAAGAAAGTGGGCTGAGCAGGGTGGAGATCAAGGAGGAATGCCTCAGGCCGCCAAATGTATTATAACTCGTACTAGAAAAGTGGCGCGAGTTATACCTGAAATGTACGTTTGTTCATACCTGGCATAGATTTCAGTTCAGATGCAGAAGACCTCCTGTAGTGGCCACAATTATTAATGTTGCCGCTATTACCTAAGGCAGCATAGTCTGATGACAGATCTGATTTAATGCAAAACCTCCAGATTTTTAGTTTTTTTTTATACCTCATATCTTTTATGTGATATTTTTTGCACAAAATAGTTTGGAAAGCTGTGACGTTAAACAAAAACTTGTGTATAGGGGTTGGCCAACACATCATATTTAAAGAGGACCTTTCATCAGATTGGGCACAGGCAGTTCTATATACTGCTGGAAAGCCGACAGTGCTCTGAATTCAGCGCACTATCGGCTTTCCCGATCTGTGCCCCAGGTAAAGCACTATCGGTCCCGATACCGTAGCGCTTTATAGTCAGAAGGGCATTCCTGACAGTTAGCCAGGGACGCCCTTCTGCCCAGCAGCGCCTATCGCGCTGTACAGTGTGAGCCGGGAGGAACGCCCCCTCCCCTCCTGATAATACTCGTCTATGGACGAGCACTGTGAGCAGAGGGAGGGGGCGTTCCTCCCCGCTCACACTGTGTAGCGCGATAGGCGCTGCTGGGCAGAAGGGCATCCCTGGCTGTGTCAGAAAAGCCCTTCTGACTGTAAAGCGCTACCGGGACCGGTTTACCCGTGGGCACAGATCGGGAAAGCCGACAGTGCGCTGAATTCAGCTCACTGTCAGCTTTCCAGCAGTATATAGAACTGCCTGTGCCCAATCTGATGAAAGGTCCTCTTTAAGAAGCTGCAATAGCATGGCCATTGCACAGTGTACAGAGAGGCCTACTTTCATCACTGTACAATGTGAAGAAATGAGCAGACCGAGTGGGGTGTCAGACCCCCACTAATCTCAGATTGTTGGCCTATCCTGAGAATAAGCCATCAGTAGTAACTGACATTACTATTATTTAAATGTAACCGGGTATATGGACATTATTATCCCGACAGGTCATAATCCTCTTTTCTGGTAGGCAATTAATTATTTATAAATAAGACTGACCCCCACAATCACAGTCTCCCCTCACCTCCTGTCTCTATCCCTCTTCCCTCATAGATTGTAAGCCCTTGCGGGCAGGGCCCTCTGTCCCACTGTGCCAGTTGGTCATTGTTAGTATTATATTTGTTTTGTATTTTTTGTGTACCGTATGTAAACCCTCAAATGTACAGCACCATGGAATTAATATAATAATAACCAGCACCATGGAATTAATGGCGCTGTATAAATAATAATAATAATAATAATAATAATAATAATAATAATAATAATAATACATTGTGAAGAGGGCAGAAATAAAGATAAATAAATGTTACTAAATCATGTCAGTGTGATTGTCTTTAGTACTGTAAACCCTACAGTCTTATTATCAATGATAATGTGACATTCACAAATATAAATACATGTACAAGTAACCTTACTGGTACCAGCAATATTCAATACATTGAAAACTTATTTACCCTCTTGCAGACGTTCCCAAACATTGCATATCTGTCATACCAAATCATTTCTAAAATGTCAAACCACTGGTGGAACAGTGGAGGCCGCGGGCCGCATATGGATAGCAGGTGCTCGCCAACTTCTGGCTCCCCTCCTCCATGAGCATCTACAGCATTGTGTGCTCTACAGCATAATACAGCATAATAATCATTATTTCAATTGTGACTTTTTTTTCTACAGCCATGAGATCAGATACAGTGTATTAAGGGGTGCAGGCTATGAGTAAGGACAGTGGCGGAATGGATTAAAAGCTTTACACTAGAAAACTGGCACCCAAAAGTGGCAAATTTTGTGACAAGCTTCAGTTACATTAAAGTATGTATCTCTTGGCCACTTTTAACATTCTTCTAAAGTCTGTAGAGATTTATTTATTTTTTATATATGTGGATAACTAATTTTAGTGGCTGATAGTATAACATATTACAATATGAACACTAAGGGAACTTGTTATAAATGCAGCGAACTAGTAAGCGGAGGCAACACTTTGTGGAAAAGTTACGTTACTTGTTGCAAATTTTTCCTGCCAAATCCAAGAATGCCTTCAAAAAGAAATAGTCAAATTAAATGGAAGACGAAAAAAAAAATCACTTTTCCCATCATTTGCATATGAATAACACAGTCATTCACATGAAAATGGGACTCCTAAGTTGAATAGTAGAGGCATATTTGGAAATCATAGAACCACCTGTACAAATTACAGGGTTAGGTTTATAATCAATTTACTGCTGACCGTTTCCCTTTAGTATGGTGCTTATTTTGAAGACTACAGCGCCAGTTTATGAAGAGTGACATATTGTATGCACTAGACCTACCCAAGACCATAACTCTTTAAGGCCAGAGCCCCACGTGGCCTAAAAGTCACTGTTTGGCTGTCCCAGAAACGCGGCATTTTATAGTCACAGCAAATCCCATCCACACATAGCAAGAAAATATGTGAAGCAGATATAAAGCTCTGCAGGAAAAATGCAATGTGTTACATTAACTTATTTTTTATGGGACCAATTGCATGTCCTAATGGCACCAGTTAATATTCTGTACAATCTACTGGGAAGCTAGTAAAAAAATTAAAATGTTGTGAAATTGGAAGAAAAAACACTGTAAGTAACCTATTTTGTTTCCAGTAAGGGAATGTTTTTTGTTTTTTTTTAAAGGACAACATGTTTTAGGGAAGATTCAGCCATTCATTTTTCCTTCAACAGCTTTTACCAAATGGAATAAATATATTTATATTTCAATAGTATGTCATAGTATAGTATAGTATTTGAATTTTTATAAAAAATTTTTTTATTTATTCAGTACTGTTTTATGCTTATTACCCTAGATTGCTTATACCATACAGTATTTAAGTGTATGGTTAAAATCCTTATGTTACCATCAAGCTCTGCCACAGGCAGGTTTGGATAGTTATATAACATTGGCAGGCCTGGGAGCCATCATTCATCTGAGCCTAACCAGTGTGTGAAAGCCATGGAGGAAAGCTGAAGCTCTGCTCGCCAATGCAGGATACAGGAGGGGAGGAAATGGAAGAGGAATTTAAGGTGGAAGTCCACTGTAAAATCTTCCATTTCCACCATGTGAACATACTCTGATAAAACTTGCTGCCTGCAGCCACCACTAGAGGGAGCACAGTACATATAAATTAATACAACTACCATTAAATGCATTGGAAGTTTTTAAAATCTCCTTACATTACACTCCCCCTAGTGGCAGCTTCAGAAAAAGATGATCACCATCAGGCCCCATAGCAGCTACATGGTCTGCCTACTTCCCCAATTACAGATATAACGGCTGTTAGTGACATAGGGAACCAACTCTTTAGAAGCATATAAGTGATTTAGAAGAGATTTTGGTTATTCTCATTCAACTAACTTTAACATCCAATAATGTTTATTGGTCTGGGTATATACTATGGGAATTTGCTATAAATCCTTATGATAATTAATTTGGTAGAGGGTCCAACACCAAAGTCCCATACAGGTATTTTTAGCAAAGTGCATGGAGTCAGAAGAAGTTCTATGAGATCTATGATGCTGTTAATTTCTGCACAACTACAGGTCTATTGTCCTATATGCAAATAATGCTATGAGTACAGGATAGTAGGCATAATGCAGAGTTATAATATGAATATGGGCAGTTTACTAAAAAGACACGCCAGGAGATGAGACAGATTTAAGGGAGTCTGTCAGTAAAGTGAAAGATGCCTCTCAAGTAATGGGGCGGAGCTGGGCAGTAGTTGGGTCAGTTATCTACAGCATAGAGCAAAGCCCTTGCAGGAAAAGAAACGGCCCTAAAACCTTTCAGCTAATTTGCATAGAAATAAAATCCTGATATTTATAAAAATGGAGCTGCAATGCAGAATAAGACAGACATCTTTGGAAAGTATAGAAGTATAGAAGGTTGATATTGATTTACCTGCTGAAAGACTCCCAAATAAAGGTCCCCTTTGTCTTTTATTAATATTATTAAAAGGAGTCTATCACCAGAACAGTCTCCATTGAACTATAAGAGCAGTCAGATATTCATGGTTCAAGTGAAATAAAATTCTGTTCTCCGCTTCCTGTTCAGTCTCTCCATTTCTGAGATTAACTTTCTTCTAGTATAATTGACATGCACACTGTCTGGTCCTGTCAGTCTTAGGGGGCATTCACACTAGTGCTGCTGTCCGCCCTTTGTGAGTCTGTCAAAAAGCCAGGTAAAAGTGCTCGGGGACGGCGGCGGTAGTGTGAACGCTCCCTCATATGGGAAGTAGGTCTTTAGTGCTGTGAGAGCAACGGTGACATACTTGTTGCTCCAAACAGCTCATCAGCATATCAGGAAAGAAAGTTGATATCTCAGCAACAGAGGCACGGAAAGAAATAGGTTTTTGGTTTTTTATTCTTTAAGTTTTGCAAAGTACATCAGAAAACTAAAGACAATGATACAAAAGGGAAACCCTGAAGCAAGGTATATAAAAACATTACAAACACACATACATTTCTGCAGAAAGAGAATATAACATATACAACTGTCAATAAACCCATAAAATGCACAAATAGGTAAAGAAGAATAGAAATAGAAAAGAAGAGTTGGGTGGGGAGGTTAAACACGTATAGAAAAGGAGAGAGGGGAAAAAAAATGGGGCAGGTAGGGGGTGAGAGTGGGTGAATTGGCAATAGCTAGAGAGGAAGGTGGGTGATCTGGTGGAGGAGACTAGTCCAATGCAAAATATAAGGCCATTTCACCTGTAGGGGTGAGTTTTGTCCCAAAAGCCTAGAATACCAGGTCTTATAAAATTTGTCAAAAGAGTCGGTAATGGAAGAGGTAAGATTTTCCATATGCATCAAATCATTGACCTTAGAAATCCGGAGGGACATAGAAGGCGGAGAGGTCTGTTTTCATAGCAATGGTATACAGACTCGTACCGCCAACACTAGGAATCTCAATAATGGGCGTTTGTAGGTTTTCAGAGGGATGTCAACGTGATATAGAAGGAATAGGAGAGGACCAAGAGGTCCAGTGGTGCCGGTCACATGTCTAACCACTTTGCAGATTTCATCCCAGAAAGGGGTTAGGGCTCAGCAAGACTAGAAGGTATACAGCAGTGTCCCCTCAACCTCTCCACACCTCCAAATCAAGGATCCACCTCAGGTAATGGACAGTGGGAATTTGGCATGGTAGGAACTCGAAACCAACGCAAATAAAGAACTTTATTCAGGTGAACCCAGCAATCTGACTTAAGTATCAAAAGGAAGTGTTCTGGTGACAGGCTCCCTTAAATATTATTATTATTACAGAGGGTTTAATATTTCATCACAGTGTACAATCCCTTTAAGCCATGCTTACCTCAAAGCCAGTCCAGTGCACCTGTATTATGAGCGCTCACACAGCTGTTCAGGCCACTGCTTACGGACTCGGCAGTAGTCCAAGTTAATATAGGTCAGTTTTATTCATAGCAATAACACAGCTTTATGTATTGCACTGGCAAACATCAGGGAAAGAGCCTCAACATAATGAAGAGTGATGTATGAATGACAAAAAAAAAATGGAGGCTGCAGCCATCAGGGTTAATTTATTTTTGACTATGACTACAACAATCTGTCTAGCCAAATATGAGGCTGCTTGAAACTATAAGTAAAAATACGGCAATTGCTTAAAGGGGTGTTCCAAGACATGTTCCATAAACATGACAAACCATATTCACTTCTCCCTGAGCCTCTGTTTCTAGTGGTAGACACCAGGGACAGACTATTTGTGCAAGGGGACTGTTGTAGCCAATCACAGGCCTCAGTGGTGACCTCTTCACAAAAGGCACGTGACTGCTGAGGCCTGTAATTGGTTGCTGTGGCCACCAGGCACCTGCATACACACACAGAGCTACCGCCGCTGGAGATGGAGGATGGGGACAGGGGAGTACTTATTTGTTATGTTTATAGGCCCACTAGTAGTAGCAATAGAAAATAATCTGCATACGTGTGTTGGAACATCCTTTTCAGTAGGAGTGTCTTTAAGATCAGCGCATTATACAGGCTCACAATCTAGTTTCAACTCATGACAAACCTTGCAAGTTTATTGCGCCATTTGACTCTGCAAATGGTAGTTACATACATACATAGTTCCTGTGGCTGCCGGCATGCTTCACTCACCTCCAAGGCTCTACAGGACAACATGCATACTTGGCCGGTCTGTGCTATTTATTTACATGTGACTAATCACTTGCGTTTCTGGACAATATAAAATGGGCAAGTATTGATAATATGATGGGTACCATTAGAAGGGTTGTCAGGATTTAGAAAAAATTACAAATTGCAGAACTCCTTATAAAATAAGAAATTAAATAACGTACTCTCGCCTGTCAATACCCCCCTATCTCTCCAGCGCTGCCTCTCGCTCAGATGGTCAACGCAGGTCTATTTTTTACTTGTTACAGTAATGACCTCACGTACATCCACATGACCACTGCAGTCAATCACGGTGGTTGACTACCATACATGCTAGGAGCAGGGTTGTCCAAGTTTGAACAAACATGGTGGTGTTTAAGATAACATGACATATTTTTCTAATTCTGGACACCCCTTTTAAATAGGCCCTTTTATGTGGCATGTTATATACTGTTGCAATGCTGACAGTGCACCAAATTGAGCAGACTTTTAGTTTCGTCAGCATCTGCCCTGGTCCCAGAAATGTCTGTGCCATTAGTTTCGGCTACCCATATCACTGCACTGTCAGAGGAGTCAGCGTCATGGCTGGGTGACACACTCCCATTCACGGCACATCTATAGACGTGTAATGTCAGAGGGCATTCATCACCACCCAGCAGTGACGCTGAGCCCTGAGGATGGCCCTGCTGACATTGTAGTGATATCAACAGCCAAAACCATCAGATATCTGTAGAACTGGGACAGATATCCACAAAACCTGAATTCAGCATTCTGTCAGATTTGCAGCGGTATATTACTTGCCGAATCTTGGAGCATATAAAAGGTTCCCTTTAAGGCCATAATCTTAAGGTATGGCTGGAATAGGCAAATTTGTCATGGATTTATTTATTTATTTTTTTAAGGAAATACACAACAAAGTTCCTTATCTGAATGTCTGCCAAATATTCAGACAATCTGCAAGCAGTTGAGTTCTGCTGTAAATTTAATGGAGCTTATCCGTGGCTATTCTGACTCCCCCATGTGCATACACGCTTGTTTCTGTCGAGCATGTATGTGCTCTCGATGGAACGAGTGGAGTCAGCTGCTGCCAAACACCTCTGGTGGCTGCTTATCTCCAGGGAGAACAAAAGAATCAGGCATTGAAATTTCAACATGCCAAACCTCCTTTTCCAGTCAAGGTCCCCATAGATGTTAGATAGCTGTCCAGTGTCTAGTGTGTATGGGCGCTTTATCCCTTAAGTACTATCATGGTGTCTATCGTCTATCATAATGATATGTGTATGATAGAGGTATATGATAGACACCATGATAGTACTTAAGGGTTAAAGGGAGTCTGTCACATATCAAAGCACCCACATTGCACACACAGTGCTCAGTGTAGGGGATATTATACTCGGCACCATCAAACCTATTGATTATTTGCTTGAAAAAGCTATTTTTAGAACTAGGCAATGGGGCGTAGCCGGACCTTCCAAGGACTCTGTATTTAGGTTTGAAAGCACCGCACTTGATGGGTTGCTATAGTCTTGTAGTTTTGCTTTTAGACAGCCTCTTGGCATAACCTGCCAATGGCATTTTTTTTTTTTTTTTTTTTTTTTTTAATCGGCTGCTACCTATTGGATTATGTGTCAGGAACGTCATGTCCTGGAGTTCTTCTGAGTCTTGTACAGTGCAAAGTGGTCGTGGCATCGGAGGCCAGTGTGGATAGTCAAGTAGACTAGTAGCGGCCTAACATATCACTATGTGAAGGCCAAAAAAAAGAAACCATATATTGTGTGGGGGCCAAAAAAGATTACCAGATTATGTACTGGGGACTAGTAAAGCATGTCACGACACTTTGTTCTGTCTTCATCCAGAAGGTTCCCAGTACTCTATAGTTGGTGAGTGCTGTGGACCTTCTGGCCATAGACAGAACAAACAGCTATAGGTAGTCACTCTTCCAATCACTCCCCTAATCCAGGGAGCCTCAGAGGACCCCTTACCCCATGACTGTTTCCAGGTGAAGGAAATTTCATACTTTTCTCTTCTTCCTGTAAAACGCTGATACGACCGTGCACCTCTTCTAATGTCCTTCCAGCCACGCTGTCTCCGACTCTATGGTACTGACTCCGATGCCATAGTGCAGGTGACAGGGTAGATGGGAGGACAATAGAAGAGGTGCACAGCCAAGCTCCACATCAGCACTTTGCAGGAAAATGAGGTAAGTATGAAATTCACCACCGTTTTGTGGCCTGGATTGCATGCGATATAATTTAGGCTGGGGAGAACTATTACCTGTGGGGGTCACCAACATTTATGTGAGGGGACAATCAGGACAGTATTACCAGTAGGTGGAAAATAAATAGGACACTAATACCTGTCAGGGGACTATTTGGACACTATTAGCTATGTGTGGAGGCACTATTACCTGTAGGGAGAAATAATTAGGACACTATTACCGATGTATTAGCAATATGTTAACATTAGCCTTATGGTTGCCTTCAACGGGCTAGAAATGTATCAAACTGGCACTGCTACATTTATACAGTCGCAGAATTACTAATGGTCCTTGGAAGACAAACATAAGGCAGATATGGCCCTTGGCGAAAAGGAGTTTGACACCCCTGGAATAGACTATTGACTTAAAAATAAATAAATAAGAGGAAAAGCGAATATAAAATAGTCTTCTGGAGGTTAAGAACACAACATTTCTAACGGTAGAACAATACAAGCAGGTTTACATGCCCTTTGATCTGTTTATTTCCACAACTGTAGCAAAAATGAAACAGGTTTCAATAGAGTAGATTTGCTTAAGGGCACGAGAAGGTTTTTTTTGTCACAAGGATTACCTTAAAATACAGTCTACTATCCATCAACCATATGTCTACACTTAAAGGGGTTTTGGCTCCAATTATAAAACAACATTTCAGAAGTGAAAGGGACAGATAAATATAGGAAAGGTTGGAACATACATTATTAGTGAAATAGTTTTCTTTTTCCACTTGTCAGATTGAGCTAATTTTACATAGAAATCTATGGAGAGAGGAGGAGGAGTGTGCTATAAAAGCTACACAAATAGCTGCTAAACTCTGCTACACTGAGTCAAGGAGCCCTTTAACACTACTAGGCTTCCAGATAACCAGCAGACACCTCCTCCCTTCTCCATAGACTTCTGTGTGTCTGAGGTGAATACAAAACAGTCTGAGTGAGAGCAGCCTAATAAGTAAAAAAATGGAAACTTCTTTAATAAGATATATTACAAAGCTCCTAGGGGTGGTTGACACTACTATAAAGTGACTAATGCAGGCAGAGCACCCTCTGTTTGTTGTCTATCTGCATTTGGTCTCACAGAAGAAAAAGTTTTGCATACAGGACTTTTTCTTTCACTGCCATGATTTTTACATTAACGTCAAAGAAAATGGACGCAGATGGAGGGATCCCTGTCTGCTTCAGTTATTGTCCATCGCTCTTATTCTATGACATATGAGAGCAACAGAGGTTTATAGCAGTAGTGTGAACGTCCCCTTATATTAACATTATGAAATGTTGTATTATAATTGGAGGTACGCTTTAAATAGGGATGACCATTAGGATAGGTCATCTATATCTGATAGTTGAAGCTCTGAAACCTGGTACCCCATAGATCAGCTGTTTGAAGAGATTGCAGTGTTCAGGCGAGTGCTGTATAGTGGGTGTACTTATGCTTGGTACTCCAGCACAACCCCATCCATGTGAATGACCCGGGTGTACAAAAGAACTAATTTTGATACAAATCAAAAGTTGCATTTCTTGGCAGCAAGACTTCGCTTTCACACAAAAATGGCAAGTTCAACATGCGATTAACCGCACCTACAATAAGATATGCAGAAGAGATTTTGGGGTTGGTAGAGACCTTTAAAATGACCATATTTATTAGATAGAAGTAGATTAATAGTTTAAACAACCACTGGACAAACATTCATTTGGTGAAAATCGCTTCATAGCTTCCGCCATACAGGTTTTTGGTCCATACTGGCTGTAATAGTTCTTCAAACTAACCATATAACTTTGGTGGCTCCGCACAAAGGACCAAAGTTCTTACAATACCTCTTTCATATAACTACCAATGTGTAAATAGCTGAAAATACTGCTTTCAGCTGACCATGTATTCACATTACACCTTTATATAATTTTTTTAATTTAATTTTTATGATATCAGACAACAAACAAGCCCTTTGTAGTTTAATCCTTTAGTGTTTTATTTAGTTTTTTTCCCTACATACCTCTTGCTAACTAACAAAGGTATGCTAGTAAGAATTAGGACATTGATGGAAGGTAAAATTAATTCAGGATCAAGCTAACCGCATATTCATATAGCATATACAGTAGATTAGATTAGCAAAGTGGCCACTTTATAAAGTGCAATAGAACAAGAAGAATCAATTTGCTGAAAGGACAATCTACGGTGTAAACGTAGCCATACAGCCTCAAAACCCCTTCACAGCATCCACAATCATACACATGCTCGGGTTAGTTTATCATGCATGTATTTTAATGCAATACCCCTCTCCCATGAGAACAAAGGGTCACTCATGTTAAATTTTAACATGACCAATACTTTTTTATCCTTCAAAATCTATGTCAAACAAATGCCATGTAATAACTGAGTTGGTCAGTGGGTTTAGCTGACACTAGTGTATGGTCACCATTACTTTTAGCAGAAGCCAAATGGCACCAACAATCACACTGTTACTGATAATAAAAGTGTAGCTCCATAGAAAGCGGAAATAGATAAATTACACAAAAGTATAACTGCTAATGTTACAGATAAACAAAAATTGTTTTCTCCTCCCAGACAAACAAATGAGCCTGCAGTATCTAACTCCAAGACCAGAAGACATATAATGGGGTAGATTTACTTATACACTCCCAGATAGAATAAATGGTATGAGCATACCACAGTAGAGTAGCCAGTTTATCAGTATATAACCCTTTCACTGCCAGGGACATATGTAACACATGATGTAAACGACTGCCTTGGTTAAAGGAGAATGACTAGAGCTTATAGAGTGGAATCATGGTCAAGCCATTAACGCTAACTGTTGTATAATACTTATGTGGTGTTGGGTTAGGTTCACACCATGGAGAAATTCCTATTAATTTTCCACAGCCATGGGATTGCCGATGCAGTACATTAGACTTCCGCTGCAGCTTTCCTCTGCTAACATGGCCCAGATGAATGGGCCCAATTGGCAGGGACTCCCAAGCTGCAGAATCCACTGGATGATATAGCCAGATGCTGATTTTTGTTATTTTTTTTTGGCAACCTGCCGTGATCTCTGCCTCGTAATGAAAGCAATGGGAGGCAGATTTGAGAACTCTGCAACGGACCCGTGGCAAATTGCCTTTGTGCGAACCTAGCCTTACACAGGCTAGTCTTCTACTTCTCACCCCTCTTAACAGTATATAAACACTTTGTCACATTTGCGGTACAGACACTTTTCTAGTAAGGTGAGATGAGCACTTGTACATACAACCAACCCCAACAAGGACATCTGTCAACCCTCTCAATGAATATGTGAAAAAATGAAGACACAGACATATGTGGCATGTACGACCTACGCCCATCCTGACCTTTTATTTTTAGGGGGTGCTGTATATATCACAGGCACCGCTTGGCTCATACTGTCAGCCACAAACTGAATTTTTATACTTTTAGAACTATACGGGTATGTAGGCTATATGAACACCCAAATACACATCAGAAAGTTGACTTTCCTCGCTAAAAAAAAAAAAATCTGCAGGTTTTGTCAAATTCATTCTAATATTTTTGTCCACTTTTACTGTGTTGCCAACTAGACATGCATCTCCATCACCACAGTATGAAACATGAGCTAAATCTAAATACATCACTAAAAGCATTCCTTTATTTCATAGAGAAGTTGAGGAAACAGTTAATCCTAAAGATGCAAAGTTGGCAGCTTGAAATGGATGAACTTCTTGTAAAAAGATTTTGCAATCTCTTGACCTTGACTCATGAACAAAGTGATACAAACTGTGACTACACCTCAAAACTTCACAAGATACAGAACAAACAAAAGTGTGTATTGGCTGCTTCCTTCTGCTACCACATATGAAGATGGTCTTAGACATCAGATGGTTACTAGCCAAAAGTTCTATAGATAAACAGTTTAAGAATACACTGAAAACACTGCGTTTTACTGTACATGCAAAGGGGATGGGAATCTGGCTAATCCTATCCACACATTGCAGAAAAATATCTGCAACAGAAAAATTGCAGCATGTCAATTATACTTGCAGAAACTGTGGCATTTTCCATATAGGTATAATAGGGAGAGAAAGTCCGAAGAGGAAAACAATTAATAATACAAAATAAAATAATAAAATAATAAAAAAGGCGTCGGAAACGCAACTTTTTTTTTTGCTGCTCTACATGAAGCTTTGGCCTAAGGGGGGGTTATCTGGTCGCATTGATGGCCTATCCTTAGATCTGCAGGTGTTTGACACTCGGAACCCCACAGATCACCAGACATTGCTCACTCACCATACAAACTGTAAGTGGGAACTGTAGCACTGTCCCACTGAAGTCTATGCGGCACCATAGTGAGCAGAGTGGCTTGCGGCATGTAAACATTACTGAGAGCCGTGCCGTCTTGGTACTGGTGATCTGCAAGGGTCCCAGGAGTTGGACCACCACAGATCTAATACTGGCGACTTATCCTAAGGACCCCTTTAACAAAAAAATATTCAACGATCAATAGCAGATTTCACAGCAGTACATTCTAGGGGTTAGAACTGAGGAGTCAGAGTCATAGAGTTGGGACTGGTTTTACAGTAATACTGTATATTATTATATTATTACTATTGTGTAACAGTTTCTAGTTGTCAGGGTCCCACAAATGAAACATTTATGACCTAAGGACAGGACATCAATATCTTATCAGAATACCCCTTTAATTGCTTTATGTTCACAACTCAAAGAACAAGCAAGCATTGCAATAAAAGAATCTGGATCACCCTAAATACTACCTGTGTTCTCCTTACAGCTGAAGAAAGGCACAACAGGAGACTTAACATATCAATATAGTATTTAACCCCTTCCTGACATACATGGTAATATGGTGGTTACACATGATAGGTGCTGAATGAGTAAGGCTGAAGCCCCACGCTGAGGAAATGCAGCTTTTTTTGTTGTTGCAGAATTTGTTGCGGTTTTTTGAGTCAAAACCAGGAGTGGATTGGGCAGAAGGGAAAAGTATAAGAGCTTCCTGTATTTTTCCCATTCCACTTGTAGCTACTCCTGGCTCAAAAAAATGCTGCAAAATCTGCAATAAAAGAACCTGAATATCCGCAGTGGGGCCTTAGCCTAAGGGTATGTTCACATGGAGGAATTTGCAGTGGATTTGGGGGACAGATTCAGTGGCGGATCCAGGGTTTGCGGGGCCCTGGGGCAATTGACTTTGGTGGGGCCCCACTTACTGGGGGTCTCGCACTTCTAACCTGTACTTCCCAACTGTTGAAGACTAGAAAGAGGGAATAAAACGTGCGGCGCGCTGTGCGCGCCGCAGCAAATTAGGCCCCGCCCACTTTTATGTTGACTCCACCCATTCTCATTCAATTTTCATGTGATTCCACACAGTATAATCCTCCTACAGTCACCCGTAAATTATATCTCCCCCCCATTTTCATATACACCCTTCATCTACCCCTAGTTTCATGTCCCCCCCCTCTATCTCTGTCCCCAGTTTCATGCCATTCTCCCCCTTTATCTGCCCACAGTTTCATTTCCCCCCCGTCTCTGCCCCAGTGTCATGCCGTTCTCCCCCCTTCATCTGCCCCAGTGTCATGCCGTTCCCTCCCCTTCATCTGCCCCAATGTCATGCCACCCCCCCTTCATCTGCCCTAGTGTCATGCCGTTCTCCACCTCCATCTTCCCCAGTGTCATGCTGTTCTCCCCCCCTTCATCTGCCCCAGTGTCATGCTGTTCTCCCCCCCTCCATCTGCCCCAGTGTCATGCTGTTCTCCCCCCCCTCCATCTGCCCCAGTGTCATGCTGTTCTCCCCCCCTCCATCTGCCCCAGTGTCATGCCGTTCTCCCCCCCTCCATCTGCCCCAGTGTCATGCCGTTCTCCCCCCTCCATCTGCCCAAGTGTCATGCCGTTCTCCCCCCTCCATCTGCCCCAGTGTCATGCCGTTCTCTCCCCCTCTATCTGCCCCAGTGTCATGCCATTCTCCCCCCTTCATCTGCCCCAGTGCCATGCCATTCTCCCCCCTCCATCTGCCCTAGTGTCATTCTGTTCTTCCCCCCTTCATCTGCCCCAGTGTCATGCCATTCTCCCCCCTTCATCTGCCCCAGTGTCATGCCGTTCTCCCCCCTCCATCTGCCCCAGTGTCATGCTGTTCTCTCCCCCTCTATCTACCCCAGTGTCATGCCATTCTCCCCCCTTCATCTGCCCCAGTGCCATGCCATTCTCCCCCCTTCATCTGCCCCAGTGCCATGCCATTCTCCCCCCTCCATCTGCCCCAGTGTCATGCCATTCTCCCCCCTCCATCTGCCCCAGTGTCATGCCGTTCTCCCTCCTCCATCTGCCCCAGTGTCATGCCGTTCTCCACCTCCATCTGCCCCAGTGTCATGCCGTTCTCCCTCCTCCATCTGCCCCAGTGTCATGCCGTTCTCCCTCCTCCAGCTGCCCCATTGCCATGCCGTTCTCCCCCTCCATGTGCCCCAGTGTCAAGCTGTTCACACACACACACACACACACACACACACGCACATGCACACACCATTCCTCGTTCCCTCGCAGCTCTCTCCCTCAGACACATATTGTAGCCGCGATGTGATGACGTCATCACATCGCGGCTACAAATGCCGGAGGCCGGAGCTCAGGATTAAAGTCCTACCGCCGATGAGATGAAATACATAGGCGTTTAAAGCAGGAGCTGTGAGCTCAGCTCCTGCTTTAACGCTGAGCTCTGTTGGAGTCGGGACATGCCGACCGGGACCATTTTGTTAGGTCCCGGCCGCGCCGCGGGGACCCGCTAAGCGCGGGGCCCCGGGCGGTTGCCCGGCTCGCCCGGCCCTGGATCCGCCCCTGGACAGATTTCACCGTCGAATCCAGAGCAGATTTCTCCTAGAATCCACCGCCTATTCTTTTGAATTGGAGGCAGAGATTGCAGCAAAAAAAAAAAAAAGTGTCTTGCTCGATCTTGCCACGGCTGATTCAGCCACGAAGTCTGCGGCCGTCTCAAATTCCTGACCAAAAAGACGGTTCCCATTGAAATCAATGGGAGCCACTCAGGAGTTTTTTCCGGGAGCCATTTCTTCCGGGTCCTGGAAAAAAAGAAGCAAGGTGCTCATTCTTCCGGCCGAGTCGACTCACGATTTGAACTGAAGACACTCCCTCCTCTGGACTAGGCCCGGTTTTTGAACCAAAATCTGAGGCGGCCTCCGCCTCAGGTTCCGGTCCAAAAATCGCCGTGGAAACTTACCCTTATAGTGCTCAGAGCCGTGAGCACAGGGCTATAACTTTTTGGCAAAATGGCCGTTTAACTTTGATGAATACAAAAAGATGAGGTGAGAGTACCTTGGAGGCATGTCCTGGGCAGCTGAGCATTGCAGCAAGAGCTTACTCAATTTGATACTGTTGCTGTAGGAGTCAGACCTCCCCAAATCGGATACTGCCTCTGTAGATGACAGACCTCCTCCAATCTGATACTGCTACTGTAGGATTCAGACCTCCCCCAATTTGATACTGTTGCTGTAGGAGTCAGATCTCCCCCAATCTCAGATAACTTGGGGCTTATTTCTCAGGAAATAAGATATAAGGAAGTGATACAGAATACTATACTGACCCCACTTCTTGAAATGAATGTGACAACACAGTGTGACTGTGCGTGTATAAGGGGTTAATAGATCTCAGCTCTCCTCCATGGTACAGACTGCCTCAGCTCCGCCCACATTTACCCTGATGACCCATGGACTTTAATCACAGTACTGACTATCTCCTACAAACAAGCACCTGAGAGTCCGCTTTACTGCTTAGGTCATGTTATGAGAAGCAGGGAACTCAGCTGTCTATATATACAGAAGATCTTCTTAAATAAGATGCAGCAAAGTCCTCCAAGTGCATAGGCTAAGCGCCCATATCAGGCATAGTCCATGGGCCAGAGTGGCACGGCGTCTGGCACAGTCCACCAATGTGTGCCAAGTCTCATACAAGCTCTTTATATAATTGCAGTAATAGTTTTCATAATACAGTTCAATGACAACAAATATTGTAACAAAGATGAAACAACAGGAGACATCTGGTGGGGGCAAATACTTTCTCACAGCACTATGTGTGATCACTATCAAAAGACACATGCTACTAAATGAGATGACACTGTTTCCAGGAAGTGGCAGCGGCTGACGCTTGTGTACTACATATAGAACTAATGTAAAATACTCCTAAGATACTAACAATTTATAAAAACTGAGTTCTGTTTATTCTGGAAACTCCCTAGACTTTACTGGTTAACCAGACATGATAACACTGACCTGGCAGCACAGCGATCAGCAATGTGGGGAGGCTTAAAGGAGCAGTCCAGAAAAAAAGCATTCTTCTTTCCATCCCTGCACCCCTCATCTGATCTGACTCTCTTTCAGACTTGGCACCTGTGTTATACAAATTGCCCTCATGTTCCTGCCGTCCAGGATCATGTCTGCTAACAAGTAACCTAAAAGACCACAAGTATATAGCTAGGGAGGCTGAGCTGTCATTTTCTTCCTCATAAGACCTTATTCGCACATGAATGTTTTGCATCTTGGTTTTGTAAGTCAAAAGCAGAAGCTGGAAGAAAACACAGACAGGTGCAACCCTTTCTACTATACCATAACTCTGTGTAGTCTCCACCCAGTTTTGGCTTACAAACATCGACGCAAAACTCTAGGGTGCCAATAAGGCCAAAATGTATGACAGGAGGCTATCTAACCATCATCGGTAAGACAGTACTCACAGTAGTGATTGGGGACCCCGTCCCCCATTTTGCTTAAAATATGCAGAGAAAGCCCTGAAAGCAAGACTTTTCCTCGATTTTGGGCGGTAACCCGTCGCACTCCATTACAGTCTATAGGTTTTCACGGGTAACCGCTTTTAAAGAAGCCAGGGCTTCCGAATCCGAACACTAATGTTAACCTAGTATGATAGCAGTTTATCCCGACCCCCCTGTGGAACAGTCCATGCAGTTTCATCAAACAGGTTCTGGTGCCTGAGATATTGTTGCATGGAGACTAAAATAAGACAAACAATTGCCAGGGTGGTGGGGAAAGAAGCACCTTTGATTTTTTTTTTTTAATGTAAGATAGCTAGATAGGAAGTTCCTAACCCCCAATCACTTGTCTTCGAGATCATGTGAGACTCTCTGTCACAACGAGTTCCAACACAGGAGAGAAAGAGAACCAGGACAAGACAACGGAGAACAGGGATAGGTATGTCTTTTTTTTTTTTTGCTTTTTGTTTTACAGCCAACCTGCCTGCCTCCGAGTTTCTTCTAAATCCTGAACAACCCTTTGGGGTTGGAATTTGGGGCGGAATTTGGACGCGGAATCCACCTCCATACAATAGTGGCCTATGTAGACCGCTAGTGTTTGGTTTTCCGCTAGAGTTTTTTTGCCGCTAGCGGAAAAAAGAAGTGACACGACCTTTCTAGAGGCGAACTCTACGGAGGTGGAAACCTCGTCGCAGTTTTTTTTTGCCAAAAACCGCCTCAAAAACCGCCAGACGTTTTATCAAGGTCCATTCACTGTGCTGGAAGGAAAAACCACCTGGCATTTTTTGAAGCAGTTTTTACCAAAAATCGCTCCAAAAAACGCCTCAGTGTCCAAAAACCGCTTCCTAATTCCTTAAGTGTTTTTTTTTTCAGTTCCAAATTCCGCCAACCCCTATTCACATGTGAACTAAGCCTTAAGGTGACTTCTGTGATATTTATATTATCTCTCCAAAATCTTTTATGTGACTGACTTATTTATCAATCCATTCTTTCTCCATGCAGTATAGGATCCTATTGACAGGCTAGCCGATGTTGACAAATCTGATATTATCATTGTCAGTTAAGTCATTCATTAACGAGAGTACCAAGCCGCAGACATGTAGCTGAGGCAATGGAGGAGTGGACAGGCCTTGTATTAAACTGTCTAGACCTTTGTTCTATCTGGAGAGAAGTGGCAAGGAAAGTGTATGGCAGCTCCCTATTCCTGTCTATGCTGAAATAAGCACGCATCTTTATGGACATATTGGGGAAAATTTATTAAGACTGCTGCATAGTAGCCAGTCTTAAGGCTAAGATGCCATATTGCAGAAACGTAGCTTTTTTTGTTGCAGATTTTGTTGCTTTTTTTTTTTTTGAGCCAAAGCCAATAATGGCTACAAAAAGAATGGGAAACATATAGGAAGTTCTTATACTTCTACCTTTTGCTTGAAGAGGACCTTTCATGGTTTGGGGCACAGGCAGTTGTATATGCTGCTGGAAAGCTGACAGTGTGCTGAATTCAGCGCACTGTCGGCTTTCCCGATCTGTGCCCCGGGTAAAGAGCTTCCAGTCCTGGTACCGTAGTTCTTTACAGTCAGAAGGGCGTTCCTGACAGTCAGTCAGGTACGTCCTTCTTCAAAGCAGCGCCTATCACGCTGTACAGTGTGAGCAGGGAGGAAACTAACTCCGTCCCCCATCCCCACCCAATCAATCATACTTCGATGTCTTAGTCCTAGAGATGACTTTGAGGTACCACTGTACTCTCTTCTGCCCGCCCCTTGGATCCATAACTGGTGCCTGCAAAATCGAACACCAGCAGAAGCCTTCCATGTGCAATAGAAGGCCGCTTCTATTTGCTTCCGCTGGCATTTGTATTGCGCCGGCTCCAGTTCCCTTGTGAAGGAAGCAAAGGCCAGCAGAAGTAGAGGAAGTGAGTATTGGCGAGTACGAGGGGGCTAGAGAGAGGAGTACTGGTGGCCTCCCGTCTCTGGAAACAATGAAACAAGACGTTACCAGGAAATCAGAAAATGTGCCTGGGGTGGTCACATGACCGCTCCAGGCATATGGATAAATATACTTTTTTTTTTTTTTTTTTTAAAGGGAGTAAATTAGAAGTCAGTCGGGGGGAGAAGGGGGTATGCTTAGTGGTAAAGTTTTAATTTATCCCGGACAACCCCTTTAATGAATGGCCCAACTGATGGAAGCTGAGGTGGTTTACTATTCCAACTCAGGCCAGAGAACTGGCAGTCAGAGCACCAAGTGCAACCTCCATGACCATCAATATTAGTTTAAACTGATCTCCCCACGTCAGAACAAGAGGTAAGGTGCGGAGGACTAGTCTATGGGGTCTGCAGGTAGCCACTGTTTTAGCGTCCGAGCTATCCTCCATTCGGCTCCACCTGTGGCCTCTATCGACGAAGAGCCCAGCACAAATGTGAACTTACCATAAACTGGTAATTTAGAAATTCCCCTAGTTGGCTTTGATCAGGACAGGTTTTCAGCCTCTGACACTTTGGAGAGATCATGTAAATATTGGAGAAACCAAAAGACAAAATAGATTATAAAGTTGCATAACTTTCTATTAAAGTAAGCCAGTCACTATTAACAAACAAACATTTACCAGTTTAAGGTGGGACACATTATGATCTAATGAAGTCAGCAGAGAGATGAATACCGGTGTCTCACCCACTAACAAATGATGAGTTATACTTGCCAATGGGAAAAAAGTGAGAAACAGGAAATGAAGTCATATAGATCCATGTACGAAAGTACCATGGGAGTAACTCTGTGCCAAATACAGTGAAAGCATGGTTTTCATTCCCCCTACACAGAGAGAAGTTCCAGTTCGGATCTAGTTTACTAAAAGTAGCGTCAACAAAAATTCCTTGAAGGGTACCTTTAATTATAAAAAATACAACTTTTAAAAAAATAGTAGAGGGAAAATAAGACACTTTGTAATATATGCCTTCTCCATTTATCATGCTGAGTTACTTTTTACATATAAGTCTATGGAGAAGGGAGGGGGTAGAAGGAGGCTACTGGGAAACAGACAAGAGAAACTGTTGCTGTACACTCTGCTATTCTGCGATTGAGGGGATCTCTTAATACTGCTAGGCTAGAGGTAAGCAGCAGTAGCTCAATTGCTATCCTCCTCATCCCCCTCCCATCTCCATAGAGCTCTGTGTGTGAGCAGGATAGGCTACTATTCTATGTTAGCCAAATGGCTGATGAGGAGGTAGAAAGTGGTGAAGGAAACATATTTACTTAATAAGATATATTACAAAGGTTCTTATATACACCTGTACTATTCATTCAGTTTTTATAATGGCAGGTACGCTTTAAGGCTGTAGCCGCAGCAGGTTAGCAGCTAAATAACCATATACGTGGATGAGATTTAAACAAATCCTATTCACACACAGCAGAGTCAGACCTGCTGTCCTAAGTTTTCTTCTGCTGAGGGGTTTGAACCCAGAAAACTGGCCAGCTACAGAAGTTTACCACAAAGAAGTCTACTGCTGGCTGGACATGAAGTCTATGGCCTCTTCCATATGTCGATGACATCATGTTCATTAGTCACATGGTACAGTTGCCCATTTACTTGAATAGGACTTAGCTACAATACCTAGCACAATTCATGTGCAACATACTCCACTGTGCTTGGTGTTCAGTGAAAAGACCACAGCAGTCACACAAGCGCTTCAGTCTCTTCAACCAGCTGATCTGTAAAGGTCCAGGGGGAAAATCCCCCACCGATCACACAAAGATAGGCCATCAATATGCAATATGGACCCCTAATAGTGCCATAGAAAGTGCTCACTGTGCGAAACTGCCATCACCTCGTGCTTCTAGCATACCTCGCTCCTGAGCTTGTGGTTTTTATGTTCAATTAGAATTAAGTGGACTTTTTTTTTTAATCTACATATATAGGCAAGTGCCCTCTTTCCTTTTCTCTTTGGATACTACATTTTTGGATACGACATTTGCTGGTTATCCAGTGACTAACTGTTTCCCCGTTTCCAGAAACAGAACGGCACTACTACCCTTCCCCATCCACCCCATCATACTTACCAGTCTACCTTCCAGTCTTTCTCCTCCGGGATGGCTCCTCCATGTTTTCTGTGCTCTGGAGCCGATAATCCACGTCTACCGCGCAACTCCCATGCTGGGACTATTGTGCGCGCCGCAAGAATCGGATAAGAGGGAGGAGCTGTCCCACATGAGAAAGACTGGAAGGAAGAGAGGTAAGTATAATGGGGTCGTGGGGTGGGGGGTGAGCGGGATATCTAGAGAGACAGGGAGGGGGAGAGGAAGGTGGGGGGAGTGAGGTGAGAGGGGCCTAGTGTGGACGCTATATAGCAGGAAGCTGAACCACATAAATTCAGAAGATGCCAAGAGCTCCCAGAGACACCCAGAAATCACTCAAAACACTGATAAAGATAAAAAGCTGTCGCGTTTTTGAAAATCATAGCATGTCAATTATAGCTACTGAAACGCTAGCAGAAGTCCCTGCTACACGCGACCACTGAGGCCAATCAGCAGTCTAAGTGAAGGATATGGGATGTCACTACCTGTGATGTCCCCGGGTTCTTTTCTTAGGCCGCTGATTGGACTCAGTGGCCACATGACTGCTTAGACCATTCAGTGGCCTCAGTAGAAGGGAACTGGTACGTCACAGCCAGAGACAACTTCAGACATAAGAAGACAGCTGAGCGGTAGGACTGGACTGCGCAGTGAGGCACTGGGCACAAGAGAATACGTTTTTTGGTTTTTTCACCTCCACCGGCCCAATTAAAAAAAAAAAAAAAAACGCTGGACAACATCTTTAAGATAGTGATGGTTAACAAAACTGGTACCACTTAAAGGGAGTCTGTCACCAATTTCCACCACTAACCAGAATAGCTGTGAATCCTCTAGCTGGTTCACCCAACATCTATTCTCCCCAACTTACCCACACACCCTTATTGTAGATGTACTGAATGAAAAAAGGATATAGCAGCTGCCAGACTCCTCTAGCATCACTTTATCTACTGAACAGCAAACACACATCTGCTGTTTGGGGTGAGTCAAGAGGGTCAAACCCGCTGGTGTGAACATACATCTGATATGCATAGGCTACTTGTGTTGTAGAAAACTGATGACAGTAAATCGCAGACTGTAGGCTTTCAGCAGGCAGGACTTTTCTCTCCGCATTTTTCTGGCAGATATCCATAGGACCCCATTATAGTCTATGGGGTCCGCAGGTTTCCACAGTTAACCGCTTTTTAAGCGGGTTAGCTTTCTGTTTTCCAGGTCCCCAAGCAGACATGAAGAATGGAAAGCCGAACGCTAGTGTGAATCTAGAGTAAGACTACAGTGCTGCAGACCCACCACCCACTATTCGTAGAAGAAATACTGCACTGTGTGAGCTGGATCTTCATCAGTTTTCTGAGCAGCCTGGCCCGTGGATTCTGCATGATGACTACTAGGAATTTTCATAGGTCATGAGTGACAGGTGACTCTCTCAGGTCTCACATCTGCTGCCCTGCCCAGGGCGGTGGTAGCTTACGAGAGGCAGATGACAATTGCAGCAGCCAATCTCTGGCTGCCATGTCTATTTACAATCAGATCGCAGCCCACATAGGGACCTCTCCCTTAGTCACATGACGTGCTCAGGAACATGACTGCTATTCCCAGCAACTGTCTGGAACGCTGCAGTTATTTTCCAGGGAAATCCCAGACTAGGAAGAAAGAAGCCAAGAGAACATGTCATGTGAAAGATCAGAGAGAAGGCAGGCTGCAAGGAAAGTAAGAGCTCTGTGGTATGTGATATCTGTGTAGGGACTAGCATTGTATACCAGTCACACTGATGTATACATCTCCTTATACACCACTCAGCCATATCAGAAGATGAGGTCTCTGAGCTAACCCCCTCCCCCAGATCAAAACAGCTCAAGGCTCCAATGTAGAGAGTGTCACAGTCTTAGTATCAGCTTGGGGCAGTTCATCCACCCACAGAGATGCCATCCTGTGAAAAAATATCAGTGACTTAACCACATACATATCAGTCGTGTTTATATGGTGCAAACAAGGCTGAGAATAATAGATTTCCCAATCTATAAAATATTTAAAGGGATATAGACATCAAAATAGCATCACACAAATGACATTTCTCTGCAGTAGATGTCTAGGAAATAAGTACAGCACATTGCCATACAGTGATATTGCCTACTACTCTTCTACTATACAACTGTCCCTGTGTCAGTCATTACTGCAGATCTGGAGTTCTATTCATAAAAGTGGTTATATCATCACAACTTCCCCTGTTTATATGGAAGACATAGCAAAGTCTCCTGCTGAAACAGCTGTTCAGTGGGGTCTAGAAAAACCACAAACTGCTGATTCTTTTGGCACTGCCTCCGATCAGTAGTCTGAAGAAGCAATGGTACTTATTGTTAAACAATACAAATGGCCATATACTGGGAAGATCGTTTGGGAGGGTCAACAAAGCCAGGTCATTATTGTTATTTTACTGAAACATACTGGTGGGCTGTAGGTCCTGGCCTGGGCTCAGGAGAGATGCCTGTGCCATCTGCAGCAGTTTTCAGCCATAACCTACAGTTGACACCATGTACAATGGACGGGATCAGAGTCCATGCCAACTCTGACCAGTTAAAGGAATTGTCTAGGATTATAATAACATGGCTGTTTTCTTCTAAACACACTACCACACTGTGCTCAGCCCTATTCACTGTCACATCAATGGAGTTGCAATCCCAGACACAACCTATGGTTAGGGGTGGCACTGTTTTAGAAAAAAAAAACAGTCATGTTCCTCCAATCCTGGACAACCCCCTTTAACCCTTAAGTAGCTGCACACCCCAAGTGTTTTCACTGAGCCCTTCAGCGCCCCCACAACACAATCACCAGGTGCCAATAGTGACTGTCAGGTACCTAAACCCCCCAGAGACATGTCAGAGTCCCTGGAAATGAAAGATACATAGTTGTCAGACATTGGCCACTGCTTCCATTTACTAGATTTGCTACTATACTTTATCTTTTGGGTGAAAGTCACTGATCGCACAATAACATGAAATGTAGCCATGATATAACAGCCACTAAATAATATGTACAAAAACATCCTAAAAAAAGTATACACCAAACCTGACTTGTTACAATTATGGTAAAGAAGTAGAAATGTAATATTTACAAGACTCCTCACCAGAAAGTGCCTGTTCCAGCATGTACAAGTATTGCACAATTACTGGATAAACATCTGTGAAATAAGAGGGGGAAAAAAAATCTGCAGATTCCCATACCGGGAGTCGAACCCGGGCCGCCTGGGTGAAAACCAGGAATCCTAACCGCTAGACCATATGGGAGGCTGTGCTAGAGGCTCCAGCACAGCGCACACAGCCCTACCCACATGGTGAGTACTGATCACTTGACGTCACTCGTGACCGTTGCTCAGCCTTGTACTGACAGCCGCTCCATCCCGCACAGTGAAGCGGCGTCACAAGACACTAGCGCGGAAAGTAATAGTAATAATAGCGCCAGTGCCTGATAACACGGCGCAGCTCGCCCCTCTGTGCCCCGAGTATCGCCTGTCACATTAAACTTGTCTCCACAACATGCCATAAACCAAGTCAGGAGAAAGAAAGAAACTGCAGCGAAACCACACCAAACCACACTAACATGATAGAGAAGAAGGCGCCCGGCAGTGGTGAGGCCGGCTACTCACCTGAGCACAAGTCCCGGGCAGCCACCTCTGCCTTGCCCGGGCTCGGGTGACACTATGTATCTCCGGACTTGTTTGCACAGCTCTCCTGCCAAGTTTTTTTTCTCCACCCACCAAACAGGGAGGGAGGAGGAGGCTTACACAAACTCACGCGGCGTGAGCCTCTTCAGCCACCGTCCTTTGTGCAGCAGCAGCTTCCGTAGTCTTATCTGCAGGCGCCTGCTGTACAGCAGAGATGTGTTTGTGAGAGAGTGTGGGTAAGTTGTGTACACAGCGCTCTCTTCTGCTGTGTGTCTTATTGTGTTACTCACTAAACTGCTTGTTGTGGAACTACAAGTCCCAGCGTGTTGTGGAGGCAGAATAGGAGTTGTGCACTGTGTACATGTGACAGGCTGCTGGAGATCACTATACCATAGTCTTATAGGAGTGCTATCCTGGTCTCTGGGATCTATTATAGTCGTGCTATGTGCTGACTTCATGGATCATAGTTGTGTGACTTTTCAGTGGAGGTAAATACAAGAAGTCACCCTGTTGTCAGATGTGCCATGTGGGTAGTCTAGAGCCATTCAGAGTCATGACTAGTATTGTGGATACAAGAAGTCGCCCTGCTGTAAGATGTGCCATGTGGGTAGTCTAGAGCCATTCAGAGTCATGACTAGTATTGTGGATACAAGAAGTCTCTCTGTTGTAAGATGTGCCATGTGGGTAGTCTAGAGCCATTCAGAGTCATGACTAGTATTGTGGATACAAGAAGTCGCCCTGCTGTAAGATGTGCCATGTGGGTAGTCTAGTGCCATTCTGGTTTATGACTAGTACTGTATTGTGGATACAAGAAGTCACCCTGTTGTCAGATGTGCCATGTGGGTAGTCTAGAGCCATTCAGAGTCATGACTAGTACTATATTGTGGATACAAGAAGTCGCCCTGCTATAAGATGTGTTATGTGGGTAGTCTAGTGCCATTCAGGGTCATTACTAGTATTGTGGATACAAGAAGTCGCACTGCTGTATGATGTGCCATGTGGGTAGTCTAGTGCCATTCTGGGTCATGACTAGTACTGTATTGTGGATACAAGAAGTCACCCTGCTGTAAGATGTGCCATGTGGGTAGTCTAGTGCCATTCAGGGTCATGACTAGTACTGTATTGTGGATACAAGAAGTTGCCCTGTTGTAAGATGTGCCATGTGGGTAGTCTAGTGCCATTCTGGTTCATGACTAGTATTGTGGATACAAGAAGTCGCCCTGCTGTAAGATGTGCCATGGAGGTAGTCTAGTGCCATTCAGAGTCATGACTAGTACTGTTGTGGATACAAGAAGTCTCTCTGTTGTAAAATGTGCCATGTGGGTAGTCTAGTGCCATTCAGGGTCATGACTAGTATTGTGGATACAAGAAGTCTCTCTGTTGTAAGATGTGTCATGTGGGTAGTCTAGTGCCATTCAGGGTCATGACTAGTACTGTATTATGGATACAAGAAGTCGCCTTGTTGTAAGATGTGCCATGTGGGTAGTCTAGAGCCATTCAGAGTCATGACTAGTATTGTGGATACAAGAAGTCGCCCTGCTGTAAGATGTGCCATGTGGGTAGTCTAGTGCCATTCAGGGTCATGACTAGTATTGTGGATACAAGAAGTCTCTCTGTTGTAAGATGTGCCATGTGGGTAGTCTAGTGCCATTCTGGTTTATGACTAGTACTGTATTGTGGATACAAGAAGTCGCCCTGCTGTAAGATGTGCCATGGAGGTAGTCTAGAGCCATTCAGGGTCATGACTAGTACTGTATTATGGATACAAGAAGTCGCCTTGTTGTAAGATGTGCCATGTGGGTAGTCTAGAGCCATTCAGAGTCATGACTAGTATTGTGGATACAAGAAGTCGCCCTGCTGTAAGATGTGCCATGGAGGTAGTCTAGAGCCATTCAGGGTCATGACTAGTATTGTGGATACAAGAAGTCGCCCTGCTGTAAGATGTGCCATGGAGGTAGTCTAGAGCCATTCAGGGTCATGACTAGTACTACCGTATATTGTGGATGCAGATATCACAGCCTTGCAGATATAAAGTTGTCACATAGATCAGGCCTCTCTATTACTGACATGTCCTGTCTGTTTACACGTCCTATTGCTAGATTTCCTAATTTTAGTCTTCATTTTACAGGACAACGTTTCCTGAAGAAAACCAGAATGTAAGTCTTATTTTAACTGACTGTGTCTACATGGGAGACCATTTCAGAGGATAACCTACAGCATTTACTTGTGGATTTCCTGAGGGTATCACCCCACATAATAGAAGGAATGAAAGCTACAGTGAAAATCTGCAAAAATAATCAAAATGCTAAAGTTAAAATTTTGGATCAGTTTTCACTACAGAAAAACCTAGTAGTGTTAACCTAGTACCAACAGACTCAGGACCTTGTGCACATATTACTTGTCTAGCTTTTTCTCACATGTTCATCTCTGTCTTTGCAGGGCTGACTACTGGAAATCTCAGCCTAAGAAGTTCTGTACCTATTGCAAGTGTTGGATCGCAGACAATAAACCAGTATGTCTTTATTTTTAGAACTGTTGTTGAAATGATCCATGTTGTGGAAACGCAGTGGAAAAAAAGCTGCGGTTTACAGCACTAGCATAGTGAATGAGAGTCTGGTTAATCTCATCCACATATTGCAGAAATAAAAGTGCTGTGAAAAAACTGCATCTTTAAAAATGTCATTTTTAGCTGTGGAAAGAATTTTCCAAATACAAACACACTGAAAAATGACACATTTTTTTTCTGCAGCATTTTTTAGCTGTGGTTCACTTCATGTTCAGTACGCCTTACCAATTCCTGCTGCTTCCATGACACTACTGCTCACCTTGCGCTGCCACAACTGGCATAGGACTTAATCATTGCATCAAGAAGTAAAGAGAGAGGCAGGGGACTGGGTAGCATTGGAACAAGAACTGTAGGTATCAGTATGGCAATTAGGCCAGTTGCAGACAGCCGTGTGCTGCTGGCAGGCCGTGAATTAAAGGCACAGGCAGCGCATGGGGGACACATGGATGTCACCTGTGTGCTGCCCATGCACCTGCCGTGCTTCAGTGGCCCCTTTACATTAAATGAGTAGGAGCCTCAGAAGCAGGGCCACAAATAGAACAGGAATAGGACATGTTCTATATTTTGTGGCCTGGACTGTCGGCCTGCACACGTGACCTTGTAATTCATGGTCATGGTATGGACCCATAGAAATGAATGGGTCAGCGTGCTATCTGGGTAAAACACACTGATCCCGACCACGGTCATCTGCAAGAGGCCTTATAGAGAGCGATAGCTGAATGAAGCTATTCTTATATTTCTGATATTATATACAGGGCTATAGTAGGTAAGAGCTCATTGCTGATGTGAAAATGTGACATCAAATGGAGGAGAAAAGGTAGCAGGACCACACCTACTACCTATATAGAGGTATATGTACCTCTAGTTACACTGTGAACTTATAGCTTTGCCCACGGCAGAAATGGCACGGGAAAAGTTGTGGCGCTTTAAAGTAAGGGCACAGTGTTTAAACTCGTTTTATTGAAAAAGATGTAACAATGAAACAATACACTCAGGAGTACACATAATCAAAACATACAAAATAAAATACAATGAAAAGGAAAAAAGTCTAAACAAACAAAGATCCACCACACCGCCATCCCGACCCAGGCTAAACCCACCCCGCCTACAAAAGACGGAACAGAGAGTAAAGCAGTCCAGACAAGGGGGAGTACAGCATCATCCGGTGGGTAACCATCTTACTATGTGAAGGCGCCTAGTGCTGAGCGCATCGAGGAGGCAGAGTGTTGGGTATTAGGAGAATCACACCATGCTCCCCACACCTTGGTGAATTTTTGGGGGCAGCCCCTACCTTTATATATAATCTGGTTAAATGGAAGAATAGAATTGACCAGCCTCCGCCATTGAGATACTGATGGGGGGCGCGGGGCCATCCACCGCAGGGCGATGGCCTTCCTGGCATAGAACAGACATTCCCGAAGAAAAATCCGGGTGTGATGCTGCCACAACTCCTCATCCAATACACCAAATAAACAAACTTCAGGGGAAAACGGGACAGGGCGATCGAGGACGTCTATCAGGAGATCAACCACCCCTCTCCAGAAGGTCAAAGTAAGGGCACAGTGAATGGGGTTGTAAGGAATCCCATGCTCACTTTGCGGTTAAAAACTGCCATGCGGACAAAGGAAAACTCCGTAAACATTATGTCTAAAGAACTGCAAGAAGAACCGTGATGCATTGCCACCGTGGTTTATCCCGCAGCACTTTATTGCTGCGGGACGTCCCACGGGGCCTTAGCTACAAGGAGCTTTTTAGTAGCACTTTGTGCTATTAAAAATAAAAAAGCAAAACTCAAACACTTTTCCCTCCCTTTTTCCCACATTTTCTCAAATATTGAAAAAAAAGAAAGAAAAAAACATGCAATAATAGCATAAAAATAAAGACCTATGTCTCCAAAATAAAAAAGCGCAAAAAGTTGCATAATCCAAATGAAAAACTGCATAAGACTGCTTTCACATGGCAGTGTCAGGTCAGTGATTTTGTTCAGTGATTGTGAGCCAAAATTAGGAGTTGAGACTACACAGAGATCAGGCATAATAGAAATATTTGTACCTGTTCTGTGTTTTTAAGCTACTCCTAGTTTTGGCACACAATCACTGATGAAAGTCACTGACCAAACACTACTGTGAAAGCAGCCTTAGCCCTGAAAACAACAGGTACGAAAACCCAAAAATGTGTCTGGTCCTGAACCAGGGAAATTAGTGCAGGACTGTTATGTCAGAAAGGCTGTGTCAGGTAGAGGGGGAGGTGATTTAGAGCTCAAATACGAGCAGCCGGTGTCACAGAATCGCACCCCTTGTCTACTGCTGCCTGACACCGCCCTCCTGACAATAAAGAGCCTAAATACAGAGATTGCATATCATATCAGACACCAAAGCTAACAGCATTGATTACTAGGGAATCCGTGAAGATGCATCTTAATTGATGTAAAGAGCTGGACTTGTCGGAGGTGGTGAAAGGTCCATCATCAGAATCGTGGCGCTGAGCGGTGAGGAAGGCCCTTTCCCACCAGTACTAGTCTATGGGCGAGTACTGTCAGAAGGAGAAGGGGCGTTCCTCACCGTTCAGCATCATTCCTGCGCGGTAAGGGCATCGATATCTCTTGCCCCAGGGCACAAAACGGGAAAGCCAACAGTGCAGTGAATTCGGCGCACTGTTGGGTTTTTAGTGATATATAAAACTGCAGGTGCCCGAGGACATGGAAGGTCCTCTTTAGGCTGGTCTTACACGACCGTATTGAATGTACGCTCTGCAAGTTGCTGATTAGAAACACTAGTTGCTGATCAGCAACATAGACTCCGCAGACATCTATGTCCTGCCGCACTTGCCCCTAGGGTTCTGTGGGCGAGTCCGTGCAGTGCCGCAATTCACAGCCATTATGGACATGTTCTATAAATTGCAGACCACGGTTTCAGTCCGGCCACACCACGGATAAAATATCTGGTGGTGTAAGAGGCACATTGAATATAATGTGTCTCCAAATGGTCCGCAATTGAAAACCCTCAATTGCAGACCATTTGCTGACTTATGTTATGGCCGTGCAAGACCAGCCTTAAGTGTTTTTTAAAAAAAAAAAAAAGTGCAAAATAAGACAAAGGCACAAGAGATTTTATTAACACCGCCTCCTCCCCAGACTGTTAAGTTTTCATCTTTATTTCATAAATTATTTATTTGGATTTTTTTTTTTTTTTTTTTTGCAGAGTATTGAATTCCATGAGAGGGGAAAAAACCACAAAGAAAATGTTATCAAGAAAATTAATGAGGTAAGTTGTTTAATCTAAGAAGAGCAGATGAGACATAATTTTACCAGGTTTATTTTACTGTCTGATTTATCATGTGGTAAGGATTCCTAAACTGAGCGACTCTGACAACAGATGTCAATGAGGATTTGAAGGATTATTTCCATCTTGACAATGTACTGGTGAGATGGGAATAACCACTTCTATGTTATGACTGCTAGGGTGGGACTTAAAGTGGTTGTCCAGGTAAGTTATATATTTTGTATAGGCCAGGGGGAGGTGGGAAAAAAAAAATCAAACTCCCCTGTCCCGGGTGCTCCAGTCTTCTCCCAGTGCAGTCCGCTCCTGCTGCTCCAGCGTCTTCTCAGATGAAACTGATTTCCATCTGTGACATCCCAGATCCTTTCTGCTGAAGCCACTGATTGGCCTTAGCGAACACGTGTGACTGGGACTTTGGCAACACGTCAACGCTGGACCAAAAAGACCAGACTGCTCTAGGAGGCACTGGGGCAACACTGCCCCCGGCTTATTTAAATAATAAACTTAATGTCCATTTTTGCCTTGACAACCCTTTAAGGGAAGACCTTAAGTAAGTACAGGTTACCGTGCAGTTTTGTTGGGGGGGGGGGGGGAGAGTACTGTGTTAACCCAACCGAAAGCTGGACATATAGAAAAGTTGGCGTGAATGCTTGACTGGCTGAGAACACATTCTCCCATCTACAACATACATCTATATGCCTACTGTGGAGAGACCTCTGGCCTTCCTTAATGACATCTGCTGTCAGGAGATAGTGAAGAGGCCACTCGTATACATTTATGCCTATAATATGCATTAGCTCTTGTAATAAAGCCATAGTTATAGGTAAAACACTTGTGCCACCCCAGTTCAAGAGCCTCTACCCTTTAGGACAGTGGTTTCCAAACTTTCTGAAGTCAGGACTCTTTCAGGTGTGACTTTTGTTCAAGACCCCCACTACCATACTCTGTCCCATTTGAAAATGTCAGCTATATTTGGCCTGTATTATGCTTTTTAGCTGCATATTGCATCTGTCCTGCTTCCTACCTGTTTTTCCCCCACCCACATAGGCATATAACACTGCTGTTTCATGTTTTATTTCTTACATACACAGCTCTGCAGACTCTGTATTTCTCCCCACTACAGCCACAGTTCTGCTACTTTCACGTAACCAGTTCCTTTTATGCTCCCTCCATACATGCAGCTCTACTGCATTCATATGCTACCACAAACTCAGCTTTGTTACCTCCACTTTTCCTCTACACATTCAATTCTGTTACCTTCACCTCCTCCCTCCTGCCCCCCCCCCCCACACTGTATATACACTCACCTCCCAACCCCCCTCCCTTAAGACTTCACACTTCTTTAAGTTGATATGCAGTGTTGGTTTTAAAATCTGCAGCATGTCAGTCCTTTGTGCAGATCATCCAACAGATATCAACATGAAGTGTGAAATTCGCAGGAAATCCAGGATTTTGATTAAGATTGTACTGTAGCAAATCTGCAAACACTTTCGTGTGAATGTATCATTAATATAGAAAGGATCTCCTGTAGAAAGATGTGAAAAAATTTATAAGCGATTGTAGTAGAAATATTGCTATCTATTACTGTGTACTGAAAAATTCATTGTATGATAGATTAAGCAAAAAAGTATGTCCAAGGCCAAAGAAGATGAAAAAAAGTCCAAAGAGTTTGCTGCAATGGAGGAAGCTGCCTTAAAAGCTTATGAAGAAGATCTAAAGAGACTTGAAGGAACACAACCAGGTAAACTTAAAGGATTTGGAAGATATTTGGCTTACTTACAGGGAGTCTGTCACCATGACGGATAGGTCAGGTTCAACTAACTGTAGCATTTTTTTTTTCCCTGTGAAAATGTTGGCTTTTTTTATTTTTATTAATTTCAGAATAAGCATATGAGCGATCTGGAGCACCAAGGGTGCTCCGTTATTCTAGACTGCTATTCCTCACTCTACTTTTATACGCCCTCCCTTCTTTGAGGGACAGGGCCAGTGAGCTTGCTGAAATCTTGACTGGCCCTGTGTTGTTGTGTCCACGCTGCTTGAATGGATATAATACTTGCATGAGAGCTTGAAGAGAAGCCACCTTCATCTATGAGAAGCCTGGTTACAGACTTCATGTAGTAAAGGGGTTTTCCAGGGAATCTTACTCTATTTTATTAAATAAATAAAACTTAATCCCAACCTCAGGTCACGTGATCAGATCCAGCACCTAGGCCACAGGTCACTCTACCTCCTCTCCCATTTTTAACAATAGTTATCTGTGCTATGGGAGCTGATTTTTCTATAACTACATGTGAAAACCTTAGAGGAGGCAGAGTGACCCTGGTACTGATTCAGGTCATGTGACTCAGGGTCGGAAGCACCCAGAATCTCTAAACAAAGCAACTAAAAACCCTTGGGAAAAAAGTAATTTATTTATTAAAAAAACAAAAAAAAACACCTCCCTAGGAAATTAGTTTGACCATCTGGCCCTTCCTGCATCCACAGAACTGAGTACACTCTATATCCTGAACATTAAGTGCATGATGGTGTGATACTCATTACTTTGTGAAAAACCTTAAAGGGGTTATCTGGGACCTATGATACTGCTGACCTACCCACAGGTGGGGGTCTAATGCCGAGATCCTGCACTGATCAACTGTATCAGTCTGCCGCTGATGCTAGGTAGTATAAAGTGAATAGAGCAAGAAGCAGGAGGGCCCCCTCCCCTCTATATAGCGCTGATGTTGGGGTACTGCACTTCTGGTTTTACTCAAGTGATTGAAGCAGAGCTGCAGTACTCCAAGACCACCTGTGGATCGATAGCTAAGTAGATATCCAGCCTCAATAATTACATTTTTTTTTCCCCTTTTAGCTCCCTTGGCCCCTGTAGGTCCAACCATCGAAGAGCGAAGGGCACGTGATGAGCAGAAAAGGATGGAAATAGAAGCCCTAGAAAAGCACCATGCTAAAAGGCAGTGGACAAAATCATTCTCTGCAGATGGGTACCCATATTTCTACAATTTATTGACAGGAGGTATTTGTGTCTTTTTTTATGTATAAACATTTCTAGAGAAGTATTTTTTTGCAAATTACATTTTCTAAAAGGCTCATCCACATGTAGTCATTTTATATTAGCTGGGATCCGTGGCCCAGCCTAGTCTTTGAGATTGTGCTTTGCTATATTTAACATAACAGTGAGATGTAGCTTAAGGAGGACCTGTGAACAAGTACAAAATACTAAATGATATACCTCATTTTATTATCAATTTACCTCTGATCAATTTGGTGTTTGATGTTTTTTGAATTCATCCATTAAAAAGAAATGGCTCCTGGTAGATGTGGATTAGCTCTTTTGCAGCAAACAACAAAATGTTACTGCCCACTTGGTGAATAAGAGCTAAACCACACAGAACCTACGAGGGGCCATATTTTTTTGAACAGGTGGATGCATTAAAAAAAATAAAAAATTAGGCACAGGCATTATGGCAACAAAATTAAGTATGTTGCTGTTTGATTTCTCCTTTAGGCAATAGGCATCCTTTATTGTATTTGTTGGGGGAAGGGGGGGTGTTTCATCACTCATTGCAGATTCTACATGTAGGTTTTTGCTGTCGGCTTGAAAAGTCGGACATCTTTGTGAACGGACAGTTAAGGACAGACACGGACAGCAAAAGAACGCACCCGATCTCCATTTAAATCAATGCAAAATGTAACGGACACAGCTAGTGTCCGATGCTAATGTCTGCGCAAGATTTTATGCGGACGTTAGCATTGCACACCGACGGTAGTGTGAACGCTCCCTAATTCTTGTGTTTGAATACATAAGTATCATACAGTATATCAGCATCACTATATTCCTATATAATATCAGTATTCCCTCTTAAAATCTCATTTGTGTAGGGCCAGATAGCAGTTGCTGCTGTAGTGCTATGATGAATTTCTGGAATAAACAATATATCACTTATACTTGGTTTTGTTTATTAGAATCTCAATGGGAGGAACCAGAGGGATTTACCGAGAAGAATGAAGATAGAATATCTGAATTGGTAATTAACAGCAATATTTTTATTGATATCTTCCTAACACAAAAATTAAAAACAAAAAAAAATTCTATACAGTTGTTGACAGCAATATGAAAATACTACAGGTTTCTTGTCTTTGATTGCTTTGAAAAGCTTTATAACCTCATTGTCAATTAACCTGTTAGAAAGTATTAACTGAATAGAGTATCAGAGTCTGCTCTATTAGCCGGAGCTCGAGGCCTGTGTAAATGTTTAATGGGGTACATATGGGTGACTTAACATCACAAAAGGTTACACCCCTTTCACCAAACCTGGTACACTTCTGGTGTCTGCCGGGTTCACACAGGGTATTTTGGACCGGAATTTGATGTGGAGGACGCCTCAGGTTCTGGTGCAAAATATGGGTAGCTGCGACTGGATGCCGGTGCCAAATGAATGGGCCTAATCGGGAGGAGGGAATGTCTTGAGGTGGATTCACGAAGCAAATCCGCCCGAAGAATGAGCATTCTGCTTCTTTTTTTCAATAGCTGGAACAAACAGCTCCTGGAAAAAAAGAACTGACCGGCTCCCATTGATTTCAATGAGAGCTGTCTTTTTGGTCAGGATTTTGAGGCGGATTCGGCCCCAAAATCCTGACCAAAATACTCCGTGTGAACTCTGCCTTAAAGATTCTCTCTCAGCTAGTCACTGACTATGGTAGGTCACTGCTCCAGCCAGTGATTGACTGAAGTGAACACCTCCTAGTGTTTTCTGTGTGTTGGTACACACCATGAAATGGCGCACAGAAGGGGTGCAGAAACAGCAGGGGTATGAGTATTTCTAGAAGAGCTGAGTAACTTTTTGTTATGTTTATGCCCTGATTCAGAGCTTTAGTCAGAGGCAGTCAATGTCAGAGCTCAGAATCAGTACCCTTGTCTGCTCCTACCTGACACTGCCCTCCTGACAATACAGAGCCTAACGCTAGCTTCACACTAGCGTTCAGGTCTCCGTTCTCAGCTTTCCATCTTCTGCATGCAGAAGACGGAAAGCTGTCAGAGCGGGTCTGGTCGTGAGCGCCAGTGAGCGCTTTATGCTCTCCGCCAAGAAACCGTTTTTTTAAAACTGGACACAGAGTACCGCATGTCCGATTAAAAAAAAAAAAAAAACAGTTTTGCGGCGGAGAGCATAAAACGCTCACGGCCGGACATCTTTCTCACCCATTCAAATGAATGGGTAAGAAAGAGTCCTGCAGGTTTCCGTCTCCTGGCTCTGTTTTGTGTAGGAAACGGAAACCTGCAGAACGGAGACCGGGCGCAGATGTGAACGAGCCCTTAATAGCATATCTACTCCACAACTAACAGCATTGATTACTCGGGAAGAGCAATCGGCTAGAGAAACAAAACTCCAACTCTGCTAGAATCTGTGGAGCAGCAAATATTAAAATGATGTAAAGAAGTAGGCTTGTTGCAGGTGGTGAAAGGTCCTCTTTCAGATGTTACAACATGTGCCATATTTTTGTTCCAAAGTAAACCAACTTGTAAGTAGTATAAATTTCCAACATCAACCATAATAAATCTGGCACATTTTAATGCATTCAACAAGAAACCTGTAATTCGGGGCTCATTTGCATTGGTCCGATATAAAATTTAAATGTGGGATTTCGGATCATTACAACAATTTGCTCCTCTTTCATTCATTTGCCTTGATTATTAGCAGCACCTCCCTGTTTACATGTCCGGACATACCAACCCAACACCTGGTGGTCAATCTTGTACAATTATGCAAGTAAGATACCTGTTTTCCCTGCATAATCTTGCAAGCAATGCGTGTGGATGGGTTTCGCCTAAACACAGCCTTAGCCCCCTTGTAGACCACAGTATGTCTGGTCAGTGTGCTAGTTGGGTTTTTTCCCGGATAGCACAGTGACCCATTCATTTCTATGGGCTTGTACACAGGCCGACAGTCCAGGCTTCAAAATATGGAACGAGTCCCATTTCTGTCTGATTTTGTGGCCCTGCTTCTGCGGCTCCTTTTCATTGAATGAAAGGGGCCTCGGAAGCACAGGCAACACGGGTGACACCTATATGTCGCCTGTGCGCCGCCTGTTAAGGTCATTCACAGTCATGTGCAACCGGCTTTAGACTTGGCAGTTATTGGGAACAACTGAGCCTAGGAATGCTTGTTCCTGATAATTGCTCGGATTAGTAAATAGGCCCCTTTTTCATGTCATCTGCCTTTTTTTTTTTTTTTTTTTTTTTTTTTACATCATTCAATGTAATTTTTTTTATTAGAAGGAAACCAAATCTTCATGGCTAGAAGGAGTCTCAGAAGAAGGTTACACATACTACTACAATTCTGCAACTGGAGGTAAGGGATGGAGGTAGTTACCACAGCCTGTCTGATACTTGAGAGTTAGTCATTAACAATTGTTTCATCTGAACAGAATCCAGATGGGACAAACCTGAGGACTTTGATAATAATTCGTCTCTTAGTGAGGATAAGAAAGAGTCCACAGATGCTGTAGAAGCCTCTGCAACAGATGAGCAAGTTGCTGCAGATCCAGAAGTAACCACCGAATCTAATTCAGAAGACTCCCAGCCATCAGAAGATACCACCCAGACTACTACAGTGGCAAACACTCCTAAAATCCAATTCAGGGTAAGAAATAACACAATACAACTTCCACACTCCAGATATATACTGATTAAAAATTGGCTTCCTAGAAAAGAGCTGACCATTGTGGGTGTTGGGGATGAGCCCCTGTACAGCAGCCACTAACTCCCTTACTCCACAACGCTTCTGCCATTTGAGTCCCTTAGAGAGAAACGTGCATTACAAATGTTTGACATGTTTATAAATCTTTGTTAAAAAAAAAAGCACATTGAATTATAGTATTATAATATTTCAAGGAACTAGTTAGAACATTTTCCTTTCCTTACACTGCCTTATGGTCGGGGTATTTTATACCAATATTTTACACACAATAAATAGTACATGCCACAGTTTCATATCTTATCAGCTAAAAAAAAAATGCTTCTTTCTTCTCTGAAATCTATTTTTGCCCTGAAATGGATTGACAGACATTTGTCCGATTATACCTGTTTATAGAAGGCGAGAGAGGAAAGGAAAAAGTGAGCAATATGTGAGGGGTAAAAACAAAATCCAAGCTACCGGCGTAAAGAGAATCTGTCCCCAAAACCCAGCAGATCAGCTTAGCTCAGCAGATGGATAGGTAGGGTCGGGTCACCTGAATCGCAGTGTTTTTCCTTTGGGAATCTGTGTCTCTTTTCTGAGTTATTGCTATTTTTTCAATATGCAAATGAGTTCCTTGAAGCAATGAGTGTATTACAGCTTGAAACAATAGCAACACCCTCATTGCTCCAAGAGGTCATTTTCATATTGGCAAAAAAAAAAGCTGCGTCTTGGCAATGGAAGCACCAATTGTCAAGAGAGTGAAAGAAATGTAGCTACTAGAGATGAGAGAATAGTATTCAACAAATAGTTTCGAATACACTCCGCTCCCATAGGAATGCATGTAAGTGGCCAAACACCAAGGGGTTAAGCGCCGGCCGTCGGTGCCGGCCGCTAACACGCATTCCTGTGGGAGTGAAGTATTCAAATCTAGTATTCGCTCAACACTAGTAGCTAGTTTTCAGCGACCAGTTCAAGTAGAGCTGCAAACTACAGATAGAGCCTATAATGAAGAAATCTGCTAAACATTTATGATGCAAGAGATTTAATGGCAGGTAATACTATTACTCCTTATGTATATACTCAGCAACTTATCCTTTTTGTTTTTAATTAGAAAAAAGACCCGATTATTATTTATTTAATTTTATGGTTTTTTAATGACCCACTGATTGGGTAGGTTATCATATAAGATTTGTGGTGGTCCAAGACCTGGCAATTAAACCAATTAGCTGTTCTTGGTAGCCACTGCCATCACTACTATGTAATATACAAAGCTCTATTGCAGTTCTGCTTTTGGCTCACTGTGATACAGCTCTAGCCCTGCTGAAACAGGTGATCAGTGGAGGTGCTTTTTAGGTATAGGATCTGGTATTGATGGGGGGCCATTACCGTATATACTCGAGTATAAGCTGACCCGAATATAAGCCGACCCCCCCCTAATTTTACTACAAAAAACTTGGAAAACTTATTGACTCGAATATAAGCCTAGGGGGGAAATGCAGCAGCTACTGGAAAATTTCGAAAATTAAAATGGTCGGAGTATTTGGGTGCAGTAGATGCTGGGTGCTGGGAAAGGGAGGGGGTGTTTTGGTTGTCTGTCTGCCCCTTCCCTGAGCTTGGGGACTGTTTTTTTTTCTTTCCTCACTTGGAATTCAGTCTGGCTGAATATAGGGTATCTGCAGTGCTCATATTAACCCCTTCCCGACAGAACAGGAGCACTGCAGATCCCCTATATTCAGTAGACCGGGCACTTTCAGACACAGGGATATCTAATGTGTATGTGTTTCACAGTCATTTTCTACGTCTGTATGTATTCTAGGGAAAGGAGTGATTTAGAACTTTTATTTTTTGATTTAATTTTTTTTTTTTTAATTTTTTTTTTTTTCACTATTTTATGGGAGATTCTATACATTAATATTGTGGCTGGTCATAGACCCCCCCCCTCCTAAACAAAAAAAAAATTTTTTTTTTTTTTTTTTTTTTTTGCTGACTCGAGTATAAGCCGAGGGGGGCTTTTTCAGCACAAAAACTGGGCTGAAAAATTTGGCTTATACTCGAGTATATACGGTACTTTAAAAGTGGTGTCCTCCCCTTTGTGTGAGGATCCCCTTTACCAAGGACCAAAGTGTCTGCACATGTGATATGTCCACCTTGGCTTTTGTTATTCAGTTTAGGAGCCCAATTTCCATGTAATTGAGGGGGGGGGAGTGCCTATTTAGAAACTGTAAAATCATCTTTACAAGGTGCTGGGATTAGCTTTATAACTAGTTTACTGACTGCTGACAGAATCCCTTTTAAGTACAAATATCCAAGACCAAGAATGAATGCCCTATCTTAGATAACCCTTTTAATATATATTTTTTTTAATTTTAGACAAGGACAAACATTAATTGTGAACGGCATTGAATTATAATGGTTGCATATTTTTGTCTGTAACAGGCTAAAAAAGAAACTACGCCAGACACTGAGGAGGTATCTGAACCTGAAAGCAAACAAGAGGATGCTGAAGAGAAGAAAGATCCTTCTCCACCGCCTAAAACTCAGAAGCCTGCCAAGGCTAATCCATATGGAGCTTGGGAGACTGTACAAGAAGAGGAAGACCCATAGTAAGTACTTGTGAAGGAAATGAACTGTCCTGTAGTGTTATAATGACCCTGCCAAGTGAAGTGTGGCTGAGCTCTGTGATATAAGGTTTATATGATTTGGAGCAGGGTTTAATAAAAAGCAGTAAAGACTTACAGGACCCTTAGGACAGATACTCTGTATTCTTAGCAGGACACCTAAGGTGCAATTTATTTATTTATTTTTCCTAAACCAATGAAAATGACTGATCAAAAAATGCTAAATGTCTCAAGCGGCTTATGTCAAAGGGCATCTATTCCCTCCCTCAAACATACTCGACTGTTAATGCTGCGTTACAGAGCACATTACAGCGGTAAACCTCATACCTTTGTTATGTATGTCACTTTTGTAGAAAAAACAACTTTGAAGTTTTATGCAAATGAGACTGTTGGTGGGCGGGCCTTCATCTCTCTACAGCTTTGCTCTTGCTGCTCAGACCCCTACCACCTCTTGGCAGTGGACACAACTCTGCCTAAAGGGGCCAGACCACATAAAGATACAGAGCAAGGTCACCATGTGCTGAAACCAGTTGACTGCAGAGTTCCAAACCTCTTTTGACATGGGTTTCCATGCAATTGCATACAAGCCTTATTTCACCAAGCAGTGGCAATCTGTTCTATGGAGTCATGAATTCTGCTGTTCTATCTGGCAATCTGAATTCAGCGCACTGTCAGCTTTCCCAGTACGCACTTTGGTGCTGAAGATAGCTGTGCACCAATATCTCCCCACTGTCAGAGAGGCGGGCCTTACAGCCTAGCATTATTGCTGGTCTATGAGGAACACCCCCTTGACTGTACTCCTCTATAGACTTTTACTAACAACGGGGGGCGTTTCTCACAGCCCAAAGATGATGCTAGACTGTAAGGCCCACATTGTCATTGCACCTATATCTCCTGTACAATGCTGTAAATGTTTCTACCATGCCAGAGGCAGCTCAAGGGAGATCAAAATCCTTATCCTTGCTTGTAAATGGGTAATGGACATAAATCGAAAAATTGTTAATAGACCTCTTATAATTGAAAATAAACTTTAAATAATTTTGTAACACAGCTTTTTGTAAATTTAATACAACAGGTGAATAGAAGAAACTTTGTAATATATCTTATCAGAGAAAATGCTTCTTTCTCTACTTATGAATTGCATTTCATGCTAAACTGCTCTATTCACTGTGCAGACCCATCTCACTGAAAACAAATCTGGCAGTAAACTGAGCAGTTTAGGAGGGAGGAGAGGAGCAACCAAGATACATTACAAAGTTATTTATATTGACTTGTAGTGTTGATTTCTGAAACATATAATGGATATATTATAAGGTGTACTTCCAAACTAAAGAGATATTTCTATCTCAGCCTTTCATGGATCAGATCAGAATGCCCACTCTCTGAGGTGGCTGGCACTACAATTTGCTATAATATGCTGTTTCCATATGTCTCAGTTCATACAAGATAGTGATAAGAAAACTCCTTTTTAGAAAAATGCATCTTCCTTAAGTTTCAGTGTACATAGAAAGCTGTGAATGTCTCATGTTATGCATGTAATTGGTTGCTAGTTTTATCCCTGACATCTTTCTTTGCTTACAGTGAGAACGTGGATTTAGAGCTGCCAAATGTGGAATATAGTGATCCTGGTGTATCTGTACCTGAGGTGGAACAAGAGCCAAAAGTGAAGTTTAAAGAAAAAACCATCACTTCCCTTGGTGACTCGGTGGCCGGGACCTCTGTCTTCAAGAGAAGGAAACTAGAAAATGTGAAATCTCGAAACCTACGTCAGAGACTTGATGATCAGTAAAGGACTTGGATTTATTGGGACATTTTTTAAGCTGGATGTTTGAAAGCCTATAGGATTCAATTGTGTGTGAGCGCTTGGTCTGAATAAATCCAACTTTTTTTTTTTCTTTCTTTTTTTTTTTTCCCCCTGCTCCTTAGGTACCAAAATTTCAAGAAGGCAAGGGGTTGTACTTGTTGTGTTACCGGGCCTGTTTTAGATGGTCCATCTGCAATCCTTCCCTTTCTATTCTCGAGGTATAGGACAATGTGTGTAGAAATCAGCTCCATCTTATTTACCTCACTGGCACTGAGCTGTAAATCTGTATACCTCTTTTACCCTTCATTGTTTCCATCATTTGATGTAAGGGACATGTGGAAAGTATTCTATGCAATGATTTGTAACCAGTTTCCTTCTTGGTTTTTATGTATATTCATTGAACATCTCATGGCTAAAAGGTCCTGGGTGTTACCTACCTGGTCTGTATGAGATTAGAAAATTTCTCTGTGTTCCTCCGAATGAGTGCCACATTTGTCTATGGTCTGTATTTGGTATTAAATATATAAAATCCAATACCAGATACAGCCTAGAATGGAGCTGTTTCTGGTGAATCCGTCTTAATTTTCCAATCTTTTCCTTTTCCTTTTTAAGTGTGGTATTTGCATTAGAAAATGATGTTTTGGCTTTACCGGTACTTTTGTTTTATCCCCAGAAATTGCTGCGCTCTATCTGTTGGATCTGTCTGGTATTATAGAATGTGATCAAGGAGCAGGGGCTATTACTGAGGGTAAAAAAAAATCTGTTTTAATACTAGATTTTAACTTTTTAATTTCATCAGTCTTCTTGTAACTTACACTGTGTGAAATCTACTGAATAGTACAAGAATTTCTGTAATAACCAGAATACCCCTTTAACATTTTTCTACTGGGGGTTGATCATGGGATCCTCCCATTGGGATACCTAACAATTATGAGAACCGTGGTCTCATTTACCTCTCTGAATGGTAAGTCAAGCTGCTCTATTCATTGTCTCATTGGGGCTGTTGGAGATAACAGATTACAGGGAATGGAGTGCATATGCAACCTGTACTTTGTGATCTGTGGGAGTCTCCACGGTCAGACCCCACCGATCAGAAAGTTGCACACTATCCTACAGATAGATAGTAACATGAAATACCACTTTTAATGTAACTTGGGTTTTTGTTTTTTTGGGGTTTTTTTATTATGCGGGATAAACCTTTAAGTATTAAAGCGTCATCATTTTTTTGCAATTTTTTAGTACAAATTGGAATTTTTTAGTCTTGTCATTGCAATCCACTTTTCAGCAACAAATGTACTCAGAGCTACAATTGCATTACATTTTTTTTCTTGTGAGATGTTATGGGCAGAGAGTTTTTGCTATATTTTGATCTCATGTCATGAATGTGTTGTGTGGGGGGTTTTTTTGTTTGTTTTTCCCCAGTTATCTATATATCTGGGAGCTTATCTGCTGTATCACTTATTCTAATGATAATTTACACTACACAAGTGTGAAGAAACAAACTAACCAGCGGGAGTGCCTGTCAGCTTATCCCACGATACAGTATATTTTTATATTTGCTTTGTATATGAAGCAAAATAATAAAAACAGGGTTCCTATAAAACTTTGTGTATCCCATACAATGCAGGAGATTTGGTTTAGTTGAATTAAAGGGGTATTCCTATCTCAAGGATCCTTTCTATACTTCAAGAGTTTTCCAAAATATGTTTAGTAAACCAAAGGCTGCTTTGGTTTGCCTGCTGTGTTAGGATAAGGCCCCACAGAACGATATAAAGCGCTACAGTTCTGCAGGAAAAACCACGGCGGGAACACATCGTGGTTCTTCGCAGTGCTTTTTCTTCTCGGACTTTCTGTTACCATCATATCTATGGGAAAGCCGCTGGCGTTTCTATAGATATAATTGACATGCTGCGATTTCCAAAACCGTGCCGGTTTTGGAAATCGGAGCGTGCCTGCGCTGTGGTTTTAATCGCAAAGTGGGCATGGGATTCGCATGCTTCCGCCGCGGGCAAATCACAGCTTTTCCGGCCCTTGGGGCCCCGGCGTTTAGACTTTTTCTCCCATTGTTTACACATCATTGTCAAAGCAGTATCTAATATCAGGTTGGATGATGTGGCACACTCACTGCTGGAGCTGTTATTACTGATCTTCAGTCCAGGAAATCAGGTAAGTTAATTGTGGTTTGCTGATAAAGGTTCGGACTGCCAAAAATGCTGCGGAAAAAACCGCGGCGGAAGCGCATTGCGTTTATTTCCAGAGTGTTTTTCACACAAAGTCTGCAGTGTTTTCTAAGCCCTAGCCTTGGACACTTCTTTAGTAGACCTCAGCAGGTTTTCATTCATGACTACTCAAGCTTTCCAGGGACTGCTGCAATAATTAATCCTGACATAATAGATTTCCCACATAAATTATGGAGGTGGCAGCATCATTATGCTTTTATCTTTTAAGGAGAAAAAGCACCCTTGATTCCATTAATACACAGAACTACTCTCCTTTTTGGCAGATAGTAGCCAAGACCTGCTTGTTTGTTTGGGGGTCTCCCAACCCCCTCAACTGTGTCTTCCAAATTAGCTGCAGCCTCTGTCTTCTGTCTGCCCCTATTCTCTAGGTGGCTTCCGTTTTGAGGATTGTGAATTTACTGAATTTTAATCATTTACTTAACTGTACTGTACTGTGCTGTATATTTAGTAACTTGGGAATGTTTCTTTTTATCCAACCACACCCCCATCCCCCGATACTCAGTATACCTTGTAATTTATTCATGAGCTTACAAATTAATTATCACCCACTGAAGGTGTTTTACTAGAAGCAAACTCATCTGGAGATACCTGTATAATGTCTGCGATCGCTGTCCAGGCTCATATGCCTAGAGTGAGCGTGATTTATATTAATGGGACTTTGTCAAAAATTGCCCACATATATAAAGGGAAATTGTTGTTGTTTTCAGTTTTTTTTTTTTTTTTTTTTAATGCTCCCGTGTACCTCCAGTTAAAAAAAAAAAAAAAAACTTTTCCCAAGTTAAAGGTATTCCCACGTCACATACTCGCTAGTCTTCGCTGCTCTAAATTCTTCTTTCTTCCGGCTTTGTTGCGTCATTGGTGGGCGGGGTTACATATGCAAAGCCAGCGGTGAGAAGTCGTCGCTTCTATGCCGCTGGCCCTGCGTGTGCGCTCCCGATGCAGCTCGGCATCGGACGTACAACCTTCACAATGCAATACAGACCCGGCATCCGCTGTAATAGAGAGGCAGATGCCGGGGAGTGTAGACGCCGGCACAGGTGCCTGCAACATCGCTACACTACTGCCCTGCATGAAGCCAGCAGCGGCAGAAGCGATGCTGCTATTCCGCTCCCCCTCCCCTCCGGAATAGCAGTATCGCTCCTGCCGCTGCTGGCTTCATGCAGGGCAGGAGCATAGCGATGTTGCAGGCACCTGTGCCGGCGTCTACACTCCCTGGCATCCGCCTCTCTAATACAGCGGATGCCGGGTCTGTATTGGCGGCCCCCCCCCCCCCCTCCTGTGCACTTAGCCCCTCCTACCTCCCCTCTGAGAGCAGCAGATACATCACTTGACTTTTGACCAGATAAGTCAAGGGATGTGTCAACAGAGAAATGAATAAAATAAGATAGTGGACAAACAAAGCAGTTTTGCTGAAGCAATGTATTTAGGAAAAGTCTTACATTCACATTAACAAGCAGTATAGATAGGATCCTTGTGATGGGACAACCCCTTTAATATTACAGGTGCATATAAGAAATTTTTGTATTAAAGAAATGTCTATAGCTGTTTATTTTTAATGAAAATCAAGTAAAAAGTTACATTCTAATAATATTATTCCTTCTGTCACTTAGACTAATACTAGGCTGAAATTTGCCAATTGTCGAAATTTTGTTGTAGCAGTCACCTTATGTATATTATAGACAAGACAGAAAGTATTACAATAGAAAATCACACCTCTAAGATAACACCCATAGTCACACTTCATTCCATTTACTACTGACAATATATAATGTCACAGCAGAACTACTCCCCTACCTGCACAGAGTATGTCTAGAAAACTCTCCCACAGACTTCAATAAGTCATCTTGAGTCTGTTGCTGTAATGGCCATAAGCCTGGTATAAAGCATACCTGCTCACCCGATCCAGTCTCAAGTGAGCTGCTGGGAAATGGGAGCTAAAGTTGAAAAAACACCCTCGAAATCTTTAGACCCTTGAAGGAACTAATGCTAAGGATTCAACCGATTTCTTGCAAAAGATCAAATCCTTGTACCTTGATGCCAATATGGTGTTTTTAAAGGGATCCTATAATTAAAATGGTATTTTTTTTTTTCCCACTAACATATAGGAATAGCCTTAAGAAAGTCTATTCTTCTCCTACCTTTAGATGTCTTCTCTGTTCTGCCGTTTGGTAGAAATCCTGGTTTTCTTTGGTATGCAAATGAGTTCTCTCGCAGCACTGGGGGCGTCCCCAATGCTGCGAGAGAAATCTCCAGCACTGCCTTCATCTTTTTCTGGAACGGCCTCTCTCCGCGTCTTCTTTCAGCGCTCGCTTCAATCTTCTATGCATGTGCAGTCGACTCATCTATGTGAGATGGCATCCAACAAGGGGGATTTACATGTGTGCCTATTGTCGTTCATACTTTCATACATATTTTTTTTAAGGGTCCTGCTAGCTACAGCTCCATGGACCAGCAGTTGGAGCATTTTGTGTGCCCTTATATGCTAGTTTGTTGCTCTGGCAAATCAATACATGTTAATGGACCACGTCATTTTCTGGACATGGAACATTGACAATGTATTTTTGATCTGAACTATTTTGATGGGGTTTTTTTTTTGTTGTTTTTTTTTTTATTTTAATGCCTTGAATAATAATTCTAGGAATATTCATTTAACATATGTGGCTGAGACCTATTTGTTCAACTGATGAAAAGTTCAAACAATCCTCTGCCTTGAGAGCAGCTATGATCATTGCCATCGCAAAAAAAAATCCCCAAACATACAAATGGTATAAGAATACAAATCATGGTTTATTATTCTCTAATTCCAAACGATGGTTCAATAACAAGGTGAGACTGATGACCAGTTTTCACTCACATGGGATTTGATGAAACATGTCTACAAATTTTGGATAGTGCTAAGCACTGAAGGCATCTACAAGGTGTAACTACAACACCTCTATATGGAAATGAAGTATTAAAGCACTCCTTTGCGTGAAAATTGTAGTCTACTATCACTCTGTAAATGATCAATATTAAACGTGTTTGGTAATAATGCCTTCATCAGACTCTAAGACAATGACAGATAATATATACTGTTACAGACGAGAAGTCAGTCAGTAGTTCATGCTCTATTCAAGAAATCCACTTTGTAGGAGAAGTCTCCTCGGATAACATGCAAATGCAAAATTACCAGGAGAGGTAAGCGATGTCTGCCGCTTCTGTGTCCAGTATATTTTGTAATCTGCAGGTCAGGTGTCTGGAAAAGTGAGGAGCCAAGGATGTCTGTTACCTCTGCATCCATGTAATGCTATACTTTAAAAAGATAGGGGAATCCACAGCTAATTCCCAAATATTAGGTGAGTAAATGTATCTAAATGCCTTGCACAGTGGCAAACAGAAAGGATTTGGCTCCGTTTTCCTGAAGGTTCTTTTAATTGGTATATCCACAACAGGTTAATATCCCCATGGGTACAATTAGAAGAGACATGTTAATAAGCAGTAATTGAGATCACTTCTAGAGAGTCATTCTATTTCTAGAACAAACTGGAATAGAATAGAAGTCATAATGGGAACAAAGATGTTAGGTTCCAACGGCCACCCGTAAGGGGGTCTTCTGTTATGGTGAAAGGATATACCATCAAATTCACCAGAATTTCCACTGGACAAGTCAATTACAAGAATTTTCTGGAACAAGTTGTTCATTACTCAATAGGCAAGAGACTCTACTCAAGATCCCCACCACCACCACCACCACCACCACTGAAAAACCAGGCTGAAGACTCATCAAGGATGTGGCAGATCCAATGGAGAAGGTTAAATAGAGAACATCCTATCAGTTACAAGACTTCTGAGGCCAGAAGGTCTCTATACTCTTACCTGAGATATATGTATAGTTGCCTATATTGTCAGTTATTAGAGATGAGCGAACACTAAAATGTTCGAGGTTCGAAATTCGATTCGAACAGCCGCTCACTGTTCGAGTGTTCGAATGGGTTTCGAACCCCATTATAGTCTATGGGGAACATAAACTCGTTAAGGGGGAAACCCAAATTCGTGTCTGGAGGGTCACCAAGTCCACTATGACACCCCAGGAAATGATACCAACACCCTGGAATGACACTGGGACAGCAGGGGAAGCATGTCTGGGGGCATAAAAGTCACTTTATTTCATGGAAATCCCTGTCAGTTTGCGATTTTCGCAAGCTAACTTTTCCCCATAGAAATGCATTGGCCAGTGCTGATTGGCCAGAGTACGGAACTCGACCAATCAGCGCTGGCTCTGCTGGAGGAGGCGGAGTCTAAGATAGCTCCACACCAGTCTCCATTCAGGTCCGACCTTAGACTCCGCCTCCTCCGGCAGAGCCAGCGCTGATTGGCCGAAGGCTGGCCAATGCATTCCTATGCGAATGCAGACTTAGCAGTGCTGAGTCAGTTTTGCTCAACTACACATCTGATGCACACTCGGCACTGCTACATCAGATGTAGCAATCTGATGTAGCAGAGCAGAGGGTGCACTAGAACCCCTGTGCAAACTCAGTTCACGCTAATAGAATGCATTGGCCAGCGCTGATTGGCCAATGCATTCTATTAGCCCGATGAAGTAGAGCTGAATGTGTGTGCTAAGCACACACATTCAGCACTGCTTCATCACGCCAATACAATGCATTAGCCAGTGCTGATTGGCCAGAGTACGGAATTCGGCCAATCAGCGCTGGCTCTGCTGGAGGAGGCGGAGTCTAAGGTCGGACCTGAATGGAGACTGGTGTGGAGCGATCTTAGACTCCGCCTCCTCCAGCAGAGCCAGCGCTGATTGGCCGAATTCCGTACTCTGGCCAATCAGCGCTGGCCAATGCATTCTATTAGCTTGATGAAGCAGAGTGTGCACAAGGGTTCAAGCGCACCCTCGGCTCTGATGTAGCAGAGCTGAGGCTGCACAAGGGTTCAAGCGCACCCTCGGCTCTGATGTAGGAGAGCCGAGGGTGCACTTGAACCCTTGTGCACCCTCAGCTCTGCTACATCAGAGCCGAGGGTGCGCTTGAACCCTTGTGCACACTCTGCTTCATCAAGCTAATAGAATGCATTGGCCAGCGCTGATTGGCCAATGTATTCTATTAGCCTGATGAAGTAGAGCTGAATGTGTGTGCTAAGCACACACATTCAGCTCTACTTCATCGGGCTAATAGAATGCATTGGCCAGCGCTGATTGGCCAGAGTACGGAACTCGACCAATCAGCGCTGGCTCTGCTGGAGGAGGCGGAGTCTAAGATCGCTCCACACCAGTCTCCATTCAGGTCCGACATTAGACTCCGCCTCCTCCAGCAGAGCCAGCGCTGATTGGCCGAATTCCGTACTCTGGCCAATCAGCACTGGCTAATGCATTGTATTGGCGTGATGAAGCAGTGCTGAATGTGTGTGCTTAGCACACACATTCAGCTCTACTTCATCGGGCTAATAGAATGCATTGGCCAATCAGCGCTGGCCAATGCATTCTATTAGCGTGAACTGAGTTTGCACAGGGGTTCTAGTGCACCCTCGGCTCTGCTACATCAGATTGCTACATCTGATGTAGCAGTGCCGAGTGTGCATCAGATGTGTAGTTGAGCAAAACTGACTCAGCACTGCTAAGTCTGCATTCGCATAGGAATGCATTGGCCAGCCTTTGGCCAATCAGCGCTGGCTCTGCCGGAGGAGGCGGAGTCTAAGGTCGGACCTGAATGGAGACTGGTGTGGAGCGATCTTAGACTCCGCCTCCTCCAGCAGAGCCAGCGCTGATTGGTCGAGTTCCGTACTCTGGCCAATCAGCGCTGGCCAATGCATTCTATTAGCCCGATGAAGTAGAGCTGAATGTGTGTGCTAAGCACACACATTCAGCACTGCTTCATCACGCCAATACAATGCATTAGCCAGTGCTGATTGGCCAGAGTACGGAATTCGGCCAATCAGCGCTGGCTCTGCTGGAGGAGGCGGAGTCTAAGGTCGGACCTGAATGGAGACTGGTGTGGAGCGATCTTAGACTCCGCCTCCTCCAGCAGAGCCAGCGCTGATTGGCCGAATTCCGTACTCTGGCCAATCAGCGCTGGCCAATGCATTCTATTAGCTTGATGAAGCAGAGTGTGCACAAGGGTTCAAGCGCACCCTCGGCTCTGATGTAGCAGAGCTGAGGCTGCACAAGGGTTCAAGCGCACCCTCGGCTCTGATGTAGGAGAGCCGAGGGTGCACTTGAACCCTTGTGCACCCTCAGCTCTGCTACATCAGAGCCGAGGGTGCGCTTGAACCCTTGTGCACACTCTGCTTCATCAAGCTAATAGAATGCATTGGCCAGCACTGATTGGCCAGAGTACGGAATTCGGCCAATCAGCGCTGGCCAATGCATCCCTATGGGAAAAAGTTTATCTCACAAAAATCACAATTACACACCCGATAGAGCCCCAAAAAGTTATTTTTAATAACATTCCCCCCTAAATAAAGGTTATCCCTAGCTATCCCTGCCTGTACAGCTATCCCTGTCTCATAGTCACAAAGTTCACATTCTCATATGACCCGGATTTGAAATCCACTATTCGTCTAAAATGGAGGTCACCTGATTTCGGCAGCCAATGACTTTTTCCAATTTTTTTCAATGCCCCCGGTGTCGTAGTTCCTGTCCCACCTCCCCTGCGCTGTTATTGGTGCAAAAAAGGCGCCAGGGAAGGTGGGAGGGGAATCGAATTTTGGCGCACTTTACCACGTGGTGTTCGATTCGATTCGAACATGGCGAACACCCTGATATCCGATCGAACATGTGTTCGATAGAACACTGTTCGCTCATCTCTATCAGTTATGCCTTGTGTTCTGCATTAACTTTTCAGACTTCACAGATTCATGTTTCTTGATCTAGGAAAAGTCTCAACTATTACAAATTCAAAGAGTAAAATTCCCAAATACAGAATCTATTCTCAGTTCTCTCACATATATCTCTTATGTTATCCACAGAACACATGGGTACAATATTGCAGTTAGTGTTTAAATTCATCTTGGTCAATCTGTCTAGCTGCTCACCTATGAGGACGGTAGTGCACATTCTCTCCCATCAGCTGACCAAACAAATTTTTTATTTTACTCCTTAATTTACTTTAATTTACAAATTGTCAGGAAGATGCGGACAAGATAGATGCCATTGTGCTAAATATTATTAGATTACAATATTCTAGAAACTGAAGAATTGATGAAAAAAATCTGTTTCTCAATTTTGCTCTCAATCTGGACAACCCCTTTAATATTATGGATTTGTAATACTGTCCTTTGGCTTTTGGCCATACATAGCACTGCGGAATGTCTGTTATTTTGCATTGCAAAGGATGAAAGCAGTGATTAAAGCCTATAGTGCACCTCATTATGTAACGTGGGTTATAGTTGCAATGTATGGGAGAAATTTGTTTAAGGCCCAGACCACACAATATATAGTCACAGTGGGTTAGCTGCTGTGATATACAGTACATGGAGTGTATAAGATTTAAAGAAATCCCATCCACATAATGCTGAAAAGTGTCTCGCGGTGCGAGTTATGATCTCTCAGCTGGTCAATTTCTTGCTGGAGATTCGGCACAATTTTCAGCCTTGGCAATGCAAAGATGGAATACCTGCTCCCACAGTCCACAATGACCGGGGCTACTAGTCCAGATCATAGAGTTGACTGCCCGGTTTGTGGCTGGGACTTTGTTCCCAGCCTTAGGGAAAGCATAGGGTGCAGAAAACCAGGGGGAGATCATATAATAATCCTGCAGCAATGTGACTCTTGAGTGATACAAACCGTAATATTTTTCTTCTTGGTTACCAGGTTTACAGGCTATAGTCTCCAGTCATGAGGAACAGTTAGGCATCATTGCATTTCTTTAATTTTTAACAGCATGAATTCTAGCTTTTGTTGTGGAAACCTCCTAACACCACTTAAAAGAGAGATCCATTATTGCCTTTCTATCTTTCCATAAGAACCCTTGATCCGCAGCACACAAGACAAAGGCAAGTACGGTGAATAAATACAAACATTTCTTTATAGTTTGCTATTTCATATAATAGTTTAGCGGGGGAGATGAATATTCACCATTTACAACTCATTCAGTATATGATCAGTGTATAATATGGCAAAAGTGTATTAAATAATACAAAATTAAATCTGTAATTTTAGAAATTTATTTAAGCTGGTTGAAGAGCAGATGTAAAAGTGGAAACCTTATGAAGATGCCCAATAAAGCACAAGAGGTAAGTGATACAGTCCATAAGGCTTACTTGATACACACTTAGTGTTGTGATTTTTGGCAATGTAAAAAAAAAAAAAGCACCGCAATTCAAATGTTTCAGTTTTTTTTTTCTTTATAAAAAACAAACAAAAAACACATAGAATATACTGTAGGATATGCCAGAATGTTTGTGTACCTTGCACCACATTTATCAACTGTTTTAGAGACTTTTTTTAATCACCTATGATTTGACTTATCAGAAAGTCGACACGGTTTAGGTTGTGATATTGTGTGGAAAAAAAAAAAGTGTAGAAATTTTGTTACTTTTTTTGGACCTAATCAAAGCCAACTAATAAGTGGTGTAATATTGTAGACAATCTAAATGTACACCAGATTTAATAAACAGTAGACACTTTGTTTCAACCTGGTACAGTTTAACACTGTCTATTCTACTTGCATTTGAACACAGGACTCCAACTCTGCAAAGGCACTAGTGCTTACCACTGAGATACTGTGCTATAACTAGTTTTCTAACTAATCTAATCCACTTACTGCAAGCATGAAAATTTTTAATTCACAGCAAATACACTATGAAATTTGCAACAAAAAATGCCGCCATTTGTTGGAACTTTTGCTACCACTTAATTCTCTGAGGATTTCCCAGTGCAGAAAATCTACAGTATATCAATCCCACTTGGGCATACCCTTTAAGGCTAAAGACACATGTTACAGAAAAGCTGCTTTTTGTTTAAGATTTCGCTGTGAGTTTTCGAGCCAATATATATATATTTATATCTGCCATTAAAGCCTCTAAAATTCAGCCAACTTGTTAAATCTGTCCATTGCTTCTTGGGGAGAATATCTCTGTAACGCCTCCTGCAGGCTGTAATACATCCACATTACATGGACTTTATTAGGGTTCATTCACACGGAGTAAACGCACACTCATTTTGGCAAAATACACATGTAAAAAATACACGTGTAAAAATGAGACTCTCATTGACTTCAATGACATTTTTTTCACATGTAAAAAAAACGGTCAAAATACACGTGTAAAATGTCATTGAAGTCAATGGGAGTCTTATTTTTATACGTTTATTCTTTACATGTGTATTTTGGCAAAATGAGCGCACGTGGTCCCTTACAGCTGCAGATTCTGTCCCGACTGTGGGTCAAATGACCCAAACTTGCATCATCATAGTGGTACAACCCTCTGCGGGAAGCCATAGAAGAGACTGTGTGTGCAGCAATAAAGGCCCCACCTATGATGTACCTAGAACCTTATTCCTTCCTGTGCACAACAGGTTAATGCATTTGACATATTTCTTAGGATGCTGTGATCAACCTAAAGTCTGTCAAGGACCTGGGGAATCAGCTGGGCTTTGAGTGGACCTTAGTCGCACGGGAACTTGGCTTCAGCAGACCAGAAATCAGACAATTTCATACGGCTTCAGTGGATAAGAAGGTTCAGGCCCAGAAGATGTTGGAGTGCTGGTAACTACCATGTCATTGCTTATCAGGCTTCTCAGCTTCAAGGAGGAGTTGTCTGCATGTCCTGATAAGAAGTGATGATGCGGTTTTCTTTCACCAGATAAACATTTGCATTCAGCTTCTACCAGTGCAAAACATTAGAAATAATTTGTATACGTCAAGTTACATCAGCCATAAATGTGTAGCTTTCATAAATCTAACCACTACTTTATGTGAATTCCTAGTTAGACATTGCCCCAGTGAGGACACCATGGATAATGGCATTTATCATTGTTCAGTTGTTAGCTGTGACGGGCTGTGTCTGTGCAACAATTGCACTCCTTACCCAGCTCTCAGATCCCTGAGAACATACAGTATATTTAAGGGATTCTACCACTAAAAATCTTGTTTCTGTGGATAACACGTCGGAATAGCCTTTAGAAAGGCTATTCGTCTCCTACCTTTAGATGGGATCTCTGCCGCGCCGTTCCTTAGTAATACCGTTTTTTACCGGTATGTAAACTAGTTCTCTGGCAGCGATGGGGGCGGCCCCCAGCGCTGAAAATGCGATAAGGGCGTCCCCACCGCTGCCCGAGAACAGGATCCTCCCCTTCTTTCTTCAGCAGCGTCACCTCTTACACTAGTAGAGCCGACTGCGCATGCTCGCAATTGCGGCCTCGGTACTATGGCCGCGCATGCGCAGTCGGCTCTACTGGTGTAAGAGGTGACGCTGCTGAAGAAAGAAGGGGAGGATCCAGCAGAAGACAGAGGCGGCACAGGATCCTGTTCTCGGGCAGCGGTGGGGACACCCTCATCGCATTTTCAGCACTGGGGCCCGCCCCCATTGCTGCCAGAGAACTAATTTACATACCGGTAAAAAACAGTATTACTAAGGAACGGCGCGGTGGAGATCCCATCTAAAGGTAGGAGACGAATAGTCTTTCTAAAGGCTATTCCGACGTGTTATCCACAGAAAAAAAGTTTTTTAATGGTAGAATCCCTTTAAAGGGATAGATCATCAATATGTGATCAGTGCGGGGACTAATGCCCAGGATCTGCACACATCAATTAGTTGAAAGGGCTCAACATTCATTCAGGTGAATACAGAAGCCTCTTCAATTGTTACCAAGTACAGCACCGAGCTCATACGGCCTATGCTTGGTATAATAGCTCAGCCCAGTTCACTTGAATGCGAATGAGCTGCTTATGTACCATGTGTGGCTGAGGGTGTTAGGACCCCTCCCAACGCATATTGACTAGAGATGAGCGAGTACTGTTCGGATCAGTCGGTCCGAACAGCACACTCGCATAGAAATGAATGGACGTAGCCGCCACGCGGGGGGTTAAGCGGCCGGCCGACATCAAAGCGGAAGTACCAGGTGCATCCATTCATTTCTATGGAGCATTCTGTTTGGATCGGCTGATCCGAACAGTACTCGCTCATTTCTAATATTGACCTATCCTAAGGATAGGTCATCTATAAAAATGTGGCTGGAGCAGAAAACCCCTTAAAATCACTATTCTAGTGATGGTGGACAGACACATCATAGATCATATCTGTAATCTGGGCACCTAAATGTGTGGTCCAAACTCTGTAGTGTACAAGGATTCATGAGGGCAGATCAATGTATTTCCTTCCCTGTGGCACATATATGACGGTATGTTCACATGGAGGAATTTAATGCCAAATTCTATCTTAAATCTGCTTTTTATTAAATTCAATGGGACACAGAGACCAAAGAATTCTGAAAAAACACAACTGTCCTGCTCCATCTTGCTGCTAATTCGGTCCAGGTTAATAAGCAAGCAAATTCATGGCAGAGGAAGTAGGCCTCAAGTTACTGTTCACTTTCTGCTGTGTGATCTTACTTTATGGCTGGGGCCCCATGTGGCGTAAATGCCACAGTTTTTACTACAAAGTGGATGGGATTCTAGCAAATCCCATCCACACATTATGGAAAAATAGTTGCAGCAGACACGCTGCAATTTCCAAAGCCGTTGTGGTTTTGGAAATCACTGCATGTCAATTATACTGGCGGTTTCCCTATAAGTATAATGGAAGCAGAGGGTCTGCAGAGGAAAGAGGTTTCCAGGGGAATTAACATATTTATAAGAGAGCTGAACATGGGACCTAAAATAAAAACTGAAAAAATACTTCCCTCTTCCCAGCTGCTCCTGTTCAGACACTGCCTCCGTAGCACTCATCTCTACTGCCCGCTGTCTCAGTACACATGAAATGGCTGCCACAGCCCACTCGGTATAGCACTGTCCTCAGTATTGGCCCTCCTTAGTCATAGATTGGATGGAATCACATGTGTGTCAGACACTACAAAGTAAGCAATAGCAGGGACATGGACAGCATCTGTACAGTAGAGAATATGGATTTTTTGTTGTTTTATTTTAGTTCCCATAGTTATCTATTTTATGTATGTTTTTAACAGGGGTTGTTCTTCTCACATTTAATGAAGATCTATCCTTATGATAGATCAGCAATATGAGATAAGTGGTGGTCCTACACCCAGCTTCCCCCTCCAATCAACTATTTGAAAGCATCGTGACCCCATAAATGTATACAGCACACACCATCTATTTCATAGTGGCTGTACATTGTAATTACACCCATATGTCATTGGTGTGTATGGGAACCCCTTTAAGCTAGCTTCACTTCTCTAGCTGTCACTCTGGCGAGGGGTTAGTTAGATATCACCCCTTCACCTGAACCCATGCAATGACGTTGGCAAAGACAACTAAGTAGAAGCTTCTTGGTGAGCAATAAAACAGAGAGAAAAAAACATTTTCGTCATTTAGACCACATTCAGACAGCAGCATTTAGGTCAGTATTAGAAGCACGAACCCAAACAACGAAGATGTGCCAATGTTTCTGTTCTAGTTTTTATTGCTGTATATGTTTCAGCTTACAATTACTGGTCATAATACTGCCATCTGAGTGAGCTGCACAACCAAGTGTGCACCTGAGGTTCTTCCGATGCTCCGATTTCTGATATTTTATAGGATGTGTCAGCTCCTCGCTTCGCCGCTGCCGCCTGTCTCGCTGACACATATGCGGCTGAAGCGAGGAGCTGACCTGTGTCAGCTCCTAACGTCGCCGCTGCCGCCTCTCTCGGTGACACATATGCGGCTGAAGCGAGGAGCTGACCTGTGTCAGCTCCTAACGTCGCCGCTGCCGCCTCTCTCGGTGACACATATGAGGCTGAGCCGGAACCCGGCTCAGCCGCATATGTGTCAGCGAGAGAGGTGGCAGCGGCGACGTGAGGAGCTGACACAGGTCAGCTCCTGGCTTCAGCCGCATACATGTCAGCGTCAGCGAGAGAGGCGGCAGCGGCGAAGCGAGGAGCTGACACAGGTCAGCTCCTCGCTTCAGCCGCATATGTGTCAGCGAGAGAGACGCGCAGAGAGCGGCAAGGGAGCGGAGGAGAAGGTAAGTTTAATGTGGAGGTGGAACGTGAATCTGGGGGCAGATGAAAGAGAGGACGGCATGACACTGTGGGGACATGAATCTGGGGGCAGATGAAAGAGAGGACGGAATGACACTGGGGCAGATGAAGGAGGGAACGGCATGACACTGTGGGGACATGAATCTGGGGGCAGAGATGGAGAGGACATGAATCTGGGGGCAGAGATGGAGTGACATGAATCTGGGGGCAGAGATGGAGGGGGGACATGAATCTGGGGGCAGAGATGGAGGGACATGAATCTGGGGGCAGAGATGGAGGGACATGAATCTGGGGGCAGAGATGGAGGGGACATGAAACTGGGGGCAGAGATGGAGGGGACATGAAACTGGGGGCAGATGAAGGGTGTATATGAAACTGGGGGAGAGATAGAGGGGGGACATATAATTTACAGGTGACTGTAGGAGGATTATACTGTGTGCGGGCACATGAAAAATTAACAAGTGGGCGGAGTCAACACAAAAGTGGGCAGGGCTAAATTTGCTGCGGCGCGCTAAGCGCGCCACACATTTTGTCCCTCTTTTAGTTCTTCAAAAGTTGGGAGGTATGGAGATGGGGGGACATGAATCTGGGGGCAGAGATGGAGGGACATGAATCTGTGGGCAGAGATGGAGGGGACATGAATCTGGGGGCAGAGATGGAGGGGACATGAATCTGGGGGCAGATGAAGGGTGTATATGAAGCTAGGGGAGAGACGAAGGGGGACATATAATTTACGGGTGACTGTAGGAGGATTATACAGTGTGCGTGCAAATGGAAAATTAATGAGTGGGCGGAGTCAACATAACAGTGGGTGGAGCTAAATTTCCCGCGGCGCGCAAAGCAAAAATGGCAGGGGAGGGGGGGGGGGGCCCAGACACTTAGGCTGTATGGGGCCCCAAAATTCCTGATGGCGGCCCTGCATAGGAACACACCGGGACATTCATAGTATTAAGGCTTTAAAAAGCACAGCAAATGTTTTATTACAGTTGCATTTTTGTTTTTTCCTGTGACTGTAGGTATGAGAAAGCATGGAATAATTTAAACAAGACCAAAATTCTGCAGGATGCCTTGGAACGTTCTGGCCGGAAGGACCTTGCTGACAAACTTCGCTGCCTGCATTGGGGACATCAAAAGTTAAGCAGCAGAGTGGAGCTTCCTTCCGCCTTTCCCTTCCTTATCACTGTACATAAGACAATAAACAACACAGAAGGTCTAAAGAAAATTAACCAACTCAGTCGTAAATATATCTAACATATCTGATGTGCATCTCTCTTTACTATCTAGATACAAAATGAAAGTATAAAAGTTACTCAGAAGGTTGTCCAGTCTTTAGAAATAATATAACCGCATTGGGGGGGGGGGGGTTGTTTTGTTAAATACAGTTTTGGCAGAAGTATTATTAAAAAAAAAACAAAAAAACTTGAATATGTCATGATTTCATTAATTAGAGAATTTTTTTAATTTAAAAAAAATTAATTAATTTACAGAAGACATAAAAAAATAGCACATTACATTTCTTAGGCCCGGTTCACATCTGTGTTTGGGTTTCTGTTCAGGGGAGCCACTTGGGGACCCACCGAACAGAAACCTATACAAATAAGAAAGCAATTCCCTGGAAATCCGCGGACCCCAAAGACTATAATGGGGTCCAAAACATGTGGGGAGAAAAGTCCTGCAAGCAGAAATTATATTTAATTTAATATAATATTTAATTATATATATATTTATTTTTTTAATAAAAATTCCTCTAATTAATGAAATCATGGCATTTTCAATAATAACACAAAATGCAAGAGCTCACGCTACATTTTTCCCATCGCAGTAAAAATACTCCCCTTATTTTTGAGGAGGAGTACAATGTTTGCAGTAATGGAAATAAAGGATATGTAGGCAGGATGATGCTAAGAGATCACTATGTAAGCAAGGAAACCATTACTAGAAATATCTTCCATGAATAAATAGTAAATTTTGTTTTTTTTGTTGTTGTTTTTTTAGCATTCACTGTCCTGTAAAACATTTAGTTTTTTGGGGTTTTTTTTTAAATATTTTCTGGGTCTGTCACAGCATTACCAAATTTATATTACTTTTGTTAATTACCAATAACAGTACAAACGTCCAAAACTTTGAGAAATGCCAAATTATTTTAGTTGCCATATTCTGATACTTGTATCTCTATGTGCAAGGAATCTTTTTTTTTTTTGCGCCACAAGCTTTTATTTTATACCATTTTGGAGGATGTCTGACATTTTGATCATGTTTTATTCAGTTTGTTTTGAAAGAGCGAAAAAGGAAATTTGGCTATTTGGATTTTTTTTTTTCTGCTACAGATGTTCTCCATATGGGATCAATATTTTTAGGTTTTTACAGTTTGGGCATTTTCACACATGGCGTGCCTAATTTGTTTTTCATTTATTTTTATTTGATCTAGAGAAAGGGAAGATGATTTGAACTTTCATATGTTTTTTTTTTTTTAAGTTTTTAATATTTTTAAAGACCTTCTTTTAATTACTTTTAACTTTTTATTAGCCTCCATAGACTGCAATAAAAATGTATTATAATCTATGGCAGAATAATTGTATATTTCTCAAACCTTGCTGTGCCCCGTTGCATGATCGCTTTATTAGCTAGCCAGGAAAAATACATTTGCAAGCTTTCAAGGCACACGGCTCCTTCTTGAGGTTTCTACAAATGAAGGACTGCAAATACAGCACTAGGATTATGCTACACAAAGGCAGTTTGTTCATGAAGCATTACATTAGTGAGAGAAGGCAGGACACACAATTCACACCCCCATCAGACTGTATCCAGAGCTCTTAGGGCCCCTTCACACAGTGTAAAAACAGAACCCATTTATTTCAATATACGCGCGCTTCCCATTGAAATCAATAGGCTCTGTTTTGAAGCGCTGCGCTCGGACACATGTATACGTGTCTAAATGAGCAGCGCGCTTACGCCGTGTGAAGGGGCCCTTAGGGTGCATTCATATGGAGGAAAATGGTGCTGACTTTGGTGTGGAATCCGTGTCAGAATCTGACGCAGATTTCACGCCAAATTCAGCACCATTTTCCTCCGTGTGAATGCCCCCTTAACCCCTATGTCCCCGCCATTATAACCTCAGCTTTATTACCCTACCTTATCTCACCTCATGAACTGAGGGTCTTTGAGTATTATTTTGCTAGTGTTGTTCTGTGTTCAAGAAGCCCCTGTGCTATGAAAGCTTGCAATGTAATCTTTCTGCTTAGCCTCCTACAATGCTTTTGCCTTTTTTAACACAACAGTATCTAACATTACATTTTTATTTTGGCTAATATGGTACTACACTTTTTTTTCCTATACTAATTCATGAAAGCACTAGCGCCATCATTGAGAGGCTGAAAATCAGGCACTTCTGTGGATTCATTTCTGCCATTTACAGACTCCTTTCCTGTCCGGAGGGGGCGCCCTAGCACACAAGTACATGGCCAGATGAGAGAAGGCCCTAGGCCACCCCGTATCCCTTGCTGAATGGCAAATGATAGTTGTATACTGTAAAATCTTCACCTTGTGTGATATTCTAGGAGACACAGTTCACTCTTCCTATACATTGGTATTGCACCCCCTGTACCCTACTGTTCGTAAAGTTTGTATGCAATGTCTCACTAAGGTGAGGACGCTTCACAATGCATTTTGGACTTGTCCCCTTATACATGACTTATGGAGGAGAGTTAAAGGAATCATGGATGTTTTGTTCATACAGGGAGATCCTCTTGACCCTCTGTTGTGCCCACTTAATTTGCCCCCTAGACAGATGGGCAAGAAGTCTTCCTGATTGTTCTTGTACATCTGCACAGTGGCTAAGACTAATTGCCCTATGCTGGAAATCTACACCCTTTCTCCCCCCCTCTTCAGCCATTGACTCCCTTGCTAGAGTAAAGAATGTTCACAATCTTGAATATCTGACCCCCTTTCACAAAAATACCGTACCTTTCATGCCACCTGGGCCCCGTGGGACTGTTCATTGCAAAATGTATAACTTCTCTGAACTTCTCTACTCTTCTGTTTCCTCCCTGCTATGCCGTAGGAATGAATGGACGCAGCCGGCGTGCAGGGGGTTAAGCGGCTGGACGCCGGCACAGGCTGTGTGCCGGCGGCATCCATTCGTTTTTATATGCATCAGCTCTGCTACATCTGAGATCTACATCTCAAATGTAGCAGAGCAGAGTATACAATAAAGAGTCGATAGACAAGTCCACTTACCGCTGCCGCTCCATCTGTTCTCTTCTTGCCTCTTCTCGGTCCGTGCACGCCCCTAGCTCTCAGGTTACTGTTACAGACCTAGGCAGAAGGCGGGGCTTGTGGCTTAGGAGAGTGTGGGCAGGTACTGTACCTGCCCACACTCTCCTAAGCCATAAGCCCTGCCTACTCCCAGCATCAGTAACACTAGCCTGGGAGGTGGGGGCACATACGGTGCTCTGAAGACATGTGCAGTAGAAAGAAGAGGAGCGAGAACCGCGCAGATCGGTAGCGGCAGCTGGTAAGCATACAACAGGGGGGGGGGGATTTAGGTAGCCAGGGGATTTAATCACTACACAGCATGGATTCTAACAATTAAAGCGTTCAATTGTTAGATTCCATGCTGTGTAGTGAATAGGATCGTTTTTAAAATCAGATCTCCGATAAGAAAAAAAAAAATCCAATTGATTTGCATTGAGATCGAGATCGGGTTCGAATGAAAAATGATCGGAAATTAGATTTCAAAATCGATCCTGAAAAGTCAAGATCGGCTCAGCCCTACTTATTACCCATTGATAGTTACAATCACGTGAACTATGTAACACATTATGCCTTTTTTCTCCCCCTCCCTGTTTTTGTTCTGAAAAATTATTTTCAATAAAAATTTTAAACACACTAGTGCCTGTATTCCTATGAAAGTAAATATAAAACAGCCAGGTTTTTGTTTTTAACCCTTTGACCGCCTTGCATGGTTGTATCCAGTTCTGCTTTAGACAGAGGTGTAGGGGCGAAGTGGTCAAATTTATCATATATTATGACGATAGTTGGTAAAAACTCATTGAGGGGAAACTCTATTATGGCAATTTCTTTTAGGTCTATTTCTTCCTCAATTTCTAATCAAATATTTTATTATTGCCATAATAAAGTTGCAGGATGGCTTTTTTTTGGATGCCAAAAAAAAAAAAAAATACTCAATGCTATCCATTTTATTTTTGCTTTTTACATGAATGGTACATTGCAGGTCATTATATAGCCGTGGAAAGTGTTTGTTTTTTTTTCCTTGAAGGGTTTTTTTTTTTTTTTATCAGTTTCACTACAGGACTTCACCATATAATATTCTTTGCTTTAGTGTAATGTGAAAATCAGCATACCATTACCACTCACATGGCCTAATAGGTGTACTAATATGGCAGACCTGGGAATAAGCAATAAGTCACCAGAACAACAAGTTGGCACCACAGGATCATGTTGAGATGAGAAAAAGCAGGTCTTCTGCATGCAAGACGACGGAAAGCACAGACCGGGTCTGGCCGTGAGCGTTTTATGCTCTCCGCCGCAAAACCGTTTTTTTAAATCTGGACACAGAGTACTGCATGTCCGACTGTGTCCGGATTAAAAAACCCGATTTCGCGGCGGAGAGCATAAAAAATTCAAATGAATGGGTGAGAAAGACTCCTGCAGGTTTCCGTCTCCTGCTCTGTTTTATGCAGGAAATGGAAACCTGCAGAACGGACGCCTGGGCGCAGATGTGAACGAGCCCTTAGAGATCAAGTTTAATAGAGGCCATGACCAGAGTTATCTCCAAGATCTACCTTCTCAAAAAGTAACATCAGGTCCACTGGTCACAGGGCCATACCGTAGCTCAGTCCCACTCATTTTAAAAGGGACAGAGTTGTAGCAATACCATGTGCCCAATGGATGTAAATTGAATTGAGAAGAAAGTATCAAGTTTTCTAATCCTGGATAACCCTTTTAAAAGCTCAGTTACTAGAGCTCACCTGCTGTTCGATATAATATATCTTTATCTATCTCTAATTTTCCTACACAAAAGAATCAGGCCTGGAGCTTGACGGCCATGTTCCCTTACTTCTGCTGTAAGAAGCCCATCTTTGCATCAAAACACCACCCAGTAGTTAACACTGCACAGTAGCAGAAAAGTGTAAGTGCCAGAGAAAACTGAATTTTCACTTTGACTATAAATTTTCTTTAATAAAAGGGATCACAATGTAACATTGAAGAATAAAATAAGAGATGTACTCATCATATTGCTTTTTGTTTTATAACGTCTAATGTATAAAACTTGAGAACCTATTCAACAGTATTCATAAAACAATGAACTATGTCACATATATAGTAAAATTCCTTTAATCGAGCACCACAGAAATAAATCTGAAGTACTTTTAATCATCAAACCAGGAAAAAAAAAGAAAAAGAAAAACAAAACAAAACATGCAACCCAATGACAATAAGCTTACCGCCCAAATAACGTCATGCTTACAAACTGTGAAGTGGCTTTTACTTCTCTCTTTACCCAGCCTTGCACTTAGAGATTCTGCACAGTGCCACGTTACCAGAACAATCAATATTAAAGGAATTTTACATGTGCTAGACAATAAAACAAAGGTAATGCCATTTGGCAGATAGTTGTATACTCCTCTTCAATTCCTTCACTTAAGCAGGCACTCAAACATTTCTATTAGTAACTGAGTGCCACTTCAGCATTTACAGATAAAGATGCCTGACACCCAACAAGTATTGTCCATGGGTCTTATTCCATAGACAACCCCTTAAAGGGGATTTCCATATAAAGCACCTGAACAGGATATGTCATGATTGTCTTAAAGATGCAGACGCCACTACTGAGATATAAACCTATCTTAAGAATAGGCTATGAGAATCCCCACCACCTTGTGAGAGTTGCAAATGGAGAAACAGCTTTCCATTTATGTCTATGGGAGATCCAAAAAACAGCAGAGTAAATGTGCAAAGTAGTTCAGCAGGATTCCTGTAAAAGTTGGTCACATGCACAGCCACCTGTCCATTCAAAGTGTCCACAGGTCTCTGGTCGTAGAAGTGGGATCTGCATCTCTAAGGCATCTGAAGTATGAAAACCAATAATAAAGAGAGTTGTCCAGATTCAGAAAATAAAGGTTATTGTTTATATTGGGGGAGAAAAAAAAAAGTTTTACAATTTTCCAATATACTTTCTGTATCCGTTTCTCACAATTTTCTAGATCTCTGCTTGCTGTCATTCTTTGCTTACATTTAGTGGATGTAAATCAGTCCATGGTCATGTGACGGACACATAGGTGCACAGTACAGGAATCCGTCTTGTAAACAAGCTGTGCACCTATGTCTCCTTCACATGACCACAGACTGATTTGTATCCACTTCATGTAAGCAGTGACAGCAAGCAGATATCTAGAGCATTGGGAAGAAGTGACACAGCTATAGGAAAATTGTGAAACTTTTTAGTATACAAAACATACATTTATTTGCCGACACTGGACAACTAAGGCTCCATGTAACAAAAACAAAAAATGTGCTTTATCTTTCCCCAGCATTTTTCATTTACTTGTCGCTGCCCTTTTTCTTCCCCTATTATTTATGATTCAACAGCTAAAATTAACATGCTGTGTTTGTCAAAAAATACAGCTTCAGTCCCCTCAAAAAGTGTGGGTGGAGATTAATGAAATATTCACTGTGCAGCAGTGTTTTGTTGCCACAACAGCCAAACCTATAGCATTTCCACAATGTGGGGCCTTAGCCTAAGGCAGCACCTGCACAGCCTTCTTGTAGAGTATCTTTCTAGACTAAGACCACAGCAATAAACTGTGTGACTGAAACTGTTAATCAATGCATTAGTGAAATGGAAGAGCTGCATGCAGACCCTACAAGATATCATATTAAACAATTTGTATTACAAAATGTCTATGTGTAGCCTCAATCTATGGGGAAGAGCCAATTGCAAATGCTTGAATGGTTGGGCAAGCAGGGGGCAATAAGCAGGAACAAAGGTTTGTTCACTTGATCATTGGCCTGTTTAATGGATCTTTAAACACAAAGAAGCAGTCTTAAAAAAAAAATAATTAAAAAAACTCAAGAAAAATTGTCTTTGCTACCCCTCTCTTTGCGGATCTCTTTGAAAAGCAGAATGTAGCCCTGTGATTGGATTCTATGGGCAACAGAGGTTTTAGTTTAGACAGTTTCATAAATTTGCTTCCGTACGTCCAAAAAGTCGGTCTTTAAAGAGTACAATTCTACATTTTCTAGCCCTTTTATACTTTGATAGAAACCGCTCTATTAACTCCAAGGCAGATGGAATTTTTTTCAGTAGCCCGCACTGCTCCCAAGCAATCAGTGCAGTTAGTTTGGGTGTGTCACATGCGGTTGTGGCTCTTGTCAAATAGGTGACCTTAAATCAGAGCAAACCAGGATTCAGAACTATGTTTGACATAGCCCAAACAGAGAACGTCAAAGCACTAAATCATGCCCATAGTCTGCTCTGGCCCAAGACCACCCACTTGACAAAGAGCTAAAATAGCATATCAGACACCAAAACTAACAGCACGGATGGCTCAGGAACAATGGGGGCTAGAAAAATAAAAATTCCAACTGCATCAGAATCAGTTAAGCGGTGCCCATTAAAGAGTGCAAAGAATTTGTGAGATTTGAAATTAGAGACCAAATAAAATGTAATATACTCCAACCCAGTATCAATGTTAAAATCATGAACGATGCAAAAAACATGAGGTATCAAAAATAATTACCATAATTATTAAAGAGGGAAGAGAAGCTATTTGAAAATATTACAAATTACACATCACAAGAGAGTGGAGGTCCCAATATGTATGCGTGTATATATATATATATAATATATATATATATATATATATATATATGTGTGTGTGTATGTAATGACTATGTTTGCGCTTAAACCCTTTACTACAATCAATATACATTTTTGGATTCATGCGATCTAAGTCTATGCTATACTGGGTTAACCCTTCCACTGCGACCTCCACTCTTGTGATGTGTGTTTTTAATGTCTTGTCTTCCCTCTTTAATAATTGTGTTAATAGTTATGTTAATACACTCATGTTTTTTGCATCATTCATGATTTTAACATTGATACTGGGTTGGAGTATTATTTGTTTGGTATCTTTGTTACTAGCATCTAATATTAAGACTGTCTTGGTGTAACAAAATGGAAACTGTAACCCTTTCAAAACTAATTTGTATTCAAACCCCTCTAAATACATCATGCAAAGAAAGGCTCGACTTTGAGGAGGTATAACAGTATATACCTATGATAAAAAGTAAAACTGACCGAGCATATAAGCAGACACAGTAACACATCTCAAAGTACAAAATATTATTTTCAAGTGCCAAACTTAAAAAAAAAAAAAAAAAAATTTCCTGGCCAATATAACGGTTGCTACTACAAAAACACTCACCCATTTCCCACCCTAAAGAGGAACACTATGGCAGTATACTTTTACCCAGCAAGTGTGAAGATATTTACAGGAGAAAACAAGTTGGAACTTTAGGGTACACTGCCATAACTCTGATCAGTCAGAGGGGCAGAACAATAGGCTGCAAGGACAGCAGAATGACTAATGAAGGCAGAGCACCTTCTGTCTTTGTCTCCAATCACTTCAACATTAAGAAGATTAAAAAATAAAGACAATGAAAGTTTCATACAGGGAAAAAAAAAAAAAAAAATAGTCCTGCAACCAATCAAAAACAAGACGAAGGAAACGCTTGTCTTATTTTTAACATTACAGTGAATGGAGACGGATACAAAGAAGGGGTTCTGTCTGCAACAGCTGTTATGTCAGTTTTTCATTCCCTTGTTCGGACCCTATGAAGGATTAGAACAACGGACTTGAAAGACAGCAGTGTGAACTTAGCCTAGTCCATGAACCCAGTGAATAAACTTAAGCATTTCTAAGAAGTGGTTGGAGGGGGGATTTTCATTGAAGGGACAATGTTTCAAGTAGTGCAGAGTATCAGTTTCAGAGGCAGATGGTTTGGCTTGAGAACCTTGAGGGAAATCTCAAAGCGTAATACAAATAAGGTTTGCGTGAGTTAGAAAGAGCCTTCTAGATATATCCGTGGTCTTGCAACAGATACTCTTGGCCACTCATCCTCTGAAAAAGAGCTCAGACTGTCCGATTCAGAGTCCAGCTCACTAATTCCATCCATCCAGTCAGTACTGGACTCACTGCGGACATCGTCCTCTTCTGTGATATAGCTCTGCCCTGACTCCAAGCAAGATGGATACACTCGTGCAGACAGGCACATGAAACCACAGTCATAATGGAGAAGTCCCAACATGGTGCCGATATTAACCCAGCGGTCATTCGTCACGTCGTACTCATGAACGGTCACGCGGTTCTTCTTCCACTGCACAATGGCACAAGAAATAAGGAGGAGCTTGGACCCATATTGCACAATCTGATAGTTGTTGGTATTAACCTCACTTGGTATTGGACTAATTCGCCGCCATTCTCCTCTGGCAGGATTGTAGACCTTCATTATAGGAATGTCACATATACAATAAATTTCATCGTTGTACACACAGGCTTCATGGAAGTCACATCGCTTCATTGAGGCACAGTTAAGCCACTGGTTACAGGCTGGGTCATAGCATAGCATTCTCTTATTACTGATAGCATACAGGCGGTCATTCACGGTCACCAGTTCAAACGAATAAAAGGAATGGGGCAAAGGAGCCACCAACGTCCACTGATTCCTTTGCACACTATAGCACTCCACATCCTTGATCTTGGCACCAGAGGAGGGGTCATGGCCACCAACGATGTAAACGTAACCATTCAGGTAAGCCACATCCATGCCTTCCCGACACAACAATCTTTCTGCTAGGAGCTGCCAGCTGTTGTGAACAGGGCTATACACCCAGAGTTGTTTCATAGGTTGAGTAGCCAAGTACAAGTCGTTTTCCGGAGACACGCATACAGCCGAGGAGGTCACCGCCTTACTGTGGGCTAGGTTGCTAATGGGAGAAGGCATGGTATAGATGTCCCCAGAGTAAGGGTCATAGCACAGGAAAGGTTCTTTGCGGTGACCAAAGAAGATGACCATCTCCTTGGCAAGCATGCCGATCCTGCGCATAGGGCTACTCTCTTGCACGCTGACGATAGATTTACCATCCTTGTCCGGCAGCACCGCATCCAGGTACGGTAAGCAATGCCTGCGCACCCAGGGCCTGGACTTCAGGCTTTCCAGATAGGCCTGGTCCTTGTCTGTGAAGTGCTGCCAGCGCACACAGTTCAGCAGCTCCTGGCACACCTCTGCCCTCTCCTTGGGGTTGGCCTCCAGCCAGCGCAGGGCAGCACCACACACCACCCGCTCACTCACCACATCCAGGGTGTCCATGCTTAGCACCATTTTCAGCTGGGCCAGGCTCATCTCACAGAACTCCTCACTGGCTACAAACTGCTCAAAATGGCGGGCCATGAAGGACAGAGCGCGGCTCCTCAGTTCACAGTGGTCGAAGGTGTCGGCGAAGCGCAGGATAGCGGCGCAGTTGTGCAGGTCCAGCCGGCGGGCCAGGTAGCCGGCACAGGCCTGGCGTACGTACTCCAGCTGCAGCATGTCGGCGGCCGCATACAGGCGCTGCACATTGGCCTCCGTCACCATCACTTTGCCCGTGTAGCAGTACTCTATGATGAGCGCCATGGACTCCGGGCTCATGTCGTGTAGCGTCACCTGCTGCTGCTTGCTCTCGTACAGGCCGCCGGTGAACATGCTCCTGAAGTAGGGGCAGGCGGCGGACAGCACATTACGGTTGCAGTGGAAGCTGCGGCTGTTCTCCGGGTCCTCCACACCGCCGGGCTCCTCGGGGCTGCCTCCCAGGACGCGGATGGTGACATCGCACAGGAGACTGGAGTCGTAGAAGCACTTCAGCTGTGTCAGTAAGGACGAGGCATGAGCCGGGTCCTCCAGCAGCTCCGGCCCTGAGAAAAAGCTAGACACCCCGTAACCAGACATAACGGGAGGCGTGACTATCGGTCTTCCCCTTGTGAGACTGTGGGTTCCGCTTCCCGGAAGTCAAGAAACCAGCGCGAGAACCCCGACATCCGACCTTCTAGGGCGGTGCCTAGTGACGTCACTGAGCGGGCACAATAACTACTACACTCAATTGTCCTCTATGGGCGACGCAAACTAGACAGTCATGTGACCGCCGGAGTCACGTGATATGCGGCTACTCAATGCAGACATGATCGAGACGGAGACCTGTGTGTTGGGGTCTATGAAGATACAATTTATAGACCCCTCCATATACAGATGCAGGATGGACCAATGGGTCCATGCACACCATACTTCATTGCTATCTAAAGATGGGAGGAATATGCAAATATGTTTCCTAAGATATAAATAGGGAAACAGTGGCTCTGTATGCTGCCCTCTAGGAGAAGCTCCCTTGAACATCATGCATGACTTTCCCACAAGCCTTTGCTGCAATGATGCAGGATTTTTCCAAGTCAGTATTCCAGCTGTGGACAGCGCTGGTTTGATCTGATTGGATCTCATCAGCACAGCCTAGGGAGAACTGACTTGGCAGAGGTGAGAGACTTCTAGACCAGATTATAGAGATATTGTCAGTCCTTAGGGAGAGACCACCTTGTCAGGTGTGACAATATCCCCATAGTCTGGTCTAGAAGTCTTTCACCTCTGCCAAGTCAGTTCTCCCTACTCCCTAGGCTGTGCTGATGAAATCCAATCAGATCAAAACAGCGCTGTCTACAGCTGGGATAGTGACTTGGCAAAATCCTGCATCATTGCAGCAGAGATTATTGGGAAAGTCAGGCATGATGTTCATGAGAGCTTACCCTAGAGGGCAGCATACAGAGGCACTGTGTCGTGCAGCTGCTGAGCTCTGCTTGGACATACTGCTATGTTCTTGCAGAACAAGGCAACCATCTTCCAACCACAGCTCAGCAGCTTGGACCACAAAGACTGAAATTGGCTAGAAAAGTCAGAATGGAAAGTCCCACTAATTCTTGATCTGCGCCCATTAGAGGGCAAAAGTTACTAGACACCTATTCCTGTGTCCGGTTGTTCAGTGGTTAGCACTGGAGTCCTGGGTTTGAATCCTGCCAAGGACAACATCTGCAAGGAGTTTGTATGTTCTCCCTGTGTTTGCATGGATTTTCTCTCATACTCCAAAGACATACTGATAGGGGGCTGACATACCTATATGGGGCTCACAATCTACATTAAAAAACCAACATATTCTTGTGTCTGTTCAAGATGGGATTGGCCAAGTCAGCACTGTTGGAAACCCCCGTTCAGCAATGACTGAAGGTTGTGTATGGCCCCCAGAATCTGCTCATCATCCACTGTTAAAACATAAGTAACTTTTAGACAATGTTTGATTTTGTTAGTATTTGTGTCAGTAATAAAATTTGTCTCCTTTCTGTGAAATTTTGCATTTTTTCACTCTTTCCTTTGACTCTCTTTTGAAACCTGTTCCCTACTTCTCGTGTAGTGTACAGACTGTGAGAATTGAAGAGAAAATAAGGGTGGAGGGGAAGAGTCATTTCAAACAGCTATAACTTGGACATTATACCATATCTTTCATATTATATTAAGGTTGTATTTCTACCTGTATGACTCACAGATATCTCATTGGTTGAAGACACAGTCGGGATTGAGATATTTATATGCAGCTGCAAGTTCTATGTTTTATAATGTCCGAGAAACTGCCATTGAAAGTGACTGTCTCTATAAGGGTGTAACGATTGCGGTTGTAGGGTTGGTACGGGCCCCGCAGCACCATGATACTGTTTAGGGAAAACCTGGTTCCCTGACCACTATAATATATTGTTATTTGAAGTCTGCCCAGGGGAGATTAAAAATAACAAATACTCACTTCTCCTAGGACTTCGATGGTTCCCAGCATCCACTTTGGGGCTCTTCCTAAAAGAGACGGAGTTCATGCACCCCAGAGGTCACTGCTGAGACCTGTGATAAAACCCCAGAAGTTACAAGGAGCTGGGGTGCGTCACCACAGTTGCAGGCAGAAGAGGACCGAAGAGGACCAAAGAGGATATTGCAGACAACCAAATGGAGCGAGGATGCCTAGGAGAGGTGAGGTAAGGTGAGTATAAGTGTTATTTTCCATTACCTCCCTTGGACCTCTGCTTATTATACTCTGGGGTCTGCAGCAACCTCAGTGTATTATAATAGCACCTTAACTACCTGAGTGCCAAACCTCACAAATATTTGTCAAATTTCGTGGGGTTCACCTAAAGCAACTCAAGGTTGAGCATTTTATATCGTTTGGGGCCACTGTGGGGAGCATACTATACTGTGCAAGGGACACTGTGGAGCTTATTATATTCTGCGGGGGCCACTGTGGAGCATATTATACTGTGCAGGGGGCCACTGTGGAGCATATTATAGTGTGTGTGTGACGGGGGGTCATTATGGAGCATATTATACTGTGTGTGGATCACTGTGAAGCATATTATACAGTGCAGGGAGCCCACTGTGCAGCATCAGGCATATTTATAGGCAATTCAGAAAATGTGGCCAGGGTAACCATCTTATATGTGTAGCCACCTTTATTCCTATAGTAACCCCTATATCTACTTTACTTACATGGATTAATATTCTGTCTAAATTCTCCACATATTCAATAGATGGTATAGACAGAGGAAGAGAATTAAAAAAAAATAAAAATAATAATAATAGTATGACAAGCAATGAGATGGTTAAATAAAAAAACAAAAAACACTATTTTAATAATGTATGCACATGTGGAATAACTGGATATCCACATTTATCAATAAGGGTGACTTTGTACAAAGTGTCTTCAGTGAAGATTTTGTGGTCCTGAGAAAAAACCGTATGGATGAAAGAGGTCACCCTTAAAGAATATCAGCTTATGACCTCAAGTAAAGCCTCGGCATCTGCTGCATCATGTAGTTTATCAATCAGCTCATCCAGCAGCTCCTCTCCATTTAAGAATTCCTGTAACAATAAACATGGACATGATATTCAAATTCACAAGTATGTATTAAAGAACTAGAACTTCAAGAACTAGAGATTTAGCCAAGAGATTTCTTTTTAATGTCAAATAAAAATGGAAGATATAAGTCGACTCTATTGCCTCATATAGAAAGGCTGAGAATCTGACTAGGTCTTTGTTAGATCTAGAAATAAAACTTAATGTTTATTAGGGATATATAAAATCAAAATAAAACGTGTATGTGAACAAACCCCACACCTAGTGCTGGTTAAAATGTAGTAGACTGTATATCAACAGTAACATCTATGCCTCCACTATTGGAGATCCAACCAGTCTCAAAATTAGCAAGCTATATTGTCCAACTTCGACTTTATACTCTATGACGCCAAATCATGTGACGTCTGGGGGTGTGGATTAGTTTCCTCACTTCCCTCCTTTTTATTGGCCAGATGAGTGGGATTCATCAGCAAGGGGGGTGGTTATGGCCTATAAAAGATCGAACATCCATTACTACTAGAGATGAGTGAATAGTATTCAATCAAATACCTTGCTCCCATAAAATGCGTGTAAGTGGCCAAACACCAAGTGGTTAAGCGCAGTGAATATTTTATGTGCTTAACCCCTTGGTGTTCAGCCGGTTTCACGCATTCCTATGGAGTGAGGCATTCGATCGAATACTATTCGCTCAACACCAATTACTACACTATCCCTTGACGAACCCATAAGCAGGGAAAAACGCGTTGAGATGCCGCGTGATACCTTTTTTTCTATGAATTATCTTCATCTATGCTGCCTCCTGGCACCTTGAGTCTTGATTATCCCTATGTAGGTAGAAATGTCTATTCCTAAGGGGCAACACGGTGGCTCAGTGGTTAGCACTGCAGCCCTGCAGCGCCGGAGTCCTGGGTTCGAATCCTGCCAGGAACAACATCAGCAAGGAGCTTGTATGTTCTCCCCGTGTTTGCGTGGATTTCCTCCCATTCTACAGAAGACATACTGATAGGAAAAAAAAAAAAAAAAATGTACATTGTGATCCCTATATGGGGCTCACAATCTGCATAAAAAAAAAAAAAAAAAATGTCCCCTTATCTGCTCCATTACCAGCACTTGGTGTGCACACAGTGGGATTTGTTCACATGGTCTTTTTGTTTTGATTTTATATATCCTTAGATAAGAGGAACTGTAAAACGCACTTTTGAGTGCAATGCTGACAGACACTTATGACAGCCATGTGGTGATGTAACAAGTGCATCAAACATTAACCCCTTCCCGACATGCGCCGTAATAGTACGGCGCGTGTCGGGTCTGTAACTATGGTGACCGCCCGGGAGCCGGGCGGCCATCATAGCCGCCGGGTGTCTACTGCTTTAAGCAGTAGACAACCGGCTCTAATGCCTCCGATCGGTCCCCGGACCGATCGGAGGCATTAACCCCTCCGGCGCTGCTGTCAAAGGCGCCGGAGGCGCCATCTTCCCGGCGGCGCATGGGCGCCGCCATTTTGGCAGGGATCGCCGGCTCCTGGAGCATGCTCCAGGGCCGACCCCCCGTTGCCATGACAGCCGGGAGCCTTGTTAAGGGCTCCCAGCCGGTCTGCAAATTCTCTCTTTTGCAGGCTGGTGTATACAGCCTGCAAAAGAGATGATGATTTTTTGCAATGCATTAGCATTGTAATGCATTGCATTAGTGATCAGACCCCCTGGGGTTCAACACCCCTAGGGGGTCTAATAAATGCAAAAAAAAAATAAAAAAAAAAAGTAAAAAAAAATATAAAAAAAATATAAAAAGTATTAAAAGTTCAAATCACCCCCCTTTCCCTAGAACAAATATAAAAGTAGTTAAAAACTGTGAAACATATACATGCTAGGTATCCCCCGCGTCCGAAATCGCCCGCTCTACAAATCTATAAAAATATTTTTCCTGTTCGGTAAACGCCGTAGCAGGAAAAATAGTCAAAAGTGCCAAACCGCCGTTTTTTCACTGTTTTAATTCTGATAAAATTTGAATAAAAAGTGATCAAAGCAATAACATTTCCCGAAAATGGTAGAACTAAAAAGTACACCCGGCCCCGCAAAAAAAGACGCCCTATGCATCCCCGTACACCTATGTATAAAAAATTTAAGGCCGTCGGAATATGGCGACTTTTAGAAAAAAAAATTTTTAACACCGTTTTGGAATTTTTTTTAGGGGTCAAAATGTAAATAAAACCATATAAATTTGGTATCCCTGGAACCGTACCGAAACACAGAATATAGGGGACATGTCATTTTGGCTGCACAGTGAACGCCGTAAAACCAAAGCCCGTAAGAAAGTCGCAGAAATGCATTTTTTCTTCAAATCCACCCCATTCTGAATTTTTTTCCTGCTTCCCAGTACATTATATAGAATAAATAATGGTGGCATCATGAAGAAAAAATTGTCCCGCAAAAATTAAGACCTCATATGACTCTGGGAGCGGAGAAATAAAAAAGTTATGGGGTTTAGAAGGAGGGGAGTCAAAAACGAAAAACGAAAATCAAAAAATGCCATCGGCGGGAAGGGGTTAAATTTGCCATGCAATTTTCATACATGTGGCACATTTTGGACTATTAGCCACATAAATTCCAGCACAAGAGGGATAAAACTTGTTTCCATTATTGAAACATTAAAAAGTCCATATCACATCACAGATAAAGCACAGATATCCTACTATATAGCACATAACATAATCATGTAAGTTATTGTACATTAGAAAAGATATAGTATATACCCTTAGGTTACGATTCTCATAAGATATCCTGTGGTCTGTTAGTCTGTCTTGAGTAAAGTTGTAGGTGCGAATACGGTCAGCCTGATCTCTTGTTCCAACCTGCAAGGAATATAACAAAGCAAGATTCTATCACATTGATCAACTATATCACCAGATTGGTTTAAAGGATCCAAAAAACAGATTGTAAAAACTGAATAGACATACAGACATTGATCAGGGTTTTTGGAGTTGTTGTTTTTTTTGTTGTTGCTTTCACATCAAGTTTTTGTTTCAGTTGGGGAATTTTTTTTTATTTTTTTTTATTTTTTTTTATATTCAGCAAAAATCATCTGTGGTATTGTGAAGAAAAAAGAAATATATGTAAACGGATACAAACTGATCAGTTTTTTTGCTGCATCCATCAAAAGCTCGGATTCCTTCCCTGTGTGCATTCACATGGAGTAAAGTGGTGCTGATTTAGGCGTTGATTTTTTTTTTACACGTGTAAAAATAGGCGAGGCGTTTTTCGAAGTGGGTTTTTAACACTGTCGCATTTTCTGTTATTTTACACATGTAAAAAAAATGCAACAGAAAACGCACCAAAAAACTTGTCAAAAACCAATTTGCGCCAAAAAACGCATCAAAAAATGCCTCGCCTATTTTTACACATGTAAAAATCAACACCTAAATCATTGCCACTTTACTCCATGTGAAAGCACTGACTCTCTGTAAACAGGTGGCCATCCATTTTGTGCATCCGCAAAAACTGATTACTTAAATGGATGATGAAAACATGATGTGAACGGCCCCTACAATAGCTTCTGTGTTGTCAAACCTATGCAGATAGAATGAAAGCTGGCCCCTGATTGGTTTCTATGAGCATCACTGACAATGATTAACCAAAAATGGTGCAGAAGATGGGGAAGAAATAAGACATGTTCCGCATGACAACCAAAATTGTTTACATTGTAAATGACCTGAAAATGACAGCTGGTTTTGGACTGGTTACTAGAGGTAACAGCTCCCCCTTTTTACATACTGTACTAGGTTAGAAATTGGTTCAGATTTGGCATTTTTAAAAGGTGAAAGGACAAATGTGCATCATGTATAGATTTTTTTCAACAACGTGAATAGGGTTTTGAAGACCTGTTATAGCCAGGGGTCAGCGGCCACCTTAGTATTGATGCCAGTGCCTATGAGCCCCCTAAGGCTCTTGGGCCAGGGTGTGACTGCACCCCCTCAAGTTACACCCCTGCTATCAACAGAACTTATTCTCGATCCAAAGTTCCTGAGCGATGGGAGTCCAACCTTTGGAACCTCCAGTGCTCACAAGTACAGGAGTCTCAAGAATGTAATGGTATTATGTAACTACTACTACCTGTAGGAAAAACTCAATCTCAATGGTACAAATCTTATGTCCCTTTAGGGACTAACCAAGACACAAATATATCAATTACAATATATTTCTATCCATCAACCAGTATGTATTTAAGTTACTATTGTCTGCTCAAAATGGGAAACTTCTAGGGCAGTAGGCCAAGTCTGATCAATAGGTTTCTCTTTAACTGTTTCCCACCTGCAATTTTCTGGAACTCTGTCTCTGGGACAATTCTTGCTTTACATTCTGTTCATGCAGTTTTGCTCTCAGCATCTTCATGGCTTTATCTTTATTCTGAATTTGGGAACGTTCTTGTTGGCACTCAACTGATATTCCTATATGGAAACACACAGTAGTTTGTGAATATGCAATGAGCGGATATGTTGTGTGATAAAAGTTCGGTAGTACACATACATGTAATGGAAAACACGAACATTTTGCAGCTGTAGAAACCAAACCAAAAAAGTCAAAAGTAGCAGAGTTTGCACCAAACATCATTGACAAAGAACGAAAACCAGACACAACCTGCAGAAATGTATCAATGTATAGGTCTATAGAAATTGCACTTATTCTTGCAGTAGCCCTTCATTTTGGGGATCTGTAGTGCAGATTATAGAGCTGTAGAAATCTTAGGCTGACATAATACTACACCTGTAGGAAGGTGAACTATCCGCACCGCGCTGTCTGTTGTATTGACATGTTGTCCTCCAGCACCTTTCGCCCTGAATGTATCGATTCTTAATTCTTTTGGATCGATTTTAATGTCTATCTATAAATGAAATAAAAGGTAAATAACTGAAATTATTAAAAGCAGGACTAGAGTATTAAAATTCTAGAATGGCTGAGGCACTTACATTACCTCATCAGGTTGAAGAAGTACGATTACAGTCATTGTACCCGTGTGAATCCTCTGCATCCTAGAAGACAAGCCAACCTCCGGAATTCTCTGAACTCTATGGACCCCACCTTCATATTTCAAGCGCTTGTACACACCTTCACCTATAATGCGTGCTGCTGCATGGTGTAAACCACCTGCAAAGTGGATGTTATATTGTATTAAAAAATATCTACAATATCTGTGGTTCTATTGAGGGAATTATGCATAGAAGTAACTGAGCAGATCTATAACTTCTGCAAAAAGATTATAAGGCCCCTTTTACATGGGAGAATTAGGTCATTGTTATGGAAGCCAAAACCAGAAGGGTTCAAAACAAAAACATGCAAATCTAATACTTTTTCTGTTTTTTTTCCCCTTTTCTGGTGTTGATTTGTATTTTATTCATTTAGGAGCAGTTGGAATTTTTTCTCTAGCCCTCATCGTTCCTGACCAATCAATGCTATTACTATTGGTGTCTGATGTGCTATTTAGGCTCTGTACTGACAGGAGGGCGGTAATACTCATCTGTCCCTGGTATTTCATTGTCCTCAACCTCTGTCTGGCCCCAAGGCAGTCCTTGCCACAAGTGACGAATGAGCACAACCAGTGGCCTAAGGAAAGGATTCAGGACATCACTCACACATGTCACCTGAGACTTCCCGGGTCCTTCCTTTAGGCTGCTGACTGGCCTCATTGGTTATGTGTGGACAGGACTTCCACTGGAAGAAGCCATGGAGGAACTTGGGACCGGACAGCAGCATTGTTTTGTTTTTCAATTTCCCTGAACTCGAGGAAAAAAAACTGGATAACCTTTAATGATAAAAAACCTTCTCTATGTGAGTGTGCGTGCAGAAATAGCTGTCAATCACTGTGTAGGGCCACCCACTGGACTCCAAAGCCCAGAATGAGCAGAGGGTTAAATGAATAAGGTTATTAAAGGGATAGTCCAGTGACAACAATGTTACCCCCTATCCAGGTGTCCTGGCAATAATTTGACAATTTCATAGGGATGGGCTGTCATTTAAAAGTGCATGAGAGCCTTCCAACTTGTTCTCCAACCCCAGATACTGCGGAATACTCCTAAACATGGAAGCTTGCTGGCATTGCATGAGTATTTAGAAACAGACGGAAGGGTTCCCATACAGGACCATCTGTTATCAGTCAGAATGCCAAGCCGCTACAGGTCTCTCGCTCTCAAATAGCAAGAAATACTTTACATTTTGTAGACAGCCCATTCATTTAAATAAAGCATTGTTGAAAGGGAAGTTATTAGTGACTACCAGATTCACAGATTCATTTATTGTAAGCTACCTATACAGCACCAACATGTTCCATGGTGCTGTACACAAAGTGAAGGCACTCCCAGCACCAGTGTGGCTCACAATCTATTAGCACACTACAGCCAATTTTGTAGAAAGATGCTAAACTTTTCTGTGTATATTAAGACAAAAGTTTGACCCAAATGACCCCAATATTTACATCAAAGCTGGATTATATTATATTTTCATCACTGGAAACAGTTCTTAATGCTAGATTTCACTTTTGTTCATTCATTATCTATTATGTTAATTGACAAAAATGAATTACTAACACTTCTATTCTTGAAAACTTTGTTACTTTGCAGGATTTTTTACTGTAGTGCACTTAGCCAAGCTTACTTCTCATAGTTAACATGCAAAATAAAAGAAATGCATTACCAGAATCGTTTGGCGAGTAATTCAGAATTTCAAATGACCAAGACTTATACTGAGCATATTTCGTGTACATGTCAAAAACCTCAGCCGTAAACTGCTGGCAAATGTCACCTGAAAATAATAGCACCAATTTAAGAATGGCATACTGCGCAAGACTTAGAAATGCCTTTATATTCAAGCACAGACTAAAAAGATACTTTAAAACAAACTACAGTGACTGCAAAAAGTTAAATACTGTAGATTCTTCCACTTAAAGGGGTTTTCCAACTGTAGGCAAAAGTTTAAAAGGGGTTGGCGAGGAATTACAGTTCTGGGTAAGGAATCTGGGGAAGGTGAAACATTAAAGAAAATCTATACTCCCAAGTATGGAGGTTTGTTTGTTTTTTGTTTTACCTTCCCCAGTCTCTGAGCCCAGAAGTGTAATTTCTGGACCACCCCTTTAAATCATGCCTGGAGAATACTAAAGAATGACCATAATTCATATTTCATTGGCTTTCTGATCCAGCACTAGCGGTCTGATGTCCACTACTCTCAGTCCTTGATGGAAAGGTAAGTTATGTTTATTTATTACTTTTAATCTGACAATTTCTACAACCCCTTTAATATTTTCTTTTGTGTTGTGATTTTCCAACCTCCATGATCATCTGACTATAAACAGAGAGACAGATACATTTATCTGTAATGACATTATAAATTCAATACAAACATATTACATTATATATGTAACTAGCTTTTACCCGCGACTTCGTCTGCGGTGAGTTGAGTATTGGGCGGACACAGACGTGTGAAACTGTAAAAGTGCTTTAAAAAGTTTGGTGGGCTAGCAAATGTGATTTGATGTGTTATATTGTGTATGTTGTGATACAGACAATGTGATGTGTTATACAGCCTGTGTACAGGAGTATATATGTATCAGGTACTGTATATAGCAGTGATAGGAGATACATGTAATATATAGTATATACAGCCTGTGTACAGGAGTATATATGTATCAGGTACTGTATATAGCAGTGATAGGTAATACATGTAATATATAGTATATACAGCCTGTGTACAGGAGTATATATGTATCAGGTACTGTATATAGCAGTGATAGGAGATACATGTAATTATGTAGTATATACAGCCTGTGTACAGGAGTATATATGTATCAGGCACTGTATATAGCAGTGATAGGAGATACATGTAATTATATAGTATATACAGCCTGTGTACAGGAGTATATAAGTATATATGTATCAGGCACTGTATATAGCAGTGATAGGAGATACATGTAATTATATAGTATATACAGCCTGTGTACAGGAGTATATAAGTATATATGTATCAGGCACTGTATATAGCAGTGATAGGAGATACATGTAATATATAGTATATACAGCCTGTGTACAGGAGTATATATGTATCAGGTACTGTATATAGCAGTGATAGGAGATACATGTAATTACAATGTGATGTGTTGTATTGTGTATGTATAGTGGAAAGCTATATGTAAATGTGAGTGAGTAGAGTGAGGGCTACTCCTGAGGTGACAGTAAGGAGTGTGCAGGCAGGTTGAGGCAGGAAATGCCAGGCAGTGTGTGTGAGTCTATAGCTAGGGCTAGGAGTCCTGCTTTTGTGAGTCTCCTGCTAGGAAGCCATGTTGTTTAGTGGCACCAAAAGTAGCCTGTGACTCAATCCTGAGGGAAAACTATGTTTGTGGAAAATTGCACGCAAATCCGTCCAGGCGTTTTAGCGTGATTGAGGAACAAACATCCAAACTCACAAACATCCAAACACACAAACTTTCACATTTATAATATTAGTAGGATTCAATATAAAATTAGCAGAAAATAGACTGTACCTCAGCTCAACATGTATGTGTGGAGAAAGGGAAAATGCACACAAAAGAAGTTGCTAGAACTTTTTGCTAAGTTTTGAAGGTTTACTTAGGGACTGTGGATTAGGTTTCTCCAACTATGGACATCCATCTTACTAAATAAATCATGCTGCATCTCTGTAAATAAAATAAGGGTGCTGACCTCCAGTAGTTCTTCCAGACACAACCTCCAAGATAGCATCATTCATGTCATATTTTTCCGGAGGCACAAGAAACCGTAATAGCTGAAGATAAAAAAAAAAAAAAGAAAAGAAAAAAAGTATATACATATAGGGCTATTGATACATATTTATTTTAAGATGCAGTTTGAAATCTGCTTCTAGTTTCTGACTTTACTGATGTGGCTGTGTCCCTCCAAAGACGACTGGACTGCATTCACATATACATATTGTGGCAAATTTATACTATCTAAAAGTAAAATGCAACCTAAAACAAGACCTTTCACCACCTTGGCCCATTATTTGTATTCTTCATTAGGCGCCACTCCACTTAGTGGGCAAAACTGGATTTTTTTTCTGCCCCCGCCACTCCTGAGTAATCCATACAGTTAGTTTAATTAGCATATTGGATACTGAAACTATGTCAGATGGGTGGTCTTGGGCTGGAACAGGCAGCTTGGCATTGCCCACCTAACAGTAGAGAGCCTAATTAGCATACTGGTTGCTGAAAATAGTTTCACCGATTGCTCAGGTATAATGGAGGCTATAGAAAAAATGTCAACTGTAGCAGAAGCAGTGATGAAGCATCTACTGAAGGATGCAAAATGTTGGCACTGGTGAAAGGTCTTCTTTAAACTACGCTAGATTTATCACAGTGGCTCATGCTCAAGACTGTCTGGTGCATTTTTGGACATGGTTTTGTAACTTAATCCATTATCCTTTACTGCAAAGTTTTGGTCCTTTGTCAAACAAGGAGCAGAAAGTATCAGAAAGTTATAAAATGTAAAGTATGTATGGCAGTGTTTTGCTGCAAATTCAGAATTTGGAAGAATTTTCAGTTGTATGTTTGACCCCATTGTTTGTGATAGTCTCCCTCTGGAGTGTACAGAAATGCCTAAGGGAAAGTGACTGCAGAATGGACTGCACTGCTTTCTCAAACTAAGGTCCATAAAGGATATACTCTCCCTTGTGCTAACAATCTGACATATGACATATGGTCACAAAACAGCCTGTATGATCTATGCTAACACAGAGAGGCAGAGAGTGTAGCTGACTTCAGCTCTGATCTGACTGCAGGTATAAGCAGTGTGCTGTTCTATGTCAGGAACAACAGCACAGTCTTCTATGTACAGGAGTTTCATAGTCTCTATAACAAAATGGTCAGACATTTCTTATAAGGAAAGATTGCACCATCAGTGCAAAAAGTAACCTCACATACACAACCGACAGTATACCAGGCCATTCCAGGTATTATGGATTCAGCAAAATACAATCATTGTACGATGTTAACTTTTTTAACATACTCTCCATATTAATTCCATTATTTAATTGTATTTTAGATATTTATATATTAAAAAGTATATGTTATATTATTGCACAAAAGTCCATTAACACTTCACAGTTTTCAAGATATCATTTATTTGGAGCTTCTTTGCAGCCATAGGATTAAAATCTATCTTAGCTATGCAATGATCACGTGGTGCTCACTGTAATAGGCAGCTATAATAACTGTTCAGAAGTACTTTCAAGTCAAAATATTAACTTGGCCTGGGGCGACCATTGAAGAGTTCAAGATGTTTTGACTTGAGACCGTAATTCTATGAAAAACGAATATTTGGTTCTGAAAACCCTGACGATTATCGTAAAATGGACAAAACATGAAAACTTCTTCACCATGTATTTAGAAATCAGTAAATCATTTATGCCATACCTCTTCTTGCAAATTATTAATGTTTTGGATCATAAAATCCTTTTCTTCCTGCAGTAATTCTTGCTCCTCCTTAGAGTTTAAGTCTGTAAGAAAGATAGCTCTTATTTTATGAAATTACAGTAATATTAAGGAAACAATCTGCTGTAAAAGTACTGTAAGATTATACAATTGTCTCTCTTGGGTAGATAAGCGCTTCAAGTACTAAGACATACAGTAAGGAAAATCCCAAACATGAAGCATAATACTGTAGGCAAGGCAAACCGCTTTCTTTTGGGGGTTGCAGAGGCAACTGCTTTATGCCCAGCAAATATTGTGCATGTGTTCTATTCTAATTATAGGACATGTGCACGATACATGCTGGGCGTTAGAACATTGTGCCAAGCAACTGTCCACATGCCTCCCCCCCATGTCAGATTGGGTGGGGGAAGGGGGTTGCACAATCTCTTGCGGTTGAATTCACATGGTTGTATTACATATGTATTATATATGACAGTTACAATCCCTGTTCTGAACATGCAGCATAATGAGTCTGCAATTCAGTGCACCGATGTATTACAGCCATGCAAATATAGCCTTAAACAGGCCTTTCATCACCCCCCACCAACTCCAGTTCTTAGCATATTTTAATAGGTGCTGCTGAATTCAGGGCAGTTGAAATTTTTTCTCTACCTCTACCGTTCCTGAACAATCAGTGCAGTTAGTTTAGTGTCCCTGATATGTTATTCAATCTCTGTACTGTCAGTTGGGCAGTGTCAGAAAGGAGCAGGCAAGGGGGTGTGATTCAGAGGCAGCCAATAGATCTCAGGCATTGCCTTTCTGACAGTATAAAGCCTAACTAGTACCAGGGAGACTATTAAATGATGCAAAGAGCTGGACTTAGCAAAAGAGGTGAAAGGTCCTCTTTAAGTTATATTTACATAAGCAGATTTTCATCAGGGTATGTTCTGCTTGTTTTTTTTACTTTAACTTTTCTAATATTCAGGGTTTTTTTAAAGCAGTTTTTGAGCCAAAATCAGGGCTGGATTCAGACAAAGACATAGTATCTGTCCTCTGTACTTATTTTCCTTTAAAAATCCATGTCTCATTTTGGCTTCAAAACGGAATAAAAGAAACATGATCAAAAGCTGCAACTGTAAAAACACTATAAAAAGAAGCAGCTTGGCAATCATTTGATTATCACGGATCCAGCTTTCCCAAGACATGATGATCAGCTGCTTCTTCTATGAAAGATACAGGGAAAAATTAGCACAGTAAACCTATCTGAAAGGTCAACTCTTTGAGAAGACCACACCCTTATTCAGAACATGTTTTCTGTGACATACTTTCAGCTCCACCAATGTATTATGTATACACCGGACATGCAGGAAATAACTGCTAAGCCACTCACTGGTTCAGACGGGTCACCAATGGGGCCATTGATGGCCTAATGGTTATTTCCTTTGTGTCAAAAGGGACTGAGAAGAAGAGATGGTGTAGAACATGGAAAAAGTGGAAACAGGAGCAGCTGAGGATCAGTGTGGGAAGTATTACTTTTTACGTTTTTAAAGCATTCTGAGTTCATTGTGAACAAAATTACACCATTTAAAAAGATCATCTGAGCAAAGTGGAGATCCAAATATTGGACTACCTCAATTTTGCAATAAGAGGGAGACAAACATATATATAATAATAAACTGCAACATCCAGTTTATATCTATGTAAACTCACCAGCAAACATGGCTTCTAATTCTTTGATATCACTTTCTGCTTCCTGTATTTTGTGAAGGAGGGCACTCAGTGATGACAATTCGGTATGCCGCTGGGTTAAAGTCTTGCGTTCCTCTTCTTTTAAAGTAAGATTCAATGTCTGACTTAACTGTCGGTGTTCTGAGATCAATGACTGCAGGTAACTTTGTAATTTCTTGTTTTTCCATAATGCACCAAAGCCTTGAGAACAAGATCTTCTAGGATGAAGGCCATAAAGTGTTAAAAAAGGAGAAGTTCTCACATTGGATTGTGAACCTACAGTAGGCTGCCCTACAAATGGCTTAGTACACACTTTCTGCAATACATAATCAGGGGTACATGTATGGAGACCAGACACACAGCTCCTTCTCCATAAGGCAACAACTGACAGGCGCTTCATTGTGGCATCTCATAGAAACTCCTGAAGTAAAGAAAAAAAAGAAAGAAGAGTAATAGATTTAGGTACAGATATGTTAGGAAAATTTCAGAATATATTGGCAATTCCTCAGTGTTATACTCCCATCAATATCATTTCTTAAGGGAGAAGAAGAAACCTACTTGCGTAAAACTTTTATAGAAATTTTCACAATTAATACATATCGAATATACAGTCAAAATATGATAACCCTCTGGCATGGTATATTGAGAGGCAAGGGAAAGAAGTGTGATACAAGTAGGATGGCACTGCCACACATCCATTACTCCTGGCATGTCAAGTAACTGTACAGAAAAACAAAAGGTACTGTTGTTTTAAGATCTGACTCCTGGACAGGTAAGGCACAACAACTGATGAGCCAGATAGCTATGGGATTCATTCTGGTAACACCTTCCTGGTTATCTGCACCATCCCAAGAAGTTTAGGAAAAGTCAGACTATCCCAGAAGACTAAGGACTTGGCAGCCTGGAGAGATTCAGTTAGGTAACCCAGCAAAGTTCAGTGTTCTCAGCTAGCCTCTGTATATATAAGCCTACACCAGCAGTGTACCCTAAAGAGACAGACTCTACTTTACTGGAAAGATGTGCCCTCTTCCTGATTGAGCCTATGACTGGTCATACACATAGCACTGGTACACATATCCTGTATAAGAGCTATCAGCACCTGCCTGCTACTTCTGTGCGCTAGATGGGCTCCTCACGTGTGCTGCTTAGCCAGATCACCCACTGTCAGCCGGCAAATTCTGAGGTCACAGCATAAAAACTCCAACTCCCAGAATGCACATAGGGAAGCTCACTACGGAAGCCGGGAGATGTCAAACTTTAATGGTCACACTTATACCCCATTTACTGAACTGTGACCGAACTGGAATTGGTCTCTTTAGGCACATGCAGACACTCCATTAGTAGCCTGTGGCTACAGAGAACGTGAGGTTGAAGTCTGACCACATGACAAGCGCGACAGAGCGAAGAGAACGATATACGTCACTCGTGTGCGCTTTTACCTCATCGCTAGTCGCAATTAGCGCATGCGCATTTATTCGTCTTGTAGTGCGGCCTCCGACAGAGGGGGATTCTTCCTGGAGACCCCCGAGAGGGGCGGGCGGAGCACAGAGTCATCATGCCGGTTGTCACCCTCCCCCCCAAGGAGAACAACCTCTTTAAGAGGATCTTGGTGAGAGGCCAGCCCCTGTTCCGCAGAGCTCACACTCTAATCCCCTTCCTCCAGTAGTCTGCCATCTACTAGCAGTGTATACGTATTTATGTTTGGGTTCAGTCAGTGACATGCGCTGTCGGCTACTACAGCTCCCAGCATGTGCCCAGGCTGAGCTCCAGAAAGTCTCCATTGTCCTGTACAAAGCCTGGCTTGTTCCATGACTGAGATCAGTCACCAGTGTAGACAGTCCCCTAACCAGAGATCTATTACAGAAGGTGTGACGTCATCCCACATCGGAGAGGACTTGTGTGACAGTATTAGTGCCATCTGTATGTGATATGTGGACTATAAGGAATGGCATGTGTGGCTGTCATGTTGGCGGCATCCTGAGCCACTGGGTCCCGCAGACAACAAACAACTGCTAGCAGGGATGATTCATGTAAAGTTTGGCAGCTTTCTAATAGACTTCTTGTGTTTTACTTTTTCTTTGTCCTATCCTGAGATCTCTGTTTGCTGTCAGTGAATGGAGAGCCTGGAACTGTATTGCCCTGATACAGTCGGTTGCCACGAGATTGATACAAATGTATAATAATATATGAGGTTGGGGAAATGTACTAACATAGCTACGCCAATTTTCTATAAGCGCTGGCAGGACTTCTAACAGGAAACTATGCCTGACCCTCACTAGTGTAGATGTCATCCCTGCCATAGGAGAGGCCAGAGCCTCTTAGCAATAGAGGAGCATCTTGCGCCAATGAAGGAATTGCTTCACACATGCCAGTCTTAATAAATTACCTCCAGTGAGATTTTGTTGCTTTCTTTGGTGCTCAAAAATATGCAGCCAAAATTTGCACAAAAAAAAAAAAGCAACAAAACCTCAGTGGGGGAAATGATCAAACCCTCTGCTCCACCCGCAGAGGGGCGATATTGTGATGCAAATTTGGTGCAAGACCCATTTTTTGTGCCAAACGTATGCCACAATCCCTGTTCTGTGCCGTGTTCGCTACTTCTTGCAAATGTGGGCAGGGACGAATATGCCTTGGATCGACATAATTAGTTTTCTGGCATGAGTTATCGTGAAAATCTCCACCACTCTTCATAAATCAAAACCTGTAAAACTGCTTTCACACAAGAGTATGGTGGGTATTTTTCTGCCTGTTATGCTAGGAAGATATGCTAGGTTGGCATTTTTTTTTAATGTAAGTGCTACCCATACATGTTAGATATAATGACAATCTAATATGCACTGTGGCAGTCAGACTGTCCCCTAGTTGCAGATAATGATCAGGCATGGTGGATTCACAAGGGGAACATAACAACAAGGTGGCTTAGTGGTTAGCGAGGTTTCCTTGCAGTGTTAGTTTCCCGAGTTTGAATCCAACCAAGGGCAACATCTGCAAAGAGTTTGTATGTTGTTATTGGTAGCTTTTTTTTTTTTTTAAGTCATGAGGAATATACTGATAGATAATTTGTCTTCCCATAAATCCCTGATCCTTGTGATTGTTGGAGAAGAGCATCTGTATACATTCCTGTGCTTTGATTCCCTTTGTGAGAAAAGTACATTACAAAATATGCCTTTTAGTTGTAAGCGCATGTCCGAGCGGCCATTTTGTGGTGGACTAGCTGATCTTACGAGCGTCAGAGTCATTAACTTTTTTCCAAAATTTGTCCACGACTTTGACTCCACACCCCTGCTGCCACAGCTACTACTCTGATCTGTTCACATCTGTATATTTACAATGATTTAATGGTCAGCGCCAGATGTTGGAGCCCCACCAATCTGATATTGATGACCTATACTAAGAATGGTGCATGTTTATGCTTTACTGATGTTACATTTTTTGTTATTTACTAGAAATGCTATGAACAAAAACAGTATAAGAATGGGCTGAAATTTTGTAAGATGATCCTTTCAAACCCACGGTTTGCGGAACATGGAGGTAAGATTCTGTAAGATACTGATATTCTGACATGTTTCTCTAACTCATACCTTTCCTCAGTTACATTATGGCACAAAAATGAAGCCATGTGTCTTACCATGAAGAATATATCATGCTTGCCTTCTGTATTGGAATGTATGAAATACCCCCAATGGATGTGGCAAGTGTCACATGGCCAGGCAATTTTTTATTTTTTTGTCGTCACACAACCTAAGATGTGACAAGAACTTTCTGTGATAGCGAATCATAAAAGATCAGCAGATGAAGTTACAAGAGTGTGTACACTTTGGCCTCTTCACATGTTACTTTCTGGCAGTGTGTGAGAGGAGTGTGGAACAGGTTTAAGGGGTTAAGCAACTTTTACAAATTGATGCTCTATCCTTAAGTGCTTATTCACAGGACAGGCTTTCAGGACCATATGTCAGTCGCTTTTGTAACAGACAGAACAAAGCCCCACAGAAAGCACTGGATCTATTAACACAACCATTTGTTTTTTAATGGCCTGTGTGACTGATCTGTTGAATAAAAGTATAAAATAAATCAGGCTGTTTTCATGGATCCCTAAATACTCTCAAGTCTATAAGGAATATGTGAAAACAGATTTCCCCGAGATGTACATCAGCCAAGGAAGGCTAGGTTCACACTTGCGCCTATATTTTGCCAGGGGTTTCCGTTTCCTATTCCGCTTTAAAAATGCGGAGCGAAAAAGTCCTGCAAGCAGCTCTTTTCTCCCTGCGGTTTTCAACAGAAATCCAAACCCCTGGTGTGAACCTGATGGAAGACATAATCTCTCACTGTCAAGTTCATGGCCCTGATGTGTAAATGAGCCTTAATCAGAGTTTGATCTGTTACATTATGTTTTCTACAGAAACACTGGCAATGAAAGGACTGACATTGAATTGTCTGGGTAAGAAAGAAGAAGCTTATGAGTTTGTACGTAAAGGTCTCCGCAATGATGTGAAGAGCCATGTTTGTATCCTTTTTTTATACTATCTTTGTTGAAAGACCAAAGGTCCAGTTTTCAGTAGGTGGTATGCACAGGACCAGTCCTAGTAGCAGCTATACATCATATCCGCTGGGAATACATAAATGAATATATATATATATATATATATATATATATATATATATATATATATATATACACACACTGTACATTATATACATTGGAAATACTCCTGACATTTGCAGTAATATCTCATATCCTATAATGGGCCTGATATTATATTATTATTTATTTATATAGCACCATTAATTCCATGGTGCTTTACATTTGGGGGTTTACATACAATAAACAAAATATACAGGTAGATATAATACTAACAGTGACCGACTGGCACAGTGGGGTAGAGGGCCCTGCCCACGAGGGCTTACAATCTATGGTATGTGTCTAAAGAGTGTCCTTTTGCCCTCAGTTTAGTTATTAGGGTTTTTTTTATGTTGCTTTTACAATGGCGGTCAGTTGCATACTGTATACCAGGGCTATATTTCTGGTAATTGTCTTGTGTGAATACAGGATCATGATGTGGACAAGAGAACCCTGACTGGCAGTCTATTGTGAACTTGTGCTTGTGAATGGATTTTGTTGATTTTCCTGAATATTAGACAGGTTGGCATGTCTATGGTCTTCTTCAGAGGTCAGATAAGAAGTACGATGAAGCAATTAAGTGTTATAGGAATGCTCTTAAACTGGACAAGGACAATTTGCAGATACTGCGGGACCTTTCATTACTACAGATACAGATGAGGGACTTGGAAGGATATCGGGTAAGTGTGTGAGGTAGTACAGGTCTCTGTAACATATTAAAGCCTATTTACATGTATTGATGCTAGTTACTATACAATCATAATGACATTTACTTGCTGTGATGCCCAGTTTCTCATACGGTCATTTGGTTTTGAAACTGTTGGTTATCACACGTTAGCTTACATGGTAAGGTAATCTAATGTAAGTACTGTATCCGGAACAGCAGTTTTGCTGACAACTCTGAATGATGTCTGTATACAATCCATTTCCTTTGTAAACCCAATTCTGTTCAAGTTCTTTATAATTGTGATAGAATGATTTAGCTTTTTTACAATCTGAAGAGTTTATTGCATCCATCAGCCAAACCATTAACAGTCTTATTCTTCTTACAGAAGGTGGCCAGTCTTACAAAGTGTTAGTACTGTATGTAAGGACTTTTAGTAAGTACTCACTATAGTCTTTTTATATTAGGAAACCAGATATCAGCTTCTTCAACTGCGCCCAATGCAACGAGCATCTTGGATTGGTTATGCCATAGCATACCATTTACTGAAAGACTATGAAATGGCCTTGAAATTGCTTGAGGAGTTCAGGAAGACTCAGCAGGTAAAAGTAAAACGAATATCTAACTGTTCTGGTTGCTGTTAATGTAAATAAATGAAAGCAATTGTACTGTATTTCTTTATATTATTATGTATCCTTAGAATAGGTCATAAATACAGTCCTATGAAAAAGTTTGGGCACCCCTATTAATCTTAATCATTTTTAGTTCTAAATATTTTGGTGTTTGCAACAGCCATTTCAGTTTGATATATCTAATAACTGATGGACACAGTAATATTTCAGGATTGAAATGAGGTTTATTGTACTAACAGAAAATGCGCAATATGCATTAAACCAAAATTTGACCGGTGCAAAAATATGGGCACCTCAACAGAAAAGTGACATTAATATTTAGTACATCCTCCTTTTGCAAATATAACAGCCTCTAGTCGCTTCCTGTAGCTTTTAATCAGTTCCTGGATCCTGGATGAAGGTATTTTGGACCATTTCTTTCTACAAAACAATTCAAGTTCAGTTAAGTTTGATGGTCGCCGAACATGGACAGCCCGCTCTCAAATGATCTGAAAACAAAGATTGTTCAACATAGTTGTTCAGGGGAAGGATACAAAACGTTGTCTCAGAGATTTAACCTGTCAGTTTCCACTGTGAGGAACATAGTAAGGAAATGGAAGACCACAGGGACAGTTCTTGTTAAGCCCAGAAGTGGCAGGCCAAGAAAAATATCAGAAAGGCAGAGAAGAAGAATGGTGAGAACAGTCAAGGATAATCCACAGACCACCTCCAAAGAGCTGCAGCATCATCTTGCTGCAGATGGTGTCACTGTGCATCGGTCAACTATACAGCGCACTTTGCACAAATAGAAGCTGTATGTGAGAGTGATGAGAAAGAAGCCGTTTCTGCACGTACGCCACAAATAGAGTTGCCTGAGGTATGAAAAAGCACATTTGGACAAGGCAGCTTCATTTTGGAAACAAAAATTGAGTTGTTTGGTTATAAAAAAAGGCGTTATGCATGGCGTCCAAAAAGAAACAGCATTCCAAGAAAAACACATGCTACCCACTGTAAAATTTGGTGGAGGTTCCATCATGCTTTGGGGCTGTGTGGCCAATGCCGGCATCGGGAATCTTGTTAAAGTTGAGGGTCGCATGGATTCCACTCAGTATCAGCAGATTCTTGAGAATAATGTTCAAGAATCAGTGACGAAGTTGAAGTTACGCCGGGGATGGATATTTCAGCAAGACAATGATCCAAAACACCGCTCCAAATCCTCAGGCATTCATGCAGAGGAACAATTACAATGTTCTGGAATGGCCATCCCAGTCCCCAGACCTGAATATCATTGAACATCTGTGGGATGATTTGAAGCTGGCTGTCCATGCTCGGCGACCATCTAACTTAACTGAACTTGAATTGTTTGTCCAAAATACCTTTATCCAGGATCCAGGAACTGATTAAAAGCTACAGGAAGCGACTAGAGGCTGTTATCTTTGCAAAAGGAGGATCTACTAAATATTAATGTCACTTTTCTGTTGAGGTGCCCATACTTTTGCTCCGGTCAAATTTTGGTTTAATGCATATTGCACATTTTCTGTTAGTACAATAAACCTCATTTCAATCCTGAAATATTACTGTGTCCATCAGTTATTAGATATATCAAACTGAAATGGCTGTTGCAAATACCAAAAATATTTAGAACTAAAAATGATTAAGATTAATAGGGGTGCCCAAACTTTTTCATAGGACTGTATCTTATTAGTGGCGTGACAACAACCAGCTCCCACATGGATCAGGTGGTCGAGGCTACATCCAGTCCCCGCACAATACAGTGTATTGAACTGGAAGCAGATGGCTCAGTACACTGTATAGTGGCCAATTGTCATTACTGCAGCTATCATTAAAGTCAGAAATATCCCGGGAACCCCTTTTAACATTACTTATTGCAAAGTAGAAGATAAATAGAACTACTTGTAGTTCATGGAAGGGTTGACAACTTTGGCTTGACTGAATCCCATAGCCAAAGACTACAGTATCATGCTGTCTGCATCACAGCTAGTGGTCATTTTGCAACCATTTACACTTTTTTTGGCTGTGATGTGGCCAGCTCCACACTGTGGTTTTTGGCTGTGCCATTGTGTCACTGCTAAAGTCTCCATCTAGCCTTACCTGTCATAGCTAAATCCTCAGCAGGATAGTGGACTGACATCCTAAAGACCTACGATCTGTTTTTCAGTCATCACCCTCTCATCTTTGTATTTGTCATTATTGCTCTCTGGTTAATACATTCGAAAACAAAACAATTTGTAGCAAACAAGTTGGTTATTCACATACGAGCCTAATGTAGTTAAGTTATTACCTGCCTAACCTAAAAGAGCACTTACTTCAACAAGCTTTGTAATATAAGAGTTATAAGTCTATATTATTCATGTGATCACAAAACTTGTTCATAGTGTGTTTTTGTGAGATATTGTTTTAGGGCCTGGGTGTTGTTTCCTTCTGGTGACTATTATGCATAAAGCATTAGTTCAAAAATAATGCATTTTTGCGGAATCTATTGTAATGGGCCTTGTCTGTCTTTTTTTTTTTTTTTTTTTTAGGTACCCCCAAATAAAATAGACTATGAATATAGTGAATTAATCTTGTACCAGAACCAGGTGATGAGAGAAGCAAATCATTTCCAAGAGTCTTTGGATCACATTGAAGCTCATGAGAAACAAATCTGTGACAAGCTGCAGGTGGAAGAGATCAAAGGTAAAAGTGGTGAACTAAATGCTTGGTAAATCTTTTTGGAGTTCTTCATAAACTATATTAATATAAAGCCGTATTTTTACTATAAGACGCACATAGGTTTTAGAGGAGGAAAATAGGGAAAAAAAATTTTGAAGCAAAAAATGGTAAAATATTTAATATATGGGAGTTGTAGTTTTGCAACAGCTGCAAGGCCACATTGACAGGTGACCCTGCAGCTGTACGGGGATGCATAGAGTGTTTTTTTTTTTTTGTGGGGCCAGCTGTACTTTTTAGCTATACCATTTTGGGGAATATCTATTGCTGAGATCACCTTGTATTGAAAAAAAACCCGGTGGTTTATGATATATATATATATATATATATATATATATATATATATATAATATATATAATTTTTTTTCTAGGGACAGGAGGTGATTTAGAACTTTTATTTATATTTTTAAAGCTTTTTTTTTTTTTTTTTTTTTTTTTTTTTTTACTATTTTATTCCCCCCCGGGGGCTTGAACCTGCGGTCACTTGATTGCAAGTCCCATAGACGGCAATACAACTGTATTATACAACTGGTCATAGAGACCAGCCGCAATACTAATATAGCAGTGACAGGCCTGGGAGCCTCATTAGGCTCCCGGCTGTCACCCGAACAGGTCGGCTCCTGCGATATCGCCGCGCAGGAGCCGGCCTGCAACTCTACAGGTACGGGGCCGGTGGGGACCGGGCCCGGGGGAGAAGGGGCCGCCAATACTGACCCGGCATCCGCTGTACTAGAGAGGCGGATGCCGGGGAGGGATAGACGCTGGCACAGGTGCCGGGGCCTGAGACATCGCTGCGCTCCACTGTCCTGCCTGAAGCCAGCGGCGGGGGGATGGAGGAGCGGAATAGCATCACTCCTCCTGCTGCTGGCTTCATGCAGGGCAGAGGAGCACAGCGATGTCTCAGGCCCCGGCGTCTATCCCTTTCCGGCTTCCGCCTCTCTAGTACAGCGGGTGCCAGGCGCCACATTTGGACTATAAGACGCACCCTTCTTTTCCCCCCAAATTTGGGGGAAAAAAAGTGCGTCTTATAATCCGAAAAATACGGTAAGTCCCTTGGGAAATTAGCAAGAAAATGTAATGTCAAAATGCTTCCAAAGGCCTATTATGAACTTATGGGGGGCACCATGTGTGTAATAAATATATAAATAATATATATTATATACATTAAAGGGGTTGTCCCATCACAAGGATCCTATCTATACTGCTTGTTAATGTGAATGTAAGACTTTTCCTAAATACACTGCTTCAGCAAAACGGCATGTTTGTCCACCATCTTGCTTTATACATTTCTTTGTTGACACATCCCTTGACTTATCTGGTCAAAAGTCAAGTGATGTATCCTGGAGGGGGGGGGGAGTTTACACTTTGGGGGAAGGGGCTGCCAATACAGACCCGGCTTGCGCTGTAATAGAGAGGCGGATGCCGGGGAGGGTTAGACGCCAGCACAGGTGCCTGCGACATCGCTACGCTCCTGCCCTGCATGAAGCCAGCAGCGGCAGGAGCGATGCTGCTATTCCGCTCCTCCGCCGTGAAGACTGGTGAGTATGCGACGTGGGAATACCCCTTTAAGTGCTGCGGAATATGTTGCTGCTATATGAATACAATTATTTATTATTATTATTATTGTATAGCTGCTTTCTCTGAAGAGTACGTACAGTTATTGTTATATCCCATTGACTGTTTTAACCTCTCGCTTTGTTTTTATGATTGAAGGTGAAGTTTATTTAAAGCTTGGAAGATGGAAAGAAGCTGCTGAAGTATTTAGAGCACTTATTAACCGCAATCCTGAAAACTGGAAATACTATGAAAATCTGGAGAAAGCTTTGCATCCTGGTAAACCTTATGTTCTGCCCCTGTAGAACTAAAAATGCTATAAATCTTTCATTCTCCAATTCTTCTAATGCATGGGTGTATGTTAGGGTAGACCTATAAGGGGACGTTCACACTTGTGCTGCTGTCCGCCTGCTGTGATTCCTCCAAAATTGCAGAAAAACAGCTTGGGGATGGCTTGCATATGGTCAGTTTAAAAACCCATTCACTTCAATGGGTTTTTAAAGCAATGCACAGATGCCCGTATGCAGCCTCTCCACCGTAGATGGTGTGACTCCTCCTAAGCTGTCACTAGTAGTTTAGAATGTGGACTGGACGTAATATCCTTAGATTAATATACATTTATTTTATCTCATCCTAGCCACCACTGAAGAGCGACTTGAGATCTATGATGAATTCTGTGAGCGCCATCCAAGAGCAGTTTCACCTAGAAGATTGATCTTAAACTTTGTTACAGGTAAGAGCTATGTCGTATATCATTAAGAGTCTGCTGAATAAGTCACTGAAGGTAATTGACCGTAATAAAATGACAAGCCGCAATATTAATGTATAGAATCTCCCATAAAATAGTGGGGGGAAAAAAGAAGCTTTAAAAAAAATAAAAGTTCTAAATCACTCCTTTCCCTAGAATACATACAAAAGTAGAAAATGACTGTGAAACACAAACACATTAGGTATCCCTGTGTCTGAAAGTGCCCGGTCTACTGAATATAGGGTATCTGCGGTGCTCCTGTTCCATCGGGAAGGGGTCAATAGGAGCACTGCAGATACCCTATATTCAGCCAGGCTGAATTCTAAGTGGGAGTAAAACCCCAGTCCTCAAGCTCAGGGAAGGGGCAGACAGACAACCAAACCCCCTCCCCCCTCCATTCCCCAGCAACTACTGCACCCAAAAACTCCAACGATTTAAATTTTTGAAATTTTCCAGCAGCTGCTGCATTTCCCCTGCCCCCCATTCTCGAGTCAATAAGTTTTCCCAGTTTTTGTGGTAAAATTAGGGGCCTCGGCTTATATTTGGGTCGGCTTATACTCAAGTATATACGGTAATTAAAAATTCTGCAGCGTTTTAAAGATTTTTTCTAACTTTCTTAGTGCAGAAAAATTCTATGGTCTGGGACTTTTCAGGAACCCAGCTATGATTTTCTTATTGTAGCTGGGTTATCAGGCAGGGACCTCTTTCAGTTTGGTCAGCATCATTTGTTGAAGCTACTTTTCAGTTGAGAACCAATAGTGTTGCTACTTAATGGTAAGTTCACACGGTGGAAAATGAAGAGTAATTCTTCTTCATTTTTAGAGACGAGCGAACACTATTTGAAACAGCCATTTCGAATAGCACGCTCCCATAGAAATGAATGAAAGTGGCTACATCCATTCATTTCTATGGGAGCGTGCTATTCGAAACGGCTGTTTCGAATAGTGTTCGCTCATCTCTATTCATTTTCCATTTGCGGGTTACCCTCAACAGGATGCTGACGCAGGGCATCGGCATTGCACCGCGGCTTGCCACTGCTGATCAGCCCAGATGATTGGGCATACCCAGTAGGGAGTCTCAAGCTGCAGAAACCTTATTTTATTGGCGTCCTGCTGCTAGCTCTTCCTCTCGTTGAAAACAATGGGAGGTGGAATCCACCCCCAAATGCGCAGCAAATTCCTCTGTGACCTTACCTTAACTGTGTAAAAATGGCTTACATAGTATATATACAATGGCAGTATTTCTGTAAGCAGTCTACTACTGCTCCAGATTTTGGTTTATGACATAACGACACACTAGTAAAACTACTAGTTACTAGCCTTAAGAATAATAATGATCCAATCATAAGGTGAACTATTTAGCAATAGATGTAAGCCAGTTTGTCCACAGATTAACTGCATATAAGTAACAGTGATGTATTGTCTTAACTATTGCTGGCTTTAGCCTGTTTCTTGATAATCTGTGCCCACTGTTCATATTTCACTGACTAAAGGGCAGTTTCTAGTTTGTTTTTTAAAGGGAGTTTGACAGCACCAAAAAATGCCTTCTCCCGTGCAAGAGGATGCCTCTGCACAGAAGAAGGCATCCTCTTGCACGGATGCCTTCCTCTCTCGATGCACTCTCAGCTTATTTACATAGGAATAAAAGGCACTTACCGTATTTTTCGGACTATAAGACGCAGGTTTTAGAGGAGAAAAATAGGGAAAAAAAATTTTCATGCAAAAAATGGTAAAATATTTAATATATGGGAGTTGTAGTTTTGGAACAGCTGCAAGGCCACATTGACAGGTGACCCTGCAGCTGTACGGGGATGTATAGGGCGTTTTTTTTGTGGGGCCAGGTGTAGACCGGGCATTTTCAGACACAGGGATACCTAATGTATATGTTTCACAGTAATGTTATACTTTTATATGTATTCTAGGGAAAGGAGGTGAACTTTTATTTATTTTATTTTTTATTATATTTTTTTTAAGTGTTTTTTTTTTTTTTTTTACTATTTTAATATCCCCCGCCTAGGGGGCTTGAACCTGCAATCATTTGATTGCAAGTCCCATAGACGGCAATACTAGTGTATTGCCGTCTATGGGAGATTCTATACATTACTATCGCGGAGGGTCATAGACCAGCCGCGATAGTAATATATATCTATGACAGGCCTGGGAGCCTTCATTAGGCACCCGGCTGTCATCGGAACAGGTCGGCTCCTGCGGCCTCGCCGTGCAGGAGCCGGCCTGCATCACTAAAGGTATGAGGCCGGGGGGGGGGGGGGGGGGCTAACTAACTGTCGGGACCTGCGGAGGAGCAGTGGGTTTGCAGCATGGCCGTGCTACTGCCACCGCTGGTTTTCTTCAGCGGCAGTAGCGCGGCAATCCGCAGGCCCCGGCAGCTAAGACAGTCCCCGGCATCTGCTGTAATAGACCGGCGGATGCCGGGGAGTGTCTTAGCTGCCGGGGCCTGCAGTATTGTCACACTCCTGCCGCTGAAGAAAACCAGCGGTGGCAGTAGCGCGGCAATCTGCAGGCCCCGGCAGCTAAGACACTCCCCGGCATCCGCCGGTCTATTACAGCAGATGCCGGGGACTGTCTTAGCTGCCGGGGCCTGCGGATTGCCGCGCTACTGCCGCTGAAGAAAACCAGCGGTGGCAGTAGCGCGGCCATGCTGCAAACCCACATTCAGACTATAAGACGCACCCTCATTTTCCTCCGAAATTTTGGGGAAAAAAAGTGCGTCTTATAGTCCGAAAAATACGGTACTTTTCATGAAAGTGCGCACAGCCTTAAAATGACATATGGAGTCATTACATGATGTTCCACTTTCCATAGGGACACCTTTGTATAAACCAACTAGTGCAACAGATCATTGTATTAATTCCATTGACCTGACCTGCTTTCTTTATAGAGCACATAAACTGTAATTGCTTTTTTTTTTTTTTTTCTAGGCAGCAAGTTTAGAGAACGAATGGATAAGTTCTTACGAATTAACTTTAGCAAAGGCTGCCCACCATTGTTTACAACCTTAAAATCACTGTACACCTCTGCAGAGAAGGTAAATAAGTGATAGTACGGTTTTAGTATGTGTTAAAATACTGTCTTCTACGCAGGTAGTCACTGGGGCAGATGTACTAATACTGTCTAATAGTACAAACAGGCTAAACTGTCTGAAAACACTTAAGTTTTTATCACAGTGAGTGATGCTGAATGATAAATCTGATTCATCTTTAGACCATCTGGTATAAATTTACCTTGTAAGTTTGTCATACTTCCTTTTCTGACAAGGAGCAGAAGGTTCCTAAAACACTTAATATAGTTGTGTCGGACATATTATGCAAATTGCACCAGAATTCACGCAGCTCTGGTTCATTTTTTATTTGTGAATTTTTCATTTACGGTGTTATGCATTTTGTTTTCCAGATGTTAGTCATTCAGGAGCTTGTTATTGGTTATGAAAGCTCATTAAAGACAAGTGGCTTATTCAACCCTGATGGTAAGTTTCCACAAGACATTGAGGGGCATTAAACTGGTGTGAAAGTGTTGCATTTTGGGGGCATGGTTAGTTGTTCCAAAAATGTGTCTTTGTCCATGTTTTGACCTAAAAAGTGGACTGAGCAAGACGAGGATAAAGGCAGCATGGGCAGGGACATTCATCCTGACAGATTTGCCAAAACTCACAAGAGATCTGGAATGTGCTATTCCTGAAATCTGTGCCAGTCCCTGGTGCACCACAACTAATAATTTCAATTTCAATACTAAATAGTTCTGCTGCATCTTCCTATAGTATAGCATAGCCCTTTTTATAACAACAACTTTTCATAAATGATTAGTACAGATGAATATAAGAGACTTTGTAACATATCTTATTATAGAATTATGTTTTCTTCTCTTATCAGAGTGTGGCAGAAGTTTATGGAGAGGGGAGAGGAGGAATCTGCTGAAAAGACACACAGATAACTGCAGCAGCTGCTAAAGTCCATTACACTGAGTGAGAGAGCTCTTCTGACACAATAAAGCTCTACCTCTGCAGAGAATGTCAGTAAATTTACTGGCAGCAGCCTTTTCTCCCTCCCCTCTCCACAGACTTAGTATAGTGTGAGGCAGAAGGCAGTATGGGTGTTTAGAAAGCTGAGTGAAGGTAAGGAGAGCAATCTCATAAGTGTAGAAGGAAAATTATTTCTTTAATAAGATATATCACAAAGTTTCATATATTCCTGTTATATTCGTTTATATAAAGTTGTTTTGTCAATGGAGTTATGCTTTAACACTGGCACCAATCTTAATAAATTCCCTCCATTAAGAAGACTGGGTGCCAGCTACTGCATTCTAATGGTGCACTGAATATGTGGTTAACCGGTGTATAGTAAAATGTTATACGGTAACCATGGATAGTAACCTACCATAGAGGATCTATTCTGGTACCTTGCATTATGCTCTTTGTCCATTAAATGCTCTCTGAGCTTAGTTACCCTTTTGAGGGAGACTTGATCATGCTCATATTACAGATATAGTGGTCACTAGGTTTATGATAAACATGTCTTCTTTCATTTCTATGTCGGACTTCCTGAAGAAGAATGTACATAAATTTCCCATTGATTTTACTCTTGCAGACAATGAGGAGCGAGAACCACCCACCACCCTTTTGTGGGTTCGTTATTTCTTAGCCCAGCACTTTGATAAACTTGGTCAGTGGTCTGTGGCATTAGACTACATCAATGCCGCCATTGCCAGCACACCAACATTAATCGAACTCTTCTATATGAAAGCTAAAATCTATAAGGTGAGGTTATAAAACCTGTATGGAGTGTGAACCTAATTTGTAATCTTTCAGCATCTGCAGGCTGGGCTATACATGTTTTTGTTTAGCTTAACAAGTCCATAGGAATAAAGCAAATCACACAACCAAAGAGAAAAATTTGAAGAAATGTTTTGGAAACCTCCATTTATCTTTTTTTTTTTTTTTTTTTTTTTTTTTTTTTTTAAAACATGCTGTGGCCCCCTGCACTTGGACAAATACAAGACTCCATGCTTCATACTGAGCTGTGTGTCAGTGAAGCCATGGGGAAACTGGGATGGATCCCTAGCATCATAGGTCACTATACTGCAGAGCGTCCTGGTCTCCAGATTAGATGCAGTCCAGTAAATGTGGTCAATATGTCGTCTGGATTTTCCAGACTGTATTTGCCAGTGTGCAGAAAAAAAAACTAACTCCATCACAGACACATTTGCACCCAAATCATTAAAGCATACCTCTAATTATAAAACCGCTTTTCAAGTAGTACAGGTGAAAATAAAAAACTTTGAAATATATCTTATTAAAGAAATCTGCTTCCCCCGCCAATTAGACGGAGTTACTTTTTACATAAAAGTCTATGGGGAGATAGGGCTGCTGGAAAACTAACTACAGCTGCTAAGCTCTGCTACAGTGTGAGTGAGAGAGCTTTTCTGACGCTATTAACTTTCAACATGAGTGTATAATTGCATAGAATGAGGCAACAAATCAGCTTATAGCAGCCTCCCCCACTTCCCCTTTCCATATACTTCTGTGTTTGAAGCTAAAGACCCGTACAGATGCTATAGAGATAAAGTCTTATAGGTACACTTGTACACAGTTTTTGAAGGAAGTTGGCAGGATGGTTCCAAACATCTCAGGGAAGAGCAGATCTTCTATGGATGTATGCTTGTTCAGATCCTTCTGTCTCTTCATGTAATCCCAGACAGTTATGGTCCATATTGTCACTTCCAGGACTCCTTGTTCCCCTTTATGCCTAATGACATTGACCATATATCTGGGGTCATTGTCCTGATACAGAATACATTTGGAACTAATCAGACGCCTCCCTGATGATACAGACTGCCTTCTGCTTCAGTTAAACTTGAAGAAACATCAAGAAATGGGCAAGATTAATATCTTCAGTGTAAAGAAGGACAAGGAGTCCAGGAAATGATGATATGGTCCCCACAAAGCCCTGATCTCAATATCATTGAGTCTGTCTGGGATTACCTGAAGAGATGGAAGGATTTGAACAAACCTATATCCACAGAAGATCTGTGGTTAGTTCTCCCTGCCAAGTCCATTCAATAACTGTGCAAATGTACCTAGAAAAACTGACTGAAGACAAAGGGTTGTCACACCTAATATTGGTGTGATTTTAGATGTCTCTTTTGTCCATCCACTTAAAGGGTCTTCAGCTGTTTGAAGTGGGAGCAGTGCTTCCTAAACTTGTAATCCTGCAGTCCAGGGTATTCTGCTCAGAGGATAATAGGCTTTTTACACTTGAGAATAGTATAATAGTATGTCCTCATTCGCTAACTGCCAGCAAAGATCTTGTAAATGGCAGGAGCTAGAACCACAAAATATTTTAGACATTTAAGTAACTTGTCAATCCGTATGAGATATCTGAAACAATCTATACTCTATGTTTTAGATAAGTCATTTACTTGTAATTATTTTTTTTTCCGCATCTTTATGTACATTGAAGTACAAATTTGATGGTGGAGAGGTTTGATACATTTTTCTGTCTTTCATATCCCCAGCATATAGGAAACCTTAAAGAAGCTGCCAAGTGGATGGATGAAGCTCAGTCTTTGGACACTGCAGACCGATTCATCAACTCCAAATGTGCAAAATACATGCTGCGAGCTAATATGATTCAGGAGGCAGAAGAGATGTGCTCGAAGTTCACAAGGGTACGGGCTCTTTTCTGTTTGTATGTGAATGTGGCAGCATAGAATGTATACATGACCTCAGTCCGGTATTTGATATAAGATGATCTGTTACTAGAAAATTTCTTCTTTGATGTACTTCAATTAGGAGGGGACGCCGGCCATGGAAAACTTAAATGAGATGCAATGTATGTGGTTCCAGACTGAATGTGCCACTGCTTACCAGCAACTGGGAAAGTATGGGGAGGCGTTAAAGAAATGCCATGAAATTGAAAGGGTAGGTGTCCAGATGTGTTGCCTATAGGCTTGAGATTTCTCTTACTGTTTTGTTTTTAATCAATAATTTGCCTTCCAAGAACTATATGATCACTTAGCTATACCAGAGCTTGTTTTGCAGGGCAAGTTGTTTTTTTTTGTTTTTTTTAAATTATACCATGTATTGTACCATATAATGGACCGTTTTGGAACACACATGACCTTTTTCATTAGTTTCTGGGAATGTATGTTTTTATGACAGGAAGCAATGGTATGATAGTATGACAAAGGATTCCACTTTATGCCGTTCACTATTGATGGCAACATCTAAAAGGTCACACAGCTTTGATCAGAGTCTTCTGCAATTCAGGCCATTGCAGGTAGAGGTCAGCAGCCACTGCCCTTTGTGTATATATGTATAGCTCTTAGGCTCTTTTTTTTTTTTTTTTTTTTTTTTCATTTAAGTATGTCTTTGAGAATGGGAGGAAAAAAGAAAACATACAAACTGTTTGCAGATGTTGTTCCTGGCGGGATTCGAACCCAGGGCTCCAGCATTGCAAGGCTGCAGTGCTAACCACTGAGCCACCATGTTGCCCCTCTTAGGCCCATTTGTACAGTCCCTATGCACATGTGCATCATATGTTGTCGACGGGGTCAGTATTACTTATCTGGGAATTGGTTATCTAGTACTGGCTGGAAACAAATGTCCAGATGATGAAAAACTGATCTTGAATTAATTGAATTTTACTGTATAGAAAATATTAGATATCTAGAATTAAAAGAAATCTGTTATAACTATTATATTATTGTCTAAATGTACTGAATATACTTCTCTTTCAGCATTTTTTTGAAGTTACCGATGACCAGTTTGACTTCCACACATACTGTATGAGAAAAATGACATTGCGTGCCTATGTGGATCTTCTCCGCTTGGAAGATGTACTGCGACAGCATGCATTTTATTTTAAAGCAGCACAGACCGCCATAGGAATCTACCTAAAGCTGCATGAAAGCCCCTTAATGAATGAGAGCAAAGAGCAGGAAGTCAACTCCGGTATGTTCAGTAACATCAGTCATTTCACGAAACATTTATATACAAAACCAGTACAGGAACATAATACTATACTGTAAAAAAATATATCAAGGACAAACCTACTGTTTACAGTAATAAAATGAGCCTAATTTTATTCTAAAGGGAATTGTAATTGTTTGACACTATGATGAGGTTCATGAAACTGTCCTACATAAAAACCCTTTTTCCCATCCAAAAAATTTGTGCAGACTTTATATATAGCTCCCCCCCCCCCCCCCCCGATACAGCTCCCCAGATCTTTGGTATAGGTTTAAACACACTGGCTGCAGCAGACTAAGGGGCCATTAGAGGGCACATTGGAGCTTATTACTTTATTTTGCTTGCTTACATAACATCAACATATTCTGCAGTGCTTTACGGATATTCTTACTCATTGGCTCGCAATCTGCATTTCCTATGGAGTGTGAGAGGAAGCCCACCTAAACACAGGGAGAATATATAAACTGCATGCAGGTGGTGTATTCAATGTAAGCTCTCTTGTTTGGCCTATATATGGGATTTGGAGCTTTATATGAGAAACTCATCACTGATTGAAATAGAATTTTAATATGTTTGGAATAAAGAAACATTTGAAGGTCAAAAGTGGACTTGTTTAGTCTGTGTTCACATCATGCTACGTGAGCGTGTTCAGCTTATAGGCCAGGAAAGCTGCTGCAGTATACACCTAACATAGCCATTGATCCCCTTTGGCCTACATCTAGATGATCTGTGCCAGCATTGCTTTTAATATTGAATAGAAAAATGCAAGAGACTGGTATTTTCAACCCTTTTGGCCACAATTCTGCTTTGTGGAATATTCTCCATAAACGTTCAGTGTATAGAAATGTTGTAATAAGATAAGATAATGCTTTTAATAGTCCCACCATATGGTAATTCAGTGTGTTACAGCAGCATGGATAATACAGTAATATATTTCTAGAAAGAACACATACAAGCTCATAGCAGATAGAAAAGATATTAGGAGTCATAGCAACTAAGAAGAAAAGAAAGACTTCAGGATTATTTAGTTCTCTGTGTGGAGTGATCTCCGCTTAACCTGATGTAGATTATACAGACTGACCGCGTTTGGTTAGAAAGGAACTCTGATAGCGCTTCTTCTCACACTTGGGGTGAAGCAGTCGGTCACTGACAGAACTGCCCATTGCCGTCAAGGTCTAATACTTTGGACGGGAGTTGTTCTCCCGCATGGAGCTCACCATGGACAGTATCCTTCTGTCACCCACCACCTGTACTGGGTCCAGGGGGCTCCCCAGGACAGAGCTGGTCCTTCTAACCATCCTGTCAAGTCTATTTCTACCCCTGATTTGAGCTGAGGTTTAGACTGTTTACAGTTATGTTCGCTGGACATATATATTGCTATATATTCTTGGGTTAACAGTAAAAACAATAGCATTAATTCATCTTGTTTTGTGTGTAGAAAATCTCTCCGCTAAAGAACTTAAAAAAGTGTTAAGTAAACAGAGGCGAGCTCAGAAGAAAGCAAAGCTAGAAGAAGAGAGGAAACATGCAGAGCGAGAACGTCAGCAAAAAAATCAGAAGAAAAAAAGAGATGAGGAGGAAGAAGAGACCAGTGGACCTAAGGAGGAACTGGTTCCTGAGAAACTGGAAAGGGTAGGTCAGCCTCCGATACCACATATATTTAGTAGATGGTTCCTCTGAAGTGGTATACAGTTCCAAATATCTGGAGCTTTGGGGTGAGACTTTTTGCATAAATGAAATGTTACCCAGGTTTCTGACATAAATCCTAGGTGTTGCTCACTGATCCTACCAGCACTTGGACAACTTCTTATGAAGATCTTGCTGCCATATGCCCTCTAAAATCATAATGATATAGTCCTGTACACTGAGAATAAAATCATATAGCTTAATATCAGTATTTTCTCATTTAGAGTTTCGTTATTACTGAGAAGGAGATGCCGAGTGATCAGTCATTGGGATGCAATGTACCATAAGTGAACGCCAGCTTGCCCCATCTGAGCTATCCTTTGGTGAAGGGGGAGCACTGAGTGATGCGTTTGACATGGCTGTACTTGCGAGAGATGACAACACTGACTGAAAAAATCAATGCTAATGGTTTATGAATATGATTTGCAATAAATTGGGGCATGTCTTACTATCAATGAGCCTTACTACTAGGTTAGCAAAAATCTTGTTCCTGACCCTGGGAAAATGATATCCTCTGCAGTTTTTGTGAATTTATCGTTGGTCCTTTTAAATAATCACCATGCATTTCTGACCGTGCTGGGTACTTGGGCGTAAAGCAGAACATAACTTAGATTTGTTATGAAGATATCACAATTCTACATCTGGAGAAATGTTGCTTAACAATTTCTTAAATACTCTTTTAAAACAGGCTGATAACCCACTAGAAGAAGCGATCAAGTTCCTTACGCCATTGAAAACCCTAGCAGCTAACAATATACAAACACATTTATTGGCATTTGAGATCTATTTTAGAAAAGGTAAATATCTTATGTGGTAGCACAATACTGTGTCAAGATGGTTGATAAAGTGATAGAAGCCATTTTTATTCTTGCATGTTGTCATTATGGCCTTTGCTTGTAATAGGAGGATGGACTGACCTCTTTTATGACATTTCTGAACAGCTCTAACAAACACCATTTACTTTAAGGGGATTATTTATAAAGTGTAACTTTAATTTGGGAAAACTTCTGAAACGTCATAGTGACATGTACAAGGTTTAGATCTGTGGGGGGGATATTGGGTGCTGAGATCCTAGTCCATCATTTAAGTTAAGTGAGAAGAAGCACTCAGGTGACCTCTGTGCCCCTTTGACTGCGAAAGACTATGAGTCCGAACATTGGTTACCCCAACTCTATAAGGGGTGCTGAGCAAAGCTGATTATGGTCAAACGGACATAGAGGACGAGGTGCTGAGCTCAGCTTCTTCCTCTTCTTTTCAGAATTTGGTCAGGATCTCCGTATCCAGACACCCACCATTCAAAACTTCTGACATGCCACTATGACTAGTCCTCCATCAACAATACGAGAAATCTTGATGAAAGACAGAAGTGAAAATCTATGGTATGCTATACGCAAGCATGTGATTTATATTTATATATTTTTATGTGTATTTCCAACTTACTGACTTCTGACATTTTTGTTTCAGGAAAGTTCCTACTCATGTTGCAATCTGTCAAAAGAGCATTTTCTATTGATCGCAATAATCAGTGGCTGCATGAGTGTCTAATACGCTTCTCAAAATCAGGTAACCATGCACATACTGTACTATCTTCAGTTTCTGAAAGAATCATCCTAAAAGGGGCAGTCCAGGTTCAGTAAACTGACAGCCTGTCCTTAGAACTGGTCTTTTGATATTAGATTGACTTATTGTCTTGAAAAGGGACAAAGCTATATTTCCCTACACAGCCACTACTGTGAACATGTAAGCAATGAAGGCAACACAATGCTTGCATGACCCCGTCAATATGATGACCTATCCTGATGAACAGCCCTCCAAGAACTATTACTTTCATAATGCTGACCTTTTCATGCCTGTAGTTTCAGATCACAGTAATCTGCCTGACATAGTGATTAAAGTACTTTCACATGAGATGAAGAGTATATTTACCAACAAGAATCTGGAAAACTTCAATGAAGAGTTTCTCAAAAACAATTCTACCTCCATTCAGCATTTGCTTTCAGGTACAAACAGCATTTAAATAGCGTTCTATTTTTATAGTATGTGTTGTTTCGGGTGCATTAGTAGCAAATATGGCTTTTATGTTTTTCATCCATTATTTTTCTGTAAAAAAATAAAAATATACATTGTGAAAATGATTATTATTTGGTTATTTATTTTTTGTTATTTCATATTTTGCAACTTTTATTTTTACATTTACACTTTCTGCACCTCGCAATCACATTGTGGGGCTTATGATGAAAGGGACAGAAACTAAGACACCAGTCTGATTCCACCACCATTATAGATGGTGGCATCTGAGGGGTTAAACAGCTGCAAACTATGTTTTCACCATTTGCAGTCAGTCATTGAGGCAGGATGTCAACTGTGTGACCCAGACTTCTGATCCGGCACCATCTTTATGATGTACTATTGTGTCAGCTTGTCGGAACCGGTTCATGCCACTGTCATAATAGTATGTCATTGTTCAAGTATAAGAAAAATTTTTCTTTGTACCGTATTAGCCAGTGGACATGAAATGTTAAGATTGAGAGTCCTCAGTAGTGTTTGATCATTTTTGGTTAGCCATTAAAAGGTAAGACATATGCGAGCTTTTGGAACTGCTATAAGGTTCCTTCATCAGGCTGGTATCAAGGTATCAAACACTACTGAGGATTCTCAATCTTTACATTTCACTGTTTGTGTATTTTAACATAAGAAAGATGCAAACCTCCTGAATACAGATGCTGCAAAAACAAAGTTGACTTTCAATTATTAAAAATATGTAAAAATTTCATATTTTTTCCACAGGTGCAAAAATGATGTATTATTTGGACAAGTCAAGACAAGAGAAGGCGATTGCCATAGCCACAAGACTGGATGAAACCTTAATTGATCGGAATGTGAAGGTAAGCCAGGTCATGGAGTTCTAAAAACTGCATCAGAATTGGCTAAAGGGATATTCAAGAACCTAAGGTATTGTCTGAGGGTCAGTTAGGATGAAAATAAAGCAGGTCCTATCCTGCTCCGTTTCATCAGAATAGAACGGATTGAAAGCCTCCATAGAGGGAATTGAATAACAGAAAGCAAGCAAATGTCACTCTGAGTGTCATCCGACTGCATTCCGCTGCTAAATTGGCCCCAACTCGGCTGTGCACTAATTACACTGGAAAACACGCTGTGGATATCTTAAGTCATTAAGTGTTTAAGTAGGTTTTTTTATGCTGATTTCAGATCTGAAAACCGTTTTGCTCTATCAGGTCAAATTGTTAAGATATTGTCGAATAAATGTTTTTTTATTTTGCTTAAATAGGACTACAAGCTTCAGACAGTATACAAAATTATTGTGTGTGTATATATATATATATATATATATATATATATATATATATATATATATATATATATATATATATATATATATATTCTCAATAAATAAATATATATATATGTTCTATATATAAAAGGTCTGCTAATTGAATCTTGTTGATAAGAGCTAAGACAGGGAGTCCATTATCCCTATATGTAAACACCGACCTTATCAGAGTTTATTGTAACCTAACTTTTGGTCCTGTGCCATGTAAATTTGGGATTCTCATCACCTATCAAATCCAGCTCTGCTACATCAGCTTCATATTGTGCATATCGCTACTTCTGGAAAAAATACATTATCGCGAGTACAATTGGAGTATTTACGGTGACTTAAAAGTAGTAGCTATTCTAACGGGATTGCAGCCAGGATACACAAAGTACTGCTGCTTCATATACGAATGGGACAGCAGAGATAGGAAGCAACACTACATCAAGAAGAATTGACCAATCAGAGACAGAATGCAGCCAGGAAATAAAAACGTTCTTCACCTTTGGTTGATCGTGACAAGATTCTCATGCCACCGCTTCATATAAAGTTGCGACTTATGAAAAATTTTGTCAAGAAATTAGCCAGCGTCACTGATGCATTTGGGTTCCTGCGTAACAAGTTCCCAAGGTTGAGTTATGCAAAGGTAAAAGAAGGTGTATTCATAGGTCTACAAATAAAAGAAATCATGCCTGATGACACTTTCAAGACATTCTAAGTGCTGCTGAAAAAGATGCGTGGGTGGCATTCAAGTCAGTCGTAATCAATTACCTTGGAAATAAGAAAAGTGCTGACTACGTGAATGTCGTATAAAAATACATAAGTACGTGCAAACTTCTTGGCTGTAATATGTCTCATAAATTCATTTACTCGACTCGCATCTGGACTTCTACCCAGAAAACTTAGGCGCAGTCAGCGATGAACATGGCGAGCGCTTCTACCAGGACATTTCGGTAATGGAGTCATGCTATCAGGGTCGGTGGAGTGCAGCGATGTGGAAAGACTACTGTTGGATGCTTCAGTGTGATTTGTCAACTCATCAGTATAAGCGGAAGTCCACAGCCAAGAAATTTAAACCATGAACGTGTTTAATGAATTTTTTTTTTGCACATATTTTACAGATATTAGACTTCAAACTGAATTTTTGTTTATCCTACAATTTTATGGATGTTATATATAATTTCAGTAGCTATAGCCCCGTTCATATTTACGTTTAAAATTCATGTAGCAATAACTTTTAAAATACAAGTTTTTGTTGTGTAGTGTTATCTTTAAGATAGACCTTAATGACTTGGCTTCAGACTATTGATGCCTAGGGCCATGACTGTGCCATGAAACTTATCACTAAATGCCGTCAGAGTAGACGCCTGGGCAAGATGGCTGGCTTCATAATCATGTACAAAAAATAGAATTAAAAAAATCAGATCAGAAAAAAATTAAATCTTTTAACATATGGATACAACCCCTTGCTTCCCTGATGCTATCACTCATACCTGCAGAACCCTTGGCATTGGAGGTTCTAACTAATGAGATCATAGGTCAGCAATGAAAGGAACATGGTAAAATATCCGTCACAAAGTATAAGCTCTAATATATTGGCAATAAATGTCATAGTGATTATTTTTCTTTGACAATTTAAATCGCACTGACCTGTACTGTGGAGTACTGTATATTACTCTTCAACCTGCATATTCATATAGGAAAAGAATTTAGAAGTGCTGACTAATAGAATGATAACAGGAACATTACTGAAAGCGAAGTGGCATTATACTGTATAATAGATAGATGTGCATATGGCAAAGATGTGTTAAGTGATTATTAACTTGTCCTATGTTTTTTTCTTTTGCTCAGAGTCTGACGAGGGTCTTGGACGCGCTTCTTGATGGAAGCTTTGGAAGTTGTAATACTCGGTATGAAGAGTACCGGGCAGCCTGCCATAAACTTTTCCCATTTACCCCTGCCTTTATGCTGTCAGCAAATGAAGAAGACTGTAACACCGTGCAGATAAACCATACAGCTCTTAACCATGATGTGCTGTGCAATGAAATGTAGCACAATGACAAGACTTCAGGAAACAAACATTCAGGGTTCACATGCATTGGGATGCATGACACATAAGAATGTGGTTCGCTTTCTGACCATGGCCTTTCATCCTTTCTCTCTGAGCCTCCAAATGAAAGGCCAGTCAGCCGTAGATCAGTCTCTCCTATATACAACTGTACAGTTTTCAGCCTTTTATCTGGATTATGGAAGGAGTTACTATTTTGCTTCTTCTGCAATACGAACATTAAGGCAGGGCAGAATTCTTTCCTAGAATGTTGCAACTCTAGACTAATATTTTGTGTCATATGTAGCAGTTCTAGTTGAGGAAAAAAATACTCTTAGCTTGAAGGTTTTTACATTTTTGGGGGTTTGATTTTAAAAACAGTTGTGATTTTTACAACTTCTCTTTTAAGTGAAGCATTACGTGTCATTGTCCCAGGCAGGCAGTACTGCTATACTATGCTGCTTGTTTGTGTTTGCCAACCAATAGACTTTAACTACAGATCACTTGTCAGTTACGTTGGACTAGCAACATATCGTGGAAGCAATATCAAAACGGAGTGGCTGTATTTTCCTGTAACTCTTGTGTGTTGTGAAGAGTTTTACGGTTGAATTTTTAATCGGTCAACCTGATCAGCTGTCATCTTTGCTCAGACCCCTATTTTTGTTGTGTTACGAATGGATTGAAAATATAAAAGAGTGGATCCGTATAACACAGATGGTAAAATGTTATGAGTGAATCGCTCACGGCCGTCTGTGTATCATAAATTCTCAGTCATATTTGCCCTAAATGATGAAGTTGCTCTCAAATCAGCCTTCAACATCTGAAGATAATCCTACAAAACTTGGCTGCATATGCTAAAATCTGTACTTATTCACTTCTCAGTATATCATAACAGCAAAAGCTCAGTGTTTTTGATATAAAGCTCCAAATATCCTGCATGAACACCTAACCTGCTGAATGCCTGCACCACTCCTATGGGAGACCATCGCAGCTTACTGAGCATACTGGCATACATTGAGCCGAAAAATACATCTGTCCTCCTGAAACTGTTAAGCTACCTTAGGGCTAGTTCACACGGGGGAAGTTGGCAGCGGATTTTGACGCGGAATCCACCTCAAAATCCGCTCCCAAAAATGGCTCCCTTTGACTTCAATGGGAGCCGCTTGCTTCTTTTTCCCACTAGCTAGTAGCGGAAAAAAAGAAGCGAGCTGCCCTATCTTGCCGCGGCTGAATCAGCTGCGATGTCTGTGGCTCCGGCCCATTCATTTGGCCCTAATCCATCGCAGAGTGCCAGTGTACTGCAAATGTGTACACTTGGAGTTGGTTTAACTCTGTGTGAACTAGCCCTTAGTGGTGACTGCAGGAAAGCAACATGTTATCTTTTAAGCATTAACTGTTCTTTCAGGTGACGCTTCAAAATGAGTTGATGTGTGTGTACTTGATGAATGACAGTATTTCTGGCCAGTATATGACTTGTCATATAATGTGGCCAAGGCCAATATCTGCATGGCATTTGTATGTTCTCCCTGTGTTTGCTCTGTGCTGCTGTATAACGTCCTCCATGCTGTTGCTTACACACACACACAGCAGCATGAAGGGCGTTATACAGCACCACTGTTTCTGTAAATATATCTCTGGGTAAACCAGTAGAATCTGATCAGTTTTCTGCAATAAAATATAATACAAAATCTATTATCATTGCTTGTACTATTTATGCGTGGAAAAAATATAAATGATCTTTACACTATATTGTATGTATATGCAGGATATTTGGAATTTTTCCATCAGTACAATGGAGTACCAAACAGTACTAAAATGTGCTTAGAAAATAGTTGGCACAGTATTTTGACTCTAAAATCAAAATGGGGTTAAAAAGTGGGCTTGTACTTAATGGTGAATGTACATCTTGTCATGATCTCATGTTACAGTAATGTTCCACCCTGGAGAACTTTAAAGGGGTTTACCTGTAATATACACTTGTCTTCTATCCACAGGTTAGGCTATAAGCAAATTCCTACCTTAGGCTCCGTTCCAACGGAGTAACGCGCTGCTCGTTCTGACACATAAACACATGTCAGAGTGAGCGCTGTAAAACCGAATCCCATTGACTTAAATGGGTGCCCTCTGACGCGTGCTACACATTGACATCAATGGGTTAAAAAGCCCCCCATTGATTTCAATGTGTAGCGCACGTCAGAGGGCACCCATTGAAGTCAATGGTATTCTGTTTTACAGCGCTCACTCTGACACATGTTTACGTGTCAGAATGAGCGGTGCGTTACTCCGTGGGAACAGAGCCTTTGTGTTGTATATAAAACTGCTGCTTGGAAAAGTGGAACCTTCCTTGAAGGTGCTCTCAGCCAAGATCACCGCTTTAAGTTGAGCTCCAGTTATTTGGCAAAGACCTCATTCCGTGGGTGTGTTGAGATATGGAATACAGGAGTTTTCATCTTTACGTCTACAATGTGACTTTATTGATTTTAAAGCCCCAATTTGTATCAGGTTTTTTTTTTTATATATATATATATATATATAACTGTTTTCTGCCATTGTGCATTCTACTGATACAGAAAGAGACTGCTGATGTTTTTTCAGGCTTTATTGAGACATTGTTGGTGATAACATAGCACAATACAAACAATGCAAGGACACTATTCTAATATATGGACATTAAAAGGATGAATAGTTGCATTCATGAACATTAGCTCAGTACTCAGAACCTTCCAAGCATGGAACTAATATGCACATGAAATCGGCTTGTGTTCTTTCACATTGGACATACTGTTCAGTCTGCTTACTGCAGGAGCTGAGTAGATTGGTATATAGCTTTTGTTAGAAAAAATTCAGTATAAAGAAACACTCACACTGCTTTTTGGCTCTGAAAACAACCAAAAAAAACCTAATTTTTTCATTAGAGTTTTTCCATCTTGCTGGAGAAAATCCCATCCTGCCCTATCTTGAATCAAAACTGAAAGTCCCAACTTCTTATAAACAGAACAAAAACAGCACTGAAAATTCACAAATTTTGAAGGCAGTTTTTTCAGCATGACAGTTAAAGTGTGAACATACACTAACTGTAATTTATTGATTTACCGTATTTTTCGGACTATAAGATGCACTGGACTATAAGACGCACCCAGGTTTTAGAGGAGAAAAATAGGGAAAAAAAATTTTCAGGCAAAAAATGGTAAAATATTTAATATATGGGAGTTGTAGTTTTGGAACAGCTGCAAGGCCACATTGACAGGTGACCCTGCAGCTGTACGGGGATGTATAGGGCGTTTTTTTTTTTTTGTGGGGCCAGGTGTACTTTTTAGATATACCATTTTGGGAAATGTTTATTGCTTAGATCACCTTTTATTTAATTCAGAGCCAAAACAGAGAGAAAAACCCGGCAGTTTAGCACTTTTGATTTTGACGTTCACTGTACATAAAAATATTAGTAGACCAGGCATTTTCAGACACAGGGATACCTAATGTGTATGTTTCACAGTAATGTTATACTTTTATATGTATTCTAGGGAAAGGAGGTGAACTTTTATTTATTTTATTTTTTATTATATTTTTTTTTAAGTGGTTTTTTTTTTTTTTTTACTATTTTATTATCCCCCGCCTAGGGGGCTTGAACCTGCAATCATTTGATTGCAAGTCCCATAGACGGCAATACAAGTGTATTGCCGTCTATGGGAGATTCTATACATTACTATCACGGAGGGTCATAGACCAGCCGCGATAGTAATCTATATCTATGACAAGCCTCGGAGCCTTCATTAGTCTCCCAGCTGTCATCGGAACAGGTCGGCTCCTGCGGCCTCGCCGTGCAGGAGCCGGCCTGCATCACTAAAGGTATGGGGCCGGTGGGGGGGGGCTAACTGACTGCCGGGACCTGTGGAGGAGGAGTGGATTTGCAGCATGGCCTCGCTACTGCCACCGCTGGTTTTCTTCAGCGGCAGTAGCGCGGCAATCCGCAGGCCCCGGCAGCTAAGACAGTCCCCGGCATCTGCTGTAATAGACCGGCGGATGCCGGAGAGTGTCTTATCCGCAGGCTGCGGTTTCGCATGGAGACCATCAGGTCAGTGCTACCTTTCATGCGCCCTGGAGATCACTTCGTCACTCTGGACCTGAAGGATGCCTACCTCCACGTACCCATCTTTCCGGCACACCGAAAGTTCCTAAGAATTGCCGTATACATAGAAGGGAAAGAGGCGCACTTGCAGTTCGCAGCCCTCCCGTTCGGCATATCCTCCGCCCCCCACACCTTCACAAAGGTCATAGCTCCGGTCGCTGCCGCCCTGTGCCTTCAAGGCATATTCATAGTCCCGTACCTGGACGACTGGCTTCTGAAGGCTCATTCAAAGGAGGTTCTTACCACGCAGGTGCAGACCGTCGTAGCTCTACTAGACAAGCTGGGGTGGCTGGTAAACTGGCAAAAGTCAGTAGTGGTGCCATCAACATGAGTTCAGTTCCTGGGACTTATTCTAGACTCTTTCAACATGACGGTCTCTCTACCCTCTCCTCGCAAAAGGAAAATTGCTCGGGCAGCACATCATTTGTCTTCTACATGGAAGGTCACCATCAGGACGGCTATGAAGGTCCTTGGATTGATGTCCGCTACCCTAGATGCAGTTCCTTGGGCCCTATGGCATATGCGCCTTCTACAGAACGAGATCTTGAGAGTCTGGAATCACAGTCCTTCAGGTTTACAGAAGCCAATCCAGTTAACCATCAGCACCCGGCAAACCTTGCCCTGGTGGACCCATCTGCGAGATGGGAAGTCCTCAGTCCAGCCCGCCTGGACCCTGTTGACTACCTCACAGCCTCCCTCACAGGCTGGGGAGCTCATCTGGGGGAGACCCCGGTTCAAGGTACATGGAATCAGCGGGAGAGGACGCACTCATCCAACTGGCGCGAGCTTACCGCAGTTCATCGAGCCCTTCTGTCATTTGCACCACTTCTACGAGGGAAAGCGGTCAAAGTAAGATCAGACAATCTGACGACAGTCCACTATATCAACAAGCAGGGAGGAACCAGGTCCCCCTCGCTCCTGCAAGTCACCAACCTGATCTTCTCCTGGGCAGAACGGAACCTCTCCCAGCTGGCCGCGGTACATATCCAGGGCCGTCTGAACATCCTAGCGGATCAACTCAGCAGAGGCCGCCCGACCGCAGGCGAATGGTCCTTGAATCAGGACATCTTCCACTACCTGACCAGGAGGTGGGGTCTCCCCGAGGTGGATCTGATGGCCACCCAACACAATGCCAAAGTAGAAAGGTTTTTCTCCCTGTACCGGGAAAACAACCCTTTGGCTGTGGATGCCATGTCAATACCATGGAGGTTCGAACTGGTATACGTGTTCCCTCCCATCCCGATGATCCCAAAGGTATTGGCGAAACTCAGGCAGGACCAGACTTCGGCAATAGTGATCATGCCGTTCTGGCCAAAAAGGGCATGGTTCACCGACCTTATCCTTATGAGTCGGGGGAACTACTGGAGGCTTCCACCAGTCAGGAACCTGGTGTCACTGAACAGTCGGCCGTGCCTGGGCCTAGACAAATTCAACCTCACTGCCTGGAGGTTAACCGCGCCATACGCGCAGACAGAGCATTGTCCCAGGGAGTGCTAAGTACCTTAGCCCATTCAAGAGCGGAGGCAACCAATCAGAGCTACCAAAGGATCGCCCAGATATTCCGAGATTGGTGTACAGGCAGCCACCGCGATCCAGACAGAGATGCAGTCCTAGAGTTCTTACAGAACGGTCTGGAGAGAGGACTAGCACCTGCCACCCTCAAGGTTCAAGTGTCAGCTCTATCTGCTCTCCTGGAGACACGGTTATCACAAGATCCTCTTGTCAAACAGTTCCTTAGGGGGGCTGCCAGGCTCCGCCCCCAGGTACGGCCCCCTGTCCCCAGGTGGGACCTGGCCGCGGTTCTACAAGGGCTATGTGCGCCCCCCCTTCGAACCATTATCTGAAGTGGACTGGAAGTACCTGTCATTTAAGGTGACTTTCCTGCTGGAAATAACCTCCGCCAAGAGGGTTGGCGAATTGCAGGCTCTAGCGGCCTCCGAACCTTTCATAACCTTCTTCCCTGACAGGGTACAGCTAAGGTTCGTTCCGGGATTTTTGCCAAAGGTACCAACACTTCAGAACACCAACCAAGTGATCACCCTACCGGGCTTCTTTCCCTCTCCTGCTACGGAGCAGGAGGAGAAGCTACACACACTGGATCTGGTAAGAACACTACGTATTTACCTAGACCGTACAGCACCATTCCGAAGATCAGAGAATCTTCTGGTTAATGTGTTTGGCCACAATAGAGGCGCTAAAGCATCAAAGGTAACCCTGTCTAGATGGATCAGAGAAGCCATCACCTGTTCCCTACGGGCCCAGAATCTTCCTGTTCCAGATTTCTTACGAGCCCATGCCACCCGAGCAGTGGCGACATCATGGGCAGAGACACGGTTCCTCTCTCTAGACCAGATATGTGCTGCAGCCTCAGGGAGCTCACAGCTGACTTTTGCCAAACACTACAGATTGGTCTGGCGTACGGCCGATGCTACAGCATTTGGGCACTCCGTCTTGGCATCAGCCTGCCAGGAGGACCCGCCCTAGGGGAAACAATACTTGCTAAATCCCCAGTTGTGCTGCTGTTGGGCGTAGGGGGAAAAAGATTATGAATGATAATCTGTTTTCCCTTAGCCCAAACAGCAGCACAAGGCTCCCTCCCTAGGAGGTACTGTTGTACAGATTTTGTGTATGTGTGTGTAGCTCTTGGCATAAATTGCTTTCTGTATATCATACTTGTTACTAACACAAGGGAGGAGCATGTCTTCCGGCCTCTTATAGGGGTCAAAAGCTGTTAGGTAATTAAAAATTCCACCTGTCCTAACAGCTCATTAGGGGCAGGAATACCCCAGTTGTGCTGCTGTTTGGGCTAAGGGAAAACAGATTATCATTCATAATCTTTCTTTCCCTGCAAGTCACCGCGGCAAGAAAAATATATTTTTTTTTTGTTGCAGTTTAGGCCGTGTTCACATCTGTGCCCCGGTCTCCGTTATGCAGGTTTCCATCTCCTACATGGGATGGGATTCTGACTAATCCTATCCACACCCTGGAGAAAAAAAACTGCTGCAGAAACACGTTTTTGAAAAACACAGCATGTCAATTTTGTCTATGGAAAAACACTGACGTTTTCCCTATAGATATAATAATGGAAGTAAAAATGCAATGAAAAACCAAATCCAACAATGCCTTGGACAAGCATGATCAAAATACTGTGAAGAGATTGTGTTCTGAACCAGCCACAAGACAGGTTGGTGCAGATAAGGCTCCGTTCCCACGGAGTAACACGGCGCGCATTCAGACACGTATACACGTGTCAGAGTGTGAGCGCTCAAAATTGATCCCATTCATGTCAATGTGTGCCGGCTTACGGAGGCTGCACATTGAAATCAATGGGAGGCTTTTTAACCCATTGATTTTAATGTGTAGCGCGCATGAGCCAGCACACATTGAAGTGAATGGGATCTGTTTTGAGCGCTCACACTCTGACACGTGTATACGTGTCTGAATGCGCTGCGCGTTACTCCGTGGGTACGGAGCCTAAGTATGGTTTCTGACACACATTCATTGGATTAAGAGAGCAGCTGCTAAAATACCATTACAAAGCAGCAAACAGGTATATGAAACTGCTGGTGCCTCTGGAGTCCCACAAACCTCAAGGTGTAGGATCCTCCAGAGGCTTGCAATCCTCACAAGCAGAAACCATTACAGTAGGCCAAGACACAAATGAAGACTAATTCTGAAACTGTATTAACCTACAATATTCAACCCAAACCACATAATATATGAAGTCAAAATCAGTAGATCCCTCAAAAGTAAATATATAGCCTATATGGATATACAGAATAAATATGCACATCAATTTATATAGATATAAATATTTTATTCATAGCAAAAATTGCACTAAAAACTTCAGTTCATAAAAACAATATTCATAGTAGAGGTCCCACCAGATCCCCAGGCATAGCTGCAAAGTTGTCTATATATTCCAGATGGTGCATATACTTGTGGTGACATTGCTAGTACACAAATATAAATGCTAACACAAAATATAATAAAGTCAGTTGCAATAATATGATGCATAAAAGATTGCCAAAGAGGGATTCACCGCACAAAATTAGAGTGTATTAGAACAGTCAGCATTGGACATGTAACAATGGAAACAGCAAGTCACCACAAATCATCAAATCCCATGCTAGATTGTAATTAAACAACAGTAACAATACCAGAGATGGGATGGGATCTCCACCACAAGCCCAAACACGTGTTTCACCCCTCTTAGCTTTGTCAGGGGGCAGCGAGGTGAAGGTCTCACATTCAAGCCTAAATAGTACCTGAGACAGGTGTAGAAAATGCAAAACCCCAACAGTGACGCAACTGAGGGCGTTGCCCTCCCATTGCGTCATAATGATCCGGCTGCAAAGAGCACCTCCCATTGACTTCAATGGAAGCCATTAACTTCTTTTTTCTGCTAGAGGTTTTTTCCCGTTCCTAGTAAAAAGAAGCGAACTGCCCTATCTTGACGCAGAATCCGCCGCGGCATCCACAGCGCGACACTCCCTCCTGACTAGGCCCATTCATTTAGATGTAACCAGAGCAGAATGCCGCGACTGGATGCCAGGGCACTGCACCAGCATCCAGTCGTGGCTAGCCGTGGGAGGCGTTTTTTGGACCCAGATTCTGAGGTGGCTTCCCCCGTCAAAATCCGGTCAAAAAACTCAGTGTGAGAATCCCACAATATTATCCAAGTTTTGCGCATTCGCAGTACAAACTAAGGCATACCGACATGAGTAATAGTAAGTTTACAGGATCTTCAAACTGTTGTGATGTTAACACCACTCGCGCATGCGCTGTAGTGGATAACAGTATCCTAACAGTCTGACAACACAGCAGATACTGGCCATACGGTGACCTATCAAATAACAGCGATATCAAATAAAAAATAATAAAATTATAAAAAGAAATCTATATATAACATAGAAAAGGATAAAAATGAACTCATAGGAATTTGAATCAGATTACAAAATTAACTGTACAAAAGTGAAAATATTGCAAAAAATACATAGAAATAACCATATGAAAGGATCGAGTGCGTAAATAAAATGAAAATGTAAAAGTGAGACGCCTACAAAAGAAGGAATTGAGCAAAATGAACAATGCCAATAGTATACATCCAACATTAAGGCCAGGGCACCACTGTCTAGAAACAATGCGATTTGGCCGCAGCGGAAATGCCGCAGGAAAAATTGCGGTGTTATACAGTGCCTGCAAAGTGGGCATGGGATTCATGCAAATCCCATGCCCACTTTGCGTTTGAAACCGCAGTGCCGCACCGGTTTTGGAAATCGCAGCATGTCAATTATATCTACGGAAACACCAGTGGCTTCCCCGTAGATATAATGGTAACAGAAAGTCCGTGGAGGAAAACTCTGTGAACTTTCTGTTCAAAGTGCTGCTGGAAGAACCGTGATGCATTCTTGTCACGGTTGTTCCCGCAGCACTATAGCGCAGCGTTTTTGGCCCTTGGGGCCATAGCCTAAGATGGCAAAAAAAGGTTCTTTATGTGAACAAAAAGTGCCAATAAAAAATAAAATGAAAACCTAGGATGGCACTAAGTGCAAAAAGATTTTCTGACAGACCACTTTCTTCCATAGTACAAATAGAAGAAGTGTGCCTTCCGTTGTACGGTAACCCTGTATGGCCACCATCTTCTGACCTCTACCCTATTGGAAACCATTGGAGAATCCACAAGGAAATATGTATGAAGAAGGGAGGCAGTTCTATCCTTTAAAGAAGTACAAGCAGAAACTATACTAAAACTCCCAAGTTCAATGGATCCAAGAACTGTGAAGGTGATATCCAAGAAGGTCTCCTATGTTATCATGTAACTTGGCCTGTTAAGATGTTTTTGATTGAAATAGCTTTCGATTCCAGTAAATGCGACCTCTTAATGCTGCAAATTCAACAAATAGCCATTTTCAGGTCTACCATCTATAAAATGTTTAGAAACGCTTTTGAGCATAAAAATTTGGAACGGGGATTTAATTTCTTTTAATTTGAGAAAAAAAATGTTATTGGGAAGTTTGTCACATAAAATTTGATTTATTCTCTTAACAGTTGAAGATCTGAGCATTATACTGACATTGGCATTGATTATTGTAAATATAAAGCATGGTGTTGAGCATCTTACCATGACACATATGGCGGAGTTATCACAGTAACGTCCCGTTGTACTCTATATGATTACTGTAAGTGATTCCAGACAGCCGATACCCCGAACAATCTGCAAGTTATCGCCGACCTTGTGTATAACTTGTATACTTGGTCCAAGCCTTTTAAGACTTCATTACAAATGCTTAGGGCTTTGTGTTAATCTCCTGTTGTTTTACTACAGAGAGGTTCTCTTTATTTCAGATTATAATGGGTTTATGGATAAATTCTTTAGAAGAGCAGAGGCTCAGCTCCATTCATTGATTTATTTTAGAAGCAAAGCTAAAAAACCACAAACAAGCACAACCTCAAGACACATGGATTTTCCTTGATCTGGCAAAATCCTGCTATACAGTAGTGTTCTCAGCAGCGTGTTCACATGTTCTCCCTCCTCTATTCACCTTCCTCAGGGTCAGGATGTTTTAACCATTCATGGACTCTGTGAGCTTTAGGTAAAAATATCATCTTACAAATATTCACCATTTCACAGTAAAAGGAACAGTACATGCCCTCAATAGGATTGTAAGCACAGATAGTACAACATGTAAAATGTAGACACAAAAAGAAATCCCAGGGACCACATTTCAGTTTGTACTATTAGGCCTTATTCACACAAACTTCAAACCGGACGTTTTAGGCTAGGGCCCCACAAGCCGTATCCGCAGCACTAAAGCGCTTTTAAAGAGAAAGTTCACAGAGTTTTCCTCTGCCGACTTTCTCTTAACATGATATCTACGGGGAAAGCCGCCGGCGTTTCCATAGATATAATTGACATGCTGCGATTTGCAAGGCCACAACGGCTTTGCAACTCGCAGTGTGTCCGCGCTCCGATCTTTTCCGCAAAGTGGGGATGGGATTCGCATGAATCCCATCCACTTTGCCTGCACTGTACAACACCGTGATTTTTCCCGCAGTGTCTCCACTGCGAATCGCGGGGTTTCCGGTCCGTGGGGCCGCGGCCTAAAGGACGTTTTCTTCATATCCATTTCAAGAATAATGGGAGTCAATGAGAAGATATACATGTCAGGATTTTTAACAGACTTAAAAAATAGAACATAGAGAATCTGTTTTCATGGCTGAAGGGAGTAAGAAAAGTGTGTGGGTCCTTTATTAACATCCATCAAAATGATTTGCATCCATTCGATCATTAAAAATCAATGAGTAGGTTGGGTCAAAAAAAATTTACCTATGAAGTTCATCCATTTTTTTAACTGTCATTTAAAAACTGTTGAAAATCCTACTAATATTATAAAGGTGAAAGTATGTGTGTTTGGATGTTTGTGTGTTTGAATGTTTGCGAGTTTGGATGTTTGTTCCTCAATCACAGCCAAACTGTGATGAATGGCTGAATGGATTTTCTTGAAATTTCACACACACACACACACACACACACACACACACACACACACACACACACACACACACACACACACATTGACCAGGAAGGAAGGATAGGCTACTTTAAATGTGGGTCACTCACCCCAAATCGCCACCGTCACCCTCCAAAGAACCCTCCGACTCGGCAGTAGCAGCTTGCACTCCTCCAGCGCTGGTCTGTCCACGCATCTCCTATTGGTGCATGACTGGGTGTGGGCGGGTTATGGAGCCAGGGCTGCGGCACCATACATTGGGGGCTGCATGTGGGTGTGCCGATTGAGCAGGGACATAATGAGGAAAATGGCGGCAGCCCACATGGTCCCGGCACTGCAACTATCCCACACCGCTTACACACTTCACGGACGGCTAAAGAGGAGGCTGCTGCACCCAACACACCACATAACAGGTCAGTGCAGCGGGTTGGAGGGGGTTCCCGGGGGGTGTGTGTGGGGGGTGTCCCCAGGTCGATGTACCAGCCGGTGTCCCCAGGGATCAACCACATTCCCCCTGAACACGTCATCCGTCGGCGCAGCCATGTCCCCTCTCCACGCCGGCACCCGGACGAGTCTCCGGGGCCGGCATCTGATTGCTATGACAGCCGGAAGCCTTGCGCTGGCTCCCCGTCCTGTCAGTCTTTCGCTTCTATTGCAGCATTGGCTGCGTAGCCTGCAATAGAGGCGTGGGTATTATGCAGTGCAGGTGCTTCCATTGCAGTCTACCTGCCATAGTCTGCAATCGAAGTGAAACACTGACAGGCTGGGGAGCCGGCGCAAAGCTTCTGGCTGTCATAGCAACCTGACGCCAGCCCCGGAAACTCCTCCAGGTGCCGGCGTGAGTGGAGTGAGCGAGCGGTGAAGGAGCGTGGGAAGGTGAGTACAACTATTTACTTGTGTTACACATCCAAGGGAGGCATAATCTAAGGGGCCTATGAAACTTTGGACAGATAAACTGCAGGAAAGAGAACAGCATGACACTGGGGCACAAAACTGGAGGCAGAGATGGGGGGGACAAGAAACTGGAAGCAGACATGGGGGACCAAGAAACTGAAGGCAGAGATGGGGGGGGACAAGAAACTGGAAGCAGACATATTGATGCCTTTTCCCAAAAAGCTCTACTTTTGTCTCATCTGACCAGAGAACATTCTTCCAAAACGTTTTTGGCTTTCTCAGGTAAGTTTTGGCAAACTCCAGCCTGGCTTTTTTATGTCTCTAGGTAAGAAGTGGGGTCTTCCTGGATATCCTACCATACAGTCCCTTTTCATTCAGACGCTGATGGATAGTACGGGTTGACACTGTTGTACCCTCGGACTGCAGGGCAGCTTGAACTTGTTTGAATGTTAGTCGAGGTTCTTTATCCACCATCCGCACAATCTTGCGTTGAAATCTCTCGTCAATTTTTCTTTTCCGTCCACATCTAGGGAGGTTAGCCACAGTGCCATGGGCTTTAAACTTCTTGATGACACTGCACACGGTAGACACAGGAACATTCAGGTCTTTGGAGATGGACTTGTAGCCTTGATATTGCTCATGCTTCCTCACAATTTTGCTTCCTCAGACAGTTCTTTGGTCTTCTTTCTTTTCTCCATGCTCAATGTGGTACACACAAGGACACAGGACAGAGGTTGAGTCAACGTTAATCCATTTCAACTGGCTTCAAGTGTGATTTAGTTATTGCCACCACCTGTTAGGTGCCTCAGGTAAGTAACAGGTGCTGTTATTTACACAAATTAGAGAAGCAGCACATGATTTTTCAAACAGTGCCAATACTTTTGTCCACCCCTTTTTTATGTTTGGTGTGGAATTATATCCAATTTGGCTTTTTGACAATTCTTTTTGCGGTTTTCCATTGAAGACAAATTAAATGAAGATAATAATACCAAAGGATTTGTGATTGCAATCATTTTCTTGTAGAAAATGAATATTATCTGACAGAATTACAGGGTTGCCAATACTTTTGGCCAACACTGTAGCTCTTCCATCAAAAAAAATTTCTACAACACATTTTCTACATGATTTCTTTTCCTTTGCAAATACAAGTAAGGTCACTTTGCATTTAATGGACTGATGGTCACCTAGGATGATCTTATCAAAATTTTTATTAGCATACACAAAACTAAGCGATTAAATTTTTTTTGTGTATGCTAATAAAATTTTTGATATTAAAATTCATGTGTTGTAGAAATTTTTTTTTGATGGAAGAGCTATTCCTGATAGGTGAAGTGTAAGCTATAGTAGGGGTAGTCTGTGTATTTGCCTAGATTATTGGAATTGTAGGTTGAAGATTGTATTGGCTAATGGGGAGGTCAGGGTGTTGGCAAAGCTGTATCTCCGGAACGGTACGTCCGAGTGAGTTGGGGCCTCGTCTTAAACCTTCCTGGACACCTGAAGTATCTGTGTGCCAAATTTGATGAAGATCGGTCCAGTCGTTTCGTTGCGCATAGAGGACAGACAAACAAGAATTCATTTTTATAATATAGAGAGATAAGCACTATATATAGAGAGAAAGAATATTTCTAATTATATTTGTTATTAGATATTTTATATAAAGTCTTACAAGTATAATAAAGAGAGACAATATATTAAAAAAAAAAAAAAAAAAAAAAAAAAGAGGAACAAAGAAAGGTGGGAAAGTCCTGACATCTAAATCCTAAAAACAAGAAGGGAAGGGGAAGGTCAAAGAGTAGATGTCAACATTAGCAAACTATAAGCACACTAGATGTTTCCATTACAAGGGGCATGTCAACAGAAAGTCAAGCATTTAAAGAGGAATAATTCTGCAGTATCGATCCTAAGAAGTTCAGATAGCCTGGAATTTGTGCACAAAGAGGACGGAACAGGTCTACTCCAATACAACAGTCTTAGGTAACTTGTTAATAGTCAGGATATGAAGGAGCAGCCTGGCACTTGTGTTCCCCATTGTTCTAGTAGGGCCATTGAGGAGATAGAGCACTGGAGTCAAAGAGAAGTCAGTTTTCAATAGCTCTCAAAGGAATTGTCGGACCTCTGTTCACTCTTTGGAGTGACAGCGCCAGCAATTTATAAAGAAGTTCTATTGTATGGTACCACATCAGCAAGAGCTTAAATTGATTTTCTTGGTATTGCAGCGAGAGATTTTTTTAATTTAAAGCCTGGGACCAGATGGTGCTCCATCGAGGTCAAGGGGAATTCCCTGCCTATCCAGTTCCACCATCTTAGTAGCATCCAAGGAGTGCGGGACAGGTGTCTGAGACATCAAAAGCTAGTGACAAGAGGTCATCATGCCACATCAGATCTTGTCTCTATCTATAGCCTCCAGGGGACAGACAAACAAGCCAATATCGCCACCGTAGAAGGCAGGGAGTTAGCTGGAGGTACCATAGGAGGTGTCAACAAAAACAAAACAACAATATTTTAACACCTTTAAATTAATCTAAAACTTTGAAAAGTAACAATAGTTGAAATGCCATATTCTGACTTGAACCCTAGGGAGTCGGAATACCAGTATAATACAATATTGCAAATCTAGCTACTGGGGACAGCAATCTGTGGCAACATAGCAATACCCATGTGTCACTGGTCTTCAGAGCAGTTGGTCACATTTGACCAGGTTATGTGAAGGGTTACAGCGGTTCTTCAAAAATTAAAGAAATCTCAGGGACAGCCAAGGTGAACGCTGGGGACAGGTATGACTTAAGGACAACGCATGCCTTTTTTTATTTTAAGTCTGCCCCACTTACCCCTTAGTCGGATCGCAGCCCTTAATTGCCCGCGATCCGAGAAGACTCTTTATGGCTAAGGCCGTACATTGTGGAAACGCAGCTTTTTTTTTGTTGTAGATTTTATTGCGATTTTTTTTTTTAGGAAAAGCCAGAAGTGGATTGAGCATAATTTAGGAGTATAAGAGCTTTCTATATATTTCCAGTTTCTTTTATAGCCATTCTTGGCTTAAGCTCAAAAAAACGCAACAAATTCTGCAACAAAAAAAGCCACGCTTCCGCAACGTGGGGCCTCAACCTATAACAGGATTTCCCTTTCGTCCGTACCAGCGGCACAATATGGGGTATTTTCTGCCCCTGTGTGCTGGTAGGACAGGCGGAATCTTTTAATTAGCGAATAAAGTACATGGCTTGCCCTATAAGAGGGCACAAGAACCTTCCTCTGCGTGTTTTTTTCTGTCCTGTTTGACCAGACAGGTGGTGAGGAGGCCCTGTGGCCTCCTATAGGGTTGGAAGAAGGTGTCTGTTAACCCCTTCTTCTTTCCCTTTTCTTTCTTTCTGAGAGAAAGATTTAGGTTTTGTCTTACCTGCTCTGCAGGGTGTTTGATTGTTCAGCTATGTTACAGCTCATTCACTGCCCAGTAAGGTAAGCCGAGTCCTCTCCAGCTTTCCTCTGCGTTTAGAGCAAACTAAAAGCACTGATATTTTTTGCTACAGGCACTCTGTCAACTTCCTTTCCGTTGTGTTTTGTCGGCGCCTGTACGCACTTATCTGTGTGGCCTGTGCATGCCTGTCTGTGTTACAGCACTGTGCAAGGTTGTTGGAGGAGACCGGAGTTGGGAACGTACAGTATTAAAGAGTTCAGAGCAGTCTACCTGGCGCTTCTTCACTTTGCTCAGGATCTCAGAGGCAAAGCAGTGAAGATTCATTCAGACAACATGACCAATGTAATCTATCTGAACAAACAAGATGGCACCAGATCTCCAGCCCTGCTCAGAGAGGCGAATCTTATATTTTCCTGGGCAGAAAAGAATCTGACCCAGTTATCCGCGGTTCACATCAAGGGCTCCCTGAACATAGTAGCGGATCAGTTGAGTCGGGGTATCACCATATCAGGAGAATGGTATCTCAGTCCAGACTTATTTCAACAGATCGTCTTATGGCAACCCAACTCAATGCCAAAGGTAGGGACCTTCTGCTCTCTGTACCAGGAGGACAATCCCTTGGCAGTGGATGCCCTGTCCATCTCGTGGAGGTTCAGGCTGCTCTATATCTTCTCTCCAATTCCAATCATACCAAAGGTATTGATAAAAATAAGACAGGATCAAGCCTCGGGAATTGCCATAATCCCGTTCTGGCCAAAAAGGGCTTTGTTTGCCCAGCTCATAAAGATGAGTCAAGGCATATACTGGAGGCTTCCCCTGATCCCAGACCTGGTAAACCAGGAGAGCTGAGATGCCAGGATCTGAGGAGACTCAATCTGACAGCCTGGAGATTGACCAGTCCCTATTAAGGAATAGCGGATTGTCTCAAGCCGTCTTGAAGACCCTTGCTAGTGCCAGAGCAGTGTCTACTAATAACAACTATCAAAGGATTGGTAACATCTTTAACGCTAAGTGTCTTCAACACGAAGTGGACTCCGCTGATCCCCCAACAAGGGCGATCCTGGATTTTCTTCAAGACGAGCTAGACAGGGGTCTGGCTGCAGCCACATTGAAGGTACATGTAGCCGCTCTGTCTGCCTATCTGGGGAGGCGTTTGTCTCAGGATCCTTTAGTGAGCACCTTTATCAAAGGAGCAACTAGGCTGAGACCGGTAGTTACTACCCATGTCCACCTTAATACGGTCCTTACCGTATTATTTGCAGACCCATTTGAGCCTCTGGAAGAAGTCTCGCTTAAGTCTTTAACTTATAAAGTGTTTTTTTTGTTGGCAATAACTTTTGCCAAGAGGGTCAGTGAGCTGCAGGCTTTGTCGTCAGAGGAGTCTTATATCTCCTTCTTCCCTGACCACGTGCAGCTCCGATTTCTCCCAGGGTTTAGACCCAAGGTCCCATCTACAGCAAATATTAATCAGCTGATTTCCCTTCCAGCTTTTTTTCCCTCTCCCTCCTCATCTGAGGAGGAGAAATTCCACACGCTAGACTTGGTGAGGTGCTTACAGATTTACCTGCGTCACACCCGCTCTTTCAGGAAGTCAGAGAACCTCCTCATTAATTATCTGGGAAAGCACAGGGGGCTCAAAGCCTCTAAGGCTTCAATATCACGATGGGTCGGGGAGACGATTAAGGTCTCCTATGCCTCCCAAGGGCTATCTTCTCCAGCCCTTCTTCAAGCCCATTCAACGAGGACAGTTTCCACCTCCTGTGCAGAAAGCAAGGCGCTATCTTTGGACTAGATCTGCGCTGCTGCTCCATGGTCCTCTGAGTCTATCTTCATATCCCACTATCATGTAAGGAACCGTGTCTCAGAATCTACGGCCTTTGCTCGTACTGTGTTGAGCTCTGTTGTAGTGTGATCCCGCCCTAAAAGGGGATTACTCGCTATCTCCCCATATTGTGCCGCTGGTACGGACGACAGGGAACAAGTGATTATGAAGATAATCTTGTTTCCCTTAGTCCTAACAGCGACACAAGACTTCCCACCCAGGGAGTCAGTTTGATTGTATGCAGCTTCTTATTTGTTGTTGTTACATGTATTACTTTTGTATAAACACACAGGGGGAGGTTCTTGTGCCTTCTTATAGGGCAAGCCATGTACTTTATTGGCTAATTAAAACATTCCGCATGTCCTACCAGCACAAAGGGGCAGAAAATATGCCATATTGTGCCGCTGTTAGGACTAAGGGAAACAAGATTATCTTCATAATCATTTGTTGTACAGGGTCTAAGCTAGGTAAAACAGTGCCTAAGTGCTATTATAGTAGAAGGTGGAAGGGGTTTAATGGGATTTTAAAGCAATGAGAGAATTGCCTTTGTGACTTAGACTAAGGCCCCATGGGACGTCCCGCAGCAATAAAGCGCTGAGGGAAAAACTGTGGCGGCAACGCATCGCGCTCTTCCCGCAGTGCTTTAGACAGAAAGTTTGCAGACTTCCACGGACTTTCTGTTACAATTATATTTATGGGGAAAACCTCAGCGTTTCCATAGATATAATTGACATGCTGAGATTTACAAACCTGCATCGGTTTTGGAAATTATGGCTTGTCCGCACAGCGGTTTTTACCGCAAAGTGGTCATGGGATTTGCTTGAATCCCATCCACTTTCCCTGTACTCTTAAATGCCGCGATTGCAGCAAATCACAGTGTTTCCAGCACGTGGGGCCCCAGCCAAAGATGTAAATGGCTACACCCTCAATGCTTCATAATGTTCATTTCTATCTTGAATGAATAGAAATATCTCGTCAATGGAGGCACAGATTCATTCAGGTGACCCTAATCTAAAAATCTGCAGGACTGAGTTGTTGGGTTTGTTCTGGTTAGAAATTCCCTCTAAAATGCACCGATTTATTGTAGATTCTGGCACATTATTAGACTAACTTTATCAACCTATTGATTGGCATTTATGCCACAAAATGCACAAAATTTTGCACTTTGTCGCAACTTAGGCCATGCCCACTGTCTCAGGAGACACCTTTTTCAGAAGTTGTAAAAGTGTCTACAGCACTTAGTAATTGAGGCGCAGGGCATGTTGCAGTTTTTTGGCATTTTGCTTAGTAAATGATCTCCATTGTGTTGTGAAAAATTGATGGAGATAGAGAAAATGAAGAAAAATTCTGTATATTGAGTTACAAGTGCAAGCTGAACAGTATAAAGTCAATCATTAGAATTGTACAGCAGAAGAAGTTACACTGGGTTCTCACTAGCGTTCGGTTTTCCGTTTTTTGGGTCTGCTTGGGGATCCGAAAAATGGAAATCGAATACGCTTGAAAAGCGGTTACCTGTGCATAGACTATTTTGGAGTCTACTAGGTTTCCGCCTAAAAAATGTGGAAAAATGCAGAGAGAAAAGTCCTGCTTGGATTTGTTAAGAAGATTCGGGGACTGAAACAGAGTTCGAACGCAGGTGTGAATCCAGCCTTATCTACCACTTTGTACAGGGCGCCGCCTTCTTGTCCAGGTACTGTATCTTTTGCCACATCACAAGAAAAAGGGTTCTGGCATCAGTTATACATGACTCTCTTCATTAGCTCTTCTGCACCATCTTGTGTTCAAGTTTGGTAATCTGTGTTAGGAATTCACACAGTAACGCTAGGTTCACACCTGCGTTCAGCTGTCCGTTCTGTGGTTTCCATCTTCTGCATGCCAGAAGACGGAAACCACAGACCGGGTCCGGCCGTGAGCGCCGGTGAGCGTTTTATACTCTCCGCTGCGAAACCGTTCTTTTTAATCTGGACACAAAGTACTGCATGTCCGACTCTGTGTCCGGATTATAAAACCCGGACTGCTTTCTCACCCATTCAAATGAATGGGTGAGAGACTCCTGCAGGTTTCAGTCTCCTGCTCTGTTTTATGCAGGAAACAGAAACCTGAAGTACGGAGTGCCGGGCGCAGATGTGAACAAGCCCTGATATGTCACTGTCACATCACATGATGCACCACTCTATAGCTGAGCACAGCTTCTTGTCCTTTGCGCTGCACTACCGGATGGGCTACCACCCCACCAATGTTACCAACGTTGGCATTTTTGCACCCTGCGGGCCCTTGTTGTAAGAGTCTGAAGAAGGTCGGAATAGACCGAAAACATTAACTCACTCTATTTGTGAATAAATGGTGATTATGGTCACGACTTTTGTGTGAAGTCCATTCTTCCATAGATATGAAATGAATTCCACCTCAAAATCAGCTCCAAATTGGACCCTGAATCTGCCTCCCATAGTTTTTAATGACTGGAAGAGGGCAGGGCATGATACTAAAAAAAAGGTGTTCTCTTCATTCTCCCTACAGATTTTACATGGAATTCAGGTGCAGAATCTACCGCAGTACAAATTTATTATCTCATTGTTTCTCAATCAGTGAGTAAACCCATTGTAGAAAGGCAACGATCTGTTTCAGCTTTCTACCACGCATTAAACAGCGATGGAAAGTGGAGAGGGAACTAAGGTGGCAGACCACTTCAGATTCCTTTATCTTTCTATTATGTGAACGGGCAGTTATGGAATATCTACAGGATATAAAGATATGTATTATGATAGCATTACTGGCCATGAGGTAATTTGTTAAAGGGGCTCTATCATTGGGAAAACTAATTTTTAACTAAGCATATATTTGCATAGCCTTTAGAAAGGCTATTCCACACATACCTTTTGTTTGATAATCCTCTCAGGTGTTTTTGAATGAGCCCGCTTTTATGGATATGCTAATTAGCTTCCAGCGTGCACCCGGAAGTTCAGTGAGCACTGTCTGCTGTGTGTACAGAGTGGGAGGTGAGAGCAGGGAGGCTGATGAGTCATCAGCTGCAGCAGCAGCAGCCTCCCTGCTCTCACCTCCCACTGTGTACACACAACACACAGTGCTGGCTAATTGGCATATCAATAAAAGCGGGCTAATTCAAAAATGTCTGAGAGGATTAACAAATAAAAGGTATGTCTCGAATAGACTTTCTAAAGGCTATGCAAATATATACTTACTTAAAAATGAGTTTTCCCAATGATAGAATCCATTTAAGGCTTTATTTTTTACTTTGATATTGATGTATTGGACTGTAAGCGTATTTAAAGCATTTATATAAATTGGATTTTATATGAATTGAGTAGTGGATATTCCAAATGTACTATTTATTAATCCTTACACTATATATAGTTATATTTCATGAATTCGGATATGTATTGGGTCATATTAAGGGGATACTAATGGTCGTCACATTATGTCCTGTCACCGGGAGGGGTAGTAGATTCATGATTGTTGACCAACCTTCAATACTGTTTTAAGTGTTTTTAAGTTCTGTCCTTTGATTTATAATAAAGATTTATTACGTTTTGATAAGTGAATGTGCTTTTATTATGACGCTTTTCCTTGTTCTTTGGTAGTATTGACTTTGACTCACAAAGACAGATTTTTAATCGCTATTTGTTCTTGCGTCCACAACTACACCTGGCTCAGTGACTTTGGGAATTACTAACTGGACATGCAGCAATGCAGACTTAGGGTGCCCTCACACGGAGTAAACGCTCGCTCATTTGTTCATTTTTTTTACGCGTATAAAAGTGTTTTTGTCGCGTTTTTTTACGTGCCGCAATTACGGTGCATTTTTTGTTCAGTTTTGTGCCCGCATTAACGCTACGTTTACGCTAGCATTTTTTTATACGCTGTGATTTACGGGGGATTCAGACGCTCTGGTTTCTTCTTCATATCAGCCTTTATTGCAGCAGACAAGCTTAAATGTACAGTTTGTGCTGCTCAGCATATCCAAAACAAACAAAAGAGAACAAAACCCTACGCCTCTCCGGTGGCTTACTACACAGGTTGTTCCCTCACTAACCAGGGGTCAGCCTACCGCTGGCCTCCTAACAAACAATGTTTTAAAGATCAACAAGAGTTGCACATACCCAGCTCTTTAGCAGTGTCCTCTTAGGCAGAGCTTTCTCCCAGACTGGTTGACTATGTCAGTAGTCACCTGTGCTACTTACAAAGTCCTGCTGGTTGGTTTCCAAGATAAAAACATAATAGTTAACAATGGAATTATACAACATGCATGGCTAGCATCAACTTACTAAAGTGAATCAGGTGCTTCACATCCAGATCCATGTGATGGTATGGTGTTGCAGATTTTTTTGCACGGGTAGACATGATGAGGCTAAAAGAAACAAAAAAAAACATTGTGAACAACAAAAAACATTATTTTGGGTTGAAAAAAAACAAGTTAGGAAATTGAAATGGTATGCTAGCTATAATGAAAAGGCTATGAAATGATGACCCCACAGCACATCTGTGTACATGAAACACATCCTCTATACAGACTTGTGGTTTGGGGACTTAAAATACACATTTAAACTAGCATTTAATACATTAACTTCAAAACTACTTACATCAAAGATGTGGGTCTGCTGGGCTTCCTATAGTATGCTGTGGCGGGGTTTTTGAAAAGTTTTTATGTGTCGGTGACACCAGTTATGAAGTTATGATCTGTCTAAAAAAAACAGACACAAAATAAACATAAGTGCAACTTAAAAATATGTAAAACTAGGGCCATACATGCATTTTTTGAAGGTTTTCGTAAAGATTAAGCCAATATTTACAAGAGGAGACACTCCTTGCTTCCTTCTGTTTCCGATTGACTACATGGTAATTGAAACAAAAACTTATGGATCAAAAGCTCCTTTGATTCTCTCTTCATCTTTACCCAACATATGGATCGAACACTGAGATTTTGAGTGGTATAATATATAATTGAATTAAAAACTGTTTGAAGAATCATATCCAGAAAGTTGTGGTCAATGATTACTACTCAGACTGGTTTCCGGATATAAGTGGTGTACCCCAAGGTTCAATGCTGGTTCAGCTGTTATATAACCTGTTTTTAATGATACATAAAATTAGTTTAATAGCACTGTTTCAAGTTTTGCAGATATCACCAAAGCCATCACACTGAGTGTTTGGGCACCCGCTTGTCAAATGAGGTTCATTGTGGAGAAATGTAAAGTTATATATCTGGGAACCCATAATCTGCATGCGCCATATGTACTTAAAGGGAGATGTCACCAGAGGCCGACATATCCACCCAGCCCTGCAGACAGATTGGTTAGGTGTATACAATCGCCAGTACAGTACCAAACTAATCACAAGAAATGAACCTGGTTAGAAGCAATGCTCTGGCAGATCTATTACAGATAATAGAAAATGTGATATGGTGAAATAAAGGAAGTTCATGAAAACATAACAAGGCTGTTGCTTAGGTTTCCATATAGAAAGTGATTTCAAGGAGGAACCTTAGAGCTGAGTTTGCATTAGAATTGATTTCCTAATACAAAGTTAGGAAACTTTCCAGTGCAGTCATATGACGTGAAATTCTAAATATAAGATATTGCTACTTTCATACAGCTGCAATGTGAAGGGTGATTCCTTAGAATTGTCTGGTTTTCACCGAAAAGATAGTAGTCATATGACGTGAGATCCTAAATATAAAATATTTCTACTTTCATACAGCTACAATGTATGGGGTAACTCTTTAGAGTTGTCTTTTTTTCATTGAAAAGATAGTGAATGTTTATGCCTGATCTTTGGAGTCTCTTTGGCTACTATATTAAGGTATTGAATTATCAGCCATTTCCCCATTATACACTGGTTACCATAGACCATAGACACTTTCTATATGAAAAAATATCAGATTCTCTATTTTTGCATTCAAGATGCCATGAGCTTAAACATAACCAACAAAAGAGCGCCAATATCCAACCAATGCATGAGAATACTGGCATTAGAATCTGTCATTCATTTCACTCTTGACTGCAACAATGACCATGTTTGATCATCAATCAATTCGTTCATTGATGAAAATGTCCTACAACAAAATAAATATTTCCTACTACTTCTATAGTTTGGACATCCGGGACTACATTCTTTTCAAATGACCAACTGTTTTGTATTGGTCATAAAGTCAAATATAGACATGAAATTTAGGTTGCCAGATCATGTTTATAAACGCCGAGTTATTAAAATGCTCCTCCTCCCAAAGGTGTATAATGACTAAGGATACAAAGAGGTGGACCACTAAAACAGTGGTTACACATGGAGCCCAATGGATCCCATTAAATTCAATGGGTGTCCATCATTTTTACACTGAAAGTGGAGGAGGAAAAAGTCCTCCATGCAGAATTTTTCCTCCGTGATTTTTGTTGACTTTGCGACAGAGTCTCCAACTGAGACACAAATGTGAACCTAGCCTTATCATCAGTGTGACATCACAACCAAGTTCCAGTCCAGTATGCCATTGTGACATTACAACTAGTTTCCATGAAGCAAGTTTGGGGAAGACGAATGCTCCATTAATTTATTGATTAGAGATCATGGAACACTGGCCATCCAGTCAATGTTCCTTGCTTGGTGTTAGCACTTATACCACCCCTCTATCTGTGCAGGAGAAAGTTCAGCCAGTGACTGCAGTCATCCAGCTAAGTGTTAGCACTGCCACCATTGTGGTCTCTGACACTTGCACAAAAGAATTTTTTTGTTCATGTAACTTGTTAACAACTGTTAATGAAGGAATTCACACACTGTAAATCTAAGCTGTGGCTAGCATTTCAATAACAGCACAATGGTGCCATTTATCAATGCCACAATCGACAAGTCATACTAGAGTAGCAGCAAAAATATTGGGCCCCACTTACTAAAAGCTGGCTGGTATAGATAGGACAAATAAAGCTGGCAGTTTACTCTGTTCAAAGTACATTTGTTCTCTTGGTTATAGCTGCTTCGGGTCTTGCTTTAAATTCTTCAATGATTAAATACTTAAAGAGGACCTTTCACCACTTTTGGGCACATGCAGTGTCATATACTGCCAGAAAGCCGACAGTGTGCTGAGTTCAGCGCACTGTCGGCTTTCCCGATCTGTGCCCGGTGTAAAGAGCTTACGGTGCCGGTACCGTAGTGCTCTATGGTCAGAAGGGCGTTTCTGACCATTAGCCAGAGACGTCCTTCTGCCTCGCGGCGCCAATCGCGCTGTGCTGTGGAGCCGGGAGGAACTTCCCCCTCCCGCTCCTGATAATGCTCGTCTATGGACGAGCGCTGTGAGTAGAGGGAGGGGGCGTTCCTCCCGGCTCCACAGTACAGCGCGATTGGTGCAGCGAGGCAGAAGGACGTCTCTGGCTAATGGTCAGAAACGCCCTTCTGACCATAGAGCACTACGGTACCGGCACCATAAGCTCTTTACACCGGGCACAGATCGGGAAAGCCGACAGTGCGCTGAACTCAGCGCACTGTCGGCTTTCTGGCAGTATATGACACTGCATGTGCCCAAAAGTGGTGAAAGGTCCTCTTTAACATATACAGGGGTCTCCCAGGATTTAGACATGAAGACCTAGCCCTAGGATAAGTCATCACTATCAGATCCTATTGTCACTGCAACTGCCAGACTAGGGCTGAAGGATGTCAGCTACAACAGGGAGGGAGGGTTGTGGAGAGCTTGACTTCTGTCAAGGACCTGTTCGGCATACAGAATTTTTAAGCAGATTAGGTTTCCGTTCAGGGGTCCCCAATCGGACCCTCGAACAAAAACCCGAACACAGGTGGCATAAGTCCAATGTTAGCAAAATACAGCTGAAAAAGTCAAAGGGTAAGGTCCCACGTAGAGGGCCACAGCCAAAAAGTGCTGTGGGAAATACCACATTGCTTCAATTATACAAAAGCAGAAATCGCCAGCATTTCTGTAGGTGTAATTGACTTGCTGACTTTGACTTTCCAAAAACATAATTTGGAAATTGCAGCATTTCCGCTGCCGGCATTTTTTATGCAATGTATGGATGTGATTCACTAGAATCCCATACTCTTTGCAGAGACAGTAAAATGACACATTTTTTGCCGTTTACACCACGTGGGGCTTCAGCCAAAAAGTGTTTCTTCAGCATTGTTTTTTTTTTACTGAGTTTTTTCTTGCCCTATTAAATCTAAAAGGGAATCACTCACTATTCTGCAGCTAAAATGAAAATGTGTCAGTTTTCAAAAATGCATGTTTTTTTAAAATTAAACTTTTTTTCACGCAATCTGTGGATGAGATTAAATGAAATGTCATTTACTTTGCTGGTACTGTAAAACGCGTTTCCACAGCAGTCAAAAACTCTGCTTTTCTGAAACTTGGGGCCTTAGCCTAATTTTTATTTTTTTCAATTTTTGAGAGTAATTTTCCTGTATAGTGTCTTTGTTATTTCCCTTGCTGCTGGGGAGCACTGACTAGTAGATATGGCTATACTACTATAGAGCTTCAGTATGCCTGGGTTTACTACCCACGATCTGGCATTAGACATTATAGTGCTTTAGCTATGTAACCGCCTTTGTCCTAATCTTCTAAAAGGCTTTGCTGTGAATACATTAAAGGTCATGCTGGATTCTGTGAAAACAGTATTCGGCCTAATAAGGTGGCACCCCAAACTGCACGTCTGAGCTCAAGGGAATTCCCATGACCTCATCGGCAATTAGTGCATGTCCTTCATGGTTACTGGCATGCTTCAGTGACAACGCATATTGTGATGTACTTTTTCTTTTACTAAGGAACCAGCCCTGTGTATTAGTTACTGTTATAATTGCTAATGGTTTTGTTTTACATCTGTACCCAATGGCTTCAAAGCTGCATTTACAATCCCTATATGTTAGAAGGGGGCAGCTAGTGGAAGAAATATACTGTTATAGCATGTACATAAAATACTTTTCAGTTTAGAAGGACATTACAATGTTGATAAATGGATCATATTTACGATAACAGAAGATACAATTCCTAGAACACAGGACAGTATAATAAAGGCTCACAATAGACTACAGCAAACAGAAATTAATACATTTAGTGGATTAGTGATATGCATAATCTATAATTATTATATAATGTACTTTATTTTCTGAAATCTTAATATCCCTGTATCTCATCAAAGACAAGCCATCATAATACCTATTCATCTCATGAGAGACAAGCCATTTTAATATATGTCTACTCCAGTGACCAGGTACTTGCCCCATGTCTGACTCCCAGTAGCCCTGACATACTGTTATTTTGCTGGTTGTGACGGCCATGCATGTTCTTAGCAGCAGCCAGAAATATAATATGGCCACTTAGATGAATGGTCGTCCATCTAATACAAGTTGGTATTTTAATTTATCTGCAAAGTGACACAGTTGTAAAACCCCCAATGTTATAAAACATGATCCAGTTAATGCTCATATAATATGTTCCATTAAAAATATGTATATTGTCACCATATATGCACATTTTTTTCTGCTGACAACATAGTAACAAATTCCTTCATGACGACATACATAAAATGACTAATTCACCCCCTACTGGATCTCAGTTCCTTCTGGCTCTGTCTGGTGTAATCCTGAGGTCATTAAGGACATCTGTAAAACAAGTGCCTCGCTATATTTGAGCCAACAAAACTACTGGGAGCTTGCAAAAAAACAGTGCTGCACTCCTGTGGTGGCTTATGATGGTGGCTAGTGTACTGTGCCCAAGATGTTGGACACTGATAACATATAACATGTGACAGCTTTAGCCCATTAGAAATACTCCTAAAAAACAGTTATCCATTCTAGCTCATCCAGTGGGATCTAAGTGGGATGCCCTCCTACTTTATGTTCATATTATAAAATACATAGATAGTTGTTGGCTTAGGGAGACAACCCCTTTAAGTTCCTTGATAAACTCAGCTACTGTATGTCTGAATTTCTCCTAAAAATATTGGTCTGATTTGTGGCATAAAATGTTTGGAGACAAGACAATTATTAGTAGGATGTAAGTGACATGACTGGATCTCTGTAGCTCATGTTTAAAGCTTTCTATAAACATTATAACAAAATCTGTCCATTCCATTGAGCCAATGTGTTGGGGCTTCCTGGCTGACCACTGACAACATATATGGGGGAAAGAAGGAGAGAAGGATCACAATGTGTAACATGCCAATTCATTTTTGCACCAGAGAATAGCTTTATTCACATGACAGCCCCCCTCCCCACACAGTATTAAATGCTGCACAGTAGTCCCCCTCCCCACACAGTAGTAAATGTTTCACAGTAGTCCCCCTCCCCACAAAGTACACACACACACACACACACACACACAAATACACTTACCTGAAGAGCCACCGGGCATCCTTCTCCTGTTGACTGCGGGCACTGATGACTTATGTCATCGCGCCAGCATCGGGGCAGAGGTCACACTCTGCAGTCAGTGTAGGTCATGGTCACGCGATTCGCGGCCTACACTGGCAGCTTTCAGTTGGATGTGAGTGATCCAGGCGACCACATGTGTGCCAGCATAGAGAGCTCTGCGTGCCCTCTCTGGCACCCGTGCCATAGGTTTGTCATCACGGTCCTAGACCATCGGAGCGGTTAACACCAACGCTTTCACTGTCCTAGTCCACCGGGGTTATTATCTGTAATGTCAATTCCCTGGATCAACTGTAGTTGTTATAACAATGACCACAGTCATATATTAAAGGGGCTAAGTATTTAAGGAGACGGCCCCCCAGGAAACCCCTATGTCAGCCAGAACTCTGGCCAATGAATGAACGTCATGGAATGCCTCAGTTCTGTAGGAAGAAATAATACTAGTAGAAGATTAGGATAAAAGTGATCAATAGAATTTTACAGTTATTATTTTCGAGATGTAATTTATCATAGGGAAAGACGACTCACCCTGTATTTCTGCACAGGAACTCTAAGGACCCGTTGACACGGGCACAGAGGGGGCAGATTATGGTGCGTAATCCACATCATAATCCGCCCCCTCACAATGGTGGTCTATGGAGCGGCATGTTTTTTGGCAAAAACCGCGGCCAAAAACTGTGACGCCTTTTTTTACGGTCCATTCACTGTCTGGGAGGGGACAACCATTTGGCGTTTTCTGAAGCGATTTTTTTTTTACCAAAAACTGCTCCAGAAAACGCTCCAAAAATGCCTCATGGTCCAAAAATCGCTTCCTAACTAGGAAGCGTTTTTTTCCGGACCATATTACGCCACACGTAATTCACGTGTGAACTTAGCCTTAGTTGTCTCTGTCTGCATTGTGGGGTCTTGTGTATAGATTAATGGGAAAAATATTACTTGTTTTAGGATACAATAAGGTCACAATGTTACATAATGTGAAATGTGAACTGAGAATGCACTGTACCTACATATGTTCTTGAATAATTCCTTACAGTTTACTTTCTCAGGCTCTTTAAGATACTCAATGACTCATCTCGGCTGGTATTTCCCTACCAAGTAAAATATCATATTTTGTGACACTGCGGAAGTCTGTCGCTATATATTAAAGAGGAAGACAAAAAAAACCCACAAACATCTGCTACAAAGGGCACAACCTTGATTTTGCAGGTTTGGTCGGTTGTGGCAGCCATATATGTTGTAGTGTTTCTTATTTCACAAGGAAGGTCATGAGAAAATGAAACATATTCCATGAGAAAATGGGCAGAAGAAAAGATGAAGAAGTTCCTTTTTGTTTTCTTTTTGTGAGACCTCTGAGTTTAGAAGTGGTCTTTACATTGTTCCTATCTATATTACCAGCTAATGTGCCAAATTTAACACCTCACTTGAGAGCTCAGGCCAGTGTGGCAGTAAGAAAGCAGATGTATTAACCTGGGAAAGTGTTTCCAGCTGCACATTGGTGTTTTTTCAATAACAGTCATGCTATAACTCCTCGCCAAAGTTCTCTCTTCTACCTCATTATAGGAACATTTTATAGGCCACAAGTGCTATTCCCATCCAGCACTTCACACCTTTGTGTTTTGACATGTGTGTTGATGATTTTTGAAGCTGATTCCCATGAGGACAGTATATACCTTATCTCATGTAGTCAACAGTATACAGAGAGCAGAAAAGACCCCACACTGGTAGTGAGTTAAGCCAGTATCCTGGTGCTTGTTGTCCTCCTTCACACCCTTCCTGACTGATGTTAAAGTGACCCTCTTGTTGTTTCTGTCAAGTGGGTCCTTTCTTCTTATGGGTTGCATCAAATTTTTTCTATACACAGGGGTGTAAGAAGGAATAAAGAGTCTCATAGCAAAACTTCTTATAAGGTCCCATTCTAGCACAACCACCTTAAGCAGCAAGTTTAGAACTTGAATAGTATATGATTGCTTTGATCTCCTTTACATACAGTTATAATGTTATAGTGCTAAGGATAATGCACACAGTGATGTCACAATACAGGATTTATACAAACATGGATGCATTTATCATGAAGCAAACTGCTATCTATTGTATTATTGCAATAGGTAGTGGCAGATAATTTACTCCCCTATCCATGCTTCTGTTTAGGACGGCCTCCACTGCCACATCTAGGCAGCGTCTCATATCGCACAGTCTGGATAGGAGCATGTATAGGTGAGTAAATTGCCAGCTGTTACCTATTGCAATGATACAATGTGTAGCGGCCTAATATAACACTTTGTGAAGGTGATATACTGTGTGGGGGGAAAAAATGGGTCCATATTATATGTTGGGAGCTAGTAAACTTTGTTCTGTCTTCAACTGGAAGGTCCAAAGGTACTCTATAGTTGGGGAGATCTGTGTACCTTCCAGGCAAAGAAAGAGCAAACATCTATAGAGGTGACAGCAGTTGCTCTGGCGACTGGGCCCTTAAACCAGGGGGCTTCATAGACCACCTCGCCACACTACTGTTTCCAGGTGTGAGGAACTGCATACTTACAATTTTTTTCCTGCAAACCACTGATGTGGGATCCATCTGTGAACCTCTTATAATGTCCCTCCAGCCATGCTATCTCCAGCTCTATGATATCACTTGCTGCAGTCAGAGGACATTAGAAGAGCTGCACAGCCAGGTGTCACATCATTACTTTATAGGAAGAGGTAAGTATGAAATTTACCAGAATTGTGTCCCTGGACTGAATGTGATATAATTTTGGGTGGGGAGAATTATTTCCTGTGGGAATCACCAATATCTATGTGTGTGTGTGTGTGTGTGTGTGTGTGGGGGGGGGGGGGGGGTGAATAGGACAGTATTACCTATGAGGGGACTGTTACTTGTAGAGGGGAGATAACTAGGAGACTATTCCCTAAGTATATTAACATTATAGTAACATCAGCCAGTACACATAACTGGCATTGCTACAGATATACAGTCACAGAATTACTAACGGCCCATTAAGGTAACCATAAGGCTGATGTGGCCCTCGGCGAAAATGAGTTTGACATCCTGGGCTTAAAGCATTCCTATAGTTTTTTTAACCACTTCCCGCTGGAACAATATTTTAATTTTCGTTTTTTACTCTGCCTTCCAAACCCCATAACTTTTTTATTTTTCAATTCACAGAGTCATATGAGAGCTTAATGTTTGCGGGTCAAATTGTTATTCATATTAGTATCATTTATGATTCTGTACATTGTACTGGGAAGCCGGAAAACATTCAGAATGGGGTGGAGTTAGAAAATAAGTGCAATTGTATGATTTTCTTGTGGTCTTCAGCTTTCCCCACTGGGTTCATACTTAGAAATCTCCAGAGGATTGCCCCTCCATCTTTTTGGGACATGAAACGTGTTGGAATGAAGGAAATAAGAGAAACGGATCTAATTTGATAGGGAGATACAGGGAGAGCTCTGGGGACTGTCCTTGTAAGGCATTTTTTGCAATTGTATAGTTACTCTTGGCAGAATGGCAGAACAACATCAGTAATGGGTACGAGAAGGGGGCAGCCTGCTCCTTATTGTACATACCCACAGCCTGAGAGACAAACGTAGACTGTTCAGCCATAATTTTATGATTATCAACGAAAAAAAAACTGATAGGATGTCATCTGTGAAGATTTATACAGTCATAGAACATACTGACCAGCAAAACCCTGTCCATATTTCAACTTTTCGTGAAAACTCAGATACCCTTTAAAGGTAGAAGTAAGATTCAGGAAGAAAATGCTTTTAATAAAGTAACCAAAAAAATATAAGAACAAGAGGGCACAATGTGAAATTAGTTGGGCAAAGATCAGAAGCAATGTCAGGAAATGTCATTTCACTGTAAGAGTAGTTGAGGCTTGGAGCAAACTTCCAGCAGATGTAGTTGAGAAATCTACAGTAAGTAGATCGTCCGTTGAATATACATGTCTGGGAGTTCCACTTCTAACCCTGCAATGACATACCTATATAGGGAAGGTCACATGACCACTGGGGTTGGGAACTGCATGAGCTGTTGGGTCAGGACTCAAATCAGCTCTGGAGTACAGTATAGGAGGATGCAGTTATGAAAATATGTACATCAAATAAATAAAAATTTTAAAAAATAAAGTGCAAAAAAAAAAAACAAAATAAAAAAATGCAACTACCATGCCCTCGTCACAAATTCTAGCCTCGTCCCCAGTGACACAAGAATAAGTGATACCTACGTAAAAATGACCATAATGGAGAGGAAATACTATTTATTTATTTACTTATTTATTTATTTTTGATATTTCAAGAAACAAAAAAACATGGACAAATAAAAACAACATGAAAATAAAACTCTATTTATTTCTGAAAAAAAGACACAAAAGTTATTTGAATAACCCAAAGCAAAAAACCAGGGAAAATAGCCTGGTCATGAACTGTCTATCCTAAGATAAAATTGAGCCAATATCAGGACAGATAAGATGGACAATCCTCTGTTTCTATATGTTTCTCTTCATAGTGGGGGTTTTATACTTAGCTCAAAGTTTGCCATTACTCTACTGTGTTCCCACACTTCCACTCCTGGCACCCTCAGGAGCTTAGATGATCGTAAACCAATAGCCTGCCGGTCACTATCCAAATGCCTGCCTTTCTGTTGCCTTTCTGTTGTGTTATTCAGCATGTACCACACTTAGGAGACAGGTATTCATATAACGGCCAGCACACAGGGAGCCTGAGATGACAGATGTTTCCACTTCCTGCTGTCCATCTCAGTTAGAAAAACTGGGTGTTGGTATTTCAACTCATATACCCTTGGATACTAAAACAAGACACTGGCAACTTAGACTGATAGATGTAGGGAGGTGATGACAGACAGGACCATTCCATGAGTCTCGCTTAGTGGAGTAATCTGAATTTACAGTCTGGGTTATCCAAAGATGTTACTCATTCTGATCGGTAATACAAGTAAAGTTACTATTATGTCTGCATTTAGAATAGACTTAATGGGTTAATTCCAATATAGAAATGGATCACGTAGCCAAGGATGCAACATCCTAATCATAGGAAAATGACAGGAATAACAGTCTTTATCCTTATATAGTGATAGGTCATGGTATTTTGGGCATAGTATAAAAAGAAATATTTCCAGTATAGAGATTTACTGTATACCGTATTTACCGGACTATAAGGCGCACATAAAATCCTACAATTTCCTCAGAAATCGTAAGTGCGCCTTATATATGGAAGCGGCGGCACACGAGGAGTTAAGCGGCGGCCGGCGGCAAAGTCTGCCTGCCGCTTCCATACATTGCAATGGGAGCGCGCTATTCAAATAGTATTCGTTCATCTCTAACTTCAATTGTAACTTCTTACAATTGAAGTTAGAGATGCGCGAATACTATTTGAATAGTGCGCTCCCATTTCAATGTATGGAAGCGACAGCCGCCGGCAAAGTCTGCCTGCCGCTTCAAACGATTCTACCATTAAAATAAGTTCTTTCCTCAGACTACGTCGGAATAGCCTTAAAGGCTATTCGTCTCCTACCTGTTACCATAGCCAGCCGCCGCCTTCTTCCCGAGCTGCGTCCTCCCCTTCTGTGTTGTCTTCTATGGGCCTCATGGATGACACATGCGCAGTCAGCTCTGGCTGCGAGAGCCTGTTAGAGCCGACTGCGCATGCGTCATCCATGAGGCCCAAAGAAGACAACACAGAAGGGGCGGACGCAGCTCAGGAAGAAGGCGGCGCTGGCTAAAGGTAGGAGACAAATAGCCTTTAAGGCTATTCCGACGTGGTCAAGAGGACAGAACTTTTTAATGGTAGAATCCCTTTAACTCCTCGCGTGCCGAGCGCTTCCATTCATTTCAATGGAAGCGTGCCATTGAAATGAATAGAAGCGGCTGGCACGCGGGGGGTTAAGCGTCCGCCGGCAAAATCGGCGTGCCACCGCTTTCCATCACATATAAGGCGCACCGGACAGCGCTGCGCCTTATAGTCCGGTGCGCCTTATATATGGACCTTCGCAGGACTATAAGGCGCTCATGGGCAATGCGCCTTATAGTCCGGTGCGCCTTATAGTCCGCAAAATACAGTACTTGGCGAAGGTGAATAGAAAAAGGAAGTGAACCATTAACAATGGAATGTATAGAAGCCATCTATCATATAAATCACTAAAAAGCAATTCAGAAGTCTGAGGACTAAAATAAAAGACATGACACCGGGGAAACATTCATAAAGTTGCCAGGAGTGATTTTTAGTGACACAAATCTCTGATCCGTGCCAAAGGGGTTTAAGAGCTTATATATATATTTATAGTGCACTTTCCTGTTGGAAATCTCTAAAGATCCCAGACTGAATAATGTGATATTTAACTATGTCAATTATAAAACAAGGTCCCTGGACAAGACCGTTAACTTTCAATGAGGAATCCAGTGAAAATAATCACATACAGTAATCACATACAGCAATATAGTTAAAGGGGTATTCCCACCTCACATACTCAACAGTCTTTACTGCTGTAAAATCTTCTTTCTTCCTCATTTCTTGCATCATTTAGTGGGCGGGGTTTCACATGCAACCTGCCGTTTAGCCCCACCCCCAAATAAGCGTGTAGCTCCGCCCACCCATATTGGACTATGAAGTACAGGCAGCAGCAACTCCATTCTGTGTTACATACAGAGACTGCCTGTCTCTGCCATAATGAACACAATTGAATTAGCTAGCCTGATAACTGGGAGAACAGAAGAAATGAAAGCAGCTCCTCTCCCCTATCTGCTAACAGGAAGCTAGGTCACGTGGTGTAGACACAGGAATAGCTAGAAACACAGGCTCACTCCCGTGCACTTAGCCCCTCCTCCCTCCCCCCCTGAGAGCAGCAGATACATCACTTGACTCATGAGCAGCTAAGTCAGGGCTGTGGCCACAAAGAATTGAATAAAGTAAGATAGTGGACAAACAAAGCAGTTTTGCTGAAGCAATGTATTTAGCAAAAGTCTTACATCCACATTAACCAGCAGTATAGATAGGATCCTTGTGATGGGACAACCCCTTTAAAGTTAAAGATCACCTTCTTCAGCCTGGGATCTTCACAGATTTCCAGTAGGAAGGGCACCATATATAAGCTCTTAAACTCCTTTGGCTCTGTTTAGAGAATTCTGTCACTAAAATCACTCCTAGTGTTGGGTCTTCTATTAAATATCCTGGACAATCAATTTAATTCAGCTAGCAGATTCTTCATGATGGACCACGGGGTTGCTACTGGTTTCGAACCTCCAGGTAACGCGATAGGAACCAGCCCCCAACACAAAGGTTGCTCTGTCCCCTCCTCCCTCTCCTGATCCTGTGCTATGGGTGCTGGCTAAATTAAGGTACATTTAAAGGAATTATCCTTAGGATAGGCCATCAATATTAGGTCTGTGGGTGTCCAACACCCAGGACCCCAGCAGATCACCAGTAGTGAGGAAGCACGGCTCGCAGTAATATTTTTACACAACGAGAGCTATGCTATTCAATCAATGTACGAACTGTAGTGTTGAGTGTGGGTGCTGCACAATACTACGAGCTGCTCTGTCTCAGTATCGGTGATCTGTGGGGTTCCTGGGTGTTGGACAACCCTTTAAAACAGAAGCAAAACCCAAACTGATATAACTAGCACATGTACAAGGACTATGGTCTAAATGTACCAAAGGCTGTTAGCCCTAATTTCATGTTATCTAAGATTTGATAACCAATTTGTATCTCTGGTAGATAAAAATTAATTATATGATAAGAGTCAGACAGAAGTTATTCCAGTAATGTTCCCTCCAGTCACATGGAGGATGACACTGACTAATAAGCTGATTATATATAGACGAGGGTTCTCTCAAGTCACAATAATAGCAGCGGACGCGTCAGTATGGCTGCTGCAGATTCCTGTCTACATGGATGAGCAGCAACGTAAAACTAAAGCTGGGTGTGTGTAAACACTGTGTCATTTGCAAATGACTGTCTCTTATATATTCATTTTTAGATTAGTTGGAGTTGTATTCACATAGAGGGCCAACTTGTATGTTGCTAATATTGCCTAAACCTAATAATACAGGTGTCTGCATCTCTACAGTTAATCTTTCTCCTCTAATAGGATCATATCGTTAAAATTCAATAGTGATTGCAAGTTGTGGTACCCACTCATCCCTAAAACTGGCTATAGGTGTATGTAATAGCTGTTGTCCAAACCTTCCTATATACACATGTGGTTCAGCTGTGTGTGCTTGTGTTTATAGTAAGGAGAGGAGACTAAAGCTATATATTTTTCATATGGCAGAATTAAATTCAATGTCAGTAAATGGGAGTTATTGACATTACCATTGTATAGGTCTTGTTCCTTTTTGTCTGTTTTCACATATCCCTCCATACACTCAAATGTATGGAGAGCTGTGAAAATGGGAGCCTCTAGTGGCGTAAATACCGGGGTAGCAGTGGTAGCCACTGTCACAGTGCCCTGGACATTAGGGGGTCTGGCGGGTCCCTGATGCTTTTTTTTTTAAATAGGCTGTTACCTGCTGTAATAACCCCAGCAGATAACGGGCCCTATTTACTTACTGATCACTGCTCCTGCTCATAGCCGCCTGGGAAGTGGAGGCGACTGTGATCAGGAGCAGGAATCGGTAAGTGAGGCCACGGGCTCATGAACCCCAACATTGCTATCATGATACTCTGATTTCAGACCCACGAGTATAATGATTGTAGGCCAAGGGGAGGGGAGAGCACGACAAACACTGTTAATTACCTCTCCTGCTCTCCAGCAGTCTTCCGGCCTCTTTGATGACGTCACATGGGCCTGGCTGGAATGATTATGCGTCGAGACGCAAGCTTGGCTCACATGACGTCTTTACCAATATTGAAGAGAGACAAAAGTAGCGGGTATTGCACCAGAGCCAGGAAGAGGTAAGTAATAGAGATGAGCGAACACTGTTCGGATCAGCCGATCCGAACAGCACACTCCCATAGAAATAAATGGAAGCACCTGTGACGCTGAATTTGCCGGCGGCCGGCCGGCGTCACAGATGCTTCCATTCATTTCTATGGGTGCGTGCTGTTCGGATCGGCTGATCCGAACAGTGTTCGCTCATCTCTAGTAAGTAACAGTGTTTTTTATGTTTGTATCCTCCCATGGGTCTCTGATCATTATATTCTGGGGTCTGAAAATACCCCAGATTATAACAATTGATCATGGTTGGTCCACTATGAGGCATGATACTGTGTGACGGGTCCAGTATGGGGCATAATACTGTGTGCAGGGACCACTATGCGGCATAATACTACGTGTGCAGGGACCACTATGGGGCATAATACTGTATGTACAGGGGCCACTATGGGGCATAATACTGTATGTACAGGGGCCACTATGGGGCATAATATTGTGTGTACAAGAGCCCCTATGGGGCATAATGCTGTGTGTGCAGGGGTCACTATGGGGCATAATAGTGTGTGTGTAGAGGCCTCTGTGGAGCGTAATAGTGTTTGTGCAGGGGCGACGGAGGGACATTATGCTGTTTGGAGGCCTCTTTGGGACATTATAGTGTATGTTATACTGTGTAGGAGCCAATTAAAAGGGGGTGCTATGCCATGGGGGGGGGAGTCAAAAGTTTGCTGGGGCACTCAGTCTTGTACAACGCCAAAATAATAGTGAAGGCGTAGAAGACTGTGGAGCTGGATATAGAACATAATAAAATGGGGTAGTTTATCTCCAGCCCCTTCAGTTGTTATGGGAAGAGTGGTTAAGCCCATTTAGAAGGGATAAGAGGGGGAATAGGGGGTTAATAAGAGCAATATGTAGGTGATTAAAGAGAGAGCTACTTAGATTAACCCCTCACCTGTGAAGTTACTTGGTTGAGCCTGGAGAGTTATAAGGTGCTTACTTCCTCATCCTCTTCCTCTTGACAGCCCTCGCCAGAGCGTTTTTGGTGTTCCAGTCCTGGGAGGCATGGCTGATTCAGAGCTGTTGTCTCAGCTCCGGGCCTGTATGGGAGCTGAAGGCCCGGGATGGCTGGATTCTTTGGTGCAGCAGCTGCGCCCCGTGCAGGCTGAGGAGGCCGGCGGTGAGTTGTACGGCGGCATGCGCAGGTCTGCCCGTAGGCCGCGCCCCCCACAGCGGCTCAGTCCTAGTCCCTCTCCCTTAGCCGCGCGTGCTGCTCCGTCGAGTGGGCGGGGCTTAGCGATGCCGGCTCGCTCTGCTTCAGCGAGTCGGCGTGCGGCCTACTTCCGGCCGGGCAGTGACGCGTCTGCCTCCACTTCCGGCCTCGCTGCGCGTGGAGTCTCTGCTTGCCACGCTCCTAGTGTACAGCCCCATCCACTCTGCGGGTCAGTCATGGGAGCCCAGTCCAGCTCCTCTTCGGCCTCTGGCTGCCCTCCTACTCCCCCTCCGTCCCAGTTACAGCCCCCGGAGGTTCAGGGCTCTCTCGCCCCAGTGCAGGCCCCTACTGCAGCCGGTGAATCTGTTCAGCTTCCTGCTATGCAGCTAACATCTCCTCCCCCCGCGGCAGGTGTTCCGGTGCAGCCTTCCCCATCCTCCGTAGGGCATCTCCCAGCGCCTCCTGTTGCCGGTCCTGGGTCCTGTGTCATGCCTGCGCTTGCCAGGCCGGAATCTGTTGGGAGGAGCAGAGTGCGGCGCCGTTCTGGTTCTTCCTCTGGTTCTTCCTCCCAGGGATCTCACAGGCGAAGAAGATTGAGGTCTGCTGGGCACAGTGGCGAACGGTCACGCGATCCCTCCAGGAGCTCCAGGTATAGCCGCAGTTCCAGGCGCTCCAGATCGTATCGGTGGGGATCGCCCTCCTGCAGCGAGGATTCGTGCAGCTCGGGGGAGAGGTACAGGCTCCCGAGCCGTCGTCATCGTAGTCATGGTCATCGCTGGCGGGAGTTGGACCCGCCTTCTCCTGCGGCTTCGTTCCAGGCCGGCGCGGTTTCACAGCCTCCCTTGCCGGCGGTTGCGGCGGTATCGTCTGCAGGATCCGGTGAGTTTAATTTTGCGGGTGCTTGGGGGGCGGGTTCTGATGTATCCTCTTGGGGTCCAGCTCTCCAGGCTTTGCTATCGGCAGCCGCGGCTAAGCCTGCGGCGCCAGTGGTGCCTAAATCGCCTCCGCGGGCTAGTGTCCACAAGGATGCTTTCTTTTGTGGCATCAGCCCGTTGGGTGCGCATCTTAGTGAGGAGGTAAAGCAAAAAATTTGGGATAACCAGTATGTGGATATTTGGTCTTTGATATCGGTGGACCAGCATACGGTCGATCGGGAGAGGCGTCAATTTTCAGACCGCCTGATCGAACGTAAGCCGAAAGTGGCGCGTACCATGAACAATTGGCTTCAAGCTTTTTGTGTTTTGGGATGCGTCATGGGTGAGAAGCACCCTCAGAGGTGCTCGGAGTTATTTATATACATGGATGCTATTTATAATGCTTACAAATCTTATGGTGGTAGTGCGTGGTGGAAGTATGATGATGACTTCCGCAGGCGTTTGGCGGCCCAGCCGGACATCGGTTGGGGTGTCAAAGCCACTGAGGTTTGGATGCGGCTGATGCTGTCGCAGCGTCAGCCCTTTCAGCCCGGGGCCACTGCTCCGGCTGCGTCAGCAGGGGCAGTGGCCGTCCGTCGCTCAGGTTTTTTGGGTTGTGCAAATACAAACATGAATGTTCAGCGTGTGGAGGCCCCCATTCAGCCGTTAAATGCAACAAGCCCGCTAAGCCAGCCGCTCTGGCCACAGGCTCCCCTGGTGGGAAAGACACCGGTGAACGTGTCCGCGATGTCCCCGTGGCTAGACCGGTACCCTAACCGGTCCGCGGCGGAGGTGATCTGTGAGGACTTTACCTATGGTTTTTTCATCCCCTTTAACTATTCACCACACCCGTTGTTTGCTGACAATTTGAAATCTTGTCGGGAGAACCCGGCCGCGTTGCGTGAGAAGGTAGCGAAGGAAGTGTCCTTGGGTGGGTTTGTGGGCCCATTTGATTCCCTCCCCTTTAGTAACCTCCGTGTTTCCCCCTGGGATTATCCCTAAGAAAGATCCGGGTAAGTTTCGGTTGATACACCATTTGTCCCACCCTAAAGGTTCCTCGGTTAATGACGGCATCCCCCGTGAAGACGTATCGGTGTCGTACGTTTCCTTTGATAAGGCGGTTGCGTTGCTTAGGGCTGCTGGCCCTGGGGCTCTGATGGCGAAGTCGGATATAGAATCGGCCTTCCGGCTTCTCCCAGTGCACCCGGACTGTTACCATTTGTTAGGCTTGTGTGTGGAGGGTCAGTTTTACTACGATACATGCCTCCCGATGGGTTGTTCCCTTTCGTGCCAGCTATTCGAGACGTTTAGTTCCTTCCTCGAATGGGCGGTTCGTTCGGAAACAAAAAGTTGGTCGATTATCCATTACCTGGATGACTTCCTCTTTGTTGCCCCGGGGGGAGAGGATAGGTGCCGTTTTTTGTTGGATTCGTTCTGTTCGTTGATGGCACGTTTTGGCGTCCTGTTGTCCCGGGAGAAGACGGAGGGCCCGTCTACGGTGCTGTCCTTCTTGGGAATCGAACTGGATTCGGAGGCGATGGTCTTCCGCCTTCCCCGGGATAAGCTGGACAAATTGTCGGGTTTGATAGATGGTTTTTTGGCAGCAAAAAAGGTAACGCTTCGTCAATTGCAGTCTTTGCTGGGCTTGTTGGTGTTCGCATGTCGGGTTATGCCGATGGGGCGTGTTTTTTCTAGGCGTTTGTCCCTGGCTTCCCGTGGAGTCACTGCCCCTTCGCACAGGGTGAGGGTTACTCGTTCCATCAAGGCTGACCTTTCGGTTTGGCGCACGTTCTTGCAGTCTTATAATGGCAGGACTTGCGTTCAGGCTCAACCTGGAGTTGTCTCTCAGTACTGATACTTCAGGGTCTTATGGCTTTGGCGCAGTTTTTGGGACTGAATGGTGTTCTTCCCCTTGGCCGGATATGTGGCGCTCTATGGGTTTCTGCACTAACCTGACCCTGCTAGAATTGTTCCCCATTGTTGTCTCTATTGTCTTGTGGGGCTCTTCCCTTCGTGACCGCTGTGTTTGTTTCTGGTGCGATAATGAAAGTGTGGTGAATGCTGTTAACCATTTGTCTTCTTCCTCCCCTCCTGTTTTGTCCCTTCTTCGCTTTTTGGTGTTGCGTTGTTTGTCTTTGAATGTGTGGTTCCGGGCTCGCCATGTTCCTGGTGTGCAGAATGCTGTGGCTGATGCGCTTTCCCGTTGTCAATTACAGGTTTTCCGTCAGTTGTTGCCGGGGGCGGCTCAGGAGGGCCTGCCTTGCCCCCCGTTCCTGTGGGACTTGCCGATGCAAGGGTGATGGCGTTGGTTCAGCAGTCGGTGGCGCCGGCTACATGGACGGGTTACGGTAAGGCGTGGGAGGAGTGGTGTGGTTTGATACAAGGTGAGAATGTCACGGATTCGGCTCAGGCCAGGGTGGAGGTGTTGCTTCGATATTTGTCTTCTCTGCGAGCTGCCGGGGTATCGGCGGCGGTCGCCCGTCGGCGTTTTTCTGTGATTAATTTCCATTTCCAATTGCGGGGTTGGGCGAATGTTTTTTCCTCGTTTGTGATCCGGCAGGCGCTTAAAGGGTGGTCCCGGGGGGGGTTGCCCCTGACGCGCGTCGTCCGGTTTCCTATGACCTCCTGTGCCGGATGGCGTCCATTTTGCCGGCGGTCTGTTCATCTCCCTATGAGGTGTCGGTTTTTCTTACAGCTTTTTCCCTTGCCTTTTTCGGTGCCCTGCGGGTCGGGGAGCTAGTCTCCCCTTCCAAACATAGGTGGGGTGGATTGCGGGAGGACGACGTGGTGCTGTCCAATGGCGCTTTGCGTTTGCGAATCCGGCGGTCCAAAACGGACCAGGCTGGGAGGGGTTCGTGGCTCCCGTTGAATGCGGTTGACGGGGCGGTATGCCCGGTGCGTGTTGTTTCTGAGTACTTGCGGGTCCGCCCTAGTGGTAGGGCCTTCTTATTGCATTTGCCGGGTGATCCTGTTACAGTTTATCAATTTCGCACTATGTTGCGCCGCTGTTTGTCCGAATTGGGAGTCCCCCCGAGCGAGTTCGGGACGCACTCGTTCAGGATCGGGGCGGCAACGGAGGCGGCGCGCGCTGGGTTGTCGGAGGCGGTGGTGCGTCGAATTGGGAGATGGCGTTCTGATTGTTATGCGGGTTACGTTCGCCCTGAACTCTTGTGCTAATGGTTTTTGTTTTCTAGGTGCTCGCCGTCCGGTGGTTTTTATCTTGGGTCATAGCTACGTTTTTTGGGCGGCTCAACGTGCTGAGGTTCGGCCCGGTGGAAAGTCGATGGGATTTCGTGACGTGGACATCTCCTGGAGAGGGATCCGGGGCCTGCGCTGGTGTCAGGTTTTGCCCGAGGCGATAGAGATCAGTCGTAGTACTTCGTTGCCTGTTATTTTAGTGGTACGTGCCGGTGGCAATGACATCGGTACTTTAAGTATGGCTGAATTGATCACATTGATGCGGGCTGATATCGATAGGATGATAGGTTATTTTACAGAGGTAGTGCTAGTCTGGTCTGAGATGGTTCCTCGGGTGACGTGGCAGAGTGCTAAGGAAGCGACAGCGATAGAGCGGTCTCGCAGGACCATTAATTCTCGGTTGTCTCGCTTCGTTCGGGCTAAGGGCGGTGTGGTAGTCTGACACTGGAGGGAGATAACAGACGCCTTATGCGTCCTGACGGGGTCCACCTTAATGATATAGGGCTTGACATATTTTTATCGGGGATCCAGGACGGGGTCGAGCAGGCATTGTTTCTATTAGGTGGGGGTCGGACCCCTGCTTGAGGCAGGGGTCCTCCGTGGCGGAAGAAATTTGGAATGGCGGGATGATGGCGGATTTGTCCGCAGGGAACACATCCCTGCGGCTGGCATATCGCGTCTCCCGGGCCGATATGACGTAGCCACGTAGGCGTGGTCTGTTACGTCACGAGTTACGTCACGAGTTATTTACATAATAAAGTTGACGTTGATTGGTTAAGAAAGAGTTAATAAAGCTGTGGCCGACCCCGTCCACTTGAGTTTATATGGTTGTCAGTGTCGTTATTTCAGAAGGGGGGAGATCACAGGGTAGTGGGCCGGTTAGTCTACACAGTCTTGTACAACGCCAAAATAATAGTGAAGGCGTAGAAGACTGTGGAGCTGGATATAGAACATAATAAAATGGGGTAGTTTATCTCCAGCCCCTTCAGTAGTTATGGGAAGAGTGGTTAAGCCCATTTAGAAGGGATAAGAGGGGGGAATAGGGGGTTAATAAGAGCAATATGTAGGTGATTAAAGAGAGAGCTGCTTAGATTAACCCCTCACCTGTGAAGTTACTTGGTTGAGCCTGGAGAGTTATAAGGTGCTTACTTCCTCATCCTCTTCCTCTTGACAGCCCTCGCCAGAGTGTTTTCCCGCCCTCCCTCCCCTTTGATTTACTGTTTTTGTTTCTGTTGTCCTTGTGTTTATGGTTTTTAAGTCAAAGCTTGCGGAAAAAATTTGGAATGGCGGGATGATGGCGGATTTGTCCGCAGGGAACACATCCCTGCGGCTGGCACATCGCGTCTCCCGGGCCGATATGACGTAGCCACGTAGGCGTGGTCTGTTACGTCACGAGTTACGTCACGAGTTATTTACATAATAAAGTTGACGTTGATTGGTTAAGAAAGAGTTAATAAAGCTGTGGCCGACCCCGTCCACTTGAGTTTATATGGTTGTCAGTGTCGTTATTTCAGAAGGGGGGGAGATCACAGGGTAGTGGGCCGGTTAGTCTACACAGTCTTGCTAGTACCACCACTCAGGTGTAAGATGGTCTGAAAAATTTATATTTTTTCGAGACTGTGATGTACTTCAGTTGGCTGTATGTAGCCTAAGCCACTGACATAATCTTACTTCAGAAAAAAAGGAGAGATATGTTAAAATTCAACATGTTCCTTTCTTCCCCTATATATGCCAAACATTTCATACATATTGGATAGCAAACTGATCCCACCAAAATTAGCAAATAAGGCTGACATAAGTCTAATGGCCACCTTATGTTTAGCTGATTCTGCCCATAGTCACCCCTGTAGCCGGCTCTCACTATCAAGGTCTAGGCAGCATTTGTCATGGTCTGGTGGGAAATCTGTAAAGAAAGTATATGTTGTCACCTGCTGGAAGCTTTGGTCAAGCTGAACAGAAAAGGTACGTAAATACAAATCTGAGCTTGACTTTCAGAATCCGATCATACATTCAGGAAACTGAGTTTCATAATAAAATATTAAATGGTGGTTTATCCTACCATACAACGTAAATCCAGTACAGAGTGAAATTTAGTTTAAATCTTCTATGTTTTCTTGGCTTCTTACTGTGAATGACTTCTGTGTACTGGAGACCATGTAGTCTCTCCAACTAATAGACACAACAGCTGTGGTCATTGGTTTTATAGATATAGAATAGAAGGAAAAATAAAATCTTGGTTGGCGATGGCATGTTCTGTGAGGACAGACTCCTAAGAAAGAGAGGATGAGCTCACCCTAAATAATTTAGGTATGCAACCTAGAGTCACTGTAGTTAGACGTTAGTGTCATATAGAATAGTGGAACTATCTTGTTGCGCTAGCTGTTGTGCTAATCCCAGCCAAGTTGTCAGCTAGTAGTAAATTACTTGTATGTGTAATATACACTAGATGTCTCTGGGATACTTGAGACATTGACAGAATGTTCTTCATGTATCAAAGAAAATGTAGCAACCTGAGTTCAGCTTTCATTTTGTAAAATGCATTGGATAAACAAAGAACTAAACATCATGATCATGGCTGTATAGGTGAATGTACAGGTTACTGAATGGTTGGGAAGATGTGCGCCTTTCAATATATAAGACCTAGAATTCATGGATAGTAGAGCCCCCAACTTAGCAATGGCAGATGTATACAAGTAAACACATGTCAATGGAGGAACTTTACTCACAGGGAGGCAACAAACTTGGTGGGTACAATGTTCTCAGTTGAGGCTGACAGCTCACTAGAACAGAAGCCACATGTGACACCTGCAATTGTTACTGGCATTTATACCACCTTCCCCACAACAATGTGTATCACAACAGCATAGCTTTATCTTAGCAGCTCAGTCTTTTACTTACACTGTCACAATCCCTTCCTCTAGGAAATCTCTGCTTGGCAGCAATGTCCTTGGCTATTCATTTTGGGCATAACTGCACACTCTTTTGCAAAGCTGTGCACTTCTGTTGTGCCTTTCCCAGTCACCTCACACACTAGTTACATTCTCCTAGTCATGTGTGGTGTTTCACAGGGTTTTATGCTTTGTCTCACCAGGGGTTGCGCGCCTCTCAGCTCCCCTCTACTATGGCAGCTGTCTATACTACATCAGGTGGGCTCATCTCCAGTCAGGACAGATTCACGACTGCTGCTCAGGTCGAAACCTTACAGCTCTTCTATTGCTCTGCCCAACACCTTAAAATGCTTATCAAACTAGTGATAAAGCTTGTCAATGCATTCCCTGCACTGGTTAAGCTATATATATATATATATATATATATATATATATATATATATACTCGAGTATAAGCCTAGTTTTTCAGGACAGTTTTTGTGCTGAAAAAGCCCCCCTCGGCTTATACTCGAGTTATGCAAAAAAAAAAATAGTAATAGTAATGTATAGAATCTCCCATAAAATAGTGACCAGCCGCAATAGTAATGTGTAGAATCTCCCATAAAATAGTGAAAAAAAATAAGCTTCAAAAAAATATAATAAAAAAATAAAATAAAATAAAGTTCTAAATCTCTCCTTTCCCTAGAATACATGTAAAAGTGTCTGAAAGTGCCCGGTCTGCTGAATATAGGGGATCTGCAGTGCTCCTGTTCTGTCGGGAAGGGGTTAATAGGAGCACTGCAGATACCCTATATTCAGCCAGGCTGAATTCCAAGTGGGGGGAAAAACCCAGTCCTCAATCTCAGGGAAGGGGCAGACAGACAACCAAAACACCCCCTCCCCTTTTCCAGCACCCAGCTTCTACTGCACCTAAAACCTCTGACCATTTTAATTTTGAAAATTTTCCAGTAGTTGCTGCATCCCCCCCCCCCCCCCCCTCGGCTTATACTCGAGTCAATAAGCTTTCCCAGTTTTTTGTGGTAAAATTAGGGGCCTCGGCTTATATTCGGGTTGGCTTATACTCGAGTATATACGATATGTATGTATATATATATTTGTGTATATCAGGGGCGGATCCAGGGCCGGGCGAGACGGGCAACCGCCCGGGGCCCCGCGCTTAGCGGGGCCCCGCGGCGCGGCCGGGACCTAACAAAATGGTCCCGGTCGGCATGTCCCGATTCCAGCTGAGCTCAGCGTTAAAGCAGGAGCTGACAGCTCCTGCTTTAAACGCCTATGTATTCAGCTCATCGGCGGTAGGATGTACTTTCAGGGACTTCAGGGGCCCGATCGGGATATTCAGGGGCCCGATCGGGCTCCTGACCATCCCAAAATGGGCCCCTGTACCATTCCCTGCAGGCGCGGGGCTTCTCCTCCCTGCGCTGTGCACTGCCGGCATGTAGCAGGACGTGTGCTGCCCCTCCCCCACACAGATCGGAGTGTGCAGGGGGAAGTCAGTCGGCTGCTGTAAATGAAGTAGAGCTTTCACCACAGGCCAGACAGGACAAAGCTGCCCAGGAGACTCCTCCATACCCAGTGCACCAGGCCAAATGTAAGTACATTTTTTGGGTAAAAATATGTATATTTAATGTTTGTATATTTGTGTAAAGTGTCTGATATACTGTGTGAGCCCTGTATGTTTGTAGATAGGTGTGTGTGTGTGTGTGTGTATATATATATATATATATATATATATATATATATATATATATATATGTGTGTATATTTGTGTAAAGTGTCTGATATACTGTGTGAGTCCTGTATGTTTGTAGATAGGTGTGTGTGTGTGTATATGTATATTGTATATGAATGTATGTGTTTAAATATATGTTATATGTATTAGGCCCGGTTCACACCTGCGTTCAGTATTCCTTTTTGGGAAGTCCACTTGGGGTTCCCCCGAACAGAAACCTATATGCATTAAAAAGCGGTGAGCAATGAAACCACACGGACCCCATAGACTATAATGGGGTCTTTGTGTTTTCTGTGCGGTGTCCACATGAATCACGTGGAGAGAAAAGGAGTACTTGCAGCACTTTTCTCACCACACGATTCATGCGGACACTGCACAGAAAACACATGGACCCCATTATAGTCTATGGGGTCCGTGTGGTTTCATTGCTCACCTCTTTTTAATGCGTATAGGTTTCTGTTTGGGGGAACCCCAAGCGGCCTTCCCAAAAAGGAATACCGAATGCAGATGTGAACCAGGCCTAAGTATAACCAGCATATGAGTGTCTTTCTGTGTTTTCTTCTGTACATGTCTACCATTATGCGTAGCATTGTATTTTATAGTGTGATGTTCAGTATATTGAGATGTTAAAGGGGTTATCCAGGAATTACAGTTCTCTGCAAGGGAAAGGTCACAAATAAGAAAAAAAGCAAAACCCATACTCGCCTGTCCCCGGTGTCTCCCACGTCCGTCTGGTCCAGTGGCTCCCGTAGCGTTGTTCTGGCAGATGTCATCGCCACACGTGACTGCTGAGGCCAATCAGCGGCCTAAGGAAAGGACACGTGACATCACAGGTGACATATGTGAGTGATATCGCGGTTTCTTTCCTTAGGCTGCTGAGGCAGATGATTGACTTCATCAGTTACGTGTGGCGAGGACTGAAAAAACTCTGGGGCACCGCTGGAGCGGACAGGGGTAGGAGAATCAGGTACAGGTGAGTGTGGGTTTTATTTTTTTTCCTTCACCGGCCTCCTTGTAGAAACCTGTAATTCCTGGGCAAACCCTTCAAGGATTAGGCCCTACTGAGCAAAACACAGCTAACGCTGGATTCATACCAGCATCTGTCCTTCGTTCTGAGGTTTCCGTCTTCTGCATGCAGAAGATGGAAACCTGTCGGACCAAGTCTGGCCATGAGCGCCAGTGAGCGTTTTATGTTCTCTGCGGCAAAAGTTTTAAACCGGACACAAAGTCTTGCATGTCCGACTCTGTGTCCGGTTAAAAAAAACAAAAACGTTTTGCCGCAGGAAGCACAAAACGCTCACAGGCGCTCACGGACGCACACTTCATTTGAACGGGTTTGAAAAATGCCTGCAGGTTTCCATCTCCATGGCATGATACTGGGGCAGAGACGGGGGGGGAAATGAAACTGTGGGCAGATAAAGGGGGAAGGGGGAGAATGGCATGAAACTGGGGACAGAGATAGAGGGGGGGGACATGAAACTAGGCGTAGATGAAGGATGTATATGAAAATGGGGGGGAGATATAATTTACGGACTGTAGGAGGATTATACTGTGTGGAATCACATGAAAATTGAATGAGAATGGGTGGAGTCAACATAAAAGTGGGCGGGGCCTATTTTTTTGTTCCCTCTTTCTAGTCTTCAACAGTTGGGAAGTACAGGTTAGAAGTGCGAGACCCCCAGTAAGTAGGGCCCCGCCAAAGTCAATTGCCCAGGGCCCCGCAAACCCTGGATCCGCCACTGGTGTGTATATATATATATATATATATATATATATTTACATACCTATATCACAGTTCCCGGAGTCCTGTTTGTTACCTGTGCAGAGGGCAGCTGGGGAGGCCGTAACTCTTTTTTCTCTGTCTGACCCTGCAGCCACTGCAACTCTGTGATATTACGGACTCCCCTCTTCTCGGGTCACAGGCGACCAAGACTCAGAGGGAGGGAATTAATCATTCCCTCTACATCAGTTTTCTGCACTTTTCTTGTGCCAAACATGGGTTTCAAACCCCAATCCAGACCTCACCTATCATATTTTGTGGGTGTTGTGGGGCAGGAATCAAAGGGGGCTGAGGCACAGAGAATTCATTATAACTTTAGACAGTTTCCTGGTGTGAATTAGAATGGAAAGCTACACCAGTTCTATTCTAATAGCGGAAGCTCAAACAGATTTATGAAGAAGCTCCTTGAGTACCACTTCCTCTACTTGCTAGCTAAGTATGACACCCAGGGGCAGAACTACTAGGGTAGCAGTGGTAGCAGCTGCCACAGAGCCCGGGACATTAGGGGACCAGTGGGCAGCTGATTTTTTAATATTATTTTTTTTTTAATAGGCCGTTACCTGCTGGAGTAACTTACCGATCCTCATGCTCATGGCTGCTGATGTTTCCCCTTCTGCGGAGGCGGCTGTGATCAGGAGCAGGGATCGTTAAGTGAGGCCGCAGGGCCGCACACCCCACAAACAATTCTATCATAATAGTCGGGGGTCTTTTCAGACCCCCGAGTGTAATGATCAAAGGGCTTAGAGAGGTGAGGGAACATAAAAAACCACTGCTACTTACCTCGCCTGTACTTCAGGAAGGCCTCGGGCCTATTTGGTGACGTCCCAGACATCATGTGGGCCAGGCATGCATCATTATGCATCGTGACGGAAGCCCGGCTCACCTGACATCTGGTCCATCATTGAAAATGGCCTACATCAGCGGTAGTGCATCGGAGCCCAGGAAAGGTAAGTAAGAGTGTTTTTTATGTTTGTATCCTTCCCTGGGTCTCCGATCATTATAATCTGGGGTCTGAAAAGACCCCAGAGTATAATAATTGTTCATGGGTGGTCCACAATGGGGTATAATTCTACGTGCAAGGGCCACTATGTGGCATAATACTGTGTACAGGGGCCACTATGGGTCATAAGACTGTGCGCTGGTGCCACTTTGGGGCATAACACTGTGCGCAGCGGCCACTATGGGGCATAATGGTGTGTGCAGGGGCCACTATGGGGCATAATACTGTGTGCAGGGGCCAATATGGGACATAATAGTGTGAGCAGGTTGGGTCGGTCGGGGTCAGGGGGTGACCCCATGTCAAATGTTTGCCTTGGGGCCCAGCCATTCCTAGTTACGCCACTAATGGCACAGTAATTGGCCTCCTTGTGCAGAACAACTTCCTATGCCTGTTTGTGTTGCTGGTTTGACCCTTTCTGGCCAGATAGTCTCTCTGAGATGCTCAAGGGGACATGAAGATGCATACTGGGCTGACCCCATTCTATCACATGACCTCCACAAATTCTCTGTGCAGCCAGTTGAATAGGACAGAGCATAGAATCTTTGCCTTACACTGGTGATGCCTAAGGCTATTCAGTAGCTACCCAGCAACACCCTGCTTGAAGATTTCCACTTTCGTCACCAGCACTGACGTTATCACTTAGGGAGCGTTTACACTTCCGCCGGTGTCCGACAGCTAGTGTCCGCTGCTAATGTCTGTTCAAAATCTTGCGCGGACATTAGCAGCGGACACTAGTTGTGTCCGTGACATTTTTCATTGATTTAAATGGACATCGGGTGCGTTCTTTTACTGTCCGTGTCTGTCCTTAACTGTCCGTTCCCAAAGATGTCCGACTTTTCAAACGGACAGCAAAACCCGACATGTAGGTTTTTGTTGTCTGCTTGAAAAGTCGGACATCTTTGGGAACGGACAGTTAAAGACAGACACGGACAGTAAAAGAACGCACCTGATGTCCATTTAAATCAATGCAAAATGTCACGGACACAACTAGTGTCCGCTGCTAATATCCGTGCAAGATTTTTAATGGATATTAGCAGCGGACACTAGCTGTCGGACACCGACGGTAGTGTGAAAACCCCCTTATACATATGGTTGATAACAGAATAAAGGTAACCTGATGGTATTTCAGCCATCAAAACAGCCAATGGTACCATTAGTAAGAATAAAGTGCTAAATGGAGGGAGGGATCCATGTAAAGTCAGTCTCTTTTTTTTTTTTTTTTTTTTTGTAAGAGGGTGGTAAACCTATTTTCAGCCCCTTATATGAGGAGAAACAGGGGACTCACCATCTCCATTCTAGTGATCCACCATTTATGATAGATGTATAAAAGAGTAATAAATATATTTGGTCAGAAAATCCTTTTAATTTGGGTAAAAGTACCAGACATTTAGTGTGATGTATAGTAAAAGAAGTGCAATGTTATGTCATATGTATTTCTTCCTGGCATTAGGTAACGCAGTGGAATATTCAGCAGTATGTGCAATGTGTAGCCTAATGGTTGATCTCTAGAGAGTGAGCCAATTACACAATGACTAATCTGGTTTATTTGATGTAACAAGCTTATGGAAATCAGCTCCTGAAATGTGCAGGATTTGACATACAATAAAATTTGTTATACAAGAACCAGGGATGGTATGTGTAGGACACAGACGTAGAAAAGAGGAACCTGCCTAAGGCTAATGCGTGAACACATTGCGGTTCTTCCTGCAGCTCTTTGAACAGTTTTCCACTGCAGACTTTCTGTTACAGGAGTAGATTGAGCCGGAGGGAGACGTATAAGACATTCCTATATATTTCCAATTCCTTTTGTAGCCATTCTTGGTTTTGGCTCAAAAAAACACAACAAAATCTGCAACAAAAACAACGTGCGGACCCCAGTCTAATTGTGATATACTTTACTCAGATTTTTGGTAACTGTGTCTATAATATCTGCGTTGTATCATGTGTCCACTATAGGAGGGTTTTCTATTCAATTAAATATCCCGTAGAGTTTTTTTATTTTTTTTATTTTAAATGTGTTTTATTTTTTTGTCATTTGTTTTTTCTTTTGGAAATAATAAAGATCAGAGTAATTTTTGTTAATTCTGTGAGATTCTTGAGATATTGTTTTATGAGTTTATGTAATACATGCAGAGCCCACCATATTTGTTGTTTATTTCTTAAACGAATTTTGACTACTCATTACTACATTTAGTCTAAAATATTATTTACTTTTGGATTTCTAACTTTTATCTAAAGGAACTAACTGTCCATGTCATTTGACATTCTGTTCATGCTAAATGTAGTAGCAAACAGACATAGAGAACTTAGTGTTCGATGTAGAGCACTCCCTCACCCACCCTTGGATGTTCAAGCTATAATAAAACAAGCAAGCTCGGGGTTACTAGTAAATGGAAATATGTGCTCCATACCAAAGCCAGAAGTAAGAAGCAGCCTTGGCACCACTATCACACTAACCCTATTAGTTAAAACGTAACAAATATAAAGCAAAGGAAATTATTATTTGATCCCTTGCTGATTTTGTAAGTTTGCCCACTAGCAAAGACATGAACAGTCTATAATTATAAGAGTAGGTTAATTTTAACAGTGAGAGATAGAATATAAAAATAAAATCCAGAAAATCACATTGTATAAATTTTGTAAATGTATTTGCATTTTGCATAGAGAAATAAGTATTTGATCCCTCTGACAAACAAGACTTAATACTTGGTGGCAAAACCCTTGTTGGCGCACTGTTAAATATCTTGTATTTGCCGGTGAGACTTGTGTCCACTGTTAAATATCCGGACCTGGCCTTGTCCACGATAGGAAGAAGTCAGCTTGTTATAAATCAGTGTAGAGGTTTATTAATATCTTGAAGGAAAACACAGGAACAGGGAAAATGTCCAAATAACACAAATATCAGTCAATTGTCAATAGCTTACATCTTCAGAGAAGTTAAATCATCTGGATATCTTGTAGTTACAGCTTGGTTCATGCTTGTCATCTGGTTGGTGGACTTGGGATATTCACGACATCTTGTCCAGGATGACAGAGAGGGATGGCAGACAGACCTGCCATAGATTCCCCATGGATCCCCCTCATGGATGACGACCACGACGTGTGTGTCTGTCACTCATTTATATTCATGAGAGTGGGTGTTACCTTCCATGTTACAGCTATGTAGGGAGATTTCTAAAATGGTGTACTCTAACCGCACCCATGTACCCAAAATACAACAGATATGATGTCAGTAGAGTGTTAACCCCATGTCTGCTAGAGAATATTGTAAATATATAATATTTAACATTTCCCCCTTTTGAGAGTGAAATATCTGTTTGAACTCTCAAGATATACCATACGACAATATTCATACAATTAGATTATATCTTCTTTCTTCTTTGCTGGAACTTAATTTTCATTGATTGTCCATGTAACAATAATTTCATCAATTTGCAATACATTTTGACATTAATAAATGTTATGTTATGGTAAACTGTGATCAAAGATGGAAACAATTTGATCCACTATCTAACCTACACCTGATGAAGGCTCTTCTTTCATCGTCTGGTCTTCTGGTCATCTCTTCTTCCGTCATAATAGAAGGCTTATTACCACAAATGTAGTTCTTGACTTAAAGTCCTTTAGATTTCCTCCGTGTTGTGCAGATATTATAACATTGTCCATTAAAGTTCATATTATCAACAAAGTCCATATGTTATGTTTCACTTTACCAAAACATAGACTGTAGTGGAGTTTTTCCTTCTGTAATTCCCTTGACCACCTGTCACTGTAGAACAACAATGTGACACTTCTGGAGCAATACTGCAAAAGCAAGGCAAGTGTGAATTCTGACATCATCCCTGCTGCTTGTCAGTAAGGTTCAGTCCTGGAATCTCAGTCTCATGGATACACAATATCTGTGTTCGGGTTTTATCATTCACAACCCTTTTGCTCACCAAACAACTTGAAGTCTTGAAATAGAAAGGATTCCACCAAACATTGATGAGGACGTCTTTATATCTGTCCAATCATCAGCTGATCAAAGGTTCCAAACTCCAGTAATAATTTTCAAACACAGTCCTTGGCATAAGCTTAAGCATATAGCATCATACCTTCAGATTTTGTCTTTTCCCGCACATCTTCTTCTTGTAACTGTTAAAGTCTTTTTATTAACATTTGATATCAAACTTTATCATAATCTTGGACTTGATTGAAGATAAGTTTTCTTTCCCTAATAGCTAAGCCAAACTAGGCAATTAACTAAACTATAATATCACAGTGTACCATATCATTCATTTATAGATCAGACTTCTCTTTACATTGTATCAATATTTATATTTGACTTATTAAAATATTGATATTCAATACATTTATCAAACTATCAGATAATAGTACTTTGGATACAATAATCTATATAAACATTAGAGATGAGCGAACACTAAAATGTTCGAGGTTCGAAATTCGATTCGAACAGCCGCTCAATGTTCGTGTGTTCGAACGGGTTTCGAACCCCATTATAGTCTATGGGGAACAGATACTCGTTAAGGGGGAAACCCAAATCCGTGTCTGGAGGGTCACCAAGTCCACTATGACACCCCAGGAAATGATGCCAACACCTCTGGAATGACACTGGGACAGCAGGGGAAGCATGTCTGGGGGCATCTAACACACCAAAGACCCTCTATTACCCCAACATCACAGCCTAACAACTACACACTTTACACACTCAATACCACCTCTCTGACAGTAGGAAAACACCTTGAAACATGTGTATTTGGCACTTGCAGTGAGGAGAGCTTGTCACCAGCAGTGAATTTGGCCCTTGTAGTAAGTTGAGGTTGGCACCAACATTTGTTTTGAAAATCAGGGTGGATTGAGCCTCTAACCAGCAGAGTTTGGGCAAATTCATGGTGGAGGGAGCCTCTAAAAACCCCAGTTTGGACCAATTCATGGTGGAGGGAGCCTCTAACCAGCCCAGTTTGGGCAAATTCATGGTGGAGGGAGCCTCTAAAAAACCCAGTTTGGACCAATTCATGGTGGAGGGAGCCTCTAACCAGCCCAGTTTGGGCAAATTCATGGTGGAGGGAGCCTCTAACCAGCCCAGTTTGGACCAATTAATGGTGGAGGGAGCCTCTAAACAGCCAAGTTTTGGGAAATTCATGGTGGAGGGAGCCTCTAACCAGCCCAGTTTGGACCAATTCATGGTGGAGGGAGCCTCTAACCAGCCCAGTTTGGACCAATTCATGGTGGAGGGAGCCTCTAAACAGCCCAGTTTGGGCAAATTCATGGTGGAGGGAGCCTCTAAAAAACCCAGTTTGGACCAATTCATGGTGGAGGGAGCCTCTAATTAGCCCAGTTTGGACCAATTAATGGTGGAGGGAGCCTCTAACCAGCCCAGTTTGGACCAATTAATGGTGGAGGGAGCCTCTAACCACCCCAGTTTGGGCAAATTCATGGTGGAGGGAGCCTCTAACCAGCCCAGTTTGGACCAATTAATGGTGGAGGGAGCCTCTAAACAGCCAAGTTTTGGGAAATTCATGGTGGAGGGAGCCTCTAACCAGCCCAGTTTGGACCAATTCATGGTGGAGGGAGCCTCTAAACAGCCCAGTTTGGGCAAATTCATGGTGGAGGGAGCCTCTAAACAGCCCAGTTTGGGCAAATTCATGGTGGAGGGAGCCTCTAACCAGCCCAGTTTGGACCAATTAATGGTGGAGGGAGCCTCTAAACAGCCAAGTTTTGGGAAATTCATGGTGGAGGGAGCCTCTAACCAGCCCAGTTTGGACCAATTAATGGTGGAGGGAGCCTCTAACCAGCCCAGTTTGGACCAATTAATGGTGGAGGGAGCCTCTAACCAGCCCAGTTTGGACCAATTAATGGTGGAGGGAGCCTCTAAACAGCCAAGTTTTGGGAAATTCATGGTGGAGGGAGCCTCTAACCAGCCCAGTTTGGACCAATTCATGGTGGAGGGAGCCTCTAAACAGCCCAGTTTGGGCAAATTCATGGTGGAGGGAGCCTCTAAAAAACCCAGTTTGGACCAATTCATGGTGGAGGGAGCCTCTAATTAGCCCAGTTTGGACCAATTAATTGTGGAGGGAGCCTCTAACCAGCCCAGTTTGGACCAATTAATGGTGGAGGGAGCCTCTAACCACCCCAGTTTGGGCAAATTCATGGTGGAGGGAGCCTCTAACCAGCCCAGTTTGGACCAATTCATGGTGGAGGGAGCCTCTAACCAGCCCAGTTTGGACCAATTCATGGTGGAGGGAGCCTCTAAACAGCCCAGTTTGGGCAAATTCATGGTGGAGGGAGCCTCTAAAAAACCCAGTTTGGACCAATTCATGGTGGAGGGAGCCTCTAATTAGCCCAGTTTGGACCAATTAATTGTGGAGGGAGCCTCTAACCAGCCCAGTTTGGACCAATTAATGGTGGAGGGAGCCTCTAACCACCCCAGTTTGGGCAAATTCATGGTGGAGGGAGCCTCTAACCAGCCCAGTTTGGACCAATTAATGGTGGAGGGAGCCTCTAACCAGCCCAGTTTGGACCAATTAATGGTGGAGGGAGCCTCTAACCACCCCAGTTTGGACCAATTCATGGTGGAGGGAGCCTCTAACCACCCCAGTTTGGACCAATTCATGGTGGAGGGAGCCTCTAAACAGCCCAGTTTGGGCAAATTCATGGTGGAGGGAGCCTCTAACCAGCCCAGTTTGGACCAATTAATGGTGGAGGGAGACTCTAAACAGCCCAGTTTGGGCAAATTCATGGTGGAGGGAGCCTCTAACCAGCCCAGTTTGGACCAATTAATGGTGGAGGGAGCCTCTAACCACCCCAGTTTGGACCAATTCATGGTGGAGGGAGCCTCTAACCACCCCAGTTTGGACCAATTCATGGTGGAGGGAGCCTCTAAACAGCCCAGTTTGGGCAAATTCATGGTGGAGGGAGCCTCTAACCAGCCCAGTTTGGACCAATTAATGGTGGAGGGAGCCTCTAAACAGCCCAGTTTGGGCAAATTCATGGTGGAGGGAGCCTCTAACCAGCCCAGTTTGGACCAATTAATGGTGGAGGGAGCCTCTAAACAGCCAAGTTTTGGGAAATTCATGGTGGAGGGAGCCTCTAACCAGCCCAGTTTGGACCAATTAATGGTGGAGGGAGCCTCTAACCACCCCAGTTTGGGCAAATTCATGGTGGAGGGAGCCTCTAACCAGCCCAGTTTGGACCAATTAATGGTGGAGGGAGCCTCTAAACAGCCCAGTTTGGGCAAATTCATGGTGGAGGGAGCCTCTAAACAGCCAAGTTTTGGGAAATTCATGGTGGAGGGAGCCTCTAACCAGCCCAGTTTGGACCAATTCATGGTGGAGGGAGCCTCTAAACAGCCCAGTTTGGGCAAATTCATGGTGGAGGGAGCCTCTAAAAAACCCAGTTTGGACCAATTCATGGTGGAGGGAGCCTCTAAACAGCCCAGTTTGGGCAAATTCATGGTGGAGGGAGCCTCTAACCAGCAGAGTTGGGGGAAATCAGGGTGGAGGGAGCCTAGTATTAGCAGAATTGTGCAACGCTTATGGTGGATGAGTATGAGGATGCGGAGGAATTGGAGAGGTTGAGTACAGACATGGAGTTTCATGTTGGGGTGCTTTACACAGGTGGGCACAAAAATGACGGCTCTACCCAGTGGTGGTTCATTTTTATCAAAGTGAGCCGGTCGGCACTCTCAGCTGACAGACGGGTGCGCTTGTCAGTGATGATGCCACCGGCTGCACTGAACACCCTCTCAGATAGGACGCTGGCGGCAGGACAGGACAGCACCTCCAAGGCATATAGGGCAAGTTCAAGCCACAGGTCCAACTTCGACACCCAATACGTGTAGGGCGCAGAGGGGTCGGAGAGGACAGGGCTGTGGTCGGAAAGGTATTCCCGCAACATGCGCCTATACTTCTCACGCCTGGTGACACTAGGACCCTCCGTGGCGGCACTTTGGCGAGGGGGTGCCATCAAGGTGTCCCAGACCTTAGACAGTGTGCCCCTCGTTTGTGTGGACCGGTGAGAACTTGGTTGCCTACTGGAGGAACTGCCCTCCCTGCCGCCAACGTCACATGCTGGAAACATCTCCATCATATTCTGCACCAATTGCCTGTGGCAAGCATTGATGCGATTGGCCCTCCCCTCTACCGGAATAAAAGACGAGATGTTGTTTTTATACCGGGGGTCAAGGATAGCAAAGATCCAGTACTGGTTGTCCTCCATGATTTTGACAATACGCTTGTCGGTTGTAAAGCACCCCAACATGAACTCAGCCATGTCTGCCACAGTGTTAGTTGGCATGACTCCTCTGGCCCCACCGGAAAGTTCAATCTCCATTTCCTCCTCATCCTCCATGTCTACCCATCCGCGCTGCAACAATGGGACGATTCGAAGTTGCCCGGAAGCCTCCTGTATCACCATCACATCATCGGACAACTCTTCTTCCTCCTCCTCCTCCTCCTCCTCCTCCATTAAACGCAGTGAAGCGGACAGATGTGTGGACCTACTCTCCAGCTGTGACGGATCGGATGCTATCCCTAACTCCTCTGTGTGATCTGAGTTATCCCTGATGTCAATCAGGGATTCTCTCAGAACACACAAGAGCGGGATTGTAAGGCTCACCATCGCATCCTCAGAGCTCACCCTCCTTGTGGACTCCTCAAAGACCCGTAGGATGTCACAAAGGTCTCTCATCCATGGCCACTCATGGATGTGAAACTGAGGCAGCTGACTTTGTGGCACCCTAGGGTTTTGTAGCTGGTATTCCATCAAAGGTCTCTGCTGCTCAACCACTCTATTCAACATCTGAAACGTTGAGTTCCAGCGTGTGGGGACGTCGCACAAAAGCCGGTGTTGTGGCACATGCAGGCGTTGCTGGAGAGATTTTAAGCTAGCAGCGGCTACTGTCGACTTGCGAAAGTGGGCGCACATGCGCCGCACTTTCACCAGTAGCTCTGGAACATTGGGGTAGCTCTTTAGGAAACGTTGCACCACTAGGTTGAAGACGTGGGCCAGGCATGGAACATGTTGGAGTCCGGCAAGCTCCAGAGCTGCTACCAGGTTCCGGCCGTTATCACAAACGACCATGCCTGGGCCCAGGTGCAGCGGCTCAAACCATATTGCCGTCTCATCGAGGAGGGCATCCCTCACCTCGGAGGCAGTGTGCTGTCTGTCCCCCAAGCTGATCAGCTTCAGCACAGCCTGCTGACGTCTACCAACGCCAGTGCTGCAACGTTTCCAACTCGTAGCTGGGGTCAATCTAACAGCGGAGGAGGAGGCGGTGGCGGAGGAGGAGGCGGTGGCGGAGGAGGAGGCGGTAGAGGAGGAGGAGGAGGAGGGGGGTGTTCTTCTCGTGTCCCTGCCAGGAATGTTAGGCGGGGAGACGAGGTACACCGGGCCAGTTTGGGAAGCAGTCCCAGCCTCAACTACATTCACCCAGTGTGCCGTCAGTGAAATGTAGCGTCCCTGTCCGCATGCACTTGTCCACGCGTCGGTGGTCAAGTGGACCTTTGTGCAAAGCGCGGAACTAAGGGCCCGCCTGATGTTGAGTGACACGTGCTGGTGCAAGGCGGGGACGGCACACCGGGAGAAGTAGTGACGGCTAGGGACGGCATAGCGAGGTGCCGCAGTTGCCATCAGGTCCAGGAAGGCGGGAGTTTCAACAAGCCGGAACGCCAACATCTCCTGGGCCAGCAGTTTAGCGATGTTGGCGTTCAAGGCTTGCGCGTGTGGGTGGTTAGCAGTGTATTTCTGCCGCCGCTCCAATGTCTGAGAGATGGTGGGTTGTTGTAAAGAAACGCCTGATGGTGCCTTTGATGGTGCAGGAGAAGGAGATAAGACAGGACCAGGGGAGGATGAGGTAGAAGTCAACAAAGTGGCGGAGGCAGATGAAGTGGTGTCCTGGCTCGTCCTCTGGAGTGCATCGCCAGCACAGTCAGCAGTGGCAGTGGCAGAGGCAGAGGCAGAGGCAGTGGCAGTGGCGTGAACGGCAGTCGGCCTTTGTCCTGCCGTTGCTGCCTGCCACTGATTCCAGTGCTTGGATTCCAAATGACGGCGCATTGAAGTGGTGGACAGGTTGCTCTTCTCAGAGCCCCTAATCAATTTCGAGAGGCAAATTGTGCAGACAACACTATATCTGTCCTCGGCGCATTCCTTGAAAAAACTCCACACCTTCGAGAAACGTGCCCTCGAGGTGGGAGTTTTTCGGGGCTGGGTACGAACTGGAACATCTTGGGAGATTCCGGGTGTGGCCTGGCTTCGCCTAAGCTGCTGACCTCTGCCTCTGCCTCTAGCTACCCTTTTTGGTGCTGCACCTGCCTCAACATCCACACTACTTTCCCCGCTTGACATCCCCCCTGTCCAGGTCGGGTCAGTGTCCTCATCATCCACCACTTCCTCTTCCAACTCCTGTCTCATCTCCTCCTCCCGCACAATGCGCCGGTCAACTGGATGCCCTGACGGCAACTGCGTCACATCATCGTCGATGAGGGTGGGTTGCTGGTCATCCACCACCAAATCGAACGGAGATGGAGGAGACTCTAGTGTTTGAGCATCTGGATACAGATGCTCCTCTGTTAGGTTCGTGGAATCGTGACGTGGAGAGGCAGGTTGAGGGACAATGAAAGGAGCGGAGAACAGCTCTGGGGAGCAGGGACAGTTTGGGTTATTGTTCTGTAAAGCTTCGGAATTTTGGGAGGAAGGAAGACAAGACTGTTGGGTAATAGGAGGAGAGGAGGCAGAGTCTGACTGGCTGCTGGACAATGTGCTGTAAGCGTTCTCTGACAGCCATTGCAAGACCTGTTCCTGGTTCTCGGGCCTACTAAGGTTTGTACCCTGCAGTTTAGTTAATGTGGCAAGCAACCCTGGCACTGTGGAGTGGCGCAATGCTTGCTGCCCCACAGGAGTAGGCACGGGACGCCCTGTGGCTTCACTGCTACCTTGCTCCCCAGAACCATTCCCCCGACCTCGCCCACGGCCTCGTCCACGTCCCTTTCCGGGAGCCTTGCGCATTTTGAATTCCTAGTTAGAAATTGGCACTGTATACCAGTAGTAAAAATTGTGGGTGCACGTAACCCCAATATATTCTTTGAATTCCCAGTCAGACACTGGCACTATATGGCAGTAGCAAGAAATGAGGGTATTTGTATTCCCAATATACTCTTTGAATTCCCAGTCAGACAATGGCACTGTATACCAGTAGTAAAAATTGTGGGTGCACGTAACCCCAATATATTCTTTGAATTCCCAGTCAGAAACTGGCACTATATGGCAGTAGCAAGAAATGAGGGTATTTGTATTCCCAATATACTCTTTGAATTCCCAGTCAGACAATGGCACTGTATACCAGTAGTAAAAATTGTGGGTGCACGTAACCCCAATATATTCTTTGAATTCCCAGTCAGACACTGGCACTATATGGCAGTAGCAAGAAATGAGGGTATTTGTATTCCCAATATACTCTTTGAATTCCCAGTCAGACAATGGCACTGTATACCAGTAGTAAAAATTGTGGGTGCACGTAACCCCAATATATTCTTTGAATTCCCAGTCAGAAACTGGCACTATATGGCAGTAGCAAGAAATGAGGGTATTTGTATTCCCAATATACTCTTTGAATTCCCAGTCAGACAATGGCACTGTATACCAGTAGTAAAAATTGTGGGTGCACGTAACCCCAATATATTCTTTGAATTCCCAGTCAGACACTGGCACTATATGGCAGTAGCAAGAAATGAGGGTATTTGTATTCCCAATATACTCTTTGAATTCCCAGTCAGACAATGGCACTGTATACCAGTAGTAAAAATTGTGGGTGCACGTAACCCCAATATATTCTTTGAATTCCCAGTCAGAAACTGGCACTATATGGCAGTAGCAAGAAATGAGGGTATTTGTATTCCCAATATACTCTTTGAATTCCCAGTCAGACAATGGCACTGTATACCAGTAGTAAAAATTGTGGGTGCACGTAACCCCAATATATTCTTTGAATTCCCAGTCAGACACTGGCACTATATGGCAGTAGCAAGAAATGAGGGTATTTGTATTCCCAATATACTCTTTGAATTCCCAGTCAGACAATGGCACTGTATACCAGTAGTAAAAATTGTGGGTGCACGTAACCCCAATATATTCTTTGAATTCCCAGTCAGAAACTGGCACTATATGGCAGTAGCAAGAAATGAGGGTATTTGTATTCCCAATATACTCTTTGAATTCCCAGTCAGACAATGGCACTGTATACCAGTAGTAAAAATTGTGGGTGCACGTAACCCCAATATATTCTTTGAATTCCCAGTCAGACACTGGCACTATATGGCAGTAGCAAGAAATGAGGGTATTTGTATTCCCAATATACTCTTTGAATTCCCAGTCAGACAATGGCACTGTATACCAGTAGTAAAAATTGTGGGTGCACGTAACCCCAATATATTCTTTGAATTCCCAGTCAGAAACTGGCACTATATGGCAGTAGCAAGAAATGAGGGTATTTATAACCCCAATATATTCTTTGAATTCCCAGTCAGACAATGGCACTGTATACCAGTAGTAAAAATTGTGGGTGCACGTAACCCCAATATATTCTTTGAATTACCAGTCAGAAACTGGCACTATATGGCAGTAGCAAGAAATGAGGGTATTTATAACCCCAATATATTCTTTGAATTCCCAGTCAGACAATGGCACTGTATACCAGTAGTAAAAATTGTGGGTGCACGTAACCCCAATATATTCTTTGAATTCCCAGTCAGAAACTGGCACTATATGGCAGTAGCAAGAAATGAGGGTATTTATAACCCCAATATATTCTTTGAATTCCCAGTCAGACAATGGCACTGTATACCAGTAGTAAAAATTGTGGGTGCACGTAACCCCAATATATTCTTTGAATTCCCAGTCAGAAACTGGCACTATATGGCAGTAGCAAGAAATGAGGGTATTTGTATTCCCAATATACTCTTTGAATTCCCAGTCAGACAATGGCACTGTATACCAGTAGTAAAAATTGTGGGTGCACGTAACCCCAATATATTCTTTGAATTCCCAGTCAGAAACTGGCACTATATGGCAGTAGCAAGAAATGAGGGTATTTGTATTCCCAATATACTCTTTGAATTCCCAGTCAGACAATGGCACTGTATACCAGTAGTAAAAATTGTGGGTGCACGTAACCCCAATATATTCTTTGAATTCCCAGTCAGACACTGGCACTATATGGCAGTAGCAAGAAATGAGGGTATTTGTATTCCCAATATACTCTTTGAATTCCCAGTCAGACAATGGCACTGTATACCAGTAGTAAAAATTGTGGGTGCACGTAACCCCAATATATTCTTTGAATTCCCAGTCAGAAACTGGCACTATATGGCAGTAGCAAGAAATGAGGGTATTTGTATTCCCAATATACTCTTTGAATTCCCAGTCAGACAATGGCACTGTATACCAGTAGTAAAAATTGTGGGTGCACGTAACCCCAATATATTCTTTGAATTCCCAGTCAGACACTGGCACTATATGGCAGTAGCAAGAAATGAGGGTATTTGTATTCCCAATATACTCTTTGAATTCCCAGTCAGACAATGGCACTGTATACCAGTAGTAAAAATTGTGGGTGCACGTAACCCCAATATATTCTTTGAATTCCCAGTCAGAAACTGGCACTATATGGCAGTAGCAAGAAATGAGGGTATTTGTATTCCCAATATACTCTTTGAATTCCCAGTCAGACAATGGCACTGTATACCAGTAGTAAAAATTGTGGGTGCACGTAACCCCAATATATTCTTTGAATTCCCAGTCAGACACTGGCACTATATGGCAGTAGCAAGAAATGAGGGTATTTGTATTCCCAATATACTCTTTGAATTCCCAGTCAGACAATGGCACTGTATACCAGTAGTAAAAATTGTGGGTGCACGTAACCCCAATATATTCTTTGAATTCCCAGTCAGAAACTGGCACTATATGGCAGTAGCAAGAAATGAGGGTATTTGTATTCCCAATATACTCTTTGAATTCCCAGTCAGACAATGGCACTGTATACCAGTAGTAAAAATTGTGGGTGCACGTAACCCCAATATATTCTTTGAATTCCCAGTCAGACACTGGCACTATATGGCAGTAGCAAGAAATGAGGGTATTTGTATTCCCAATATACTCTTTGAATTCCCAGTCAGACAATGGCACTGTATACCAGTAGTAAAAATTGTGGGTGCACGTAACCCCAATATATTCTTTGAATTACCAGTCAGAAACTGGCACTATATGGCAGTAGCAAGAAATGAGGGTATTTATAACCCCAATATATTCTTTGAATTCCCAGTCAGACAATGGCACTGTATACCAGTAGTAAAAATTGTGGGTGCACGTAACCCCAATATATTCTTTGAATTACCAGTCAGAAACTGGCACTATATGGCAGTAGCAAGAAATGAGGGTATTTATAACCCCAATATATTCTTTGAATTCCCAGTCAGACAATGGCACTGTATACCAGTAGTAAAAATTGTGGGTGCACGTAACCCCAATATATTCTTTGAATTCCCAGTCAGAAACTGGCACTATATGGCAGTAGCAAGAAATGAGGGTATTTATAACCCCAATATATTCTTTGAATTCCCAGTCAGACAATGGCACTGTATACCAGTAGTAAAAATTGTGGGTGCACGTAACCCCAATATATTCTTTGAATTCCCAGTCAGAAACTGGCACTATATGGCAGTAGCAAGAAATGAGGGTATTTGTATTCCCAATATACTCTTTGAATTCCCAGTCAGACAATGGCACTGTATACCAGTAGTAAAAATTGTGGGTGCACGTAACCCCAATATATTCTTTGAATTCCCAGTCAGACACTGGCACTATATGGCAGTAGCAAGAAATGAGGGTATTTGTATTCCCAATATACTCTTTGAATTCCCAGTCAGACAATGGCACTGTATACCAGTAGTAAAAATTGTGGGTGCACGTAACCCCAATATATTCTTTGAATTCCCAGTCAGAAACTGGCACTATATGGCAGTAGCAAGAAATGAGGGTATTTGTATTCCCAATATACTCTTTGAATTCCCAGTCAGACAATGGCACTGTATACCAGTAGTAAAAATTGTGGGTGCACGTAACCCCAATATATTCTTTGAATTCCCAGTCAGACACTGGCACTATATGGCAGTAGCAAGAAATGAGGGTATTTGTATTCCCAATATACTCTTTGAATTCCCAGTCAGACAATGGCACTGTATACCAGTAGTAAAAATTGTGGGTGCACGTAACCCCAATATATTCTTTGAATTCCCAGTCAGAAACTGGCACTATATGGCAGTAGCAAGAAATGAGGGTATTTATAACCCCAATATATTCTTTGAATTCCCAGTCAGACAATGGCACTGTATACCAGTAGTAAAAATTGTGGGTGCACGTAACCCCAATATATTCTTTGAATTCCCAGTCAGACACTGGCACTATATGGCAGTAGCAAGAAATGAGGGTATTTGTATTCCCAATATACTCTTTGAATTCCCAGTCAGACAATGGCACTGTATACCAGTAGTAAAAATTGTGGGTGCACGTAACCCCAATATATTCTTTGAATTCCCAGTCAGAAACTGGCACTATATGGCAGTAGCAAGAAATGAGGGTATTTGTATTCCCAATATACTCTTTGAATTCCCAGTCAGACAATGGCACTGTATACCAGTAGTAAAAATTGTGGGTGCACGTAACCCCAATATATTCTTTGAATTCCCAGTCAGACACTGGCACTATATGGCAGTAGCAAGAAATGAGGGTATTTGTATTCCCAATATATTCTTTGAATTCCCAGTCAGACAATGGCACTGTATACCAGTAGTAAAAATTGTGGGTGCACGTAACCCCAATATATTCTTTGAATTACCAGTCAGAAACTGGCACTATATGGCAGTAGCAAGAAATGAGGGTATTTGTATTCCCAATATATTCTTTGAATTCCCAGTCAGACAATGGCACTGTATACCAGTAGTAAAAATTGTGGGTGTATATAGCCCCAATTCTATTGCTAGGGGACTTGCAGGGTATTTCTGGGGTGAAGGTGGGGGGGCACACCGTTGGAACGGGTATCGGGGTATATATCGGGTATACGGGAATACACTGACAGTGTATTCCATTCAGGATCCTGGGAAAGCTGGGTTGCGGCGATTGAGCCCGTCAGTGCCACGTTACACTGACAAGCTTCTCCCTGGAATTTAGCTCTTACAAGAGCTGTTGGTTGTCTTCTCCTTCCTATCCTAGCCTGTCCCTGCCTACCCAGAATCTAAGCCCTAGCTAGCTGGACGGAAACCTCCGTCCTCGGTGAATTGCAAGCTCAGAATGACGCGAAGCTGGGCGTCGCTGTTCTTTTAAATTAGAGGTCACATGTTTTCGGCAGCCAATGGGTTTTGCCTACTTTTTTCAACGTCACCGGTGTCGTAGTTCCTGTCCCACCTACCCAGCGCTGTTATTGGAGCAAAAAAGGCGCCAGGGAAGGTGGGAGGGGAATCGAGTAATGGCGCACTTTACCACGCGGTGTTCGATTCGATTCGAACATGCCGAACAGCCTAATATCCGATCGAACATGAGTTCGATAGAACACTGTTCGCTCATCTCTAATAAACATCATATATCAACATATATATCTTTATATCTATATGTATGAATATATATGTGTACTATACATTACTTGTGATGACAAATTGCAACACGACTTTGAAATATAATGTGATTATTAATTACCATTCTATAGACAATCACAATATTTATTCTTTAGTTAGAACTTTTCACCAATTATACTAAACATATGTTCCTATATGATTATGTTATCATACTTATCATACATTTTCTAAAGTTTAGTCACTTTATTTACCTTTTTAATAAGAAATAATTTTATTTTAAACATTCATTTATTAATTATCATTGTGTTCCTTATCTGAGACACAATATTAACCCTTTATTCATAAAACGTATGTGCCTAAAGTTTCCTCTTAACACCTCGTCTCTTCACAGACTCCTGTGACCTTTTTCACCTTTCAGATACCTCCAATACCAAGAATAGAGACAAGACTTAACATACTTGACTGTCTTTAACTTAACTGTATATATTCTTGTGTACTGGCTGTATGTGAATACCATATATATGAAATAAGTATATAAAACATAAACATTTCAAAATATGTCACATCCTATAATCAGAAGTTTAAAGAATAAACCAGAGACTATCTCTCTTGATATCCCATATCCTTTGATGATATTATACTTCTCCTTTCATGAAGATGATTAGCTTATCTTATTTGCATATAAGACACTTATGTTTTCCCAATGTTTGTTTTCCCAATGTTTGTTTTCCCAATGTTTGTAGATGTTGATGTGTGTAAGTGTATGCAAGTGTGTGCATACATGTAAGAATACATAATCAATAATAATACAATAAAACAATAATACAATACTGGCTATAGCTAACTAGATTTTCCCACCATAACTAATATATTTATTATCCCATGATCCAATTACCCCAATAAACCTTTATTATTTGTCAGGTTTGAACAAATATATTGAAGATTATCTGTATCTTCTCAAAAGCTACTTTTTCCTACAGAATGTTCACCTAAAATAACCTTGCTTTGTAGTGCAGCTGTCACCTTTTCTCTCAGCTCATGTGACTTAAACACTTGGTTTTCCTGTAGGTATAAACATATGAGGTTCCTTTCAATGGATTTCACATATATTTGCTAATTTCCCAATTTAATATAGAGGATCATATAAGATAAAAAATAGAAAGAAATAGAAAAAGAAAATAGAAATAGAAAATAGAAAGAAATAGAAAATAAAAAGAAAATAGACGTCTCTTTGTTGGATATATTTTCCTTTTTTCCTTGTTGGATGCATCCTGATTTTCTTAGGCCTATTTGTGATGTCACAGATCTGTTGTATACACCAGTGGACACATAACACACATAACACTTATACTGACCAGCCCATCAGGGTCACAGGTCACAATGTGTTGCTGTCAATCAACTGACCACATGAACGAACACTTATTCTCACAGTAAGTAAGAGCTCCATGCCTAGTTGCATGCCTTTAAACAAAATGGATTATAACTTGAAAATCCTAAAAATATGGACTTTACATGAAACTATTGAAAAACATGCTTAAGGTAAGTTATAACTTCTATCACTTTATCATGCATTGTTATTAGTCACACCATGTGAAATTAGTTTACTCATTAATAGTTAGACACTCCATGCATTCTTTTGGCTATAAGGAAAGAATGATGAATGAATGAATGGACATCACTGATTGAACTGATCCATTTTCCATGTATGACATTTCTGATCTGAAAAATAGATAAACTTTAGCAAAAACCAAATTAATACAATATTGATTTTAACCAATGGAAAGTTTAATAACTTTATGGATTCCTAATACTATTTGATCATATTCATATATTGTACATATATTCATATACATGTCATATATTCATATATTGTATATAACATGTTCCTCCTCTCCCTGCTTCCAGAGAGTGGGCTATGACAAAAAGTCTTCACCACACATCAGGCTCTCCTCCTGTGTGTAAACATATATTATGATTATGATCCATAGTATTATTCACAATAGCATAATTAGGATTATTTATAAACATCATCACATAATCATGTGGATTATACCTGATCATTGGACTTCTCATATAAAAGGGATTTCTCTTTATATAGCCAAATAGTACGTAAGTAAATCTCAATAGACAGTCATTCCTTCAGAGATACTTTTAAATTCGACCCCTGACCTCCTTTCAATCACATCCCACAATAACTCCACCAGGTCATTAGAGAATGCCAAGCTTGCCCTTTTCCTAAAAATATTAGGTAGCTCAAATTCCTCTTGGTTACTGGGAAGATCTGACATTTTGGAGACAACTGGTACATTCCCAGATACATTCTTTTGCAGATACTCAATAGATTTGGCTGGCTGCAATTCTTTAATTTCAGTTAATAATGGAATTTCAATTTGTGGATTTTCTTGCATGGCATATGGTTTATATGCAACATGTAATTTCCTACGTTTCTCATAGATTTTGTCACTTTCCCTCCTATAAATAGGGGACACTTTAACATGATTTGACAGATGTCTCTTAATAGGCTTTGCTTTTTGCTTTGGACATACTCGATTTACATTTGACATATGTTTCTGATGTCTTCTGGCCATGTCCAATAAACTAGCAGCTTCAAATAAAGTCTTCTTATCTGACGCACTGGCAAGGGTGACTGCATCCAAGAATTTGAACTTTTTAACAAAACTTTTCACCATAGATGAAGAGTTCACCTTTTGAATGACAGTTTTGTATGTTCTCTCAAATTTAGACATGAATGCATATGTACATTCTTTTCTGCCAATCTTTATCTCATTCAGTATATCAGGTGTTGGCATGCTGTCACCTCTAGTGCACCAGATTAGTTTCTTTAATCTCTCCACATCACTGTCTTTTAACCAATCATTTGACTCGTTATCATAAGACATTTTTGCAGACAAACGTTCTGTAAAATCAATAGGAAGCCATAATTTAAACAGTTTATTTCTCTGTTCAATATTTAGATCAAATTTCTCTGCATGGCTTTCAAAAATTTCTGAGTTTCTACACACATGGATCTTTACATCATATGTGGGAATGGCTTTACTCAGACTGATCAAATATTCCTGAGATTTTAATTTCAATTTAGTTTCTTGTATCATTTGTTCCTCACCATCTATGGCCATTACTGCCACATGGTGCTCTTTATCAACATATTGAGATTTCTCATCTGTCTGAACAGATTTATGCATACTATTACTTAATTTCTTTTCTGTTACCATGTCATTAAAAATCTTTACCAAAGAAGCAATATTCCTAAATACCTGCTTCTCTTTTGTAGAACAAATTCTATTTTCAATCTTAGAATTTGCCTGTTCACATTGTGTATACAAATCTTGCCATATACTCGCTAAATTGTCACTAGACACAATTTTAAACTCAACGTTACACTTTTTAGACAATGACTCTAATTTTTCCATACTTTAAAAGTAAAATCTTTACTCACCACTGTAGAAAGCTTCACCTTTAGCTTGTCCTTGGAACAGTTGGTCCCTGTCATCAGAACTTCTCAGTACGTCTGGCACTTGTGGTCCTTCTGTGTTTCCTCACTGGCTTTCCTCACACAGGCTTCCGTATCATATAACACGTGCAACAGTCATCTGTATCTCACCAATATAGGTTTCTTTTCGAAGTCTTCCTGAATCTTGCAATTCATACAACTTGCAAAATACACCTCTCTTCCCCCTTAATTGCAAGTGAACGGAACAAGAAAAATAGGAAAAAAACGACCGTGCTTGGCTCGCCACTGTTAAATAGCCATGAATTAACGGAGGAAGGCTGGCTCGCCACTGTTAAATATCTTGTATTTGCCGGTGAGACTTGTGTCCACTGTTAAATATCCGGACCTGGCCTTGTCCACGATAGGAAGAAGTCAGCTTGTTATAAATCAGTGTAGAGGTTTATTAATATCTTGAAGGAAAACACAGGAACAGGGAAAATGTCCAAATAACACAAATATCAGTCAATTGTCAATAGCTTACATCTTCAGAGAAGTTAAATCATCTGGATATCTTGTAGTTACAGCTTGGTTCATGCTTGTCATCTGGTTGGTGGACTTGGGATATTCACGACATCTTGTCCAGGATGACAGAGAGGGATGGCAGACAGACCTGCCATAGATTCCCCATGGATCCCCCTCATGGATGACGACCACGACGTGTGTGTCTGTCACTCATTTATATTCATGAGAGTGGGTGTTACCTTCCATGTTACAGCTATGTAGGGAGATTTCTAAAATGGTGTACTCTAACCGCACCCATGTACCCAAAATACAACAGATATGATGTCAGTAGAGTGTTAACCCCATGTCTGCTAGAGAATATTGTAAATATATAATATTTAACACGCACACAGCGGTCAGACGTTTGATGTAGTTGATGATGAGGTTTGTGCACGTCAGGAGGAATTTTGGGCCACTCCTCTTTGCAGTTCATCTCTAAGTCATCAAGATTTTGAGGCTGTTTTTTGGCAACTCGGAGCTTCAGCTCCCTCCATAAGTTTTCTATGGGATTAAGGTCTGGGGACTGGCTGGGCTACTGCATGACCATAATGTGCTTCTTTTTGAGCCACTCCTTTGTTGCCTTGGCTGTATGTTTTGGGTCATTGTCCCGCTGGAAGACCCATCCACAACCCATTTTTAATGTCCTGGCAGAGGGAAGGAGGTTGTCACTCAGGATTTACAGTATATGGCTCCATCCATTCTCCTATTGATGTGGTGAAGTAGTCCTGTGCCCTTAGCAGAGAAACACCCCCAAAACATCATGTTTCCACCTCCATGCTTGACAGTGGGGACAGTGTTCTTTGGGTCATAGGCAGGATTTCTTTTCCTCCAAACACCGTGAGTTGAGTTAATGCCAAAGAGCTCAATTTTTGTCTCATCTTAGGATAAACCTGTGGTTATTTCAGGTTGGTACAGGCTGGTAAATCCAGCGCGCAGGCAGACTGAGTCTCATGTTAGATCATACATTGCTATATCTAACCCTAATTTAAATTAGTAAATTCTAATGAGGAGACAATGATAATCTCAATGGATCTCAAAATCACCATACATAGAAAGTGACCATATCTTCCTGGTGACATCACTAACACCTGGAAGCAATGTTGTGCGGATAGCTTCTTCATTGTAGTGACTCAGACAAATTGAATGAAACACAAAAATGAGTCAGCCCTACGCTGTCATACATTCAGCACATGTAACATTATACTTCAGCAGTTCCGGAACATCTATTATTCCCTGACAGGGGCTGCATGACATAGTAATGAATGGCCGCTGATCTTTCCATAGTGAGGTAATACTGTCTCTCTGCTAATCACAGACATGTTCTAACTGCAGTAATTTAAGGTGAATTTCGGAGGTCCATTATTAACCCTGGCCTAGATAGTGGGGAAGATATCACAGAGGAGACCACCTGGGAAAAATACCAGAAAGAGAATGACACAATAAATGAAACAGAGAAAACTACCTTAGGGAGCGTTCACACTACCGTCAGTGTCCGACAGGCAGTGTCCGCTGCTAATGTCCGTTCAAAATCTTGCATGGACAATAGGAGCGGACACTAGCTGTGTCCGTGACATTTTTCATTTATTGAAATGGCGATCGGGTGTGTTGTTTTGCACTCCATGCCTGTCCTTCACTGTCTGTTCCTAAAGCTGTCCGACTTTTCAAGCGGACAGAAAAACCCGACATGTAGGTTTTTCTGTCTGCTTGAAAAGTCGTACATCTTTAGGAACAGACAGTTAAGGACAGGCACGGAGTGCAAAACAACACACCCGATCGCCATTTCAATAAATGAAAAATGTCACGGACACAGCTAGTGACTGCTGCTAATGTCCGTGCAAGATTTTGAACGGACATTAGCAGCGGACACTACCTGTCGGACACTGACGGTAGTGTGAACGCTCCCTTACAAACCAGACATGTCAATAGCCAAAAGAGATGTATGTCTGGTGCAGTCCTCCAGCTTACAAAATGTTTCACTCCTTTGTTCCTTGATATAGGACTCACATGAAGGACTGCTTGAGGTTGGGAAATCTGTGTACAAATCTGGTAGCCTGTGGAGACTTGTTTTAGCAGGGTTCTTAACTTGTAGGGTGCAGATCTGAGATATGATAGGATTGGTTTAAAAACAGAATATATTTTTGAGAATAGTCATTGCCAACTGCAGACCAGAGGGCGAGTGTGTGAAATGGTGTCATATGGAGGTAAAGCCAAACCCTCAGATGTTTTTGGTAATGGTATTTGTCTTTCACAGGAATTCTCCCCATCCTGGGTTGATTATATGGGCATGGCAATCCCTTTGTAGTACAGTACATAAGTCTGCACCATCTATACAGAATCCAGTGTATTTGAAGAGGTACACTGAGAAACACTTGGCAAGGAATTGATACGCTGTTTTACCAACATGTGCAAATGGAGCAAATGAACATGAACATAAGAATGTTAGTTTGGGTCTATAGGACCTTCTGAGTGAACATGTTACATGGCTCCTCTTCCGTTTTTATCTATACAGGCATGTTATACACGTGTAGAGGAATTACTTGACAGGCAGAAATCAATGTTATTCCTACATGGCTGGAATGAGATTGTGATATTAGGTGTATTAGGTGGGTATTCTAATTCAGGTGTACATCCAACGTGTTTGACTAAGTTCTTTGTTAGATTTGTAAACCTCTGTATTTTCATTGGACAGCAACAACTTATCTGCATGGATTGTTAATAAGAAAAGTAAAGGCAAGGCTTGTCTCGTGTAGTTGTCCTGCTGTATTCCAGGGGCTGCTCCTCATAGCTCAGTAATCTGCTCTTTAACACCCTTACATAACATGTAGAGATGTTTCATACAAACCCGATTACTGCCATTCAGCTCAGCCACATACATAAGGGTCTCTTTGTTATGGAATCCTAGATGGGTGACAGAATACTGATCAAAGTACAATGCCAAAAAATTACACAATATTTTTCATGCGCACCGAATTAGCAATTTATAACTCATAATCTTTTGATCAGCTCCTGTGCTGTACTGAGAATACACGAGATGCAGTATTACTACTCAGTGTTTCTAACATAATCACTCTTAATCGGTACTGACTAGTGGCCTATTACATATCCTGGATCTAACCGGGCACGTGTCATGAAGTGAGAACTATGCTACATTTCCATAGCACCTTTCATGCACCAATTATTAACTTCTATTTGTATGTTAAAGTCAGGGGCATAGCAAGTAACCACAGGACCCCATAGCAAAATTTGTAATGGGCCCAAATCTACCATAACCACCTTAAGCCCAGGACATGGAAAGTGCACAATTATTTGGGTTTTCTTTACTACCAAGGATAATGCTCATAGTGATTTTACAGCACAGGAATAATACACACAATGATGTCACAGTACAGGGATATTATACAGAGTGATGTCACTGTACAGGAATAATGCACACAGACATACCACAATACCAGGATAATGAACACAATGATGTCACAGCACAGGGATAATACCCACGATGACATTATTGAACAGAATTAATGCACATAACAGCATATGACAAAAATAATTATAATGATGCCACATGCAGGTATTATGATATTAGGAATACTGTATACAATGGTATCACAGCACAGGAATAATGCACACAATGAAGTTACAATACAGGGATAATATACACAGTGGTGTCACAGTACAAGGATAATGCACACTGTGATGTCACAGTATCAGGATATTACATACAGTGATGTTACAGTGCAGGGATAATGCCCACTTATGACATTTTGCACAGGGATAATGTACATGCAAAATCACAGCACATGACAAAAATAATTATAATGATGTGACATGCAGGCAGGGCCGGCGTCAGTGCATGGCATAGTCGGGCAAGTGCCGGGGCCCACACAGCCTCTGGGGGCCCCCCGGCACTTGCCTGTCCCGATTTCAGCTCATCGGCGTCTGACGGACGCCGATGAGCTGAATACATAGGCGATTAAAGCAGGAGCTGTGGGCTCAGCTCCTGCTTTAAAGCTGCGGCCCGGCTTGCGTGTGTAGGTGTGATGTGATGACGTCATCGCGCCTACAACTATGTGAATGGAGTGAGAGAGCGGAGAGAGGAGCGGTGGGGGAGCGATGGAAGGTGAGTGTAAGTGTTTGTTTTGTATTAAATATTAAGGTGGAACATAATGAAGGGGGCCCATGAAACTGGGGGGCAAATGAAGGGGAGGGGGGGAACGGCATGACACTGGGGAAGATGAAGGGGGTGGGGAGAGAACGGCATGAAACTGGGGACAGAGATGGAGGGGGCCCAATGAAACTGGGGGGCCAATGAAGGGGAGGAGGGGAATGGCATGACACTGGGGAAGAGGAAGGGGGTGGAGAGAGAACGGCATAAAACTGGGGCAGAGATGGAGGGGGCCCAATGAAACTGGGGGGCAAATGAAGGGGAGGGGGGGAACAGCATGACACTGGGGCAGATGGGGAGGTGGAACAGCATGACACTGGGGCAGAGACAGGGGACATGAAACTGTGGGCAGATGAAGGGGGAGAACGTGATGAAACTGGGGACAGAGATGGACGGGGGGACATGAAACTGGGGCAGAGGAAGGGTGTATATGAAACTGGGGGAGAGATGGAGGGGGGGCATATAATTTACGGGTGACTGTAGGAGGATTATACTGTGTGGGAGCACATGACAAATGAATGAGAATGGGCGGAGTCAACATAAAAGTGGGTGGAGCCAAATTGCCGTGGTGCGCAGAGCGTGCCGCACATTTTGCCCCTCTTTCTACACTTTAAAAATTGGGAGGTATGGCGTTGGTGACGCCACACTCCTGCGTGACGTCACTCGCTTCATCTGCGACGCACAGTGTCTCGACTCCCCCGCCTCCTTTACAAGGGGGCCCACTGAGGCTCTGTCGCCCAAGGGCCCATAAAAACCTGGAGCCGGCCCTGCATGCAGGCATTATAATGTCCCAGTAAAGAAATGGATGTGCATTAAATGGGTTGTACAACTACAGAAAGTTTGAAGGATAGAAGGTAACTTTATGACCGGTGGATTTTTTTTTTTGCCCCCAGTTTTGATTGGAATGAGTTGCACAGTCCGACTAGCTTCTTCCATCGATGGGATGCAGATGTAAATGGCTGTTAAATTACAACTCCTAAGAAATTAAACTTTTCCAACAAATATCTACCACCTGGCATCATTTGTCATTCAAAGGGTCCATTCAAATTCATCACCATTCTCCTCTGTGTGAATGCACCCTTATGGTTCACAAAAAGGCACCAGTGGGCTGTAGAAAAGAGGTCTAAAATCTCAAGTGTAAGACCAGATAAAGACAAACACAATCATCGGTGACGCCAGTCTTTTCTCCATAGTAGCTATTTATTCACAAAGACTGCTAACAAAGCTATTCAAGTTAAGGATCCAACAATGATGGAGCTATCTGGACAATAGATGACTGATAAGGGGAATGGGTCTTAAATCCAGGCTATGTAGATTTTTCTAGACTTCTCTTTCAAATGACAAAACTAAAAATATACTAATACAATACATAGATTTTCACACTTTATTCAGTGTAACTCAGGGAGTCAGTCACTTGGACATATTGCTAGAGCTGAATACCAATAGTCATCCTTTCTTCAATGAGACCACACTAGTGGCTGATATTATATTAAGAGGAAATATTTACAGGTACCTTCCTTTTATTTCCTCTGTAGCTCTATGATACTTACTAAACTTCGCAGGCTTGGCTTTGTGGTTGGGACCCATACTAGGTCTTGAAATCTAGTTGTAGGATTGTCCAGTTGCCCCACATTATTGGCTCCATCTTTTGGGATGGTTGATGATATACTTAGGGGCTCAGATTCATTCTATTACACTTCACAGAAGAAATAAAGTCCAAATGAACTTACTTCACATGAAATATATCAATCTATCCCCATATTTCAGTAAGCCATTTGATGTGGGGAGGTCAGCACTAGTGCCAGTATTGTACTGTATCAACTGTTTTACCAGAAAATGCAGAGACTTTACCTAAAATGGATAACAAATTGTTCACTGCCGAAATATTGAAATTTTTTTTGATTTTTTTTTTTTTTTTTTAATTTCATGCAGGAAACCCTATAAATGAATGAATATTAACTAATAATCTCAGAGTCTTCTCATTGCATAGAGTGACTGGTGCAGACTCACTAAACAAAGTATGTATTTTTATTGTATTCGTTATAATTTGTATCCTGTCTGCCCATCCATTATCAGTAACACACTTGGTACCAGACTATTCCTAATCTACCCTTTACATACATTCATATGTTTTCCATTCTGTGTGATAAGCTATGTATGCCTTAACTTTCAAAAAGATCTTCTTTATGTGCTAGGCGTGTTAGAGATCAAAGGATCACAGGGCAAAAGTGACATGGACGCACAAATACACTCTGCAAGTGTAAGGAACACGTATATTATACACAAATACAGACTCTCAGCTGTAAATTCACCGAATATTGTATTTACACTCTGCGTCATATATGCAGAGGAGGCTTCAATCAGGCCATGGAAAACAAACTGGTCATACAAAGCAGGTTTCGTATAATAGTGATTCTTCTATTATTGTATTTTGCTGCAGTGTTATATACTTGTTATAAATTATTGCGGCCATTGCTATTTGCATATCTATTTATGTCATTCTCTATAAATCCCCTGAAGTAGAATGATGATGTACAGGATCTGCACTTCACCGAGCAATCCTGTGACTTGTGGTTGTAGGGGCAGAGTACAGAACATGCTGTAGGTGTAGTTAGTAATAGTTCAGCAGACACCCTATATAATGTTTACTACAAACACTGTTTTATCTCCTGCCATACTTTTCATGCAAGTGGGCATGTATTTTGATTTATAAAGCCCACATGACTATGGGCACAACATAAGGATCCTATGGAAATTACGGCAGATTTCAAGTCCATGACCCCAACACATTGTAACAATAGTTACAGTGTAAGGAGGCGTTCGCACTAGCGTCTGCTCAGGGGTTTTCATCCTAATCAACGGAGAAACTGGATAGGGGACGGCTTTCCAGTGATCAGTTTTAGAACCCATTTATTCAAATGGGTTTTTAAAGCGAACCGCCAGTATCCGTATGCAGCTTCTCTGCGGGGAAACCGTTTTTTTTGGACGAACACAAAGTCCTGCATGTCAGACTTTGTGTCCGTCCAAAAAAAAACTGTTTCCCTGCGGAAAGGCTGCATACGGACATTGGCGGTTTGCTTTAAAAACCCATTTGAATGAATGGGTTCTAAAATTGACTGCCAGTAAGTTGTCCCCTATCCATTTTCTCTGGGGATTAGGAAGGAAACCCTTGGGCAAACAGCAGAAGATAGATCTGCATCTTCCTCTCTGTTCTTCTAGTTTGTTGGAAGACCAGAAGAATGGAAAAACAGACAAAAACGTATCCCAATGTTGACGGACACAAACTGAGCGTGATGGACCTCTTTGACTGTAATTGTGTTACGTAACTAGGCCGGAGATTTCTGATAGATCTGCAGATGCCATGTTCACACTAACGCCGAGTGCCTGTTATTTTGGTGCATCAGAGGACAAGACCAATGGGAAAACGGATCATGGACTTGAATGGAGCCCAATGGACCCCACGGATTATAATGGGGTCGGTCTAGTGCCTGTTCTTTTTAACTAAAACTGCTGGATGAAGAAGTTACGTGGAACATTTTGGTCGGGCGATTATAGCGATATATTGTCTGTTTTCCCTTGGGCTCTGTTTATAGTGTTATATTTGTTATCGCTTTTTCCTTTTTTTTTCCTGTTCTTTTACAGATTACCAAAGTGAAAGCTGATTTGAAGGCAGTATTAGCCCAAGACATGTTGTTCCTGAAGTCTGTACTAACACATGCTCTCCTCACTGACAGCAGTAGATACAGTGTATATCAGTCATATATGTATATAATTTGTTCTCACTGACATCACTGGATATATCAGTCATATATATGTGTATACTTTGCACTACTGCTAGCTATTCAGCTGTCGTGTGAGTGGCGCCCTCTAGCGGCAGACACCGCGGTCACCACTAGTAGCGGCTCCTCAGCACGGTGACAATAATGAATGGACGTTCGTGTCTGGAGTTTGGCCCCGCCCAGTGTGACGTCGGCGCCACCAGCTGCAGAGCATATAAGAAGTTGTGCAGAGCGGGATCGAGCAATCTGGGGACTCGGAGCAGTGAGGAGGACTAGTGGCTCTTACCTGGGATCTGTATACTCTGTATACTCTGCACTGTACACTAGAGGGAAGGATTATTACTGACCGCGGCCATGAAGTCACCTAAAGTGCAGAGCTCCAGCAGGAGAGGTGAGTGCGGGGCTGCACGTACAGCTGATGCTCCCTGCTGGGGGCTGCAGGTCAATGTGCGGCACTTGTCACGTCTGCTCTAGAGGGGGCGCTGCCTATTGGCATCCTATGGCACCTGCTATTCTAGTACACCGGGCATCCCCCGGGCCCCATAGGTGGGAGCTGCTTGGGGTCCTATTGGGATTCTAAATAGATTGGATTAGATGATGGTCCCAATGGCAGCAGTGCCTGTCAGGGTGAAGTCTAACCCCAAGCAGGTGACTGTGCCTATGTATACTAGTGGATGTCTATTAGCGTAACCTTTAGACTTTGTAGTCTCAAACTTTGTCAGATCCATCTCTGTGGTGCTTGGTTTGCATTAGATTTGGGACATCTTGCATCAAGTTACACGTGTTCCCCCCTCTGATGCCAAATCCTTTTCTAATGACTTCACACCATGACTTTGTGCCAGTAATAAATCTAGAGCTTTTAAGACTCCATAAACTCATGCCCCTTCTAGTCTCCTAGGAAAAGCGTCTACTAAGTTGTCTACCAGCCATGGATTCTCTTTAGTATGATTCTTTACATTTTTCTAACCTGACCCAAAAAGTGAGCGCAAAATTCAGGTGCAAGCACATTATAACCCTGGGCCAGTATGTTCCTCTATTCCTGCAGCCTTGTGTCCCCCAACCACATCTAGAGCTGAGGACTGTCATGTACTAGTGGCATTATTGTCACCTTTCATGACATATCTATTTTCTTTCCCTATAATGCACTATTGTTGTTTTTGTGTAGACTCTACAATAGGGCTGATACAGGACCCACACATCATTACGTTGTGAGAGAAAATGCCCTACAATTGGCATGTCATGGGGAATGCACCCATTCACTTAAACAGATGTTGTCAGAAGAGCTGACATGTCATCTTTAAGATAGAAAAGGCTGGGGACCTTTGGTGCTTGCCCCTTTAACCTTACCCCAGCGGTCTCTTCAGGTTCCCTGCTCCTGCCTATAAAGACTCATTCAGCATTACTTTTGTATCAGACTATGCAGCGGTGACCTCTGATATGTTGGGTACATGCACACCCTTAACAAATGGTCCGGGCTCTGTATTGACTAGGAGTTGTGTAGCTTTAACCTGTTCATTGAATGCAGAGCTCCGCCGCTTCTGTCTCCGCAGATGTGTCATTGACTGAGTCTTGAGCTCCTGAATGAAAGGGCTTCCCATAAAGTGGAGAGTTGTGTTTTGCTAAAGAGGCTTTCTCTGCCTTTTGTTTCCAGCCTTCTGCTAATTCTCTATTATGAGGAGTACCCACAGTGGAAGAGATCTCTGGTGCTGCCAAGTCCCCACACAAGTTATTTGCCAGCCCGATGACTGTTTCAGGGCCAGAAAGGAGAAAGTCTTGAAAACGAATCAGTCTTAAAATGATATGAGCGCAGCCTGCAGCATTACTGAAGCCTGTAATAGCCTGTGACTCATCTGGGGGTTTGCTGGGTTTCCTGTTCAGAGGTTTGCTATAAACTGGGTATTTTGACTGTCTAGATATGACCGTAACTAATTGCCAAGGATATAGATATAGTAACAGTAATATCATCTTTGGGGGACTTCTCAGGCGCCCACTCAGAATTGACATGACAATGGGGAATTTAAGACTGGCTATTCTTGCACCATTCATAATACATTACCCAACAGGGACAAGACTTTAGAGTCACAAAGATGTTCTGCTCGCATGTGAGTGTGTCTGACTTCGAATCCATGCTAGTCAGGAGCTGGTGTAGATTATATTTGCGTTATAGTAAATTTGACACCATGGTATTCCTAGATTGTATAGATTCCTGCCCCATTCCCACACATGGATTTTTTTTTTTTTTTTAAAAAGCGCAAGTTGCGGTATACTTTGGGCCACTCTTTAGCAGCCTGGGTAGTAATCTGGACATTTAAAGGGTACATTAGTTTTTCACGGTAAGTTGAAATATCTGCAGTATCTTGCTGGCCAGTCTGTTCTGACTGTCAGTGGTCTGAATTGTGGGATTGTAGGGGAAGGAATCCTCAATAAAATGCAGGCAACCAGTGCTGGTCCAGTGAATGCAACGTTATTGAAGCTTTAACCCTATGCATTTTGGGACAAGCCCTTTAAGTGTATAAAGCAGCACCTTCTATAACTGGATAAGCCTTTATACATTGTTGATATCAGTTTTTATACTGCTAATAGTCCCATTATAGCTGCAGCACATTTTGCATTTCTCTCTCAGGCTAGGGGTATGTACAATAAAGATCAGCTTCCCCTCCCCTTATTAATTACTACTGGCTTCGCATGTAAATCTGCCAGGAGTAACTGTAAATTAGCAAATAAATGGCTGACAAAATCCCAAGTTAACATAATATAGGAGTTCCAGGGACTCTGGACTGCAGACAGGACCTGATGAAGCCAAACAGATCCATGACAAAGAGAAATCTGAGCACGGTCAAGAAAGCTGCTTGTTTGACCAACATCCCTTTTGTAATAACACAAGCAGCCAAATTAGATGCATGTACACTAGTAGACTTTTCTTACACTCTAAGCCTTGAGATGTAGGCAGGGAATGGTGTGGCAGACTTGTGACTTCTTTGAGGAAAATCTGCCCCTCCCATATCCATTCAATTTAAAGAAAATGGAACCCTCCCCCCACCATCATGTTTCATAGTGGTATCGAAGCATGAAGGCTTCCTAGTAACAGGGAGTGAACAGTGGCAGGAATTTATACAGGTTTTTCATGCAGAAATAAATTTTATTTAAAGTATATTAACTCCCCCCCCCCCCCCCCCCCAGAATTGTACACTGTATTAAATAAGAACAAGTTGTTTGAAAAGATAGTGAACATTTATTGGTGAAGATGCTCTTGCACCTTAACAAAAGAAAATAAGGCCAGTAATTCATATGTACTTGATGTAATTGTCCAGCATGTTTTGCAATAAGTTGGTTTCTTACCGTTGCTCTACTTTTCAGGAACCTTTATTGAAGATGATGATCTCAATGAGGTGTTGTGTGAATTTGATGCTGTCTTAGAAGACTTTTCATCTCCTTTCAACAAGAGGCGTTTCCGATACGATGAACATCTGCAGACCATGAAGAGAAGGAGTAGCACCAGCATCAGTGACAGTGGTATCAGCGACTCAGAAAGTAAGCCCTGCGACCCCCAAGAGTACAGTTTCAACATTACGCTGGTCATTGGACCTTCTGGGTCACAATGTGACCTGATTCTATGCAGCTTGCATCATGGTCTTGTTTTATAGCCACTGACTGAAAGTTTGATAAACTCTTGAAGTGGCAGAAACCATTGTATATCATTATGGTGTGAATCATTTGGATACCAGATCACAGACCCTTCCATGGTAATCTTCTGGTGTGTAAATGGGGTATCAGAATGCAATGACATGGAAATATTCCTTTAAATTTTATTTAGTATTAGAGATGAGCGAACACTAAAATGTTCGAGGTTCGAAATTCGATTCGAACAGCCGCTCACTGTTCGAGTGTTCGAATGGGTTTTCGAACCCCATTATAGTCTATGGGGAACATAAACTCGTTAAGGGGGAAACCCAAATTCGTGTCTGGAGGGTCACCAAGTCCACTATGACACCCCAGGAAATGATACCAACACCCTGGAATGACACTGGGACAGCAGGGGAAGCATGTCTGGGGGCATAAAAGTCACTTTATTTCATGGAAATCCCTGTCAGTTTGCGATTTTCGCAAGCTAACTTTTCCCCATAGAAATGCATTGGCCAGTGCTGATTGGCCAGAGTACGGAACTCGACCAATCAGCGCTGGCTCTGCTGGAGGAGGCGGAGTCTAAGATCACTCCACACCAGTCTCCATTCAGGTCCGACCTTAGACTCCGCCTCCTCCGGCAGAGCCAGCGCTGATTGGCCGAAGGCTGGCCAATGCATTCCTATGCGAATGCAGAGACTTAGCAGTGCTGAGTCAGTTTTGCTCAACTACACATCTGATGCACACTCGGCACTGCTACATCAGATGTAGCAATCTGATGTAGCAGAGCCGAGGGTGCATCAGAACCCCTGTGCAAACTCAGTTCACGCTAATAGAATGCATTGGCCAGCGCTGATTGGCCAATGCATTCTATTAGCCCGATGAAGTAGAGCTGAATCTGTGTGCTAAGCACACACATTCAGCACTGCTTCATCACGCCAATACAATGCATTAGCCAGTGCTGATTGGCCAGAGTACGGAATTCGGCCAATCAGCGCTGGCTCTGCTGGAGGAGGCGGAGTCTAAGGTCGGACCTGAATGGAGACTGGTGTGGAGCGATCTTAGACTCCGCCTCCTCCAGCAGAGCCAGTGCTGATTGGTCGAGTTCCGTACTCTGGCCAATCAGCGCTGGCCAATGCATTCTATTAGCCCGATGAAGTAGAGCTGAATGTGTGTGCTAAGCACACACATTCAGCTCTACTTCATCGGGCTAATAGAATGCATTGGCCAGCGCTGAATTCCGTACTCTGGCCAATCAGTGCTGGCCAATGCATTCTATTAGCTTGATGAAGCAGAGTGTGCACAAGGGTTCAAGCGCACCCTCGGCTCTGATGTAGCAGAGCCGAGGGTGCACAAGGGTTCAAGTGCACCCTCGGCTCTCCTACATCAGAGCCGAGGGTGCGCTTGAACCCTTGTGCAGCCTCGGCTCTGCTACATCAGAGCCGAGGGTGCGCTTGAACCCTTGTGCACACTCTGCTTCATCAAGCTAATAGAATGCATTGGCCAGCACTGATTGGCCAGAGTACGGAATTCGGCCAATCAGCACTGGCCAATGCATCCCTATGGGAAAAAGTTTATCTCACAAAAATCATAATTACACACCCGATAGAGCCCCAAAAAGTTATTTTTAATAACATTCCCCCCTAAATAAAGGTTATCCCTAGCTATCCCTGCCTGTACAGCTATCCCTGTCTCATAGTCACAAAGTTCACATTCTCATATGACCCGGATTTGAAATCCACTATTCGTCTAAAATGGAGGTCACCTGATTTCGGCAGCCAATGACTTTTTCCAATTTTTTTCAATGCCCCCAGTGTCGTAGTTCCTGTCCCACCTCCCCTGCGCTGTTATTGGTGCAAAAAAGGCGCCAGGGAAGGTGGGAGGGGAATCGAATTTTGGCGCACTTTACCACGCGGTGTTCGATTCGAACATGGCGAACACCCTGATATCCGATCGAACATGTGTTCGATAGAACACTGTTCGCTCATCTCTATTTAGTATCAGTACAGCAAAAACAACTAGTAGATGAAGATAAAGGGCTGAAACTAGATCCACACCCACTAGGAAGCACAAGAACATCTAATGAAATATGTTATTTTTTTTATTTTTTTTAAGTAAATTGGGTATGTGCATTTGCTTTCTGGTCCTCTACTAATTCTCCATATCAGGGCACATGGTTGGCTTAAGTGTAAACTATTGACTTGACTCCACCATGCTTTGACACTAGCCTAGAATTGTTCCATTGTTCAAACCTGCATGTTATTTTAGTAGAGAAAGGGAGGGATTTTACAGGAAACTTCAATCTTGCATGATCTTTGGTGGCAGCCATTGCCTAGAGCTCTGAAAGACCCATACATATTAGAGGATTCTGCAGTTGTCAATGTGATCTTCTATCTATCACTGTAGCCTGTACCTTGATTTAGTTGGTCTGTGAGCGGATTCTGCTGCTACCTGATCTACTTCTAGACAAAGATAAGGTGACCTGGTGTGTCCCTCCCCACTCCTCATTATTGGTATGCTTTTATGGACAGTGCAGTTGAATATTTCACTGCCTGTATGTCATGCCGGTAGATTCTCAGCTACTTGTCTACACAAGGGTTTAGTAGACCATAGTATGATGTTACTAGATGGTTCGTATTCAGGACTCTGTGTCCATATAAAGTTATTGATTGTTACATCTCCTTGCTCTGCGGGTACCTTAATCTGAGGGCTGGGTAAATTGTACCTGGATCTTCCTGCTATACCTTCATGTTCTAGATTGGCTTTTTGGTTCCTAATGCAGAATGGCATATTTACAGTGCATGGAGATCTGAATACAGAAATCATTTGTGGAGCGGATATGTGATATATATTTCAGTTATTTTTGTTTTTGTTGTGTAGGCCACACTTAGACTATAGTTACAAAGATATACAACATGTGATACTTCTGAGTCAGTCACGTGTGCAGTGTCAGCTACATGTAGAGCGTGGTGAATCTACAGGAAATGTTTTGCTTTGTTCTAGTTGTCATGTTAGCTGTTGTCATGTGTATATTAAATGTTTAAAGCTGGCTGCTGTGTTATTCCGATCTTATCTGTAGGAGGTTTAGTGCGATTCATTTACATAATTGTAGATGTAAGAAGTTCAAGTCCTCAGTTTTCATGAATTGGACGAGCTTTAATGCCTCGGTCTGACAATGGCTGACAACCATTTATGGAGTCTGAGCAGGAGTCTCTGCCTGTGGAGAAATGGGTTACACCACCAACTCCAACATATACCAACTCCACACCCCTGATGAGGAAGATCAGGCATGGATGTCCTTATTTAGCTCATGTCCCCAGAAAGAGGACCAGCTGAGGTTGGCTTCATCTGTTATGTTAATCTGTGTGAAGAACCTGGGCATAGCTCTTGTCTCCATGACCAAGAGTGAGGAATTAACCCATACAGCATGGAAAGGAAATGCATCAAACAAGTACCAAGTCCTTTGCATCTAGCTTGTTAGGGGTATCAACACTAGAAGTGGTCCCTGTATTAATCTTAGAACAGTCTCATATCTTTGTACAACCCTACAAGACCTATATTCTAGTAAATTGCAACACTCTAGTGGCTGTTTTATTCTTATCGTGTGTGTGTATATGTGTATATGTACAATATCTGGATTACAAGGAATTGGGCCTAACGCTTTTCCTCAAGTCTTTATGGCCTAGTAATATTAGTTAATCTTCGCATAAGTCCGGGGGTATATACTGAGCTTCATAATGCGCACACACACTTGGAAAAACCCAAGTTCAGCTTCATAATCTCTGAAGTCTCGGGAAATATTTTTACAGTTATAATTATATTTATTTTAACTTGCGGCTAGGCTTTTACTGCGCCTCCGTGCTGACCTTATGTGGAGGCACCTTCTTGCTTTGCCAACTTGACTTCTGAATATGAATACAGTGTCACACAACAGACTGTCAGAAAAACAATGTTTCAAGAATAAGAATGTTGGCTAAACCTTTCTGTTATCCATATGATATAGAATAGGAAACAAACTCACATTAAACCTTCAGGAAGATTCTAAAGTGGGAAAACAAAGAACAAAGACTTGTGATTCTTGCATCTCTGTAAGGCGGATGCTGATAACTTGCAATATCTCCGGTTGAGACCTGTATAAAACGATACAATTTACCTTGACTGCTGGAATAGGGACAAGGGCAGTGACTGGAAAGTAAATACACAATATTTGCAAACATTATCTTTGGAAAACTATTAACCTGTACAGGGTATATTGTATTGAGAGGATTCTGCTCTCCATTCCCTTAAATTGTAGTTGCAACCACTCTTCCCCAGAAAGTGCTACTTCTAGCTTTGATCATAATGAAAAATTTAGACTTGAGAAAACTTGTACAGGGCCTAAGGAAGCAGACCTGATCCAGTAAGATGCCAAAAATCCCTAGTCATGCCTCATCCCTTCAATATCAGACCGTGCATTCGTTTTGCCTGGGATTTTGCTACTAAAATATTTTGCTCTGCATATTGCGGCCTGAATGCTGTGTCAGACCACATGCTGTGACAGATGGGCCTTTTATTGGATCTTATATAGCAGAACCTTTTACTCTTAATAACCTACAAAGCTAAAGTCGTGTGTTATTCTGTATTGCAGGTGCGGATTCACTCTGTAGGAACAGTTTCAGTTTCAGTGACGAAAAGCTAAATTCTCCAACACTGTCCTCTCCACCCCTGTCCTCTCCAGCAGAAACTCCACGGAAAGGTAATGTCAGATTGAATTTGCTGCTATTGTAGTTGTGCAGTTTTTTTCTTTCTGTCCAGCAGCAATGTGTGGGGTTTCACATCATGGAAGGAATGAGAAACCTTTCTCCTATTCCTCCAAATTCTACCTGAAATCTGCCATTCACTTCAGTGGGAAGCAGATTTTAGAAGTTTGTTGAAGTAGATTTTCAGAATCTGCATCAAAATCAGATCTCAAAATCTGCATCTGTATGAACCAGCCCTAAGACTTACTCCAACTTGCGTTGCTCTGCAGTTAAGAACATCCTTATTTATTGTGATGACTTATTGTATTTTTATTAAACTGTGTGTTACTGAATTGTAATAGGGATGTCTTGTCTCCACAGCTAAACTTGGCGATACAAAAGAACTGGAAGACTTTATTGCAGATCTTGACAGAACACTTGCGAGTAAGTGTATTAATATTTGGGAATGACTACATATGAATCCTACACTGCTCTGGTCACACTTTCAGCATGCCAGAATGTTAGTAAGATGTTTGAGGCCCTCACACTTGAAAGTTGCTTTAGTGGCTATCGTGCTTGTCAACTCCAAGAAGTCATTGATCATGACCATAGTCTTCAGAAGTCTTCCATAGTAGTGTGCTGCAGGTTAACTGTATTGTATAGTGACTAAAAATTAATTCTTGTAGACAGAATGGGGGGGGGGGGATTTCAGTCTGTCTATACAGTGTCTTGCACCAAATGTGCAACACAACCACTGTGCCTCAGTCTCCATACTGTGCAAATGTGGGTGGGCTGGGGACTACTCTGCCTGACATTCATTATATCTCATGCCAGTTTGCTGTTGTGAGTTATAATGCAAATCTATGCCAATTCCTAAATGGCATACATCTTAATTCTAGTGCACAGGCGCGTACCTGATCTATAGAGGCTGGTGCCTCTTGCAGGATCTCATTATTTTGCAATGAGTTAATGCAAGGATAACTCTGAAGAGGTTTGGAGCCATAACTGTCTGTCATAACTGTTGGCTTCTGATGTATCCTATGAGCATATTCCTATAGTAAGCTATTCCCATTGTATATTAATGTCAGCCCCTCTTCCCTCTCCCAGGTATGTGAAGCACTGTATGGCTGGTCATACCATATACTGTCTGCAGTGACAAAGACTGTCAGTCCTTATGAAGTAGTGTTACATAAAGCAGAACTCTTCAGCTGAAGACCATATCTACATACTGCTATGTGACTCCAGCATATGGACCTGCTGCATGGATGTAGAAAAACTGAATTTTGTTTTTAATACTTTAAGATACAGTTGACTGTATTATACATACATATTGCTTATGTGTAATTTAAATGCTTTTATGGAGATAATTTGTAATGTTATAGATGACACAAATGTAATGAAGCTTTTTTGTTTTCTCATATAATATATTTTTGTATACAAATAAACCAGTCTGGATTGTATTTCTTTAGTGTTCTGAATCTTGGAAAAGGTTTGACGTTGTTACATCAGTCTTGTTTTAACCTGAAGACCTCTAGTAATGTAAATAATGCCAAAACTCTTGTTACTGCCCTCACATTAGAGGAGAAAAAAAAAAAAACTAGTGCAAAATGACTTGCATTGCGGTTTTTTACCTAAGCGTGCTGCTAGTTATAAATGAGTTGCAAACTCCTGCAATACAAAGGTTGAAGGCTGTGGTGCTAGCGGCAGAGAATTCCGCAAGTGAGCCACAGGAACAGCACCTGATATCTTTGGGAGGACCAAACAACACTAGTGCGACCCTAGCCAGGGGTGTAACAAACTCTGGCACCAAAGCAAACTTTTGACTTGGGCATGGGATGTCCTCCCTTGCCCCCTCCCCCTCCCAATGCACTTTCCTGGCACCCAGCTAACAGACTATTAAGTGTTTTAGGGGGAGCAGCAGCAGCCTGATGAGCCCCGTAAGCTTGTGGGTCCTGTGACTGCCACTACAATAGTACTTGAACCACTGGACCTAGCCTAAGGCAGTACTTTTAACAAACTGCATAAAAAAAAAATCTGACACTGGGCACTTAATAAATTGGGTGTAATGGTGGAAGAGGATGTTGGAAAAAGCAGTTCTAGCAAATGCTGCCTCTGCTGCAATTTACACAAGAAAATCCAAAGATATGCCTGGGGTAACGTAAATTCTCCATTCAATGTCACTTTTTTTTTTTTTTTTTTTTTATTAACTCCTAGCCCAGTGACAAGGAGACATCATCTACACATAAAAGAGAACATTTTACCAGCAACATTGAGATTCATTACTGTAAGAACAGACTAAAACTCGCTGCCACAGGATGGGGTAATGGTGGATTCATTGTGCAGGTTCAAAAAGAGCCTGGATGCCTTTCATGAACAGAAAAATATTATGGGTTTTGGATTTTTTTTTTTTTTCTTTTAATGTAGATTGTGAGCCCTACATAGAGCTCACAATGTACATTTTTTTTTTTTTTTTTTTTCCCCATTTTGCCATCAGCTTCAGGTTTTTGTTTTGTTTTTTGGGGTGGGGAATTTGCCCTCCTCTGGTCAACACTTTAGGGTTATAGGTTGGACTTGATGAACCTGTGTCTTTATCAAACCTCATCTACTATGTAACTGTAGATTTTCATAATTAGATATGTTGCAACTCACAATTTTTTTTGTAACGCAAATGAAGATAGTGATTCTGGTTTACAGGTAGAGAGGAGTGAATTGGTTCACATCTAATTGGATTTGACCCAAATATTCCAAATTGTTTGGTTTTTAACAAAACCGAACAATTCATGATTAATCTCAGACTAAAATGGCCGCTGCAATATGCTTTATGGAAAATTATTATACTCTGGAGCAGAGACGTAACTAAAGTCTTGTGGTACAATCTTTTGTCCGGGGCCCCCTACCTCATTCTTACAGTGAATTCTTGATAGTGATGGTTATGGGTGCTAAGTAGTTTAATCAACCTTAGTATGGTTAGGGTAATCTGTGGGTCTCCTTGGTTTATGGGCCAGATGGTAGCTTCAATCTCAATATTGATGCCCATGCTTCTGGGCCTCATAAGGCTCCTGGACCCCGGTACAACTGCACCCCTCAAGTTACACCCCTGCTCTTCAGACCCCAGAGTATCATAGGTGGAGGCCCAGGAGAGGTGATTTAAACAAACAAACAAAAAAAAACCACAACATTTATACTCGCCTTCTGTTACCTCTTTGGGGCCTCTGGTGCCCTATCTCAATCGCAGACCTCAGCGGTGACATGGGCACACAGTCAGAGACCCCAGAGTATAATAATTTCCCTCCCAGCCCTATCCGAACAAGCTCAGACTGAATCAGGGGATCCCTTTGTCTGAGCACAGGATGAAAGAAAAGAGATTCGCTCATCTCTATTTACATGCTGGTTCCAAAATGTTTTGTTTTTTTTTTTGTTTTTTTTTTGTTTCATGCATACCAGGCTTTAGCTGGAAAAAAATGTGGTGTCTCTGCCTTAATTTTGTAATAGACATAGTGAAAATTGAATGTGGCTCCAGTTGCTGTGCGCAGATTAGCCTAATTACTAATGCTATCTATTAGTTTGAGCACAAAGTGCAGGTTATGCAAGAATTTTGTTGCAAGTAAATGTGGGCCCATATTATACAGGTATCTGAGGATTTTTGTCTTCATTTTACCACCTGCAACTACAGTATCAGTTTTACAGTATCAAGTTTTGCTAACCTCCCAGTATTATATTTCAGTCTGTATTTTACTAAATCTTTCTTAAGTTTGCAAAATCAATAAAAACAATTCTTTAAGACTCTTGCATGACCATGAAAGTCCCTAATGCTATTGTACTTTTGTGGTAGTCCTTTTACGTTCATATGGTGTTTCTGTATTGCACTGGCCCGCACTTGCTAAGGTGGATGTGCCTCACTTTGGCGCATTCATCTGAGCCTCTGCACCCTGCCCAGCACTTTTTTAGACAGGTCGAAAGAGGGATGGGAATATTAGGGAAGACATGCCCCAGTCTGCCAGATTTACTGTAACTCACAAAAAAACTTGCTTGAGTTACACCAAAAATCTACACCAGTTCAGTCCCTGGTGATCTGCTATAGTGGTTTTTAACGAAGCATATATATGCATATAACCTTTTATAAAGGCTATTCTAGACATACCTGTTATTCATTAATCCTCCCAGCCGTTTCTGAATTTGCCTGCTTTTATTGATATGCTAATTAGCCTCCAGGGTGCACTCCGGAAGTCTCTATGATGTTCCCTGAGCACTACTTGTGTGATTTGTAACCACAGTAGCAAATCCTGGACAATGTTTTGGATGCTTTATATTCCCAAAGGACTGATAAACACTGCAGAATTTTATAGCAGACATCCTAGTGCATATCTGCTGGAAATCTGCATCAGAAAGACACCAACAGCAGATTTGCAGGACGCTTCCTCCTTTGCATTGTGAAGGCTGAAATCCAGACTTCTCGCACAAAATCTGAACTGTATCATCGACATGTTGTAGATTTAAAATCTGCACCAAAGGTCAATTTCTAAGCATATTCTGCATTTTTTTTTTTTTTTTTTTTTTTTACATTTTTTCCTATTACTGTAAAATGTTGCAGATTTTCAGCATCAAAATTCCAAACTGAATTTTTACAGCATTTACAGAACATACACTTAAAGTATGTGTCCTGTACTTATCACAGAATTTAGACTTTCTTAGAAATACACCACATTGCAGGCGACGATCATTCACGTAGCCTAGGAAGGTTTTTCCATTGTGAAGATTATGATACATTTATGCCATAGAACATTTATTTCCACTTCGTTTCCCAGGCTAGAAGAACAATCCAGACATTTGTGCCATGGTCTCTTTTGACTGAAGCTTGTCTTTGTTTAGCCATGAGATATGGCTGCCATTTGCCCTGACACTTTGACTCTTATTACAAATCATCTAAAACTGGCTGTACCACACATCAACTGGAACATTTGGATAACTCTTTCCACTAGCAGCTAAATGTCTCATGAGTGATACTTTGGTATATCAATGAATACAATAGAAGCGGAATACAGAAGTGAACTTGAAGATGTAGTTTTAGTTCGAATTCTTGGCTTTTACAATACTAACCTTATCTATAGTGGACTACCCTCAATAAGTGTAGCAGGAGTTGTATATTTCCATAGCTTAGTTACATTGAAGTCCTAGTTACAAATCAGATGGTTCTCTCTGCTGCCCACAAGCCATACAAAAGATGAGATCTCTGATTTCCATTCACTACTTGTTCTATTGGTCTTGTATAGCAATAGAGGACTGTTGTGGGGACTCTGATCACCACTGGACCCTAAATCATGAACAAACAGCGGTGCGGTAGATGTGCATCGTAATGGTGCTTATGACACCATAATGTCAATAATAAAGAGTTCAATATATATTAATATTCCATTGAAATTATAATGCATATAGACTACATACATAAGGTGAAGCTTGGACAGGCCCAGTGGGGAGCAGGTGAATTCTTTGGTGGGCCTCTAGTCCCCTTAGGCCATGTGAGAGCAGTGCATCACTCACATGTCAGTCAGCAGATGGTTATATTGACGCTGAGATGATACCTAGGTACAGTGGCAGGCAGAATAATATCTCCTACCTCATCCACCTCCATCCCACTTTGACGGCAACAATGCTGCAGGAACCCCAAACACCAATCGCCAATCGTCTTGGTAGTTTTTGGTGGCATCAGATGACTATCTAATAATAAGCGTGTCTCCTGACTCTACGTTAATGGAAGATGTCAGTAAATCTGTAAAAGTAAAGAAGACTGGAACTTGGGCCCAATACAGTATTTTGTAAATACTAATATAATAAGCACCGATTACACTGTATATGGTGGGACATAATGAGAGATACTTATACTTATTTCATGACTGCAAATATTTCCAGATGCATTGAGTGACTATGTATTGCATACACGTTCCAAAATTCATGAGCTCTTGGCAAACAAATAAAGTGACATTCTGGATTTAATTTAGCCTACAATTTTATTTCCAGACAGAATAACTTACGCACTCCGTTCCCTACAGGCTTGGTTGGACAGAATTATAGAAAGTGTTGAGTAACCCCTTCTATGCAGAATATATTGAATATATGTGGAGGGGCAGGAAAACTACATATTAGACATTTGTCATTTGCAAATAGAGGACTAAAGACAAACAATTGTTCTATTTCATTGCCTTAGTTATGGGAAACAGCTGATCCACAATGTCTTAGTGTTTTCTATTAGATTTGGAACATTCCTAATATGACTGCCAAACCCTATTTGACTTGTTGGAAAGATCCAACTATTTAGCAAGCTGGAAAATGCCCTTCACAACAATTTACAGCTATTATAATGCCAGATCCACAAGTGGTAAGCTTGTATTTAATATCTGACTCTATTGCGAAGGCTGCTTGAAAAACACAGACTTTGAATCGTGTATTTACTTTATTTGTCCTTGCTTATATAGCAGCAACATATTCCACATATTCCATATTCATTCCCTGCAGCTCCCTGATGTAATTTACCTAAATCAGACATATGTATACACACTAGAAGAAATTTTATTGGAAGCCAAGTAACCTATCAATATGTTCCTGTAGAGTGTTCCCCAATACAAAGAGAACATGCCTCTGTGTCAGATCTGAACCCAGTACTCCTGTGGTACAAATCACTATATAGGCAATTCACCTTCATTCTACAGCCGCTCAGAGGAATGAAAATGAGAAGAATGAGTGGCTGCCATTACCAGAGCTTGTATTCCATTGATGTACCATACAGGGCAGCAATTGTGGCCTTGTCATTTCTAGCTCTATTCTTATACTCATAATGATACCAGAATGACCACATTGAAAATGAGGTCATATAAAAAGATCTTATCTCCAACTTGAATCTGAGATGTAGATGTGCAAGTTGTATTGTTATACAATACCACACAAAAGTATTAGGGAGATGTTGAAAAATTCTGGAGAGCATGCTTACAAAAATAGAAGTGTTAATAGTTAATAATTTATTTTAAGTTAATTTAAATTAACAAAACAAAGTGAATGAAAAAATAGAAATCTAAAGCACATCAATATTTGGTGACACCACTTTTTGGGTATGTTGACACAGCGGAATTTGCCACAGATTTGGGAGCGAATTTTGTTTTCAATGGGTAAAGATCGCAGCAAGACATGGAAAAAAAGAAGGGTCCTGTTCGATCCTGCTGCGGATTCCGCAGCAGATTCATCCGTGGAGTCCCCAGCTCAAGACTCCCTGCAGATTAGGTCCATTCATCTGGGCCTAACCAGCAGCAGGAAGCTTCGACAGAGTGCCGATAAACTTCATCAACATCCCGTCGCAGCTAGACCGCGGGCAAAAATACAAGTGGCGGAAAATGAAAAGGAATTCCTCTTCATTTCCTTCACAACAGCCTTAATTTTTCTAGATACACTTGCAGACAGTTTTTGAGGGAACTCGACAGGGATGCTGTTCCAAACATCTTGGAGAACTAACCACAAATCCTCTCTGAATGTAGGCAAGCTGAAATCCTTCCTTTGGTGGGCCAGGGCAGATTGCTACAAGAAAGGGACCCGTCATCAATAGAGGCCTGCCCAGTGGAGTTGTGTAAAATCTACATTTATACTCAACTTTCCTTGGGGCCTGCACAGTACTATAGGGGAGGACAATACTAGAAAAATACTCAGTAACGCCAGCTAGTCAGGACATATGTAAGATTTCAGTGAAGGAGACATGTTGTCGGCTATTATCAACAAGTTCCTCTGGTGGACCTTGGGCTCTTCAGTCCGACACTGATGTAATCTCAGACAGACTTGATGATGTTGAGATCAGGGCTCTGTTGAGGCCATATCATCACATCCAGGACTCCTCCAAAGGCTGGCCACTTCAAATATTGGTGTGATTTAGACTTCTCTCTTCTTCATTCACTTAATTTTGTAAATTCACAAAAATAAACTAGTAACACTTCTATTTTTGCTTTGTAGCATTTTTCCATGTCTAAATGTTTGCACAGTATTGTATATCTATATATTGAGTTTAACTTCATATGTGGATTACATATTACTTTATTAATATTTATACATATTACTATATGACTGGCAACTAAAGATACAGTAGATATAAGAGTAGATGGTAAATATTGACCGTGATAGATAGATAATAGATAGATAGACATTATATAGACACACATTTTTCATTTTTGTAGAACTCACATTTCACTTTATTCCATGGCCAACTATTCTTGTCTTTGTCTCTCAGCTAACAATACTTAGTAGAGGTCACCTGACATTACAATGATTCTTGAGAACATAGAAAGCGCCATTTCTTGGAATAATATATCTTGAAGTCTGGTGGCCGTCATGTCATGTCATAGTGACTGCACAGAATCTTTGCTTTTGGATAAAAGACCTTTGTTAAAGTGTTTATTTCATACTAGCAGTATACTAGTGACCAAAGTACTCTGAATATACTGTCACATACTCATCACCTACTACAGTAATAAGCTGGTGCTGTGCTTAACATTGCTATCATAGTACCAAGAAGATCCAGAGGTGTAACATAGCCCCCCCCCCCCAACACACATCCTGGGGTTCATGGTGGTGAGATCAGGGTGTAACTTCTGTCTGCTTCCCCTATAGTCACAACATATAGTAACAACCACATTGCTGCACTGGGTTTATAAGAATCAGTTATAGAAAGGTTTATTATTATATTGTATGTATTTATTATTGTATATTTCATATACAAATTCTGCGGTAAACTATCCAATGTGCTGATCTGGCATAGAAATGACTGTTCTTCAGTAGTAAATTTCATAGTAAATGTGAATATAGTGTTAAATGTGCATAAAAGCAAATTCTGCTGATATAATATGTATATAATATCCATCATCTGTTCTGGGTTAGTGATATTCACCGATGCAATAATGATCCAACGATGATCCTGGAATATGTTATCTGATTAATGATTCTGGCAAAGAAATGGCCGCTGTCCGTCTCTGGCTGCTAGAAATCTCCATTCTCATCACAGGAGAAAGCCTTCTTATTCTAAAGTGTTCTCATTTCAGAAGAATGCTTCAGAGGGTTGGCAGGAATATTCCTCTCCGTAGACTCCTGCCAGAACAACACATAACCGCAATGGTGCTGGATGTCCGCTGCTAGGGTTCCAATAAATATGTGGATTCATGGTCTGCTATCTCACTATGGTTATATATTTCTAGTCAGCAAAATGATTTCATTACTGCCGGTAATGGACACGTATATATGCTCTATCAGTCCAAGCATACGTAACACTTTCCAGGGAATCTTGCATCCTGTTTATCAAGTTACAATCACTTTATTCGACCTGTCAAAGAGTTAAGGTCACAGAACCAAACTAATGCAAACTATTAGGGACTTCTCATGTCACAGGTCCATTGCATGTCGTAGAGATCACTGAGGATCGGACCGCTATATCCTCAGAGATCCTGGTGTAACACTGTGGCCCCTTCACAGTTTTTTCCTGGCTGTCCACTGTGCAAGTGTATTGGAATGGCTGTCACTCCCTGCATAGCCAAGTGGTCAGGAGAATGAGATACAGGGCCGCCTTAGCATTGTGACATATACCATGTGACACGAGGCTTAGTGAAATCCCTGATCCTATTCACAGTATGAGACTACAGAAATACAAGCACTTAACAAAAACTAAGAAAAAAAGCTAAAATAAAATCACAAGACACTTCATATGTTTGTTAGGAAATACATACATTCAGTTTGGCAAATTGTCAATAAATATTAAAATACCAAAAAACTGAAAAAAAGTGAAAGCTGTCCAGCAATGTGCCAAACTGTATAGGAGGTAAGTCCACCCAACAACTACTGGGTGACAAAACCCACGGCCCTGGTGGGGCCTAACCTGAGAGGATTCAGTCAGGTAGTGAGGTAAAGGCTCCCATTACATGGAAAGGGGGCCCATTACAATAGTGTTTAATGTTACTAGCACACAATTTACCATGTGTAAAATTGTTATGGATGTCTCCTTTAGGCCAGGGCCCCACATTTAAAAAAATGCAGCTTTTGGACATGGCCATTTACATTACCTGCAAAGTGGATGGGTCTCTGGCTAATCCCATCTGCACAATTTTATCTATGGAAATGCTGGTATTTTCTGTACAGGTATAATAGAGGCCGAAACTTTTTGCGAAAAAATCTGCAATACATTTCTACTGCAGACTTTTCGGCAGCGTTTTTTGGCCGTGGCTCGCTACTTGGGACCTTAGCCTTAAGGAGACCTACCTTCTTGCTTTTCTTAGAGTCTCATACAGTAGGAGCATATAAAGCTAGGGCCAAATGGTGACCTTGTGTGCTATGCTTGTTTTGTGACCCAAGATTGGCATGTGGCCTTGTGACGAGGGGCATAACTAGCAAGGACTGCCCCCTTAGCAAACTTTTAACTTGGGGCCTCCCACACATGACATGGTTCCCCCTTTCTTGTCCCCCACACATTATCATGCCCCATTGACACACACTATAATGTCCCAAAGTAGCCGTCTCACAGTATAAAATCCCATAGCAGTTCCTCCACACAGTATAATATCCCATAGTGGTCTCTCCACTCAGTATTATGTCTCAGAGAGTCCCCTCCACACACTATAATATCCCATAGTGGTCCCCTTACACGGTATAATGTCCCATAGCGGACCCTCCACACAGTATAAGGTCCCATAGCGGCTCCTCCACACATTATAATGTTCCATAGTGGCCCCTCCGCACAATATAATGTCTCATAGCGGACCCTCCACGCAGTATAATGTCACATAGCGAACCCTTCGTACAATATAAAGTCCCATAGTAGCCCCTGCAAACAGCATAATGTCTCATAGTGGCCCATGCACACAGAATTATGTCCCATAGCAGCTCCTCCACACATAATAGTGTCCCATAGTGGTCCCTCCACACAGTTTTATGTCCCTCAGTTTGCGCCTTCACTGTGTCCCATAGTGGCCCTAACAGTATTAGTTACAGCCCCTGAAGGACTGAAGGGGAAGCGGCTGTGAGCAGGAATAAGGATTATTAAGTAAATAGGACTGTTTAAAAAAAAAAAAAAAAAAAAAAAAAAAGCAATGTCCCGGGCCCCATAGCAGCTGCTATAGCTGTAGTTACGCTACTGCTTGTGACTCCTTTACTAATGAAAGTGAATGATGTTGAATTGCGACTTGTGTCTGTTTGTGATGCAGTTACACACCCTCAGGGCGCCTATGCAATTTACATTAGTATATTAGTACTCGAGTCACAGGCGCAGTGCAGCCCTTGCTCATAGCTACTGATTCCAATGGAAAGGATTTCACTGCAGCTGAGGAGGCAACAAGGGAATTAAGAAATGAAAAGACTTTACTTGACTAAATAATTCCAACTTTGGAGTTTGGAATTGTGACAAACAAGTGGCCGATGTCATGAGTCATATATTAACTAAAGAATTACATGAGAAGCAAGGCGCAAACAGGGTTATATTGGGTGCAAGAAAGGGACATTTGCCAAATGTGTGCCACAATGTCATCCCTCTACACAAATTTCTGATAATATTTATTTAAAGGGGTTTGCCAACAATAATAACTTATCCCCTATACACAGTGCTATTCAACTACTTCTTGCAGTCCCATTGAAATGAATGGAGCAGAGTCGCGTATGGTCAGCCCAGATCACTACTCCATTCAGACTGGGGTGTAAAGCACTGCAGTTCTCTGGATAGGTAATGTCCCAGCAGTCTGATTCCTACCAATCTGCAAGTTAGCCCCTATTCAGTGGATAGTTGAGAGGTTGATTCCTGATAACTGATATTAGGTGATTCCAGGAGGAAAGGTAGACTAAGGCTACATGTACATGAACGCTGTAAAACTGACAATGAAAAATAGATGCAGATTACCGTTGTTTATAGCCATTTGGCACTTGTGTGGGTCCATTACAGACTTGAGTCTATTGATGGATTCATGAAAACATACATAATAGAATAATTTATTCACAGTCCTTTAAAAAGACTATCAAAAATACAGAGTAATGAGAATAGTGCCATTGAATTCAATGTGATAAAACCAGCCATGTAATGGCTGCTACAACAATGACCCATAATACCGACGAGATCTCCTATGTACAGTATTTAGGTAGTAAATAAAAAAACTCCCATTCTCCCTGTCTTTTGCACACTGCATATTACATACAAGAGTGGATCATTTCTGTCTTCACAGAGATTTTGCATATTCGACACTTTCAGTTCTCGGCACTCTCAGAGCAGAGTTGTCATAGGGACCATTGATGAAATAACATGTAAATATTCAGTATTAATCATATGAGTCTGTTGATCCACTTGGTAACCAAGAACAATGATGTCAAAACCTATGTTTGTTGCTTGCTATAGAAGTCACTCAGGAAGTTGGCTTTGTATAAATTGTAGTTTTGTTAAATCTTCTATAGAACGACCTCAGCCCCAATATATACATTTTTAATAATCTGCTATGTACTATTACATTTATAGACTAAGGCCCCATGTAGTATACCACAGCCAAAAAACACTGCAGAAAAGACCTTGGCAGAAGTACATCAAGTTTTTTTTCTGCAGCATTTTTCATAGAAAGTCCACAGAGTATTCCTCTGCAGACTTTCTGCTCCTACTATATCTATAAAGAAAACGTCAGTGTGGAGGATGTCAGCTTGTGTAACCTCCATTTTGGATTTCAGGGCCATGTGGTTCTATGCCTGCAGCCATCTTAGGCTCCTATTTGCTTAGAGAGCTCACATCCCCCCTCAGTCTCAGCCTTTAATGGGGTGCGACTTCTCTCCAGTATTTTTTATCCAATAGCCATGTACCAGAACTATTTTACAACTTTGCCATTAATCATGTTATGCTGATTATACTTGTCCAACCAGTTCTTTGCCTATACAATGTATTTAAACTACCTCTTTCCCCCATTAAAGCAGAACCCACTATATATATCATAGCTGAGTGTCTCTCTAAGCCTTTATTAATTTGAACGGTACTATTCCGTTATCGGGCCAGCAGCAGCGCATTTCAGCACCAGCTTTCGGGACAGCAGTTCAGTTCAGCAGCGGGAATTACAATGACATCCGAGGACTGCTGGCCCGATGCTTGTGCCCAGTAGCCAGTACATCAATGACCCCCCCTCCATCTCCTCCTCCTTCCAGTGCTGCCCCCCAGCTCTCCTTACATCTACCCCGTACCCTCTCCCCGCCACATGACTAAGCCGATGCTGGCCCGATGATAGAGGCCGTGCTTGTGTGTAGTAGGCAGTACATCGATCGATGCCCTCATCCTCCTCTTCCTTCCAGTGCTGCCCCCCAGCTCTTCTTACATCTGCCCCGTACCCTCTCCCTGTAATAGGCCTCACCGTAAATCTTGAGCAATGAATGCTACTAGATAGCCGCCGGACGCTGCAGAAAGTTTGTCCCTCCGGCTCGCTGTAGCTCACCGTTCCTATAGTCGGCGTGTTTCTTGTCAGGGCCTGGATTGAGCCCCGGTGTCTTTCCTTTCGGTCTCGGTACTAGCGCTGAGGTGAGGCCTAGTCGTGTGGCGGGGAGAGGGTACGGGGAAGATGTAAGGAGAGCTGGGGGGCAGCACTGGCAGGAGGAGAAGGATGGGGGAGGGGGGTCATCGATGTACTGGTTACTGGGCACAAGCATCGGGCCAGCAGTCCTCGGATGTCATTGTAATTCCCGCTGCTGAACTGCTGTCCCGAAAGCTGCTGCTGAACTGCGCTGCTGCTGGCCCGATAACGGAATAGTACCATTTGAACTTTAATCCGGTGGTACTTAGAGCAGATTGCGCTCACACCAGCGTTTCCACAGGTATAATTGACATGCTGCGATTTTCCGCTGCAGATTTTTGTCTGCAATGTATGGATTAACCAAAATCCCATCCACTTTGCAGGTACTTTAAAACGCAGCGTTTTTTGACGATATAGGGCATCCGGTCATAAGGAGGACATTTATGAAAACTACTGCAAAGGAAAAGTGGAGCATTGCCAATAACGGCAACCAATGAGATTCCAGCTCTTATTCTTCCTAACAGCAGGGCTTTAAGGAGGCATTATCATTCTTAGGGGGCGTTCACACTACCGTCGGTGTCCAACAGCTAGTGTCCGCTGCTAATGTCCGTTCAAAATCTTGTGCGGACATTAGCAGCGGACACTAGCTGTGTCCGTGACATTTTGCAAAACCCGACATGTAGGTTTTCGCTGTCCGCTTGAAAAGTCGGACATCTTTGGGAACAGACACTTAAGGACACCCAGACACTTAAGGACAGTAAAAGAACGCACCTGATGTCCATTTAAATCAATGCAAAATGTCACGGACACAGCTAGTGTCAGATGCTAATGTCCGCACAAGATTTTGAACGGACATTAGCAGCAGACACTAGCTGTCGGACACCGACGGTAGTGTGAATGCTCCCTTACACAGACTACTATATAATATACTAGTACTAGTACTATATACTACTATATAATGACCTCTGCACTCCAGATTCAAGTAAAGAATGTGATTTTTTTTATTTTCACAATATAGCAATCCATACAATATGTCAATTTGTAACACTTTGGTCCTCCCGGACCCTTGTCAGACACAGATCGTCAAAGAGGATACAATGGATAAGGTGACCCAGACAGCACGGGCCCATGCTAGAACATTCTAAATGAGGAAAGGCACAAGTGATGTCCTGAAGGGAGGTGGGGGTGGGGAGCAAAATAACGTAGTTTAGAGGATTAGAGGTCTTTAGGCCTGATAGAGTCTCTTTACTAACAACCACACGACAGCCTTGCTTTGTACTACATGTTTTGTTGTTTTGAAACACAAAGAAACAAGATCCCAGACACCGTGTGACAATATATGTGATGAAATGCATTGGACCTATTGGTCTGACAGCACTAGACGCTGACATGGAGGTAATGTCAGTGGTACTTACTTATCAGAAAGATAAAGAATGCCAATCCCTCATGTAGTGCAAGCTCTGAATAATGGATGTGTGTCCAGCCGGATGCCTGATGGCTATACCTAGCATAGTGAGACAATGACCTTTTGTCATTCCTTCCCCTCTTTGCAGGGTTGCAGACGTCTCAGGTGACTTTGTGTTCCAGCAATGCCCCCTCTATTGATAAGCTTGCTATCCAGATCACAGGTGTATTCTTCTGTATGCTGATCTATGTCACTGATATGAAGTAGGATCCTGCACACTTGTGTATGACAAGGGGAAGTGAAGAGAATGAATTGCTAGTGAACCACAAAAATGTCAAGCTAAGAGGCCACATCAAGGCTACCATGTGCATTACATTGAGAGGCAATGCTTCCTGACTGCCAGACAGAAAAAGACAGAACCTTCACCCAACACTAACCTCAATAACAAAATGTACCCATCTTACTAAACCAAGGAAATGCCTTACTGTATATAATGCCTTATACTGCACAGCGTCATAACATATATTTAGGAATTAAAGTGACTGCCAATATGGACCTCATAGAGAGGGGTTCCCAGCTCAGTGACCCCATTAAATAACCACAGAATAGACACATGAAGCTTTGACATGTGACATGAAGAATTTGTGAAATACCTGGAATTGCCCATAATCATTCATCCATTCATTCCCAAAGACTAATAACAGGATACCATTATATACAAATAGCACGGAAAAGGAAGATAAAATGGAGAGCACACAGTTTGTAAAGAGGTAGTTGAGGTAAATTGACGGCAACCATGCACTACTGTATACCTTCTTACGAAGTTTGTGTCTGTACTGAACTGTATTACTGTGTATTGGACTATTGCTGCTCCAGTGAGGCTGACTGGACAATGTAATACGCTTAATATGTTTTACTCTGCTAAGGGACTATTACAAGATTATCATTACAGGCCTAATACAAAGATTAATAGGAACGCAACGCTCATTCCCAATGACCAGCCAGTCTAAGGGATCCTTCACACGGAGTAAACGCTCCGCTCATTGTGAACGTAAACTCGTTCAGCGTGAGCGGCGTTAAAACAGATCTCATTGATTTCTATGGGTGCCGGCATACGCGCGTATCACATTGAAAGCAATAGGTAAAAAAAAAAAGCCTCCCATTGATTTCAATGGGGAGCGTGCATATGCCAGCACCCATAGAAATCAATGGGATCTGTTTTAACGCCGCTCACTCTGAACGAGTTTACGTTCACAATGAGCGGAGCGTTTACTCTGTGTGAAGGCTCCCTAATTGTGGTGATGACCAGCCAAAAAAACAAGCAAACACTTAAATGTTGATAGACTGCATCTATAATGCAGCATGAGGGTGCCCGTACATAGTGGGATCCAGCCATGAGCTATTTGTTGGTCACCGCCTGTACTTGTTATTTGCGAGAATAGCAAGTATAGGTGAAGCTCTCAGTATAGATCCGCCTCCAAGTTTAACCGCTTCTGGGCAGCCAGTTGACTATAAACATCCAGGCTGTCCACTTTTAACCCTGCAAGGACATGCAGCTGCAGAAGCAGGGAGCTCCTATAGGAAAGGCAGGGATGGTTTACTTCTGTCCCTACCTTCCGACTGAAAATGTGTCTGGTCCTGAACCAGGGAAAGTGGCCCAGTCCTGAACTGGTTAATCTTACCAAAACCAATAGTGACTTAGTGGATCAGTGCTCCAGTTCTGAGATCTCACTATAAGTTTATATACATTATTTCTACTATATCCATTTATGGACAAATTTCTGTTGTAATGGCTGATGCCAGAGAGATGCAACCTACAACAGACTGACGTGGTGTAAGTATAGAGAGTGTCCTCTATATAGTGGATATTCATCATGTGGTCTGCTCCCACCTAAAGGATACCAGTGTATTGGACAGGAGACCTAAAATTATTACAGTTAGAATAAAACTATACAAGTCACCACCCTGAGTGCATGGGGAATCTTAACCCATTTGGAAGGAATATAGGCAGGCCCCACATTGGACAGATTGCATTATCAGTTTACATGATGATCTAATTCTATCTCTAACTATATAAGACTATAGACAATAAAATGTCTCTAATACATTGTAACAACCCATATTTTCATGTGGTGTAGAACTTACTGTGGCCTGAATATTATCACACCAGTAACTGAACTCAGTAAACAAGGCTCATTGATACTCCACACACCTCTTGTGCAATGGGACTTTTGCAATACTTTGATGTGGCAAATACATGTGGTGACATGGGATAACTGATCTTATAAAGTGCCTACAGCAATGTCTGCCAAGTTACATGATATACATCTGTAGTGTGCAGTTTATGGGCAACTACGGAAATATTTTACTATGAATGGATACAATGATGTGAGTGCTGATGCTAAATAAGAAAAATAAAAGGACATATACATGATCAGTCAATGTGACTATACTTCTACCTATGTATATACTAGTACTTCCACTCCATAGAAAGTGTGAGGTTCTGGGTCACAACCAAATTTACCTAAAAAAAGGGGGCTATAGATACAAGCTGCTCTTCAAAGATGTGCCTTGTTTTCCTTCACTGTATAGTATATATGATCCTTGAGAAGAGACAGGTTCTCACATTTGTGAAAGATAAGGACCAGATCATTAGACATGCATTATTGTATACTGTATATTCTTCTGATAGCCAGCCGTGGGGTATCTGAGACATAGCATGGAGTGTTGTCCTTCATAGAAATCACAGTGTTCTTAATTGACAATATCACATATATCACACAGTGGCATAGTGATCACAATCGCATTCGCATGAGTTGCAATCGGGACCAGAGGGGTACAGGGCCCATGGCCAGCTGGAAATGGTCGGGGCCATGGGCCACCATGCTAGCGGTCGGGGAAAGCATGTGTATGGGAAAGATAGCTTTCAGCCAAACATTTGGTTATCTATTTGCACAAATAAAGTGCATGACAGAGAGTGCCCCTGCTTAGTAAGTGTAGATGGCCATGCAAGAGAACAATCCTTAGCTTTAGACACTCATTGGCATTATTGCAGTGAGCTGGATTCACAATTTACCACTCTGCTTCCTGTGCTAAACTATAAGGTCACATCAGACCTGGGAGCAGAGAAAAAGTGGGGAGAAGAGTGGTGTGTAATGAATCCAGGTCCTTGGATATTATACTGTGTGTGGGGGCACTGAGGATGGCATTATACTGTTTGTTGGCATGATGGGTGGATTATATGTGAGTATTAAGGGGGGATTTTAATGTGTGCAGCAGCAGAAGAGGACTATACAAACTCTATATGATGTGTAACATGTTCACAAACTTTTTACACTAGCTAAGATACACCCTAGACCAAAGTCATAGCAAGCCCAGCAGAGCGGCAAGATGAGAATCAGTCATACATCAGCTAGTTACTCCAGTCATTATGAGGTCCACACAGATTATCACCCAATTTTCCCAGATTAGGAAATTTGGAGAGTTATACAGTTGCAGGGGCACATACTGGAATAACTAGACAGTAGCATGACACTGGCTCAGGAAACCTGGAAGATCACAACCCCCTATTGGAGCTGTAATGGTTGGCATTTGGTTTGCCACTGAGTTTTCCCAGAAAGTTACTGACATGGTCTTTGCAGAAGTGGTTCATATAAGGGCTTTAATATATGGGAGGCAAGGGCATTAATAGCTAAGATCGGGCCCCATAGCAAACCTTTGACTGAGACCCCCACACTGTATATCTCCCCTTTTCTCGCCCCCACACAGTATAATGCCCCCTTTACCAGTGCCCACAAAGTAAAAAGTCCCCTATCCTAGCTCCTACACAGTATAGTGCCCCTTTTCTGGTCCCCACAGGGTATAACACCCCCTTTGCTGGCCCTCATATGGTATAAAATCCCATTTCCTGGCCCCCACATGGTAATATGCCCCTTTTATGGCCCTCCCACACGAAATAACACCCTCTTTACTAGTGCCCACAAGGTATAAAGTCCCCTGTCTGGCTCCCACATGTTATAAAGCTCTCTTTTTCTGGCTCCACATGGTAAAGAGTCCCCCTTGCAGTATATTACCTTCTTATTGGCCCCCCTCACATAGTTTTCTGCCTCCTTTACTGACCTCCACACAGTGCATTTACTGTGTTATACAATAAATGCACCCTTTATTGGTCCCCATGCCGTATGTTACCTCTTTACAGGTCTCCTGTGTAAAGGGGAGAAACTCATCGAGTGGAGGAATATGAGACATTATTAGCATTTTAGAGAAAGTACTTATGCAAATTATGCCCACGGATCCGGTCCCCATGGCTCTTGTACTTTTTTGGGTGCAGGACGGCTCCCAAGTGGAAAGATCTTGGGAGCCGTCCTATTTCTATGGCAGCTTGGAGTCTAATGAAGGCTCACAGACCTGTCATAGCAGTATAGCTATGCTATAATAGCTTTGTAGTGAATGTCCCATAGACTTCAAGCTCCCTAGTGGGGCTAATAAAATAGTTAATAAAAAAAAGTTTAAAAGAAAAAACAAAAAAAACAAACAAATTATACACCCCAATTTCATCTGGCAAATTCCCCAAAATGGTATAATTAATAAGTACATTTGGCATGACAAAAAAAAGATGCCTTAAACATCCTTGTAGTTGGAAATATAAAAAAGTGACGGGTGTCACTATATGGAAATTCCAAGAAATGTTGTTTTTTTTTTTTGCAATGTTTTGAATTTTTTAAGGGGTTAAAATGTAAATAAAATTATATACATTTGATATCCCCAGAATTGTACCAATCCATAGAATACAGGTGACATGTAATTTTGGCTGACATGGCCGTAAAAAATTTGCATAAACAAATTTTTCTTCAACTCCACCCTGTTATGAATTTTTTTTCCAGCTTCTCAGTATTTCTTAAAGAATATTAAATGGTTTCATTACAAAGTATAATTTGTCCCACAAGCAATAAAGGGGTTGTCTGGGAGAAAAAATGATACTTCTACGCTAAGCTAAACAAAAAATCTATATTTACCTGTATTGCTGGTGAAGTCAAAGGCACATTTTCAGATTAACTGGTGACATTCGGTTTCCGGAAATGGAATGTCATCAATACTAAACACTGCCCCACCCCGTCATATTTACCTTTCTTCCAGTCCAGATCTTCTGGGCACGGAACATCACTTCCTTCTGGAGGGCTGGTTCCTCCACTTCTTCTATTGTGTACTCACCGCAGACGTCAAGAGGAGGAGGAGCCGGCCCCTCAGAAGGAAATGATTTCCCGTGCCCAGAAGATTCAGACAGGAAGACAAGTAAGTATGATGGGATGTGTGGGGTGGTTGAGTTAGTTAGTTAGGAAGGACTAGTAAGACTAGCTATGGAAACAGGGAGGGGGTGTGAGGTAGTGAGAGAGGGAGGGAGGGGGAGTGAGTGAGAGGGGGTGTGTCAGCTCTGAGTGAAGAGAAATGCATCATGGTAGTTTTAGGATAAAAGAACAGGAAGCTACACCAAGTAAACAAATGCAGAGGACGCTAGGAGATCCCAGAGAAACCACTCAAAACTCTGGTAAAGGTATTTGGGTGCACTTATTAACCCATTAATAGCACTAACAGAAGTATTTTGACCAAAAAAAACCTTTAAGCCCTCATATGGCTCTATGAACAGTAAAATAAGTTATGAGATTTGGAAGGTGGAGAGTCAAAAACAAAAATTGAAAAATGGCTCTGGTGGGAAAGGGGTTACAATTGCTTCTATGTAAATTGATGGTTTTAAGATTTTTGGTAACATTTTGGGGTCTTCAGTACCAACTGCTACGTTTCCATAAAGTTATGGTCTCAAGTTACAATGGTCTGAACTTACAATGCTTGTCCTGGAACCATTAATATTCCAACTTGAGGGACCCCTGTATTCATCTATGTGACCTCCTGATGGGGTTATCTGCCTTTCCCAGTCTCTAACCAACTGCCTCTTCCTCACCCATTCACTCTTTATCACTGGGAAAAAGAACTGAATTGGTCCAAGGGGAAGAAGTATTATTATTCCCAAATCAAATAGCCCTGTGGGGTGAACAGAGGAAGAGGATGAATTGCTGCCGCCTATTTAAGGCTTGTATAGAACAAGGAGCTGACCTTTCACAAAGGTCCTGCAAAGCACATCTAGAGTATTGTCTCCTTGTACATTACTTTTCTGGCTCTTCTCTTCAGTGACAGGTCATTTTCTTCAGCACAGATGGCAAATGTTACAATATATAGAAGATATAAAGGTCCAATAAGACAACCTACCACAGAAGTTAGGGCTTCGGTCTAGGAATTGATACAGTTAACAGTCCCATAGCTTGCATTATGATAATGCTAGTAACCAAGAAGGCTTTTACAGAAGGGGAATTTGTATCAATAGAGAAAATATAAATCATAATAGAAATCAGAATAGATACAATGAGAAGTAGATTCGTAAGAGCAAACATTTCCCCAGATTTGTATCTACAGCTATAAGTGACAGATGCCGGTTCATTGACAATGTTTGAACAGTAGCCTGAAATAAAGTCCTGGGGGTTTTTTCCCCAGTAAATAATCTTGATGTTCCCTGTAATGAGCCACAAGACTCTAATCCCTTAATACTGTAGCGATAAGTAATCTTGGAATATGCGACTGTAGAAAAAGCAAAAATTGAAAAATTGTGTATCTAAGGTTAACCAAGAATATACAAATAAGCTTTTCTTGATGGAAAAAGTCATAGACACTAGAATAATGGCAGGACTGGCCAACTATCTAATGTGTGTAGACGCCGCCTCTCCACAAATGGCATATGTCAGAAGAAGGAAAGATCACACAGTTAGACTTAAACATGTCCAATCTTTTGTTCTCAGGGGAGTGCAAGCTGCCAGAAATATCTAGGAGCAGCTCACTCCCCTCTGCCTATAGAGAACACATAGATGCTCAGTGAGTTACACTTGTATAGGGGTGGAATAGCTGCCTGATGTGTATGGCCAGCCCTATAATGCATTACCAAAGTAAAAAGATCCATCTGTACTGCGCAGGTGTGGGAGGTGGATTGTCAGCTGCAGAGCAAAGAGCAGCACCGGGACTATTGCGCATGACGGCAGAGTCAGAAAAGAGGGAGGAGCCGTCCCGCAGGAGGACGTCTGAAAGAAAGAGAGGCTAGTATGATGGGGTAGTTGGAGGACTATTAGTGACGTACTGTTTACAGAAACAGGTTGTCACCGGTAACCATAAAATGTCCTGTCAATCACATGACTTCCCCAGGGATATGGTTAAATATACATTTTTGATAAATTATGTAAATTTCGAAAGTAGGCGGGGAGGATATTTAGATTGGTGTAGGGATTACATTTTATCCCGCACAACCCCTTTAGGGGAATCCTTATAATGCTTATAAAGTTAAACTACTGTAAGGATTTGGCATGTTGTAATGGCTTGTATATAGTAGGGTCTATTGTGCCCCTATAGATTTATCTGAAAACAGCATCCACGAACGCGTCAGGGAGCCAGCTGATAACTATTCTGGAGAAATGTTCAAAGTAAAAAAAGTTAAATTTATAAGGACCAAGTATATCTCTAACTGTATACAAAGAGACCTATAGACGCCTTCCAGCGGCACTCCGTGACTGAATGAAAGACTTCTTTTTCCATCAGCTAAAGATGAAGTAAATAACAGAATTTCCAGCAAATGATACATCTTCAGCTAAATACAGAATAGCATTTCAGCTCAAGGCCACAAAGGGGCCATTCTATGTGACTGCGACAGAACAGGCAAAGCAAAGGTCAGACGGAGAAATCAGGTTTCTTTGCATGTTGTTTGAACAGATGTTAATGGAGAACAGACAACAGATCAGATGGGTTAGGACAAAATGATTTCACAAAACATTGCCTCTTTTTCTGAGCCAGATGGACAGAATTTCATAACAAGTTATTAAAAAATACAGTGAAAATACAGTTCTAGATAAATTTAAAAAAATATAAGGTTAGTCTTCCAGTTTAAAAACCACAAGCCAATCATAGGGCAATGTGTGAACATTTAATAGGAGCGGAAATATCCCTTGGTGGGCAAACATTTCATGCAAAATAGTCTGCAAGCGCACCGGGGTAGGGCTAAGTCACCAAGCGCACCAGGGGTAGGGCTGAGTCACCACGTGCACCAGGGATAGGGCTGAGTCACCAAGTGCACAACTCCACTCATGATTCCTTACCCCTTTAAACACAGCACAAAACTTTGAAAGGACAGAAAGAGGGACGATATATGCGGCGTGCGTAGCGTGATGCAGCAAATTTAGCTCCACCAACTTCTAAGTTGTCTCTTCCCATTCCCATTAATTTCTGTTTGTGCTACCCACACATTATGCTTCTACAGTCACCCTAATATTATATGCCCCACATTATAATGTTCTCCTGAAATTAATCCCACAGTTTAATGTTCCCGCCCAGCTGCTCCATAGTTTAATTTCCCCTTAGTTTAAACTGGAGGCAACTAGAGGGGGGCATTAAACTTGGAAAGCTGGAGAGAGACATGAAACTGGGGCAACTGGAAGAGGACAATAACCCATGGGGGCAACTAGAGGGGGACATATACAAGCAATAACATTTATTTGCTGAAACTGGACAACCCCTTTGATGTAGAATTCATGCATGAGCCAACCATGGAGTAATAGGTATTGTTTTGGCCACATCATCAATGACCAAACTGTGGATGTGTCAGCTGTAGAGCAATAGGTGCACACAAGGGGAAGGTTCACTTGCAAATTTGGTGCACTTGGGAGCTAATACGCATAAAAATAAAAAGGCCTTCTCTAAATTAGCATCTTATTTTCTGCCCACCAAAGTATGTTTCAGCCTCTATTAAAAGTCCCTCATTTTGTAGCTGAGAGACATTCTTTAAAGGGGCTCTATCATTGAGAAAAGTCATTTTTAACTAACCACATACTTGCATAGCCTTTAGAAAGGTTATTCCACACATACCTTTTGTATATAAATCGCCTCAGTAGTTTTTGAATGAGCCCGTTTTTATTCACAATCTAATTAGCTTCCATCATGCATCCTCTGCTATTCTCTCCTATGTGTGTGTACAGTACAGGCTGCTACTGATGATGATGACTCATCTCCCTGCTCTCACACACACACAGCAGACAGTGCTCGCTGAGACTTCTAGGTGCCCGCTGGAGGCTAATTAGCATATGATTAAAAACTAGCTCATTCAAAAACTACCAAGGGGATTTACATACAAAAGGTACGTGTGGAATAGTCTATGCAAGTATGTGCTTCCTTAAAAATGACTTTTTCCAATGATAGAGCCCTTTTAAGCAGTACATTACTGTAATTCATCTTGTGTGCTGCTCACATCTTTCTGCTGTGGTTCCCTTGTCTGCACTTTGGGAAATCTAGAAATCTCTCTTGGAAAATCCTGAAACAAGCAATGTGGTCAAATTTTGGTGGTGAAGATTAGTTTCTGATCTTTTACTTGCTGGAACAGTGGAAGGTCTTATGTAAAGGGGCAATTTGTATCTGGGGGGGTGAAAAGGTGAAAGCAATTGTTTACTCAGTGGCGCACCTTCCCATGAAGAGATCTGAGGCAATGGCCTTAGGTGGTGCCTCATGGAATAAACTGGGGGGCGGCATTTGTTTATCTAATCGGCCACTACTTATTGTATTATTGCAATAAGTAGTGGTCAATACTTTTTATTCACCGATCCATGCTTCTGTGCAGGCCGGCTCTAGGGGGTACTGAACTTACATCACAAGGCTAAAAGACGCCAGGATCAGCTACAATGCACCCTGGAGCCAGCAGTGGAACATGGATGGGTGAGTACAAAGTATCAGCCACTACTTATTGTAATAATACAGTAAATAGTGGCCTATTAAAAATATAATATATTTGGCAAGGCAGCAGAAAAAATGGGTCATATACTGTTGGAGGGGCCATAAAAAGGGTGTTCATATACTGTGGCAGGGCCAACAGAAAGGAGGCCATATACTATATGGAAAAGGGGTCATATATAGTGGAGAGGGAAAGGGGGGGGTCATATTCTGTGGCTGGGGTGAAAAAGGGATACAATATACTGTGGAGGGGGGTAAAAAAAGGACATATACTAGGGGGGCCAAAAATGTGGGTGGGCAAAAATGGGGTCATAGACTGGGAAAAAAAGGTGGTTGTGTACCATGTGGGGGTCAAACAAGTGTATGTGTACCTTGTTTAGCTTTTTTTTATGGAGGGGGAAGGACCTTTCTAGAGTTCCCCTCAGGCAGCAGAGAGGCTATCTCCGTGATGGCTAACCATTTGAGCTTGATGTGCCAAAATTCGTAAAACAACCTAGCTTAACCTGAGTGCCTTGTCACATCTAGAAATATCCATAATTTTGTGATATTTGTTGCTCTAGTAAAAAAAAAAAAAAAAAAAGAATTATATATTTGATATATGTTTTGCATTATATGTATATCTGGCCCATCACATGGTATATAACCCACTTTTTCTGGCTCATTATACGATACATGACCCCCTTTCTCTCCCTCCCCCCCCACAGAGTAGCAGACGATAATTTTTAGTCACTTGTCCACGCTTCTGTCCTTGTCACCTTCCGCTGCCTCCTCTAGGCGGCGCTACATTTACTTCCCAGTAAAACGCGGGGACACTATATGTAGCAATAACACAATAAGTAGCTACCGATGTGTGTCACACCAATGTCATAGGTTCACTATCACTGGGCTAGTTTCACCCCTGTGTTCAGCGAATGTTCATATACCTAAAACAGAGAAAGATATAACAGATATACCTAAAACAGAGAAAGCATAAGAAACCCCCCTAAAAATGTAATAAGCCTGGAAAAAAAACTTCTCCGAATTTCTAAGGCAGTGATGACAGATTTACTATAGAGCTCAGAAAGAATATCAGGATAAATTGAAATGAAAAGTGCATTTGATCAGAAAAGAAAACCGCATTATTCAGCCGGAGGACTATATGGAAGGTTACATTGCATCTGAGAATAAACCTTCATGGAAAATAAAGAGTGTGGGGTGGCCGGTCAGCAGTGAGAGTGATGGAGTTACATTACATGAGCCTGAATGTTCCTCAGAGTAAATATTTCTGGTACCTCTGAGCGCAGCACCTACACAGCGTCTATTCATAAGCACTGGAGTGCTAAGGTTAAGTAGCAGGTCACCTGGAGGAGGATGAAGGAAAATATATCTAGAAGTTGTGCAATAAAATCCTGCGTGTTGGAAGATGTTGAGTGTAAAATCAACACTTTGACACCAGGAGCTCCACAGGCAGGTGTGAGTGAGGCTGGACTAGAGAAAAACAAGAACTTATGAAATACAGAACCATTCCAAGATGAGGACAGAACATGAAAATCTTTCCAAACAATCTGAATATGAGACAGACAGAGCATATGCCAGCAGAGGTTTCTAAACATTGAATTTAACATGACAGTAAACCAGCACCACATGTGCTTCCTTCTATCTACCCCTTCTTAGCCATACCTTTCCTTAGCCTGTCCTGGGGCCATATTCGCCCAACTGAAAACGGAGGACTATCTGGTGACATAAAACTAGCAGTTTTACTATTGTATAAGTATAGCATAAGAAAAAATTATTTCTTAGCCAGTAGATATGAAATGTAAAGATTGTGAGTCCTCAGTAGTTTGATACCTCTTTAGTGGCTAACAAAAAATGATGACATATTGCGAGCTTCCAGTACTGCTATAAGGTTCCTTCATCAGGCTGGTATAACACAGTATCTGAAGGCAAGCACATTTATGCAGGAATATCATTTGTGCATCAAACACTGTATTCCTGTATAAATGTGCTTGTCTTCAGATACTGTGTTATACCAGCCTGATGAAGGAACCTTATAGCAGTACTGGAAGCTATCAACTACTGAGGACTCTCAATCTTTACATTTCATAAGTATAGCAGAACTATCACACAGAACTATGGTGATCTAGCTACGACTACTAATAGGCAACAACACCACTATCATAGCACTAAGGATAATGAGGTTATTGTACCAGAAGAAAACTAAATAAAAACATATAACGTCCTCAAGAACACAATACAAATGGCCCAAGAGTAGCCATATCAACCCTAAACGTCAGCAGGTTATACAACCGAAAAAAATATGTACAGGTGCGGTACCAGTAAGTATGAAAAATAATAAATCCAAAGCATAAAAAAAAAAAAAAAAAATGTATTAAGACAATAATAAATGCATAAACACATATAAATATACGACAGATGAAACACACAATACAAATAACAGGTGTCAGACATACGGCAGAGGAAGAAATATCAAAGTTTTTTTTTGTGTAAATAATGAAAAAGTTAAATCATGTCCCACAAGACAATGCAAATCACAAGACAATAAAAGCCTCATCCACATAATCATATAGCAACTGAATACACTGTACACATGTACAGCAACATAACTCAGGAACTGCTTAAAATTAAAAGAGTGTATAGAAAGCGAGACAACCAACCGGATATTTAACGGGGGCTGTGTCTTTAAATGTAATATAGTCACCACACATCCCCTCATGAAGACCCCAGATCCCATTCACAACAAATCCCACTACAGTTAATAAATCCACTGGTTATGGATACACAAACATCTACCCATGTGCTTTGTAAGAGAGGTAATACCAAGCACATGGGTAGGTGTTTGTGTATGCGGGACATGATTTAACATGTGCATTATTTACATTTGATATTTCTTCCTCTGTCGTATGTCTGACACCTGTTTGATATTTGTATTCTTTGTTTCATCTGTCTTATGTCTTTATATTAGTGTATGTATTTATTGTTGTCCTAAGTATTTTTTATGATTTGTAGTTATTATTTTTCATGCTTACTGGTACCGCACTATAAGTATCTTTTTAGGTTGTACAATTAGGCAACAATCTATGAGGGAAGTACAGGAATAAATATATTAAACATTACAAGGTCTAAGATTTCTGAAATGTAGCTCACACACGGCTATGATGGCACTTATCTGCTCAGTAAACAGGAGCTGTCAGACTGTCTCCATACAAATAAGCTTGTGAGCAGATTCCGTCATGACATGTCCTCGCTGCTCTAGGTGCCTTCTGCTTTATCAAAGGGCCATTTAATCAGGAGAAAAATCTCATCCAGACAGAACGAAGATCTGAAGGTGTTCTAAAGTGACCTTCCAAGTACAGACTTTTCAGATAGCAGTAGATATAAAATAAGTATAAAATATTTAGTAAGAGAAATAACTAAAGTAACTGAAACGTTGTTGTTACTTAATGTTACTCCATAGCAGCTACTGTGGGGCCCAGCAACTAATAGTCCCCATTTCCACTAAGACCCAGGGTGCAGTTAGTGATACGTATGGATGATGGAAGATGATGTGATAAACCTCTGTTATTTTACTGGGATATCATAATGACAAGAGCCAGGACAAGAACAGCTGGGTAGAGAAAAAGTTTCTGTTCTCATTTTTCTTCTGCTCCCGGAGGCGCCAGGGATGTCACTACCTCTATATTGTGCCTCCCAAGACAAGACTTATAAGACATTTTACATTTTTTCAAGTTCTCCATACATTATACAATTTCTGCATGAACCCAAAATAGGGTCTGACTCCACATCCTGATTTTTTGCTCCCCTCTCCCACATGGGTACTTGGATACGCATGCAGGGTAATAGGGAAAAATAACTGTTGGCTAAGTGGACAGCTATTATTAAAGCTGGGAAGGAATCCATTATTATCAGGATTTATACATTCAGGTTTTTTATGCAGTTTTTGAAGCCAAAATTAGGAGGGGATAATAAAAGAAAGGCCATCTCTGAATTTTATAAGTTGTTACCGTTTATAATCCACTCCTGACTTTGGCTTCACAAACCGCATGCAAACACACCCTTAATCTTGATACTGGATCCAGAGAGATAAGACAATTCACAAATGCAGTTCATTAAGTCATTTACAATGAGCACACACCCATTAACAGACATTAACTGCTTCAGGGCTAGTATTTCCTGTCCATAGCATACGTTGCAACATATGTTTCTATCAGTCCAAACCAGAGGTCAGAGTTCACAGTCTGATGACCCTCTGGCCCATACATCACTGTAATTAAAAGAAAAACTAATTTCAAGAAGCTGCTATGAAAGGGAAAGCTGGGCGCATTCTTAAGGAACTTACATATCAGCTCACACCTAAAACTGCATTGAGATTGTCTTAAAAATGAACCTTCACCCAAAGAAAAAAAGACGACTCTATCCAGGTGGATTCCTTAATGATAATAGACTGTAAATGTATCAGAAAAGTGGTAATTAACCTATGGTACTCTTAACTATTGCCAATGGAAAACAAGTATCATCCTCAGACACCTGGACATGCATTGTTTTCAAAGCAAAATAGACCTTTAAGGCTATGGCCACGTGTGGGAATGCAGCTTTTAGGGGCTTCAGCCTCAGGGGGTTATCTGGTTTCTGGTGTTAATGGCCTATTCTTGAGTAACGGTGAGCGTAGACACTGCAGCACTGTCCCATTGACGTCTATATGACAGCTTTTCAGTACCTACACTCTCCGCTGCAGTTTCTATGGAAAATGAGAAGTATAGCTCATGGTATGCAAACACTACTGCGGACCGCGCTGCCTCAGTACATGTGATATACAGGGGTCATGGGTGTCGGATTCCTGCAGATTTAATATTGATGTCAATGCCAGAAACCAGATTACCCCTTTAAGACTGGGTCTTAAAAATTTAGCCTACACAGTCCAAAAACACTCCAATTAGATAAATGTCCATATAATAATGTAGATGAGTCTTGGTCCATCTGACCTATTTGCATTTAAAATGTTCTCACCCAAAATAGAGCCCTGTTTTATGTTCCAACATGGGGTTTATCTGTTCTTTCCATAATCATAATGCTAATTGAGGAAATTTTCAGGGTAAGGCCAGATGTAGCAGCCCCTAGATCAGGGGTCAGCAACCTCCTGCACCTGTACTGAGGTCAGCAGACATACTAGCCACAGGGTTCTCCCTCTGTTTAAAGAGGACCTTTCACCACTTGGGGAACATGCGGTTTTATATACCGCTAGAAAGCCGACAGTGTGCTGAATTCAGCGCATTATCGGCTTTCATGTTCTGTGCCCCGGGTGAAGAGCTAGCAGTGCCGATACCGTAGCTCTTCACCGTCAGAAGGGGGTTTCTGACAGTCAGTCAGGAAAAACCTTCCTCACAGCAGCACCAATGTGTAACCTTCATTTTTTTTTATATTTGTTGACATCTGAAACTCTCACTGCTTTATATCTTTAATCTTGTTCTTGTGCAGTCTTTGCTCAGGAAGCTGTATGCTGTCATAAATGATTATTTTTACTACTTTGTATATAAACCAGAAAACATGGCTGATAATAGACGGAGATAGTAGATCGAGGCCTCACATATATGCCTTAGGGTATATACAGGTACAATACACGGGCAAAATGCTTATCAAACTTTTCAGGTGTTGGCTTTGCTGTAGTTCTCCCTGAATACACAGATAATAGATCAAAGCATTCAATGTACATTTATCTAGACTACACTGGTAAAACATGTGCTAACATAGGCACAGGTGAATGCTGAGAGACACTTCCATGGCACCTTTGGTGACACTTCTCTCTACCTTACTTTGCACCAAAATAATGGTGCACACATTCCTGCCATTGACTCTATGCAATGCAAAGATACAGCAAATGAACCAGGTATAATGCAAAGGTTTGGCATAACAATCAGACATATTAGTAAACAGTCATATCTATAGAGGACAGATAAGGATAACCATCCTGCAATTACTGATTAATACTACCATACTGTAACTGAATAAAACTGGCTAATACTGCCATACTGTGTCTAAATACTGACATACAGTGAGTGAATAATACAAATAACCAATGACTGATACAGCACTTCCCTTCCCATTGATGATCCTGGGCTACATTTTGCAACAACACAAGAAAATCATGACTGTCAAAATTGAAATGTTAGGGCAACATGGTGGCTCAGTGGTTAACACTGCAGCCTTGCAGTGCTGGAGTCCTGGGTTCGAATCTCGTCATTAACAACAACTTGCAAGGAGTTTGTATGTTCACCCCGTGTTTGCTTGGATTTCCTCCCATTCTATAAAAGACATACTAATAGGGAAAAAATCCCTACATGGGCTCACAATCTACATAAAAAAAGAAAGACAAAATGAATTGATAGAAGGATCCGCTCTACCAGGAATATTTCTTTAAAAAATAACTTTTAATCCATAATGATTAAAAAACACTCCATAGACAGGAACAAAAGTGCAAAAGTAGGAAAAAAGTGATTAAAACCGCATAGGTTTCATTGTGGCTGACATGTTTCGACACGTCTGTGTCTTACTCATAGCCCAATCTGGGCTATGAGTAAGACACAGACGTGTCGAAACATGTCAGCCACAATGAAACCTATGCGGTTTTAATCACTTTTTTCCTACTTTTGCACTTTTGTTCCTGTCTATGGAGTGTTTTTTAATCATTATGGATTAAAAGTTATTTTTTAAAGAAATATTCCTGGTAGAGCGGATCCTTCTATCAATTCATTTTGTCTGTACCTATACACAAGCCTTAGTCTGAGGTTTGGATCGTGCACCCAGGTTACTTGAAATTGACAAGCCAAAGGAAGGTGGTAAGCTATAAGCTTTCTTTTTTTCTTCTATAAAAAAAGAAACATGTTATAGGTATTATTTTGGGTATACAGGCATGGCGATATTATACGTTTGTGAACAAATGAAATACAGTAATAAAGTAGAATGGAAGTATGCAATTTTTGGTCCATCTGACAATACTTTATCGTATCGAGTAATGACATGATTCACGGTGTCTGATGCTTACTAGAAGTGTTTTCAACGCTGGAACAGATTTACAAAATAATTTGTTGCAAAAAAGATCTGGCTTCCATGTCTTGTATCACATTTTTAAAATATTTTTAAGACACTTTACAATGTGCCCAGCAAGTTAGAGGGTTTAACTCAATGGGGGCATGTATTATCAGAAAGGATTGCACCAAAAATGCACCAAACATTTGTTTTTAAACCAACAAATATGTGGTGCAAACTGAGACTAGACAGTCTAAATATGTATCCGATTTATGATCCGGCATCAGCCACTGTGATAAATCTGGTGCGGTTTAGGACTGTCTAGTCTGGGTTTGCACTGTGTAATTTGTTAGATAGTATTAGTACACTGTCCCACTGTGCCTTGTGTGTTACGTACAGCAATAGGTGACAGCTAATGATTTACAGCTAAAGGCTGAGAATAAAAGTGTCTACAATTTGAAAGCTAAGACGTACAGGAACCTGTCAGAATGCACAGTGTGAATAGTGCAGGATATGTTACATGACCTCTGAAGTTAGATGATCATCAGTCATGTGTAAAGATCACAGTACTTACATGGTTCATGGAGATGCTAAAAATAGAAGTAAACATGAGCTAGTAAAAGATGTTTTACACTAAGCTGGGTGTATTGATGAGTAATATATACCGTACATTGGAGTAGGAGTGTTACTGAGTACATCACATGAAAGTGACTGGGAATATGTGGGGGGAACATGATAGGTCAGACAGATATAAGAAACCCCACAGGACTGTACGTAGGACACAACTGTTACGTATGTTAGCCTGACATTGTGTACTCCTCTCTCTCCTTACACACAAACCCCTGTAACTAACAGTCCACAAATACAGCAAAATACTGAATAATGTAGCAGCAGATACAGTAATGTCCCTGCAGAGTAAGGCTACATTAGTGTTATCATGTGGTGTTTTAATGTTAGTAACTAGCATAGCTTACAGTATACATTTGTTATTACATGGGTCCTCAATATAGGACAATGGTGATCATCCTGAAACCGCTTACTGGAGCTTCTGCTACACCATGGATTATATAGCAGATGGAAACTGTATAAGTAATGCCAAGTACTGGTGGTAAGGTGCTGCATGTCAATAAAACTACTGCAGCTCATTTTAGAAAGGCTATTCCTCACATACCTTTTGTTTGTTAATCCTCCCAGGTGTTTTTGAATTAGCCCGTAGACAGTATATATGGCATCTATCTAGTGGAGATAATGGTCAAACAAAGCCAGCAGCTATCTACTGCGTATAGTCACCTTTATATCAGCATTCAGCAACAAGATCCTGCCTCTGACTATAGTCACACAGTGATGTTCTCCATCAACCCATTGCAGTAATCCTACCAACTCTCTGCTGTCAGATAGTCCCTAGGCTGCTTTCAGGTCTCCCCCACTACTGTGGCATTGTCGAAGGAAGGTTTGGTAACTAGTTACCCACATAATCAATGATTGCACTTACCAAAAGAACATGGGAAGGCTTGAACAACAAGTAAAATCCATACCTAGAGTTTCTTTGTCTCTCGGACAGTGAAACAAAGATTGGGATAAGATGGGATTGAACTTCTCTGCAGTTAAATGCTGTCTCTCATAATAAATCATCACGGGCATTTAGCGCTTTTTCACATTAAGTGTTCATACACATAAAGTCATCTAAATCTGACAATTTCAGATGGACCAGTTGACTATCTAAAGTCTATGGAGTTATCCTGACTTACCCCTGACAGCAGGTGTTGGAGGAAAGAAGAATTGGACATGTTGGATTTCGACATGTCTGATCATCTGTTTCTGTGGAATATAGATTGTCAAGTAAGGTAGCGGCTTATCCTGCTCTCTTTATTGAAAACATATGCCAAGTGTGAATGTATATGAGGAAATAGGGAGGTAAAACAGCTAAGATACTATTAATGGTACTGGAGACAGATTTTGAAGTTTCTTCTTATGAAACAGTATTCATAGTTATTTGTTTTAGCCTGCTTAGTTATGGAATTCCTGATTTTACAACACCCATTTTCTACTTGTAATATTGCACATCAGTAAGCCAATTCATGTATGCTAGGGGTGCATAACCTTTCCTGGCCTGAGGGTCGCTTTGAAGGGATGCCATAAAATTTAGAGGTATTCACATCTAAGACATTTATGGCAGGTCGACAGTATATGCTCTAAATGTTTGATAGGTCAAGTCCCAGGAGTCCAATCCCCCCACCTAGAAAGAGACTTCTAGTCGCTTCTATCTTGTTCTGCACTCACAAAAAGAGGAGACAAAGTGACTGCAAATATCTTCAATATAGTTTAGAGTAGCAGTAATGTAGTTGGTAAGGTTTAATAAAGACACAAGTCCACCCTACCATATAGATCCAGAAGGTGTGCCAGAAACAGTTAAAAATTGCCTTTCGTGTCCTCTAAGGTCAGGAGTGATGTGCAACAATATATAATACTCCAGATCTTAGGACATGAAAGGTCTATGAGAGGTTTACAACTCTCTTATACCGTTAAATCACTTAAAGCATAACTAAACTTTAGAAAACTTATATCTCAGCCATTATAAAATGTGGTAGGTTTCCTACTGGTGTTGTATGAAAGAGAGAATCTCCTCTTTCAATCGACACCAGAAGCAAGTTTCTAGTTTTTATCATGTCATAGAAATAACTGTTTGACGCACCCTCTCCCTTATTTTCACTGCATTACACACTAGGCCATACATCGTACTCAGTTGAGGACACAGCTCTCAATACAGAAGCAAGGGAAAGAATAAAGAAATGCAGGATTTCAAAGAAAGGTGTCAAAATCCACTTTAAAGTGCACCTCTATATATCAAACTTTTCATAAATGAATAGTGCAGGGGCATATAAGAATCTTTGGAATATATCTTATTTTAGAATAACGTTTCTTTTTCTCTCTCACTTATAATTGGCTGTTCCTCCCCTTCCCCTGTCTCCATTAGCACCTGCATAAGTTTCCATCTTCACTCACAGAAGTCTATGGAGAAGGGAGGAATAGGAGGAAGTTGTTGCCAGCTACTAATTGATTTAATGCCGGATTCTGTTCAGTGGAAGAACCTTATCTTACTAGATATAGTGGAGGTAAAAGAGCTTAGTTACTATGTGTAGCAGAGTTCAGCAGCTGCAGTATATGTGTGTCTTTCCCAGCAAACTTCTCTCTTCTCTACTTGCCAGAGAAGTAACTCTTCCTGGTAAACAGAGAGCAAAGTATTAGATAATAATATCTATTTATCTGCGCTACTCACGTATGAAAGAAAATATATGATTTGGTTGCATCCCTTAAAATATAACTTATAGATTCTCGCATATTTTTTCTATCAGTACAAGCCACAAATATTTATGGAAAAAAATATTTTTCTCTCTGGCAAAATCTATATTGTCATTTTAACTCACATAATCCAGGGACAGGACAGTGAGAAATGATGATACTGAGTATATGCTGGAGAAAATCTTATGAGGATCCCACCACAGGCACGCTACCAGCAGTTGTCACCCACAAGGAATTATAAATATAACTCCGACAGATAACATGACTAGTCCAAGCAGCGGATATAGCATTCATGGAATAGATGATTATAATACATGAACAGAACAGGCCATAAGAACTGAACTCACAAAACAAAGCCCTTCAATGGTCTTAAGGTAAATGTGAGCTACTTCAGTTCCGTAAAACTATCCTATGAGATTAAATATATATCTATATATGCACCAAGACACAAAATTTTATAACAGGGTTTTCATGTTTTGTGTGATAAACTTATTTAACGCCACATCTAAAACACCACCTCTGATAATACGAGTTGGCGAAATTTACTATGGTTTAGAATTGATCTCGATCAGATTGGCAGATGAGGACGCCGCCTTATGTAGGTGTTAATCTATACTGTATTACGTAGCATCGCCGCGCTCCACTGCTTTATATTAGCATGTTTCTGTGGGCTCTGAATGAAACTTCCTGTCATGAGTTCACCATTTGTGATGAGTTTAATGCACATTCTCTCTTTAGTGAGTGTATAACCACAAGTGGAAAATGTTACCAATAAAGAAATGGAAAATATTATATCGTGTCCTTTACGTTCTATTGTCACCGGTAGACCACAGCAGACATTTTTCACCACGATTAAGGAGAAAGTAGTGACAATTCCTACTAAATAATATGCGTAATAGACACACGAACCAATAAAACTAGTCACAACAATAAGGGACGGGCTGAGATGTGATGGGAGTATCACATAGGTAACGACGCGCTTATATAGATCTGACTGTGTACTAAGTTAATATGATATTTAGATATCTTCTGGTATATTTCAAAAGTAATAGGGATATTTCCAATACCACAAGTCATGGTATATTATGGATATGCTTTGACTTTGTTACTGCTGTGCTGAAGAAGGTTACTTGCACACCCACAAGTGTATTCACCAAGTCTCCGATTGTCGCAGCTTAGCTAAAGTAAAAGTAAAGAAGTTCTTTGAGTAGTGTGAAAAGTCTCCAGCACAGCATTATGGAAACATTAAGGACAAATATTAAAAGGATACTTTGGTTACCACAAGTTACCCCCCTTACTATTTGGGTCTGGCCACTCTCCAGTCACAAAAATGGAGTGGCTAGCTGTGTATGTGCACCCACTCCATTCACTTCTAGGGGACTGCTGCAGATAGCCAAAATATATATTCTCATCTATCTCCAGTAATCCCATAGGGAGTGAAAGGAATGGCAGTGTGCACGCTTACCCTCTTGATCCCCACTCTCAGTGGCCAGGGAGTAACTTGTTCTGATCTGAATACTCCTTTAGGTTAAGGCCCCATGGTGCGGAGACATAGCTCTTTTTGTTGCAGATTTTGCTGCAGGTTTTTGAGCCAAAGCCAAGAGTTACAAAAGGAATGCCAAATATGTAGGAAGTTCTTATACTTCTACCTTCTGTTTAATCCAGACTCCTGGCTTTGGTTCAAAAAACAGCAGCAAAATCTGCAACAAAAAAAGCTAGGTTTCTGCAACGTGGGGCTTTAGCTTTAACAGGAATCTGTCAGGTTTTTTTCTGCCATAAACTGGTCCCATCATGTTCAGGAAGAAGTAATTTCCTTTCCATGGCGCTCTCTCTAATTTTTTCTGTAGCAGCAGAAAAAAGTTTGAAAGCACAAAAAGTCAGCAGTAAATGATCCTACATAGTGACAGTGTGCGAGGAGCAGCTTCAGACTAGTCACACCGCTGCTTTGCTATTCACACCTCCTGGGTGTGATTGACATCCCATTGTGACATAAGGTAGTAGAGAGGGAGATATATGAGTCCTGGCCAGGCTGAAGCTGCTCCTCTCCCACTGTGACTACTTAGGCCCCGTTCACATGGGGCACTGGATGGTGTATTTAGGTCCTGATTTTGACATGGGAAGCTGCGTCAGAATAGGACTAAAATGCGCCTTCTGCGACAGTCGCGACTTCCTGCTCCGGAGTAGTCCCACAAAGGCTCTCACCCCATTATGTACTACCGGAAGCAGACAACTTGTCCACCTTCACAGAAGCAGTGGTGTAGCATAGAAAGAGGGAGCCTAAGGGCCAACACAACTCCTTCCCTTAGGCGTCTGGAGTGTCCCATAAAGGCACACGCATCCCTTCATCCAGAGTGACAAACAGTGACAAGATGAAAAGACACAAAAGACACAAAAAACGAATAAGACACAAAAACGAATAAGTAAGTTGACAGAGTGCCCAGTGCTGAGCCCGTCTACCCGCCAGATCTCCCATGCACAGACAGCTGGTTCAAGGTTTTTACTTCTTTCCATGGTGGCTCAGTGAGAGGTCTGGACACGAGTCAGAAGGGGAGTCAGAAAATGTTACTGGAACTTACTCGACCATGCATGTCCTGCTAAGAATTCTAAGTAAGGAATATGCAAATAAGATCTCATTGGTGAAAAATGTCCCTGTGCCAGTCTTTACCTAATGAGAGACATTACTCCCTCTGACCCACATAGAGTCCTCTTATTCAGCCAGCCATAGAAAGCTTGCAATAGACCACGTCCTTGTTCATTTTTTTTAGTGTGGCACATCCAACTTTTTTGATAGAATCTGGTAGAATACAGATTCTGTAACTTTCACAGAATCAGTGACGAGTCTGAAACATTGAAGGACAGCATCTATTTACTTTTTTTTTTTTTAATGTAGATTGTGAGCCCCAGTTAGGAATCACAATGTACTTTTTTTTTTCCTATCAGTATGTCTTTGTAGAACCGGAGGAAATCCACACAAATATGGGGAGAACATACAAACTCCTTGCAGATGCTGTTCCTGGTGGGATTCAAACCCAGGACTCCAGCGATGCAAGGCTGCAGTGCTAACCACTGACCCAAAGTGTTGCCCCTAACAGCATCTATTTACTGTGAGAGGTCACTTCAGAGGGAATCACCCAATGACACACACAACTAGCTGTATATGATGAGACATAGTTTTTAATACATAGCAGCCATTTTGAAAGCACATTGTATATATGCTCATAATAAATTTAAAGGGGTTTTCTGGAATCAGTACATTAATAGTTTATCAATATCAGAATGACGGACTTCTACTCCCTCCATTGCCAGGATCAGCTACTACTACTTGAAGTCCACAGTGCTGTTATAGCCACTTCAGTATTTACCATGTCATCTACTTAGTAGTGGTAGTGCAAGGTGCACTCGAATAGGATGAGGCCGCATTAGCCTTCATTGCTGACACCTTATGAATGGTGTGTAGGTAGATGGACTGAGATAAACAGTGAAGTGGCTACAGCGCTTGTACAAGCATCATGGCATCTTCACAAAGTAGGAGCGCCAAAAGTCATAACTGCACAGATCTGATACTGACAATGAATATGCTTAGTTTAGAAAATGTCTTTAAAACAACACAGTACGGCCAATAAAATCATATTAAATAGTAGCACTAAAAACCACAGTCTAATAAAGTGTTAAAAAGATTAGAATCAGAATTAGATCTAGATGTGAGATTACGATATTTACATGGCACTAATATAACATCATTTCATTTCATTTTCTTTTTAAAGTTCATGTTTTCTCCTCGGCCTACTGTATTTCTTATGTAAGAACCAGTCTTTAATAGGGCAGCTAAGCATTTGACAGCAATGTGGATGTGAAGATCTGTTTCAGGATGTGTGGGATCTGCGCTGTATCCATAGCAACAAAAGATCGCCCCGCTGGAAGTGTCCTCTGGAGCCTGGGGGTTAAAGGGGGAAAAGAAGAGGATATTAGCAATGCAAATCTCTTTACCATGGAGAGTGGGAGCAAAAAAAGCTTTCAATTGTGAATAATGAATTGATACACGCTATTCAATGGCCCAGTGAATAAATGATCCTGAATAGACCAAGGAAGGATACACTAACACAAGCTGCTATGCCAAGGACGGAAACAGAAGGACAAGGAGTATCAGCTAAATGACCAATTGTTCATTATAATATTTCTTTCGTCACTTGTGTTACCCTTGCTTGGCAGAGTACTCGTTTGGCAACACCTTGGGTACAATGTGTATTACTTATGTCAATTTGTCAATATAGTAGGTTCTGATATCCATTATATTAAAGTATTCTGCGATATATAGGTTACTACTTGTAAGTCACAGGTTAGGAGATTTTACCATATTAATACCCAAACACTCTTTAAACATTGTGCACCTGTATTCTCCCATGCATCATGGGAGGGCGGGTTCACATCGGAGCCCAGTCTCCTGTTTAGCCAATCCGGCTGGTTTCCGTCTTTTGCCCCGCGAAACTGGACAGGAGATGGAAACCCGGTGGTCAGCTTTCAAACCCATTCACTTGAATGAGTTTGCAGAGGTGACCGCTTGTGAGCGTCTTCTGCCTGTCCGCTGGGAACTGTTTTTTTTTTAACCGGATACAAAGTCCTACATGTCCAACTTTGTGTCTGGCTAAGGGCTCGTTCACATCTGCGCCCGGCACTCCGTACTTCAGGTTTCCGTTTCCTGCATAAAACAGAGCAGGAGACTGAAACCTGCAGGAGTCTCTCACCCATTCATTTGAATGGGTGAGAAAGATGTCCGGCCTTGAGCGGCGGTGAGAGTTTTATGCTCTCCGCTGCGAAACCGGGTTTTATAATCCAGACACAGAGTCGGACATGCAGTACTCTGTGTCCGGATTTAAAAAAATGGTTTTGCAGCGGAGAGCATAAGACGCTCACCGCCACTCACGGCCGGACCCGGTCTGTGGTTTCCATCTTCTGGTATGCAGAAGACGGAAACCACAGAACGGACAGCTGAACGCAGGTGTGAACCTAGAGTAAAAAAAAAACCCGTTTCCCTGCGGACAGGCAGAAGACACACACAGGCGGTCACCTCTACAAACTCATTCAAGTGAATGGGTTTGAAAGCAGAACGCCGGGTTTCCGTCTCCTGTACAGTTTTGCAGGGCAGAAGACGGAAACCAGCCAGATTGGCTAAACCGAGACCGGGCGCAGATGTGAACCTGCCCTGATACGTGAGCCGCACAGTGTGGGACCGAAGCCATTCCCACCTTCTCAAATACAAGATAACTTATGGAAAAAAGTGACTACATAAATATGGTGTTTGTCTATTTTATTATGAAGAATCACTTATCTCTCCAGAAAAAAAATGGCATAAAATAAAACATAAAAGTAACATGAAACATATAAATCTTTGCTATTCAATGCAACAAGATTGTGTTTAACTGCACAATGCAATGTTTTTACCAGGTTTCCAGGTCAGACCAGTTTGGAAATAATATTTTCCATGAAAGCTAAGTGAAGATAACCATCACAAAAAAGGGAATACTACACTGTCTTCAAAATATAAGAAAAGTAACCCAGTGAGAAATAGGAGAAGGGTGACGGGATATGGAAGTAAGGGAGCTTAAATGGGTAATGTATTTCACTTGTGAAGGAACCAATGTAGCACACATATCCTGCAATGAAGAGAGGCAGCTCAGACTACCATGTCTAACCTACCTATGGAAATAATTTTTATTTTTTTTTCATTGTAACCTCTAAGCACTGAATTCTAAATAAATGTGTCCTTTTGTCAAGAATATCACATGGGGAATTTATAAGGTGGTAAACCATTTTACGCTAGTCATACAGACTCATAGAAATGGATTGTTTCATATAAACAATAAAAGCAATGCTGTGATTAATGTTTTATAGTCAGTAATTTGGTGGTTATTTTCTATCAGACCACTTACCTTTCAGCTTGGTCTCCTAAGGATCCAATGAAAATAGCAAAAGCATTAACCTGAGGATTAATTGTCAAGGCCTGAGCAAACCTTGCTGGTGGTATGCCATAACGTTCTAGATTAGCATCACTCAAGACTATGACAAAATATTCATCTGCGTCCTCCTTGGCTATCTCCTTCACAGCATGCTCTGTAGCTTCCAGCGTGTAGTCTCCACTCATACAGAACTGAGAGTGGGCATGCATGGTCTAATGAGAAAGAATGGGTGAATGTTAGTTGTACTAGTGAAATTACACGTTCATATATATTACATGTTCATTAGACAAACCTGTCAAATTTGGTTGAATGTGCTGCCCATCTATTGTGTATGGGGCCAGTGGTGTAACTAGGAATGGCATGGCCCCGTAGCGAATTTCTGACATGGGCCACTCCCCAAAAACCCTGACTGACTGATCCCCCCCGCTGCATTCTTCCACACAGTATTATGCCCCATAGTGGCCCCTACACACAGAGTTCAGACCCTAAAGTATAATAATCGGAAACCCAGGAAGGATACAAACATAAAAAACACTGTTATTTACCTCTCCTGGGCTCCAACGCACTCCCTGCTGATGTCGGCCATCTTCAATGATGGACCAGACGTCACATGAGCCAGGCTTGCGTTGCGACGCATAAGGACGCAAGCCCTGGCCCATGTGACATCTGGGACATCACACAAGTAGGCTTGAAGCCTTCCGGAGCATAGGAGAGGTAAGTAACAGTGTTTTTTATGTTCCCTCATCTCTCTTAGCCCTCCGCTCATTATACTCAGGGATCTGACCCCCCTCCCCCCCATGAGTATAATGATAGTGTTTATGGGGTCACTGGCCTGCAGCCTCACTTACCGATCCCGGCTCCTGCTCACAGTCACATCCACAGAAGGGGAAAGCACCAGTGACCATGAGCAGGAGCCAGGATCGGTACGTAAATAGGGCCCGTTACCTGCTGGAGTTACTCCAGCAAGTAAAGATCTATTTAAAAAAAGAAACAAAATCCTCAGCAGCTGCCGCAAGGCCTCCTGATGCCCTGGGCCCTGTGGCAGCCACTACTACTGCTGCTACCCTAGTAGTATATAGTATATAGGGGTATCCGGCAACTTTTCTCTCCTCTTCCCATTCAAAACATACATGTGTATTGAGGAGTTAGGGGAGAGAGCTGTTGGCAAAACAAGCATTTGGCTGCCAACTATCTAATGTGCATGATCAGCTTTATATAGATTCACGTACTCCAGATTACAGAATTTTGGCATCAAACTTGGTGACGCTAGGTTCACACCTGCGTTATTCTTTCCGTTCTGTGCTTTCCGTCTTCTGCATGTCAGAAGACGGAAAGCACAGACTGGGTCCGGCCGTGAGTGGCGGTGAGCGTTTTATGCTCTCCGCCGCGAAACCGGATTTTTTTATCCGGACACAGAGTACTGCATGTCCGACTCTGTGTCCAGATTATAAAACCCGGTTTCGTGGCGGAGAGCGCAAAACGCTCACCGCCGCTCACGGCCGGACATCTCTCTCACCCATTCAAATGAATGGGTGAGAGAGACTCCTGCAGGTTTCCGTCTCCTGCCTCTGTTTTAGGCAGGAAACGGAAACCTGCAGTACGGACACCACAACGCAGATGTGAACGAGCCCTAACAAAGATCTGTGTCTAACATTTGCAAGCAAAATAGGTTAGAAACCAGAGAAATTAGGGTGAATTCTCTGTATTTGGGCAAAGAGGAGCCAACACATCACTCTCACCCCACAATACATAGAGCACAGATAATTATTTAACAAAAGAAAATGGCCTCACATGTGGTCCCCAGGCCGCATGAAGTAAATGACCTACGAGACCTTCAACTAACACAAATCTAAACCAAAAGCCAGGCCAACATAAATATTTGCTTTAGATTTTCAGAAAAAGGTGAAAAAGTTATAATATTCATCCTTTCTATTTAATTCTATTCCAATGTTAGGCGCAAATTTTTTTTTTTTTTTTTTTGTTTACATGTTTGTTATTACATATCATTAACACTGCGGGATTTTTAGCCAATTTGATGGCAGTTCGAGCCTCTTTACCTTCAGAACCTCCAGCCTCTGCTTATTGTTCCTGGGGATCTTGTCACTTCTGATCAGTTCAATGCTGTAGCCATCTCCTGAATGACCTGATACATCATACTGAAGTAAAACAAAGAACAACAATGATAAGATAACAAGATCAGCAATTGGATATAACCACTAGTCCTGCATTTTGATATGTATTATAATATATCATTCACCATATACAGATTAAACATTGGGATATATTAGCTGCCCTTTCGAGTTTACAGTTTCTAGCCTTATGACGCACACATAGCATACCACATAAGTACAGTACAGAACAACTTTGCACTGCTCTACTTCACTCCTACATTTTCTACATTTCAGGCTGTAATGTTATTTCTATACATTCTTCACCTTTCTTGCACATCACATATGAAGCCCTATACTGAATGATTTCCACACTTCTCAGATACTCATCTGTCTTCAGATTGCCCACTTGGCATTCCTTCACACTTCTGTGGACTATCACACCTTGGATATGCACAGACTAGCTGTATATCTGCTGTCCGCAAATAACAATTTGTTAATATGGACAAGAGATTATTCACTGTATATCATATATGGAATAGACTACTTGGCAACTGAACTCATACAAGTTGTATGGATGTTTGGATATAAGGGTAATCCCACCCGTCTTTATCTTCTGACATATCATATGAGTTATGACAGTAAAAAAACATTGGCATGGGTTTCTCATGGTTTTCATCCATGCACTATAAATCCAGTAAACAAAACACATCTAAATAGATTCTTCAAAGTCAGCAATGATCCAGTAGACTTGGGAGTGAAACAGAAGCATCAGCTCTAGAATTTCTACATCCACAATGGTAGAACAGATTCTCTGCAGGGTGCAGTCACTGACAGACTGGAACTGATGGCTTCATTGGTCTTAGAAGTCACATGATCATAAACGGCACATCATCAGCAGTGATGTGACATTTATGCAAAAATAAGTTGGACGATCCCTTTAAGGCACTAAGCAACTGATAGTAGTTAGGTAGTAGATAGCATTGAATATAAGATAGATGTAAATGGATGGTTGAATGATTTCATGTGATGCAGCCCGGCACTCAGTGTGCCCAGAATGGAGTAGGTGCATTAGATGGTGACCGCTCCAGCCCTGTATCAGCCTATTTATTTTTCTTTATTAGTGCTGTGCTATATGAGCATTTAAAATCACGACTTAGAATTCCCTGATGAGACTCTAAGAGTTGAAATGCGTTGGAAAAAAGTGAGGGATAGGACAGCTCTGCATACAGAGCAACGCTGAGATTGTGATAGCCATCCCTAGGGAGTGTGAGGGGAGAGTCAGATTGTCTCTAAGCTGTAGCTGCGGTGCAGACTTAGTGGTGTCCACCAGAATATTAGCACTGTTGAAGTATTTCCTTAGCTCATGTATGCCCTAGTGAAGTGTGTGGGGTAGCTGGAGTGTCAGTGGTATGGGGCTGGTAGCCATGGTACTGTGATATATTCTTTATATCAGTGAATGGATGGTGTAATGACTTTACTATTGATAGGTTAGTTGGATACGCAATTAGGCGGAATTCATTGAGTGATTTTTAGGAGTTATCTCACCAGGGATCAAGCTACCTATATTCCTGGGTGCAGTTGGCGGGGACCATAGATATTATATGGGTTCTAACTGAGCTGACCAGTGGGGAGTACCTGGGGGATCACATAGTGCACTCACCTATATGGTCTTTATGGAGGGACACCTTTTGGGGCTCCATTTTTATACATTAAAAACATTTTGTGATAGTTGGTAATTTTATCAGTGAACCAATAAATGTTATGTTTTAGTTACTTCTTTTTCATTCATTTATTTTCGGTCACCACCAACTTTCCCCTGATTCATGTTATCCACAGATTAAGCCAACTTTTCATTTGTATAACTGAGTGATATTTATTCTGGAAAGATGTACTGAATCACATTCCCTCATATGAGACTCCCTCCACAAGCTCTCTGGGGTTCTGAAGCATCAATGCATCATTTTCATTTGTAACTACCTTGAACTTATGCTCATAGTTCTCGAAGGCTTCCATCAGCATGCAAGTTGCTTCCATGGAGCGCTCCAGCCTACCATCCACCCCATTAAAGCGATACATGCTGCCAGATACGTCAACCAGGAGACGCAACCTCTTAGGTTTCTGCTGTGGGCTTCCAAGCTGTGTAGATATAAGAGACAGAGATGTCAGGCATACTTCTGTTACATGTTAAAAATGCTGATTTTTTATTGATCAAAAGAATAAAATTGCCTAAGATGACGTGCACACCCAAATTTATTGTTAGGAATTTTATACAGCACTATACATATAAATAAGCACATGTAAACCTAATAAACTAATATAATCATATTTAAAAAAAACAAACACTCTCTCCTATACTGGCATTTAGGGAGGTTTCACACCTACGCCCGGTCTCTGCTTTGTGGGTTTACGTCTTCTGCCCGAGAAACTGGACAGGAGACGGAAACCCAGCAGTAAGTGTCTACCCGTGAACGTCTTCTGGTCTCCGCGGTGGAACCGTTTTTTTTTTTTTTTTTAACTGGACACAAAGTCCTGCATGTCCGACTTTGTGTCCAGTTAAAAAAACGGTTTCACCGCGGAGAGGCAGAAGACGCTCACGGGCAGTCACTTTGCAAACCCATTCAAGTGAATGGGTTTGAAAACTGACTGCCGGTTTCTGTCTCCTGTCCAGTTTCTCAGGCAGAAGACGGAAACCTGCAAAGCGGAGACCAGACGCAGGTGTGAACCCGCCCTTACTCTGAAATCTCTGCTGAATCTGATTTGGCCCCCTTATTTAGTTATATCACATAGGTAAAAAATTGCATGTGTCAATAGGTCTTTATGGAAAGGAAAGGAGGAAGGAGGCGCTGAATGAGAGGGAAACAGACAAAAGAAGCTACTTCAGCATATATTAAGTTCCATATCCTTAAGGTCTTTATGCATATCAATACAATTCATACTGTTATATAATGTACTATATGGTGCTGCTGATGCGTGACTGAGTGAGAGAGAGTTAGGGAGCACAATTCCCATCTTTATCTGACGTGTGCTGTCTATAGGAGTCATCACAGTGGCTAGCCTCCACCCACTAGCTGACATCTGTGTGCTACCCGTGCCTCCACAGCCCCATTCACTGAGGTCAGTGAACATGAGAAATAGGACCTGTCCCGAGTCTTGCTCACATGGGGCTATAGAAGTGAATGAAAAACACAGCTAGCACACTGAGACATGGTCATGTGCATGAGGCCTAAGGGTTAGGTACCCTTTATGAATAATTTCAGATGGCATCGCCTACATTGCTTTAGTGTGTATAAGCAATAGACACTGCTGTTGGTGGGTGACATCAGTGAATGTAGCCTATACTCCTATGGAGGTTTAGTGGGTCACTTACATGGTGCAGAAGGGCTGGTGGCACATACTGATTAATATGACAACCAGTTCCCAGTGCTGAAAAATAGCCATTCTCATAGAATAGCCTTGTCTTATCATGACTGGAGAATTGAGTGGGTGACCAAATAATGCATTATTCCTGAAGTTTAGTGGCTAGTCTGTGACATGGGATAAGCTGTCCTGTGACCACCATTATATTTGTGTTTAGCTTTAAAGGGATTCTATAATTGGCTATAGTGATTAACTACGCATATATTTGCATATCCTTTAGAAAGGCTAGTCTAGACATACCTTTTATTCAGTAATCCTCCTAGACATTTTAAATTAGATCTCTTTTATTGATATGCCATACCCAGCACGGAGCACCGGAAGTCTCTGTGATGTTCTCAGAGCGCTGCTTGTGTCCTCAGACGTCCCTAGCTCTCACCTACCCCTTCTTTACACATGATCACACAAGCAGTGCTCAGGGAACATAATAATGACCTCCGGAGCTCTGTGCTGGATAATTAGCATATCAATAAATGCGGGCTAATTAAAAAACATCTGGGAGGATTGATGAATATAAGGTATGTCTGGAATAGCCTTTCTAAAGGCTATGCAAATATATGCTTAGTTAAAATCAGTACAGAAAAATAAGGAAAACCGCTGCACCTGGTATGGCAGTTAATGACAGAGACAGGGTGTGGCTACTAGGGGAACTGCTTCAGACTGCAAAGCAGCCAACAGACATGAAAAGCATAGAAAAAAATATTCCACTATGCCACAATTAAATAAAATGTAACCTTTACTTCATATCAAAAAAGGGATATTACGTCACACATTCAGGAACATGATCATGATGGAGCTTAGGCTATGACTAATGGACGTGTATGTCTCCTGAAACGTGTAAGCTCCATCATGATCATGTGTCCTGAATGGGTGATGTTATATCCCTTTTCACCTTTTTTTTTTATATGAAGTAAAGGTTACGTTTTAGTTAAAATCATTATAGCCAATGATAGACTCCCTTTAAGAGTATGTTACCTTCAGGAAGCCATATAAATATGGTGATAAATGCAATTTGATCTGGCAGAATAAGCAAGCTGGAGTTATTTGTCCTATAGCATCCTGCAAAGAATTAACATGTCTTATGGAAAAGACTACTGTTGCCGTCTTGGCGTCCACCCACTGTCTGACCAATATGATTAGTCAGACATGATTCAAGTTACTTGATAGTCACACCCAGAGAACAACACATCCAAGAAACTTATTGGCAGGCTACTTACCTCAGGCTCATGCTCTCCGCGTCTTTTGTAAATTGCTTTCTCTCCCGTCAAACCATCAATGATTTTGGTATCGTCCAGCTCTCCCATGGCCTGATGCTTAAGCCACTGCCTTTCTTTCCCTTTTGCCTAAAATAAAACATCACAAAACAGATCATATAATTTGCAACATCTTTGACATCTGTAACATGAAACCATACAGTGCAACCTGCCCAGATATAAAACTAAGATTACATATTTTTGTATAATTCTTCTTGTGGAAGAATTATACAAAAATTACAAATATAAAAAAACTTGAGAAATTCTTAAAGGGATTCTCCACATTGGACAATCTTCAATCTTTGTAAGAGTCCACCAATAAATAGCTCTAATTGTAGGAAAAAGCTAGCAGTAAGTGTTTCATTTTCCTGCAGAGCCTCCACAGGAGAATTTAGGAATTACACAGTGATCTTTAAAAACAGCCTGTCTGTGTCATGAAAGACAGGGCTGGTCCTCCATAACAAGAGATACTCTTTATGACCAATCTCTACTCTTATGAAGAGATAAGAATACTGAACCGAGGACCCAGCTTTTCTTCCTGCACAGAAGGAGCTTCAAGTGTGTGAATACCAATTTGGTGGACAGTATTTATTCTATAGTTCCTTGGCTCCTTTACTCCTTATTTACATTTGCACTTGACAATACCATGCTAAATTCCTGCAGAGCTTTACAAATAAATGAATGCATGTACTTCCTATACTCTCTTTGTTAGAGGTCTTACTTATCAACTGGTGCGCTCGCTCCCAATGTATGAGTGGCTCTTTCATAGAGAGCTGGCGGGCTGCCTTTTCACAGACATGATACAATCTCACTAGAGTTAGCATCTTCATGCTGCTGGCCAGCTCTGAGCTGAACAAATTATTACTTGAAAAGCATGTCTTGGAAGTGACATCATGCAATGCTGTATATGAGCCGCTCATGTGCACCACTCACAAAGAGGTGCTGAAGTCCTTTGAAGGCTGTGAGGACTAAAGAGCTGAACTCTCCTTGTAAATGGATCTGTATCTCAGTAAATGGCCGCTCTCATTATACAGACTCAAATGTAGAACAGAAATAAAAACGTGTTTTTACGACAGAAAAAAAAGATGTTTTTCTCACCAGTGAATTAAATTTATCAATGAAGAAAGAAATTAATGTTAAACAATTAGGAACCAGTACTGTATATGACATTGCATACATCGATTAACATTGAGTAGAGAACAAAGTGAATTAGAATAGGCTATCTGATCAAATACGGTAGGTATAATGACTGTTATTGTCTTAAAGGGTTTATCCAGGCTTAATAAGAACTTTAAGATCTACTTGATGTCTACTTGTTTATCCCATTCTAACCGTGTAGACATTAACATGGAAGTAGTCCATACAACAGCTTCAATTCTTTTAGGAAGACGTCCTACAAGTGTCTATGGGAATTTTGCACATTCATCCAGAGGAACATTTGTGAGGTCAGACACTGATGTTGGACAAGAAGGCCTGGCTCCCAATCTACATTCGGGCTTATTACAAAAGTGTAACTGAAGGCAGTTCACACCAGTAAATCCTTACAATAACTTTTTAGCCATTAATCTGTATGAGAAAGGTAAGTGCAATAAGATAACACAAGGTTTCATCCAAGTTGTGAAACTATCTTAGGTATCTTATTCCCTATGGATATAATAAAGCTCACATTACATATTAGTTACCCAGCTGTGTTGCACTTATTGTATTGTTTGGCTAAGGGTAGGATCTCACCAACATTCGTTATTCTCATCTGTCACAGGATAAGAGCAATGAACATTAAATGAAAGATGCAGACGGGGCCCCCTCCATCTGATGTCTGTCTGCATTCACCTCAATGTAAAAAACATTTTACTTTTCTGACCTAATACAAAGTGGATGCAGGACTTTTTCTTCCATTACAAACGTAAACAAACATGAGAGAAGACATCGTCCATCAGGCTGCTTACATTAGTGTCAATGGGAAAGGACAGAGACTGAGGGGGCTCCGTCTGTCTCCTTTACTTTCCTACCTTTATGTCCACTGATAGCATCCTATGGCAGATGACAGCAATAGACATTACTCACGGTAGTGTGAATGCAGCCTAAGACTGTCAGACTATTTTGGACAGGAAGGGTATGCTACCATAGCAGCCTGGGATCAATTACAAGTCCCAGAGGTGATATCTGTCTACTTTGGATCCATAGACAAGTAGCTAATGCTTGGATTTGTGTCATCATATTGCACTTAACTTTTGTCAAATGAAGTGAGGAATTTGCTGAATGATATTTTTGGCTTCAATGACTTATTTTCCTCTTTCTATTCAAAAAAACATGCATGTTTAGCCAAGCTTGGAAGGTACTTGTATGGAGTCAGGAGGAGCATCCATGACTGATTTAGAGAGAGTGTTTCACCACCTCCAACAAGTTTAGTTCTTTACATCATTTATTAGCTGCCCCTACACTGACTCTGGCACAGTTGGTATTTTTTCTATGGCCCCTCACCATTCCCAACCAAATAATCTGTTAATTTTGGTGCCTGATATGCTATTTGGTCTCTAAACTGTCAGGAGGGCGGTGTCAGGTAGGAACAGACAAGGGGTGTGATTCTGAGCTCTGACACTGGCTGCTACTGATTGGAGCTCTGAATCACACCCCCTGCCTGACTCCGCCCTTCTGACATTACAGATCTCAAATGGCACATTAGGTACCAAAACTAACTGCTCTGGGGCCACACGGTGGCTCAAGTAGTTAGCACTGCAGCCTTGCAGCACTGGAGTCCTGGTGTTCAAATCCCGCCAAGGGCAAAAAAAAAAAAAACATCTGCAATGAGTTTGTATGTTTTCCCCGTTTGCATGGATTTCCAGCTCATATTCCGAAGACATACTGATAGGGGGAAAAAATGTACATTGTAAGCTCTGTGTGGGGCTCACAATCTACATTAAAAAAAAACAACTGCTCTTGTTGCTCAGGAATGGTGAGGGCTAGAGAAATCTTCCAACTGTACTGGAATAAGTGGAGCAGCATCAGATGCTATGAACTTGAATTGCTGGAGGTGTTTCAAAGGTCCTGTTTAAGGGTCAGAAGGAAACAAGTGCAGATAGTACTGAAAATGTAAGGCCGGGGCCCCATGGACCGAAAATGCCGTGGGAAAAATCGTGGCATTTTACAGTAACTGCAAAGTGGATGGGATTCATGTGAATCCCATGTCCACTTTGGTTTTAAAATGGCAGCGCGGACACGCTGCGGTTTTAGAAATCGCAGCATGTCAATTATATCTACGGAAACGCCGGCGGCTTTTCCATGGCTATAATCATAACAGAAAGTCCACGGAGGAAAACTCCGCAAACTTTCTGTTTAAAGCGGTGCGGGAAGAACCGTGATGCGTTCTTTAGCGCTGCCGATCTTCCCGTGGGGCCTTAGCCTAAGTGTATTATAGCTTGTAAGAACTGTGAGGACATGAACTTGCTCCATCTTACGTGGCTACAGCTGTGTTGTTCTAACAAACACGCTTTGCGCACATGGTCTGAGTCTGAACACAATTAAGACTGAGATCTTTCATCAAGGCTTCATTTTTGGGGCATCTGAGAAATTTCCAATATTCGGGATTCTGCTTATCTATTATGTCAAAAAGAAAGAGGTTTGCATAAAATGACAGACTAAATAATCTAGTGAACACATAGATAGATAGATAGATGATAGATAGATAGATAGATAGATAGATAGATAGATAGATAGATAGATAGATAGATTTGTATATATCAGCATGGGCTGCCTTGGCAAAAAAAAAAAAAAGATTTTTAGACGTGAATGAATTCAATAACCATATTAGAAAATATGTTCTATGGGGCAAAAGAAAGAAATCATTTATCATCACCTGCCTTATTGTAGTGTAATATAATAATGTTCCCTTTTATGTTCCCTAGTAAAACTTCATTTGTGTCTCTAATATCATGACTCCTATAGGTGGATTTGCCAATGTCTCTATTATGTATTGCTTTATTAACTATTCTTCTAATATTAAGTTTATTATGGATAAGCAAAGCAGATATGATAACCCTGGACACCATTCAGATTTTTTGCTGCAGCATGTTTTATCAAAATCCAGGTGTCATTTACAGGAGCCTGTATTCCAGAGAGGATGCAGCACATAACAGTCACTATAGGCTTTCCATTGACAGAATGATCCCTGTATTATGTTGAGGGCACCTATTTCATACAGAAAGAAAAACACAATCCCTGATCTTCACCTTACCTTGTATGCAATAATGCAATAATTATCACATTATAAATAAAAGATTTAAACAATTTAAACAGATTACTTATTTCAACCATATGAACCACAAATATGATTTTTAACATCCGCAGAGACTTGAACTAACCAGATCTGCATACTCACTTCTCCATTTGGCTAGGGATCCAGTGGTGAAGCTCCCTGATGTTTCTGACCTTTGTCTGCAAGTTACCGACACAGACAGTCAGTGGCTGTAGGGTTATTCTGCTAAAATAGAGTATCACCGCTCAGCCACTGGTTGGCTGCCATACTGAATTGTGGGCAGAAGTTCTAAAAAGTCTGGGGACCCGAAAAAAATATTCTATGCTGGATCCCAGGCCAAACAGAGGTTGAATCTGCAGATTTGGTTATTTTAAGCCTCTGCAGAGGTTAGACAATAGGAATTGAAAAATGCCTTTAAAACTACCAATTGTCATATTATATATCAAGGTTCACTTCAGATTTCCAGTCCTCTCATCCCATTTGCGCAACCACTTCTGCACTTGCTATATACCTTCATCTATGCAGTCGCTCCAGTGTAACCTTATAGAGCTCCATTAATCTCTACCAGTCCAGCAGCTACATAGCACCGACCTTCTTCAGGCTTGTGCTTCTTTCTCAATCACATGTGTGTCACACTACTGCTATCTGTATGACCTAGTTACTTACACCTGAATGGAACTCATTAGGACATATAAAACAATATAAAATGCAATACATGCAGTATAATAAAAACCCTTTCACTTCTAGAGTCCATAAGCATCTGCCAACACAATTAACATAGTGCAACATGGAGTCACACTACAGTTTGTGAAATGGAGCGCAACGGAAGTCACACTAAAGTTTTTTATCTTTATTACTTGTCACCAGATTGTGGGGGATAACGTCTATCCTTAGGGAGAGACCACCTTCTCAGGTGTGTGGAGACTTATACAGCCATAGTTGCTCCACTGCAAGGGAACATGGGAAAAATATGCAAATCTGTCTCCCAAGATGTAAACAGTTTACATCTGTTTACATCTTGGGAGACATATTTGCATATTTTTCCCATGTTCCTTTGGAGTGGAGCAACTATGGCTGTATAAGTCTCCACACACCTGAGAAGGTGGTCTCTCCCTAAGGATAGACGTTATCCCCACAATCTGGTCTCTCAGCCTCTCACTTAAACCAAATCAATTCTCTCTAGGCTGCGCTAATGAAGTCCAAAGAGACAGAAATGGTGCCGTCCGTAGCTGAGAAATTGATTTGGTTATAACCTCGCATCATACAGTGAAGGCTTCTGGGAAGTCGGGCATGTTGTTCAGGGTGCTTGCTATAGAGGGCAGCATAATAGAGGCACTGTCTCCCTGTTTACATCTTGGGAGACAGATTTGCATATTTTTCCCATATTACTTGTCACGTGATGGTTTTTTTTCTCCTGTTTCTTATTTAATAAACTAATGATCCATGTTCATTTAGTCTCACGTTACTTGACCTCATTGTTTGTCCAATTAAGAATATTTTACATGGTATATCATGGTGGCTCAGTGGTTAGCACTGTTGCCTTCCAGTGTTGGAGTCCTGGGTTCGAATCCAGCCATGGACAACATCCGCATGGATTTTATATTTTCCCCCTATTTCTTTTGGTTTCCTCCAACACCGCAAAGCCATATTGATGGGGATTTAGGTTTGTGAGACCTATTTGGGACAGTTAGTGGTGACAATGTCTGTAAAGTGCTGCAGATTATGTTGGCTCTATGTAAGGAGGATAAATAAATCTATCACTGTCCTTATGTCAGATATGTCATTTTATTGGAATTTTTATTCCACTCGTTGGATGATATACTTGGTCACCTTGTAAAATAGCAAGTTAAGATGAAGGGATCGACTATATTATTGCTATTTATAAAAAGGAGATTAGCAGATCTCTTCACATTGATAAGGGTTAAATGGATTTCAGTATGTGAAGGTGGCTGAAGTCTGCATATCTACCCTCTGCATTACCCTACAGAGGACAGCATGATAATAAATTCTACACTAAGCAGCCTTGGCTTGTAGCCAGAAAGTAATTTGCTGGTATTAAATCCCATTCTCGTGTGACTCCCTGAATATTGATAAAGAGCCTTTTGCTCTAACACACCTGTCTTGCCATCTGGATTTGCACACAGTTCTATACTAGATATCTGGCAGGTGTTGTGGTATAGAGGATGGAGTCACGCAATAACTGTGGCAAGTATTACTGAGCTCACTATTAGTAGGACATATTTCTAAGAATAGCCTTTAGGGTGATTGCTATTCATTCACAGTGGTGTAGTGGCTGGCATGGACATCACAATCATAATAGTCATGTATAAGGAGGTAGGAACCAACCTTGTCTTTTTACTGGATCTTTGTGCTTAAAATTTTTTTTTGTATTTAAAATGGAAACATAAGAATATTCACTAATGCATTAACTTCTGTTTTCCAGCTATGTAAATATTTTGCTTGCCATGATACAGTTGTCAGACTTCTGTATATGAATATCCCGTCCTGTTTTACCCATGTCCAGAAAAATTGATACCACAGCCACCATGGCTTTTGTCTTTACAGGAGTAATGATAGATATACCGTATCTGATAATTTCCATTTTTTTGTCCATCAAAAAGTAATGGACACATCTTAAGGTTAGAGGATCAGACTTATCGGTTTCTATAAAACATGGCAGCTCAGCTCACTTGGTAAGGTGCTAGGGCTACATTTCAGAGGTTAGGTTCAAGCTGACTACAGAAGACACAAAGCTATGGATAAGTTCAGTAAAGTTAGTGAGAAATAAATATAGCAGCAGTTTAATATAAAAAAAAAAATCAAATAATATAAGATTGTATAGTATGTAGTTGTATTTTTGTGGTCACCCTCAAAATCCTGCTTTGAGGGTGTGTAGTGCTGTATAGTGGTCAATGTTATTATAAACTGGATTAACCCTCAATCCTGAAATTGTAAACACATTTCGGTGATCACGATAGCTTGTAGATTCTGATGTCCTCTTAGTAAACTCATAGCATCACTGCTACCTTATAGAACAGATCAGGTAATATGTTATGTATTTTAGCTACACATTCTTTTGACATTCATATAAGGAAGAATATGACCACAGGCAACATTCAGTATTCAAAGTAATTTCCTTTCTGTATTATCATAGTCACGTTAGACCCATCTCAAGCAGTAGATTACCTGTAGACTGTCTAGGATTACTCGGAGAGATTGAACTTGTCTGCGCACAGCTCCTGAGAAACGTTCATATGTAGTGGCATCATATTCACTCATGTGAATTTCCTTCAACCTATAAGTAATACAAAATGTTAAACACATAAGGCCTGGTTCACATCTGCGTTCGTTATTCCGTTTGGGAAGTCTGCTTGAGGACGCCCTGAACAGAATACCAAGTGCATTAAAAAGCGGTGAGCAATGAAAGCACATGGACCCCATAGACTATAACGGGGTTCGTGTGTTTTCCATGCAGTGTCCGCAAGAGTCATGCAGAGAGAAAAGTACTTCAAGAACTACATTCCTCTCCCCATGATTTGTGCGAACACCGCACGGAAAACACACAGACACCTTCTGCACAGAGTCCTTCTGCTTGGCTGTCTTTTTACAGTGGAATTCCTCGCCAACTGTGACGTCCAAGTTCCCGTCCAATGAGGCCGTTGACTGGCCTCAGCAGTCACAGGACTGTATCATTACCAGAAGACGTCTTACCTTTGTTTAAAGGCTTTCTCTGCCATTTCTCTAGCTGCTCTCTTCACTTCCTCGGGGACAGCATCTTTTTCAGCTTGTGACACCTGGTAGACTTTGTGTCCTGCATCAAGACGATATGGACCTCCCTTCCCTCCCAATCCTGCGGTGTCTCTGCCACCTGCAAAATTATATCAATTTTAATCAGTTTGATAATAGCTATCTTACATCTCTTTTCAATAACAGAAGATTTTCGGTATTCACTAGCACCTCAGTCAGGGGACATGGGCACCATAATTTATGTAGGTGATGTCACATGAACACGGAATAGTAGAACATAGATATAAAACCTATCACTGCTGGGTAGATAAGTATTGGCTTCTGTCTGTCTTCTACAAGTACAGGGAAGTAGTGGTATATCAACATGTTATCCTTTCATGTGTGTGAAACCAAACAATTATGTTATAACCGTAGACAGGTTTATCTTCCATCAGATATATTGGTATACATGAGTGAAAAAGGTTAGTCTTCTGCAATGCACAGTAAATGACTGACCGCCATGTGACATGACTATGTAGGCTAGATACTATATGCACCTTGGTGTAGGCAAACACGACAAAAATCCTCAAGTAAATGAATCCTTGACCTCTCTTTTGACCCCATACAATGTGAACACTAATAATAAGCACATGTCAACACAAATTGCAGGGAATTGCTGGCTAAGAATGCCTTGTTATCCACCAAAGTTCACATAGGTGTCATAATAAATGGTTATATTGGAATGATGAAAAAAGCTATCTGATCTAGAGGACTTACTCCTTATCCTAGTTCTCCGACCTCTGACGTCCACGGCATGATGACATGACAAGTTCTAAAGTTAGATCACAAAACCTTTGAAGCTTTCTACCACTTTCACTTGTGGGAATAAATGTTGCTGCCCTTGTCACCCCTCACTCACAAAGTAGATATAGTGTGAACTAGGACTACTATTACTGTTTTCTAAATGATAGAATTATTATGCGAGCTCTAGTCTACCAGTGTAACCCCAAATCTTACATTATTTTTATGTTACATATGCTATTATTTTGATAGTATCTTGTATCCTAAAGTGTTTAACTACATAGTATAGATGTTTTTAAGGGTTAGTTGTATTTATCTATGTAGCAGTTCTATGGCACCCATTGTTTGCTACTATACGTCTCAGTACCTTATAACAGGGGCATTCTGTAGACACAAATAAGGGTTTATTTAGAAGCCAAGACTTTTGCTACAACTTTCAAAATACACAGTACAATTTGCAAATTTATACTTTAACAAAATACTTTACAGTAAAATGTTGTTCAAAGAATGTCTTCTATTAAAAATGCATGGAGACATGGAAAAAATGAGATGCCTATAACATTCACTGAGACAGAGTGTGTAAATATAATATGTAATATGAAGTCTACTTGCGCATTTCTGCCATGCTGGTATGGGATTTCTCAACCTGTAATTCACTATCCATACTTCCAGTGTGTGAGTCACAAAGGAAGGGAGCGGACTGCTCTCTGTAATAGTATAATAACGTGGACATGACCATCAAATGTTCAGTTTAGTAGTTGCTATGAGGAACTTTGCAAAACAAATCAAACAGAAGGGAATTGTAGGAAATGTGATGACAAAAAAGTAGGAACTTGTGGTCTCTATTTTTATATTTTCATTACATTACATTCATTTTATTCAGTCTGAATAACTTAAAGCTATACTTTAATATAACTTCTGGCTCTCTGACAGATCAGGCACATGTCTGACAAAGTCATGCCCCCTTCACTAGACAGGATTAAGAATTGTCCGGCAAGGTATAAACAGCTGTTCTTTTTGGTAGAAATTAATAAAGTTGAGTGAATTGATTTGTGCTAAATTATTGTGTAATTAACACTGAAACAACAATGATAAATCCGTCCTTGTGTGGTTACTAACCCTACAGTCATGTGTTACTCCACTCCATCTGCCTCCTCTCCTTGCTAACCACCTTGTTAACCAGTGCAAGAGGAGAACCAGACTACACAGGGCTTGTAGGTAGTCTGTAACCATAAAGAAATATGATGGCACAGAAGCTGTATGCACAAAAGATGGCATATCTACAATCCAGATGACTTCATACCATCCACACACCTCAGATCTTATATGCTCAGCACCTCTGGAGCCTCTACATCAGTGGTTCTCAACTTGCTGCACACATACCCCTGGCGTATTCACCACAATCCCCAGGGGTACATGTCACAGCTGAGAACCACTGCCCCCTGTGCATGAGCCAGCCTTACTTCAGAAGCGCATTGAGGAATACCACAGTACTGATGGAGGAGCTCACTGCAGCTAGTGGAGCCCCGGGGACCGAGTGGTGAGTGCCATTCTTAACCCACTAACTTGGCCCCCTACTTCATCTCTTCTCCAGATACCTATACCGGTAACGCCACAGAAGGCTCTGGAGTAGAGAGGAAGGGATGAGCAGAGTGATGAGTAGTGGATGCAACTCATACCTTCATATAGGGGCATCCAATTATTACATGTGGGGGCACTAAAAGGGGTCATTATACTACATGTGAAGTTACCAAGGGGGGAATTATAGTACTTACGGAGACACCAAGGCAGCCACTATATTGCATGTGAGGGTATTATATTACATGTGAGGCACCAATGTGTGACATTAGACAACATGTGGGTACACCATGGGGTGCAATTATACAAGATGTAGGGGCACCAAAAAGGGCCACTATACTACATGTGGGGGGCACCAAGGGGGAACATTATATTACATGTGGACGAACAAAAAGGGCATCACATAACTGGTTACGGAAGCTCCAAAGTCTTATTTTGATAACATTTAAAAGTGATTGTTATTTGGGGTTACTCAGTCGAAAATTTCTATCACCAAGGGGTACTTTTCTTGAATAATTGAAAAACACTGCTCTAGATGACATCATATGATCACAGCCTTAGCTATTTTGGTGGTGGAAGACTCCTTTAAACATTCACAGCAGTGTTCGGCATGGAAGCAAATGCACCATTAGCTATTAACCAACCAGTCCATGCTAAGAAATGATCACAAAAATTTTTGCCAAAAACATAATTTCATCTATTTAGTTAATACAAGTAAAATAAGGAGAACCAAATATCACCAGCCATAGACAAAAAATACAAGCCTTTATACTGAGCAGAGCCTGGGTGATGTTTATGGAAAAGTATATTTATTGACGTCAGTAGCATTTTAATCAAATTATCTTAAAACAGCAGCCAAGACAAAATGACTGGAATTATCAAATTATCTGATCTTGAGAAGTCAGAATATTAAGGCTCAATTCTTTAATATATCTCCAGCAAGTGCTTGTAGCGGCTGCAGGCAGCGCTGTGCCCCCTCCCTCCATGTAGATGCATTCCACACAGATTAACAATCATTTGCAGCTGACACTAATTTGTTGATCAAAGCGTAAGCCGCGGTACAAGCAGAAGACAATGCGCAGCGCCCAGGACATTATTACCCGTGGAAACTACTCCCAGGTCAAGGCATTAGTATGTGCTATATGGCCACCTCATCAGAAGTTTTATAAATATGCAAACCGAAATTTACATTTATTTTGTGACACATACATGTGTAATACAATTATATAGAAATTATGTTTCTATTACTTATATAGAGGCAACATATTACTTTACAGATATTGCCATTAGTCACTGGGGATTCCAGCGCTGCAGGGCAATAGTGCTAACCACTGAGCCACCATACTGCCCATTATAGAGACTAAATGTTCTATAATTATATTCTAAATTACAATAAACCACTCTATGACTATCATACTTTCCCCTATACTGTTCTGTACAGTAAAATCCATCATCTTCAAGTCTCCTAAATGACATTGGGTATAGACTTGTACTGTCAGGGGGGGATGTTCCTCATAGCCCAGCGATGACAGTAGGCTGTAAAGCCCCTTCTGAGATATCAGTGTCGAAAGTAATGGCACTAGAGATGAGCGAACACTAAAATGTTCGAGGTTCGAAATTCGATTCGAACAGCCGCTCACTGTTCGAGTGTTCGAATGGGTTTCGAACCCCATTATAGTCTATGGGGAACATAAACTCGTTAAGGGGGAAACCCAAATTCGTGTCTGGAGGGTCACCAAGTCCACTATGACACCCCAGGAAATGATACCAACACCCTGGAATGACACTGGGACAGCAGGGGAAGCATGTCTGGGGGCATAAAAGTCACTTTATTTCATGGAAATCCCTGTCAGTTTGCGATTTTCGCAAGCTAACTTTTCCCCATAGAAATGCATTGGCCAGTGCTGATTGGCCAGAGTACGGAACTCGACCAATCAGCGCTGGCTCTGCTGGAGGAGGCGGAGTCTAAGATCGCTCCACACCAGTCTCCATTCAGGTCCGACTTTAGACTCCGCCTCCTCCGGCAGAGCCAGCGCTGATTGGCCGAAGGCTGGCCAATGCATTCCTATGCGAATGCAGAGACTTAGCAGTGCTGAGTCAGTTTTGCTCAACTACACATCTGATGCACACTCGGCACTGCTACATCAGATGTAGCAATCTGATGTAGCAGAGCCGAGGGTGCACTAGAACCCCTGTGCAAACTCAGTTCACGCTAATAGAATGCATTGGCCAGCGCTGATTGGCCAATGCATTCTATTAGCCCGATGAAGTAGAGCTGAATGTGTGTGCTAAGCACACACATTCAGCACTGCTTCATCACGCCAATACAATGCATTAGCCAGTGCTGATTGGCCAGAGTACGGAATTCGGCCAATCAGCGCTGGCTCTGCTGGAGGAGGCGGAGTCTAAGGTCGGACCTGAATGGAGACTGGTGTGGAGCGATCTTAGACTCCGCCTCCTCCAGCAGAGCCAGCGCTGATTGGCCGAATTCCGTACTCTGGCCAATCAGCGCTGGCCAATGCATTCTATTAGCCCGATGAAGTAGAGCTGAATGTGTGTGCTTAGCACACACATTCAGCTCTACTTCATCGGGCTAATAGAATGCATTGGCCAATCAGCGCTGGCCAATGCATTCTATTAGCTTGATGAAGCAGAGTGTGCACAAGGGTTCAAGCGCACCCTCGGCTCTGATGTAGCAGAGCCGAGGGTGCACAAGGGTTCAAGTGCACCCTCGGCTCTCCTACATCAGAGCCGAGGGTGCGCTTGAACCCTTGTGCAGCCTCAGCTCTGCTACATCAGAGCCGAGGGTGCGCTTGAACCCTTGTGCACACTCTGCTTCATCAAGCTAATAGAATGCATTGGCCAGCACTGATTGGCCAGAGTACGGAATTCGGCCAATCAGCGCTGGCCAATGCATTCCTATGGGAAAAAGTTTATCTCACAAAAATCACAATTACACACCCGATAGAGCCCCAAAAAGTTATTTTTAATAACATTCCCCCCTAAATAAAGGTTATCCCTAGCTATCCCTGCCTGTACAGCTATCCCTGTCTCATAGTCACTAAGTTCACATTCTCATATGACCCGGATTTGAAATCCACTATTCGTCTAAAATGGAGGTCACCTGATTTCGGCAGCCAATGACTTTTTCCAATTTTTTTCAATGCCCCCAGTGTCGTAGTTCCTGTCCCACCTCCCCTGCGCTGTTATTGGTGCAAAAAAGGCGCCAGGGAAGGTGGGAGGGGAATCGAATTTTGGCGCACTTTACCACGCGGTGTTCGATTCGATTCGAACATGGCGAACACCCTGATATCCGATCGAACATGTGTTCGATAGAACACTGTTCGCTCATCTCTAAATGGCACCAATATCTTACGCACCGGGGCACATACTGGGAAAGCCAACAGTGTTCTCAATTCAGTGCAATGAGGGATTTCTAGTGGTAAATAATACCGCACATCATGAAAGGTCCTCTTTAAAATATGTAAATCGGCACCTCTAGCGAATGACTACACCTGCTGACTACAGTTTAGTAGCCTATAGGGTGTTGGCAGTAGTCTGAGAAGTCTGATTCAGAGCAGCAGCTTGAATCAATGATAAGACATTGGGTACATATCATACTACCTAAGGCCGGTTCACATCTGCACATGGGATTCCCAATGAAAACTGTTACGCTTGCAATGCATTTCTCTTGGCCTTTTTCATGTGGAGAGAGGAACGCAATGATCCAAACGCAGATGTGAACCGTGTCTAAGATTACAGCTATGCACTAATAGAATTGAGCTAAAAATCAACCAAGGATCAAGATCTGAGGAAAATAAATAGCCTTTAGGTTCAGACTTATGTGTCAATTTTTGCGTTCTGACTGGAAAGTCGTTTAAGGCAATATGCACACAATGTAGAGTGACAAAGTAATGTATGTATATACTGCAGTTAATCCTAATATAAACCACATCCATATCATTTAGGTAGGAAGCTATCTATTCTGATATCTGGTTCATGAGCATCACTGCGATGCTGTTATAGGCATATTATGTATTTTTGGATTCAATGTATTGCAGTGATGTATCATAGTGTAAAGGCTTCATATGACCAGTATTAATAAATGCATACAGCATACAGTGTTGGCCAAAAATATTGGCACCCCTGCAATTCTGTCAGATAATACTCATTTTCTTCCAAAAATGATTGCAATCACAGATTCTTTGGTATTATTATCTTCATTTGATTTGTCTTCAATGGAAAACCGCAAAAAGAATTTTCAAAAAGCCAAATTGGATATAATTCCACAGCAAACAAATAAAAAAGGGGGTGGACAAAAGTATTGGCACTGTTTGAAAAATCATGTGATGCTTCTCTAATTTGTGTAATTAACAGCACCTGTTACTAACTTGAGGCACCTAACAGGTGGTGGCAATACAGTCCTATGAAAAAGTTTAGGCACCCCTATCAATCTTAATCATTTTTAGTTCTAAATATTTTGGTGTTTGCAGCAGCCATTTCAGTTTGATATATCTAATAACTGATGGACACAGTAATATTTCAGGATTGAAATGAGGTTTATTGTACTAACACAAAATGTGCAGTATGCATTAAACCTAAATTTGACCGGTGCAAAAGTATGGGCACCTCAACAGAAAAGTGACATTAATATTTAGTAGATCCTCCTTTTGCCTCTAGTCGCTTCCTGTAGCTTTTAATCAGTTCCTGGATCCTGGATGAAGGTATTTTGGACCATTCCTCTTTACAAAACAATTCAAGTTCAGTTAAGTTTGATGGTGGCCGAGCATGGACAGCCCGCTTCAAATCATCCCACAGATGTTCAATGATATTCAGGTCTGAGTCGATTTGGAGCGGTGTTTTGGATCATTGTCTTGCTGAAATATCCATCCCCCGGCGTAACTTCAACTTCGTCACTGATTCTAACATTATTCTTAAGAATCTGCTGATACTGAGTGGAATCCATGCGACCCTCAACTTTAACAAGATTCCTGTTGCCGGCATTGGCCACACAGCCCCAAAGCATGATGGAACCTCCACCAAATTTTACAGTGGGTTGCAAGTGTTTTTCTTGGAATGCTGTTTTTTTTTGGACGCCATGCATAACGTCTTCTTGTATGACTAAACAACTCAATCTTTGTTTCATCAGTCCACATGACCTTTTTCCAAAATGAAGCTGGCTTGTCCAAATGTGCTTTTGCATACCTCAGGCGACTCTGTTTGTGACGTGCTTGCAGAAACGGCTTCTTTCTCATCACTCTCCCATACAGCTTCTCCTTGTGCAAAGTGCGCTGTATTGTTGACCGATGCACAGTGACACCATCTACAGCAAGATGATGCTGCAGCTCTTTGGAGGTGGTCTGTGGATTGTCCTTGACTGTTCTCACCATTCTTCTTCTCTGCCTTTCTGATATTTTTCTTGGCCTGCCACTTCTGGGCTTAACAAGAACTGTCCCTGTGGTCTTCCATTTCCTTACTATGTTCCTCACAGTGGAAACTGACAGGTTAAATCTCTGAGACAACTTTTTGTATCCTTCCCCTGAACAACTATGTTGAACAATCTTTGTTTTCAGATCATTTGAGAGTTGTTTTGAGTAGCCCATGATGCCACTCTTCAGAGGAGATTCAAATAGGAGAACAACTTGCAATTGGCCACCTTAAATAACTTTTCTCATGTTTGGATACACTTGGCTATGAAGTTCAAAGCTCAGTGAGGTTACAAAACCAATGTTGTGCTTCAGTAAGTCAGTAAAAAGTAGTTAGGAATATTCAAATCAATAAAATGATAAGGGTACCCAAATTTTTGCACCAGTCAAATTTTGGTTTAATGCATATTGCACATTTTCTGTTAGTACAATAAACCTCATTTCAATCCTGAAATATTACTGTGTCCATCAGTTATTAGATATATCAAACTGAAATGGCTGTTGCAAACACCAAAATATTTAGAACTAAAAATGATTAAGATTAATAGGGGTGCCCAAACTTTTTCATAGGACTGTAACTAAATCACACTTGAAGCCATTGAAGAAATGGATTAAAGTTGACTCAACCTCTGCCCTGTGTCCTTGTGTGTACCACATTGAGCATGGAGAAAACAAAGAAGACCAAAGAACTGTCTGAGGACTTGAGAAGCAAAATTGTGAGGAAGCATGAGCAATCTCAAGGCTACAAGTCCATCTCCAAAGACCTGAATGTTCCTGTGTCTACCGTGCGCAGTGTCATCAAGAAGTTTAAAGCCCATGGCACTGTGGCTAACCTCCCTAGATGTGGATGAAAAAGAAAAATTGACGAGAGATTTCAACGCAAGATTGTGCGGATGGTGGATAAAGAACCTCGACTAACATACAAACAAGTTCATGCTGCCCTGCAGTCCGAGGGTACAACAGTGTCAGCCCGTACTATCCGTCGGTGTCTGAATGAAAAGGGACTGTATGGTAGGATACCCAGGAAGACCCCACTTTTTACCTACAGACATAAAAAAGCCAGACCGGAGTTTGCCAAAAGAAAGCTTGAGAAAGCCAAAAACGTTTTGGAAGAATGTTCTCTGGTCAGATGAGACAAAAGTAGAGCTTTTTGGGAAAAGGCATCAACATAGAGTTTACAGGAAAAAAAGAGGCCTTCAAAGAAAAGAACACGGTCCCTACAGTCAAACATGGCGGAGGTTCCCTGATGTTTTGAGGTTGCTGCCTCTGGCACTGGACTGCTTGACCTGACCGTGTCCATGGCATTATGAAGTCTGAAGACTACCAACAAATTTTGCAGCATAATGTAGGGCCCAGTGTGAGAAAGCTGGGTCTCCCTCAGAGGTCATGGGTCTTCCAGCAGGACAATGACCCAAAACACACATCAAAAAGCACTAGAAAATGGTTTGAGAGAAGGCACTGGAGACTTCTAAAGTGGCCAGCAATGAGTCCAGACCTGAATCCCATAGAACACCTGTGGAGAGATCTCTTGATGGCAGTTTGGAGAAGGCCCCATTCACATCTCAGGGACCTGGAGCAGTTTGCCAAAGAAGAATGGTCTAAAATTCCAGCAGAGCATTGTAAGAAACTCATTGATGGTTACCGGAAGCGGTTGTTCGCAGTTATTTTGTCTGAAGGTTGTGCTACCAAGTATTAGGCTGAGGGTGCCAATACTTTTGTCCGGCCCATTTTGTGAGTTTTGTGTAAAATGATCAATGATTTGACTTTTTTTTTCATTCTCTTTTGTGTTTTTTCATTGCAAGCAAAATAAATGAAGATATTAATACCAAAGAGCTTGTGCTTGCAATCATTTTCTGGAAGAAACTGAATATTATCTGACAGAATTGCAGGGGTGCCAATACTTTTGGCCAACACTGTAGATGTTCATACACCTTGGGTGGAACTGCTGACTATGTATAACCAAATTCAGAATGAGCATGACTTTTTCTTTCTTTCATTGTATCATTGCTGAAATTAAAATTCTATTCACTAAAAATGCATTAATACAGAAATTCCTAAAAACTGTATTCACTGCTGAAATTACACTGAAAAGTATATAATCCATCAAACTGCAGACCTGTAAAGACATGGGGTAGACATTGCAGTAAAGTGCCTTTCCATGTACAGAGATTTAACTTGCAAATGACTTTTCCTTTAACCTTTTAGATGAGAGTTAAGACGTTTTGGAAAGATTTTATGATGAAGTCATTTGCATGAGAAGACTATAACACAGGGACATATGGGGAAAACGTATACTTTCTGGCACTGAGATACCATTTGTAGGCCAATCATTTTAAAATATTTGGAAGACTCTTGGTAGAAGAATATCATGCCAAAAATATCAAAGAAAAGTGACAAACTTTGCTGTTGTTATATGACCTGTCTACTGCGATGTCCATGTCAGGTGGGCTGTGCGAGCCACAAAGTGACACAGTAACATAGTTTGTGTGAATTTCGGGCTGATTTTAAAGAGGATTCTGCCTTAAAATCATCACCAAATACCATCTTGATTCTTCCTCCAATTGTTTTCAATAGGAGGCATAGACCGCAGAAGGAAGCTGATAGGATGTGACTGGGAGAAAAGGCAGATGTCCGCCTCAAATTCCCCCTCCACTTCTGCCATATGAATATTCAATAAGCCTGAAAAAGACATCTATGCATCCACCCAGAATAAGCTATTATCTTGTAATACGTCATAGGCAAAAATTAACACCAATGTAATAGAATCTAATGTTGCTCATCTTAGGGAAAACATTCCTTCCTGACTCCAATCTGGCCATCAGAATAAATCCCTAGGTAAATAGTCAAACAACCATCCCAATAATAAGTATAATTTGTAATATCACTACTCTCAAGAAAGCTATCCAGGCCTTTCCGGAGCTCTTATATATCCTTACTGAAAGTTTGTGTGTTTGGATGTTTGTGTGTTTGGATGTTTGTTCCTCATTAACGTCGAAACGGAAGCACGGATTACAGTCAGATTTTGCACATACCTAGAATGGCGCCCAGAAGGAAACATAGGCGCCTTACTATCCCCGTAGGTTGGCGAATTTCACAACCGCGAGCACCGAAAGCACGGTCGGCAGAGGCTAAAGGACCTGAGAGGATGTCATCACCCTGAGCTCCGATTGGAGCAGGCGACGGAGAGGGCGGAGGTGTAGATACTCAAGCGGGCCGCAGAGCCTTCACACTGGCATGTGATTGGAGCGGCCGATGCAGGGGGCGGGGCTATCGCGGCTCAGGTCGGCCGACATGCAGGACGAGGAAGATGGCGGCGCATATGTGGAGTGCCGGACATGGCGGCATCGTTGGAGTGCGCCCCACACCGTGGATAGGTGAGTTCGCCGTGTACCCGGGAGTGGGAAGGGGAAAGGTACACTGGAGCCAAGTTCACAAACCCGCCAGGTACCCCTCGAGCACCTTGCCTGCCCATACCTGCTGCGCAGAACAGTCTGCAGCCCCAATACACGCCAGGACACTAGGCGCACAGCAGCCTCATGGAGGGGTGCCGGGATCGCGGCTGGCAGGGGGAGAGAGTGGAGCACAGCTCACCAAACCGCTGTATACCTCTCCAGCGCCATGCATGTCCATAGCTGCTGCGCCCCACTCTCTGCAGACCCTAGACACGCCGGGACACTAACCCCATGGCGGTGGTCCCTGGATTGGGGGTGAGGGTGGCCCGCACTGCAGGTGTCTCGCGCACGGAGAGAAGGGGGCCACGGACGAAGTCGCGGGTATTGCTAGTACATACATACAGTTATTAGGTCACCACTCAGTTGTCATTTTTTCCAAACTAAACAACCTCAGTTTTCACTGGGTAATGTGGTCCACCCATTCCATTCAATACTTGGTTGTGAGCTGCCCTACTATATAGGGAAGGAAGGGGTACTAGACCTTTCTATAGTGTATGCATATATAGTCTGGTGAAGGAACCAGCATCAGGAGGGAAAAACTATTTTGATTTTCAGAATTCTGCTTACATGACCCATGACAAATGCCTTATATGCTTCAGTGTATGATGTCAGAGATCCAAAAACTGTAATACAAATTGTGATATAGAAGCAGCAATGAAAATTGCACACTGGATTATCACGTCTTTATGGTAATCCAGGAAATGACAACAGTTTCGCAGGTGTCAGCATTCTTTGTTGAAGAGTGAAAATTCAAGCAATGACCCAGAGAAACGTTTATCCTTCTGAGGCATCATTAAGATGAGTGAATTCCAGAAGTGACATCTTACATAATAGAGATAATCACACAGCGAGCTACTGCTACACACTATGTGCTACCTCATGATGCAGGCTCACAGGTGTGAGGCCCCGAATTGTCAACTCCCAGGATTAAGATCTGAGATGACGCTAATAAGGGAGGGGGGCAGCAAATCTGCAATGAAGTGTCAGTAGAAAACAAATATGATTGAATGTCAGCATTCCTATAGGGAAGACGTAAAGAACAACATGCTGATTACACGCGTGTATCTGAATTCTTTACAAGCATAGTGATATAAAAAACTGGTGTCAGCCTAAGTCACAACAACACTTTATTAGGTGTAATGCCAACTTGGTCATACATCTAAAAAAGCTGATGTGTGGTGAGAAAAAAAACACATAAAATCATATAAAAATGCTGAAAAACAAAAATAAAATTGAAAGAAAACAAGTAACACAAAATCCACTGTCCAGAAATTTGTCTGATATGTAATTGAAGCTCATTGTTTCACTTGGTAATGTGCAAATGCAGGCAACAGAAATATTTTACAGATGTGTATGCTAAGATATCATCTAGCATGCAGGCAATAATATAAGACTAAAATTAGGTAAATAACAAAATTGAAACCCTGCAGCTCTGATGCTGCTGTTCTTGTGGTCTGACCAGTGGCGTAACTACCACCGTAGCAGCAGAGGCAGCTGCCACAGGGCCCGGGACATTAGGGGCCTGGTGACAGCCGCTACCGCTGCTATATTTATACTTGGGGGTCTTTTTGGACCCCCGAGTATAATGATCGGTGGCCCGGGAGAGGTAAGAAACAAAAAAACACTGTTACTTACCTCTCCACGATCCGGGCAGGCTTCGGCCTAGTCCCGGGTCATGTGACGTCTGACGTCATTGAAGATGGACTACTTCGTAGGCAGACATTGTAGGAGCCGGGAGATAGCTGAGTAACAGAGGTTTTTTTATGTTTTTCTCCCCCTGGGTCTCCAATTATTATACTCTGGGGTCTGAAAAGACCCCAGAGTATAATAATTGTTTATGGGTTTCCACAGTGGGACATAATACTGTGTGCAGGGGCCACTATGGGACGTAATACTGTGTGCAGGGGCCACTATTGGGGATAATACTGTGTGCAGGGGCCACTATGGGGGATAATACTTTGTGTGCAGGGGACACTATGGGGGAAAATACTGTGTGGAGGGGCCACTATAGGGGATAATACTGTGTGGAGGGGCCACTATGGGGGATAATACTGTGTGGAGGGGCCTCTATGGAGGATAATACTGTGTGGAGGGGCCACTATGGGGGATAATACTGTGTGGAGGGGCCACTGAGGAACATAGTGTGTGCAGGGGCCACTAAGGGACATAATACTGTGTGCAGAGGCCACTATGGGGCATAATAGAGCGCGCAGGAATGCGTAGAAGGGGGATGTCAAAAGTTCGCCACGGGGCCCCGCCATTCCTAGTTACGCCACTAGATCTGACACTTATTTTATGCTGTAAATCCATCCATGTGACTGCTGAGGCCAATGAGTTGCCTTACCAGTGAAGGCAGCATATATGCAACAAGGCTACTGTGGCCAGTGAATGGCTGTAGCAGTCACACAGATGTACGCCATGTGTGACAAAGTAAAATAAATTCGGATCAACCCTAGCAGTGTGAAGAATCATGTAGTATATGTGTATAATAAAACATAACAGGACTGTAGTTTGTGGTTTGTAGATGACTCTTTGTATATCACTATGAACCACATTTTGTGAAACAGTATGTCCTGATTCCTGACTGTTTATAGTACACAAGAAGTAAAACTGATGTATGTTCTGCCCTCACTTTTTGCATTTACAGTAACAGAGTGGCTCGGTGCAGTCTAACACGTGACAACCATGTCCATATGCTGGATACTATCACTCTGAAGTCCATACCCAAGTATGCACCCCAAAACAATGACATTGCTTATCTGTTCATCTACATAACACAGAGGATAGTAGCAATATTCTCTATACTGACTTATATTCCATAAATGAAGGTCCACGCATTTACTGTATAATATAAATACCCAAAAATGTCAACAGCTAAAAACGATACTAATTTGAAGAATGATCAGAAAAGCATGGAAGAAGTATGATACATCATACAAAACATAGGGAGAGATTGCTGGTGACATTGCTTAAATAAGGTATACTCAAAATTGTACATTTACTCACCTGTTCCCCCAGCCCATGTATTACCACCAACATGAGGCATGTTATCTGGATCCAGCTTTCCATGCTTTGGTGAGCTCACATCTAAACCACTGTCTTTCTGCACTGTGATCTGAAAAAGTCAAATGGGTATATATACTAAATTATTATTAACATTTACAGCAGTGGCCCCTAAACCTTTACAGGTGGTGAGCTGCTTTCACATATGACAGATGATATTGAGCCACATGAATTGCACAAGTAAAGAATCCTTTAAATATATGGCCTAGTGAGCTGGCTTACCCTAGTACCAAGTTATGGTAATGCTAAGACAACCCAGGTGCAACTCGTACACCAAAGTTCCTAGAGCTACCATTCCCAACTCTACATAAAGGAATAGCATATGAGGAAATAAAAAAAATAAATGTGTGTGACATATCTTATTACAGGAAAATGCTTTGTTCTCCATTTTATCAGACTGAATTACTTTTAATATAGAAGCCCAAGGAGACGGCAGGGGAGATGGTAGAAAAGACAAACACATGCTACAGTTAGCACTGTGGCACTTAGTAACTAAGATAACTCTTTTGACTTTACTATGTCTAGTAAAATAATTCATTACCAATGTACAGAAGGAAGCAATAATTCAATTACTAGCCAATAGCAATCTCCTCTTCCACTCTCCATAGACTTCTATGAGTTAGGCTGGATGTGGATTTGGGTGCTATTACCAATAAGTCTAAATTAATGGAAGGATTAGTAACCAGATGGCAGTCAGAATGTCCAGCATTTACGGTATGTATGCTTTAAATATGATGGAATATATAGTACTAGTGACTGTAGTATAAGACTGTTACCTCAATACAATACTGTATGGATTCTCATATCTATCAATATGATCAATAATTTGCATTGTGGCTCTAGACTATGGACTTTTGTCTGGGACCTCTATTATTAGAACAAGCTCATTAATTTTTTACTCACTGAAACTGCTCTTATTTCTCATTTTATGGGATTAAATAGACAACCTCCCCTTATGGCACTTCACAACATGCTTCAGTTGGCACACGTGTGAATAACTGGTCTTCTGTATAGTCCAGTGAACCAAAAAAAAAGGTCTGTTCTCTGTTCTCAACATCTAGACCTACATCTAAACCTCTGCTTCTTTGATCCTAATCCCCTTCATCTGTTCTTCTACTTTGCGGACAGATTATGCCCAAATTGAAACCCTCCCACGTTCACTATTTCCATAATGTTTAGCACATGCAAACACTGAATTTTGGCTACTGTGCTACATAGGGAAATACTGTAGAATCACAGGGCACAGATGTTTACTATCACCTACTGACTTCTGTGGTAATGTAATAATGGCCCCTACTACTCTATTGTGCCAGGGTTTTCAGATATAGCACTAAGGCAAACCAAATAACACATGAAAGAAAGCTCAGCGACTTCTATGTATCATTGGGAAACAGGATGCATTAGAGTAGAGCATCACCATGAAGTTATGATCTGTAAAGAATAGACAGTATTCTAAGGAATGGACAAATTCCATAAGGGTTAGTGATTGGCAAAGGGGTGTCCCGACTCATATTTTTAAAAATTCTGCTGCTGAAGGCCCATGAATATAAAAAAGCTTTACTCAACTCTCCCTGGGCCACAGTTTCCAGTGGCGACAGCTCTGGTCTTCTGGATACAGGCCTGTGACCAATGGCATATGACTGCTGTGATGCGCCGTTTGTGAAAAGATGATGGCTGAGGTTGCAGGGTCTCCTCGCACACATAGCCTGGGGCTGGGGGTCATGTAAATTGAGGAACACAGATACCACCACTGGAAATGGAGGCCCGGGGAGAAGTGAGTAAAAGTTTATTATATTTCTGATCCCTTGAGATGTAAATAATTAAATAATAAAAATATGAGTCAGAACACCCCTTTAATAGGCTAATATTGTGTGATTAAAAAGAGTAGAGGGGCTTTCATTATCATTCCTAAGGAGAATATTTTCTGGTAGTAATGAATAAAAGCTGCTGCCTCATTCTTACTAGATGATGGTCCCATTGTTCAAGGCAGTCACGGCAGTCAGATCCTTATTGATCTGAAATTGATGCCATATCTAATACCATTAATGTTTTCATGGGAAAAGCCCTGAAAGAGTGTACAAGTCTAGTTGTTGTATAAAGTAAAATTCCAGCTGGCCTGATAACTGAGCAGCAAGGAAAGATACCGAGAGAAACTGAGGATCAAAAAAATAACAAAAAGTTACTTGATCAATCCTTTGTACAGACGGCCTTTACATGCTTCTCTCTACGTAAAATTGGAAAAAATAAAGAACAACCTATTTACATGTGGTAAATCCTGTGTACTGCGATAACATTTTAATCAGTCACACAAACTAAATTTTTACCCTATCCAAAAATGTGACGTTGTGACTTCTTAAGTTGTCATATAAGAGTATTTTATCAATTCCTACACGTTATCTAAGTGTGTAAGGGCATCTTTTGTGTAATAAAGGGATCAGCAACCTTCAGCACTCCAGCTGTTGTGACACCATAACTTCCACTAACTATTGTGGGAGTCCCATGAACAGTTTAGGAGGTGTGCATGCTGGGACTTGTGGTTTTACAACAGCTAGTATGCCAACGGTTGCTGATCACTGCTCTAATAGAAAAAGCGAGGAACTGCCATAGCACAACAAGGTTGTCAAGGAAGGGCAGACATCACCCTATAATAAGTGGCCAGCTTTCATTCTCAGACTGGGGTTTCTTTGGGTTGTCAAAGGATATGATCTAAGCTTCAGCCTCCATTTATACAGAAACTGAACATTATAATGTGGATTATAAACTCGGTTGTTATCCTTGTAATGGTCACATCAATAAGATCAAAAAGGTTATGTACGAATGAGCTCATAAGAAATACTGTATACCTGAGAAGCAAGTGAATCTGCTCCAAGTGACACTAGCTACACACATGCATATCTATCCAGTGGAATAGAGGACGGAATCCCCGAATGGTGATAGAGCACGGGTGTGAACCCAGCCATGGCTGCCTTATTTTGGACCTCTGAAGCTCATCATTTTGTTGGAGAGCCTAGCTCCCTGCAAGGGCTCCTCTGCTACTCCTGTTCATGCGTCTAACCCTGCCAACTTTAGTGTGAATTATTCTAGAAGCTTCTGGTGTGTTTATCCCAGTTCCTGTACACTTGTAGTATTGAACTAAGCACTTGTGTTAATTCAGCTATCTTTATGGCACTCAACAGTTGTATAACTGGACACATCTCTATCGCTGTCACTAATACTGCTATAGATATCGCAACTCCTGTCACTTGTAGCAATGACCATATCTCTATTGTTATCACTAGCACTGCTTTATGTATCTCAGCTTCTGTCACTTGTATCAGCACTCCTCTCAATTCTGATGTCACTTGTAGGTGTAGCTATTGCAGCTTGCATTGATGAACTGTGGTTCCTGCATTGGTCCTACTATACAACACTGTTTAGTCCTCAGCAGTAACTGTGATAGGAGTTTGTGTCCCCGTGTCAGTGTAGAACTGTCCATAGAATTGAGACTTTTGGATGTGATCATTTAATGACTGTCACTTTATTGCATATATTGCTGCATGTGATTTTTTTTTTTTTTTTTAGCAATAGGGTCCCTAAGTGCACTGTGATGTCTTTTTTATGATGACATTACCATTAATAGTTTTATACACTCTATGTTAGTGAAAGCCACTTTAACAAAGAATCTATTCACTTCTAGCAAGTAAAGATACCTTTAGAGAAAGTTTACACCTAACATGACATGACCTTAACAGCAAGTGCACCTTTATCACCTACACACAAATTGTCCTTAGCATACTACTGTGTGTTCTAAGTTGGTCGACAAGCCTGCTCATTCACATTCAGCTGCCACTTCCACTAGACATAAACCACTCAGCACTTTCCAGCCAGCCACTCATGCTTTCCCTTTTCAGACCACAATAGATTCTTGGCCACCCACAGAGTCAGCTATAGATAGCATAACACGAACTTGGGCAAATAACACGGTAGACAACACTATAAGAGCACCATCAATATCATATAAGCAAGCATCAATGAATAATAATTCATAATTCATAAACCAAAAGGCACTTATAGCTACTGACAATGAGCTATGATAGACATTTGGCTTTCATTTCTAATAACCAAATTACTGTTATTATAACCTTCTAGTTTTAAAATATCTATAAAATGTTCTCAAAATCCATATAAAATATTAAAAGATATTACACATCAGAAGCCCAAGATCCTTGTGATGGTCAGTCATTTATTATGTTCAATGCAGATGCATTTTCTGATATTTGTGAAAAGACAAAGAAATCCACTATTCTAAGAGAAACTAATTTCTGACTCTCACTTGTGTCATGCTTGCTCTGGTTGTCTTGAGTGTCTCCACTTCTCATACCTTTTATATATAACATTTCCATAGTATATGTCAGTAAGCTGTAGACTGATATGTCCAAGGGTTTTTCTGGGCATAAATATTAGACTGGTGGGAATCAGACACCGGGCACAGAGAAAGGAGCAGGAAGCAGACAGCTCTGTTCTCTGGGTAATGACCAGACCAGTTTACTACAGATCACCTCCCTTTCAGCCATGCACATGTATTTTATAAGCTTATCTGGGAGTGGCTTATCTTGTCTGAGAACAAATGGGCTTGCATGTTAAAATAATCAACTTGCCTAATTCTCCCCCAACATCTGCTGTCCAGAGAGAGTCGGGTGTGTTACAATTTACATTAAATTATTGGCCAGTCTTTCTGAAATCAGCAAGTGTACACATTTTCCCTGATAAAAAAGAAAAACTGTTCCTCTAGAGCAATTTTTGTATGCAAGTTCCCACAGATCACTGCCTGGCCTTTATGAAGTGTAATGACATAATCTGAGCCAAACCAGAAGACGTCCATCCCCCTCCCCACCCAAAGAAAATGAGATTTATTCTAAAACAGCTGTTTTGGGGTTCTCTAGGTATTTTTCAGAAATTCAGGTTTGCCTTTAATCCCAGACCATTTCACTAGGCTTCATGAGGGTCAAGCATTATCTATCGTGAGCTACCTTCCAAAAGGTGGCAGTAGAGGAACACTTTTCCTTTTTTCGCTCTTTTCCCAGAAATGTTAACCAAGCATACATTGCCTATAAGACCCTGTTTATCTGAAAAAGGTGGCTTGTGAAGTCAATCTTCTTAAAGAGGACCTGCACCACTTCTTGAGATGCACTGATTCCACTTGAAATTTTTTCTCCAGCCTCCACAGTTCCTGAGCAATAAGCACAGGTAGTTTTGATGCTTGATGTCCTATTTAAAGGTGTTGTCCAGGAATTACAGATTTTTGCCAGTAGGCTGAGGAAGGTGAAGAAAAACCCCAAAAACATACACTCATGTCCCGGGCGTTCTAGTGTTCCAGGCCTCTGTCTAGTCCATTGGCGCCCAGGGACTTGTTCTGGCAAAAGTCAAGCTGCACTTGACACCTGAGGCCAATGAGCAACCTCAGGAAAGGAACCATGACAAGTGAATGTCATCCCAGGTCCATCCCTAAGACCACTGGTTGGCCTCAGCTGTCACGTGCAGTAAGGTCTTCCACCAGAACCAGCCCCTGGGCGCTGCTGGACTGGACAGCAGCCTGGGACAACAACTCTTGCCAAAAATCTGATTCCTGAAAAAACCCTTTAGGCCGCGGAAACGCTGTTTTTTGTGTGTTTTTTTGAGCCAAAGCCTGGAGTGGACTGAACAGTAGGTAGAAGTATAAGAACATCCTATATATTTCCCTTTCCTTTTGTAGCCATTCTTGGATTTTGTTCAAAAAAACGCAACAAAAAAAGCTGCACTTACGCAATGTGGGGCCTCAGCCTTAAGCTCTGTAATGTACAAAGGTGGTGTCAGCGTATGATTCAGAGCTCCAATCGGAGGCAGCCAGTGTCAGAGCTCAGAATCACACTGCTTCTCTGCTCCTGCCAGACTGCACCATCCTGACAGTACAAGGATAAATAGCATATCAGACACCAAAGATAACAGCTCTGATTGCTCAGGAGTGGTGGGCAGCGCCACACCTCCCACGAGGCGACCTGAAGCGAGCGCTTCAGGCGGCGCTATGTCAGGACCCCAGGGAGGGCGGCATTTTTGATTATCTAAGCCAGTCCAGGACAAGCTGTCCTGGACTGGCTTAGCACTGAACGGTGGTTTGGGGAGGCCACTGAAGCAGCGATGCTCCAGCAGCCTCCCCTCACGCTCAGGCAGAGAGCAGGTCTTCTCCGTGACTGCTCTCTGCCTGCGAACGGCGCTAAGCCCTGCCCCCTTTGCTCCACCACACCCCTATGCCCCGCCCTCCGGGGGGGGGGAGGGCTTTCTGTAGTTCGCCTCGGGTGGCGAAAGGGGTAGGGTTCACCCCTGGTGGTGGGGGCTTTCTAACTGTGCTGGAAGCAATGGAGCAGCAGCTATTAATTGATATAAAGATCTGGACTTGGTGGTGGTGAAAGATCCTATTTAAGAAGTCATAGTATCCATAGTAGACTTTTGTTGAAACACTCATATAATGGTTGTGGTATAGAGGCAAATCCCTAGAGATTTTTTATTTTCTGTTATTAAAGTGTTTTCTGTTGTGATGTTTGATTTGTGCTCTAAAGGAACCATGCGAACATATAACTAGAAGGCATAGTTTATCATTACTGTGTGTGGAAAGCTTCAGCTTTAAAATGTGACCTTTGCATTTCTTACCTCTAAGTGAAGACTTACTGGTCTGTAATAATGGCTGTTTAGGAGCGGAGCAGAAGATGCCTAGACAACTATTGTTCTTCTCCATATTATATGGCTCATAAATCAGAAAGGGATCATGCTGTAAGTTTGAAAGAATTCCTCAACATTTCCCTGAGGTTCAATAGGTAGATAGAGATAGATAGATAGATAGATAGATAGATAGATAGATAGATAGAAAAATAGATAACTTACGGATAGATCATAGACAGATATTGTGGACAGACAAACTGCAGATTTGCGATATCCAAATTATATAACTATTAAAAAAAGACTGAAAAAAATGTATTTACTGTAGGCAAACAAAATATTTTAAGAGACAGAAATAGAGTAGAAAAATACAATGCATTTTTTTTTTTTTTTTTTTTTTTAGTGAAGGTGTATTCCCATCTACTGTATATCTATCTGACAGATATATCCAGACTGGAATCATACTATTCAACAACAGCAAAAGCGGGGCATCAGTTCACATTGTGCTGGGGACTTCTATAATCACTGGGTATAGCCCTGACAATAGGAAAAGTCACATTTATACATGTCATTTTATATCTCCATGTGCATGAGGGATTCCATTTAGACATTACAATCTACATATCTTATAGTTAGCTGGGGAGCTTTGTGCGACTGTAATGATCACATATTGCTTCGTCAACAATTGGAACATTCAGCATCACCTTGAATGTTTTTTTAATTAGAATTGCATTAATGCAATAAAAAAAGGGGCAAGGGCCATTGGTATCACAACCACTGCATTGAGCGCAGCATAGCTTCCGTAGCTTCTATTTAAAGTAGAAAATTCCTCAAAAGAATCCCTGTGATTATAGCTTGGCTCCTTGCCCATTACAAGCAGAGAGCGCCTATTCAGATACAGTGCTGCTATTAACAAAATAATCTTGCTTTATGTTGTGTTTATGAAGGAGCACATTCCAAGAATTCTATATCCCTATCTGTGCTTGTAAATATACTGGGAAATCTACCCCAAACATGAACGCCCTCTCTGACACAGCATACCACTGGCACCAAAACAAAGAAGCCTTCAAGTATATGAGGGTTTCATATGGAGATGGTGTTATTTCATACAAATGCCAATCAGGATCAATATGTCATTTCCTTCATTGTATTCTAATGATGATGACTGTTATCATTTTTTGTTATTACTTTATGTTTTATTACAAGAAACAAAAATGATAATTTATACGGTCACTAACTTGTCAGACAACTGTAAAAGAGCCTGTGATTCTGCACCAAAATGTAATGCGCTTTCATTTACAAACGTTGCTGCTTTTTGGCTACCCCCCCCCCAAAAAAAAAAATAAAAATAAAAAAATAAAACCTTTAAGCGAACCCCCAATCGTAAAACAACATTTCTTAAATGAATACTACAGAAACGTTGTCATATACCTTATTTAAGAAATATGTTTCCTTCTCCAATTATAATAATAATACATTTATATAGTGCCAATTGCTTTCACGGCACTTTACAATCTGTAGGGTCCAAGTACAGACAAAATGAAGGATTATAGAGCAATAGTCAATTCACACAATTGGACTGACGGCCCTGTTCTCAAGAGCTTACAATCTATGAGGTGGAGGAGGTGACACAAAAGGTAGCAGGGGTGGCTTAGGAGGTCCAAACATCTTTGTGATAAAGGTTATTTTCATCACACATGTAAATTACTAAGTTATTTTTGACATATTAGAGGAGGAAGATGGAGGCTGATGGAAAACACACAATTGACTGGATATGCAATATGTTACAGTTTACTACACTGTGACTCAGGTATCCTTTTTAACCCTGCTATGTTTCCAGATAACAGGGTACCAGTGCACAGAATGAAGCAATAATCAAATAACAGCCTCCCCCCCATTCTCCATAGAGTTCTGTGTGTGAGTTGTGTACAGATACAGACTCTGTGTAAACAAACTATCAGCAAAGATAAAAAAAGAGGATAGCAGTATATTAAAAGAAGGACATAGATTTCCTTAAAGGGATTCTACCATTAAAAACCTTTTTTTTTTTCTCGTTGACACGATGGAATAGCGTTAAGAAAGGCTATTCTTCTCCTATCTTTAGATGTCTTCTCCGCAATACTGTTCGGTTAAAATCCCGTTTTATGCCGGTATGCAAATGAGTTCTCAAACAGCACTGGAGGCATCCCCAGCGCTGCCTCCATCTTCTTCAGGAACGGACTCTCTGCACGTCTTCTTTCATCGCTGGCTTCAAACTTCTAGGCCTCAGGCAGAGCTGACTGTGCATGCCCATAGGCCACAAGAAAATGGCCGCTTACTTACTGTGTAAGTGGCCATTTTTCTTGTAACCGCGGGCATGCGCAGTCGGCTCTGCCCGAGGCCCAGAAGTTTGAACCCAGCTCTGAAAGAAGATACGCAGGAAACCACACAGTAAGTGGCCACTTTCTTGTGGCCGGCGGGCATGCGCAGTGGCTTTGCCCTAGGCTTAGAAGTTTGAAGCCAACCCCCAGAAGAAGACGCGTGAAGACCCCGTTCCTAAAGAAGATGGAGGCGGCGCTGGAGAGTTCTCTCGCAACATTGGGACGCCACCCCCAGTGCTGTTTGAGCGCAGGTGACCGCCCTCAGTGCTGTGAGAGAACTCATTTGCATACCGACGAAAACCGGATTATATACCGAACGGTGGCGCAGAGAAGACATTTAAAGGTAGGAGACGAATAGCCCTTTCTTAAGGCTATTCCGACGTTGTAGGCAGAAAAGAATGAGTTTTAATGATAGGATCCCTTTAACACTGCTAAATTTCCAGATAACAGGGTACCAGTGCACAGAATGAAGCAATAATCAAACAGCCCTCTCCATAGAGTTCTGTGTGTGAGTTGTGTTCAGGTACAGACTCTGCGTAAACAAGCTATGAGCAAAGATAAGGAAGAGGATAGCAGTATGTTAACAGAAAGAAATAGATTTCCTTAATAAAATATGTTACAAATATCTTATATTTTTGACTACTGTTCATTTATGAAAAGTAGCTTTATAATTGGAGGTATGCTTTAAGCAATGCATTCTAGGACGGTTATTCTTTGTGAATTATTATAGACAATTGTTGTACCTTTTACAGCAAAAACAATCAGTCATTACACTGTTCCCTTTCCCTGGGCCAGGTAAGAAAAGACAAAGAAACAGATCATATTTCCCACAATATGATTAATTGTAATATGAGAAATATCCTTTACTTGTGACCCCTTCTCCATAAGTGTTTAATTAAAAAAAAAAAAGGAAGGTTAATTGGAGTTGATCATTTCTTTACCTCTATGGCAAATTTGACCTATTACCACCCATATTAAGTGGGTTTAGGTTGCAATAATTTCCCCTATAAACTCATCATTATAATGATAGGACACACAGATTAGGCCCATTGACATTTGGCAGTATTCGTTACATTAATTTATTACTAGTGGTCTAGACATTCTGTTTCAATGCAGTGTTTATTACATCTAATAGACAATCCTCAGGGGGTACAGCTGTTAACATTTTACTAGGTTAAACCGCCATACAGTGGCCTTGTTAATCTTAAACTATCTTCCACTGAAAAACATATTCTACATATGGAGTCTTCAGGTGTAGTATTTCAGTTTTGTAATTTGGCAAGCCATCGGCGTATCTATGTTGTCATCAATATGAAGGTGACCGTAGATGTTAGAATTTTCTGCCCACAGTAGTTGAGTCATTTTTAAGGGATAAAATGTCTCTCAAGCCAAACTGTAATGTAATAGATTTTACAGGGATAAGAGCAAGGCTGCCAGCAGCTGTCTGATGTGGATGATGGAATGCCCAATAGCCGCAATGAGCTTTACAGGAAAAATAGCAATAAATTCATGTGGTTAATATAAGCATTACCTTTACAGTAAGAGGCTGCATTCTATTTAATTGCACTAAATTACACTGGGGGGTTGGAAAATTATTGTGGATGAGAGACCCTGAAGCTGTTTACTTTTCTCGTAAAAGGGTCCTTTGTGTTCTGAGCTTTCATAAAGAGATGCAGAGCTTATTTTGGTTATGGATATGGAGCTGCGGAGCACATACCTATGGTTTTGCGTAGGAAGACTTTCTGGCAGTGACAGTGTTAAGCCGCCAGCACATTCCGCACAGGATTTGCTATTTGATTATAGGATCACTATGTTATTGTATTCCAGGGCAAATGATTAGCTAAGAGTTGCTTTGAGGATGGCGCACCGCCCATTATGAAGCGCACACATCATCTGCCAGGTGCAGCACAAATGCTAGGTGCACTGTTAATAATACGATTACTGTACATGCTTCAAATGTTTGATTTTTCCTTTATTCCTCTAGATATTCTCTCGCATCATGTACTTCTCCCGCTGCTGGCACTTTCTCTTTTTTATCCAAAAATGATTAAATTAAACTGTGATCAAAGAAAGCTACTCATTAAATTGATAGGGAATAATGGGATTACAAGATGTAGGTACACAAGAGGGACAGATGTAGGATTACTGTTGTTAAGGACAGGATCTGGCAATGTATCAAAATGGTCATTAAGGCCCACGTGGCGTAAATCACATCCACACATTGGTGAAAAATATGCGCAGTGGACACGCAGTGATGTCCAAAACAAACAGCATTTCAATTATACCTACGGAAACACCGGCATCTTTCCCTATAGGTATAATGGAAACAGAAAGTCCGAAGAGGAAACTTCTGCAGACTTTCTGTGAAAAAGGCTTCGGGAAAAACCGTGGGGCTTTGCCACTGTGGTGTTCCCCGCAGTGCTTTTTTGCTGCAGGGTGATATGCGGGGCATATGGGGCAGTATGTTGCCTTCATAAGATACCAATGGATACGACTATATATGCAGGATTGCCAGAGGGGTTGATAAATTTTCCCCATTGATTTCATCCTGTCTATTTACATGTCCATTTTTTTGATAGTCTATTTTACTAAACCATCAAAAAAAAAAATTAAAAAATAGGACATGTCACATTTTTGGCCATTTTCCACAGATCTCTCAAACTCAACATGGATGCTCCATGCACGCAACAGTCGTGAGAAAGAAAGGGACCATTCTTCCATTTTTCACCAACTGTCATGTGAATACTGCCTGAGAGCACATGTACAGGTTTTTTAATACTGTTTTTGTAACCAAATCCAGGATTGAATAAAAGAAGAAGTACCATTTCTCCTGTATAGGTTCACACAAGGTTTTCGCTTCAGAAACTGTATAAAAAAAAAACCCACGTGTGTCCCTAACCTAATAGTAACAGATGTTCTATAACTAACAAGCTCTGTGCTCATGCTGATCCTGATACCAAGACCAAAAGGTCTATATACATGATAATATTGCTTACAATGGGCAATCAGTTTAATATTGTGCTTACATACAAATCTGATGCTGTCATATCATACTGCATGTACGGCCCATATCTGGGGTTTCTATTGCTAGGCCCGAGAGTGCAGGACGTTAAATGTGTCCAATTACACTATGCTCAAAGGGAATTCTATGCATTTCATTGTAGTTATATCCATACAATACAAGTAACGGGTTGTCTTTTTATTTTTTAAAAAGTTGTTGCTCTTTCTTTTTTTATGTCACCATGGATAGCTACCGTATTTTTCGGACTATAAGACGCACTGGACTATAAGACGCATACTATAAGGTTTTAGAGGAGAAAAATAGGGAAAAAAAATTTTCAGGCAAAAAATGGTAAAATATTTAATATATGGGAGTTGTAGTTTTGGAACAGCTGCAAGGCCACATTGACAGGTGACCCTGCAGCTGTACGGGGATGTATAGGGCGTTTTTTTTGTGGGGCCAGGTGTAGACCGGGCATTTTCAGACACAGGAATACCTAATGTATATGTTTCACAGTAATGTTATACTTTTATATGTATTCTAGGGAAAGGAGGTGAACTTTTATTTATTTTATTTTTTATTATATTTTTTTAAGTGTTTTTTTTTTTTTTTTTTTTACTATTTTAATATCCCCCGCCTAGGGGGCTTGAACCTGCAATCCTTTGATTGCAAGTCCCATAGACGGCAATACAAGTGTATTGCCGTCTATGGGAGATTCTATACATTACTATCGCGGAGGGTCATAGACCAGCCGCGATAGTAATATATATCTATGACAGGCCTGGGAGCCTTCATTAGGCTCCCGGCTGTCATCGGAACAGGCCGGCTCCTGCGGCCTCGCCGTGCAGGAGCCGGCCTGCATCACTAAAGGTATGAGGCCGGGGGGGGGGGCTAACTAACTGTCGGGACCTGCGGTGGAGGAGTGGGTTTGCAGCATGGCCGCGCTACTGCCACCGCTGGTTTTCTTCAGCGGCAGTAGCGCGGCAATCCGCAGGCCCCGGCAGCTAAGACAGTCCCCGGCATCTGCTGTAATAGACCGGCGGATGCCGGGGAGTGTCTTAGCTGCCGGGGCCTGCAGTATTGTCACACTCCTGCCGCTGAAGAAAACCAGCGGTGGCAGTAGCGCGGCAATCTGCAGGCCCCGGCAGCTAAGACACTCCCCGGCATCCGCCGGTCTATTACAGCAGATGCCGGGGACTGTCTTAGCTGCCGGGGCCTGCGGATTGCCGCGCTACTGCCGCTGAAGAAAACCAGCGGTGGCAGTAGCGCGGCCATGCTGCAAACCCACATTCAGACTATAAGACGCACCCTCATTTTCCTCCGAAATTTGGGGGAAAAAAAGTGCGTCTTATAGTCCGAAAAATACGGTATATATCGTAGACATAGCTGTCTTTCTTGTATAGTCTCTGTAGTAACAGAAGAAAGAAGTGTGCACTTTATGGCATCTGAAATTAATGGGAATTAACTGACAGAGAAATATTATAGACTATACAGTCTTCAGGAGCTAATGGAGTACAGCCCCCTTACCAAAGATCAGGTAGTGAACAGAAAGATGTACAGTCATAACTGTGTGTATATTGTTACTGACTTTGCTTACTTATGCGTTCAGCAGCAACAGAGTTCTCACCGGTCACCAAACCCCAGACCCTCTACTTATTCTGTCCCAGTCTACACAGCAAAGCTAAAAGGTAAGCTGCAGGAAATACACTGTAACAGCCAGCATGAAAATGGGAACGTTTTAAGATTCGTTTTTATTTCTAGAAAAAAAAAAATCAACAAAAACAGAAAAAACATGTTTCGATAAAAACCTTCTTAAATATAATCCGGAATTTGCACTGTGGCACCCATGGTAAGGATTACAGTAACATAGCTGTTCATAATGCTTTTTCGATATGGCCAGAAAGCAGCTAGTTGTACAGCAATATGAAGTAAGCACCACTAGATCCTTGTAAGACTGTGTGCACCTTATTTACCGCAGTGTAACAGCATTGCTTATATAACATTTAATGTTACCGGGGACAATGGAATAAAACAGATGCTGTCCCAGCTGTGAATCTGTCTTCATACTGTATGATACATAATCATGTTAGTCAACCAATACTTTTCCTGTGTTTTCATTCTGAAAAAATGAATCTTAGCCACAATTCAAACCACTTGGACATTTCTTGGCCATCTGCCTCTCATCCCTCATCTCTCAAATTACATCTGGTGCCTGCCAAGACTCAGTCACCATAAGGCGGCTTTCCTCAGGAGAAAGACATAGAACTGCTTTGATTGTAACATCATGTTATCAGGCTGATACTACAAGTCAACTATCTGAACTTTATTCAAGGTGGCGGAATACAGCTCAGCATGCAAGACAAACATGTAGTGCCAAAACTTGGCGGAATCCTGAAATTGGGAAACAACTTTTTTAACTGTTTTTCTGCATTCCCTTGATAGGAGCCAAACTAGTAGTAAATATACCAAAGCCTAAAGGTGCTCATACCATTTTAGCTGTAAGCTAAACAGCAGCTATTCCTCCTGACTTCTACATACACATGTAGACTTGGTCGAGTGTGCATGTGTTCTCCATCAAAAAAGGGTTATCTCCCAGGGGAACAAAGGATTGGAAATGATAATACTCAACAGGCCTGATTCTAACACCCATATCATTGATCAAGAGGCCTCCATACACATAAGATGCTCAACCTGTATTGCCGATAGAATTTTAATGATAGAATCCCTTTCAACGAGTATTCCCATCTCCAGGATCATATTTAACCTTGTAGCTATAGCTAACTCAATCTGATATATTGCTTTATCTATTTAGCTCTACTTGCCAGATACTGCTGATTATGTCTCCTAAGTGTTCACATCTTGTTGCCTAGGTTTCAGACCACCTCTGCTATCTAGTAGCACTGGCTGGGCTGCTTGTGTCAGTCTATGTTCCTGGCCACCTATAGGGGGAGTTCACACGGAGTAAAGTGCCGCGTGATGTGGCACGTATACGCCGTGTGAGATTTTGCGGGCCGTATACGCTCCCATTGATTTCAATGGGAGCGTGGATCGTAAACGCCGCGTGATTTTGTGGCCGTGATTTTGCTTTTGATTTCAATGGGAGTACATACGGCCCGCAAAATCTCACACGGTGTATACGTGCCACATCACGTGGCACTTTACTTCATGTGAACTCCCCCTTACGCTCTTCTCTTCACTGTGCTTGATGGCTAATGGAACCTTCTGTGAAGTGCTGCTGAGCCCTGATAAGGACTAGAATGATGCCTCTGTTATCTCTGTATGTAAATCAAGAGATAACAGTGTGCAGTTTAGTCTTAGGAGTACACCTCTGGCCTTAGATGTACATCGCAGGCTAAGTCCACTTACCAAATTGTCACTGAAACCGTAACAGGCTGGAGAAACTTACAAAAAAAAACAAGCAAAGAAAATGAAAAAAAAAAACCCATATATATATATATATATATATATATATATATATATATATATATATATATATATATATATATATATCAGATACTAGTAAGAAGGAGAGAAGAAGAGCCACCCCTTAACTGACGTGGTCCTCTATATTAATGTCACATATTCACATACAGTTTGGGAGCAATTGAAATATACAAATACTTTTGGAGCTCTGTACAATCACAGTAGTAGACAGAGTTACGGCACTGTTCCAGGTAGTGTAAAACAGTCACTGCTTTATCCCTTTATGGGCATCTGACAGATCCTCTAATTGAAATGGTCTATTGGCTTATGACATGCTTTGATGAGTGTAATTGCATATATTACCCAGAAAAAAAGCCAATTTTAACTTAACCTAGCATATTATTATATTAAGGATCCCACAGAATGTAAATACAGAGTTCTTTTACACTACCTGAGCCATGTGAAACATGTTTCTATGTTAGAGAGGATGTAGCGGCGCTTATTTCAATGTACTATGTGATTTTTCTTGTATGGGAGAATAACGATATACTATTCTTTGATGTTGTTTCTAAATTCTGCAAAACATTCTTCAAAGTGTAACAGGGGAAGTATTAAGAATATCTGCTAACCAGAGCGTAGAAAAGCAAAGAATAATGTTAATAATGCAGTCATTGCTAGGTCGCCACTGTGGAGATAACAAAGATCAGGAAGAGATTATATTGTTTACATGGCTTGTGTGGGTGCACTAAATGGATTATAACCTTATAAGTAGAATAAATTACAGGAACAATATAAAAGATATATCTAAAATTTGGGATTTTGTTTGGATTACGGATGACCTTTTAATCTCCAAATTGAGCATTATATGGAGTGGGGCCAGTGGCGAGCATTATACTAAGAGGCATTTTACTATGTGGGACCATTAAGGTGGCATAATTTGTGGGGGGCACTAAGAGGTTATGATAATGTATGGGGGCATTATACTCCGTGGAGGGCACTAAAGGGGTATAATAATGTGTATGGGGCATTATACCATGTGCGGAACACCAAAGAAGCATTAGTGGCATAATTCTATGTGGGTGTCACTAAGTGACATTATACTGTGTTGGTACAACTAAGGGGCATTATACTGTTTAGGTGTATGGTGTCCATTTCTGGTGGAAACTATAACATGTGCATGTGATTGACAGGGATGTTCTTAAGTCTGAGAAATACTCCTTCCTATAAAAAAAAGGACAGCATGCATAGTAAGGGCCCCTTTTAGAAGCCAAAATGAAGAGCTGCAGAAACAGCCTTGGATATCGGGCATATATGGTTAATTGTGGTTTTCCCTAGTGATTATAGTTGATCACAGAGGATAAAGGTTCTATTACACCAGCATGTTAGTGCCATAGGTACTGTCCATGTTTGCTGGGCTGCACCCAAACTTGCCACTGTAGCAATGGTAAATCCAGATGAAGCCTGACAAATAGAGGTAAATCTGCTGCTAACACTTGTGTACTAGGAGCCATAGAAAAGTCACACCGGCATCAATCAAGAGATTCTTCTAGAAACGTATAACAATTCAAAACCATTCACATCTGTCCCATTAATGTCAGATTCATGACACAAATAGAGATATACCAATATTATTAAAATATAACTTTTACATTATATTATTGTACATAGTTCATCAGAAAGTTAGTGATTCTGATGCGTTTTACATTGTATTTTGATCACTAGTTAGATACAAGTGAATGTAAAAAAAAAAAAAAAAAGAAAAAGAAAAAAGAAAAGTAGTAGAAATGTAGAAAAAAAGTGGCACTACCGAACACACAAAGTTCTTTGTTCCTGAGAAAAACAGATGCAATGAGGTGGAGCATAAAGTACGGGTAACCACGTTGTCAAATATAAAAGCTAACAAGTTTGCCAAATGGTGCTCTCTGCATAAGAAGTCCATACAAAAAGTAGCAAAAAATAGAAAAAAAGCGCAGGGCACTCACCAAACAACGGGTTCTTTAAAAGCAGAAGGCTTTATTTCATCTTTTTAAAAACATCTAGTGCATAGGGATAGAGTAGATGGTATAACAAACGGATCAAGCGACGATCGTTTCATGCAGTAAGCATTTCATCAGGCTTAGCAGACAGTGCGCTAAATTCAGTGCACCGTCAGCTTTCCTGTTATGTGCCCCAGGGCAAGAGATATCAATGCTGTTACCGTTAGCTCTTCACTGTCAGAAGGGCGTTTCTGACATTCTAGCTGGGCTGTGAGGAAGGCCCCTCCTGACAGTATGGCCTGTAGTTCTGTACTGTCAGAGGGGACGTTCCTTACCGTTCAGCTAAGGCGCTAAGCTGTGAAGAACACCCCCCCAGTACTAGTCTATAGAGGAGTACAGTGGGGGGGATGGGTTCCTCACAGCTCACCGTCATGGCTGGCCGGTAAGAAACGCCCCCTCTGTCAGCACAGAGCTATGGACATTACTGTCAGGAGGGGCGTTCCTCACAGCCCAGGTAGACTGTTAGGAACGTCCTTCTGACAGTGAACAGATATCGGTAACGGCACTGATATCTGTTGCCCTGGGGCACATAACAGGAAAGCCGACAGTGTGTTGAATTCAGCACACTGTTGGCTTTCTATCGGTATATAAAACCACATGTGCCTGAAGACATGAAAGGTCCTCTTTAAGACAGGCCATCAGTATCAAATTGATGGGGGTCCAAACCTTCAGTACACACATTGATCAGTTGTTTATAAGAAGGCAGTGTTAGGACAAGCATTGTGGTTTGTTCACTGCTTAACAAGTGCAGTGCTTTTCAATATACACTGGCTGTGCCAGGTATTGCAGCTGAGACCCATACAAATGAATGTGGCTGAGCTGCAAACAGGCCTTAAGACTGATGAAGGTGGCGTCACTGGCCTGTGAAGCAGATCATTGTAGTCTGATACCAACCAGTCTGATATTAATAATCTATCCTAGGTATAACTCATCAATATTTAAGTCTTGGAAAACTCTCTTACTGAATGAACTAGTGGTCTATGGATGACTTTAGTCGGCAGCTCTTATGTAACTTCAAACATAGCTCAATACTGCCACCAGGTGGCATGAATGTTACAACAGCAGTCTCAATGGCAAACTACATCTACTACAACTACTGTTGGCTGAAAAAAAAAATCATGCTGTCAAGATATTGTTCTTAAAGTTTACCTGCTATACCGAAAATGCAGTTTAATGTACAGGCAGCGTGTTATAGAGCAGGAGGATCTGAGCAGGTTGATACTGTATACAGTTTTATGGGAAAACATTCAGTATAACTTGTCATTGACCTATTTATATGTCTGCTTATTCTTGGTTTAGAAGTCCAGTGGGCAGTCTTATCAGTGTGTACATACAGAGATACTTGTCAATCACTGATTAGGACCGTCCACCGGACTCCTAACCTCAGAATGAGCAGAGTATTAAACGAATAAATGTTATGTACTACATTATATATCAATCTACTCTATAACCTGCTGCCGGCAGATAGGTTCATTTTAAGGAACAGGTTATCCTGCAGCTACAGTATATTGATGTGTTTCTTTCAACAACAAATATATATTAGCTTTAAATGAAGTCTCTTCTGCAAGAATCTGGACAAATATATAGCCATGAATACAAATAAAACAATCCATGTAGGTCCATAATCATTTCAGCTGTAAATCTGTATGTTTGTATGAGCAAGACGCAATAGCATAGTAAGGCCTGGTTCACACATGTGTTCGGTGTCCACACAAATTATGTGGAGAGAATAGTACTGCAAGCTGCGCTTTTCTTTCCGCATGATTCATGCAGACACTGCACAGAAAACACACGGACCCTCTTATAGTCTATGGGGTCCATGTGGTTTCTTTGCTAACCACTTTTTAATGCATTCAGTATTCCGTTTGAGGGGTCCCTAAGAAGACTCTACTGAAAGGAATACCGAATGCAGATGTGAACCAGACCTAAAAAGACGAGTGGTTTACTACAAGACATGATGTAACATCTACATTTATAGGACACAGTTGTGCTGGTATCTATCATAATTCTGGAGGGCTGAGAGCCCTTATTTAGGGGTATTCGGTACAGCAGCAGCACTATGTAGGTGTACTGTGTAGGATGAAGGTGCCCCGCTGCATACCTCGTACAATACCAGGCTGGTTAATCATTCATGTGAAGATGCACTGTGCACTTTTGCTGTGCTATTTATTGGTCTGTGACCCTGCACAGGCCTTTATTCACTTGAATGACACTATACACATTTACAAAACCATGGAGACTCTCTTACAATATGAAGAGACAATACAGAATTAACTATGCGCTGACCGAACCACTTCTTGAATTCTGATCTGTTTTCATTTAGAATGCCATCATTCACCATACCTCTTAACTATGTATTATCTATGTGAATTGTCTGGTACAGATAACACAAAGTATTCTGCTTATTCATGTGTTAACCAGAATATTCATTATACAGAGCCCATACTTATAGCTACGATCTACTCAATGATTTCTAGCAGTCTTCTTGTACAGTGAAACAGATTTTTTCCCTATACAGTGCCTTTCTTGAAACCTTGCAGGAACAACAACACAGCCTGATCCACCTGAACTGGCTGAAATACCAAAACACATCACTAGGTTAGTAGTAGCACTGTATATAAGGCTGTGCTCTCATTTTTAGGTACAATGGGGGTTGCAGTGGTTGTATCCTCACCTATTAGACACTGATGATACATGTAAAATTGCCCAAACACAGGACAGCATGTCTGGCTAACCACTACTTCTGACTCTGACATAAACATGCACACTTGGATACAACAATGCACATCCTTCAATCCCCACAGCAGGCTTTAACAAACAGTCATTCTCCCCTCTAAATATAAGACTAACTAATACATCTGGCTAGCTTTAGTGGTCAGACATCATTGTCTGTCATTGGAAAATACTTTTAATACATTAACACGGCAGCCTAACACTTGAAAGGCATTAGACAATTCCTTTTCTAAGAAGGGTCCTTTGAAAATGATTACAGGCTGTATACTGTGGTATATGTGGTATATTACCCTACTAATAAGTTGTTGAGGAGCCGAATGTTCACGTTCCCTACAGCACCAACACAGGAGAAATTAAGCATTACATTAAAATTATGGGGTTGTCTTTGGAATCCACTGACCTGCTGGATCCTCCACTGGTGGAAATCCTCTTTGTGACTGTTGTAATTGATATGGGTGCCAAATGAGAGACTCCCCTTTATTAACTCAGGATTATTCAGTTTAGAGCTTACCTTAGAACTCGGTGAGAAGTCCCTGCTAGGTGCCATATATCCCACATTAAACAAACCAGGCTTCCAAAAATTATCCTAGATGGAGACTTGTGTACTAAGCTGCACCTGCGCTGGAGGCGCCAGTATGGGAACAGTACAAGACATGGCCACCAAACGGGGGAAAAGCTATAGATAGTCTCTAACTGGACCTGCAGTGAATGCTTTCAGTACATGCGCAGGACAGGACATGGCTGTCAACTTGGAGTATCAATGGATATACAGCTTGTTTCCAATGGTACCTGCGACCCCGGGCAGATACTGCCAACAAGGTTTATATTAAGCCCTGATATGAACAGTTAGCTTCTTATGTCATTACCTAGTAGAGTATGGTATTACTGAAATGTGGCCGAAGGGGGGACAACTCCTTTCATTCAAGGAGGTAAAAGCACCAGGTATAAGGCGCACTACAGTGGAACAAATGCAGAGAAATAATCACTGAAGGTGTGAAAAAGCCCTTGTATTTAGAATTCTAGATTATACTATTTATTACAGATTTATAGCATTAGTACTACTGAACAAGGCATTTACCTGCAGCTATCACATTAGCAATGTATGACAACATTTCTAAAAGTCTTAAATAATACAGCAACCAAACCTTTGTAAATCCATAAAGAATATCACTTTGTATGAGTCCCACTTCATAACATCATCCATCATGAGAAAGTTACAAAAAATGAAACGAATTAAAATATTTTCTTCCATATACCAGTCACTCGTCACATATTGGCCACTAGATGGTGCTATTGTTATTAATAATAACATCACTGATCGCCTGTGATACATACTGTAATACTATAAGGCAGGGTTCACATTACCTTTGGATTCTGTTATGAAGGTGTCCACTAAGAAAAAAACTAAATCCAGACACTAACAGAATGTTTATGCGTCTGAGTTTTAAAAGGAACAATTAAAAAACGGGACACAGTTAGTTTCTGTTTTAATACTGTCAGTTTTTTTTGTTTGTTTTGTATCTGCTTTCTGAGCACGTGCTGAAAAAAACAAACAAACACAAAATAATGGACAGTAACTGATGGCTATTAGTTATTGTCCATGATAAGATTGTTACTCATAGACTTCAATGTTAAAAAATAACAGATGCCTGACGTCGGTCATGAATCCATTTTTTAACAGACACAAAAATCCTGCATGTAGGATTTTTTTGCCTGCGAAAAAAAGGACATGTGAAAGATTGGATGTATAATGGACACTAATGGTCACTAACAGACAGGATAAGATCCCATTGAAATCAATGGAAATATTAACGGATTTGTGACGGTTCAGCTAGTGTCCGTTGCTAAAATCTTGAAATGGAATACAGCTACAGACACTGCTGACGGTCACTAACGGTAGTGTAGAAGAACCCTAAGAAGAGTATAGTATCAAAGGGAACCTGTCACATAGAAAGTAAAGAGCAATCTGGAAGCAGTACATTTTAGAGCAGGAGCTGAGCAGACAGATATTTGGTTTTGTTGGGAGAGATTGAGTAGATAGAACCAACTAATGTAACCCCAAAAATAAAAAAAGAATATCAAATGGTTCCAAACAACCAAAACATAACATAACTCCAAAAGAATAGAACCAATCCAATAAAATACAAAAATATTTTATTAATCAACTATAATTAATAACATGAAAAAACACATGGAGACACACAGGGGAAGGTCCACTACAATTAGGTGGACAAATACCACAACCCCCCAAGAAAAACAGTAGCCGGAAGGGCCCCTGAGGAGATCAATCAGATCACAAGTTGTAGGAATGCAAAAAAATAATCAAAATAAATAATAGCTGACCCAATATATACACACTCTCATAGAATAACGACAAGTGCATAGATGTATCCCTTTACTGTATATAGCATGTAATAAAGGTCAGAAAATAGGTTCAGTAATACAGACAGATATTTGGTTTTGTTGGGAGAGATTGAGTAGAACTTGTAATTTATCCATTGAAAGCTCTGCTCTATATGCTGAGAAGGCTGCCGTCTTACATGTCTGCATTTTCCGTGTGACAGGTTCCCTTAAAACATTTTTCTGATCACTGAAGTTGAAGTAGACATTTTAGACATGAAATATGGCTCTGTATACAGTTCTATGAGATAATAAGGATAACCAGTCATAGCATATCAAAGTGAGACATAATGGACCTCACTGTCAGGGGTATACTTAACCACTGAGGATATTTTATCTCAAGTATTTACAAAGAACGTGTATAATATAATAATATGTACACGTATTAAACTAGTCACAATGTAAACCTGGATGGGTATGCCACAATGACTCATGATCAGAGCACCATTTATTGTTGGAGTTGCTCCTGGCACTGCGTGAATACATCAGATCTTAATGGTTGTGACTACAAGACACTTCTGCTTCATTACACAACACTTCTACATCCAGAACTTCTATGGGGTGCTTAGTAAACAGTGAATAGTAAAGGAGATCAAAAAATACTCAAACTAGCACTGATGCAAAAACATTAAAACTTAACATTTATTTATAACCCCTTAAAAATGCTGTCAGCATACATAAATTATTGACAAAACTGCTAGTAGGCAAATAACCTACACAAGATCCCTATGGTTCAGTTGGGAACAACATGCAAAACAATTACAGTTATCACTGCGTTATCAGTAGTGGATCATATAACATACATTGTGTTGAGCCAAAAAGAAAAAAGAAAAAATGGTTCGATCTTACCGCAGTGACGGGAGGTGAAGTGCTGTAATAGATAATACCAGTCATATGACAGACCCTAGATGACCCTAGGTGACTGTCCCTCAAACCCCATTAGCTCCTGCCCTAACAAGGATAGTCCCAAACTGAACCTAAATATCTCCCTCACAGTCCCTACACGGCGTTTCAGGGTGTGTATACACCCCTCTTCAGGGGACCTAACTAGCCATGTAACATAGAGCACCTCAACCGAGGAACTTGCCCAATTGTATCTAAAGCACAGTGGTGCTTTTAAACAGGGATCACAGGTAGAGACTATTCTGTCTATGTCTCCTATGACATTCTGGCCACTGCCCCCCCTCATCTACCACTAGTTTAATGTCCAAATTCATCTGCCTCCAGTTTATTGTCCCCTCTTCATCTGCCCCAGTTTAATGTCCCCCTTCATCTGCCTACAGTTTAATGTCTCCCCTTTATCTACCCCCAGTTTAATGTCCCCCCTTTATCTGCCTACAGTTTAATGTCCCCCTTCATCTGCCTACAGTTTAATGTCCCCCCTTTATCTGCCTCCAGTTTAACATAATAAAACACTGATACTCTCCTCAGTCCCTTGCTGCTCTGTAGAAGTCTCTTGTCCCGGACTGTTCAGTGATCTGAAGGCACGATGTGATTGCAGTCATCAGATAGCGCCTACAGCTTCCGGGGCAGGAGCACACAGGGAAGTGCTTCACACAGAATAGTGAGACAGGAGCTGTTTTTGGACGGCTCCTGCTTCACCATTGTATTTAACTCATCTGCATCCTCCAGACGCAGAGGAGTTGATACAGTGACGTACCTCCTGGAATCCGGGACTGTCCTGCTTAATCCGGGACAGTTGGAAGGAATGTTGGAACTCCCACTGATCCAATACTTATTCACTATCCTGAGGATAGGGAATACACTGTCTTTGTGGGCAAATTCTCGGAAATATCCACATACACAACGTTTATATTACAAAAAAAAGCAGTGACCTGTATAAATATATACCAATAAATGAATCAGAACTGAATTTGAAATCTTTATTTAGGTAAAAAATGCTGTTCAAGGACAATTATTTATGGAAAAGATATTTTGCAGAATGTAGATGCTACCAATTCAAGAACAAAGACGAAAAAAACAAAGTTTTACCTGCACTGGTCGTCCATCTTCTTGTCCAATCATATTTCTCCATTCTAGCAAGGAGCGTTGAATACTTTCCAGTCCAGTCTCCCACAGCCTCACGCTGCCTCCCATATCCACAGTAACAACTCCTCTGTTTCCAAGTGTTGCCAGCAAAATGTCGCTATCGGTTATTTTAGAAAGCCATGATGTATAGGGAGACACGGATGATGCCCTGTAAGACACACCATTACAATAAACAGCTATAATGTAGACAGGAGGATTCTCATAAGTGGATATATTACAAAGTAATATGGAGTCATGAAAAAAATGTACACTATATTTACTCAGGAAATCAGATGCTGTGAATGTTGGAAGATGCATGTTAAAGTAATATCTCCATTATATTGGTACATGTAGCTGCAGTAAGAGCTCTTATCTTATCTTAGTCCATTATTATAACCTGGAGGCTGAGAGGAGGATATGCTTATAAAGGGTGCATAAAGGGTATAGTGGAAAAAAAGTTAGACAAGGGGGAAATTTATCATTTTTACTTCAAAAATAATCATAAAAATAGCACAATTTTTGGGGTGTAGCCCATTGTTTACTAAAAAATGTGAGTTTTGGATAGGGCTCAGTGGCAGGGGGCATGTCCTCCTATTGACAGAAAATGCATTATCCTAGCTAGTGTAGACATGAGCTTCTACCTCATGGAGATCAAGTGATATGCTGAATTTATTAAGAGGTACGAGCCCTCTAATATGTTAAGCACATAGTGGATCAAGATTGGAGAAGGAAACAAATCTTGTTAAATTCTCCAAATTACAACAGCGCTTAATGTGTAGTATGTATATGCCCAGACTTGTGGAATAGTATTTAACCTTTTTTGATTTTCGATTTGCTTATTTAATATCAAACCCAGTAGGTACATATAACTTGCTATACCGTATGTAATGAACTCGCTAAAATGTACATAAATGAAGTAACTGCTGCAAGCAAGGCAGTGCAACTAATCTTACACAGTTGCTACCAGGGCTGTAGAGTCAGAGTCAGTGTTAGCCGGAAGAAAGTTACTGACTCCAAAATAAAATGATTTAAAAAAAAAAAAAAAAAAAATATGATGTAATTATTAATACTGTATACTGGTAATTATTTTGATACATAGTCTGTTGGATATTTACTCTCATATAAAGACTATCACTCGTTTTATGGTGAATTAGAGGAGGTTTACTGCATCTGTCTGACCATGGCTGTCAGCTATTTATGAAGTTGTCAGAGTCACATTGTGGAGTCGCAGTCAGTGGATTGGCCCTGGTTGGTACATACTGCTACTGACATTACTCCCACACCACAGTACACCCACACCACAGTAAACAGCAAGCTATGCACACATATACCATACTAGATGCTGTCCCTGCACAATGCACCAGATATTTATGTCCCTGATGACTTACAGTTACTGATAAATTCACCCTGAGAATACTTTTCTTTTGCATCACTGGGGATATAAATTATGAAATTTTACTGTGAATAATTTAAAGAAACTATGTTGTAGTATATATTATGGTGTACCTCTTTGGTTGGTATATATATGTACATATTACATTGACATGTGCCCTATAAGAGAATGAACTGATTCTTTTCCTAACTTTAATGAGATCTAATACATTTTATATAAGTGATGATGTTGGAGATAAGAACCAGCAGACACAATTCCTCTTAATCATAATGACATGTCTCCTGGCAAGAGATGAAGCTTGACAAGAAACCAATGGCTTCAGGGTGTGAACTAGAAGAAGCACATTTAGAAGAGACTGTCAAGTGTGCTTGTCTTACTCAGGGGAAGATGATGTTCAGACAAAGATTTGGGTCACTCCAAGAAAAAGCAATTTGGTGCTACAGTGATAGAGAAGCATTCAGACAGGTAATAATTAGAGATGAGCGAACACTAAAATGTTCGAGGTTCGAAATTCGATTCGAACAGCCGCTCACTGTTCGAGTGTTCGAATGGGTTTCGAACCCCATTATAGTCTATGGGGAACATAAACTCGTTAAGGGGGAAACCCAAATTCGTGTCTGGAGGGTCACCAAGTCCACTATGACACCCCAGGAAATGATACCAACACCCTGGAATGACACTGGGACAGCAGGGGAAGCATGTCTGGGGGCATAAAAGTCACTTTATTTCATGGAAATCCCTGTCAGTTTGCGATTTTCGCAAGCTAACTTTTCCCCATAGAAATGCATTGGCCAGTGCTGATTGGCCAGAGTACGGAACTCGACCAATCAGCGCTGGCTCTGCTGGAGGAGGCGGAGTCTAAGATCGCTCCACACCAGTCTCCATTCAGGTCCGACCTTATACTCCGCCTCCTCCGGCAGAGCCAGCGCTGATTGGCCGAAGGCTGGCCAATGCATTCCTATGCGAATGCAGACTTAGCAGTGCTGAGTCAGTTTTGCTCAACTACACATCTGATGCACACTCGGCACTGCTACATCAGATGTAGCAATCTGATGTAGCAGAGCCGAGGGTGCACTAGAACCCCTGTGCAAACTCAGTTCACGCTAATAGAATGCATTGGCCAGCGCTGATTGGCCAATGCATTCTATTAGCCCGATGAAGTAGAGCTGAATGTGTGTGCTAAGCACACTCATTCAGCACTGCTTCATCACGCCAATACAATGCATTAGCCAGTGCTGATTGGCCAGAGTACGGAATTCGGCCAATCAGCGCTGGCTCTGCTGGAGGAGGCGGAGTCTAAGGTCGGACCTGAATGGAGACTGGTGTGGAGCGATCTTAGACTCCGCCTCCTCCAGCAGAGCCAGCGCTGATTGGCCGAATTCCGTACTCTGGCCAATCAGCACTGGCTAATGCATTGTATTGGCGTGATGAAGCAGTGCTGAATGTGTGTGCTTAGCACACACATTCAGCTCTACTTCATCGGGCTAATAGAATGCATTGGCCAGCGCTGATTGGCCGAATTCCGTACTCTGGCCAATCAGTGCTGGCCAATGCATTCTATTAGCTTGATGAAGCAGAGTGTGCACAAGGGTTCAAGCGCACCCTCGGCTCTGATGTAGGAGAGCCGAGGGTGCACTTGAACCCTTGTGCACCCTCAGCTCTGCTACATCAGAGCCGAGGGTGCGCTTGAACCCTTGTGCACACTCTGCTTCATCAAGCTAATAGAATGCATTGGCCAGCGCTGATTGGCCAATGTATTCTATTAGCCTGATGAAGTAGAGCTGAATGTGTGTGCTAAGCACACACATTCAGCTCTACTTCATCGGGCTAATAGAATGCATTGGCCAGCGCTGATTGGCCAGAGTACGGAACTCGACCAATCAGCGCTGGCTCTGCTGGAGGAGGCGGAGTCTAAGATCGCTCCACACCACGCCTCCTCCAGCAGAGCCAGCGCTGATTGGCCGAATTCCGTACTCTGGCCAATCAGCACTGGCTAATGCATTGTATTGGCGTGATGAAGCAGTGCTGAATGTGTGTGCTTAGCACACACATTCAGCTCTACTTCATCGGGCTAATAGAATGCATTGGCCAGCGCTGATTGGCCGAATTCCGTACTCTGGCCAATCAGCACTGGCTAATGCATTGTATTGGCGTGATGAAGCAGTGCTGAATGTGTGTGCTTAGCACACACATTCAGCTCTACTTCATCGGGCTAATAGAATGCATTGGCCAATCAGCGCTGGCCAATGCATTCTATTAGCGTGAACTGAGTTTGCACAGGGGTTCTAGTGCACCCTCGGCTCTGCTACATCAGATTGCTACATCTGATGTAGCAGTGCCGAGTGTGCATCAGATGTGTAGTTGAGCAAAACTGACTCAGCACTGCTAAGTCTCTGCATTCGCATAGGAATGCATTGGCCAGCCTTCGGCCAATCAGCGCTGGCTCTGCCGGAGGAGGCGGAGTCTAAGGTCGGACCTGAATGGAGACTGGTGTGGAGCGATCTTAGACTCCGCCTCCTCCAGCAGAGCCAGCGCTGATTGGTCGAGTTCCGTACTCTGGCCAATCAGCGCTGGCCAATGCATTCTATTAGCCCGATGAAGTAGAGCTGAATGTGTGTGCTTAGCACACACATTCAGCTCTACTTCATCAGGCTAATAGAATACATTGGCCAATCAGCGCTGGCCAATGCATTCTATTAGCTTGATGAAGCAGAGTGTGCACAAGGGTTCAAGCGCACCCTCGGCTCTGATGTAGCAGAGCCGAGGCTGCACAAGGGTTCAAGCGAACCCTCGGCTCTGATGTAGGAGAGCCGAGGGTGCACTTGAACCCTTGTGCACCCTCGGCTCTGCTACATCAGAGCCGAGGGTGTGCTTGAACCCTTGTGCACACTCTGCTTCATCAAGCTAATAGAATGCATTGGCCAGCACTGATTGGCCAGAGTACGGAATTCGGCCAATCAGCGCTGGCCAATGCATCCCTATGGGAAAAAGTTTATCTCACAAAAATCACAATTACACACCCGATAGAGCCCCAAAAAGTTATTTTTAATAACATTCCCCCCTAAATAAAGGTTATCCCTAGCTATCCCTGCCTGTACAGCTATCCCTGTCTCATAGTCACAAAGTTCACATTCTCATATGACCCGGATTTGAAATCCACTATTCGTCTAAAATGGAGGTCACCTGATTTCGGCAGCCAATGACTTTTTCCAATTTTTTTCAATGCCCCCGGTGTCGTAGTTCCTGTCCCACCTCCCCTGCGCTGTTATTGGTGCAAAAAAGGCGCCAGGGAAGGTGGGAGGGGAATCGAATTTTGGCGCACTTTACCACGTGGTGTTCGATTCGATTCGAACATGGCGAACACCCTGATATCCGATCGAACATGTGTTCGATAGAACACTGTTCGCTCATCTCTAGTAATAATCCAAAGGCCATGGCAGAAATCATTATTACGTGGGCGACAAAACAGATCAGGACCCGTGTATCTGTACTTGGCTAGGGCTGATCAATCACTCCGTCTAGAAGCCCCACATCACAGATAGCTTTTCAATCAAGCTCAATTCACACGTGTCACATGTAAAGGATGAAGTATTAGTCTACCAATTGTTACTATAATTAATTGTTCTACAGGTCTAAAACAAAAAGAGTAGTGGTTAAAATGGTAGAATAGTATAGAATGGGTGAAAAAGAGTAAAAATAAGTAATTAAATTAAGGGGGTTTTCTGGGCTAAAACTCTTAATGTTTTGTGCTAAACATAGGTCACTAATATCAGATCTGTGGGGGATCTGACACCCACCACCTCTAGCGATCAGCAGTTTTCAGCAACTGATACGCAGAGAATGGAGCAGGAAGCAGACAGCACTGTTTTGTGTAGTGACTGTACTGAGTCATTACAGTTTAAGTCCCATTTAAGTTAATCTGCTGTTCTTGGTATGGCCATTACACAGAGAACAGAGCTGTCTGCTTCCTGCTCCATGCTCTGTGTATCAGTTTCTGAAAACTGCTGATCGCTAGGGGTGGTGGGTGTGAGAACTCCCACAGATCTGGTGTTGATGACCGAACAATTCTTTTAGCCTGAAACACCCCTATAATGACTGAATCATAGACACTACAAATCTTTGCTGAACATGTAGTTCTGCAGTTGAATCGTTCTGCAATAGGGAAGTATACCTCAGCTCCAATGTAACTGTGTCATAAAGTTGAGAACATGCTGAATGCTGAGATGCAGTCCCTCTGCTTCAGGGCAGAACTGTGCATGTACCATCTTTGGCACAGACAGTTATAATATAGTGGACAGGGAGCACATGCAGGCTGCTTCTATTTACGGTAAGTATTAGGAGCCGCACTGCAACTCTCTGGAACCACCACTATACAAAAGAGGGGGCTACAGTTGCATTCCTATTACTTGAAAAGGAGCAGGCTGCGCACCCTGTCCACAGATCAGATACTGATGGCCTATGCAGTGGACAGGTCATCAGTATGAAAAAAATTCTACTTAGGGTCAGAAAACCCCTTTAATGCCCATAGACATCTAATTGTTGATGTCTATGAAAGTTCTTTACTGCTGGGTAAAATTGTCTACTGGAAAGTCTGCCTACATTATTTTGCCTAACATTTCTGTAAACTATCGGCTGAATTACTCAACACGTCTCTGTGTTGAACCAATGGATTCTTGAAGTTATTTATATCCTTAATCTATATACAATGTAACCATATACAAATATTACACAATACAGAAAAACAAAAACAGTCTGCACATGCCCTAGAAGGCAAACCTTAAGTATTTCTCAAGTCTGGGCTAACTTTAGAAATAAATGTAGTCTCAACAAGGTTTCGAAATGCTTTGGGCTTCTTTTAATTATTTGCATTTCAATGTGTAATATGTTGTAGTTCTATTACCTAGATACGTACCATTGAGTCTCTAATGCCAGTGCAGAGTGTATTCAAGCCAATAGACAGTAAACTGTATATACACACCAGAGGACTGTATTTTACAATTGTACTATTACCTAGATACTTACCAGTGAGTCTCTAATGCGAGTGCAGTGTATTCATGTCAATAGACAATAAAATGTATATATACACAGGAGGACTGTATTTTACAATTGTACCATTATCTAGATACTTACCAGTGAGTCTCTAATGTCAGTGCAATGTGTATTCATGCCAATAGACAATAAAATGTATATACACACAGGAGGACTGTATTTTACAATTGTACTATTACCTAGATACTTACCAGTGAGTCTCTAATGTCAGTGTATTGTGTATCATGAAAATACATATATGCATACATATATGCAACAAGGACTGTATTTTACTGGAATGTATGGCCTCATTTAGCAAAAGAGAAAATATTCTAAGGCAAAGTGTCATGAATTGATACAACTGCATTAAAAATGCACTAAAATAAGATCTGAATGTAGTTTTGGTGTGAAACAAGATGTGTGACCTAAACCAATTCTTCCTTTCTCAAAACATACTGTCAAATTGCCAGGACCTTGAATGCCTGTGAGACACAGCAAAGGAAGTTAAGCTACAGCCTACAATGTCTGCCCTAGTGGTCAGTATGAAATAACATATTTCAGGATTTAACTTTAGTATAAAAGAAGTCTAACTTAAATTTATATGTAGCTTTCTGATTATACATATTGTCATTGTAATATCAACTGATGCACTAGAACACAGTTTAGTATATCAGAATACAGAACATAGTTTAGAATATCTTACCGTGGAACTGGAATATACTTTAGTTTCTTTGAATTAAGATCTGTAACTTCTAGGTATGAAGATGCATCAGGAGGAAGAACATCTAGAATGGAAAACAAACCTTATAACAACTATAGAAATTCAACATTGGATATTAAAGGGGCTCTATCAGCAAAATCATGCTGATAGAGCCCCACATATGCGTGCATAGCCTTTAAAAAGGCTATTCAGGCACCGTAAATGTTAAATTAAACTACCCCCCCCCCCCCGTTTTAAAATAATAACTTAAAAAAGAATGTGATTTACTTACGGAACGTGCACGCTGGGCGGGCATTCAGGGTGTGTCTTCATCTTCTTCCCCGCCTCTTCTTCCTCCGATGTCTTCGGGTCCCGTCCTCCTCCGGCGCTTGCACGCGGACACTGATAAAAAAATATAGCCCGGGCGCATGCGCAGTAGCCATAGTAGAAGCCGCGTGCTACTGCGCATGCGCCCGGGCTACGGGACCCGAAGACGTCAGAGGAAGAAGAGGCGGGGAAGAAGAAGACGGCGCACCCTGAATGCCCGCCCAGGGTGCACGTTCCGTAAGTAGAGAACATTCTTATATAAGTTATTATTTTAAAACGGGGGGGTAGTTTAATTTAACTTTTACAGTGCCTGAATAGCCTTTTTAAAGGCTATGCACGCATATGTGGGGCTATATCAGCATGATTTTGCTGATAGAGCCCCTTTAATGTTAAACCTATATACTTCATAAAAACAACATGCAAATTATTTGTCTGATATTCTGAAAAAAATAATCAATTTAAGTGAAATAAAATCTGATTCTAAAGATATATAAAGTACAATAGGGTATCTTCCTGGCACAAGCTGAGAAGCCTCGTGAGAGCACAATGTATATAATGTCTGACATTCCTTAAGTCTTATTGACGTACACTGATTTATTTATAGGCTCTTTGAATGACCATTTACATGAAGGAAAAAAGGAAAATTCCACATAGACACACAGAAGATTTTAAATTAGCAAAAAAAAAACTTTTATAAAAATGCTAGATTCAGAGTTCATGCACAGTGCCGTCATTGCACAGCCCTTGTGTGGGAGCGTGGTCATATCACAGCTTAACCTTTCGCTTTAGCCTCATCCCTATGGACACTATGCATAGTGACAGCTTCAAGCTGTCTGAAAAGTAGAGAAAAAACTTCTAGGCCTCTGGCCTAGGGCAAAGCCGACTGCACATGACTGCTGGCCACAAGAAAATGGCCGCTTAAACAGTATTGTAAGCGTCCATTTTCTTGTGGCCGGCGGGCATGTGCAGTCGGCTGCCCGAGGCCTAGAAGTTTGAAGCCACCGCCGGAGGAAGACACGAAGAGAGCCGGTTCCTGAAGAAGATGGAGGCGGCGCTGGAGAGTTCTCTCGCAATATTGGGGAAGCCCCCAGAGCTGTTTGAGCGCTGGAACCCGCCCCCAGTGCTGCGAGAGAACTCATTTGCATACCAATGAAAACTGGGATTTCTACGGAACGGCAGCACGGAGAAGACATCTAAAGGTAGGAGAAGAATAGCCTTTCTTAAGGCTATTTCTACATGTTAGGGACAAAAAAAATTAGTTTTATTGATAGGATCCCTTTACACTAAAGCCCTATTCACATCTACATTTGGGTTTCCATTCAGGGATTCAGCTTGGGGAAAACTATACGCATAAAAAAGCAGTTATCTAAGGAAACCAGCGTATCCCCGAAAAAACCCAGTTATGCATAAATGCACTAGAGTTTGTGAATTTTACATCAAGGTCAAGTTGAAATCTAATATTAATATCCTTTATTTCTATGAGATTATACATGTAAAAAGAGAAGAATTTTCATTGACTCACAGAGCCTAATAGTATTAAACAAGAGCAACTTTGTATCTATAGTTTGAAAATATTGCGGGTCATTGACACCTCTGAGCTGTCATAGGGAATACATCTCAGAAGATATTGAAAAGTAATTATCTAGAGAAATTGAACTTGAGACTTATTGTCCATGAAATACAAGACGTATTCATAAATGTGTCAATCAGGAAAGCCGAAGCTGCTGCAAATCTAACAGCCAAACCGCTGATCATATTTCATCTCAGGAATTTAATATGGGCCAATTCATAGACCCACTGCTAGAGCAAAAGAACAAGAAGAATCCTTATTCTACTGCTGGGGAGCGGCAGCAATCTTTCTCTTTTTTCGGCCCTAGTGTGGAAGTGCTAACAACATGTAAGATAAGTACGTAAGATATGTAATTTTTTTTGCCCTCCCTCATAGCAACCTTGCACACTTTTATGTAAATAAGCTCTTTTTCAAAGGAAAAATCTGTTGGAAGGGCAGAATTACTGATTTTGGCTCATTTAGTCTCAATTAACTGAACAAGTGATTCTAGACCGAAATATAATGAAGTTTATTTGATAATTTTGTTATTTTCTGTCTGAAAGTCCTGCCACCAAGTGTGACCTTGTTGCTAATTTGCTGTTTACTCTCCATCACTAGGGAATTTCACTCCTGCCTTCAGGTTTCAAATGGACCCGAAGAACAGAAACCTAATCCGCTTAAAAAGTGGTTACCTGCAGAAACCTGCGAACCCCATAGGATATAATGGGGAAAAAGGCGGAAAATTTTTAAGCAGATTCGGGGACGGAAACCCCAAATGTAGATCAGGTGCAGGTATGAACCTAGCCTTAGGGCTTCTGACAGTCGTGGCTTCTCCCTCCGGAGTAGGCTCAAATGAATAGGCCGACTCCAGAGGTTGCTGCCGCGAGGCGGACGCCGCGGCTCAACGAGCCGTGGATTCTGCCTGAAGAAAGGGCAGCATGCTTCTTTTTTCCGCGAGCGGCAACATGCCGCTCGCATAAAAATGAACGCTAGCGGTCTCCATAGACCACCATTGTGAGGGGGCTGATTATGATGTGGATTCCACTCCATAATCCGCCCCCTCTGTGCCTATGTGAACCACGGCTCAAGACGGGAATAAAGGAAATAAAGAGGAGAGAGGTAGGTCTCTTTTTACAGCCTCTGCATGTCTACACACAGCTTTCCCTGACTGTAAAACAGCACAGGAAAATATTAGCTAAGGAAAAAGCAGAAAAGTCAAAAAGTCAGTGAATTACAGTCATCCTTTAAAAAATAGACTTCATCTATAATATAATAAGCTAAAGTAAATAGGAAAACTTTCTTCTGTACTTTTTTTTTGTTTACATCTTTACCATAAATAAACTGGTTGCCTATGTGTTATAAGGAATAATGTTGTTGCAGCAAATGCTGCTTCACAGTTAGTAAATGAGTCACGCAACCAAAAATATGCCTCATTTTTCTCACATTCTTCACACACACTATGTGAAATGAATTTGTCACCTCACATTCACACTGTTCATGAATAAACTAAATTAAGAAACACTAAATAACACTGGATTCTTTTCTCAATAGTCTTATTCAGATCACATAAAAAGCGCTTACATACCAGATGACTGGCAATAGTGACCTGGACATTGCCAATGTGCCATCACGCTTTTTGTTAGAGAGACAACCGCCAATACAAAATACAAGAATTCACTGATCCTGTTGCAATACAGCATCAACATTTTCCGCAGTGTTGTACACAGATAAAGCCATGGTCAAAACATTCAAAAATAAAATAACACACCCACACCTAGAGCCTGATAACTCTCATTGAAGTGAATGGGAGGCAGAAAAATACTCCTGGCAGGTGCACAATTTGCGAATTCCACCCCAGAATTGGCCACGGATTTTGGTCAAGCAGGAAAAATTCAGCCACGTTTACATAGCCTAACAGCTCAGCAATATGTGCAGGACATACTGCACCCACATTTATGGCACCTCATGGCAGGGCTTCCTGCTGGATAATGCTCGCCTACACACAGCAAGAGTTTTCCAGGAATGTCTTCAACAGATTGCAACACTTCTTTCTTCCTTGTGGCATGCTTGGTCACCAGATTTATAAGTCTATAAGTGTGCAGAAACTATAGGCCCAGCTGTAACATCTGTAGGCAAATGTGACACAGGATACCCTATAGAAACTGTATGCCTCCATGCCCAACCGAATCTCATCTTGTATCCAGACTAGAAGTGGCCCAACAGGGAACTAGAGCCTCCTTTCAATGGTGTGGTTTTCCCCAGTAAATTTGTTGAACCCTACAAATTGTACAGAGCTGCGGAATATGTTGGCACTATATAAATAAAAATTATTAGGATTTTATTCTCATAACCACTTAGGGCTCATTCACATCTGTGCCCTGTCTCCGTTCTGCAGGTTTCCGTTTCCTGCACAAAACAGAGGCAGGATACGGAAACCTGCAGGACTCTTTCTCACCCATTCATTTGAACGCAGGTGTGAACCTAGCATAAAATATACAAACATTACTTTCACACACACAAAGTTTCATTTTTTTCCCCACAACTCCTCGGTGCATTATTCTTTTTTGTCAATAGTTATGTGCTTGCCATCCTTGATGGAATTTAAACCAGTGACTTAAACCATAACTAAACTTTCTGCCAACCTTTGATTTTCTGGTAGAATTTGCGTCCTTAATAAATTTTGTAATATGATTTATTAACACATTTTGTCTCCTTTCTGTGAAGTCCTACATTTTTTCACACTTTCCCTTGTTTCTGTATTGAGAGCTGTTTCTGCCTCTCACTGAATGTTACTGTGTATGGAGCATGAGATTGGAGTACAGGGCTGTGTAACATGTAGAAAAAATGAGAGTAGGGGAGGGTCACTTCAAACAATTATATCTAAGACATTATAAAACTAACAAAATTGCTTTTAGTGTCATATAAAATAAGAGATTCTCCTCTTTCATATGACACTAAGGCTGCAGTTCTATCTAAATTAAGTCCAGAGATATCACTGGTTAAATACACAGTTGGGATTAGGATATTTATATGCAGCTGCATAATATATATGACAAACATAGCCCAATCCCGATTTGTGTTTTCAACCAGTGATATCTCTGGAAATAATATAGATAGGATATGACACCAAAAGCATTTTTATACATTTTATAATGTCTGAGATATAACCCTCCCCTGCCCCAATTTCTCTATGTTTTACACAGCCCCCTACTCCAATCCCTTACTCCATACACAGTTAAAACAGAAGTCAGGTGAACAACAAGGAGCCATAATCTGTTAATAAAGTATATAACAAAATGTATTAATAACACAAATACTGACGGAAAATCAAAAGTTGTGCGACAGTTTAGTGTAAGTACTGCACGACAACAATATTGACCACCAGACCAATTTTCAACCCTGCCACAATAATGAAATGCCAATGGGCTCCCATTAGTAGATTCATTGAATTATTAAAACTAAAACATAAGAAAAAGAAAGTAATCAGGCTTGTGGCTTAAGTTTCTAAACAGCTTGAAAAATTAGCTGGAATCTGATGGGTTAATATTGAAATTACTCCAAGGACACAGAAACATCTCATGCAGAAGATCACAGACCTTCTAAATGACTAATGGCTTCTTTAGTCTTACTATATCATAAGAAATTTAATAGGAAAATATAAGACTCATAAGTACCAAGGCTGAAACGACAAGACTGTCAAACAGCGGCTTGTCAATCCATTTCAGAACATGTTTTATGGAGAAATGAAGTGTAAAACAGATCTTGCTTTGTCTGGTGTGCAGATGCTGTATTCTACATTAAGAACATAATACCAGCACATAATGGTGATGATGATGTGCGGATGGCTTGCGGCTTTATTATCTGGACACTGGCCATTACTGAAGGAACTGTACTAATTCTTGAGGATAATGTCTGCTCTTCATCTGTATATCTGCAGAGGCACATATGGCTCATGCAGCAAATCTACATTTGTTTGACTGAGAAGAAACAAGTTGCTGGGTGGGTCAAGACAAAGTTGTGACTTGACTTAATAAAGATGCAGCGGTAGGGCCTGAAGAACACAGCACAAAATAAAAAAAGCTCTGCAGGAATAAGGGGATGGAACAAAGCAATAGCAAAATATAGGAAGTAGGAAAACACCTAGCCAGTCTGACATAAAATGGTAAAGCATACCAATAACAATGAGGTTTCTACGCAGTTCAGATTAAAGGTCCAGCACCTATCGATCAATCAATATCTAGGAGACATAACACACGTACTTTGTTCCAATACTGGATTAGCAAAATATAGTGTCTACTGGCAACTGCTGCTAAAAATGGTGCAAAAAGTTGTGACCTTTAAAGAGGTTGTCCAGGCAAATTGATAAATTTTATATAGGTTGGGAAGAGGTTAAAAAAAAAAATTACACACACCTGTCCCTGATGCTCCGGTGTCTGGTCCTGTTCATCTGGTGTCTTCTCAAAGTGAAACTGCTCGCAGTCTGTGACTTCCACTGAAGCCACTGATTGACCTTAGCGGTCACGTGACCACTGAGGCCAATTAGCAGCCTCAGGAAGAGACCTGTGATGTCATAAGAAGTGACATCTCAGGCCCTTCACTGAGGCCACTGATTGGTCAAAGCGGTCACATGTGGCTGGGAACACTGCCACACATCAACGCTGCACTGAGAGGACCGGAGTCACTGGAACATCAGGGAAAGGCGAGTATAATTTTTCTTTATTTTTTTCACTGTCCCCAGCCTATTTAAAGATTACATTTAATGTTCAGTTTTGCCTGGACAACTCCTTTACTGTGTCTTAAGAGAATGCTTTACTTGACCAGATATATGTCAGAAAAGTGATATTTGACATATGCCTAGCTAGCGTGCACCTGCATATCTTCAACTATATTGAATGGGATAATCTGGTATTAATCTCAAAACAAAGGGGTCCTTCAAATCTATATAGTGCAAAGGAAGATTATGGTCAACAGGTGCCATGTGCAATCGTAAAGAGTATGCACTGAACAATAGGAAAAAAAGAGCATGAATGCCTAAGGTAGTACTATGGATTTTGGATTGTTCCTTAAAGCAAACCTTTGAGGTAATCCATGCTGTCCTATCTGAGAACAGGTTATGAGAGAAAGATAGAAGTTGAGCTGTGTGATATATAGATTTCTATTAAAATCTGAGTAAATCCTGACAGGACTCCTAGGAGAGACAGTGAGAGTCATGACTACCTGGCAGACATACAAGCTTTGTATAGCCATTTGGACATTTTTTTTTGTATCTGTGTATATACAAAGAAGGCTGTCAATAGGAGTTTGTAAGTTATCAAGACTGTGACTGTCTGTCCTAGGAGGCCTGCCAGGATTTATTCTGTTTTTTACTTAGAAATTCTACTCAAAATCAAATAAACCCGGGGCTGGTGGCAGGTAGCCGGGGCCAGAGATGCCAGGAAGGTCCACTATGATGGTTTCAATCAAAACAGATGGAAGCACTCATTGCTTTCTAAAAGCCCAGGGAGCAAGTGATACTACATATTTCTGCATTACTTATCGCTCGGCAATTCCCTGCTTTGGCACCTACATAGTGATTTCTGTGATTTCTGCTGGCACCGGAGCTCTGAGAGGGGTACGGGGAGTAATGAGCAGTAATAATTAAATTTGTAGCCCTGGTCGCCTCCCTCGAAGCCTGCTGAGAGCAAGCCACTTTGCTGTGTGTGTGTGGTTGGGGGGGGGGGGGGTCTGGTAGGCAATGGGGGACATTACAGGAGCAAAAGGGGGACATTATATTGTGTATGGGGAAAAGAACGTCATTATACTGTGTATTTAGGGAATAAGGGGCCATTATACTTAGTGGGGGGCATTAGGACTGTACATGAAATTTCTAGAAATTTTGTCTGCATGCTGCAACTATCACAGTGTAAAAGCCATTACAGGTCAATTATAACTGCAGGTCGCACACATTGCAAAGCCTGAAAGCTAGAGAACACCTACAGTAATATACTATCTCCATATTCAAAGTTAAATGAAAAAGAAAAAATCCAATCTGTCCGCATTATGCAAAAAGAGAAGGAAGTCCTTTAATGGAGACTGCTGACACCACATATCGACTCTCACAGGAGTCACACTTGATAAAGACTATTGTAAGGGTCAATACATGGTGTCAGCAATCTCCATTAAAAAGCTTCCATCTTTGTTTGCATAATGCTGGTGGTTGGATTTTTTTTCTTTTTTTAAAAAGTAGGTGTCTGCTATAAGAAAAAAAATGAGTCTCTTCATAATACCATGGACAGAGTCCAGCAATCCCTTACATAAAATTCCCATTTATTTCCTAATTTAAAACCTGATTTCCATATTAAAAAGATGCTTACAGATTCTGAGCCCAAAGGCTCTTCCTCAGCTATGGGATGAAAATGTATTTTCGTCTTTCTAACATGTCAATCAGTTCTTGAGCATTTGATGTTCAATACATTTCTGTAAAGCTTTATTAAATAATATAGAGATGGAGGAATCAGCACAGAAATGACACCACCGCGGCAAATACATCTTTACTTGTGAGGCTTCGTTCTGCCTGTCATGGGAATAACTGCTCATCACACCCAAGCGTTATAAGGGATCAGATGAGATGAGTTTCTCCAGTGCAATAAGCTTTGCTATTCTGATCTCTGATCAAGCTGTCAGACACTTGTCACGTATTCATCTGAGATTACATCAGTCTGACAGTGTAAATTAAAGGGGTTGTCCAAGACACCATATGTATTGGATACAGTGTATTAATGGTGTCAGGGAACCACAGCTCTGCTTCTATTCATCTAAATAGGGGCAGAACTGATTTCGGACCAATTCCCTGTATACAGCTCCTGGCAGCCAGATCAGAGGATCAGTACAGGTAAGGTAACCTTCCTTTGGATAGGTAAACAGCATCCAATATAAATGAGGTCTAAGACAACCATTGTAAAAGAAGATTCTGGTCAAAGAATAGAGGAGCTGAGAAGAGAGGATGTGTGACGCTACCATCATCTTCCAATACAGTCAGTGCTTCAGAAATCCTACCAGGTAGCTACAGAGACTGAACACAAACAATCTTAAAAAGGGTTTTCTGGGATAAAAATATTGATGTTGTCTCCTAATGATAGTCATATCAGACTAGTGAAGATTGGACACCCTGGGAGCTAAGCTGCAATGACTCAGTCTGGCCACTGCACAGAGAACGGCATTGTTTACTTCCTGTTGCATTCTCTTTGTATCAGTTGCTGTGAACAACTATTTGGTAGGTTGCTCCTTAGAATAGGACATCAATTGTTTTAGCCTGGAAAACTCCTTTAAGCCCTGACTCCTGTATCTAAATCCCTGTCATATTTCTTTAAAAATTTCATTTCAACATTTTATAATATTATATAAAAATTCTTTAGCCTACTTGTTGCAGTGCAGAAAAGTTTTCCTAAGAAGCTAACAAAAAACTATTGGAAACAATGAAAACCTTACCCTTAGGATAGATTTCTTTTAAAGGCACATCGGCAGAAGACACAGCTCTGACCACTTGGTTGGCTGCTAATAAATTTACACAATTGGTTCTCTTCAAGTTTGCAAATTTGGTTGGTTGGAAAAACTGATCACTGGGGGATCTTGCTTGTTGGCCTAGAGGGTGTACTCTCTTCCAGCTGTATACTTCACTAGGAGACTACAATATAAAAAGCACTTCATAAAGTAACAATAACAATGGTTCTGATCAGACATATACTGAAACTGAAGAGCTCACGTTACAACATTTACATTGGGTATGCTGATACGTATAGAGTGAGCGAGTACCACTGGAAACGTTGGTGGCTGTAGACAGTAGACATTCAAGCATACTGGCTGTAGGTGAGTTGAGTCCCAGAACAATGACATAGTTTAAATGCATGACGTGTTCTACAGAATATATCAAAATTTATTTGTATGTATTCACTAAACATAATATTTGTCCCTTATTAATTACTGGCAAGCAAAGGCATATATATATGCTCACATGTAGCCAACATTAATCTTAGACTCAGCAAAAGTATAACTTGACATGATGCTAACATTTGCTACCTGCAGATCAAGTGCATTTTCAACATGAGAGTCCAAAGGTGTAATATAGAAATATTTTTATTTCACTGTATACAAAAACATTGGGTTCCTATCATCATTTTAGAGAAACAATCCATTAATTTTCTCTACAAAAAAGTGAAAGAATTGCTGTATCCAAATATTAATATACAAAACATTGCTTGGAAACTACACAAATCTGAAAGTCATGTAACTTGACTTTCATATCTCTTACCATTAGGTCAGGAAATCCTACTACGATTGAGGCATAGCTGTTTTCATCAGAAAGGAGCCTATTAGGGGAGGTGATCTTCTGATCGATTGCTGCACTCAAGTTCTCAGGGGGCAGCTGATCACTTGAAATAACTTGCAGATTGATAGGCTCCAAGCCTTTGAAAAAAATAAAAATGGTTACACTCCGCTCTGATATAATCTATGAATAACTAATATTCAATGCACTATTATGAACTTATCTAACAAATACAATGCCCACAAACTCTAAAGCCCAACACATTAAAAATAGCATCCAAGTAAAGTACAATGCAGTTGTGAGATACTGGATTTTGAGTAACTGAAAGCCCCCATACGTTATATGACTCTACTTTTTATGCCTCCCCCCCAGTATATAACCCCTTTCTTATGGTCCCCCTAAAATATATGACCCGTTTTTATGGCCATCACACAGTATCTGACCCTTTTTTTTTTTAAACTGTAATTTTTATTAGCATTTTTCACAGAAAATTGGTACAGATAAATAAATATGTATAATGCCGAATAACATTCTAATCAGCTATTAAGTAGAACAAACTAAGGAGGGGAAGGAGGGAAGGGGGGGAGTGAGGAAGGAAATAAGAGAAGGGAGTCACAGGCTGCGGAGGATACAATAGGAGTCTCATAATGACCACACAACCTGGAAGGCATCCAAGGTATGGTTAAGGGAGGCCGTCAAATATTCCATATTTCGGACGTCTTTCACCCTAGCTCCCAAATCCGCACCTGTAGGAGGGGAGGTCCTCTTCCAATGAAGGGCTATGAGCATTTTGGCTGTGACCTCTTTTTATAGCCCTCACACAGTATATGACTCCTTTTTTTTAACCCCCTCACACAGAATATTATCCCCCTATTTATGGTCCCCACACAATTTATGACCCCCTTTTATAATCCCTCTTGCAGTATAGGACATCTTTTTTAAAGCCCACCTGCAGTATATGACCATTCTTCCCCCCTACCCCTATACAGAATAGTGGCTGATTTTTACTCACCTGTCTATGCTCCAGTCCTGGCCGCCCTACGCTGTCGCCTCCAGGGTGCGCTGTTAACGATGCATAGTGTCCTGGCGTTCTACAGCATCGTTATGTAAGTGCAGCACCACCTAGAGGCAGTGGAGGGCGGCCAGGAAAGGAGCATGGACAGGTGAGCAAAAACTATTGGCAGCTGCTTACTGCAATAACACATTAAGTAGCTACTCATGTATGTCACCCAAAATATCTTGGCGTGTTATAGGTCCACCATCACTGCTACAGACCCTCTCCATAGATATCTATGAATTTCATCAACTTCATTCCGTCTTCACCTAAATTAATTTTTAATTTTAAAAAATCTTAAATTTGTTACTCTTAAACTGGCAAGACAGGTGGAATACAACATCTCAGGGCAACATACTGAGAACTCATCAATTCATTTCACACATGAGCCCAGTATAATCCAAATGATTTACTACTATATTAAATACCTGTCGTCACTCCAAAACCAGCACTTGCTGCCTCCTCCTCAAGTGCATGCAACTGACAAACTCCAGCGTCCTCAGCTTCCATATGCAGCGGAGTAGTCAGAAGAAATTTCCTGCAGATTTCAGAGGGGAACAACAAAATCATACATTTATGTGAAATAAATGGTTTACTTGAAGCAGTAAGTCTGTTGGTAACTTGATCATTTCTGCCGCTTACTATTAAATTACATTTGTTACATTACCACCTATCATTAGGGAACATTATAACACTCCTGCTATCATTGGGCATTGTGGGATTGCTACCTGGGGTACAGAGGTTGTTACTTAGTGTACAGAGACTTTCACTGGACATTCTGTGACTGTTACTGTTGTGATCAATGGAGGGGCCAACAATATTGAGAGGCACTACGGACAAAACACATATAGCTTAAATGGGGGACTTATTTAGCAATAACAACAACAACAACTGAAGATACCCAGGAGTCACTATGTTGTTTTTATAAATTGTCATCCAAAGGCACAGCATCAGGTAAATTGACAGATTTATATAGTAGGTCTGAAAATATATTTCTGTACATAAATATAACGTATATTTATTTATCTCAAATTAGAAGATACACCGAACTTGTGATATCAATATCAGTCCATTTAGGGTCCAACTACTGGCACCACTTTTATAAGTTATTTTTCCCTGTTATTGAGAACGGTCTATCCAGGTGGTTCAGGCAGCAGGCACTTACTTATTGGTCTGATTCTCAACCAGGAGCCACTTGTCTTCTGCCACTAAGAACACAGATTTGAGATTGATGGGCAAGGAGATGGCATGTGTGGTGCCCTCCAGAACATCTAGAACATTAATGGAGTTACTGTAAAACAGAAAAAGATAATAATAATTGTATTGCATATTATTGCGTTGTTTTAATATTACAATTAAGGCTTATGTTAGACACCCACCCGTTTTCCTTAAAAAACACCAGCCAATTCTTATGTGAAAATTCTCTGCACATTCTGTGGCTTTCCTAAAATAATGCAGACAAGTCAGATTAGCCTAGAAATACACACATTTATCAGAAAGTGGAGCTCATACTATTATATATATGGAAATGTTTACCCGTGCCTCCTTACTACCCCACCAGGATGATTTTTTTGGTGGTTCGTCATCTTGCTGTGAAAGTACGATACGACGAAGTTCTCCACTTTTGGTGTCCAACAAAAGAATGATACCAGACTAGGAAGAAACATATTAGCATATATATTATCAGATCATGAGATACAGCAAGGAGTATATCTATTTGTTATATCAGGACCTGGTATATGAGAAAACTGAGGGAGAATTTATCAAGCTCTGCACTCCAGAATTCTGGCATTTGGAAAGAAAAAAAAAAGTAATAATGAGGACGTGCAACTTTTTGAGCTCATTGCATTCTTACAACACCCCCCTCAACTTGCGTAAAGTGGGTAGGAAAGTGGGCACGGTAGCTGTGCACCAGATTCATAAACTTTTAAAAAGTTTCAAAAATAATCCCAATCTCATCCCATTGAATGGGTGACATAGAAAGTGCAGTAACATCTCAGGACAGGAGTGTTAGACTTATAGATATAACAAATAACAAATCAAACACCATGTGACATTTGATAAATATGCCACAAACAACCCAAAAAGAGACTCCTGACACGCATGATAAATCTCCCATGTCTTTTTCTCACAAAGTTCATATTATGCTTGTAAGGGCTAGTTCACACGGGGCGCCGTATGGCGTATTTTGGTCCTGATTCTGATGCGGGAAGCTGCGTCAGAATAGGGCCAAAATGTGCCTGCCACGACTGTTGCGGCTTCCCGCTTCGGAGTAGGCCCAAATGAATGGACCTAGACCGGAGGGTGCTGCCAGAATCCGCCTGAAGAAAGGACAGCTCGCTTCTTTTTTCCATGAGCGGCAACATGCCACTCACGGAAAAAAGTAAGCTAGTGGTCTACATAGATCGCTATTGTGAAGGGGCGGATTATGATGTGGATTCAGCACCAAAATCTGCCCCCTCTTGCCCCGTGTGAACGAGCCCTAAATGCTATATGTAACTATATTGCTATTATTTGTTTTAGCCTTTGTTATTTAAAGTGAATGTCTCATCAAAGAGAATGTTATCGAACATGTGGCCCCCTAGGGTGATCAACTTATGGGTTACTTTTCTAAGGGAGCGTTCACACTTGCACTTGTGACTGCCCGCCTGGTCTCCATCCCATTCCCTGGGGAAACTGGTGATGGCTTCCTGGCAGTCAGTTTTAAAACCCATTCAGCAAACCGCCGGTGTCCATATGCAGCCTCTCCACCTGGAAATCGTTTGTATTTTTGCACGAACACAAAGTCGGACATGCAGGACTTTGTGCCCTTGTGAAAAAAAACAATTTCCCTGTGGAAAGGCTGCATACGGACACTGGCGGTTTGCTGAATGGGTTTTAAAACTGACCGCCAGGAAGCCGTCCCCTATCCAGTTTCCCCAGGACTGAGGACTGAGACCCGGCGGGCAGACACGGGCGCATGTGTGAATGCCCCCTTAGGAAAGTAACCAATAATTATACATGTGTGCATCAGGTTGGAGACTGGACTTTGAAGGATTGATGATGGTAACAAATGTGTATGGATACATTGTGTACAGTGCAGTGTTTGACGGCAGCAGCTAATATGTTAGTTTTGTGGGTTACAATTTGCAGCTCTATATGATTGGTGCCCAATAACATCACTATCTATGTGAAATTTAAGGTTCCAGTCTGCCTTAGTGAAAATCATTAAACATTAAACATTAAGCATTAAACATTCTTTGGGACTTTGGAAACTAAAATAGAAACATTTGTTTAATACCCAAGCCATAAGAATAATTCTCTCCACTTCAATAACATCAGTTCTTCACTAGAAGTTACTGCCATTTTAATAATATATTATAACTGAGACATATATCAACAGAATCATTATATAATCGATACAAATCTCTGGCTAGAATACTAGAAGAAGATATAGGTTGTAGGAAGGAGTCGAAAGTAAGCGACAAGAAAGTGGAAAAAGCAAAGAATCATTTTCAGATGTCATTATATACCATTAAGCAGAATGTTATTCCAGAAGTTCATTTATAAATAAATATTTTTCTAAAAACTAATATTTTGTGTATATCCACCTTTTATTTTTTAATATACTGTAGTAAAGGGGTGCTTGGCAAATTTTTTTTGTAATATACGGTACTTTATCAACCTATTTTGCTTCATTTTAGTAGAAAACAAATTATTAAGTTCTCCCTAGCATCTCTCTAACTAAAGAGAAAGTCTGCCACATATATCCTGGGGGATATTCATGAAGACAGCTGAGGATATACCTCAGGGGAGACCCATCAGGGGAGATATGCTGAGGGGAGACCCCTGCTGGGCCGTGTTCCTGCACGGAGATCTACGCCAGTACTGTACTATATCATGCATTCAATAGTTTTCATTGCATATGTCACTTCTGTGTAGTGCAATGAATTTATTATTTATTGAATGTACTTTGGCCATGATGGGCCCTTTACAAACACCACATCATCCTAATATGATGTGTCAGACACAATTACATTTATTCACAAGAATATTTATACAAGATAAAATTTTGTAAAAAACAAAAGTTACCTGTTCTTCATGCAGAATAACCTGTCCAGTCAGTGGATGACCAAGAGGTGCTACACTCACGAATGGTTGCCATACACCTCCCACAGTTCTAGGGAAAATATCATACAACTCCACATAGTATCCTTTATCCCCATTAGTCTTCATAAAGTACAATGACACTGGATTGCAGGTAACCACGTACACTGTACTGTCTATATCATTATCTGAGAGGGGAAAAAAAATATTATGTGCTTTAGAAGGAGTTTAATCCATCTTAGACAATTTCCTAATTCTTTAATAGGTTCTGCTCCACTGATTCCAATGCAGTTGGAATTTTGTCTCTAGTTCCTATTGTTCCCAAGCCATCAGTAACCAATATGCTAACTAGGCTCTGCATTGTCAGCTGGGCGGTCTCTATCTTTTTGCTCCATCAGCAGTCACATGACACTGTATTCCATAGAGCAGCCACATTGTTGTTAGGGATCTCTTAAAGAAATGCTTCATTGACTATGTATATTGTAAGCATCAATTTACTTCATACAACTTTTTAGTGACGTTATTAATAAAAAAAATATAATAAAAAATATAATAAAATATAATAAAAAAAATAATAAAAAGCTACCATATTTTAAGTATATGGCCATGTCTGACATAGGAAGAATAGATGATGAGCTGCATTTGGGACAGGGTCTAATTTGTCTACATATTATAATATGTTATAGGTGCATAAATAACAGAAAAATAAAAATGTATACAGTTCTTTAAAAATGTTGGTGTCTCTCCAAATATGACTCCTGTGGTTCTCGGGTCATATTTTCTTTAATAGGAATGGTGTCTAAGACCTGACATATAAAGGTATTAGAAAATGCAAGCAAAACCAAACATACAGAAACATAACAATGATCAATGTAAAGTAAACAAATAACTTTAGATCATCATTAGACACTGCAAATAATAATAATAATAATAATAATAATAATAATAATAATAATAAACGTATTGTACACAAAATAACAAATGTGATCCCTGTGAAATTATATGCTGTAACTACAGTGTTTGTATGAGAGGACTGAACATACCTGAAGAGACAGTGACATCACACACAATATTCACTTCATTGATCGGAATACTCCAATGAGCCATTTCTTCAGTGAAACTCAGTGATCGCGATTCATAACGCTCTAATGAATAGCCCTGTACATTTATATACACTGGACCCTAAAGGAGGAGAAATATATCATTACATATCATTGAACTAGGCTAAAGACACACAGCGTGGAAAAAACATTACATAAAAGTTACACTACTTGAATGGGTTTGCAAAGGTGACCCCCGTGAGCGTCTTCTGCCTGTCCTCGGGGAAACCGTTTTTTTTAGCCGGACACAAAGTCCTGCATGTCTGAATTTGTGTCCACAGGCAGGCAGAAGATGCACACAGGCGGTCACCTTTGCAAACCCATTCAAGTGAATGGGTTTTAAAACTGACTGCTGGGTTTCCATCCCCTGTCCAGTTTCACCAGGGCAGAAGACGGAAACCTGGCGGAATACACAAACTGGACAATGAGCACAGGAGTGAAAGGGGCATAAGAATATAAGTACGGTAGACTTCCTTATTTATGAAATTGGTCAAAAACTGGTTACAGATTCCTACTGTATCAATTCAGTTTTTGCCAGTGAAAAATCAACATTGTTAAAAAGCGTTTTTATTAATATACAGCATATTTAACAAGCCTATATGGGCATTGTTTTTAGCCTAAAAATGACAATGGGTTTGTGTTTGCATAGTTCACATGTGCGTTTTTATTCCATTTTTCATCCAAATCTCTACAACTTTAAAAAAAATACAAATAAAGTTATTCCCTTATCAAAAATGGAATATGTATAAAAACGGACAACACAATATTGAACACAAATGAATATATGAACGAAAATGGAAAACATAGGATTAAAGATCCATACTGTGCAACCATATCTGAGACGTATTTTCATATGCAAGTGTGAGCTGTAATGTGAGAATGTTGTCTCAAGCAGTAGTATTATACTACAATGGAATAAAGTGTCTGCTTATAAAGCTTAAAATAAAATAATAAATATATTTGCCCTTGATATCAGTTCTTCATATTTTCTGTTTCTTGTACTTTTATATAAGGTATAAGAAGGAAAGCTTTTCTGTTCCGGTCATGAGCACCAGGCAGCTAATAACAGTTGATAAAAACACTAAATCCAGAGCCTTAGAAGATCACGTCACTCTGGTTATTATTGTTTGTAAGGGAAACCAAAAAAGGTCAAAAAACAAAATAACCTTTATAAAAAGTTGATGCGTTTCTGTTGGACACAAAAGCTTCCGGCGAGCATTTCCAGCCTGATTCATCGTCCAATGGCCGACAAAACTAACATCCGGAAGTGGCAACCTGTGGAGTAAAGAGGCAAATACATGACACTGAGTGTGAAAGAGGAGACTCATCAATAAGGGCCAACTTAGGTTCATATCAATTACATAAAGATAAGAGTTTGCACATATATAATGTGAAATGGCTAACAATTCTATGCAGTAAGTCAGTATAACAGAAGCTAGATATGCAATCCAGCCATCAAGAGTACAAAAGGCAGATCAGGTTTGCCAGATTTATTTACAACTAGCCATAATGCAGATAGGAGCTGACAATGTCTCTAGCTGATAAAGGGATAGCAATTTCAGAGGAAAGTGACAGCACTTGTGGCAGTCGGTAGTCAACTCAGGCCCCACCTCTGTTGCACTATAACCATGAAAAGACTATTATCTCTGCATTGCTTCTTCCGTTTATGGACAAATAGGTATGTTACCGATCTTATTATAGGCCTATACATGGCACTATTATAACTTTTGGACTTCACAGACTCTATGTCAATTTCTGTAAAGGTGATCTAATTATCAAGTTGATCTGTCAAAAGTGACAAAAATTAGTGAAAATTAAAATCGGCAAAAAGTTAATTTGCTCATCTCTGTAACTGTTCAATCAATTCACAGCTAAAATTAATACAAAAAAAGAACTTTGTCTAGTGTGGATGAGAAAATAAAGAGTTAGATCTGAGTGAATGATCTCACTGTGGTCAGGTCTTCATGTCCGGACTTGTGAACAGTACTCTTCACACTCCTACGCTTCATAGGTTCAAATCGTGTTTTCTGGATCAGTTAATGATGAGCTAAAGGGCACATGCCATTGCTGGAAACATCTACACCATCACCGTATGATACAGTACAAGTGATTGTTAAATAATACACTGGAAGAGCTAGTGATGACTCATATACATTCAGATTGCTTACTGTGGCCATACAAAAAATGTGAAAAATAAACCACAAAAATATGTGACTTTTTGACTTGTCATTAATTGCTATTCGTGAGAGTTTTGCTGAACAATTTCTAGTGATTTATCATTTTTCATTATAGCTGCAGATACAAGATTGTTAGGGATATTTTCAGCTTTCAATTGATACCAGAAGCACTTTTCTATGTTGCATAAAACTGGAGATACAGGTACTTGATTTGACAACACCCCCCCCCCTTGACAATTACCTGTTTTCTTCTAAAAGAAAGTACAATAGGTTAATAAATTACAAAAATGTCTAGAGAATAGTAAAGGTGTGTAATAGCACCCTTAGGCTCCACGTACACAAACTCAACTCCGTCACAGTAATCTATGATTACCCACTCAGTGAACCTCTACCATCCCATACTGCATATAGGTGAGGAAGGGACCCCCGGCATCATAGATCACTTGGATGCAGTTAGTCTGGATCTTGGGGATGAGTACGTGTTGGGAAATTTGGCCCACTTACAGTTTGGATTTTCTAGTCCAGGTTCCTCTGTATGCATAAGTGCTGTTTTTATCTATATTCAAGTATTAAAGGGAATCTGTCACCATAATCAGTGGTTAGCACTGCAGTTTTGCAGTGCTGGAGTCCTGGATTCATATCCTGCCAAGGACAAGATCTGCAAGGCGTTTTTATGTTCTCACTGTGTTTGTGTGGGTTTCCTCCCACACTCCAAAAACATAGTGATAGGGAATGGAGATTGTGTGCCGTACATAGGATAGTGATTGTCAATATCTGTAATAGCGCTGCAGAATATGATAATAAGTAAGCAAAATAAACAACTACATAATAAATAAATAATCTAGCATATCAACCCAGCCCTTCAGATAGGTAGGTTAAGGTCGCTTGAATCAAATAGCATTTTTATCTTGTGAATTGGTGCCTCCATCTTTGGAGCAATTAAAGCATTACAGCTTTTCTCTTTAGTGCAATGCTAGATGGATCCCTTCATTGTTTCAAGCTCATATGAATGATACAGTATAAAAAAAACCTGTGATATCTTGGTGATGAAGGCACCGATTCACAATAGAAAAGCGCTGTTTGAGTCAAGTGACCTCAACCTATATAACGGTGGGGCTTGATATGCTGGGTTCTGCTGACAGACTCCCTTTAACACATGAGATGTTTCTTCCTACACTAAATGAAAATGAGTAACACTGGTCAAAAATACAAAACAACACATCTGTGTGGTAAAAAAAAAATACATGGATCAAGGTAAGTAAAAAAGTAGATGTGTAATAGCACAATAGAAAATGTACTCTTTTGATTTTTTTATCCTTTGGATCCTATTGACTAATAGTAGGCTTATTAATGGTTAATAGTAGGCTTATTAGGTTCCCTTACAGAAGAATGAAGTGACGTGCTTAAAAATAACAAATGAAATACCATCAATATAGAGGCTATAATAAAGTTTATGATTATTATGGGCTAAGGATGGACTACCGTATATACTCGAGTATAAGCCGAATTTTTCAGCCCAGTTTTTGTGCTGTAAAAGCCTCCCTCGGCTTATACTCGAGTCAGCAAAAAAAAAAATAAAAATTTTTTTTTTTTTTTTTGGAGGGTGAGGGGGGGGTCTATGACCAGCCACAATATCAATGTATAGAATCTCCCATAAAATAGTGCAAAAAAAATAAAAAAAATAAAAAGTTCTAAATCCCTCCTTTCCCTAGAATACATACAAAAGTAGAAAATGACTGTGAAACACAAACACATTAGGTATCCCTGTGTCTGACAGTGCCCGGTCTAGTGAATATATCTGGGATCTGCAGTGCTCCTGTTTTGTTGGGAAGGGGTTAATAGGAGCACTGCAGATCCCCTATATTCAGCCAGACTGAATTCCAAGAGGGGGAAGAAAAAAACAGTCCTCAAGCTCAGGGAAGGGGCAGACAGACAACCAAAACACCCCCCTCCCCTTCCCCAACATCTACTGCACCCAAAAACTCCAACCATTTTAATTTTTGAAATTTTCCAGTAGCTGCTGCATTTCCCCCCTCGGCTTATACTCGAGTCAATAAGTTTTCCCAGTTTTTTGTGGTAAAATTAGGGGGGGGTCGGCTTATATTCGAGTCAGCCAAATAATAAAATCTTGATTTTATTCAAGTTTAAAAGTGATCCTCAATTTAATCTCCATTTTTTTGCATAAATAAGCTAAACAAGGTTCAGTGAGCGGGCACAGGGAGAAGGAGTCTGATATATTTGATGCAGGCTTCCTCATCCTTCACTAAACTATTGACTGCAACAAAGAAACCGTTGATCTCAGCTGGCGGCTGAAGGAGAAAACCTGCATGAAATATATCAGATTCTGGGGCTGGTGCTAACATCAATATCACAGTTCTAATGAGAGTTATGCATCTTTATAATGGAAAATAACTAAGTAAATAGTCAAAATAATCAGATTAATTGCACAACATTATTTTCAATTAAACGGAAAATCGTTTCTAGATCATGTTCAGATGTCTTTCATGTCCAATAATTATATTATATATTTCTCAGGGTGGGTTCACACCTGCCCGAGAAACTGGACAGGAGACGGAAACCAGCAGGCAGTTTTCAAAGTGTCCGCCCGTGAGCGTCTTGTGCCTCTCCACGGCGAAAACGTTTTTTTTAACCGGGCACAAAGTCGGACATGCAGGACTTTGTGTCCAGTTAAATAAATGGTTTCGCCGCAGAGACCAGAAGACACTCACAGGCGCTCATAGGCGGACACTGACTGCCGGGTTTCCGTCTCCTATCCGGTTTCTCGGGCAGAAAACGGAAACCCACAAAGTGGAGACTGGGCGCAGATGTGAACCTGCCCTCACCAATTTCTTCTTTCATCACTAAAATGATGGAAATCTCATGCGATTAGAATATTTTAAGTTCCTGCCTGTTCTTTCTTACTACTTTTGGATATATAGAACTATTTACCAGTAATATTTTGATTATAATACAGTATACTGAATAATAGTAATAATAATCATCATCAGCTCAAATTCTAAATGCATTGAACTATGTTTAGCCAAAATGATGTTCGTTACAAGGCGACATTAATAGTTTATGTTTGCCAATGAATACGTAAATAAAGCGTCTACATTCCGATTTTATGCACAAAGTAACGTCATTTCATGGATGATAATCCTAGAGTCAGGCTGCCCTCAACATTTTTATCCAGCATTGCTGCTAATATGAAGCGTCCTAGAAACTAATCATGGATGGTTAGAAATAATGGTTATTTGCTTCTTACTGTCATCCTCCTGTCTCTACCACTGCTATATTCCAGGTTTATAAATATGTTCTCCTGAAAAACTGAATAATACTCAGAATTTTAACATAGAAAGGTATGACAAGCAATTTTGAAATAGCTGAATTCATTATTTGATGACCTTTCTGGACGAACACAAGGCAGGAAACACAAGGGAACAGCTCATTGTGAATTAACATTTGAAAACGCTAGGCGGCCATTTATGAGTAATACATGCAGCTCACCAACAAAATGCCATGTCTACAGCATAGCTCACAGCTGGCACCGCAGAAAAGACGGCTTTAAAGGATTTCAGGAAATGCAGCAGATTTGAAAAGCACAAATACAGTAAGCAGATAGATAGATAGTTGCAGAGATAGATAGGAGATAGATAGATAGATAGATATGGAGATAGATAGATAGATAGATAGATAGATAGATAGGTAGAGAGATAGATAGATAGTTACAGAGATAGATAGATGATAGGTAGATAAGAGAGATAGATAGTTACAGAGATAGATAGAGGATAGACAGATAGATAGATAGATAGATAGATAGATAGATAAGAAGTGGAAAAAATGGCAGTACTCCAACATTTAGAAAAAGTGTGGGTTTATTTCAAGTAGCTTGGAATAAACCCACACTTTTTCTAAATGTTGGAGTGCTGCCATTTTTTCCACTTCTTATGTAAAGTTGAAGATTAGCCATCTTCTAGTTTGGCTTTGCATCCGGTTTGTATGCTGTGCTGCTTCTGCATTTTTTTTCTACTAGATAGATAGATAAATAGATAGATAGATAGATAGATAGATAGATAGATAGAATAAAGGGGTTGTCTGACCTTTTACGTTTTTAACCACTTTTTGGGAATCAGAAAAATAACAACTTGAGACTAAGGCCCCATGTAGCCAAAAAGCAAACACATATTTTTTTCCAGTGTTGCTTTTTATAAAAAATCTGCAGCATTTCCGCTGTGAATATTTTTCTGCAACGTGTGGGTGGGATTAACCAGAATTCCTTCCACTTTGCAGGTACTATAAAACACCAAGGCAAAATCGCACTGTTTGCTCCTCATGGGGCCCCGGTCTAAGGATGTAACCTAGCTTGGGCAATAAAGTGATTTTTTTTCCTTCTCTGCATTTCAAAGAGCATAATGCTTTTACTACTTCTTTTAAGTAGCCATATGATGGCTTTTTTTTTGACAAGTTGTATTTTCACTCCATTTTCTGGTGCATATTGTTTAGCTTTTAATAATGTTTGGAAGGAAAACAACTGCAATTCTCTTATTTTTTGTTTTTGTTACTAAATTCTTTCTGCACTAAAAACTACATAACTTTTTCAGTGAGTCATTACAGATAATATATTTCAGACTCCAGTAGTGACAGCTATGTTTGGATATAATACAGTCAGCACCTGACAGCAATGTGACAGACACAGTTTCTGCCTTCTATATCGCATACTATAGCATGAGCATTAAGTATACACTCTGTGTGATGTACTAGTATGGCGAAGAGTGGGTCAGATTCTAAATAGCGTTTCTGGGTGTGTGGTAGTTTAACAGCCCTAATTTTTTTTATTATTATTTGGTGGGTGATTAAAAAAAAAAATGCAGCATTCTGTTTCTGTTTAATCGGAGTAAATTGCACAAAAAGTAAATAACAATTGTTTTTCAAATTAAAGTTCCAAATTGTGACACAAAATAAAACCAAAACTGGTTACCAATTTTGTGTTTGAGCTTTTGTGATCATTTGGATACCCATTTATGATAGAGATAATGAGGTGGTTATGGGGCTGGATTCAATTCAATGGGGAGTGGGTGATTTTTTATGTTTCTTTATTAGTACTTTATCTTTTTTTTTTAAACTTACGCATGTATACATTTTTATTACAATATCATGTCTGGAAAGAGGTCATAAAAGATCTCTTATAACACTTATTACCTATGGTAACAACAGTCATTGGCAGAGCAGACCTGAGTCTGCAAAGAACCAGCAGCTTTGCCACTTTGGGGTCACCCCAGAATCACAAGATCTCTGCATCTAATGGCGGCAATGGCACTGCTGCTTCCCCTATTTGTTGGGGATAGAAGACAGAAGCAGCTATAATCCTCTGTCAAAAAGGATAGTTGCTCAGTATTTTCTACCTAGTGTTAACCAGCCAACCTTAACCAAGGCCTTCAGAATTAAAAACTAACTAAGGGCCCCTTCACATGGTGTAAGCACGCTGCTTATTTAGACCCGTATACGCGAGCGCTTCAAAACACATCCCATTCACTTCAATGTGAGCACGCGTAAAGCCGGCTTCATGCACGCTGCCTTTGAAGTGAATGGGATTTGTTTTGAAGCACTCGCCTGTACGAGTCTAAATGAGCGGCATGCTTAAGACGTGTGAAGGGGCCCTATCAGCAAAATTTATATGTGGGGCTCATACAGCAAAATTTTGCTGATAGGGCCCCTTTAAGGCAAATTCTGTGCAAAAACATATGCAAATGATCATTTACAATTGCTAACTATTGTCTGCAAGAAATGGGTCCCATCAGGTTGGAATTTTCCTTGGTCTCTGGTTTTTTTTTTTTTTCACCAATTACCCGATCAGCCAGTTTAGTCAGGCTTGCTTATAATGGAATATGAATAATCTCATGGACAACTGGTTGCTGCATTTTGGAATATCACAATCTTATGTGGATGGGCAGCTTAAGAATTCAATAATATCTGAACAAGCAGAATGTCATCAATAATGCTTAGAGATAGCCATGTGACATACATCTAAACTGCTTGATTAGACACCAAAAAAGGGGAAAAAAATATTTGGAAGTGAAAAATTCAGGCACATCTGGATTGTGAACGTAATGTGCCATTAAAGTAGTATAATTAATTTATGCCGTAAAACCCAATCATAACAAAAGTAACGGATTGTGAAGTGCAAGTACGTAATTGATGTTACACACATCGTATATTTCTAAACATAAGTACTACAGCGGCATGTAGCATCAATCACAACAGCCTGAAGAGAAAGGCAAATGCACGATACAGTGACAGATCTTGAATGAAAAACTGATGCAAGCACAAGAGAATAAATGAGATGAAAATATTAATCTCAATGATGATACTGAAAGTCAGGGAATTTATATACGAAGTGGTAAAAAACCAATCCTGTATAGAAAGTTTTTATTTTACGGACACGTTCATCAGAAATGAGAAAGCACAGAGGCACACGCATTAAAAAAAAGCAACTGCTTTGTTTTATTAGGAATAGTTACTAACATTTATACAATGACAACCATCCTTCCATATAATTCATTAAGGTATAATATTTAATGACCAGGGACTGTATTATACTAATAAACAATATTTATAAAACATAATCCTTACTCCTTAGCAAGCTGGACGCTGGAAGGTTTGGCTCCTATTGGGATCCCATGTTTATGTAAGGAGTTAATCAAAATTTCACGCATTTCTTGGTTGTAGGAATCAAAGTCAAAGACATTGCGAACAACATTTGCCAGCCCTTCATTGGGAAATTTCTGGTGGGAGATAAACACGAAACATAACAACAAATATTAGCAATATGGGAAAATATGCTGAATATACATTGAATTGTACATGTATAATTATGACTGCTGTCTCATGAAAAATATATTCAAAGGAGAAAGGTATAAGTCTGTGTGAAATGGTAGCAACTCTTCAAGGGTCATTTTGGAGAGCATAAAAAAAATAAAAACACTGGAGTTTCTGGCAAAGTTATAGATATGCAGTCAGATTTGCAGTTTCAATGTACTCAAAAAACTACAAGGTCTACCCGTCTCCTTTACCATCGGCCTCCAGTACCCCTGTCCGACTTTCTACTCATGTGCTATTTTATTGCACTAGTGAAAGCCCCCTAATGGACACGTGTTTGATGATGTGGTGACACAAAGGGAGGATGGACATTACTCTTGGTCATAGGGGTGTGGGTTGGCTTGTCAGCAGAGTAGAGAGAACTATAGGATTTAGGGAAGCAGGTGACTAATCTCACTGGACAACAGAACTGTTCTGAAATATGTATATTAGAAAGTCACCTTATACTATGTAATATGATCATTGGCATATACAGTATTTGACCCTGGTTTAATCCTGATGAACTATTCTTTGACAAATTCTTACTAACATTAAAGGCATATTCCACACAAAAGGTGCAATTTGTAGTGAGCAATCTAGAATAAAGTGTACTACCAAAGTCTCAAGGATTGTATTCTATTTCATCAAAGTAAAAGAAAAAAAGAAATGGGAGATATGTTTTACAAAAAAAACAGCGCAAAGGCTTTGAATGCCATTGGAGTGTTAGGAAGAACTGTAGTTTGGGTCCCACATGGTGTAAATGCTGCGGTTAGGCCACGCTGGAAATACAGCGAATGAAACGGCAGTGTTTAACAGTCCTAGTGAATTCTATTCACATATAGCAGAAAAATCCATGCAGCAGACATGCTGCGACTTCCAAAACCATTGCAAAATGCAAAAGTATACAGTGGTCAAGTGTTGTACATATAGACATGATATTGTGGTCAGAGATTGGTTGGATCAGTAACATGTCAATATAACATCTTCATTTTAGCAAATTAAGTACAAATTACAGGACTTGTAGCATTGGAGCTGTAGGGATTTAAAGGGTTTCTATCACTAGAATTCCCTTTTTTAACTAAGTACAATTACAATTACCTTTATTATTCTGATCCGCGCTGCCGTTCTTGAGGAGTATCTTCTTTCTTCCATATGTAAATGAGTTTTCAGTCAGCACTGGGGGCGTCCCATGTGCTGTCCGAAAACTCTCCAGCGACACTTCCATCTTCTTCTCCCACATCACCATCCAAAAGTGCTGACTGCGCAGGTCCGTCAGCCATTTTCCTGTGGCCTCTCCTGTTCTGCCACAGGAAAATGGCCACCAAACATGCGCAGTTGGCACTTTTGGATGAAGACGCAAAGGTGATGCGGGAGAAGAGGCGGTTCGGAGAAAAAGACAGAGGCATTGCTGGAGAGTTTTCGGACAGTACAGGGGACACCCTTAGTGCTTTTTGAGCTCAGAGGAGTATTCTCAGTGCTGTCTTAAAACTCATTTACATAAGGAAGAAAGAAGATATTTCTCAGGAACGGCAGCGCAAATCAGAATAATAAAGGTAAGAGAAGAATAGCTATTCCTACGTGTACTTAGTTAAAAAAGGGAATTGTAATGATAGAATAAAGCAATCCCCTTTACAGTAACATAGACATATTGCCAAAGTATATTAGTAGCAATTCCTCATTTATTACTTTTTCTTATTCTAGCTTTGTAGCTTGTACTTCATAATCATTCTAATTTCTATAGTAAGGTTTATCAGCTCACCATTCACGGAGTTATATGGATTGTGCTTATATGAAGCAGCACACAACATGGGCACAGACAGCAGTGTTAAATATAAGGAAGGGATGGACAGCAGCCCAAGCCTCTATGGTAGTCTAAAAAACACATCCCATCAGGGTCCACAAATCAAAGCAACTTGCTGGATTTATTAGGGTGCATTCACACTACGGATATGCTGACTGATTCTGAACGTTAAAACACGTTCAGAATCAGCGCGTATAAAGCAGATCCCATTAATTTCAATGGGAGCCGGCATACGAGCGCTCCCCATTGAAATGAATGGGTTGCTTTTTTCACTACGAGCAGTCCCATTGAAGTGAATGGGAAGCACTCGCGTGTACGGCTTGCTCGGCTCATTCCGAGCCGTACACGCAGGGCGCTTCCCATTCACTTCAATGGGAGTGCTTGTAGAGAAAAAAGCAGCCCATTCATTTCAATGGGGAGCGCTCGTATGCCGGCTCCCATTGAAATGAATGGGATCTGCATTATACGCGCTGATTCTGAACGTGTTTTAACTTTCAGAATCAGTCCGTGTATCCGTAGTGTGAATGCACCTAACTGATCATAGCAGTGTATCTTTCAAATGAATCGAAAAAGCTGTGATACCAATACCCAAGAACAGTTGGTGCTAAAAGTGTGTTATTCTTAGCACTGAACGGTTGGGACCCAATGTGAATAAAGAAGACAACTTCCACAGCTGATTGGCATGGGTGTCAAGAGTCAGACCTCTATTCTCTATCGAACAGACAAGTACCCATTCGATGACTACATTTTTCTTTTACATCCCCCCAGGCCGCCCCACAGAATAAAAACAAAATATATAGAAATAATACTATTAGATCACATTTACATCAGTTGGACCATGCAGACAGAAATTGCCCATTGGCTGCAAGAATTAGATTAGTGCTGGAGACAATAATCCACAAAGCACCAGCAAGCTCAGGTTATTGATGGAAGGTGACACCTCGGTATCTTTCATTTATTTACTTTTTCACATTTCAGGCTATTTTTAAGGATAATCGATGTAACCATTTCCTTTTGAGCTATGCATCTTAATGTGGTTTAATTCACAAGACCTGCAGGGTCCCATCAATATACATCAGAAGCTTTATGTTCAAGGCAGCAAAAGGAAACCGAGACTTTACTCACTAAAACATAATTTTAACAAATATTAAACACTCTCTTTCAGACTTTTTATTTCCTTTCTCAATAAGAAAGTGAAAAACTTACATAAGGAAGACCTGTGGGAATAAAATCTAAAAAAAAAGTGTTTATATTGACTGCTCGGTTGTACTGACATGATTTCTTCTATACTATGCTATTCTCATGTGCAGTGCTATGTAGAGATCATGTATGTTCCAGATATACTATATATGCAATAATCATGAGCTTTGGAGTCTTCATTCAGGAGAACCAACATGTGAGTTCATTAACTTTACATGGAGTATAGAGGTGGTATTTTTTCAGAAATTAAGTGAAATGTTGAGTTAACAGGTTATGTGCTAAGATAACATTAGTGTTGGGTCTCCATTCTTTTGCTACATTGGAGGACCAAAATGAGAGATAGGTGAACCACTATAATAGCAGTTACATATGAAGCCCAGTGGACCCCATTGACTATAATGGTGTCTGTTGAGTGTCCATCATTTCAAAACTTAAAGCGGCAGATGAAAAAGACATGAAAACCGGACTTTTTTGGATCGCCAATTTCAGGCGGATATTGCAAATGTAAAGGTAGCCTTAGGGTACCATACATACAATCAGAACCCATTCACATCCAGCAGGAAAAAAACTGTGGCTGCAGGAGCATGCTCTGAATTTTTCAAAATGAAAAAGAAGTGATACTCACCTGGGTCCTCCCAGCTCTGGCTGGGCCAGAATTAAAGTAGCTCAGGTGACCTCAGTAACCCATTACTAGTCTTGCTGTCACATGTTGGGTACCAGTAACATACTGTATTAGCAGCGATGCCACAGGTACCCAACATGTGACCACTGAAGCCAGTGAATGGCCACAGCAGTCCAGTAGTCACCTAAGCCAATGAACTTCAAGACCAGCCACTTTGGAGGACCTGACACTGGGAAAAAAGGACTAGAGCTAGGTTAATATCACTTCTTAATTTTATTTCAGCAACCCCCGCACCATTGGATTATCCATTTTTGCTGTAAAACCCCTTTATAGAGGAGTATGTATATCCATTCACCTACCTCCAAGTGCTTCACAATATTAACAACTTCTCTGGTTGAATAAGGATATGAGATAATTCCTTGGTCCGCCATACTCCTAAGCTCTCCAAAGGCAGCTACAAGTTTTTGTAATATTGCATCAGGCACATTAGGTCCATATTGTCTTAGCATAGCAAGTTCAGACTGGGGGACCGGATTATCCACTGCATGGCAACTGAAGATGTCCCCTGTAAGAGAACTCCTGTTAAAATGTCACACAGTACGTACATTGGGGTTCATTGGCTACATGAAAAATTGGACTTACTGGGGCAGATTTACTAATACTGTCTAAAACTCAGGCTAGACACATTATTAGACTGCGTAGTATAACTTTGCACCTCCTCTTAGTTGGAGTGTTTACTCAGTGATCTTTGTAGCTAACTGGTAAACTACATTTCCCTGCAGCTGCTGGTGTCTCTTCTACGCTGCATTCAACTCCGCTTTATTTTTATATAACAATTTTATAGGTTACTCTGTTGGATCCTTTTATGTGCTCAGGTGCAGTAACTAAATAGTGCATAGTGAACGTGGACAACAGGCAAACAAACAAGCACAATGGACTTCTCTGCTCATGTCACCCTGCGCAGCAAAGACAGATAAACCACATATGTGCAGTCTCCGTGCATTACATAGGGAGAGAGATTGGAAGCTGCAATGTTCAACCAATTGACCAGAACTTCTAGAGGATATTTCAGTAGCAATGTGCAATAAATGAGTGATTATACCTGAAAAGATAACTTTCCATCATTGAGGTGATGTGGAAATACTAAAATATTATTTAATAATGTTTTAAAAATGGCAAATTTTAAAGGGGCTCTATCACTGGGAAAAGTCATTTTTATCTAATCACATGCTTGCATAGGCTTTAGAAAGGCTATTCCACACTTACCTTTTGTATGTAGATTGCCTCAGTGGTGTCTGAATAAGTCCGTTTTTATTCATATGCTAATGAGCCTCCAGCCAGCTCAGGAAGTTCCCAGCAGCCTCCTCTCTCCTATTATCTTCTATGTGTGTGAATCAAACAGGAAGCTGAGTCATCATCAGCAGCAGCAGTTTCCCATAGAAAACAATAGGAGAGGTGTGCACGATCTATCGTGCACCAGTCTAATTAGCATATGAATATAAACTGACTTATTCAAGAACCACTGAGGCAATCTATATAATATAGGTAGGTGTGGAATAGACTTTCTAAAGCCTATGCAAAGGTGTGATTAGTTAAAAATGACTTTTCCTAGTGATAGAGCCCCTTTAATGATGACAAAAGCCATAAAATATTATCAGTTTTAGATATGTACAATTGTTCAGCTTGTTGTGAACAAAAAAACTGAAAATATTATATCATACATATTGGATTGAGTCATAGCCATAATCTTATTCATTAAACGATCATATACACATAAGAATACTTATTGTCTTGTCTAAGTGTCCATGCAGGATTCAGGCACAGGGCGCTACAAGACACACGGATGAAACTGCAAGATCATATGCAGTATTGCATCAGTTATAAACAATTAAACCATTAACATATGCATAAAAATAATCTCTATCACTATGGCTAGTCCACAATAGAACATGAAAGATGACTGAACTAATCGAAAAGTCCAGAGGGAATTATTTAACATTACTACTTACCCAATGCACCAAAGAAATCATTTCCCAAGAATGGAAAACCGGGTCTGTTGGCCAAAACTATCATTCGGAAATCAGGGTGAATGGTGATCACATTATCCCTTCTCACATGTTCTGACAGATCTGGCAAAAAGTACAATGGATTTCTTGTTATTCTAATTTGTGGAAGAAGGAGATAAACTAAAAAGCCAAGTAAAGTATATGATGCAATAATATATATATATATATATATATATATATATATATATATATATATATATATGGAAGGGATACAAACACTCATAGTAACACTAACTAGTTTATTATTATTATTATTATTATTATTATTATTATTAATAAGTTACTAATCGTTAAGTAATTATTAATATTATTTAAACTAATATTTAAAGCGCAACTAAACTTGCAAATTTTTGATTTTCTGGCAGTTTTATGTCATTCATAAATGATTCAATGTACTTTGGTTCCGTTTACTGAAACTAATGAGAGATTAAATCTTTACACTGCTTTTCGGTAGGTGGGTGGGGGCTACACTTGTATAAGGCATGAGTGTCAATTCAGAAACAATTAACGGTTTTATCTTTGGAAATTTTACAGATAGAAGTGAGATCTTGCCATATAAATGATAAGAATCTCATTTTTTATATGACAACAAAAGCACCTTTCAAAAGAAAATAAGGTCCAAGGCCGAGGCTCTTTCTGGACCAGGATCTGAATGATCGAATGATTTCTCCCCATAAGGAAATTGCTTCTGAGACATTAATAACTGGCTGCAAATTAAGACTATCAGGATGGGACTTACAGAAACAAGCAAACACCACTGTTCTATAATGTTTCCGTAAATCCCGTAGAGGTGAATGGGAGCACCAAAACAGGTGTAGCACATCCGTATAGCACACGCTGAATTCTGAACGGTGGAGCAAAAGCAGTGCAACTCCACAGTAGCCAGTTATTATTGTCTTAGCAGCGATTTGCCGACATAGGAATAACCCTTTAAGGAAATCACACTTTATTTGATTTGATTTTCGGTCCTTATAAACAGTTGGTTTTCTCATTTTCTTTCCAATATTTGCTCACTGTAAGGTTGTCTTTAAAATGTAACTAAACTTTCAAGCAACTTTTGATTTTCTGGTAACGTGTGTCATTAATACATTTGGTAATATACTTTATTAACAAATGTAGGCTCCATTCTGTAAAATCCTGCACTTCTGAATTCTTTTCCTTATTTCTCTATTGAGAGCTATACACGATTTTCACCAATTGCATAAGACTAACATCCTCTATTATCCGAACCTCTCACTCCCATATGAAAGACTTCTCCCGAGTTGCACCACTTCTCTGGAATGCTCTACCCTAGATTTCTACTCCCAATTTCTACAGCTTCAAGCACAATCTAAAGACAAATCTTTTCAGAAAGGCCTATCACAATTCCTAAAGTAAACACTTCCACAGTTAGAATCCCTAAAACAAACCCTCCTCTGTTCATGCTCCCACATTACCGCACAGTATATGATGTCGTATTGGACGGGAACTTTATATGTCCAGGCACCATTAAAAAACACTGATTGGTTTACGGATCATACAGCTTTATTCATGTCTAATGAAAGTAACCCCTACCACAGAACTGTCTGGACCACTGTATAAGTAATTCTACCTCCTATGCCGCCCTTTACCTCATAGAGGGTAAGCTCTTGCAAGCAGGGCCTTCAATCCCATTGTGTGAATTGATAATTTCTCTGTAACATTTTTTTTTTGTCTGTATTTGACCCCTACAAATTATAATGTGCGGTGGAGTATGTTGGCACTACATAATTAAAATGTATTGTTATTATCATTGTACGGATGACACGTCCCCACCATGCAAGGCTCTTGTTAAAAGTAATGTTTTCTTTGACACATTGCGATGAAAGGGAGATTTTCACCATTTCATGTTTTTTTATGGTTAACGCAACATGGAAATGATCACAGGCTCCTTTTCAGAAGAATCAGTTGTCAACATGGAGGAAGATTTGACAAAGCTTACAAATATGCATTCTTCTAAAACAAGTAGTAGATATTGTATGCGTTGAGTCCACTGTGAAAAAGCACTTTACACAAGGATGGAATCCTGCAATAGAATACCTGCAGCAGAAATATTCAGCTGCATCTAAACATATTCAAAAGGCATATGTTCATAAAAAGATAAAGCAAATATATAATATAATATATATATATATATATATATATATATATATATACACACACACACACACACACACACACACACATTACATATAATTCATGGTCTTGAGAGCAAATTGGTATTCAGAATTTGCATTCACTTCCTGTAAGGTCGCATTAGTCAGTAAATCACTGCTTTTCCGTCACTATTTTGTGTCTTCATTCTAAGGAGATTACAGTGAAATAACTCTCCAGAGTAAACCCATCTTGTTTCCAGCTTTCACATGTACATTTCTAAGTACTACATCTGCCATTGTTGATGTTTACTCTCTGACACGCAGCATTAGATGTACTTTTACTACTAGACAGTAATCCTGGGATTTCACATTAATTAATTCCATTGCATCACATAAGGATTACTGTAGAAAAGTAGAAGTCTATCCAGAGGCTGAAGGATAGGAAGAAGTGCAGTAAATAACATTCCGCCTTCCATTCTGCATGTGTGTTATTGCTGTCAATAAATCACCATGATTGTTGACTCCTTCATTTGGTACAAGTATAAAGGGAATGTGTCATAAAAATATAATAGTATTTTTTTTAAATCAAGCTTTTACGTTAAACATTTTATTTTAAAAATTTTTATTGACTTTTACGTTTTTCACTCTTGGATACTAAGTCTCATCATAGGCTGACAGTTCCCGCTCAGTAAAGATCACTTCCAAGTAGTTAACTCATAACCATTGCAGGCAAGATTACAATGAAAGGTAACACCTATAGATAGATAACAAAGGATCGAAAATACACAACTGGTGATGATTATAGCTCTCCTCCTCCCCCTCCGTACACAAAGCATGCTCATAACACATCCATGACTACAGCTTCCTAAGGTCCCTGTGGCTGCTGTATAGAGTATCTCTGAACACCATTAATAGCAGCTAAAGCAAGATGACCTTAACATCATGTACGGAAAGTAAAATATAATAATCTACAATCAGAAGATTGTAAAAAGGCAATGCTTATCAATATAAAAAATATAAGTGACACATTCAGTCAAGAAAACAAATAAAAGACAGTGATCTGTGATCAGTGGAAGAAACTAAAAGAAGCAGTTACTAAGGCAACAAAAAGTAGGAATAGATAAGACAGCAACCAGCACAATATATACACAAAATACATACAGACATTTATATATGCACAAATACACATTACAAATATGTTGGCACTATATACATAAAATGTATTATTATTATATACTACACTGAATGGCTAACTTGTTAGAGGTAGCTGCCCTTTTACAATGGACACTTTCCTGTGGAATGGGAATCAGACAAGCGACCGCAGAGTGCAGCATAAAATCATTTTCTGTGGATCAGTTTCAGTGTGAATCTACATCGGAATGGGAAAATTGAGCAATATGAGCGACTTTCAATGAGATGTGGTAAATGGTGCTAGACAGCCAAAGCCGGTGTTTCAAAAATTGCAAATCTTGTAGGTTTTTGTGTACACCAGTGTTTAGAGTATACTGAGAAAGGACTGAAACATCCAGCAAAGGAAGATGTCAAAAATGGTTCTGACAAACCAACAAAACTAAGTCAGATAAACGGCAACCAAATACAACACTGGTGCTATAACTAACTTGCCCAAGTGCACAACTTGTTCCATTCTGATGGAAGGGTCATAATTTGTCATAAGCAGAATGAATTGATATACAGGTGTCAACTGATCAAGGTGGAGTAATGGTGTTTGGTAGAATGTTTTGATGGCCCACCCTGTGTCTTCTGTATCCTCCATGATATATTGTGTATGCCAAAATAAATTGTTGTACAGTTTAAAGGAAGGCCAACACACTATTAGATGGGTGTCTCTAATAAAGTGGCCAATTTGTGCCAATGAGCACAAGTATATGGTGGACACCTGATCATCAACTCTACAGCATATGAGTTAGTTGTACATCTTCCATTCCAAAACCCTGGGTAGTCATTAGGATTCAAGACCTCTTTTGCAGAAATAGCTGCCAAAATGAAGTACAAAGCGTTTCCATAGGAATAGTCTATCTCTGACCATTTGGGAACTTTCCATCAAAAGAGTCTTTCTGAGGTGGATGAAGGAGCCCGACTCACAGTCAACATAACAGCTCATCCCAGAGGTACTCAATGGGGTTTCAGTAACTGCAGGCTACTTAAAATTCTCCATGTCAAACTGATTTAGCCATGTCCTTATAGACTTTCCTTTGTGTATCGGGTAAGTCATAATGGTAGAGGAATGGGCCTTCCCTACACTAATCTGCATTCCTTGTCCTAATCATGTTTTAGTTTCTGATTTTACATTTTTTAATTCTATTTTCCATACACGCTTATGGGGGCTTCCATATTTTCTGAGTTTCTCTTCTGCTCTGACAACAGCATTTAGTGCTATAGTTAGCAAGACACTATAGCTAAATCACTGAGATCCATGGGAGAGTTTTTTGGACATCTTCTGTGCAGTTAAAAGGCGTAGCAGATAAGCTGTGAAATCATATGTTGTCAGTAGTGAATGCAGTGATGGGGCAGTCTAGTTATCTATAGACAAGTTATCTTCTATTGTAATACAGACTGTGATTAAATGAGATAACTGCTGCAAAGAAACCTTTTAAAGAATTGCCAAGCATATATTATAAGGCTTAAAGGCCAGAGTGCAGGGTTCAGGTTAATACATATATACAGTATGTATGTATGTATGTATGTATATATATATATATATATATATATATATAAATGAGGAAAATGAGGGTGCGTCTTATAGTCCGAATGTGGAGTTTGGACTATCGCCATGTGGAGATTCGGATTATCGCCATGTTCCTGCTGCTGCTGGCTTCCTGCAGCGACAGGAGCGTGGCAATGCTGCAGGCCCCGGCACCTGTGCCGGCGTCTAAAACCCCCTTCCCGGCATCCGCCGTTCTATTGCCGAGATGCCGGGTCTGTATGAATAATGGCGGCTGCTCTGCTGCAGAGCGGTCGCCATAGCAACCGGGTCTCCGCTATACGCGGAGGCCCAAAGCTAATGCCCACTATTAGAAAACATTCTAATTGCGGGCATTAAAACTCCCCCCCCCCCTTCCCCCCAAATTGTAGATTACACCCCCATACCTTTAAAGTTGCAGGCCGGCTCCTGCGCGGCGAGGACGCAGGAGCCGACCTGTTCTGGTGACAGCCGGGAGCCAACTGAAGGCTCCCAGGCCTGTCATAGCTATATTACCATTGCGGTTGGTGTATGACCAGCCGCAATAGTAATGTAGAGAATCTCCCATAGACGGCAATACACTGCTATTGCTGTCTATGGGACTTGCAAGGTTCAAGCCACCTAGGGGGAAGGGGCAATAAAATAGTGAAAAGAAAAAAAAGCTTTAAAAAAATAAAGTAAAACTTCAAAATCACCTCCTTTCCCTACAATACATATAAAAGTAGAAAATTACTGTGAAACATATATACATTAGGAATCCCTGTGTCCGAAAATGCCCGCTCTACTGATATTTTTCAAACCGCCGTGGTTTTTTTTTTCACCGTTTTGCCTCTGATTTAAATAAAAGGTGATCTAAGCAATAGATATTCCCCAAAATGGTAGAAATAAAAAGTACATCTGGCCCCGCAAAAACAATGCTCTATGAATCTCCGTACAGCAGCAGGGTCACCTGACAATGTGGCCTTGCAGCTGTTGCAAAACTACAACTTATAGTCCAGTGCGTCTTATAGTCCGAAAAATACGGTGTGTGTGTGTGTATATACATACATATATATATATATCTATCGATTCCATTAATAGAATCCATTAATGGATTCTAACAATAAAACCCTTTTTTTCTCGTTGACATGACGGAATAGCCTTAAGAAAAGCTATTCTTCTCCTACCTTTAGATGTTTTCTCCGCCCCGCGTTTGGTTAAAATCTAGTTTTCGCCGGTATGCAAATGTGCTCTCCAGCGCTGCCTCCATCTTCTTCAGGAATGGGGTCTTCACGTGTCTTCTTCCGGAGGTTGGCTTCAAACTTCTAGGCCTCGGGCAAAGCCGACTGCGCATGCCCGCTGGCCACAAGAAAATGGCCGCTTACAATATTGTGTAAGCAGCCATTTTCTTGTGGCCGGCGGGCATGCGCAGTCAGCTTTGCCCTAGGTGTGAGGTCTACAAGTTTGAAGCAAACCCCCCTTTAAAAAAATGATAATACTCTTTCATGTACATTTAGGGTTGTGCGATCGGGATCGGAAAAGATCGGATTCCGATCAGAGATCGAGTAAATTTCACGATCGCGATCAGAATTCTGATCCCGATCTTTTCCAGCGGGATCGAGGTCGGAGTTATCTCAAGATCGGCTCAACCCTAAAAGTGACTTTTCCCATAGAAAAGCATTGATTAGGGTTGAGGATCGGGATTGGAAAAGATCGTATTCCGATCGGCGATCGAGCAAATTTCACGGTCGGGATCGAGATCAGCTGGAAAATGATCGGAAATCAGATTTTAAAATCGATCTTGAAATCTCAAGATCGGCTCAACCCTATGTACAGTATTTCTGTTTCATATTTAAAAATTATATAGAGCATTTTTTTTTCCTTTTTACATCAGATTTTCTACAATTCACTTATTAACATATCCATGACCTATAGTTGTATGGAAAAAAAAAGCTGTACAGATGTACTTACTAGCCACAAGTCTCCTTCCATCTGATAAAATCATTTCACCACTTTCTACCAAGGTTTTCAGAATACATGTGACGTTAGTGGGGGCTTTGTCTGCCTCGTCAATAACCAGGATATGACCCTTTTTAACAGCTTTCACCTACACACAAAAACAAAGTATATAATACAACTGTTCAATGTATACTGTATAATGGTCATATACGACAGATGTGTATCAGCTGAAACCTCAGATCCACCTGAACTGATCAACAATCTAGTGTGTATGGACTCCTCTTGACTCTCCCCCGATGACATATGCCAGGGGAAGATAAGTATCAGGCGGTATGTATTGTAACTGACCTATCCTTTAGTTCTAGTTTTAGTCTCCTCTGCCTGTTCACTACACCTGCACTGCTCATATGTGCAATAGCTGTCAGCCAACCAGTATCTAAAATATAGAGCTGGTTATATCTTATAGCTTTACAAAGCATGTATTAACCCATTATAGCATCTTAATCATTGTGTATTGCATATGTAAAATTCCATATAGCCTGTTAAATCCTTACACTGTACAGTATGTAGTGAATAGCTAAGGCAGCAACTATAGAGATGTTACTAGTCACATGATTCACTGTATGTTTTATAATAGATGTAAATGAACAAGCTATTTTTGGCTTCTTACTTCTAAACATGGGTAAGAATTGCACCTTTAATAAAAGACACCTACCAGGGGTGAGTCTTCATATACTATTATCCCCTCCTTCACAGATGGCTGCAGTGTAAGGCTTTGCACAGTTGTGTCCCTGCAGGATCAAACAGAAATATACAAATCAAGTACAATCGTAGAATTACTGATCAGTAAGAATTGCCTACAATCTCAACATAACCTCCAGGTAAATGATCCTCTGCTTTTCTTGTTTCTCTGTTTGCCATATTTCTGTAACCTTTCATTTTGCAGTTAAAGGGACACTTTTACTAATACTGTGTAAGGCCAGGGCCCCAAGAGTCAGAAATGCTGCAATTTGCCTGCACCGGAAACGTCGCAGGAAAAATCGCGGTGTTTTACAGTAATTGCAAAGTGGATGGGATTCATGCGAATCCCATGCCCACTTTGTGGTAAAAACTGCAGCACGGACAAGCTGCAATTTCCAAAACCGTCACGGCTTTGGAAATCGCATTATGTCAAGTATATCTACGGAAACGCCGATGGCTTCTCCATAAATATAATGGTAACAGAAAGTCAGCGGAGGACTGTTTAAAGCGCTGCAGGAAGGGAAGAACCGCAATGCGTTCCCGCCACAGTTTTTCCGACAGCGCTTTAGTACTGCGGATTGTCTCGTGGGGCCTTAGTCTAAGTTTTATACTGGGCAAAACAGATTTACCAAAGTGTCTCCAGCTGTTTGATAACTTTGGCATATTGTTGCAGCATCTAGTCAACTTGTCAAGGAGCCTAAAACGGAGCCTAAAACTCTCGACAAATATGGAATATGGCAGGTTAGACAGTTTTTTGGCAGAAATTACACCAGATTTCCAGCTTATCAAATTTCCCATACGGAGCCCCCAAGTGTTGGCTTTTGTATGGAAAGGTCTAAAGGCTGAAGCTGCAGAGATGTCTCTGATGAAGGAGATACATAACCATTAAACTAAATAATCCTATATTCTAAGAGAACCACTTGCATCAAAATTTGTTTTCAGTATATTTTTGCAGACCTGAAGATGTCACTGTGGAATTGGAGTCTATGAGCAAATGAGTTAAAAGAATTTATTTTTTTTAATTCTTTATTTATATAATTTTCAAACCAGTATAATAGAACAGTACACAAGCATACTTATAGGAACGCAGAGAGGAACAGAAGAAAAGCAAAGAAATATCAATGACCGGAGTAGAAATGAAAGCAAGGTGAAAGGGGGCAAAGAAGAACAGAGGACCAGAAGATAAAGGAAATCATTTTAAAAATATTTTTATTATGTATCTCATTATTTGTTATTTTTTAACTAATATGGCGTAAGACAATAGTCTGCAACTTACTCTACAATCAATATACTAACAGAGCCATCTATCTTTATAATGCAGAAATTGGTCTCAGGTATTAAATGACGTTATAATGATATTATTAGAGTTAATATGAATACTGGTGAATGCATTACATTTGCTATTATATAAGGGAATAAATGTAAAATATTATCATGTTCGTTGTCTGTACAATCTGCATCATTTTGCACAAGTCCATGGAAGATGATAAATACTTCCATTCGATCATACAGGGGTCTATAATCCAGAATAGTAAAGGGTATTCCCAACTGAAAATGCTGTGCTAAATTGCCATATTATTATTATTATTATTAGTGGGGACTCCTATCCTCAAAAACCTTAGTTATTTTCTGTACAGATTCTAAGTGTGTCATGACAACTGCTGATAGGGATATAATGTGTTGCTACAATAAAGTAATGAAACATGTGAAGACCCCCGTGGATCTAGTAAACGTTTGGATGGAGCAGGGTGGCCACTTTCCTCCTATTGAATAAGCAGCATGTTCTGTGTTTCTCCAGGAGAAGGCTTTCAGCCACATATAAAATCATATAATAAAGAGGACAATGTAACTATCTCAGTACAGTCTCGGAGTAAATACAGGATCTTACATAAACTCATTAGTGAGTTCCTATGGGCATCTTTTGCATAATAAGCAATGTGTATTTTGCATTTCCTTCTGAGACAGAAAATACAGCAGAAATATTGAGTGCTTTATGCTTCCAATCTATTTCTTGGCATGTTGTTCAATAAACAGATGGAGAATGATCGTACACAGCATTTTGGGTTTTAATTCCAAAGAGACTCTTGTCCATCTGTATTTATATTTGACATTCAATTTAAGAACATCAGAATACAGACTTGGCTGCCTGCATGTTAAATCTGTTACAGAAATAACAACATGACTGCACTGTGCTGACTTCCAGCAAGGAAAAGTAAATCTGAATGTTTTATTATGTAATCTCTAATAAATATTTCTGACGTTTTATACCAGAGGTTTGCAGTCTCGCAACCTTTCCCCTCTTAACATTCCAGGCCGCGCTGGCTGAAAATAACCTTTTACACAGCAGAAGTCAAGTCCCCGTTTTAACAAGATTCTCTGTTGTTATACTGTTTAAATGGTCACTAAGTTTTCAGATAACACAGACTCATTTAATATGATAGCATTTTATTTTGGGCCAAGATGTAATGCACTTTATTCAGAAAATGTTCTTTTTTCTGCTTGAAAAAAAAAAAAAAAACCTCCTGCCACAAGGTGTCTCCCTTCTAGTAAATTAGTTGTTCACTCCATGTTACTAGGGAAGACGAAGATGGATTCACAGTGAATGAAGAGGGAGGGGCTGGTTATTTTACACAGTTAATGGGAAGGGGCTGGTTTTCCCTCACAGACTCCATATGTCTGCAACAGCTTCCCTGCCTTTACACTGGACTAAGAGCATTCTGCAAGTTCTCACAGCACACAATGTAAGAAATGTCTACTATGTACTTGTATCTACTTCTGACGGTTTGTTCATCACAGACAGCAAGCAACTTTTCTGAAGCTAGGTTCACACTAGAAAATGTAAACCCTAGTCGCTTAAAAAGCGGTTACTATAAAGACTATAATGGGGTCAACCAGATTTCCACCCTAAATCGCTTGCAGGTATTTTCTCCACATATTTTAAGTGGAATGGCGGACAGAGTCCCTGAATGGTTGGCCAAGGCTAGTGTGACCGCAGCCTTATTGTGCTCATATTTCTCTTTTTCAGGGATCTTTTTATCTGCACCATGCCCCGTACTGTGCGTCCCTGGAGCTCCCATATTATGGTCATTTGAGCTTTACTCATGTATTTGTTATTTTACAGTTACTCCTGGCAGAATTACATGTAAAGAGGGGGGCCACACGGTGGCTCAGTGGTTAGAACTGCAGCCTTGCAGCGCTGGAGTCCTGGTGTTCAAATCCCGCCAAGGGCAGAAAACCATCTGCACGGAGTTTGTATGTTCTCCCTGTGTTTGCATGGATTTACATCCCATATTCCAAAGACATACTGATAGGGAAAAATGTACATTGTGAGCTCTACGTGGGGCTCACAATCTACATTAAAAAAAAAAAAAAAAAAAAAAGAATTACATGTAAAGAACTCCGTAGTGGTAGTATTGGATAGGTTAGGGGCAGAATGCTCCTTATCTAAATGTGTGAAAAGTAAAATGTGCTGCAGCCATAGTGAGACTATTGGCAGCAGAGAAACTGATAGGACATCATGTATGATAGCTTATACAATCATAGAATAGATATTCTAGCAATAATTTGCAAATATTTAAACTTTTCATGAAAACTCAGCTCAAGGGACAAATTAGTCAATTAAAGAAGCACTTAGGATTTATTTTTTATTCATTCGTACTGGACCTTTTCTCCCAATATATAGAACTCAGCTAGTATAACCTTATTTAGATATTCATTGCCATCTGAAAATGTAGGGTCTTTTTCTCCTCCTTTGGGTTATCTGATCTTAGAGAGACACCCTGAGAATAACAAGACTATCAAATCTCTCAAAGGGGTGACCATCTCAAGCATCCTTTCTGTAAGAGTCATACAGACTGGATTGTACCACACTGGCTGTCCGGGGGGGAGATCTGCTATCACTAGCTACTGCTGATGTAAGTAAGGTTATATGAAATTGATATTGCTGCTAGTTGTGGCAAAATATTGTAGACTGAAGGTGCACAATTTCACAAAATGGTTTAAACACATTAAAGTAAAATAATACTTTCACATTAGCCAAAATACTTGTCCATCTTGTTTCATACTCTTGTGGAGCAGAAATGAATATTCGATATATATATATATATATATATATATATATATATATATATATATATATAAACAAAAAACAATGCAAAATCCTAAAATACAACATGGTAAAAATATTTCTGACAGCAGCCAATCAGACTCTAGCACGCTCTCTAGGATCTTATATCCACATCTGACTACTTATTAGTTCCAGAGTGCAGATTTGTCAGAACCGATAAAGGTTTCTAAATTCATAGACTTGTTATATAACTGAAAGAAAATGATGGCACAGCATAGCTACAAAAAAAGTCAGAAGAATAAATGCTTGTTAAAACCGGGTCACGTGATCAGCGGGCACTGATACAGCATGTGCATTATCCTGGGCACAAACTTTCTTGTCTGCCTAAGCCTGCTGTAGAAACAAAAAGCTGCACATACGGAAGCAGCGTCTATGAAATAAGTATTATACACAGAAACAACAGAACTGGAGGTTAATGCCTCGAATGTCACGTGTCCATCACATGACCATGGAATGATTTTAATTTACTGGAAGTATACAATGAATCATAGACAGCAGATATTTATTTTAAAAAAAAAAAAAGTAAATAAGGAATTTAAAAAAATAAATTGGAAAATTATACAACTTTTATTATACAAATATAACTTATTTGTTAGAACTGGACAACCCCTATAAGTTATTAACTGAACGTGGGCCACTCGGCTAGTATTAGCTGACGATATGAGGTTCAGATGAGTCTCTCCTTCTGCATTTAAGTATCCAAAATTGAGTAGAGCTTTCTAACAAGTGGTGACATTTTGTTTTCCTTTTGTATATTTTGTTTTTCTAAAAGTTTACCAATTGTGTCACCCATATAGGAATAACTAAATTAAAGCTAAGGAAGGACGCCTCGTTTTCATTTTTAATATATAATATTATCTATCAATAAGTCTTGCTTCCATATAAATGACCCGTTCACTATGATTCTTAATAGTTTTAAGTCTTTGTTGGTATTTGTAATAATCAGTGGGGAAAAAAAGGAACCTCACACAGATGCATCTTCATTTATAAGACATAGTAACATGGGTAGAAGAAGCCTCCACATATGTCAACCCATTGCCATGCAGCATTGATCCACAACAAAGGATAAAATGAGTTAGCAGGCGTTCACACTAGCGTCGGTGTCCAACAGCTAGTGTCCAATGCTAATGTCCATGCAAAATCTTGTGCGGACATTAGCATCGGACACTAGCTGTTTCCGTTGCATTTTACATGTAGGGTTTAGCTGTCCGCTTGAAAAATCGGAAATCTTTGTGAACGGACACTTAAGGACAGGCACGGACAGTAAAGGACACTGCATGCTGTCCAATTTAAAATCATGCAAAATGTCACAGACACAGCTAGTGTCCGAAGTGAATGTCCTCGCAAGATTTTGCATGGACATTCGCATCGGACAGCGATGCTAGTGTGAACGCCCACCTTAGAAATCAGTTTTCTCATATGAGATTATATCAATCTCTCCTGATTCCAGAAAACAACTGAACTATCCATCTGTTCCCACAGAACCCCTCCAAAGGATTTGTTGTGCTAGAATTTTAAAGATTTTCTATTGGTGCCAGTATTTTGTCTTGACCGACTGCCAACAGATACTACCATGAATTTTGGAACTTTCTATGGTCTGGCATGTGTCAGAAACTCAATCTTGATTTTTTATTTTTATTGAGGCAGAAATATCTCCTCATTCAGAATCTGTCCCTGACTGCTAACCTGGCCACAATAAGGAAATCAGAGTTGGAGTTGTGCCAGACCATAGAAAGTTTATGTATTCATAGTCATACCAATGACAACCTATTAAGACAAAAGACTGTCATCATTAAGATAATTTGATAAAAAATATTTAAACATTTATATTTATATTTACAAAAAAGTTTATCTTTTACCTAAAAGTTTAAATATGGTTGAGTTTTCCACAAGAGTTCAGTTGCCAGTAAGTATCAAGAGGCGGGTTACAAACTTTTGACCCGATGGTATCACGTTCCTTCCAAACTGCACAGATTTTACCCTTTCTACTCTCCTACCTGCTGGCGCTCAGAGGATGTTTTTTGCATGTTTTTTGGGATTGTGCTGGTCTCAGGGATTTCTGGGAAGGGGTTCATAGGGTGCTTTGTCAGGTCTTCCAGTCCCCTCCACACCGGCCATCTTCTTGCTCCACCTCTCAGACTTTCCTCTTCGTACCTACCGTAGGTCCTCCATGCGACACATGACCAATGCGGCTAGGGCCTGTATTACGGCTCTGTGGAAATCACCCAACCCCCCCCCCCCCCCATCGTCACTGGATCCATACAGTCTCTGACAGAAGTTCTGTTGCTTATCTATGTTGAGGAATTAAAAGCTTATAAACTGACTTTAAAGGGATTCTACCATTAAAACCTCTCTTTTTGTGGATAAGACGTCGAAATAGCCTTTAGAAAGGCTATTCGTCTCTTACCTTTAGATGTGATCTCCGCCACGCCGTTTCTTAGAAATACCAGTTTTTACCGGTATGTAAATTAGTTCTATGGCAGCGATGGGGGTGGGCCCCAGCGCTGAAAATGCGATGGGGGCGTCCCCACTGCTGCTCGAGAACACGATCCTGCGACGCCTCTATCTTCGGCTGGATCCTCCCCTTCTCTGTCGTCTTCCTCCTGCGTCACCTCCGACGCATGCGCAGTTGGCTCTGCCAGTGAGACACCAGCAGAGCCAACTGCGCATGCCAGCCGGCGGCCATTTTTGGGAGGCCACTCCTGCATTGAACTACAAGAGCAAGAGCGGCCTCCCAAAAATGGCCACCGGCCGGCATGCGCAGTCGGCTCTACTAGTGTCTCACTGGCAGAGCCAACTGCGCAGGCGTCGGAGGTGAGGAAAGTCCGAGAGGTGGAGCAAGAAGAAGGCTGGTGTGGAGGGGAGAGGGGACTGGAAGACCTGACAAAGCCAGCGGCCGGCATGCGCAGTCGGCTCTACTAGTGTCTCACTGGCAGAGCCAACTGCGCAGGCGTCGGAGGTGAGGAAGTCCGAGAGGTGGAGCAAGAAGAAGGCTGGTGTGGAGGGGAGAGGGGACTGGAAGACCTGACAAAGCCAGCGGCCGGCATGCGCAGTCGGCTCTACTAGTGTCTCACTGGCAGAGCCAACTGTGCAGGCGTCGGAGGTGACGCAGGAGGAAGACGACAGAGAAGGGGAGGATCCAGACGAAGATAGAGGCATCACAGGATCGTGTTCTCGAGAAGCATGTTGTCAGAGGTGAAGTTGCAGTTCAAGTGAAGGTCTGGGGTGCTGGAGGTCTTTTTATACACACCCACTAATTAACCGATCAATTAGTGAGGACAGGGGAGGCTGTAAACTATTGGGAAGGTTTCAGCTTTCATATGAGTCATTTTTTAAACCAATAGATTAATTTAAAGTCAGGTTATAAGCTTTTGATTCCACAACATGGATAAGCGACAGAACTTCAGTCAGGGACTGTAAAGTGGAGGATATCAGGGCCATGGAGGATCTCACTGCTTCTCCGGGACGTGCACGTGGCCTATATGGACGTCTGATGCCCTGGCTTCTCTTCCCAGAAATACATAGAGCTGATTGGTTGAGGTTCCTTAGTGGGCGGTAGGTCAGTCACGGGTGCCAGAGGCATGAGCCCTTCCCCCCCCCCCTTTTTTCTCTCTCTCTTTTCTTCTTTTCCTTTCTCTTTCCTCCCTTCTTCCTTTTCTTCTGCTTTCCTCTTCCCGCCTCTACCCTTCCAGTCTGTTATTGCCATGATTGACTTTGATTTGGATCATCAAGGTTTGTTCCGTCCATGTGGACGTATTTTTGTCATTGTGTGTGTCTTGCTGGGCCAGGTTTCCTGGTCCTGTCTCGCTTCTGGTTTTGTGTTGTTTATATATAAATAAAAAATTTATTTATAAAAAAATTAAATATGGTTTATGTTTGTGAGAAAACTCCAAAATTGCAGACAAAAAAAAAAGGTGTTTAACATTGACGGGCTATACTTATTACACTTCATCAATATCAAATCTCTGGGGGTCTGATAAATGGCACCCACACTGATCAGCCTATATGAGCAGCCACAGTGCTCTGTACACACTGCAGTGGCTGAGCTATGTAGCTAACTGGAGCTAAGCTCCTATGTAAGCTGCAGATACCCAGCTTGGCCACTGCACAGAGAAATAGCACAAGCTAATGTTATAGGAAGAAATGATCCAAAATTGTTATTTCATGTGAAATATAATTATTTACTAAAACAGAGATGTCAGGAATGTTGACAGATCCTCTGTGGTTATAAAAAAAAAAAAAAAAAGAAAACTCTAAAGCCCAATTTGCAGAGCTTCCCTCTACTGCTTCAAAGAGAGCAACATAAATGTCAGCACTAGCATTGTTAGGAATATAAAGTATGGGTGAGGAAATAAAAGATGTCAAGATTTTCAAGCACCTTATCTTTCTGCCTGACAAGGACAAAAATATTTCTGAACCTAATATAGCCAGAATTCAACCTTTGCTTGACTATTCCTCTTTTTACTTCCTTAATGCTCTATGCTATAATATTATGACAAGCAAGTTAATGCTCAGCACTGTAACAGCAGAGTGCTGCGATGCTATGGGCTCAGGAGCTATAGTAGGAGATAAGATCAGATTCTGGTATAGAAAGCCTAGGAGTGAACCTAGTCTCTTTGCTGCGAGAGGAAAACTATAGAAAGGAATACCCCCTTAACCAAAAAAAGATATCCAACCCCACTATATTTATCTGCTTGATGGGGGCCACTCTAATTAAAATTATAGGACATAACCCCAATTTGCAGGAAAAAAATCCCCTTATTTGGCCACCACATGGTATACAACCCTCTATACTTAACCTCTGCAAGTTATACAACCCCCTTTTATTGGACCCCCACCAGGGGCGAACCTGCCCCTTTCGCCGCCCGAGGCGAACTACAGAAAGCCCCCCCCACCGGAGGAGGGGGCAGAGCGGAGGGGGCGTGACGAAGTGCAGGGGTGGGGCTTAGCGCCGTTCGCCGGCAGAGAGCAGGCACGGAGACGACCTGCTCTCTGCCTGAGCGTGAGAGGAGGCTGCTGGAGCAGCGCTGCTCCAGTGGCCTCCCCAAACCACCGCTCGGTGCTAAGCCAGTCCAGGACAGCTTGTCCTGGACTGGCTTAGGTAACCAAAAATGACGCCCTCCCTGAGGCCCTGGCATAGCGCCACCTGAAGCGCTTGCTTCAGGTCGCCTCATGGGAGGGGAGGGGAGGTGCGGTGCTGCCCCCCCCCTTACCCCCCCCCCCCCCACAGTGATATGTTAGGCCTATACTAATTGTATTATTACAATAGGTTGCAGCTAATAATTTAGTCACCCACCCATGCTTCTGTCCAGACTGGCCTCTGTTGCCACTTCCACGGCGTGCTGTACTTGACACATTCTTCAGCATAATGACATACAGTACAGACCAAAAGTTTGGACACACCTTCTCATTCAAAGAGTTTTCTGTATTTTCATGACTATGAAAACTGTAGATTCACACTGAAGGCATCAAAACTATGAAATAAGACATGTGGAATTATATACTTAACAATAAAGTGTGAAACAACTGAAAATCTGTCTTATATTCTAGGTTCTTCATAGTAGCCACCTTTTGCTTTGATTACCGCTTTGCACACTCTTGGCATTCTCTTGATGAGCTTCAAGAGGTAGTCACCGGAAATAGTTTTCACTTCACAGGTGTGCCCTGTCAGGTTTAATAAGTGGGATTTCTTGCCTTATAAATGGGGTTGGGATCATCAGTTGTGTTGTGCAGAAGTCATGTGGATACACAGCTGATAGTCCTACTGAATAGACTGTTAGAATTTGTATTATGGCAAGAAAAAAGCAGGTAAGTAAAGAAAAACGAGTGGCCATCATTACTTTAAGAAAAATTGGGAAAACTTTGAAAGTGTCCCCAAGTGCAGTTGCAAAAACCATCAAGCGCTACAAAGAAACTGGCTCACATGAGAACCGCCCCAGGAAAGGAAGACCAAGAGTCACCTCTGCTCCAGAGGATAAGTTCATCCGAGTCACCAGCCTCAGAAATCACAGGTTAACAGCAGCTCAGATTAGTGACCAGGTCAATGCCGCACAGAGTTCTAGCAGCAGACACATCTCTACAACAACTGTTAAGAGGAAACTTGGTGCAGCAGGCCAACCACTGTGTCTTTGTGCGATGCAGAAAAGGTGAATGGATGGACTCTACATGCCTGATTCCTACCGTGAAGCATGGAGGAGGAGGTGTGATGGTGGGGGGGTGCTTTGCTGGTGACACTGTTGGGGATTTATTCAAAATTGAAGGCATACTGAACCAGCATGGCTACCACTGAATCTTGCCACGGCATGCTATTCTATTCAGTTTGCGTTTAGTTGGACCATCATTTATTTTTCAACAGGACAATGACCCCAGACACACCTCCAGGCTGTGTAAGGGCTATGTGACCAAGAAGGAGAGTGATGGCGTGCTACACCAGATGACCTGGCCTCCACAGTCACCAGACCTGAACCCAATCGAGATGGTTTGGGGTGAGCTGGACAGCAGAGTGAAGGCAAAAGGGCTAACAAGTGCTAAGCATCTCTGGGAACTCCTTCAAGACTGTAGGAAGACCATTTCAGGTGACTACCTCTTGAAGCTCATCAAGAGAATGCCAAGAGTGTGCAAAGCAGTAATCAAAGCAAAAGGTGGCTACTTTGAAGAACCTAGAATATAAGACAGATTTTCAGTTGTTTCACACTTTTTTGTTAGGTATATAATTCCACATGTGTTAATTCACAGTTTTGATGCCTTCAGTGTGAATCCACAATTTTCATAGTCATGAAAATACAGAAAACTTTTTGAATGAGAAGGTGTGTCCAAACTTTTGGTCTGTCCTGTAAGTGCAGCAAGAAGTAGAAGTAGAACAGGGACCCCGTGGGTAAGGGGAGGAGCTCCTTCTTTTACTCCCTTGGCCCACCATATAACACAATTGTGGGGGGTCAAGCGAACACATGTCAGGCCAACCAGAGAGAAGGTTAATAGGACTCCTCTGGAAAGTACAATTTAATTCAATACAGAAATCTATCAATATATTATACAAGCGATTAAGTAATTGAATTTAAAGAAAAAAAATCAGCTGGTATAAATATTTATATTAAAATTAAAATATTTTCCCATGTCTGATCTAGAAAAAAAAAATAAAAAAAACACACCTCGACTCCGAAAAAGGGTATAAAAACTAATCAGAAAATATAACAAAATGGTGCCATAAAAAAAAACCAAAAAAAAAACAGCTGCCCTGCAGAAAACAAGGCCTCACAACTCTATCAAGAAAATACATTTAAAAGAAAGCTACAGATCTTAGAGTCTTAGTAAGTGTTTGTTAAAAGAAGGGGAGGTTATTTTACAAAAGTAAACAACAACAACAAAAAACCTATAGAAAATTAGTACTGCTGTAATGGGAATGACGGACAGAAAAAGTTGTCATGTTGTTTCTGACAAGATAGGATTGCCCTATCCTCCAAAATCTTCTAATGTTATCTTTATTGTACTTGACCACACTTGAAACCCACAATACAAATCAATATTGTCCATCACAATAGTTTGGTAAGGACCTCCCTTGTTTCCCTTTGTACCTCCCCTTCCCCATCAACCCCTCTACAGGTATCTTTCTTTTTCTCCTGACCGTGCAAAACTTCTGCCTGCTGATTGATGAATACTAAATGTTTCCTTCGGGATTTACTTGTTATTGTCTAACGATTGTAATATTTCTGTTATTGCGGTCCTTTATGTGACCTTATGTTGTATTCTGTTGTGCTTGTTACTCTTGAAAATTCAATAAAAAATATTGAAAAGAAAATCATAAAGTCGTAACCCAAAAACCTATGACTGAATAGCAGATGAACTTAAAATACAACAGTTTTGCTATGTATATTATGAATACCTCCTCTGGGAACAGTGTACAATTGTGGTGGCAATAGCGTACAATATGGTGAGTGGTCTATTCTGGTATTGCTGATGACATATAGAACATGCCGATAGCTTCAAAATTCTAACAAAATATAAACCTCAGCAATAAACACTTTGACAAATAATAGAGATATATTATATGTACATGTACTGCACCTTCTTTATCTAATGTTAATATGCAGCTCACCATAATGCTACTGAACAAACAATTTCCAGCACTTTTTTGTGTCAGGTGGCAATGGCAGCTATAATGTAGAGCTGCCTTTCTAAATAAAGAACTCTAGCACTTTAAAATGACATATTCATTAAAGGTAATTGCTGTAAAACACATTAGTAGTCAAGGGAATATTTACAAATGGTCTGGATTATAACTGAATTATCCAGATTTGGTAATGATCCGCCTCTGAAAGAAAATAACATTTACATCTCAAGAATAAATATCATTTAGAGAGTGACCTGTAGGAAGATAACAAGCTATCGGAAAGTCATCATTTTGAAGGATCCTTTTATCACAGATGTCCCCAACAGCAAAAGACATGACGTACAAACTGCATAAAGATAAATGAGTGGCTAACACATACAGGAAAACTGAGTCCTTACATAAAAGTTAGAGTTCGCTCCTGAAAGTTGTGAATCTCGTTCTATCTAGACGACATGAGCATCTTCGCAAAACTATGTAAATATATATATATATATATATATATATATATATATATATATATATAGTCAGGGTCTGGGGTTGCTAGGTGGGGTGGCATAGACACACAAGTCCAGTTTCTCTAGTCCGAACAAAGGTAGAGTTTAATTTCACTCAAAAATATAGTGCAGCAACAAAAGGAAACAATACAAAAATAAATACCTGCCTGGCTAGGCTCTAACTGAATATAGAATAGGTTACCTCACCTAGAATCACAGAAATCCAAAAGCCAGTAGAATCATTCAGGACACAGCTCCAAAAATATGAACTCTCTGTCAGCTCTCCAGCCAAACTCTTTCAAAGTGTTGCTGCTGGAGCTGGCTTCTTAAGCCTCCTTTATGAGCAGACTCTCTGCAGCTGAGTCACTGCCGGAACATCCCCAAAGTGTGGACCGGAGGGGGGTGGAATGACAGGTCCCACTACCAACCTACCTTCCATTCCTAAAAATCCAGCACAGTACTGAGCATTTACCAAAATATATATATATATATATATATATATATATATATATATATATATATATATATATATATATAGTGAATCGACATCAGGGAAGACAGGCTTGCACATTCCAGTGAGCGCCCTGTATTGGTTTGCAACACTGAGGAAGCAGCTGACTTCCTAATTACATCACGGAAGACAGATTTGCATATTCTTCCCATGGTCCCTTGCAAAGTAGAGTGCTAAAGGCTTAATAAGTCTCCACGCACCTATATGGTGGTCTCTCCCCAAGGAGTGACAATATCCCCTAAATAGTGAATCGAGTAACATTAAAACATACTGCATATGGTGATTCCTGGGTTGTTTTTTTTGCCTCATCATGTACTTTATACAGCTGTGTTGACACATACTTGATTTCCATATACAATAAATGACAATGAAAATTCTTTAAATCAAGAACATTATTGTTTCCATAGTGAAAGTCCATTTAAATTGAAAAATACTCTACATTGTTTCTTTCCAAAACTAGCAGCACAATAACAATAAACAACATATTAAAGCTTAGAATAAAAAGTACTTGGTCTCAAAGATACATATCTATTTTTGTTTGCTTACATTCCCCTGCCGAGTTGGATGAGGAGATTTAGGTAATCCTACATATCTTTTTTTTTATATCTAAGTCTTAGACGTCAGCACATAATGGAGACTTTGAGCGACTAAAAATACACATTTTAAGATTCATATAAAAATAAAGCTAAACACAGCTGAGGTTCTATGAGGTGCAGGGATAAATATATACCAGCCACACAAGGAGAGTTTATAGCTTCAAATTATATCAGTGAGAACAACATTATCTTACAGAACCTACTACAAGTGTGCTCTTAGAGTTTAGATTCCATTCTGAAAGTATTAAATGGCTGCCTAATAATTTATTACTAAGAGCACTGTAAACTGAGTTTATGTTTGCGTCATTGCCACAGACTTCATGTGTAAACTGCTTTGTATTCATGAGTAACATTGACTGCGACATAAACATCCTACGGACCCAAGTCCTCAGCATCATCTTTTTGGACATAGTAAGGGTATGTTCACATGGAGTATTTTGGCAGCAGATTTTAATGCGGAATCTGCCTCAAAATCTGCCTCCAAAAACGGCTCCCATTGACTTCAAAGGGAGCAGCTTGCTTTTTTTTCCCCACCATATTATAAATGGAAAACAGATGAAGAATTAATCTCTCTGTGCCCCAAGAGATCTTTAGTGTTTCTCTCGTGCTCCTTACTCTCCTATGTCCAGATGAGTGATAACTCTCTAGAGCAGGAGCTTCTTACCCATGCAGTAGAATAGAAGCATGATTAAGGGGGCGCTAACCCCCGAAACGCGTAAGCGATTCATTTAAATCACGTTTTGTGTTTTTTCCGTCTTACACTGGATGTTTTGTGGACTATCTGTTTTTAAAGAAATGTCTAAATAAAATTTGAAGATTTTTTAAGACTTCGGAGTGCTGCAAGCTCATCTCTTCTTGTTGCTACGTCTTGATTTGGATCAGGTCCCATAGGTCCAGGGACGGGGTTTGGCACCTCCCGTAAGTCGGCTACAAGGGGTAAGAAACAGTCCAATACTTTTTTATTTTTTATAGAATAGAAGCATTGTATAAAGCAGAGCTGTGGAGTCGGAGTCGTGGAGTCGGAGTTAGTTTTGGTTGGAGTCAGAGTCGGAGTCGGTAGAAATGTACTGACTCCGACTCCAGCTTTAAAATAAAGTATTAATATTTCATAATTGAATTTTCATATGAATTTTATAAATGTTACTCAAATATATATGTTCCATCAAACTATGAACAACAGTGATAAGCAGTTCTGCTGGAGATAGAGACATTTCATCAAAAATAACAGTGCAACAAGCGATTCCTCTGTATTCTGACATTGTCAGAGATGTTGCCCGAGTGGTTACTGCTTTGCCACCAACCCAAGTTAGTGTAGAGAGGTTGTTCTCTGCTCTCAAAATAATTAGATCAGATTTAAGGGCATCCATGAAGGAGGATCTGACAGAGGCAATACTTTTTCTGAGGACAAATTTATAGATGTCTTCTTATTAACTGCATAACAGTGTTTATTGCATATTTACTTACAAGAGTTTAGAAAAGTTTATAAAAGTTATTTGCTATATTCTGTATTGTATTCTAATAAATATAGTTTTTGCTCTAAGTGGTCTGATTACTTATATGATGGTGAGAAACTGAATAAGCACGATGTTAATAGTAAATTACAACAGTAAATTTATTGCTACGAATTGGCCATTTATGAAGGAGTCGGAGCCGGAGTCGGAACCTGATAAAATCCAGGAGTCGGAGTCGCAACTGTGGCTTACCGACTCCACAGCTCTGGTATAAAGGGAGTCTATCAGCTGTTCTAACCTGCTGTCGGTGCTAGGTAGGAGTTCTCTGTGTAGAGTTTTATTATCATTTACTGTGAAAGAGAAATTCAATCTGGTATAAAGTGCCCCAAAGACAGTCCATAGTGCTGGAGTGCTCTCTGCAGTAAGCTTCTAAACAAGCCCTCTCTTCTGCTTTGGAGTAAGACTGGAGCAGTCTCCTGAATGGACACTACAACTTTTATTCAAAGCACATGGGGATGGCTGTGGAGCAGCTTACTGCAAGAGCTTTCTATGGCTCCTATCTTGAAAGGTTAGCAGTTTTATAAGGTAAAACTGCTGAGACTTCATTTAAGCCTCTCCCCTAGCATTTCCCAGGAAAAATAGATAATTACTAGAGATGAGCGATCAGTGTTCTATCGAACACATGTTCGATCGGATATCAGGGTGTTCGCCATGTTCGAATCGAATCGAACACCACGTGGTAAAGTGCGCCAAAATTCGATTCCCCTCCCACCTTCCCTGGCGCCTTTTTTGCACCAATAACAGCGCAGGGGAGGTGGGACAGGAACTACGACACCGGGGGCATTGAAAAAAATTGGAAAAAGTCATTGGCTGCCGAAATCAGGTGACCTCCATTTTAGACGAATAGTGGATTTCAAATCCGGGTCATATGAGAATGTGAACTTTGTGACTATGAGACAGGGATAGCTGTACAGGCAGGGATAGCTAGGGATAACCTTTATTTAGGGGGGAATGTTATTAAAAATAACTTTTTGGGGCTCTATCGGGTGTGTAATTGTGATTTTTGTGAGATAAACTTTTTCCCATAGGGATGCATTGGCCAGCGCTGATTGGCCGAATTCCGTACTCTGGCCAATCAGTGCTGGCCAATGCATTCTATTAGCTTGATGAAGCAGAGTGTGCACAAGGGTTCAAGCGCACCCTCGGCTCTGATGTAGCAGAGCCGAGGCTGCACAAGGGTTCAAGCGCACCCTCGGCTCTGATGTAGGAGAGCCGAGGGTGCACTTGAACCCTTGTGCACCCTCAGCTCTGCTACATCAGAGCCGAGGGTGCGCTTGAACCCTTGTGCACACTCTGCTTCATCAAGCTAATAGAATGCATTGGCCAGCGCTGATTGGCCAATGTATTCTATTAGCCTGATGAAGTAGAGCTGAATGTGTGTGCTAAGCACACACATTCAGCTCTACTTCATCGGGCTAATAGAATGCATTGGCCAGCGCTGATTGGCCAGAGTACGGAACTCGACCAATCAGCGCTGGCTCTGCTGGAGGAGGCGGAGTCTAAGATCGCTCCACACCAGTCTCCATTCAGGTCCGACCTTAGACTCCGCCTCCTCCGGCAGAGCCAGCGCTGATTGGCCGAAGGCTGGCCAATGCATTCCTATGCGAATGCAGACTTAGCAGTGCTGAGTCAGTTTTGCTCAACTACACATCTGATGCACACTCGGCACTGCTACATCAGATGATTGGCCAATGCATTCTATTAGCCCGATGAAGTAGAGCTGAATGTGTGTGCTAAGCACACTCATTCAGCACTGCTTCATCACGCCAATACAATGCATTAGCCAGTGCTGATTGGCCAGAGTACGGAATTCGGCCAATCAGCGCTGGCCAATGCATTCTATTAGCCCGATGAAGTAGAGCTGAATGTGTGTGCTAAGCACACACATTCAGCACTGCTTCATCACGCCAATACAATGCATTAGCCAGTGCTGATTGGCCAGAGTACGGAATTCGGCCAATCAGCGCTGGCTCTGCTGGAGGAGGCGGAGTCTAAGGTCGGACCTGAATGGAGACTGGTGTGGAGCGATCTTAGACTCCACCTCCTCCAGCAGAGCCAGCGCTGATTGGTCGAGTTCCGTACTCTGGCCAATCAGCACTGGCCAATGCATTTCTATGGGGAAAAGTTAGCTTGCGAAAATCGCAAACTGACAGGGATTTCCATGAAATAAAGTGACTTTTATGACCCCAGACATGCTTCCCCTGCTGTCCCAGTGTCATTCCAGGGTGTTGGTATCATTTCCTGGGGTGTCATAGTGGACTTGGTGACCCTCCAGACACGAATTTGGGTTTCCCCCTTAACGAGTTTATGTTCCCCATAGACTATAATGGGGTTCGAAACCCATTCGAACACTCGAACAGTGAGCGGCTGTTCGAATCGAATTTCGAACCTCGAACATTTTAGTGTTCGCTCATCTCTAATAATTACCTTTCTTCTCTTCAAGACTTCTACAATACTACTTGCAAAAAAATTCTGCAGACAGTCAAGCCAGATGGATAAATTACCTTTCATTTTTCGGTTTATTGTTCCAAAGCATTAAAAACTAAAAAGCCCATTAAGTTAATGTGTCATATAAATATGCCATTTCTACATGTAACACATACCCTATGAAAATCTTGAACAATAAATGCTTATGCCATATCATGAAAGGATTGTCAGTTCCCAATATGAAATCACAGTTTTCCAGTCTATAAGCTAAAGAATGGAAGAAATGTGTAACCAAAGATTGCACTTGGCTACATATGCCAGTGGTCTAATAATATTGAACCCAATGGAAGCTATGTCATGAATAAATCCTTCACGGCTCATTCATATGTTGACTGTATCTTTATTTTCCCCATAATCCATTCTCTATTGACGAGCCGTGTCCTTTACTTCGCACACAAGACTTTTTCACCCTTTATGCAGAATGTTATAGATAACATGTAAATGAAGACGTAAGTTTGGTTACTTTGCACGGCTATCACATAATGTAAAGCTTACCTGTGCAGTTGTAAATATTCTCTTGGTCGGTTTAGTAAATGCAGAAATCTATCCACTATCTTGTTTTTGCCGACTCCCTTTAAGCACAGAGAATTATTATTATAAACACACACATGAAATTCTCTTCCGAAATAACATAACATATTTAAATTAGAAGTGATAAATTGTAATTCATTGGATAGTAAAAGACAAAGAAACATTTTATATAGTAAAAACAAACGCATATTTTATCATTTATTTTATATGTTATTAGTTACATACTCAAAAGACTAAATTTGTTGTAATGTAAGCCCCACTACTGACACGATTATACTCACTCTGAACTATATATACATACAGTATATAACCTTGACTGGGACAATATCCCTGGTTTATGACTAGACGCATTTGTTTTCTTTGTACATAGTTTTGAAAGCTATAACTTTATTTTTTTGGTATGATATTTATTTTTTTGGTTTGATATTCAAAAAATGTTGTTTCTTGTAGATTGTAACTTCTTTATTTTGTTGCATTCTTTTATCTCATTTGTTTTATTTCTTTAAGGACGATGTACTACATAATATTTCTAAAATACGCCAATAATGCTTGATTGAAAAGCTTTACCTGGCAGACAGGCTTCGCTCCCTCCCGTCTCCTGAAGTGTGCCTGAAATTCTGCACTGATGTATTTTAGGGTGCCTCTGCTCAAAGTTATTGGGGCTTTTGGGCATAGGCTGGGAGGGAGGTGCATGGGCACAAGCCCTAAGGGCTTTGGGCTGAGGCTTACGTAGGATCTCAGATCACCCAAAGATGGGGGGATACGGCTGCCGGAGGAACTCATAAGTCATGCCCTTTAGGAGTGATACAGCTGAAAAATAACTGCCCAAGACTGAGACTAGGATACAGAGGTGCCACCCACTGTTACACTGGATGCAATAGCCACTAGTGGTGGTGGTTAGGGGTTTGAAAATACCCTGACTAATTCCTTTAAGGTGGTGGTGCTGCTGGATCAAATATTCCACAGACTGGTAGTTTAGGGAGTAATAAATGTATTTACAGTATAGACAGGCAATCCACTGTGAGACTGAACGGAGCACTTTTCAATGCAAATTACACTTCACACTATATATGTATGGACCTATGAGACTGGAAAAGCAGCAACAATTTACCCTGACAAGCATCACTGGGTGGCTATCTAAGGGTATGTTCACACAGCGGAATTTGTATTCAGTCCACCAGCATCCCATCGTGGCATTCCGCTCCAGATTAGGCCCGAAGAATGGGCCTAATCGGCAGGGAGCCTCGCGCTGCAGCTGAATTAGCTGTGGAATCCGCGTCAAAATCGGGTCAACTCGCTTCTTTTTTCCGCTACTAGCTAGAAGAAAAAAAGAAGTGATCAGCTCCCATTGAAGTCAACGGGAGCCATTTTTGGAGGCGTATTTTGAGGCAGATTCTGCATCAAAATCTGCTCTAAAAAACTCTGTGTGAACATACCCTAAAGGTCCACACCTGAAGAGAATCGCCAAAAATACATAGCATACATTATTTTGCCTCAAGGGAATGTCTTATGAAGAACTGTATAGGACAATGCTATATGAATTTATGGTAATAACTACAATATCTGTCAACTACAGTGGACATGAAGACACTTTATGGATTGTCTAACCCAAAATTAAAACCATTAGACAATCCTTTTAATGCAATGTAATCCTTATTGCCTCTCCTATATATAGGATGTATAAAACTCCTTTAATGGTGGGGAACGTAATCCCCATGAGTATCCACAATATTCATATGTAGGATTCATACTAGAACTCAACCAAATTACATTTACGTGGAAACAGTGCTACAATATGCAATCCTACATGTATATTCTGCATGTGAACTGAATTGGTAAGTACTGCCAAGCATAAACCCACAGCTAATATATAGTCTTATAAGCTATCGCCCTAGTTGGCTACACTTGTGTGTGTTTGCCCCTGAAATCGTCTTTAGATACATTTTGCTGGCAAAGCAGAATAATGTCACTTAGATGGAATTAACTATTTTAATGTATTAAACCTTAGTTAATCTAGTTAATGCACTCCGCTTAATGAATTTGAGTATGGCAACATGCTGTGTGGTACTGTATGTCAATTATGGGCTTTTAGGTATTAGGATATTAAAACGTCATGAATTCAAGCAGTGTTTTGCATACAGATGAGCATCATCATGTCAGTCTTAAAAACACTGATATCCCATACAATAACTGGAAATACACCTACAAATTCCTGCAGAAAGGCAGCAACCTAACGCAAATCCTGTGTGGACTCGGGCCTATGGATAGCATGGTAACTGATAATAGGTGCAGCGTAGCTGGCATTACAGACACTGTGTTTATCACAGGGCAATGGAAATCTCTCAGTGACTACATGATTTTGGAAGAAATACCTCAGTTTTACCAACCAAGTAGTGTAGACAGTAGCCACCATGGATGGCCAAGGTTCTGGACACAGTGAGACCATGTGGACATGCCTTTATAATATTACAGAAATAAGATAATAAGAAAGTGTACCTGATTTCCAACAAGTAAGAGGTGTTCTCCAAGTAAGAAGTCTTTCAGCATGTCTTCCATGACCCTCAGGTGCTACAAATAAAAGCACACTACAGAAGTCAGAGCTTCTATGTTTTCCATGGAAGCCGAGTATATTTCATATAATAAAAAAGTAGAAAACATCAATGTCATTTCTGATTACATCTAATAGACAAACCCAAGCGTATCACAGGAAAAGACTACAAAGAGGAATAGGAAAGCATCAGACTGACACTCTTACAGCATATACTCTATTAACATTGTGAGCTTTATTGTATATAGAAAATCAGCCGTTCTCCCTGGCTACTCACTGTTCATTTTACTATTTTCCTTTTCATCACTTCCATCAAATACAGTTTTTCGCGTCCTTTAATAAGCACCGCTCCATTGATTCTGCTGCAATTGGAATCAGTGGTGTGGCACCGGAGGAAGGATGGCAAATACTGGAGTTGATGGAAGTGCTAACAGGTCCACTGGAGGGTTAGTATGTAAACTAGCTGTGATTCAATGAGAAATACAAAGGGTTTAGAATAAGGGCTAGTTTACATATAAACTTCCATGGGTCACATCCTTCAGCACGCAGTATTTGGTACTTGGTGACAAGCCCTTTGTAAGTACAGGAATTCCTGTGATGGTCAGTAGGTACAGAGTTACAATGTACATTATGTAGCACGGAGACTATGTGGATTGGGCTAGTTCTATCTAAACAAGCTACATCTGGATGAAATGTATTAGGGTTCAAGGAAAAACAAACTTTCCATGCAAAGTGCAGAGAACTGACCTTTACAAATCATCTTATTTCATGTACTCTTGTCTCATACGCACATCTCTAATCTGACTCAGATCTGATCTAGGACACAGTACTCACAACAGGATTTACCTGTCCGCCATTGGCCCTGAAAACAGGAAGTGTGGGTACTGCCTATCATTGAGTATATCCAGCAGGTATATGGAGTCTTATAGGAAATACACCAAGGAAAAAAAAGCTAAAAAACAAAATTAGTCTTCCTCCACATTCTTTCTCCTACAGAGCATTACAAGACTCCAAATATAAGCTAGATTTCCTGATCAGCTTTGATGAGGGACCAAAACGCTAAAATAGGTGTCTACAGAGGGGAGTTTGGTTTGGCCAATAGGCCTAGTCATATTTCACGTTTCTTTTATGGGTCAGACATTGACTTACGGAGTAACTAGCTATAGGTACTAGAGACAAAGCTTTCTGGCTTAATGCAGATAAAAAGTGATATTTCCATCTGAGACAGGCAACACAGATTTTAATGGAAAGATCTACACGTGTGTCTACCGCTCCATTCAGTTTGGGTGCCAGCTCATCTATCCTAGCCACACAATGTGCCATGAACATCAAATGGTGGGGTCCCAACATGCCTGGTCATATGGAACACAGAATTATCAGAAGGTTTGCAGATTAGGTAAGAAGTGGACAGGCCAATTTACAATAATAGTACAATAAAAGGAGTACTGCTTGTCTACATGTTCTCTTCTCTGAGGGCTTCTTGTTACCAGAGAGCAATGTGTTATGATAGGTCAGATGACGGTATTTCAGGTAAAACTACCTTTGTCTGTTTTCAAGGGTTAAGTGGGGCGTTTTATAAGCAGCTAGGCAAGTATAAAAATGGTGAAAAATAAACACTTAACACATGAAGCAACACTTACAGTTTTCTATACCTCCAATTTACAATTACGCAGTTAAAACCCTTTTTCCAAACTAGTGAAAAGTACCGTATATTACTATACATCTAACGCTGGGTTCACACCTGCGTCTGGGGTCTCCGTTCTATGGTTTCCATCTTCTGCATGCCAGAAGACGGAAACCATAGACCAGGTCCGGCCGTGCGCGGCGGTGAGCGTTTTGCGCTCTCCGCCGCGAAACCGGATTTTTTTATCCGGACACAGAGTACTGCATGTCCGACTCTGTGTCCGGATTATAAAACCCGGTTTCGCGGCGGAGAGCGCAAAACGCTCACCGCCGTGCACGGCCGGACAGCTTTCTCACCCATTCAAATGAATGGGTGAGAAAGTCTCCTGCAGGTTTCCGTATCCTGCCTGTGTTTTAGGCAGGAAACGGAAACCTAAGTACGGAGACCGGGCCGCAGATGTGAACGAGCCCTAAAAAGGGGAATATTAATTCTTTAATTGTAAATTGGAGGTATAAGTAATAAAATTATTACCTGCTGCGTATTAGAGTAATAATGACAGAAACGCACAGTCTGCTCTTAATTCTGCATAAATGCTTTTCCATTGCATGTTAAAGGGTCGTGATTCACTAGAAATGTTCTGTACTTTTGGTGCTGTAGATGATGTATGGAGAATCAGCAACAATTTCAATGTATGAAAGAACACTAAAGCAAATCATTGATGTTAATTGACTTTTTACACCGCTTTAAACTGTGAAATGTGTGGGGGGAAAAAAAAGCTTAAAGCTTTGTCTTCAACACGTGTACTACTTGTACTATACACATGGTTACTGTCTGTGTGTTCTTAAATATTGCTGAATAAACCAGCTTAAAAATGATTTAAAGGGATCCTATCATTGGATACCCTTTTTTCTGACTAACATGTAGGAATAGCCTTAAGAACGTCTATTCTTCTCCTACCTTTAAATGTCCTCTCCATGCCGCCATTCGGTAGAAATTCCGGTTTTCTTCAGTATGCAAATGAGTTCTCTCGCAGCACTGCATGCGTCCACAAAGAAAGAAATCTCCAGGGACGCCTCTATCTTCTTCTGGAATGCCCTCTCCCTGTGTCTTCTTCCGTCCTGGGTTTCAATCTTCTAGGCATGCGCCATGGACAGAGCCGACTGCACATTACCGGGCCACAAGAAAATGGCCGCTTATACCATTTCACTGTTTAAGCGGCCACAAGAAAATGGCTCCTTACACCAGCTTCCTGTGCAAGCGGCCATTTTTTGTGGCCCAGGCATGCGCAGTCAGCTCTGCCCGAGGCCTAGTAGATTGAAACCCAGGACAGAAGAAGACACAGGGAGAGGGCATTCCAGAAGAAGATAGAGGCGTCGCTGGAGAGTTCTCTCGCGGCATTGGGGACGCCCCCAGTGCTGTTTGAGCACTGGGGACCGCCCCTAGTGCTGCGAGAGAACTCATTTTTCATACCGAAGAAAACACAGATTTCTACCGAACGGCGGCGCAGAGAAGACATCTAAAAGGTAGGAGAAGAATAGCCTTTCTTAAGGCTATTCCTACGTTTTAGACAGGAAAAAAGGGTATCAATGATAGTATCCCTTTAATATGTTTCAAAAACTTGTGAGGTGGTCATTCTTGATAGAAATTCTAATATGATTTCAATTCCCTGTATAATTAAAAGATCAAGATACAATGCATGTTAGAGTGTATTCACACAGTACAGTTGTGTGCACTTAAAACAGCATTTGGTTTTGACAGTGAAATGTAAAAAGCATCAAAGCTGCATCTATCCTTTTCTGATGCAGTGTTAACTGCACGGTGTGAATGAACACTTAAAATTTTTGGACACAGACTGAGAAACTGTGCACAGGACCCACATACTTTTTACACTCAGGTTTTTACCGCCATTTATCACACGTTTAGTGTGATGGTCCAAATTTGCACATTTCTGCTGATGCTTTTTTAATTTATTTCTTTTTGGATAATGCAAACTAATGAAGGACATAATAACTTCCCTAAGCACCTTATCCCATAATCTGCCCTAAAACCATATAAAAGACATTTTAGGTAAAACATCCTGCATTGGATTATTCCGATCTCCTAAATTGCTGTATAAATGTGTCACTAATTACAAGCAACAAGATGCTGCCAAAATGTGAGCTGACCCACTTCCCTCCCCATGCTGATGGTTGTATTACCTTGAGGACAATCTCACGCTTAGATAAACAAATTAGTCGGCTTAGCTGCATGCATACATATTCGAAAATGAGTCTCTCTGTGACTGATGTACAGAATGCAATGAATTTCTCTTTGCCTCCCACCCCTCTTGCTTTTTCTCAAGCCAAGTGATGCTTTCAGTGGAGAAGCAAGAAACAGGTCATGTGGAAGTAGGTCAGCCAAAGTTCTTACTAAAATACGGCTTGTCAGTGTAGACCGGGCTCAGTCAACCCCTGTATATAACACGACTACGCATCACTCGGGCCAGTCAATATTCAATCACCTATATCTCTCATCTTGTCAATACTAGTTGTGGCCTCTATTTTACATCTTGTAAATGGGTAAAGAGTAAAGACAGATCAATCTTATTGCAGGCAAAAATTAAGAACACAGGATAAACTAAGAAAAAATACTTTAATGATCAGACCGTCGCAAATTCATCAAAACTGGCATAGAGAGCTGATACTAAGATGCATTTTTTGTGCGAGACCCTTTCTTGTGCTACTAAAACACTTTATAAGATAGTTTTTCCTCTCGGTAATTGTTATTTAGTGTTGTGTCGCCAGGAGTTTGGTTAGAACCAGTGATGTGGCTGCAGAATTGACTTTTTTAATTTTACTTTTAACCTTTATTTAACTTGTATGATTTAAAGTTTATTTTAATTCTAATAAAAAAACACAAGAGTTTTTTTCTTTATTTTACATTGCATCCCAATAAGTTCATATGGCCAAAAGGTCAGGGCAGCTCCCATAGTTGTATACACAGCGCTCATTTAGTGCTGTGTATACAGCAATCGAGAAGGCAGGTATAGTAATAAACCTTCTCTATAGGAGCTCTGGCTTTAGTTACAGCCGGCTCTGCAGTTCTGCAGCTGAATGGGTAAATCCTTACAGGGTTAAGTGTGGATTATCCAGACTTATATAGTCAACGGCAGTCTGGAAATGGTTCATGAGATGTAATGATCAGTCAGCTGGGAGGGCTCAAAGGCAGATGAGAAGACTTCCTACAGGGCTCCCATTCTGGGGACGACAAGCTGAGCTGGGCCTGGTGAGCCACAGCCATGCATTCTGCTAGAAACGGTGGTTTGGTTATTAAGGTGCTACACTCCGTCTAAGTGGGAATAAAACTCCTGCTGTGCCAAAGATGGAGATCCCATGAACTGATTAACCTCCAGATATAACCCACAAAATATAAATTATTATACTGCTCACCTGTGCATTTTCATAGAACAGGACATCTGGCACTTTCATCTTCTCACCAGCATTAAAAACTGGTACAGTAACACTGCCAAGTCTTAGTATTCCAGATTTTATTTCACCTAGAAATATAGTATCAATTATTACCCTGACATCCAATACTGATTTCTAAGCTAAAGAGCAGAACTCAGCTCTTTGAACAATTTTCAGACTCATGAGATGGTATCAGGAAAGTGAGGCCACCTCTAGACTGCAGACAAAGTGTTCTCCCAACAAGTATACACTGTGAATGAGAAACCTGTACATATCATGAATTGAATGAATTCAGCGCACTGTTGGCTTTCCCATTATGTGCCCCAGGGCTGGAGATATTGGTGGCGATCTCAGCCCACTGTCAGAAGGGTGTTCCTGATAGCGTAGCTGGGATGTGAGGAACGCCCCGTCTGACTGTACTCGTCCACAGACTAGTACTGGGGGCATTCTTCACAGCTTAGCATCATTGCTGGGTGGTAAGGAATGCCCCTCTAACAGTACAGGGTTACGGACGAGTACTGTTGGGGGAAGTTCTTCACATCCCAGCTAGACTGTCAGAAACGCTCTTCTGACAGTGGGGACACGTTGGTGCCATTACATAACGGCACCGATATCTCCAGCATCGGGGCACATAACGGGAAAGCCGACAGTGTGCTGAATTCAGCACACATTCGGCTTCCTAGCAGTATATAAAACCGCATGTGCCTGCGAACATAAAAGATTCTCTTAAATTTACATTCTGATATCCTAAGAGCTAATCACTCTTAATCCATGTACATATAAAAAAAATGCTATTGAGAGACAAATCTCCTGGAACCTAGTTTTTTTCATCATTTCTATATTTCTGTGATATACCCAGTGACCCATGTAAGCAAAGTGAGTACTTTACTCTGCTTAAACTGGCTGAATGAATTATACAGTACAATTACAGACAATGCTGATACCTATTAAAAAATAATCCACTGCAAGCAGTACTACATAATAAAAGTTTTATATACGTTCTAAAGGGAACAAATAAACTAGTCTGGGCAACGTCCAAATATGAGATCAGAAAAAATGCTTTTCAGTTTTTTTTATGTTGTTCTCCTTCAAACCAAACACTTACAGGACACATGCTGAATTATTTTACTATATCTTTCGTTATAAATGGAGTCATCTTTGAATCAAATGTAAGGCTAGCAATAAGCTGAGCTATGTACGGTGGGGAAAATAAGTACATTGGTGACTTTACAAGTTTTCCCACCCACAAAGAATGGAGAGGTCTGTAATTTTTATAGTAGGAACACTTAAAAAAAAAAAAGTCCAGACAATCACATTGTATGATTTTTAAATAATTAATTAGCATCTTATTACATGAAATATGGATTTGATCATCTACCAAATGGCAAGAATTCTGGCTCTCACAGACCTGTTAGTTTATCCTACCCTGCGCTCATTACCTGTATTAATTGCACCTGTTTGAACTCATTACCTGTATAAAAGACGCCTGTCCACTAGGGTTGAGTCGATCTTGAGATTTCAAGATCGATTTTAAAATCCGATTTCCGATCATTTTCCAGCCGATCTCGATCGTGAAATTTGCTCGATCGCCGATCGGAATCCGATCTTTTCCGATCCCGATCTTCAACCCTAGTCAATGCTTTTCTATGGGAAAAGTCACTTTTAGGATTGAGCCGATCTTGAGATAACCTCCGATCTCGATCCCACTGGAAAAGATCGGGTCGAAATTCCGATCTCGATCGTGAAATTTACTCAATCGCCGATCGGATTCCGATCTTTTCCGATCCCTCAACCCTACTGTCCACACAATCAATCGCACTCCAATCTCTACACTATGGCATGGGAGAAGGTCATGTGATTAGAGGAGATCAAAATAGAACTTTCTGGTATTAAATCAACTTGCTATGTTTGGAAGAAGAAGAAGGATGAGTACAGCCCCAAGAACACTGTCCCAACCGTGAAGCATGAGGGTGGAAACATCATACTTTGGGGTGCTTTTCTGCAAAGGGGACAGGATGACTACACCGCACTGAAGGGAGGATGGATAGGACCATGCATCGCAAGATTTTGGTCAACAACCTTCTTCCCTTAGTAAGAGCATTGAAGAAGTGTCATAGCTTCCAGTATGACAATGACCCAAAACATACAGCCGGGGCAACTAATAAGTGGCTCAGTAAGAAGCCAGCCAGAACCTAGCCAGTCTCCAGACCTGAACTCAATAAAAAAATCTTTGGAGGGAGCTAAAACTCAATATAACCCAGCGACAGCCCTAAAAATTGAAAGATCTGAGAGGATCTGTATTGGAGGCGTGGGCCAAAGATCCCTGCTGCAGTGTGTGCAAACTTGGTCAAGAACTACGGATAGTGTCTGAGTTCTTAAGGTTTTTGGAGTTTTTTAAGATTCTGTTTCTCACAGTAGAAGTTTATGTACGATAAAAATTATAAATGTTTCCATTCTTTGTAGGTGATAAAAGTTGCAAAACAGCCAGTATATCAAACACTTATTATCCCCACTGTAGGTAATTCAGTAAAAATTACTTCCAGAAGGCATTTTCTGTAAATGACACCCACCCCAGAGTGTTTTCTACTTTATGTACAGATTTTCCCATAAAGTCTATCACATTTTTGGTCTTACAAATAAATCTATTTCCTTTTACCAAATAAGCCCATTGAAATTACACATCAAAACTCTAATGTGATTTTAGCTACAAAAGATCATAGACAGTTTTTCAGGAAAAAAAACCCATTTACATAAATCTAAATAATTTAAGATATGTAACAAATTAACCCCTTAAGGACACAGCCCAAAAGTATGTTAAGGACCAGGCCTGTTTTTTCAAAATTGACATGTGTCACTTTAAATGGCAATAACTTTGAGACGCTTTAACTTACACAAGTGATTTTGAGAATGTTTTCTCGTAACACATTATACTTCATGTTAGTGGTAAACACTAATCAATATTTTTGTATTTACTTATTAAAAAAATAGGAAATTTGATGGAAATTTGGAAAAAATTGCAATTTTCAAAATGTGAAATTCTCTGCTTTTCAGGCAGATAGTCATACCACCCAAATACATTAATAAATATTATCTCCCATATCTCTGCTTTATATCGGCGTCATCTTTTGATTGTATTTTAATTTATTTTGAACGTTACAAGGCTTACAAGTGTAACAGCGATTTTCCAGATTTACAAGAAATGTAACTATGTTTGTTTGTTTTTTTGTTTGTTTTACACACTTTATTTTATTTTTTTTAAACTTTTTTACATTTGTGCTGTAAGCACACTAGAACCTGCGATCAGAGAGGATCACTGGTTCTATTCTAACTATAGACTTGCAATACACGTGTATTGCAAGTCTATAGAGGAAGCCAGCTATGCAGATGCATAGACTAGCTTCCACTCGTCCTGGCATCCAAGGGGTTAACCCTCCCCCCATCGGAGCTCGCTCCGATGGGGGGAGGGATTAAGGAGCAGCATGTAGCTGTAAATTACAGCTCACACAGACTCCTGATGCAGCCGGCTGCATGCTTTATAGCCCGGCCAAACCCCTAGGGTGCCATGATCACTATGGATCATGGCACCTTAAGGGTTAAACAGTGGGGGTCGGTGCAATCACCGTCCCTGCTGCTACAGGGGAAGCCTGGCTGTCAGATACAGCCGGCCTCCCGTGGAGATCGCACGGGCTCTGCTTCTGAGCCCGTGCAATCTCAATCACATACAGGTACGTGGGAATGCGGGAACTAACCACATTCCCTGACGTACAGGTACGTGATTTAGTGTTAAGGGGTTAAAAGAAGAAAAATAAACTTACAACTGTAATCTTTGTTTTGAAGGGATTCAGTTTCTGTATTAGTTTCCTCTATCCCTGAATCCATCAAAGCTTTGTGTAAAGATGATCTAGCCAGGCTTGGCAAAAATCTAGGAAGATATCAAAGTGACAATTAAAAATGACATAAAAAGTGTAAAAACTGTAAAAAAAAAAAAAAAAAAAAAAGTGCACAGTTAATACAATTATCTAATATCAAATATTGTAATAGTAAGAAATCAATACAATCTATACGTTTCACGTAGAAGAGTAGTACATACAATGTTTTAAGCACAAATAGTACAGCTTCACTATTTCATGGTGTACTTGTAGTGTAGACTCCATCAGCCGTCCCAGATCTAGCAGAAAAGTCCTGCGGAACATGTCTTCAACTCCAGTAATTATTAGGACCGTGCAAATTATCATCCATCTTTCTCATATTGGGAAATATGCCTAGTTATACAGCTGACACACACTGGCATAACTACACTTCCATTAACGCAGCACTGGTACGAAACTGAACAGACACCGGCAGCAGACAAAGGATCGCTGAGAACAGATGAGTATGCTTTTTATTTTATGCTCCGTTGCTCCAATTTCTGTATGGACAATCACTTTAATACACACACATAAGTAATGACCGCTTACTGTAAGTGTAAGTAGTGTTCACCTATTAGGATATACCTCTAGTTACAATATGTGTAAGGTGTGTGCATTATATTAAAGATATATCACTTATTTAAGCATGTCTGTAAGTAGTGGTAATTTTTGATTTATTTATTTTTTTATGTAGATTGTGAGCCCCATATAGGGATCACAATATACTTTTTTTTTTTTTCTTTTTCTCTATCAGTATGTTTTTGTAGAATGGGAGGAAATCCAAGCAAACACCGGGAGAACATACAAACTCCTTGGAGATGTTGTTCTTGGCGGGATTCGAACCCAGGACTCCAGCGCTGCAAGGCAAGGCTAACCACTGAGCCACCGTGTTGCCCCCAAGTAGTGGTAATTTTGTAATACGGATCTACATATACCATAGTTATCAACTTTCCCAAAATTCTCCCAGGATCCAGAAAGGATGGGAGATATCCAAAACTGCTGGGAGAGTTGGCAAATCTCCCGGGCCCAGTGGATTGCTACCAGAAGCTTGATGAATCTTGTATACGAAGAACCTCAAGTTTATACATATAGATAGTAACTAATAGTAGCAAATGTATGTGTTTGGGATCAGAGTATACTTTTTCCATAAACTTGTACTGTCAGAGGGGGTGTTCCTCACAGCGCAGCAACAACACCTCGACGGTAACGCCTGCCCTTTTGACAATGGGGAGATATCGGTGTTGAAATTAAAGGCCTTGATAGCACCAGGGCATATATTGGGAAAGTAGACAGTGTGCTGAATTCAGTGTACTGTCAGCTTCTAGCAGTATATAATACTTCACATCTATGAGGACGTGAAAGGTCCTTTTTAACTGCAGCATGCTCATATGACCAAAGGACTTGATGTCGCTTCCTGAGAAGAAGAAAACAGCCATGTTTTCTAATCCGTGAACATGTGTGGCAAGATGCTAGAAATGTTCAGACTGTTACGGCAAGTGCCAACTTTTTTGTTGTTGCCATCAATATAACCAACAGACATGTTATATTGACAACTGATGCCTGTCTGGCCCTGTATCACCCCATGTAAATGGGCTCTTAGTAAAAATGTCTAGTACAATGATAATCTTAAGACTGTAGTGAGTTGTCAACATGGGCAAGAACACAGCAATTTAATGATATTTGTAAAGTGAATGAACTTGGGCAGTAGTTAGAGTATTACTGCAAAGAGAATAAATAGAATAATACTATGGATAATAGAACAAGAGACACTAAGCAGCAATACTCAATGCCACGCAGCAGCTGCAAAAGCAAATATGATTTTAGGATATATAAAAAGTGAGGGAAAACCTTTTCTCTCTAAATCCACTGTAAGACCATATCTCAAGGCTATAGGAAAGCTGAAGATGGTTCATATGTGGGTGACTGTATGTTTACATAAGAATGGATTTCTCTCTTACAATTTGAGGCTAGAAAAAGCGGCCTTGTTCAGCTTGGAAAAAACCTCTATAAGTATATTTATGGGCATTACAAAGAACTGGCACATACTTTTTTACACTCCAAGAACTGTACATAGGACTGGGGAACTTTCACTGATGTAGAAAGGGTTTCTTGCAGTAAGAGCAGGTTTATATGCATTGATGGCTACAAATAATTTAGAATTAAAAAGGTTTTCCAGGCCACAGACTGCTGAGGAAAGAAGGTGAGGTTGCATACCCTCTGAAAGAAAACAGCTAATCCAAAGGATAAGTCATCAAACAAAAAAGCTCAAAAAAATTATTTATAATTGATATGTAAAGGGTTAAACATAGATTCCCTACCAACCAGATTTCTTCACCTTGCATTGCATCACATTAACTTGAAATGATAAAACTTCTACAATTCAGTGTTACAATTTGATTACACAAGTCATTCTAGACACATCTATGAAGTAGCAGGGCCACAATACTCACCGTGAGAGGCAGGCCTTATTAATAGCATGGTGAAGACTCTCATCAGGATACTGAGACAACCGTCTGCAGATGCGAAGTAGCTGTCTTGTAGACAATGATGAAGCTAAAGATTGTGTCTGTCATAGGAAGCACAAAGAATAATGACATAAAATCTTCAGTTTCTCATTATATATTTTCATACACATATTGCATTACAGACTGTAAATACTCCACTACACTGTCTGGTACATATAGATGCAGAAATGTCACTAAAACAGTTAAAGGGATTCTACCATTAAAAACTTTTTTTTTTGTCGTTGACACGTATAGCCTTAAGAAAAGCTATTCTTCTCCTACCTTTAGTGGTCTTCTTGCCCCACTGTTCTTCTTCTGGAACGTCTTCTTCATGCGTCTTCTTCCGGCGCAGACGGTGAAACTTATAGGCCTCGGGCAGAGCCAACTGCACATGCCTGCGGCCACAAGAAGAATGGCTGCTTACACAGTAAGTGGCCATTTTCTTGTGGCTTGTGGGCATGCGCAGTCGGCTCTGCCCGAGGCCTACATGTTTCAACACCTGCGCATTCATGATCAATATGCTATTACTACACCTGGACTCTCAGTATAAACAAATGTATAAATTGTTCTATGCCATTTTAATGCATTTTTTTTTTTTTTATTGTTTCTGTTAAATAGCTCCATAAAAAATTGCAGATAATGGGAATCACATTGCCCTGTGTAATCAGTGGGGCACATTTATCAATACTGTCAAACAAGGACCCTCATAAATCTGTCTCACTTTCCAACACCCCAAAATTCTGACGCTGGGTTCACACCTGCGCCTCGGTCTCCACTTTCAGTTTCCCTCTTCCGCCGACAGAAGACGGAAACCTAGCAGACCATGTCCAGCCGTGAGCGTTTTGTGCTCTCCGCGGCGTAACCATTTTTTTAAAAAAAACTGGACACAAAGTCCTGCATGTCCGACTTTGATTTCGATTTAAAAAAAAAAGAGAGCACAAAACGCTCACAGGTACTCACGGCCAGACACTTTCTGAACCCATTCATTTGAATGGGCTTGAAAAACGCCTGCAGGTTTTCTTCTCCTGTCCAGTTTCGGGCAGGAAACGGAAATCTGCAGAACGGAGACCGGGGCGCAGATGAGAATGAGCCCTGACTTACATTCCCAAGTACTAATTTTTTTCCAGTGAGCCAAAAAGACACAAACCTGTCTCTATTTTACTAACCCCCCCCAAAAAAAATTCAACTGACATCAGCATTGTGCTCTGATTCAGGTTTGCTGGACAACCCAAACAACGGAGAACTGAACTGCTAAAACAGTGGCTACACATGGCGTTCTCAAACTGAAAGCGGTGGAGAGAAAAGTCCGCCGAACGAGAATTTTCTCTCCGCCTTTTTAGCGGTTTCTGCAAAGGAGTGTTGTAGTATTAGACACTTTTACACTATGGCCGTTCTGTTGCAGATTTTTCGAAAGTGTCGAACCAGTGGCATTTCTGTCGTATACCGTTAATAAATATGCTGTGTCTCATGCACTACAAATTTTGGTAAAAATGTAGAAAGAAAAATATCGGAATATTGATAAATATGTCACTGAGACAAAGGTAATAAAAAAGGAAAACCATAAAATAGTATCTGTGCTGCTCACTACAGACTGCACCAGGGCAATATGTATACATATATACATTTATACAGACAGTGTAAAAGACATTTTATCACTTTGACATGCTATCTGACACTTTCATTTGAAACACAAAAAAAGTTAAAAGAAAATAAAAGCGGAAACAGGTGGTGGGCTAAAAATAACCTAAACAGACGTGAATTTTACAATACTGGAAGGACCTGAAAGCACATGATTGGAAATTTGGAATGATGTATTCAGCAGAAAATGATTTTTTCAGTGTTCTGGTTTGAAACATCTAAAAATAAGCTCAGACAGACACGGCTTTATTCTGATAGCCAGCCGGGGTTTGAGATTTATTTCCCCAGCACAACCTATTTATAGAATTCTCCTTTTTTTGAGCATTGCGTTTCTAATGAATTACATGTGCCTATATACCTCATTTTCCAGTCCTTTATACTCTGTTTAAGTGCCCACATAAAACCTTTCTATTATCAGGACAACTATTACTGGAAGGAACAGAACTTTGAAAAACCACAGTATTATTTCACAGTGATATAAAAATAAAATTAAAACAATATAAAATTACTTGATTCTTCTTGCTAATATAGCACCAACATGTTCTGCATTCTAAATTTATTAAGACTAGCATATCATATACCAGTCTTAAAGAATAAGTAAACTTTTCAATTCTGCCACTATTTGTTGCATTAAGATTAAGACATCTTGTAATATACTTTTTTTTAGCAAATATTTTGGTATTTTTTCACTTTTCCCCTTGGCTCCCTGTTGAGAGCTTTCTTCCTCACTTTTTCTACATTTTACACAGCCCATATTCCTTACACAGTGACAAGCAGCTCTCAGTACAAAAGCAAGGGGAAGAAGAAGGGGCAATACGGTGGCTCAGTGGTTAGAGCTGCAGCCTTGCAGCGCTGGAGTCCTGGGTTCGAATCCTGCCATGGACAACATCTGCAAGGAGTTTGTATGTTCTCCCTGTGTTTGCGTGGATTTCCTCCCATACTCTAAAGACATACTGATAGGGAAAAATGTAAATTGTGAGCCCAATCTAAAAAGTTGCCTGAAATATTAGTTATGCTTAAATAAATGTCCCGACTAACTCAGGGACAAAGAGATTTATGAAGAGGCTGGGCTCTCTTGAAAAGGTTCTTTGAGGTCCCAGCATCACAATGAAATCTAATCCAGCTAGGAACTAGCATACATTTCTATTCTAACTCACACCAAAAAACTGGCTTGAGATTCAATAAATCAGCCACCTCATGATTCACACCCCATAACACCCACATTCACAGAATGTGGAAGACGAAGCACAGATTGGGGTTTGAGGAGCACATTTGGCGGAAGAAAGAGCCTTGCACCAAACACGTATATCAATATCGTCCCTTGATGCCAGAAAACTGACATAGAGTGAAATGATGAATTCCCCCCACTGCCCCCAGTAGGACTCACAGTCTAAATTCCAAATTAACCTATCAATATGTCTTTGAAGTGTTGGAGGAAACTGGAGTACCGAGGGGAAATCACGGAGAACATTGAGAAAACATACAAAGTCCATGCAGATGGTGTGCTTGGACGGATTCTAAGCTATGACCCCTGTGCTAAATGCAACAGTGCTAAACACCAAGCTCCCCATAACTGGGATTAAATTTGTCTACAATACTGATAAAGCTCAATATACACATATAAATTTACTTTATATACTGTAAATAGGAACACGTTTCCAAGTTAAAAAAAACTTAATTTTTAATTTTAGAATAATATAAAACTTTTGTTCCATGTTTTTCATATAATACAGTGTTCTGGCATACGCTAATAATGGTGGATCAACTGCAGCGACCCATCAAATGTCATAAGAATTAATGAGTTATACAGCGGAGGCATGTTGGTGTGAATTTATCACATACTGTGGGTTACCTGGGAATATGCAGTCATTTCTTTATAGCTAATGAGAGATGAGGCATAATAGATGAAATCATATTGGGAGCCAGACACTGGCATTTAACATAGGTTAGACAAGGTGTAATGTTCTCATATATTTTAATAAGAAAAATGAAGGTTACGTTTTAGGGATATATTTTGTTTGTTGCTATGAGGAATTCTATTGTCTTGGGTAATGTTGTATACAATGTTCCTGAACTAATTTGAGATTAGATACACTTTCTGTCATAGAAAGCTGGTCTATGCTACGCCATCTGTGGATTAAGTTTATGCACTTGAAAAAGGGCCCGAAACGTGGTGTTTTAGCGTTGTGCACCTTTTAACCAATAAATTCTACTGTGACCTCGAGCGCGGTCTATTGCCTTCTTCGTATCATTCTCTTTCCCGGTTGTTCCCTGATCGGTGCTCTTTGGACGTGCTGCTGCCTCCATCTATATACAAATAAAGAATTTCTTTACGTGGTTGTGAACGGGTCACAACCACATCAGGTGAAAGGCCATTTGGGTCACTATTATTACCATATATTTTGGATATCCTTCATTTTGGTTTCCAAAAATATCTTCACTAGAAGTCTGCTCGGTGTCTTCTCTTTTTTGTTTCTCATACAAAATAAAGAGGTTATTTCCAACTTGAGGAGTAAGAGCTAGTTTATGAATAACCTTCCACCGGCCATATCTTTTGAACAGATTGACCATTTTAAAGATAAAAACAGCAAATTGATGAGGGGCACAGCGAGGATTAATGAATATATGGCATTTAGTGTTTTGTATGCTCTGTGAGTGATAGAAGAGGTGACAGTATGGACAGAATACTATGTTACCCCTTTCCTTGGGATCTGTTCTCCATCTCCTCTCTGCAGGCTGAAGCTCATCCTTCTCTACTCCGACACTGTCTGGAATTGCTGGCTGAGTGTGGAGGGGGATACACTTTAAAGATGATAATTGGGATGATATTGGCTACATACCCAGAGTAATAAGCAGTTCCATACACTGTGGGGATTACAAGACCTGCAGATCTCACTTTCCAACTGTGCATTTAACTGCTTATTACTCCAGACTTGTACCAAATAGCATCACATTCGCCCTTGGTTACTGAGGTGCCACCCTTTAAGGAATATCACATAGGTCCATGGCAGGGAAAGGGTTAAATGATTAACCACTCACATTCAGCAATACATACTATACAGAATGAAACAGATCTTTTTTATATACATCCAAATAATCCCATGTGCTCACCAAAAATAGAATTTACGACACTAAAGCAAATAAAAGAAGCAGTCATGTTGAAAATAATGGTTGACAAAAATAAAGTCTTAATTTAATGGTGTTGTAAAACTGTAGGAAAACATAAATGCTTTCTTCTAGTAATTGTACCACACCTATCTATAAGCTGTGTGTGCTAATGCAACGCTGGCCACCCAACTGTAGCCAGAAGCCGTACATGCACACTCCCAAAGACACAAAACAGAAGAAATTTGCTCTGTACGTCTAATCTATCACATGACTTACTGTGGGGTCCTTTGTGTCACGGAGCTTGTGTGTTAATGTCAAGAGTTGATCCACTGCTTCCTTTGGGACATTTGGGACCTGGAGAATAAACAATTGTTAACAAAGCATAAAAATAAAATAACGAATACGTTTCTGTGTATATTGTAGTGAAATTCAATGAAAGACTTGTTTCCTTAAAGGGGTTTTCTGTTTCTATTAAAGGGTTAAAAGAACACCCATATACCTTTAGCAAAGTTTTGAGTGATTTCTGGGTGTCTGTGGGAGCTCCTGGCACCTTCTGCATTTGTTTACCAGATGTTAGCCTTATGCTCTGTAGTTTCCTGTGTACCTTCCTGTCACTGCTTTCCCCCCTCCTCTCTCACTCCGTTACACCCCCCTCTCTCTGCCTTCCTAGCTAAGTTATCCTGCCCACTACTAGCGTAACCCCCCGACCACCACCACCCTGTCTCCCTAGCTAAGCTATCCCGCACACTACTAAGAACGCCGGGCGCGTTTGCACGTGGTAGGTGATACTATGATACCCTTGTGCTTTGTACTTTTGTGGTTTAACATGGTTACTCTCAATTAGTAATTCTGATGTATTTCCACAGCATCTTATATATATTATGCCTCTTCATGGACACCTTTTGTAGGTTATAATTACATCATACTTACTGGTGTAGAGTTATTATAATTCTGGTGGTCTATTTTTACATATGTTATTACATTCTTTTTATGCACATTATTATTTTAGTTACATCCCTTAGGCTTGGTTCACATCTGTCCACGGGTTTCTTTTCGCGGGGATCCACTTGGGGACCCTCCAAACGGAAACCTAATCTGCATAAAAAAGCAGTTACCTTTGGATACCCGCAGACCCCATAGACTATATAGGGCCCCGCGTGGTTTCTGTTTGGTTTCCGCCTGAAAAGGGTGAAAATTTTTCATGCGGAGAGGGGATCAGAATCCCCATACAGAGTGGCAAGTGTAGAGGTGAATCCAGCCTTACATGTGTAAAATATGGTTATTGTGCATATACTGTTCTTGTCTATTTGTATATGTTTGTGACAGTTAGCATCAGTTAGTGTCAGTTACACTGGGTTCACACCTGCACCTTGGTCTCTGTTCTCAGGTTTCCGTTTTCTGCAGACAGAAGACGGAAACCTGTCAGACCATGTCCGGCTGTGAGTGTTTTGTGGTCTCCGTGGCGAAACCGTTTTCTTTTTAAACTTGACACAAAGTTCTTCATGTCCGGCCCAGTTTCAGGCAGGAAACAGAAACCTGCAAAACGAAGACCCGGGGCGCATATGTGAACGATCAGTTACTGTCCATTATAAGTCTGTTGCCCATAGACTTCACTGGGGAAAAAAACAGACACTTCCCGTCCGTTTTTTCTAACGGACACAAAAGTCCTGCGTGTAGGACTACTGACACAATATAAAATCCCATTGAAATGAATGGAAATTTTAACAAATTTCTGATGGTTCCACTAGTGTCCGTTGCTAAAATCTTCTAATGGACAATAGCTATGGATACTGCTGACAGTCACCAACGGTAGTATGAATGCCCCCTTAAAACATTTTAATTGCTGAATGTTATCATCGATATTAGATCTAATTAAAAGCAATTTGCTTTTGCTTTGACATATTCTGTCTAAATGACTATAGAAAGGATTGACTCTGCCAATCCAGCATTGATTAAAACTGACAATCTGAATTGTTCTGCAGAGTAATTAGCATACAAGAAAAAAAAACATAAATCACAGTTTTTCTTACCATTTCCCTCATTATCTGAACCTCCTCTTGTCTGGTGGATGGCATAACATTGTGATACAGAAACATGGTGAGAAGCTCTGGACCCAACCACTGCTGGGTACTACTGCCAATAACTGGTGGCTCTGCCAAGGCAATTATTCTAAAAGAAGGGTGTATAGGAAGAATGGACCTGCAGAGAGAAAAATAATGTTCATTGTAAATTAATTTCCTTGCACATTCTGCGATTGCACCCAAAGTGACATAAGGTGTGGAGAGATGTAACCGCACACTGGGCAGTACAGATGCGAAGACAACCACATGATACCCAGATGGCTCAGAAGTCCCATGTTCATTAGCAGGACCCATCCATGATACTTGCTCAGCATGGTACGGTTGTCTTGGCAAATGCACCACAAAGCAGTCGCTTCTCTCCACATTAAATGTCGGATCTGGCATGAGAATAACATTGCAAGAAGATATTAAATGGAACGTGTCAGCATGAATTCACCGCAGCAAAAATTACATTGCTGATTAGAGAGATGTTTGAACATTCTCAAAATACTTTTAATTCCCCAAATTGCAAGCTTTTGGTATAAAATAAAAAATAAAAATATGTCTGCTATATGCAAGCACCAGATCAAGAATTTTTTATTTTTTTTTCCATTAGAAAACACAACTTGTCCCAGAAAAAAAAACACAAGCTCTCATTCAGCTCGGTCATTGGAAAAATAAAAAGTTATGGCAAGTTATGTTATTGAAAAGAGAGAATGCTGGTGTTTTTTTGGTAGTTCAGGAAGACAAGAGAAATTTTAAAGACTGACAAAGAAGGAGAAAAAAACATTGTTTGCAGAGTGCAGGCTAGTACCTGAGGAGTAATGAAATAAAGAAAAACATATGTGCAGAAAGGTTTTTATATGTCTGTACACATTTATATATTTACCGTTCCTGGAGCTCTGCATCGGATAGCTGTAACTCATTCTTTAAAAACTGATATCGATCCCCTCTTAGTAACCTAGTACCATCATACAGCGTCAATTCTCTGTCATGAATTAATCTAAAAACAGAAGACAAAGGTTACAAAAAAGAAAAAGAATAAGTAATGCTTCGTCCACAGTCCTGATTTCTTACAGTACATTGACAACACCACTGTAAATGGCCACTTAGTTCACAGGGAGTCTCTTACCAGAATCCAGCTTATCGACCAGCCCTGCAGATAGATAGGTTAGGGTTAGCTGAATCAGGCTAAGGCCCCACGTTGTAGAAATGCTTTTTTTTTTTTTTTTTTTTTTGCTGCAGTTCTTTTCGGGGGGGGGGGGGGGGGGGGGGGGTTGAGCCAAAGTCAAGAGTGGACTGAGCAGAAGAGAGAAGTATAAGTACTTTATGTATATTACCCATTTCTCTAGTAGCCATTCTGATTTTAGTTAAAAAAAAAAAAAAAAAAAAAAAAAAACGCTACAAAACCTGCAACAAAAAAAAGCTGCGTTTCCACAACATGGAGCCTTAGCCTAAAACAGCGTTGCCAATTTTATCACTATATAAATAACCTCTTTAGAGCAACAAAGGTGTTGCTATTGCTTCAAATAGTCAAGTCTCCCTGTGTGACACAAATGACAGTGTATACCGAACCTTGCCTTGCCCTGAGTTCTGTCACATTTCCCATTACTCATGCTCTTGGCACATGAGCAGTGCTCCTTGCATGGTCTGAGTCACATGTACTGCTAATGCTGTGAGTCTGGATTGATATGCCGAATTCTCATGACTTCCTTTAATGTTATTAACACTACACATTAAGGCTAAGTCTAAGGCTGTATCGCGCTGAGTTCAGACGGGGTTTTTTGGACTGGAATTCCAGTCCAAAAAAAAAAAGAGTTGCGCAACTGGATGCCGGTGCAGTGCACTGGCATCCAGTCGTGGCACTCCACTCCGGATTAGGCTCAAATGAAGGGGAGGGAGGCAGTGTCTTCAAGTCGACTGAATCAGCTACGGAATTCGCCTGAAGAAAGAGCATGTCGCTTCATTTTTTTTGCAAGCAGAAAAAAAGAAATGACCAATGGGAGCTGTTTTTTTGGTCAGGATTTTGATGCGGATTCCGCGTTAAAATCCTGACCAAAAAACCCCGTCTGAACTCAGCCTGAGAGCTTCCTATATGTTTCTCATTCCTTTTGTAGACATTCTTGGCTTTGGCTCAAAAAAAACGCAACAAAGAAAGCTGTGTTTCCAAAACGTGAGACCTCAACCTAAAATAAACTTAGTTCTAATTTCACAAACAGAATATCTATATTGAAATTTTTCAGAACATATTAACTTATATTAGAAATTTAACCCTTTATTTCCCGAGATATATTAAAATACGTTGATGTTAAATGCGTACTTGATCTCTGCACTGAGTCAGATAAAAGCCTCCCTTCGAATATAATGAAATTTGAAGTAACTTAGCATCCTACTTCACTTCTATTGTTTTTAGATGAATAGTTTCTCCATACAATGCTTTTTACATACCATGCACCTAGGCTTGCACACAGATGGCCGTCAATAGCACACAGCAGTCAGCCGTGCAATGAGATTTTTCTTTATTCCTATTTGAATAAATCATTAACTATAATCCCATCCATGCTCACCCTACACAGAGGGAGTACAGTATGTAAAATTCCAGCCTACTTAACGTTTCAGTACATGAGCTATTAATGCTGCTTCAATAACCATTTATGAATATTACATAAAGACTTAAAATGTTATAAATATTGCAATAGTGGAAAGTAACATCAGTCTTTAACAAGACTAAAGCTAGGACCGTCTACACATTCAGCGACTGATGTAAGCATCACATATTGCTACTAAATACATAGTGGTGAAAAATGGCCGAGTGACAGAAGTTTTTTCAACAGCCATCACATGACCAGTTTCAGAAAAATCAGAGTCTTTGGAGGAAGTTTTATGAAGTCTTGCATTTTCAAGACAATGGCACAATGAGACAGACCTATCCTCATAAATCAGGCACACCCTCTGCAGAGCTGTGCCTGGCACTGAAATCTTCGCTGAGACGTCTAAAGCCCAGACGTATCGCCACATCGCCATACAATTAGAGAACAGAGAATGGACCTTCCTGTGTCAAAACATTTCTGCAATGAAGATCATAATATCACCAATGACATGAAAATTTTGGTTCTAAGAGGGAATTTTAAATCCAGGAAGAACAGACGGATTTATAAGTACAAGCTGATGACCTTATTTAACACTCTGGAGAATGGGATGAACCTCTCACATGGGTTCATGGCATCCTACAGAAATCACTGAACTGAGACAGACATAAAGACACTGTGAACTGATAAGAACCTGGGAACTGTGGAATTGTTTACGTGTATATACCAATAAGCCTCTTCCCCCTCCCTCCTAAAATTCTATTCCTAGTGTCCTGTTGTACATAAATACGCAGCCTTCAGAAATTGTTTTTAGATATATCTGAAGAAGAAGCCAAGAGCTTCGAAACGTTATAATCTGTCATCATTATGAGTTAGCCATTAAAAAAGGTATCAACTACTGTTTTTTGTTTTTTTTTTTATATTATCTACTGGTAAGCTAGGAAGACAAAAGATTGTCACCACTAGAGAAAATCTTTGCAAAAATGTTTAACTAAACAGTATACAAACTTAAAGGAGTTGTCCAGGATAATTATTTTTTTTAAATTAGGCCGGGGAGGTAAAAAACAAAAAAAAACAAAAAACAAACACCATACTCACCTGCCCCTGGTGCTCCGGTGTCTCCCAACGAGGGCAAGTCCTGGAGCTTCATTGTTTACTTCTGCCACAAGTCCCTGCCGCACATGACAGCCTCGGTGAAGGACACGAGACGACACTACCTGTATATTACCCCCAGATTCCTGACTTATGTGTAGTCCAGTGCGGGTCTGGAATAGTTTTCAGCCCCAGGTTTGAATCCTGAGGCTTGTTACTGGCCCATAAAAGGTTGCAGGGTCTGCAAATCAGAGCAGATCCAAGAAGTGAGGAGGTGTCTGGGTCTGAATTCTGCGTCTGAATTCAGTGCACTATCGACTTTCTAGCGGTGTATTACACCGCATGTGTCCGAGGGCGTGTAAGGTCCTCTTTAAATGTGGACAGACTAACTAATGCAGGAGCACCCTGCATCCGTATTTTTCTCGATTCACTCCAAAGTAATAAACAAGGCAAAAGCTTTCTTTCTTCTGTCTTGTTCTCAAATGGAAAATAAAGATGACTCTGTAGAACTTAATCTTTCAATTTGAAAAGCCTAAGTTTAGACTAAGATGCGGTCAGCTGAACACTCCTCTGGCTGACAGCTATTTTTCCTGGCCTGTACGCCATGATTTCTAAATTGGAGAAGGGGAAAAAGAGACTGACAGACACCTCTTGTGACAGCTTATCTTCTTCGAGAATAAAATGACTGGACAAGCAAGTTGCAATCCAACATGCTCAAACCCTGAAATCTTCCATAGGGAGAAAGTCGGGAAACTCCCAAACACATTGGATTATCAATTCGTTCCTGCTGCAATTTGCAAGTTCAGCCAACATTATATATCTAATATGGATGTCCTACTTTATAATATACAATAATGCACTGTAATGCTGTTCTAAGGACACAAACTAGAATGATATATTTCAACTGTGCACATACTTGTGTGTGCAAGTATGAGAGCAAGGAAATTCCACCTTCCCTATATTAGTGAAGAAATAAAAGATACAGCTGCCAGTCATGATCGGCATATGCTAACCTGTAATATGCTTCGTAATGTAAAAAAGATATCAGGTTTCCTAGGCTACAGTGTATGAGTTGTGGGGAAGGTAGCTCGGTAGAAGCAATGGTGCGGACTCAAGCAATCAAGCAGAGACACGAAATATGCAGCAAACAGGTTTATTTAGAAAAAAAAACAAAAAAACAGGAAAATAAATGAGCAAAAATAAAATACAGACTTACCTTCAGGCAAAAACAAAACAAAATCCTGCTCATCTGAGCAATTAACTAAACAGAAATGATAACCTAACTATACTTATGGCTTAATACCAGTCACACAAAATAAAACAAGCACAAGATTGTCTCACCGGACTCAGAGTTACAGGACAAACCCAGAGGTCTCCTCTCACTCCATGGATTTGTATTGAAGTGCAGGATCTGCAGCCTATTCTGGCCCAGTAATGAGCCAAGAACTCACACCTAGAGCTGAAGCCTACTGAAGACTCACCCTGGACCACACATAAGTTAAAAACCTGGGAAGATATAGCATGAATCCAGCACCCTGCTTGTCACCTTATCACAGAGTGCAGTATATGATGTAAGCAGGAGCCTTCCGCTAAAAGTTCAGTAATTTGCTAACATTTTATTTAGTACTCGCATGCAAAAAGCTGTTTAGATACTGCCAGGGCTCAAATATAGACTTTAAAGAGGACCTTTCACCATATCCGGGCACAGGCAGTGTTATATACTGCCGGAAAGCTGACAGTGCGCTGAGTTCAGCACACTGTCGGCTTTCCCGATCTGTGCCCGATGTGAAGAGCTTACGGTCCGGTACCGTAGCTCTTCTATGGTCAGAAGGGCATTTCTGACCATTAGCCAGAGACGTCCTTCTGCCTCGCGGCGCCAATCGCGCTGTACTGTGGAGCCGGGAGGAACGCCCCCTCCCTCTGCTCACAGTACTCCTCCATAGACGAGCATTATCAGGAGAGGGAGGGGGCGTTCCTCCCCGCTCCACAGCACAGCACGATAGGCGCCGCGAGGCAGAAGGACGTCTCTGGCTAATGGTCAGAAACGCCCTTCTGACCATAGAAGAGCTACGGTACCGGACCGTAAGCTCTTCACACCGGGCACAGATCGGGAAAGCCAACAGTGCGCTGAATTCAGCGCACTGTCAGCTTTCCGGCAGTATATAACACTGCATGTGCCCAGATATGGTGAAAGATCCTCTTTAAAGCCCTATGTTGCAGTAAAGCTGCTTTATTTGATGCAGTTTTTTTGGGTTTTTTTTAGCCAAAGCCAAGAGTGGATTGAGCAGACACAAGGGTTTCCTTATTATTTCACATTCCTTTTGTAGTATCTTCTGAATTTGGCTCAAAAAAATTTGGCAAATCTGCAGAAGCTTTTCTGAAATGTGGAGCCTTGGCCTCATGCACACAACTGCATTTCACAGTTCAGTGTAAGTACCAATAATCCAGGAGCAAATTCAGGACAGGTCCCATTGTCAGTGATCTCAGTGAATGATGCTGTAGAGACACAGGCAGCACACAGATATCATCCATGGGCCGTTAGTGCCATTTAATCCTGTCCTGGCGACAAGTACAAAGTCATGTGCATGTTGCCTTAAAGTCCAAATTCAGCCACAATCTGCACAGAGAGATTGGCAGCTCATCCATCTGTGGATACTCATCCACTCAGCAGTGTGTGCGGAGGAGGGGAACAGAACCTAAAAACCTTCCCCATAAGATATAAAAATATTGAATCCAATCATAAAAAAAACAATATAACCTACAACCGTCTGTGGCTACTAACCTTTGAAGAATGGCTAGTGTTCCAGGGTTGACACGATGGATACCATCAAGAATTACAAGTTTCCCTTCTAATGCAGCCATGACAAGAGGAGATTGTCTCCAGGCTGTGTCCCCATTTGGCAGTGTGTATCTCTGCTGCAGCAAATCCCTGGCTGTCATGTCCTGCACAAATCAATTCACAAACAATTAGATTACAAATTTTAAAGAATGAAAACGAAGTCCAATCCCCCGCTTCAAGCTTTTCGAGACAGATATAAGGAACAGGAATCTTCAGTATACCATCCTATAGAAAAAAAAAATGGTCAATGAATGTAAATACAGATGAAATACTGATACAATACTGATGGAATTCTGAAACAACTGTAATTGAATCTCTGTCCATACAGCTTAATGGGCATTTTCCATCATCTGTAAAATGGATGAAAAATACATTCATGTGAAATAGTCTTAAGATATATTGTAGGTACAAACACATAATAAATGAGTTAAGGAGTAGCAACTAGCCTTAGGTCCTATTCTCACATCCAATATTCTCCAAGGAAGCATCCAGGAACATAGCTTTGATAATAAAATGTATTGTAAAAGTTTGTTGACTGAGCTGAAATATACCATAGCGAAGAATAATACAAACATAACAATAATCATAAGAATGGGTCAATGGGTTCTGAGCCGATCATTTATAACAACAGACTTTGGCTACAGACTTGAAAAGCTCTAATAAGAAGTAATTATAAGAAGGATTATGATAAGGTAGATTTTAGGTCAACTCTTATATAACTCCCATCATTTCAGATAATGAGGCCAAATTGTTTATCTGGCCCCAAACCATCAAGTCACATTTTACAGAAGCAGAAGAAGTGTGGCACATGTGATGACTTTGCACTAATGCCATGAGAGTTACAGTCTTCTGGCTTAGACCAAGCTTTCCTACAAATCTTATAACTCAACTCAACTTCTAGCAGCATAATACATTTTATTTACACAGGGGTGTACAACCATTTTTCGTCCAAAGACCACTCTGTCCCACTGGTTACAATAAAACTTAAAGATGGTATTATGTTATGACCATCTGAGGCATTTATGTTATATGGACATACTGTCATGAAATATTCTGTTTGAATTCTATGGTTCTGAGTAGAGGAAAGAGAAGGAGAAATATGAAAGCTGTGAAGATGTGTCGGATCAGGTATGTCGGTTGCAGGGATATCAGAGCAGTACCCATAAAAGAAGCCTGTAATGTGACAATCAGTTGGGGGGTTGCAGGGATGGAAAAAAAAAAGTCTTTTTGCTGGACAACTTCTTTTAAAGAGGTCCTTTCACTTCCTGGGGCACATGCGGTTTCACATACTGCTAGAAAACCAACAGTGCGCTGAATTCAGCGCACTGTCAGCTTTCACAATCTGTGCCCCTGGTGAAGAGCTATCGGTGCCGGTACCGTAGCCTTTCACTGTCAGGAACGTCCTTCCTCACAGCAGCATCTATAGCGCTGTACTGTGAGAGGGGGCGTTCCTTACTGCCCAGTGATGAAGCTGAGCGGTGAGGAACGCCCCCCCCCCCAGTACTCGTCCATAGATGAGTACTATCAGGAGGGGAGGGAGCGTTCCTCACTGCTCTCACAGTACAGCGCAATAGACGCTACTATGAGGGAGGGCATTCCTGGCAGACTGTCAGAAACACCCTTCTGACAGTGAAGAGCTACAGTACCGCTGAATTCAGCACACTGTTGGCTTTCTAGCGGTGTATTACACCGCATGTGCCTGAGGAGGTAAAAGGTCCTCTTTAAGCCGCTAATGCTGCAACTGAAGACGCCACAAAACTTCTAGAACAATGTCCATTGGACAGATGATACAACATTGAAAATGTTTGGCCACAAAGCACCTGGCCACCTTTAAAGTAAACCAAACACAGCATATCTGCACAAACACATTATACCACCTGTCATGTCTGACAAAGAAAATACTTATCTCTATATTAGAGATGAGCGAACAGTGAAATATTCGATATTCGTTTCGAATAGCCCCTCAATATTCGACTATTCGAATGAATATCGAACCCCATTATAGTCTATGGGAGAAAATGCTTCGTTTCAGGGGATCCCACCATTCGACTCAGGAGGGTCACCAAGTCCACTATGACACCTCAGCAAATGAAGACAACACCTCTGCAATGCAACTAGGACAGCAGGAGAAGCATGTCTGGGGGCATCTAATATGCCCAAGTCCCTGTATTACGCCACTAATAATGCGGAAGCTGACTTTTTCCTATAGGAATGGATTTACCAGCGTTGATTGGCCGAATGCCATACAGAGTACAGCATTCGGCCAATCAATGCTGGTTCTGCCGGAGGCTCGTCTGTGAGGAGGCGGAGTCTAAGATCGGTCCACAGCAGTCTCCATTGTGGTCCGATCTCAGGTATAGCAGAGTTGACGCAGCTCTGCTACACCTGAGATGCAGCAGAGCTGGCCATGCGCTGAGCTCTGCTACACCAGAGATGCAGTAGAGCTGGCCGTGCGCTGAGCTCTGCTACACCAGAGATGCAGAAGAACTGGCCGTGCGCTGAGCTCTGCTACACCAGAGATGCAGCAGAACTAGCCGTGCGCTGAGCTCTGCTACACCAGAGATGCAACAGAGCTGGCCGTGCGCTGAGCTTTGCTACACCTGAGATGTAGCAGTGCTATGTGCTCAACGTTGCTACATCTCAGATCGAATATCTCGAGCAGCCTGATATTCGATCAAATACTAATTCGATCGAACGCCATTTGCTCATCTCTACTGTACATCTTTTCCTAGAATTCCTTGATGAGTGAACATAGCCTACAAGGGTAATCTCCAGAAGGAGACAGCGTACCCCTCCTGACCTACATCAATGGCTCCTCTCCTAACGAGCCAAGACTCTGTTATGGACAAGAACCTTAAACAGCAGTCTTTGAATTGATGTCTTCTCTTTTTGGAAGTGATGCTCTGGTTGGGTTCATATCCCAAGTCATGTCATAAGGCTTCTTGAAAGTCGGCCATGTATTGGCTACCTACCAAAATGAATTTCATTTTTCAAATCAAGGAAAACATATCTGTATATCTTTCCATGGAAAATGCATGAAGGATATGCACCAGACATAGACACGCAGCATCTGTACAGAATGGTATTGCAGGCTGCATGTAGTCTCTGGGCCATAGGTTATGTATCTCTGCCCTACACAATACCGAATCATTGTTTTGGTGGTATTTAATTTCCACACAATGCTTAAATCCAGCAATATAAACTATTATGGGCATCCTGATTAGTAAGACTATATTTCTGTGCCCTAAATCAGCTTGATCCCATATTACCTTCTAAAAGGTGGAAAATTACCTCTAGTTAATTGATTAATGGCACTTTAGCTATTCATGCTATTCTTTTTATTACACACCTTGAAAGAAAGGTCGCCAACTGTACCCATATATTTTGGGCTCATTATGGCACATTATTGACTCTATTTTAGAGGGAATTCAGAAGCACAGAAAACACTTTCATGCTGAGATGTGCAATGTCTCTGTGTGCTTGGCTTTAATGAGTTTGTTTGCTTGGGCTCCACAACTGTTCAGTGACCTTCCTCCAAAATTATCTATGTAACTAAAAATAATTCTCATTTATTGCTGTAGATGAATGGTCTTAATAATCAACAATATCATCCATTTTACAAGAACAATTTCTACTGTACTTAACATACTGTATACGTTATACATCAATGCAATCTCATTCTAGGATACATGAATACATTAGCAAACATAATTGTATTTAATGCCAATGACCAAGGGGGAAATATTTCACATTGATGCAAAAATAATCTATAACCTCATAATAAAGGAATCAATGCAAACTGCTTTCATGCTCCACTACGGAAGAAAATTAGTCAAACAATAACTTACTGCAATAATGCCTCAGATGCCTAGTTTATTATAATGGAAGAAGATTATTTTACACAGTAACAAGGAATGGACGTATAGAAATCTAACAAGCCCAATCCTTCTTTTGGCCTTCAGAGTTGACAGATCCCCCAATATATAACATAGTGATACTTTGTATCTGACACCAAAGGAATATAGTAAAAGTTAACTTGTAAGTTTATTAGACACATATTTCGCTTTCTTTCTGCAGTATATCGCAATGAAGCCTCTGTGTTCATTGACACCTGTTCAGAGGTTCCCCAGAAGCAAAAACAGTCAATTTCATAGCAAGGATGGCAAACTTATCTCAGGCTGCCATAATATGTGTGAAGCAGAAGCAAACCCCTGTGTGAACCCTACTACCAGTGTATAGAACTGGCCAAGCTTTGCATATCGACCCCATAATAAGCTTGCTTAATGTTAATGGAAGGGCAAAAATGGTTCAGTGGTTCCGCCATAGCATTACCCAACCTTATATGATTCTGCTAGATTGTGAATTCTGGGATGATCTTTTTAGGGACTACGTTTATCAATTAGTAGACCACAAACTACAAGGCTAATGTTATTCAACTGTATATTTTTATTAAGTCATGTTATCCACAAAAAGCGGATCTAATAAGACATTGCTGAGTTACTGCCTCTTTGGTGGTAGAAATTCACATTCTGTTAGTATTAAAGCACACAAATTCAATTCATCTATATGAAACGTCTCTTGGCAAATCTGATCTGATCAAATCTTCCAGTGATATTGGTGTTGTTAGTTTCGGCTACCAATAGCAATGTGAAGAAATTCAAGAATATAGAAGTGTATAGAAGGGGACGGCGTTCCTCACTGCCCCGCAACGATGCTGAATTGTGGACGCTATGGCAGTGCAGAAATATATAGCTATATAGTTGAAACTAAAGGTACTGATATCTCTGGAAATCAGGGCAGATACCAGCAAACCTGAAAATGCACTGAATTCAGTGCAGTGTCAGCCTTACAACGGTATATGCCATATCTTGGAGGACATGAAAGGTCCTCTTCAAAATATAATTTTTTGCATTTATCAAGATTTGCAATCATGGTTTCATCTAACTACAAGTTCTTACACATCACAATAAAAATCTACTACATAGTCGATAATTGTGAAATTGTACATATTATTATAGAGATTATTGTAGACACTGTAACTTTATTACGTATAAGCACAAAACTTTTCAAGCATCAAATTTACCTGGTACAACATGACTGGTTCAACTTCATAACCAAGCATATCAGCAAATTCTTTGGCAATGACACTTTTACCACAACCCTAAAAGAAAAAAAGATATTACCAAAATGAAGTCAATCAGAAACTTGGAGCTTGTAAAAACATGAACAGGTCTTGCCTTGTATTACTGTCTTATTAAAAAAAAGCTTAAGATGGCGGATAGAGAGGACATGAATTGACTGCTATGTCTCAGTGTTTACTCTTCTGAAGAGTATCTTTTCCTTCCCCTGTTTTGATCTATATAATGGAAGCTGAATGATATTTAATGTTAAAATGACACAGAATTTACCTTTCCTCCTATTAGGCACATGTCTTTAACTATGTGAGACTGAGTCATCTCGGCCAATAGCTGATCATGTGTACAGGTCCTAATGAAATGTGATGATCTGGAATGTAACTGCATGGGCCGTGTACCCGCTGCCACCTGTGAAGAAAAATAGACATATTTACTAATCATTTTAACATGGATCAAATCACAAATAAGGCTACACAAATGTCCAGTAAGAAAAGGGCTGAGATACTTAAGATAGTCTATTAATTTTAAAGGATGAATATCCCTTTTAAGGTATAAAACAGTTAAAGGGGTATTCCTATCTGCAGGATCATATTTCATCAAATAGAATGCGTCCCATTTTTTTGATGGCCAGTGAAAAGGACCGTCAAGAAAATGGTCATGCGAATTGCCCCAATGAAATCAATTGATTTTAATTGTAGCCATGTGTGGGCCAGTGAAACATAGCAGTCACATCAGCGTGTGAATAGAGCCTTAGTCTCACAGAACTAGTGGCCTGAGCTGTACATCACACAGGCCAAGCTTACCACCAACTTGTCAATGAAACCAGGAAGTGAAGGGGAAAGGAGACAGGAGAAAAGGTGAAACACTGAGATAGGAAAAGCCCTTAAATATGGTTTACTTGTAGAGGTCCTCACCAGCAAAACTACTCATGGCATTAAAATGTTTACATTAATAGCAACATTTTAGCTTTAAAAAAGAAACACATTTCATTTCACCTCTATTCTGATGTCCTTTCCACTAGTCTGAATGTGGACTGAAGCCATGGGGCTTTCAACATTTCGATCTGGCTCTACTTTCACAATTTTCAGGGAACCAGCAGACCTTCCTGCATCCAGCAGCTCAAATCTCTAAGGAAACCACATAGCTCAGAATTAGGATAGCAAAAGAAATAGCATAAATATATTATTAGATCAAACATTTTGCAGAAAAAACAATAACTTAATATTCTGTTGTAATATATTACTACAGGGATATACTGTACTATTGACACCATGAATTCACTCTTCCCCAATATGGTATGGCTATGTACATAGACTGGGGCAGTCAGTGCGAGGATAACCTCACCGTACGCATTCTAGTAATACAGCACAGTATAGAAAGAAAAAAACAAGAACAGAACTTATATCACAGATGTGTAAATAGCCTTAGGGGCAATTCATATCAACTGAAAATAGATGAAAACGGATGGAAAAAGATGGCCACCTGTTTACATACAATCAATGTAGACAGATCCATGTTTTCTTGGACATAAAAGCATAGTATATCAAAAATTGGTGTCCGACAAAAATAATGAAAAGCGCCAGATCAGTTTTTTTTCTACTATTGACTCTATAATGGACTACCATGAAGTCCATTTTTGAGATCCACCAGAACAGTCATTACTGGCAGAATAACAAACGGAGAGAGAATATTTTTTTTTAATCCATCATTATTGAAAGCATATTAAATTAAAAAATGAGGGACCCTTCTGTCTGTTTAAAGATTAGAGCTATTAAAATAGGTTACTGACAATGAAAATGCAGTAAGAAAGCAAATGTTTTATATGTGGTTTATTGCAGACTATTAATCCATTTTACCTTCAATGTGTCTTCTACGGCAGTTCTGCCTTCCTTCCCCAACATAACAGTATAAGGATATAGTCTTTGAATGACTTGTTGGGAAGACATCGTAGGGAATACATTCTTCAGTTAGAAAAGAGAAATAGATTAGGTCTTAGTCTAGCATCCAGGACAACACAGAGGTGATGTAAGAGGCCCCATTCCACAGTTTACAGTACAATGACAAGAGCTGTCTCAGACTTAAACAGCATGTGCTGAGTTCATTGAGAGTACAGCCGGGTGGTATTCCTGGAAAGCCAGACATGCCCCCAATCGTCATAAAGTCAGTCCAGTGTATTTATAGAATCCATTACATAAACAAGAGTAGCCGTAATGTTTTAACAAGGAATGTGTTGCGTTAAATACTTACAGACATATTTTTAGGCTTCCCATTAACTCTGCATGAAATGTTTGAAGTGAACGACTAGTGTCGTAATAATCCTAACAAATATGCCAACCGCACGACTGTTCAACGTCATATTTAATAACCACAGGTGATTTCAACCAATGTCAATTCATTAATCTCATAAATAAATCTTAAAATTGTGTGCTGTCGGCCTATTCCTAAACATTAGAGTGTGAAATAGTCCTGTAAGTTTATGGGCCTCTCTCTTACACAGACAGAAAATTCATTGTAGAATATAATCCACTAATCTTTTTCATTATAAAACTGTATCTATCTAGGTTTTCCATGAATTAGAAAATAACATACCGTATTTTTCGAACTATAAGACGCACTGGACTATAAGACGCACCAGGTTTTAGAGGAGGAAAATAGGGAAAAAAAATTTTGAAGCAAAAACTGGTAAAATATTTAATATATGGGAGTTGTACTTTTGCAACAGCTGCAAGGCCACATTGACAGGTGACCCTGCAGCTGTATGGGGATGCATAGAGCGTTTTTTTTGCGGGGCCAGCTGTACTTTTTAGTTATACCATTTTGGGGGATATCTATTGCTTAGATCACCTTGTATTGAAAAAAAAAAAAAACAGGAGGTGATTTAGAACTTTTATTTATTTCATATTTTTAAAGCTTTTTTTTTTTTTTTTTTTTACTATTTTATTTCCCCCCTGGGGGCTTGAACCTGCGGTCACTTGATCGCAAGTCCCATAGAGGCAATACAACTGTATTGCCGTCTATGGGACATTCTGTGTATTAGTATTACGGCTGGTCATAGAGACCAGCCGCAATACTAATATATAGCAGTGACAGACCCGGGAGCCTCATTAGGCTCCCGGCTGTCACCCGAACAGGTCGGCTCCTGCGATATCGCCGCGCAGGAGCCGGCCTGCAATTTTACAGGTACGGGGCCGGTAGGGACCGGCCCGGGGGAGAAGGGGCCACGGATACTGACCCGGCATCCGCTGTACTAGAGAGGCGGATGCCGGGGAGGGATAGTCGCTACGATCCTCTGCCTTGCATGAAGCCAGCGGCGGGGGCACGGAGGAGCCCCTGCCGCTGCTGGCTTCATGCAGGGCAGAGGAGCGCAGCGATGTCTCAGGCCCCGGCACCTGTAATGGCGTCTATCACTTGCTGGCTTCCGCCTCTCTATTACAGCGGATGCCAGGCGCCACCTTCAGACTATAAGACGCAAACTTCTTTTCCCCAAAAATTTTGGGGAAAAAAAGTGCGTCTTATAGTCCGAAAAATACGGTAAGTAATTCATGTAATCTGGGGACACTTACATTAATACATACAGTTGTTATGAGACAATGTCTCTTAAATAAATAGTACAAGTGAAAATAATAAAATAATAATAATAATAATCTTATTAAGTTTGCTTCTATATCCATGCATCAGGCTGCCTTCATCCCCCTTTCCTGAACACAATTTTGTTTAATCTATCCTTTCAGCAGTCTCCATAGATTTCTAAGTGAGAAGTTGATCATCTATATCCACCCTCCGGATACAGGTCATTTTAGTAATAACAGACTGAGTGAAGAAATAGGCCTGGTTCACATCTGCGTTCAGTAATCCGTTCAGGGAGTCTGCTTGGGCAACCCCGAATGGAATACTGAACGCATTGACAAGAGGTGAGCAATGAAAACTCACAGACCCCATAGACTATAATGGGGTCCATGTGTTTTCCGTGCGGTGTCCACACGGAACATGTGGAGAGAAAAGTACTTCATGAACTACTTTCTTTTCTGCATGACCCGTGTGGACACCGCACGGAAAACACATGGACCCCATTATAGTCTATAGGGTCCGTGTGCTTTAATTGCTCACCGCTTCTCAATGCATTCGGTATTCCATTCGGGGGTCCCCAAGTGGACTTCCCAAACAGAATACCGAACGCAGATGTGAACCAGGTCATAGGGTGGAAAGCAGCCTGACAAGTGGAGAAATAACATATGTAACCAGGTTTCTTGTACTATATACTGTATTAATGAAAAACTGTAATTGGAGATCTGCTTTAATAAGATGCCACCACTGTGTTGTATGCAGTCAGCTGCTGCCTCCCATAAAGTAGCCACTATGGGAAACAAGTAATATTACAAGCAACCACTCAAACGAATGGTTGTCCATACAGAGCTGCAGCTTCTTATTGGATCTCTGGTCTGGTTCATAGATTGGGTCCTTAGAAGGCTCCCCCTGTTTTCTAAATGCAGTAATAAGGCAAAAACAAAGTAATCATTGTGAAGCAACTCCTTTAAATATTTGCATCAATAGGTTTTATTTCTTTTTATCAATGTGTTTTACCATGTGTTTCAGTATTAATCCCCTATTTCATTCATATACAATCACAAAATAATAAACTTAATAATATGCTTTATTTAACAAATATCCATGGATTGCCCTACTTCAGGCCTCTCTGCTGGTCCTGACAGCTTTGAAATTTGTTCCAATAAAGGATATGTCAGTAAGATGATGAAGAGGTCTGGCTGTCAGCTTCAGTTTAATAGCTAAGCCATCATCCCTCTCCATCACGGATGGTGCAGAAGCATAAAAGATGGCTGATTTAGCTATTGAACTGAGATTGACAGCCAGCTACCTTCATATACATCACTGTCACACACGACAGCAGGAAAAGGAGAAGGGCTCTCAATAGATGATGCAAACATTTGATACAAGAAGTATCGCCGAGCATTAATGCCCAAACTACCCTCCATCATTTAAGAAAAAAACGAAAAGTTCCCTTTTCTAACAGTACATTGCGACAAAAAGGTGGTTTCAAATGTGACTGAATGTCAAACTCTCAGGTAGGAAACTTCAGCTAACAGAATTTTTTTCTTTTAAAATATGGTGAGTGCTGACAGATGATGAATAGATGAATACATCATGCATAAACAACATTTAGATGAATTATTGAAGGGACTATTTTGAAATTGTACCAATGTAAGTAGTTTACCAAAATGCCAATGGCTGCTGCCAAATTGTCTGCTGGGAAGTCTGGAAGCCCTAGGGTAGCCGATTCAAGAGAGCATAGCGTTGTAGCAAATGACAGGAGCTGCGAAATTCTGAAAGAGAAAGATGGTTTCATATTCCTCTATCATTATTTACTATTCAATAACTCAATTATCTAATACAAGAGAATATGAACAAATTATTGGCCATGATTTCTGGAGGTCTTTATATATGTATCTGTATTATCTGCTTGAGACATCTTGGAAGAAACTCACTATATTGTTCTTTAGGAACCAATATTTGTTATAAATTGTAACAAGCCACTGTACTCCACAAAGCAATTCTGTTTCAAGATCTATACAACGCCCACTTGATGTGTTCTTTCTGCTACACAACGGAATTTCCTTGAGAATGAAAAGCTTGGAAGAATCTACTCAAAGAAACAATATAACACATTGATCTCTGTGTTCTTTCATACAATGAAAATACTATGAAACCCACGATAGAATAAAGCTTAAAGGGGTATACTGCATATTTCATACTGATGCCTCCCTTCCCCTGGTCACTACATAGCACTGGTTCACAGGAAGTAATAGGGGAGGCACAGCAGCCCGCCCTGTCCACTGCATAGCAAATACTTGAATAGGAGCAGCCTGCAAGAGCTCACAGTCCACTGCACTAGATTTCGGGTGCCTGCAAGTTACTGGCCTTTCTCTTTCCCTCATATATGGCACTGAGACACAACCACCTACATTGCTCAGACAATGCTTGGGTGCCTCTCACTTTATTACAGGGGTTGCCATATAGCCATTTTACATGAAAGGTAGCCACACCTACCATATTAATGATTATGGATCCATTTGGAAACTTAGCAAAAATGAGATCTGGTAAGCGGCAGATACTAAAATATTTTAGATTACCAGACATTTATTTTAAAATACAATATAAGGACAAATATACTGGGACAAAGGGATGTGCTGTTGGTCGGACAAATCATCGACTCCTCTATTTTTCCACAGGCTGACTCCTTCACAAATGGTGGATGTCCATAGTCAGACAGAAGCAGTAAAGCTCCTCTAATTAAACTCTAAGTACCGTATATACTTGAGTATAAGCCGACCCGAATATAAGCCGAGGCCCCTAATTTTACCACAAAAAAACTGGGAAAACTTATTGACTCAAATATAAGCCTAGGGGGGAAATGCAGAAGCTACTGGAAAATTTCAAAAATTAAAATGGTCGGAGTTTTTGGGTGCAGTAGTTGCTGGGTGCTGGGGAAGGGGAGGGGGTGTTTTGGATGTCTGTCTGCCCTTCCCTGAGCTTGACGGGGTAGGCAGAAGAAGCAAGGACATGGGGGAGTGGGTAGAGAAAAAGGGGGGGGGGGGTGGCGCCAGGGGGGAAAGGAGGAAAAGGGAGCCAGTGGGCCAAAGGCCGGGGTCCATGGGCCCACAGGTGGAAGAACGGCCTACTGCGGACACAAGGCAACAAGGAAAAGGGAGGAGCCTGCGCGGCGCTCCAGGTGGGTCGCGCAGGGGGTCAGGGTTCCGCGGACGAAGTTGCAGGTATTGCTAGTACAAAATAAAAGCTATGATTAGTTGCTATGGGAAACTAAGAAATATTTTTATTTTAGACGAGTTTAATAAATCTGACCCAATGAGTGAGCAGAGTACTGGTGACTTTTATGTTCTATACACCTCTCACTTAATGGCTGAGATACTGTGACTCTGAAATGCTTCCACTAATGGAATATCTAGGGAGGAAAAAATTTCAAGAACTGACTTGTTGCCGCAGTGACAAACTATAGTGATTTTTTTGTAGAAGTGGACAGGTGGAAAAGGGTTAAAAAAGGAACAATAAGGGGACTACTTGTTTGCCAACTTTCCAGTTTCCTATCCCTGTGTAGTCCCTGTTTTTTACCCTATCACTGTGGCCGTAAAAGTATGTTCCTGTTGCTATTAAAGGTCCCTAAATGGCACTGGTTCCTTTTTTTTTTTTTTTTTAACTGTAATTTTTATTGAAAGGATTTTTGTAAAATACAATACAACACAAGAGTTGAAAACCTAAAAAACATGAACGTGAAGCAATGCATATACCGTCAAATAGACTGGAAATGTATACACATCACAAAAACCTGAGGCACTGGTTCATTTTAATACAGTATAGATCTATTTTCAAGCTGAATTATCTGGATTTTTACTGCACTCACAAATTAACACAACTGAAAAATATAGAATATAATAATAATGAATTATGACATAAAAAAGAGCATTCTTAATTATTTACCTTTCTGCAGGAACATTTGGTCCAACTGAATACAGTAGCTGGAGCTGATCCTGTATGGGTAATAAAGAGAAGATCAATGACATTTTCCAAGTACAATAGTATGGATGGTCAGGATTGTGGCGCCCTTCTATATTCTTCCATGACGGCAGCAATTAAGTGGTTGCATACAGCACACTCTTACTAAAGGTCATGATCCCGATGTCATTTATCATGAGTGAAAATACTGCTGGGATGCTTAAACCAAAAACCTTCCTTAAGGTTGTTAAAAGCAAAACATAACATTTCATCCAAGCAGTGGGCATTTCAATGGAACACTAAAGTATAAAAGTACCAGAGCATTAAAGGGGTTTTTCCATCTCAAGGATCCTTCAATACTTCTGACTTAGGCAAATCAAAGAGTTTTCCTAAATATATTGCTTTAGCAATGCTGCTTTTTTTTTTTTTGCTATGTGAAATTATATCTCCCATTGTTACAGTGTTTCCATAGAGCTGCACCTGTGTGATAAGACAGGAGAGATGAGGTCACTCACTGCTCTGACTTACCTACAGCTCTGCAGTTCAGCTAATTGCAGTTTACTGATAAAGCCCTGTTATCTCTATATGTAAACACACCGATAACACTGAGTCCATTATCTAGAAGCATGGGCATATTATTTGATTAGATTTTTAGTAATCATAATAAGTATTGTAATACTTGATAGTGTCCAGCTCAACAAGCTGGAGGGGAGGCAGCTTTGACTGAAGGAATACAGGAAGTGAGAAGAAGAGACAGCAGGCAAAGCTGCTGAAACAGGGAGACGGGAAAGCCTCTTCAAAGCACTGCACCTTTATAACATTCTCTGCATCTCAAGTGACTGCTGAGGAGGTCGCTGGAGAAGGACCAGTGATGTCACTCACATACATCACTAGTCCCTCTCCAGAAAAGTTGAGGCTGCTGATTGGCCTCGGTGGTCACATGAGGTACATGAGTTCTGAGGAACGAAACATGGTGAAAGGCCGAACAGGCAGCAGCAGACACAATAGCACCAGGAAACATGTTTTTCAACTACCCCGGGTCCCTCTGTAGTTTGTCTATACCCAGAGTGCCTCTAAATTGTGGAGACCTTGGACTGTGAGCTTGATGGCAGTGGCTACTGCACCCACAGTACCTCAATGCCTATACCTTACATGTATTACTTACATAGGACTGCTGCCTTTACATAAAAAGCAGACAGTCCTGTGTAACAGAAATGTCTGCTTTACATGAAGTAAGAGGCAGCAGTCCTGTGTAAGTCACAGTTTCTGTCTGACACGTTTCTGGTCTCCTCCTGCAGCATCCTCCTCCCCCTCCCCTCTTCAGAGACTAGAATAGTATACGGATCCCTCAGTGGTATGTACAGATGATAGCAGTGAAGGAGTAGAGGGAAACAAATAAGTTGGGAAGGGGACATTTTCCTTCTCTAAAATATATTTCAAGTACTATCAATTTATTAAAATAAGTTTAGTTATGCTGTAAAAGAGTTTTGCAGGACTTTAGCTCCTTTGAACATAGAGCGGATGTTGGGTCAACATAAAAAAGGCAACAAATGTATTGGCCTACAAAGGCCTTTATCCAGTCAAGACAAGATCTTATCTTTGCTTGAAAATGTTTTTTTTAGCCCTAAGTAGTTGTTGCCTTATGATGAAACAATGAAAGTTAAGCCTTATTGGAGGCACTAATACCCTAGATTTCGCCTTGATAAATTTGGACGGATCAAGGAGAGCATCAGGCCAAGTTAAGCACAATGGAAATAAGTGGTGCTGGTGGTTTTCTCTTCTCTATCCTTAGGATAGGTCATTACCATCAGATCAGTGGGCTTCATGGTGTAGTGGTTGCAAGTGGATGGGAAACTTCCAGTAAATGAATGAGTGCATTACCATTAACAGACACTAAACAAAGTATGGCGCTAAGTCTGCACTGAAGCACCCCAACCCCTTCAATCAGCTGATCAGGGGGGGGGGTGCCTGAAGTCAGATGACCTATGCAAAGGTAAATATATTATTACAGTCCTGAAAACCCCCTATAGAAGTGCTAACTATCGCTAATGAATTCTGAGACAGAACCACCGTCACGTCATTATTACATTACCTTTAAACAGAAGAATCATTACTAATTTACTATACTTATTTTGTGACAAATGACCCTTTAAACCGCCCCAGGAGTGATGTCTAGCTGCTAGAGGAAACCCAATAAATGAATAGGTTTTATCTTCAGCATCTGTGAAGCATGGAAAACAATTTTTATTAACAGCTTTCTAGACAAGTTAGAGGAGTCAAGAAATTGGACACTTTGGTTACCACCCACCTAATTTTGTTTTTACCTTTTTAAATAATTCCAATTTTTTCAAGCAGCATTTCATACAATGGACTGAACAAAATAAAAAAGTCAGGAAATGGCTTCAGCTAAAACTCTTGGCAAGTGCATTTTCCAACCTTATTCACAGCAGCAGGAATTTCATTACTAGTTAAGCAACACATAGAAAAATCCTTGTTGTTTCCAGCTGCCAAACAATTATCACAATGTTTTACCTTAAATGGAAGGTAATAAATATCTCTGGCTTGAAATCTGGATCGCAGTGGTGGATCAAGAGGGTTGCCAGAATATTTTGGGACTGGAAGCCCCAAGGCAATCACTCGAAAATCTTCACTAACGCGCACAATCTTCCATGCGTCCAATTCCTCTTTACTGTGTTCCTGGGAATTGAAGTAATGGAATAAACAAGATATATTTCACTTCAGATATATCTCTCATGTATATTAAAGCGCAGAAAGACTTTGCTTACATGGTCACCCCCCTGCTGGTACCAGACTTACAATTGGCAAATGACCATGTGTGATATGTGGTACACAAAATAATCTGCAGTCTAACTAAAGAATAATATCTTTGCATACTCTGTGTAAAGTATAACTGTAAAACAGATATATCAAAGAACACCCATGAACATATCCATATCCACTCCCTATAGTGATCCTTGTTAAAAGGGATTTTCGGGCAAAAAAAGTTTAAAAAAAATAAATAAATAAATAAATAAATAATAATAATAATAATATACCTTTTAGCGTGTTTTGAGTGATTTCTGGGTGTCTCTGGGAGCTCCTGGTATCTCCTGCTTTTGTTTACATGCTCAGTTTCCTGCTATGCAACTTCCTCACTAGCCCTTCTCACCTTTCTCCCCCTCTTTCCTCTCTCCCCTCCCATACACCCCCCTCCCTGTCTTTCTAACTATCCCACCCTTCCCTACCTACTCAGCTCAACCCCCGACCCATAGTATATACTACTTATCCCTCCATGCTTCTTCTGGCGAGACGGCCCCTTCTCCTGTACTACTCCCGTACTCCTCATCAGCAGCGATCAGCCATTTCTACTGCGCATGCGTGGAAGCGCAGTAGAGGTGAATTACGGGCGGTGGCATGCACAGTGGAGAAGAGCACACACCGCAAAGACAGCATCATTAAAGGAGGAGGAGCTGTCTTGCCGGAAGAATTCTGAATGGTAAGTATAATTCAGTGAATGGGGGAGGAGGTGCGAGTAGTAGTGACGATCTGTTTCCAGAAAATGTTGTGATATGGGTAACTATACATTTTTCATAATTGATGTCATCTAGAAAGTAGGAGAGTGTTTAGAGTAGATCCCGGACAACCACGTTAATACAAGGAATATAACTAAAATCAAAGTTATTACTTTCCATTCATATCAGATAAATTTTGAAATCACTTAAGGACAGTTAATAGGCAACTTTTCTTGTAATTATTTAGATGAGATGAAAACCTTGAAGCAATGGTCACTAATAATTCACATTTTATAATCAGACATAAAAACACAATTAAACAGAAAAGCCCAATCTCCTTTCCCATTATGCTTGATAATTGAATCCACTTTAACTAGACATATTACAGAATAAGACACATGCTTTACATAAGCTAACAGATGATCACTCACTCTTCAAGTAATTAGATCAATGCGCAAGTGCATTAGAAAAGTCATTTATTCTATGTAATAAAATTACACCTATGCTCCAGATGGTGTTAGCTGCAGGAAATTATTCTTCATTTTGCAACTTCTTATCTGTACTTCTTAAGGTGTTAAAGGAATGACTCTTAGCGTTTAAGAGAGTTGGTCCTTATGAGGTTCATGTTTTGCAAGAACCCAAGAACAACATTGAAAGTAGTTTGTGAACAATGTTAAACCTAGAAAATGCTAACAGAGCTCAACAGGAGCCCTGGGAAGCGATTTAAACATATCTATATGGATGGTTGTTACATCAGTGTTACTTTGAAAGACAGGTCTTAAAGGGATTCTACTATTAAAATCTAATTTTTTCTCGTTGACACATAGGATGAGCCTTAAGAAAGGCTATTCTTCTCCTACCTTTAGATGTCTTCCCCGTGCTGCCATTCAGTATAAATCCCAGTTTCCGACGGTATGCAAATGAGTTCTCTCCCAGCACTGGGGGCGGACTACAGTGCTCAAACAACACAGGGGGCGTCCCCAATGCTGTGAGAGAACTCTGCAGCGCCGCCTCCATCTTCTTCAGGAATGGCCTCTTCACGTGTCTTTTTCCAGCGCTGGTGGTCAAACTTCTAGGCCTCGAGCAAAGCCGACTGCGCATGCCAACAGGCCACAAGAAAATAGCCACTTACTTACTGTGTAAGCGGCCATTTTTCTTGTGGCCGCGGGCATGTGCAGTCTGCTCTGCCAGAGACGTAGAAGTTTGAACCCAGCTCCGGAAGAAGACGCGCAGTGCTGCGAGAGAACTCATTTGCATACAGGCGAAAACCGGGATTGATACCGAACGGTGGCACGGAGAAGACATCTAAAGGTAGGAGAAGGATAGCCTTAGACTATTCCTACGTGTCAATGAGAAAAAAAATTGATTTTAATAGTAGAATCCCTTTAATTTGATGCATGCCACTCCTGCAAGTGCCCTGTAGGTGGTCCTTCAAGCTGAAAATGCTATCAGCTCTCTGCAGTAACCTGCTCCACAACCCTTTCCCCCTGATCTGAGTGACAGCTGAAGAAATCTCCTGGTTGGACATGACAGCTGTCACTCAGAGCAGGAAGGTTGTGGAGCAACTCATTGTAGAGAGCCAAGAGCACTTCAGCATAATGGCCCACCATCTGGGCGCTTGCAAGATCAGCATCAGAGTAAAATATCTTTTTCAAAGTATGGTAATGCTGATACTGCAAACAACCCCACAGATACCTTTACAAAGCTGTCAGAGTCTCCTACCATTGTCAGCAGTTTCGCATTATAAAACATTGCTGACAGGCAACATTTTTCTCTTACCCCCCAATTCAGAACATAAGCATATATAGCTCAGCCAAATAAGTATCTGTATGAAGATGCCAAAGAAAAAACTGATGACCAAGCAAATATTTGTCTGACAGCCTTTTGTATCTACGGAAAAAACAGTTTGAGTGCAATTCTCACTTTAAATTGTTCTCTTCAGGATAAAAAGTGTAATAGCTAAAATGGGCAAATGAAAATTAATTTAATGGTATTTACCTGAAGTAGTTTATCATAACGCTCTGCAGACATAAGAAACCGTCCATCTTCCAACTGCATCTCCCTGTTCTCCAGCAAATTGTTGAGAACTGGTAAAACATTCCTCTCTGCCTTTTCAAGTCCTTCCAAAACCAAAATTCTTCCTTCTGTGGCGGCACGAACTGCACACTTGAAAATATCAAGGAGTAATGTTAGAACCGAAAAACAGTAACACGTGGTTAAACCGTTAAATCTTTTGCCTGTTCGTATAGGTGAAAAAAAAAACAAACAAAAACTTGAAGCTCCCAGCAAAACAATGCGCCATGCCAAATACACCATTTAGGATAGCTGTTTATTTTATAGGGCAGAGGGACTTCAGGGCCCAAAGCCTGGTAGTGACTGCTACCTCTGTACCCCCTAGAGCTTAGCTCCTGGGTGTAGTATGAATTAGCAAGTAAGTTTGACCAAACTAAGGCCTGGTTCATATCTGTGTTCAATCCCTATCCGCATAAAAAAGCAGTTACCTTAGGAAACCAGAGGACCCCATAGACTATAATGGAGTTCGAGTGGTTTCCACATGACAAATACGAGAGTAAAGTGCTGCTTGCAGGACTTTTCTCTGCGCATTTTTCATGCAGATAGGGGAACGAAATGGCCCGAACGAAGATGTGAACCGTGCCTGACCCAGTATAACAAAGAGAAAATAAGAGAACTAACCAAACTTCAGTTTACAAGATGCCCTGTGCTAACGGGTAAAAGAATAAAACCTGTTTTCTAAATGCTGCCTTGAAGAGATCCATTTACATAAAGACAGACTATGGTGCAGAGTAAAGATTATTATAAGTACTGATGAATCTGCCATTATCTATCTATATCCACTTCAGTCTTGGCCATTCTACTACATTGCTTCCTCCTCTTCATAAAAAGAAAATGAATCCTTTCAGATGTACAATATATCCAGAATCTCCCTACACCTTTATAGTGTTATTTATTTATACTGCAAGTGACAAAACCGAGATAAGCAACTATATAAAGTTACATAAGACTTTACACCTAAATACCAGGCCAAGCTTTACCAACCACAAACAAACAGCACACCTACTCAGAAATATATAAATATCTATCTTTTCCAATTTAGGGATGAAACGCGCTACAATAAAAAGAAATCAAATAGGCGATCGGGACCATGGAAAACGAAAAGGTCAATTGTCATTTAATGTCTTTACGATCACAGAGCATACAGTGAGATTACTTTCCAGTGAGTCACGCTGAACACACTGAAGCCCCACAGAACGTGATTTGCATCGAGCTAATTAGAAAATATTTACTTAGCCATATCCCAATACACCTACTTACCATCTGTACAACCAGAATTCACTTAACATGTTGAAATGGAAAAGAAAATGTTTTCCACAAAGACTAATCAGAAAGGCCGCCATCAGACACAATAAACTCCAGCACTGCAATGGCCATGTAGCAATATACAAAGAGGACAATCTTAATAGGGCCCTAAAAAGGTTTTATTACAATGACCATCAATATACTGAGGAAATTTAACAGTCAAAAGAAAAATGTTTATATGTCATCATGTCTTTATCAAAGCTTTCCCATCTTTCTGCTGCTGCAATAAATGTGTAACTCTTTCCCCTAGCTGACTGTTCTGCTGGCTCTAACATAGATCACACAAACAAAGCTGTGCAGTCAGTAGACCAAACCACTGACACTGACTCCCCTCATTTTCCACAGCCCAATATTCACTCCACCTTCCTTCATAAATGGTTGACAGTCATAGTCAGTTGTAATCAGCAAAGATCCTCTAATTCATTAAAAAGTTAATGATTAAATTCATATCAAAGGACATATGCAACAAACTACAGCTGGGTAATCTGTCGGGGTCCGAAACCTGGACCATGCACAGATCAGCTGTTCTTGCAGCCCCCGGGTGCCAGAAGGTGCTAGTGGTTGGCGAGCACACGCAGCACTGTTCCTATTCAAATAATGAGAGTGACACAGCAACCCCATTCACTGCATAGCAGTGCTTCGAGGGAATTGCATTGCCCCTTCTATTACATGAAACTGTTAAAGGGATCCTATCACTCACACACAATTTTTTCTAGGTACCACGTCAGAATAGCCTTAAGAAAGGCTATTCTTCTCCTACCTTTCGTCGTCTTCTCCGCGCCACCGTTCACCTACAATCCGGTTTCTCTCGGTATGCGAATTAGCTTTCTCGCAGCAGTAGGGGTGGTCCCCAGCACTCAAACAGCACTGGGGGCGTCCCCGATGCTGCGAGAGAGATCTCTCCAGTGCCGCCTCCATCTTCATCAGAAGCATCCTATTCATCCTCTTCTTCCTGTGGTGGCTTGTAACTTGTAGGCCTCGGGTAGAGCAGACTGCGCATGCCCACAGGCCATAAGAAAATGGCCACTTACAATACTGTGCAAGCGGCCATTTTCTCGTGGCCTGTGGACACGCAGTCTGCTCTGCCTCAAGGCCTAGAAATTACTAGCCACTGCTGGAGGAAGAGGATGAAGAGGCGGATGCTGAAGAAGATGGAGAGAGTTCTCTCGCAGCATTGGGGACGCCCCGAGTGCTGCGAGAGAGCTAATTTGTATACTGAGAGAAAATGGGATTGTAGGCGAACGGCGGCGCTGAGAAGAGGACAAAAGGTAGGAGCCTTTCTTAAGGCTATTCTGACGTGGTACCTAGAAAAAATTGTGTGTGAGTGATAAGATCTCTTTAAAGGGGTTGTCCGAAATAATAACTAATCCCTACACTAATCTAAACACCCTCCCTGCCTACTTTCAAAATAACATAAATTATCAAAAATGTATATTTATGGCTCCTCCCTCTTTTTTGACCGCCAGCGCGTGCTATAGTCCCAGCGCTGTTCTGTTCTCTGCAGCTGATTAATCAAACGAGGGCGGGTTCACACTTGCGCCCGGTCTCTGCTTTGTGGGTTTCCATCTTCTGCCCAAGAAACTGGACAGGAGTCGGAAACCCGGTAGTAAGTGTTTGCCTGTGAGCGTCTTCTGGTCTCCGCAGCGGAACTGTTTTTTTAACTGGACACAAAGTCCTGCATGTCTGACTTGTGTCCGGTTAAAAAAAATGGTTTTGCCGCGTAGAGGCAGAAGACGCTCACGGGCAGTCACTGTGGAAACCCATTCAAGTGAATGGGTTTGAAAACTGACTACCGGTTTCCGTCTCCTGTCCAGTTTCTTGGACAGAAGATGGAAACCTGCAAAGCGGAGACAGGGCACAGGTGTAAACCCCCCCATGACTGCATAGGCGTGGGAGCTGCACAGTATAGATGGATCATCGGCTGCAGAGCACAGAGCAGTGCTGAGACAATAGCGTGCACCTGCAGAATCAGAAAAGAAGGCAAAGTCGTCCTGCAGGAGAGAGACTGGAAGGAAGCGTGCTAAGTCTGTAATAGAGTCAGGGGTTGAGCTAAGTAGCTAAGAAAGGGCTAGTAGGGGGCAGGATAGCTAGAGAGACAGGGAGGGGTGTAAGGAAGGCAGGAGGGAGGGATAGAGGGGGAATGAGGTGAGAGGGAGCTAATGTGGAAATTACATAGCAGAAAGCTACACCAAGTAAACAAACGCAGAAGATGCCAGGGGCACCGAGAGACACCCAGAAATCACTCAAAACACTGCTAAAAGGTATATGGTTCCATTTATTAACTCATTAATAGCAGTATCAGACCTTAAAAAAAAAAAAAAACCCGGAAAACCCGTTTAACTACAGCTTAAAGCAGGAGGATAAAGCCTGCATGGGAGATACCAGACTCTGGGGCAGCACTAAGGGTTAGTTCACACATGAATAGGGTATGGAGGAATTTGGGCCGGAGAAAAAACGCTTCAGGAATTAGGAAGTGGTTTTTGACATTGAGGCGGTTTTTGGAGCGGTTTTTCCCTCTAGCACAGCGAATGAACCTTAAAACACAGTGTTGCGTTTTTTTTTACACGGTTTTCTGCCTTCCATTCATTTGTATTGATTTTCTGAGGCAGAATCCGCCTCAAGGTAGCTCGCTTTTTTCCGCAAGTGGGAACAAACCGCTAGCGGAAAAAAGACCGCTAGCGGTCTACATAGACCTCTATTGTGAGGGGGCGGATTTTGAGGAGGATTCCGTGCCAAAATCCGCACCCTCTTGCCCCGTGTGAACAGGGCCTAAAAGGAATTTCAGGATTCTGGTGAAAAATTAGGGAAAAGTTATTCCCTAACTTCCTTTTGAGGAAAAACCCCTTAGTTTAATTACGCAGCCCTACAGCAAACTATGCATCTGGGACATATACGTATCATAAAAGTGTGAAACAAGGATGAACTTGCAAACTACACATTAGAGGATTTCAATATGAATGCAGGAAATAAGATCGCAGCTTGAAACTTTGTGCAATTTTTAGCAGGGTGACTGCTAACATATATAAAAATAATTTTTATCATGTCAATAGCATTCCCAACTTTGAACTGGACAGTCAGAAAATAACCTACTGTTTACATGACATATTAAAAATGGAGTAAAAGGTTATATACAGAATCTACATAAAAGTTGAGTAACACCAAATATTTTCATAAATTATTCATACAAGTCACAAAGTTACATTCTGTACAGTATGCATATAGATACCTAGAAGACAACAACTCCAAAACAAAGGACTTTGGTAAATTTATGTCTCAAGTAACATCATAACAAACAGTTACAGCTACATACTGAGAAGGAGTAACACTAGTTTGTGCAAATTATAATACCTGAAGAAGGTTCTATCCTGCATATAAAGAAGTGACTGCCGAGATTAAGGCTGTGACAATGATAGGTCATGCCAACAACTCAGACTCTATTTTTCCACAGTCTGACTCTGACTATTTCATAAATGGCTTACAGCCATGGTTAGTCAGGAGCAGTACAGTTGTTCTCATTTATTAAAAAGCTGGTGACTGAATTCTTATAAAATTAACTATGGATCTAATTAATTATACAATATTAATTATTACAGAAGATAATTACAAATAATTAATAATTTTATTTGGAGGTCAGAGTCAGTAACTTTTTTCCAATTGCACTCAAAATTGGCCCAGACTCTGATTCGACAAACTTGCAGAGAAATGATCTCTTAGGAAGTCTGAGCCTATTACAAAGTTCAGAGGCCAGAAGAAAAAAAAACAACAGCATGTTTCTTCCCCGTACCGAATGTTGTGAGAAGTGATCTCTACAGAATAGGAAGTGTTTGCCTAATTGGAAGTTTAATGATCAGCATTTTTTATCTGCTAAACAAAGGCTGCATCTACTTTTTCTCCATGCAGTCTCATTTTATTACTTTGAGCATACAACTAAAAGTCTATACATGAAAAGGAATACTGTATTGTTCATTATATGAGAAGAATTGTCTAAATGTCCCAGTGATAATCTTCAACCAAAAAAACTTATACTTTTATTTTTGTCTCAAAAATTTCAAAACGTACATGGAAAATTATTCCGATTTTTTCAAAGGGCAACTTATTCTTTGATTAAAACTGAAATTATTCTAAGCCAAATGTAACCGAATACTGTAAGGTGTAATATTTACTGTACATGTAAAACTATTACAAGATTCCACTCTTTGCGGCTTTTTACATACCACTAAGCAGCAGTTTGATGTAAAGCTAAACTTATAATGACATACAGGCTGGTCGAGCAATGTGTTAATCCTGCGGTATATGAAAGACTCTGTCATTCACTTGTACACAAATGAAAACCTCTTCTCAATGCTTCTTTGTAATTAGCCGTCTCCAGTTCCATTTTTGTAATTAGCTTCTTGGCCCCTTGAGCAGATAAAGGGAACATTACGAGGCAATTTATTTTTAAATAGATTCTTCTCAAGCTCTTTGGCTGTCCAAATCCAGATACAATATCCCATTTTAAGGAACTAAAATGTATTAAAAAGGGAAATCATAATTGAAAATAAGCACCTAATTTAGTACTCATTAAAGCTGCTTCAGCTCAACCTGTTGTGAGTTTTAAGTCCCAGTCAGTCCAAAATATCACACAAAATGGCTCTTCACACTGAAGTGCTACCAGGAGTGTTGAGAAGAAAAAAAGGGAATGGTATTACAACAAAATGAGTACAAGTCAACTAAAGGACAAGACCACAAAATGTAATCTCTCTGGATATTTAACCTCTCATGATCCTCTATTTAACCTTTAATGATCCACAACTATTCTTTTCACCCCCCATATTCTCTGCTGTGTAGTGTCCAAAATCTCCATTACTACCAGTATCCATGCTACACACTTTCTATAATGTTCTGAAATATTCTGAATACATATCCTTAAAGGGGGAGTCCATTTTCAGACAAATATCGTGAGACAAATGTTATTGCTTGTGTAATGAAAAATTGCTCATTTGCTGTTAATCATTCTACTTATTTCTGGTGAATAAAGATAAGCCCATGGTCATGTGACAATCAGCCCATGGTCATGTGATAATCAGCCCATGGTCATGTGCTGGGCACACAGGTCGTTACGAGACAAATGTCTGATTACTGTGCTGTGACTGTAACACACAGTGCACCTGGATGTCCGAAAATGAATAACAGAGGCATAGTTGGAAACTGTAGAAAGACTACTACAAAATTCTATGATTAAGTTTATAACCAATTTACTGCTGACAATTTCCCTTTAAGGCCCTTCCAACATATGCCATATTAGTAAGGCGGATGTCTGATCTTTAACCCCTTAGCGACCCAGGACGTAATACTACGTCTTGAGTCACATGGGGGTGTACAGAGAGTGCTCAGGAGCTGAGCTCTCTCCATACAGGGCAGATGCCGGCCGTATAATACAGCCAGCACCCGCCGCTAACAGCAGCGGTCGGTGAACGCACCGATCGCAGTTGTTGTTTTTTTTGTAACTCAAACTTTATTGAATTTTTTTTTTTTTTTTTATACAATAAGAAAAGAAAAAACAATTACAAGTTACAGGGCGAACACCCGCCCTGCGAACAGAAAAAGCACACAGTGCAACACAAAATACAATCATAGAAGAATAAAAAAAAAAAAAAAAAAAATTAAAGACAAAGAAAACAACATAGAAAAAAGAAAAAGGAAAAAGGGGGGGAGGAGGAGGGAGGGGGTTAGTGGGACAGATGGGTGGGGGAGAGGACTAAATGTGGGGGGTGAAAGGGTAGGTAGGGGTGAGTGTGAGCAGTCAGGAATCCAGTGAGAGCGCTCGTCAGGTCATCCATACCACAGCCAGTTGGGAAGGGCTCGGGAGCAACCACTGGTCAAATACCTGAGACGAACAACAAGAGCATCAATCAGAGGAGGGGTCAGAGCCCAGAAGCGTCCGGTACTCCGCAGACTGTTGAAACCTGAACCAGTAGAACCAGGTTTTGATGTATGCCTCAGTCGTGCCATGCAGGAAAGACGTGAGATTTTCCATGCGCATTATCTCGTTGACCTTCGAAATCCAGAGGGAGAGAGGAGGAGGATCCACTCGTTTCCAAAAAAGGGGGATACAAGCCCGGGCAGCGAGGATCAGGAATCTAAGTAGGGAGCGCTTAAAGACCTTTACAGAAGACTCACAATGATTAAGGAGGAACAGGGCAGGGCCCAAATGGTGAGAAGTTTCAGTAAGCTGGAGGGTTATCCGCTTGACCCCCTCCCAGAAGGATGAAAGGGCAGGACAGGACCAAAAAAATGTGTAGCAGTGTGCCTTCCTCATCGCCACAGCGCCAACATAATGGGGAGACCTGAGGAAACATAGCATGGAGTCTCGTAGGAACCCTATACCATCGGGACAAGATTTTGTAGCTGGCCTCCTGGTGGCGAGAGCTGATGGAAGCAGTATGAGAAAGGCGAAAAATGCGCCTACGCTGCTCCTGAGAGAGGGAAAGGGACAAATCAGATTCCCATTTCAGCAAGAACGGCGGAACAAAATCCTCTGGAGGTTCAACCAGGATCCGGTAAGTGAGCGAGAGGGAGTGGCGAAGGGGGCCAGCACCAACACAAATCTTCTCCAAGGGGGTAGGTTCGACGCGGAACACTGCAGGAGCAGGGAGAGAATGTAAAAAGTGACGAAGTTGCATCCCCCGCCAAGCATCCAAAGGGGGCAGCTCAGGAGGGGCCTGGGAATTCAGAAGTGTAGTCCATCCCCCTGCATCCTGGAAGTGACAGGCACGGAAAATCCCATGACGGCGCCAATTACGAAAAACTCGGTCAAACATTCCAGGTGGAAAGGCAGGATTGCCCAGCACTGGAAAAAAAAGCGGAATCCTCAGGGAGGAGAGTGGAGCGAACAAGGCCTCTGGAACAAATCCAAAGCGTGGGACCAAGGGTAGGGTGAGAAAAGAGAGATGACAATGAGGAGGAGTCTAACCACGGGGCAACCTGAAAAGGGATCGGAGAGAATGCCTGTTCGATGTAGACCCAAGGTTTAGAAACAGCATGCCTACACCAGTCCACGACACGAGTCAGGTGGGTAGCCAAGTAATAGGACTTCAGGTCCGGAAGCGATAAACCACCGCAACTCTTGGGACGAAAGAGAAAAGCCTTGCTCACTCGGGCGGGTCTGCCCGACCAGATGAACTTCAGTTGGACGGAAGTGAGGGATCTAAGAAAAGACAGAGGGATCTGAATGGGAAGCGCTTGCATCAAGTAGAGAAGACGAGGGAGAATGTTCATTTTAAAAATCGCGCATCTCCCGAACCAAGTAAAGGCTCCAGCGGACCATCGAGTACAATCAGCCCTGATAGACGCCAGAAGTGGGGGGAAGTTGCAACGAAAGAGATCTTTCGGGTCCGGAGTAAGATAAACCCCCAAATATTTGAGAGAAGTGGAGGCCCAACGAAAAGGGAAAGATTGACTCAAGGAGGTGGCCGCCAAGGAGGAAAGGGTCACATTAAGGGCTTCCGACTTCGAAAAGTTGATTTTAAAATTCGAAAGGGTCGAGTAAACCTGAAAGGCGAGCATCAGAGCCGGAAGAGAGACATGCGGGGAGGAGAGAAAAAACAGCAAGTCGTCTGCATAAGCCGCCACTTTGTATAAACGGGAAGAATGAGCAGCGCCTGAGATGTTCGGGTCGGCTCGAACCTGGCGGAGGAAGGGTTCAAGAGTCAGGACGAAAATGAGAGGCGAGAGGGGGCATCCTTGCCTAGTACCATTTCGGATAAGGAAGGATTGGGACAATAAACCGTTCACCCTGACCATCGCTGTAGGGAGAGAGTATAGAGCCATGATCCAACTCATCATGCGATTTCCAAGGCCAATATGTAACAGGGTCTCTTCCATGAACCGCCAGTTGACCCTGTCGAAGGCTTTCTCAGCGTCAGTTGAAAGAAGCATGAGAGGAGAGCCCGATTGTTTAGCCCCATACATGAGGTTGATAGCTTTGGTAGTATTATCTCGAGCCTCACGGCCGGGTAAAAATCCAGCTTGATCCGGGTGAACAATATTTCCTAACAAGGGCGATAAACGGGTCGCAAGGATCTTGGCTAAAATTTTTAGGTCAACATTAATTAGCGAAATGGGGCGGTAGTTAGAGCACAGAAGAGGGTCCTTTCCGGGTTTGGGGATAACCGCTATGTGAGCACAGAGGGAGTCACGACAAAGGGCCGAGCCATCGGTGAGAGAGTTGAAAACTTTCAACAGTCTGGGGCGGAGTTCAGGGCCAAGTTTCTTATAGTATACCAAGGTAAAGCCGTCTGGGCCTGGGGCCTTACCCGTTGCCATACTGGAGATAGCTAAAGAAATTTCCTCTTCAACAATAGGAGATTCCAAGGCCGTCAAGTCCTCTAGGGACAGCGACGGGAGACCAGAGGAGGAGAGATAAGAGCGAATGCGATCTCGGAACTCCGTTTCAGGGAGAGGAGAAGGGCCAGAGTCTACAGAATACAAAGAGGCATAGTAGTCCCGAAAGGCAGCCACAATATCGAGGGGCATGTGTAATCGAGTACCCTGGGCGGAACCGATGCATGAAACATAGGTGGAGGACTGCTGAACCCGAAGGGCCCTAGCTAGGGAACGCCCGCTCTTATTTCCGAACTCGTAAAAATGACGTCTACATTTAGCTAGAGTACCCTTCACCCTATCAGTGACAAGCGTACGCAATTCTTCTCGGGCGTTGGCAAGCTGAGAATAAACATCAGGAGTGATTTGGCGTTTATGAAGAAGTTCCAATGAGCGGATCCGCTGCAGCAGAGATTCAATGCAAGCCTGGCGTTCCTTGTTCAAGCGGGAACCATGTTGCAACAGGATACCCCGGATAAAACATTTGTGAGCTTCCCACACCATTGGGGGAGCAATCCCCGACAGTTCCTCCCTCTCAAAGTATTCCCCCAACCGGGTCTTAATGTCATCCAAGATTGTTACGTCATCAAGAAGTGATGCGTTAAGTTTCCATTGACGCTGGAAGGGAATAGGGGAGGACAAGGAAACAGACAAAGTAACCAATGCATGGTCGGAGAAAGTAATGTTGTCGACTTCCGCAGCCAATAAAGAATGGAGATGTTGGTGACGGATAAAGAGGTAATCGATACGAGAGTAGCGGTGATGGACCGGAGAATAATAGGAGTAATCCCTATCTAATGGGTGGAGTAACCTCCAGGAGTCCACAAGTTGGTGGGAATGAAGATCCCTCTTAACCCTCCTGATGAGCAAGTAAGGGTGAGAAGAGACGCCAGCAGAAGAGTCCAATGAAGGGTCTAGGACCAGATTGAGGTCCCCCCCGCCACCAGGAAGCCCTCCACAAAGCCGTCCAACAGTCCTAAGTAAGAACTAAGAGCACGACCTTGTCCCGAGTTAGGTAAATACAAAGAAACAAAAGTAAAAAGCTGAGAGGAGATACGACCCTTGACTATAACGATACGACCCTTGACCATAACCGATCGCAGTTGTTAACCCTTTAGATGCTGCGATCAAACGGGACCACAGCGTCTAAATTGTGCCGCTATTTTTCGCCGATCGCCACCCTCCTGAACGTCACCGGAAGGAGTCGATCAGTTGCTATGACTACCAGCAGCCTATTGAAGGCTCCCAGGCTTGTCATAGCATTAGCTCTATTGTACGCTGCCAGAAGCATCCTACTAATATTATAAATGTGAAAGTTTGTGGGTTTGGATGTTTGTTCCTCAATCACGCAAACAACGGCTGAACAGATTTGCATGAAATTTGCCACATACATAGATAGGAACCCCGATTAAAACACAGGCTACTTTTTATCCCGGTAAAAGACGTCACTACACGACCACAGTGAAGGAATTTAGGTTCACACAACACTAAAGAACCTGTGATGACATCATCACAGGTCCTTGAGCCATTTTAGGATAGGATCATGCTAGGCAGTGGGCGGCGCTATATAGAATGAAGCTGCACAGTGTGAAAGCTGATGAAAATGGATTCTCATGGAAAATCAGGAAACTACAGAACATGCAGGCTGTGTGTGGGTAAGAGGAGTATATCGGGTGTAGAGTTTCAGTGAGTACCACGGGGAATGTGTTGTTTTGCCTCTGATGGGGGATGGGGGAGAACTTTAGCACATTTCAGCATCATCCGTTCTGCCATTTGTAACACAGAAGCTGGTCAGACAGTCAAATAACAAAACCCCTGTAATCACAATTGCCCGATGTAGCAGAGCTTATGTAGCACTGTAGCACACCTCTGTAGGCGCTCCATATGCAAACATGTACATACAGCTGGGTATCCTACACATATGCAGTGATGTAGCAGAGCCAAGATGCGGGAGCAGGCTGATCGAACTTTGGCACATTTCAGCAACATCCATTCAGCCCTTTGTAACACAGAAGCTGCTCACACACTGACATAAGAACACCCCTATAATTCAAATGGCCAGATGTAGCAGAGCTTAACCAGTGCTGTAGCACAGCTCAGTACGCTCTCCATATGCAGAGATGTACATACAACTGAGTATGCTGCGCATATGCTGCGATGTAGCAGAGCCGAGACGCGGGAGCAGGTAGATCATCCACGACGGGCAATTGGCTAAAAATAAGTGGCTCAGCGCCAACACCAACTTGCAGACTAAGTCGCGGGCATATGCTAGTTGTCTAATAAAACTGCTGTCATTTTGCTATTCACTGCATACAGTAGTATTTCAGTGAATAGTATGAGCAATCAGACCCCCTAGGTTTCAAGGTACCTACCTAGGAAGTCTGAACATAAATGTAAAAGAAGAAAAGTAAAAGTTTTTTAAAAGTATTAAAAAAAATACAAAAGTTCAAATCACCCCCCTTTCCCTAGATCAGATATAAAAGTAAATAAAGAAAAGTAAACACAAAATACAATAGTGCCAAATAGCCTTTTTTTGCTGTTTTGCCTCTGATAAAAACTTGAATAAAAAGTGATCAAAGCAACAGATATTCCCCAAAATGGTACAACTAAAAAGCACACCAGGCTCTGCAAAAAAGGACACCCTATGGAACTCCATACATGGAAATATAAAAAGATACAGGTGTCAGACTAGGGTGACTTTAAGAAAAACATTTTTATTTGGGAAGTTTGGGATTTTTGTTAAGGGGTTATAATATAAATAAAACTATATAAATTTGGAATCACCGGAATCATACCGAAACATCGAATACAGTTGAAATGTCATTTTGACTGCACAGTAAATGCTATAAAAACGAGACCCAAAAGAAAGAACAAATGCGCTTTTTCTACAATTCCATCCCATTCTGAATTTTTTGCCAGCTTCCCAGTACATTATACAGAGTAATAAATGGCACCAATATGAAGAACAATTTGTCACGCAAACACTAAGCTCTCATATGACCCAGTGAACAAAAAAAAAGTTTGGAAGGAGTGGAGTCAAAATAAAAAAATTAAGGGATTCAACATGGTGGCGGCTTAGTCGTTGCCCAACATTAATCCTTGCCTAACTCTTATCCGGTAATACCCAGGTGTTATTCCTATCAAACTAGCTAGTTAAATAAGAAATAAATAAATAATGACCCACTCACGGTGCCCCGCCACCTATTTCTATTCTTTTTCTGCTATGGCTCCCACGCATCAAGGTAGCAGGAGCTATTTAGTACTCATGACAGCCTAGAACCATAATGGCAGGTGCCAGAGGTGGCACTCAGAACCCTCTCTTTGGGCACCCATCCATGGAACAGATTATACTGCGTGTGGGCCACCATGGAGCAAATTGTACTGTGTGGAGACCACTGTTTAGCAAATTATACTGTGTGGGGGCCACTGTGGAGCAGATTGTACTGTGTGGAGACCACTGTGCAGCAAATTATACTGTGTGGGGGCCACTGTGGAGCTGATTGGACTGTGTGGGGGCCACTGTGGAGCAGATTGTACTGTGTGGGGGGTCACTGTGAAGCAGATTGGACTGTGTGGGGTCACAGTGGGGCAGAAAGCTCTATAAAGCTCCATTCAAATGACCATATTTTGCAGGTTTGTAATTGTGTGTAGTTGTGGATCTGCACATTATTAAGGTCAAATTGCCATGTTGACACTTTGTGATAAATTAGTGGGTTTGGGGTTGCAGTTTGGGCACTCGGTCTCTAAACGGTTCGCCATCACTGGACCTTGTGAAGGCTCTAAAACCTGTCTTCACTATATATTTATAGTGTCACCTAGCAAGTTCCCCATATACTGCAATACAGTAGTAAAATTAAGGCATCTTACAGCTCTGTACAGAGGACTTTTTTCTCCACCAATTTCAGTTTAAAATGGCAAGTAACCCCTTCAATGTTGCGATTCTCAGATCCTAATTCCTGAGTCACTCAGTATTAAAAGGAATGGAAAGGCAGTAAAATCTTCCCTCATGATTGCATAGACATTAATTGGCATATATCCGGTTAAGAAAACCCTCACAAATCTCTATTGAAGGGTGACATGAAAACCAGTACTTTCTTTTTTTTACTATTTTACTATAAAAAGTATAATATTTGGTATCGCTATAACTGAATTGACCCACAGAAAATGCCCTGCAAAAAGCCTGATTGAAAAATAAAAAAGTTATGGCTCCTGGATGGCGATGATGAAATCTGAATAAATTGCTTGGACATCAAGGCCTATAATAGCCTTGGCAATAGGGAGTTAAATAGAAAACTTAACCTAAGGCCACATGAGAAATCAATGCTGGGAAATCTATCAAACACAGCAAGTCTACATTTGCAGCCAAAATGAGGATAGAAGATCTATCACATTTACTCTGGAAAGCACGATTTCAACTTGATGCTAGAATCATAAGTGGTCTTTACATACATTACATCATATCTGTCAAAACACTCTGCTATGAACTCCCTTCTCTAAATCAGCACTTTGATACAGATTGAGGAATCATTAGCATGACTAAAGTTCATAAAAAATGTTCAGATTGTGCAAAAGTTGAATTACAAAAACAAATTATTTTACTTATAAATTCCTCATACATTCCAAAATATAAATCTCCTTGCTTCCTGTGTGCTTTGTGCACCAAACACGGGGAGCTGAGGGACTACCTTCAGCTCTGAGAATTTAACAACATTTGCAAATTCCCCTGTAAGCAGAAAGAGGAATGAACATTTCGAGTTTAATTTTTCAACCTCTTGAAAAACGGTTAGTCTGAAATGTTCCTGCGAACATAATTACTATTTCTAAGCCTAGAACATGCGGTGACCACCAATAACTCACTATTTATGTTACTCATCCAAGAAATTTATTTAAAAAAAAAAAAAATATATGAAAACTGGGCCTTACCATTCTCCTTGTGAAATAAATATGTGAAGAAAAAAAAACTGGGACAAGTGGTAGAGCGCTACTGAGACAAAATAAGCTAAATGCAATGAAAAAGATAAGCTGAAAGGTCATCTTTAGTGGCTTCCAAACAACAGTAAAAATGGCTACGCAATTCAACGCCGATCCGGCATCTTCCTCAGGCCAGGCTGAATTTCCAGGAGCAGAGGAGCCACAGAGAGATGACCTTTTGGCTTATCATTTTCATTGCATTTGGCTTATTTTGTCTCAGTAGCACTCTACCATATTTCTATTGTTCACCACCTGCCGGGTTGGTGTCCAAGTAAGAGATGAAACTGTTTACACTGAGTCCTCTGCTGAGGTCTTCTTTACGGGCGCCAGGTAGTCTTTTTATTTTTACACATCCCTGTGAAAGAGTTACATAGTCTGGCAATATCAGCACTGGTTTGACAATGTCAGAGTGTGGGGACATATCTCCAACTAGTAACACCCCATTGTCAATATATCCATAAACTTCTAGGATAAATAATAATAATAATAATAATAATAATAATAATAATAGCACAACAGATTTGTAAGAAAATATTCTCCAGAATTGTTATTTCACACATTAGAATATCTGACAGTAACTTCATAAGGTAGGAGTAAAGTCTAGAATTTGGAAAAGTTTGATGCTTAAAGAGTCAGTAGAGTCCTGTAAATGCTCTACCTTGTAAGACACAATTGGAGCTGAGCTGCAGTAACACAGCACAGACACTAGGGTCAGTTCACACGTGAGCAAAGGGGAGGTTTTTGACAGCGGATTTCGCTTCAAAAACCGCCCCTTTACAATGGTGGTCTATGCAGACTGCCGGGCTTCTTTTTTCTGCTAGCGGCGGGCTGCTGCTAGCGGAGAAAAGAAGCGACATGTCCTGTCTTCAGGCGGAAGCCGCGGAGCGCTGGACCACGGCTTCCGCCTAGCGGCAGCACCCTCCTATGTCGGCTACGGAGGCAGCACCCTCCTGTGTCAGCACCCTCCGGCTACGGAGGGGAAAGCCGCGACCGCGATGGTCGTGGCAGGCGGGTTTTGACCAGAGAGAGACGCGGCTCACTGCGGCTCTCTATGTCAAAACCCGCGCGGCCCCTAACGTGTGAACTAGCCCTAAACAATGGACAGCCATGTTTGTTTCTGGCTCTGTCTACAGTGTAGTTCCAGGAGTGGTGGCTGATGGGAAGGACTGAACAGTGAAGGTGCCAGGAGCAGAGCCCCAGTGATCAGATATTCATCACCCCTTTAATCTATGCATACATTATAAACTGGGTTATATCATAGCCAGAATTTGTAACATACTACAATAATAACTTGCCTGATCAATGTAAAATGCAGTGCCAGCTCTTATCTCCCTCCGCTGTTTGAGATCAGATTCAGTAGTGTCTCTGGAGAGCGAAATATATTCAACTTCTCGCTTAGTCAGCTCCTGTAGTAACAATGACATCGGAAACGTTTCCACAATTAACTCATTAACCAATATATTCAACACATTAACAATACCCCTACCAATGGAAAAGCGATGCATGTCTGACTGACTCAATATTACATATACTTGTAATGTTCAGAGATTTGGGTGTATGGAACCTCTAAGGCCTTATTTTTACATGCAGAAGAAAATATATGTAAATTATGGAAACATATCTACTAAAAACTTAGTAGGGCACAAAATCGCTAACAGAAGAATCAATAACCAAAGCTGCTAAAGAAAATCTATACTTGACATGCAACTGTAAAGTGTAAAAGAAGGGATTTCAGCAAAGATGTCATCAAACTCAGCAAAACATATGAACAAGCTTTTAGATGAGCTGACTACATCACAACTTACCAAATATTGCATAGCTATAGCTCTCCGAAGAGGACCTGGAGGCCCAATAAGGAAGATGTCTTGCCCCAAAAGATCTTTTTGCATTATCCATCTTAGGTGTTGCACAATGGACTGACTTACAGAATCAGAGACTGAAAAATCAAACAAAAGTGCAATCCAATGAGACAATCGCTTGTAATTGGAGTGAATCAAAGCATCAATTTTGGACATAATTCAATGTAAACTTGGGGAGAATTTATTAAAAATGGCATTTTATATGCCCATCTTAAGAGTGCACAATAAGACATTTTCTGTACCTTTTAGTAGCTTGGGCAAATACAGTATAAGCCAGCTAGATCTGTCATTTAGGCTGAGTTCACACTACCGTAGGTGTCCGACAGCTAGTGTAGCTAATGTCCGCGCAAGATTTTAGGTGTAATCAATTTTATTAAGAATTTTTCAAACAAGAAATAACAAACATAGAAACAAAAAGGTCAAACAAGCGATGAGGGTATAACAATCCCAAAAGGAAACAGGGGGGCCACACAGGGCCGCAGTGTAAAGTAGGCACTAGGGGAAAACCCCTTTAGGCAAAAGGTAGTCCTCATGGAGACAACAAGAACCTAACAATTCAAATAAAGACAAAACAAGAAAAGGGAAAGGAAAGAAAGAGTGAGAAAAAGAAAAAAAAGGGGGGGGGGGGAGAAAGAGATAGACAAAGCAAGACCCACGTACTAGGGACAATGAGGGGGGATAGAGACACTAGACGAACACAAGTAGGAAAGGGGAGAGACAAGGGTAAGGTACAGTCATGGGTGGACAGACATCAGAGATCAGGGAGCAGACATGATAAGGAGATCAGGCGAACAGGGCGGAGAATTCCGAGGACTCCTGGAACACCACCCACGGCCGGCAGAGGGTTTTGAACTTGGAGGAGTCGGGCAGGTCCATTGCCACCAGATACTCCATTCTACGAATACGGATAAACTCCTGTAACCATTCCAATAGAGAGAGAGGGGTGGAGCTGCGCCAGTGGCAGGGGATAACCGTTTTGGCAGCTGTGAGGAAGTGGCGCAGGAGATCGCCCTTAACACTAGAAAGTTTGCCAAGGATAAGGAAGAGGAAAGCCACTTGCGGGGAGGGGGTCAGAGACGCACAAGATTTTAGCATCGGACACTAGCTATGTCCGTTTACACTTTCCATTATTTAAAATGGGATATTATGTTGTGTCCTTAAGTGTCCGTTTACAAACATGTCCGATTTTTCAAATGGACAGAAAAATCCTACATTCAGGATCCTACAAACCACTAGAGGTATTTTGAAGTGTTTTTTTGGAAAAACCCATGTAAATATACGCAAATGAATTTTTTCTGTATTCCATTTATTTCAATGGGGTTTGCAAGTCTGAATCCACCTAAAGATAAGGCACAACGCTTTTTCTTTCCTCTAGCAGAAAAATCAGCAATCATTGGCATGAATGGGAGGCCTTTTTTTTAGGCAGATTTTGAGGAAGATGAACTTAACCTGTCAGTGGGATTTTCTTTGCTGTGGTTTTATGTTAAATTATACTGTTAAAATGTTTAATTAATACAGTTTAAAAATAATTATATATACTGTATATATAGATTTATGTTTCTACTCTGTGTGGTGTCCCAAACCCTAACTAATAAAGCTAATTATCAAGGCAAACAGGACATATCATCTGCATACAATACAAGGCTAAATGCTGAATATAAATGGTGGGCTAAAGGCTAATCATATTATAGGTGCACTCAAAAGAAATGACCTAGGTAAAATGAAGATGTATCGAGGAATAGATTGGCTTAGGGTAGAAATACTGAATAATGAATCAATAAGAATCCGCCTTTAGTTTTGTACAAACTGAAATAATTGATTGAGTAAAACAATTTTAATTATACAGGGAAAGGCAAAATCGATGGACAGAAAAGAGCCATTTTAGGTTTTGATCCTTTTAAAGTCCATTGGACTTGGACCATACTATTATGGTGGATGTCGGGAAGGGGTTAACTGAGATGACGTTCGATTATTTTTCAAATAATTGCTCAGCACTACGGTAAACATGAGATTGGTTGGGATCCCAGTAGGGTTGCAGCTAGAGTGCTAAATCACCAGCCCAGCTGGTATTACTAGATGGAGGCCGGTGACAATATCTAAATTCTACCAGCCATATTACGTGCCAGTAATGTTTAGAATTTAAAAAAAAAAATTGATTTACTGGAAGGAGGAGCTTTATTTGTGAACCCTCATCAAACTCTGGATAGTCTTGATGAGTGTATGGAGAAGCCTTCCAACAATGGATGTAACTGCCAAGGTAGCAGACATAGTGGCTGCTATGGGGCCCAACAAACTAAGGGGGCCCATTTTGAATGAGACCTAAAGGGCAATAAGTATGGATGAGGGGGATTGGGATATGGAAAACTGAATGTGTCTCCATTAACTTACTGGGACAACAAACAAAATGTCTGAATGTGACATCATTATAATTAGTTTCTTCAAACGCTGTGATGTCACTGGGATACACGGGGATCTTTTCATGTGTGTCTTACGCCTGTGCTATGATATATATGTGCATCCAATCCTTGTACTATTCAGTGCACGAAGATGAAAGGAGATAGTGCCCTCTAAGCTCGCGCTCAGTTCACTATACAGGGTGTTATATCATCTGCTTCCAGCCCCATGCACTGTATAGTACAGGGCCTATAAACCCCTCTTCCTTCCAAAAAAAAAAAGCTGGATGTTGGCCCCACACAGATCAGATTTATGGTCTATCCATAAAAATAAATTCATGGACAACACATTTAACAAAAAGAAACTATCCAAAATGCAGGGATAAAGGAGCGACACACTCTTATAGCAGATTGGACATTTATAGAAGTTTTGCCTTCTCTGCTAGAATCGACACGGTAGCTTTTTTCTTAAACCAAGTTCAGGTAATTGTAAAAATTAATGAAAGGAAAATAAAGTAGAATAGGAGGAAAATAAATTTTCCACTGCATGGTAACATATGTTGGAGAAACAAAGAATATCATGCCTATTTTTCAGCACCACAGACAGCACCCAAACATGCAGTATTAACCCTTTAATGACAGAGCCTATTTAGGACAAGCTATTCTTTTTTACTTCTTCCATCTTCTGAGAGCCATAACTTTTTTTTTTTTCCATTTATGTAGCCATATGATGGCTTAAATTTGTTCTCAATAGAGAGACGTGAACATTATGAACATCGATAGAGGTTACAGTAAATGGAGGGGGGCTCATGCTTCCATACCTATATTAATCCTGTATTACCCAGCGATGACGCTGAATGGTAAGGAATGCCCCCTCAAACAGTACATCGCGAAAGACACTACTGTCAGGAGAAGTGTTCCTGACAGACTGTCAGAAACGCTCTTCTGACACTGAAGAGCTACGGTAACGGCACCGATAGCTTCTCAGTGGGGGCACAGAACGGCAAAGCCTATAGTGCGCCAAATTCAGCACACTGTCAGCTTTCTAGTGGTGTATTACACCACATGTGCCCCAGGAGGTGAAAGGTCCTCTTTAAAGTATTACAAGGCTCTTTATTAAAGACAATGCAAGACATTTATTTAGGTGACTATGACTCAAACATTTTGCCTGCCATGTAGATTGCCGATAGAACAAAATTCACCATAATTTTCCATAACCTTGCAGTCCCAGTCTTATTTTACAAAAACATAGTGACAAAAAGGTTTGAATCCTAAGGTTTATATGATTCTACAGAACAGAAATATAACAGATTTAAAATCCCCCAAGGCAAGAGACCAAGGACTTGTGAAGGCAATAATATGTTTAGGAGAAAATTTTTTTTACACATTAGGATGATTAAGTAAAGTGCTGAATACTTATGTCACATGACATCAATATTTTAGTCATGTGCAAGAGGTAAACAGAGAAAAACATTGATTACCCAACCCATTCTGTCACGCCTTTTAAGTGTTGTAACATGAATTGGAAGCACACCACTACAGGATGTTTCTTCAACTATGTGTACACTTACCGGCCACTTTATTAGGTACACCATGCTAGTAACGGGTTGGACCCCCTTTTGCCTTCAGAACTGCCTCAATTCTTCGTGGCATAGATTCAACAAGGTGTGGAAGCATTCCTCAGAGATTTTGGTCCATATTGACATGATGGCATCACACAGTTGCCGCAGATTTGTCAGCTGCACATCCATGATGCGAATCTCCCGTTCCACCACATCCCAAAGATGCTCTATTGGATTGAGATCTGGTGACTGTGGAGGCTATTGGAGTACAGTGAACTCATTGTCATGTTTAAGAAACCAGTCTGAGATGATTCCAGCTTTATGACATGGCGCATTATCCTGCTGAAAGTAGCCATCAGATGTTGGGTACATTGTGGTCATAAAGGGATGGACATGGTCAGCAACAATACTCAGGTAGGCTTTGGCGTTGCAACGATGCTCAATTGGTACCAAGGGGCCCAAAGAGTGCCAAGAAAATATTCCCCACACCATGACACCACCACCACCAGCCTGAACGTTGATACAAGGCAGGATGGATCCATGCTTTCATGTTGTTGACGCCAAATTCTGACCCTACCATCCGAATGTCGCAGCAGAAATCGAGACTCATCAGACCAGGCAACGTTTTTCCAATCTTCAATTGTCCAATTTCGATGAGCTTGTGCAAATTCTAGCCTCAGTTTCCTGTTCTTAGCTGAAAGGAGTGGCACCCGGTGTGGTCTTCTGCTGCTGTAGCCCATCTGCCTCAAAGTTCGACGTACTGTGCGTTCAGAGATGCTCTTCTGGCTACCTTGGTTGTAACGGGTGGCTATTTGAGTCACTGTTGCCTTTCTATCAGCTTGAACCAGTCTGGCCATTCTCCTCTGACCTCTGGCATCAACAACGCATTTCCGCCCACAGAACTGCCGCTCACTGGATGTTTTTTCTTTTTCGGACCATCCTCTGTAAACCCTAGAGATGGTTGTGCGTGAAAATCCCAGTAGATCAGCAGTTTCTGAAATACTCAGACCAGCCCTTCTGGCACCAACAACCATGCCACGTTCAAAGGCACTCAAATCACCTTTCTTCCCCATACTGATGCTCGGTTTGAACTGCAGGAGATTGTCTTGACCATGTCTACATGCCTAAATGCACTGAGTTGCCGCCATGTGATTGGCTGATTAGAAATTAAGTGTTAACGAGCAGTTGGACAGGTGTACCTAATAAAGTGGCCGGTGAGTGTATATGTAAATATGTCTTTTGCCACTATAGACAGTATATTATTTGCAGTATACATAGATATCTAGACCTCTCAAAGGCAAAGTGCTTGATCAAAACATTTGCAACATGCAAAAAAGGCTTCTGAGTAATAGAGGTGGCTTACTATAACTCTGGGGTACCAGTTCAGGATTCCTTGGTGGTTTTACTTTATAAGATACATCTCCAATATTCACTGTGTCACCTGCAATGTAAGAACAAAATATATAATATATATCAAGTAAATTCAAGAATCACAAACGTTACAGAGAAATCTTGTTTAGAATTCTAATTAACATTCACACAATATATTCATGACCAAAGGTGAAGCTATCCTTTAAATTACTGAAAAAACAAGTCTGTTACATGACAGCTGGTATTACTGTATTACGCTCCTGGCATACTTCAAAGTTGTAAAGGTCATTCAGTCTCTTGAGGGTTGAGGTAAGGTATTTGCTAATGAAATCACATTTCTTTCAAAGTTTCTAGGCTACTTAATGGAGCAGGGGTGTGCATTTCTGATCACTAACTCAATTCAAACTGGGGTGCAAAACACCCATGTCCTCATGATGGGTGGGAGGTCAGACCCCGATTGAACAGCAAAGTATCCCTATACTGTGACTAGGTGATAATTTGTTGTGACCAGAAAACACCTTTAAAAATTATGTAGGAATAGAAATAAAATTCAGCTGGGATCCTCACCAATAGGAGTCCCGAGTCCCCCTGTTTGAATGGAGAGGTGATCGCACACATTTGCTGCCACATCAAGAATGTCTATGGGACTGTCAAAAAGAATTTGTTAGTTGTCATCACTGAACGACCCCTTTGAAGAGGTCCTTTCACCACCTCCAAGTTAATAGGCGCTACTCAAATTATTCAGGAACAGTTGGAATTTTTTTTCTCTAGCCCCCACCATTCCAGAGCAATCAATGCTGTTAGTTTTGGTAACCAGTACTCATTCAGTACTGTGAGGAGAGTCGTGTCAGGCAGGAACAGGGAAGTGGTATGATTCTGAACTCTAACACTGGCTGCCTCAGATTGGATCTCTGAATCAGACCCCCCTACGTGACTGACACTGACCTTCTGACATTATAGAGATTAAACAACGCAACAAACACCAAAGCTAACTGCACTTGTCTCTTGAAATCCCACATGCCCCAACCCTCTTTTCCCCTGACATATGCAAATTAAAGAGTGTGTTGGTCCTGCTGAAATGAACAGGTTCAGCTGGGGTTTATCTAACATGTGTGATCACCTTTATAGATATAGGGGTCAGCTCTAGTAATAGTTTATATCTCATCTCCACCTCACAGAAAACTTAGCACACTACTCCAAGCAAATTTCCCCTTTTATGATGATAAAGTGCATAGAGCCCACTGAGTCTCATAGACTACTACTGCTACAGACTTTTCTTTACAAGCATTATACACTACTTCCTATCACTGCACACCTTAGACAAGCTTTCAGTCAATCTATATTTTCTAATAGCTTTTCTAAGTAACAGCACATTATCTAAATGCTATGAGTTTCTTTTTACTATACACCATAACTGGAAGTAAAGATGTAACAATGAACTGCCAGAAATAACATCATTCTCCACATATCAATGATCATATCATATGTGCATAAACAGAAGTCTAATGTCATAAAAGGAAAATCAGCCATTTAGACGGACGGCATTATCAGTTGTGCCCGGATGTCCCTGAAACTGAACTTTCTAGAGTAATGGAATACGTTCTAGACAGAACTATAGATAAGAGTTAGCACATGAGCTGTCTCCTAAAATAGTAGCTTCAGTAATTGACTGCAGATGACTCAATTACCTTCCTTACACATTTAATTGCTTCAGTGAAAGTTTTACTCCATTTAATTTCATATATTTTTGGGCTCACATGGTACAAAATGTAATAATAGGACACGTGACAGGCTGAAAAACATATAAAACCTATCATGTTACACAGAACATTCACAAAGTCTCAAGAAAGCAGCAAGAATTCCTCTCCATCCTAAAAGGGATATTCCAATATGAACAAGTTATTCACTATCCATAGGATTGCCGATTGGGGGGATCCGACTGTTCAAACTCCCATCAATCAGGAGAACAGGAGAGTATAGTCCTCCATTCTGAATGGAGTTGAGGTGGGGCTAGATAAATATAATTAAAACAGTGCTAATGGGTAGAGACCTCCCAGGTAAGCCTTGGAGAATGGAACTGGCAAGCTAGAGAAGAGCAATTACATGTGTCAGGATATATTCCCAAAACTCTCCCAACGTGCTTCTTCAAGAGGGTGTAGTATAGTCCTATATAGGGACTGTGGGTAAGCTAGCTCGGTAGAAGCAGTGGTGCAGACCCAAACAGTCAAGATAGAGACACAAACTGTGCAGCAAACAGAATTATTTAAAGAAAAACAAAAACAGGAAAATAAATAAACCTTCACTTCAGGCACAAAGGAGCAAAACAAAAATACAGCATTAACTTCAGGTAAAAAATAGACAAATTCCTGCTCATCCGAGCAACTAACTAAACAGAATTTATAACCTAACTATAAGTGCGGCTTACTACCGGTCACACGAAAAACACAATTACAAATTGATCTCACCGGAACATCTATTTTACCTGAATCTTTATGTGATTATTAGGCACCACATGAGGAAGGAGTGGGTTAAATCTGTATGTGTTAGTTGAAATGTATACAACCTAAAGGTTCTCACATCATACTATACTATGCTGTCCAGTATACAACCACCTATGTCACTAAGTTACCAGAGAAAATGGGTAGAAAATATTAGAGACTATTTAGATCATACACTACTAACTGGGTATGTAGGTAGCAGGTACACAAATAAAAATATTGTAAAGGTGTCTATAGCCTCTAAATCAGGAGTACCCTACTACCTATTGGCTCCTGCATAATGATAGGAGTGAGGAGAAAGAATAATATCCCAATGGCTGTCCCTCTTACATAGATGGATCATACTAGCGGCGGCGGCAGGGATTGGCTATACCACCAGCGCTCTGCACTCACCGGTAAACTCTCTCTAGCAGCCAACACAGCCACCACCTAGTCAGCAGCCACCTACACCAAGTCCTCTCAGAGAAAAAGCCAACAATGGTCTCCCAACAGCGACGTCCAGATTCCCGTACAGCGAATAAAGGGTGAATACTAGGGAGATTACTTAAACATCGCCCTTCGGAGTATCTCATAGTCAAAATAGTTAGATTGCACAGTGGGTCCACAACTCAATGTCCGTTACATGGGCACTTGATCCCTATACAGCAGTGTAGCCATGTTTCTGTATGTGCTAATCTTGTATAGGCAGCAGGGATTAATGCTGATCTACGCTGCCATTATGTTACGACCCGATCTTTGCGCTCTCGGCCTGTTAGGTTCAGGCGTGGAGTGTCCAGGCGGTATTCGGCGCGTGAATCACCTGATGCGCTGCAGGGGAGTGTTCACACAAGGCACGCGGTTCCTGCAGTAGCACTCAAGCATGGATCACATGATGAGTTGCCTTGTGGATCAGTTCCTGGTGTGTCTTGGCCTCTGAAGGGGTTAAGTCCCCTGTAGTGCTGAGGGCTATTACAGGCTGTGGGCGGTTCTGAGACCTGCTCTTCCTATTTATATCCGCTGGGCATGTTGTCTGATGCCGGTCTTAAATCTTCAGTGCCTGGTCCCAGATGTGGTCTGTCTGCCTGAAATTCGCAATGTCACCTGCATCTGAGCCCTGGCTCATCCAGGCCTTGCTGCCTGTTCACACTATCCAGATTTGGCTGAGTATTGAGCTCCATCTCCAAACACAGTTTTCGGGGTGTAGTGAACCCTAGGTTATTTTTGCGGTTTGGATTTTTTGTTAATTTTTTTTGTGTGTGATAAGTTCTGCTTATCCTGTCCCTTTGCTTTAGTTCAGTTTTCCTGTGTTTCACATTTATTTGCTACTCTATACTTTGTGTTCCCTCATATTCACCGTGTCCAGTTGGACCTTTGGGGGGGGGGGGCTTTTTCTGTATCCGCTTCTCCTTCATAAATGTGAAACTAGTCAGGGGTTTCTGTTTCTCTGTTAGGTTAGTTATGTCTCCGGCTGTGTCGGCGCCCACTCAGGCAAGTTAGGCCGGCCCACGACTACTTCTAGTTGTGCAAGGCAGGGTATAGGAGTATCCACACTAGTATTCCAAACTGCTCATACTTCTGTTTTTGTATGTTTTTTCTTTAACCTGTCTGAGAAGTTATCTGTCAGGGGCCAGTCCATAGTCAGAGATCCCCAGACCATAACACATTACTGTGATTCATCACTGCAAGAGGGACAACGGTTGGGATATCAGTCTATTATGGGAGTGAAAGGGACATTACTAGGCCATTATTATGTGTGGGACCAACTAAATGTATTGGGGCACTAAGGCGGCATTATACCATATACTTTGTGGGGCACTATATCACTATATTGTATAACCTAGTGGGACATTATGACATGTGGAGGCCACAAAGTGTGTACTATATTGTATGAAGGTGCAAAGAAGGATTCATCAATGAGGAGGACACTATTACCGTAAAAGGGCAGAAACAGAGTAGGTTGGGTCAAAGGGGGCAGAGCTGGGTTACAGGTGTGACTTTACATATATAAATAATAGACAAACTCAGCTTGGACCTTCATCTGCTGGTAATGTCAAGAAAACGGGTATGTAGATTATTTATACCAACAAATGGTTTCTCGTAAATAGGAAAATGAAAATAAAACTGTTAAAGAGATAAGACACAGGATTGTTAAAAATAATCAAAGAGCACCAAAGTACATACAATGAAAAATATCAGACTGGCACCATGATACAGGTTATTTTGTCTCAAACCTCCCAAAGCATAAGAGACATATTGTACCTAATAATAACATAATAGTACATGTAGCTAAAAGCAACCATAACAAACAAAACCTTAACTTACACAACAATATGTCACATCTTGAAACAATGTGTATACTACACATTATAAGAATAGGAAGGGAATTGACCCCACATGACTATCCAAAGGATTCCTCGGGGGTCTACAGGACCAAGAGTATATAGGACCTTCTTCAGTATTTAGTACCCCTGCTCTTAATAGTTACGCGTGCCTGCTGGTTTTCCCTTAACATAACGAGAAGCCACATAACAAGAAAATATATGCATTGTATAGAATTCACACTCAATAACGAATGTTAGGGTTGTCAACAATTTACTAATACTTAAAATTAAAAAATTGTAAAAGCTTTAGTGGCATGTACTTCCCCTACTATGACTTCAACATTTCCTAGAAAATTGTTCTTAGGGAAGGTAAATCTTTTGGTCATACAAACTGAACAAAAACAATCCTCCTTGGTATACTGGAGTCTACTAGGGCTTGGCTGACTGGTCGATGAGAATGGCATAACTACATCTGTGGCACTAAACATACTATAGTAACATGGAGGTACAGCCACAAAGCTGTTTTAGTGATGTCCCAAGTTACAGATGCTGCAATCGAGCAGGGCTGGAAGATGCAGAAAATAGATGCCATACTGCTCAAATATTCCATCACATTGCAATAAATCATGACTTTCTAATCACATCCTGTGTCACGTGACCGCTGTGGAATAATGAAGGAATCAGTTTCCTGGAGATGCAAGATTATTAGTATTTTAACATTTAACTGGAAATTGCACAGACATTAGAAAGCTTTCATCAGAAGCCACTAATTCTACACGATTTTTCCAGACATTATTAAAGCAGTAAATGCACGACCGAAAGATTTCTTAAACCCACGCCAATATAAAAATACATTCATACAAGGTGGGCAGTATCAGAACTCTGCATCTCATATAGTACGAGCACTGTTCGTGAGCAGTTCTACCCGTTTCTGAGGCCCCATTTATTAAATTGACAGTCACATGCTGCTCAATGGTCATATTCAAAGAGATAATGGACATTAGAGAGGGACATAAGCACTCATCAGAACAGAACTTTCTTAAAGGGATTATGTCACTAGAAAATCACCTTTGTTATAAACCAAGTTTTTATGTTAAACATAAATTTTTCTTTTAAATTTTGAAGATATTTTTTTAAAACTTTCAATGTCAATGTCTATATTTGAAAATAAATATGAATCACGCTCTGACCCCCCCGCCAACTCCTGTCCCCATGTGTACCCCCCTCTCCCATGCCAGACACTATACAAAGGGATACAAATCCCATTGTCTGACAACTGGTACACTCCCTTATATGCTAACTACCACATTGCAACCTACTCTCTGTTATGTTATATTGTATTTGTTGTTTACGGCTCTACTGTGCCATAGCTTTACGCACCCTCTTCCCTCCTATTGTGTCGCATCCATTCCCTGTATATCACCCAACTCTCTCCGCCCTCTCCATCCCATCCTCACCCTTGTTGTGGAAGCACTTTCTACTTGTTTTGCTTCTGATTTATGTTAATTGTGAAGCCTTTAATAAAAAAATTTTAATGGAGAAAAAGAAGCATGAAATCCTGCAAGTTTCACTCTGGCCACCTCATTTACATCACAAATAATACAGACATAATTGCAATACAATGTGACACCTCTATAGATAACGTCACATAACTATCATCACTGCGTCAAATACAGACAATTGATGGTATCACAGCATTTCTACCTATCCCCATGTACAGATAACATCTACAGTTCTACAGTGCCTTGCAAAAGTATTCATAACCATTGAATTTATCATTTTGTCACCTTACAACCACAAACTTAAAATGTATTTTATTGATATTTTAAGTGACAGACCAACACAAAATAGCAGATAATTGTTAACTGGAATCCAAATGATACAAGCCTTTCAAAATTTAGAGATAGCTTTATGACATTGTTGACAATAACATCTGCAATCTTCATTGTTACAAATGAAGCAGGGACAAGATAGTTCCACATGGTGCAAATTGTTTCCTCTATCTGGTTACCACAGTAAGTACCAACAGTGACTCTGATACTTGATTGTCCATTCCTCTGCTTGCTGGCAGGTACCTGCTAAATGCTGCCTGGTCTCAGTTTTATGTCTCCCACTGAGTATGTGCTAGAACGGTGAACAGAACTCACACAACTGGGGATGGGGGAGTTAGCAAGGCTTCCATTTTTTTTTACTATTTTTTTTAAACTTTTTTTTTTGCATTTGTTAGACCCCCTTGGAGTCTGATCACTAATGCAATACATTACAATGACAATCACCTTTGACCGAGGCACCGGAGGGGTTAATGCCTGTGATCAGTGTGGGCACCGATCGTAGGCAGTAGCGCTGTGTGTCTACTGTATAAAATAGTAGACACCCGGCGGCTATGGCGGCTGCTATAGTTAAAGGGATCCTTTCATTAAAAGTCATGTTTTTGTCCCTAACACGTAGGAATAGCCTTAAGAAAGGCTATTCGTCTCCAACCTTTAGATGTCTTCTCTGGGCCGCAAATGAGTTCTCTCACAGCACTGGGGGCCTCTGCAATGCTGCAAGAGAACTCTCCAGCGCTGCCTCCATCTTCTTCAGTAACGGGTCTTCTTTGAGTCTTCTTCCAGCGGAGGCTTCAACTTCTATGTCTAGGGGGCCTAGGGCAAAGCCGACTGCGCATGCCTGCCGGCCACAAGAAAATGGCCACTTGCATAGTATCGTAAGCGGACATTTTCTTGTGTCCGGCAAGCATGTGCAGTTGGCTTTACCCTATGCCTGAGGCCTAGAAGTTTGAAGCCAACCCCATGCAAAGAAGACCCGTTCCTGAAGAAGATGGAGGCGGCGCTGGAGAGTTCTCTCACAGCATTGAGGATGCCCCCAGTGATGCTTGAGCGCTGGGGACCGCCCCCAATGCTGAAAGAGAACTCATTTGCATGCCGACGAAAACCGGATTATACACCGAACAGCGGGGCGGAGAAGACATCTAACGGTAGGAGACGAATAGCCTTTCTTAAGGCTATTCCTACATGTTAGGGACCAAAAAATTACTTTTAATGATAGGATCTCTTTAATCACCTGGCATCTGCCGTGATTGTACGGCGGATGTCAGTAAGGGGTTAAGAGGAACTTTACCTCCAAAAATACTATTATTATTAATAATAATAATGTTTCAATACATTCTTCTTAGCCACCAAACATGTTACATTAGCAAATTTTGGCATGCTTCTCATGCTGGTTCATGATTTAATACATGGGATAGAAAGTTTTATTATTATAGAGATTTTCCTACCATTTACAAGAAGTCTATGCATAGGAAGAAAGTTTTCTTAAAATATTAACATTCCTAAAGGTAAAGACGGATATAACACCTGTTTATTGTCTGGTTACAAATCCGCTGTTCAGCAGGTTAGTCCTGTCTTACAGGTTTACCTTTCTAGTCTCTTATCGGTCACTGACTAGCATGCCTTAGAGGCTTCAAATAAAGCTTTCTACAGCATGTCTTACTAAGAATCTTACAAGTTCACTGATTTTAGAACTGTCTGGTTGCTTGAGGCTTGCTATTTATGCCTGTACCATCTTTTAAACTTGTTGATAGGCGAGTTCAGAATCCTATCTGAGTACATTCTTGTATAAGGTAAAGGGCTGTACGTGATCTCTAGTAATAACATCCTCAACTAACCATCTTTATGCCTTTCAGGTTGTTTGTAGACTGACTTTATACAGCACAGGATGCCACATCTTCCTACACTCACACTTATAAGGGACCTGTCACCACTCCTGACATGTCAACTGAAATAACAGATCCTTCTTTATAACTCTGTGTTATGCATTCCAGTTACTGTTGGACACTCCCAATTGGAAATACCCAGCTGTCAATATATTCATGAATTTCAAATCAAAATTTCAGGGGAAATATAGATCTATAAGGTTCTCCAGAATTTGATTTCACAAAGAATAAAAATATTTACTTGAGAGGTGGCAGGTGCTTTTTAACCACTTTAGTACTGGACCAATATCCCTGGTTCAGGACCAGCCACATTTTTAAGCCGATTTCCCATGTGGCTGATACACTTAGCTCCCGTTACAGAAGGAGTGCAGCCTCCTGCTCATAACCGCTGAGCTGATCTAGTTCCTCTAAAACCCAGCAGCTCTAACAGTCTCTGATCCCCGGCAGATTATGGGACTTTGGGGTTAGAGGGGAGCTGCATCATTGCATCAGGACTGTATATACAGCGCTCATTGAGTGTTGTGTACACAGCGATAAGGAAGGCAGGGATGGTAATAAACCGTGCCTGCCATTTCTAGAGGAGCTCCGGCTGTAGTTACAGCCAACTCCCCAGTTTTGCAGCTGCATAATTTTGTGCGGCTACTCAAAACTGTAAGGACATAAGGGTACATCCTTGCAGAATAAGAAAGGGACCGGGACGATGATGTTTATGAATTCTCCCACTGAATTTTTTTTTTTTAACTGTAATTTTTATTAAGAATTTTACAACATACATCAACCAAAAGGAATAAAGGCAGGCCACAACATACAACTCAAATATTACCAAAAATATACCGTAATCAAGGAAAACAAAAAACAAAGGTGCTCCCCATTGAATTTTTAAGGTACTATGTAGTAGGCCCAGGACCTGATAGTGAGGGGCACTGTAATATATAGTCTGTAGTCAGAATATTAAATTGCGCAAGCCCACCCTCCGGCTCCTGCTCCTCACCTCTGCTAGATGCCTGATTGCCAAACACTGGCGGCAGCCTTCCCCCCCGGCCCTTGAGGAGTTATACTCCAGGATTAGAGATGCACGATCCCTGGAGTACCTGACAGCGTTACTCAATAACGAGGAGGGGAAGTTCCATACAATCTGGAACCCATGGGACGAGTTTTGGGCTACTCAACCTCTCTGATCTGGTTGCACTTTTGTCCCCTCTTTTCCCGGATGTCCTCCCCTATTTTCCCCTTTTGTTCTCCTGTCTCCTCTTACCTTGTTTCATTGCTGGTTTTATTTGTTTACCCTGGGCCCTGACACATTTGTTTAATTTCCTTGTGTTTTTATTATTATTGTATTTTATTCTGTTGGTTCTTTTTGTGGATGTGCCGGGTTTTTTTCTTACTGTCTCAAATTTTGATGACAAAAATAAACAGTTTAAAAAAAATATATTTGTTTTGCCAGGTAGCAGTATATCTGTTTGGAGACAGCTTTAAACAGAAATCCACTAAGATGGCGTGAAAGTTTTTTTGTGTGCGTGACCAAAAACGTGCCCCAAGTTATCACTATATATGGAATAAAGAAATAATTAAAATAGGACACAACACCAAGTAAATATAAAATCAAATTATTGCAATAAATAAATGTCATTACATCCACACTGCAATTCATGTTCGCCTGAAGCAAGTGCAATACAAATCTGTGGCATACAAATCTTTTTCATGGATTCAGATGGAATCCATGAGAAACAAAAATGGTATGTTCCAAAGTATACTATATTAAGTACAGTAATTATATGTCAGTCGCCAAATAATGATGACAACTCTCTGCTGCTTGTAACGAAGAGTGAGTTGCCTTACAGAGGCACCAGGCAATGTAACTGTAATATAAAACTGTACTGGCTATGCGTGATGCCATATAAGCTTTGCCTAATGCAGGAAAACTGTGAGACATCTGCTGATGTTTCTGTACCTGAAGATGTGGTGTGGCTCCTGTGTAGGACTGGCTGTGGGGAAATACCCCGATAGTTCAGCAGCTGATTGAAGAGACATCGGACCCTTCGTAGTGAGGAAGCCGGGAGAGCCCCAGAGGATGGTAAACGAAGTAAGGACTGCATGAAGCATAGAGCTGGATACAACAAGAAACATATATTACACAGTTGCAGCTATTTATTAAACGTTTTCTTCTGAAATCATACTTACTATAACAGTACTGTATTACATCATAAACAAGTACTGAAGTGCTCTGTGATTACCTTGGTGCTATATTATGCAATATAAAACACAGTGGGGCAGAATTATTTTAGGGGTTGACCAGGGAGTATGTATTCACTTACCTGGTCAGCCAAATGCTTTGATGGACCCAGTGGGTCTCATAATGTCACGACTCGAGGGTCATGTGTTTGGAAGCATTGTTCGGATGGGTTCCTCAGCTCAGTCCTACCCTGATCTGACAGGTAATAGCTTTACTATAGTCAACCAGCCCCGATAGCACAGGATAATAAAAGGGGGGGGGGGCAGTGGAGTGACCTGAGGAGCCAAACACTGCGAAATGGAGTCCATCAGCAGGAAAATCATTTATGAAACTAATGACAGTACCTTGTAGGGCATTTTCTAATGATGCCTTAATTATTTTGTACTGCAGCATAATTTTCATGAAAATTAGATGAAAAGGGCTTTAGGGGCGTTTCTTCTCTTGCTGGAGTTTCATGGCAAAAAAAGGTGTGTCAAGGTGGTGCTTATCCAGAGAGAGAGAGTGAAGCTCCAGCAGATAAAGAAAAGCCCTATTCAGCTAATCTGTTTAGGAATAAAATCATGATTGTCATGAAAATGGAGCTGCAATGCAGAGTAAGAAAGGCATCTTTGGAAAGTGTGGAAGGAGTCCTATAAGGTACAGCTTTTAGTTTGCTACCATTTTCCTGGTGACAGATATAACACTTTAGTATAGTTTTAAGGCCTGTTCTGATCAGAAAAGTAGACATTAGCCATTTAGAACATCTTTGTATCTATCATCGACAGTAACAATAAAATAAAGCTGGAAAGCGACTTCCATCGGTTTTCTTTTTTGAGAGAGAACTTGTGTAGAATGCAGGGCTGTGGAGTTAGCGGCCAAAGCACCAAGGTCTGACTCCTTTATAAACACCTCACAGTCACAGCACACGCTCCAAAACTAGTTTGATCCAGAAGAGGTTCTAGGGTACCGGATGTCACCATAATGCAGACATTAAAATGCCGCCATAGTATGTAACCAGCCTATGACAGGTTATAACATGACAAACTCCGCTCTGTATTCTGTGTGTGACACGTAGCGCTGCTTTATTGTTGTTTTCAGGATCTGAATATGACTTTTAAGACAAAACTCTATTTCACTTTCCAGTGTACTTTGTGTAGTGTGCGGGTTACAGAGAGGACATAGTGGCCAGGACTAGAGACCATGCACTGCATAGACCAGGGGCACAGGTGACAGGGCAGCCAGAAGCCTAGCACAGCGTAGTGTTACATGATGCTGCATACAGACAGTGTGACTACTATTATCCCGGGTACATGACAGTGTTATAATCCCACCCCAGCCTCTGCTCCTCACTCTGTCACTCTCCGTGTCCTCCACGACCCAGGATCTTGTGTCACCGGCTCATGAGCTGCAGGGGAAGGAATATCCAAGAGCACAAAGTCCGCCCGGAAACCCTTCCCCCTGTCATGTGCGGCAACACTGAGAACCTCACACAGCTCAACACCCGGAGGCCTCGCGGAATGGTCATGTGACCCGGCATCTCCATGACGTCAGGCGTCATGTGACTATACAAGTGTGGATTCCCGCCAGCTGCAGGGTAGGAGAGGCTGCTCTCTGTCAGCTGTCTATATAGTATACAGTATACACAGTGAGCGCCCAGGAGGGATGCTGTATACCACTTGTAGATACGTAATATAGATGTGCATGGACAGTATTACCTTCCTTGCCAATCCCGAGCATCTTGTAGTACACATTCCAGCCACACTCCCTCACACAGGTATCTAGGAATCTAAAGTCAGCAGCCACAACAGCAAATTTAGGCCGAAATCTTACATATGTGCCGACTATCCTGAGTATTTTCCCAGTATGGCCATCCCCTATAATACCGTGCAGGCCCAATAATCCCATGGCCAGTACTAGATAAGATAGTCCTTTAATAGTCCCACATTCGGGAAATTTCAGCATGTTACAGCAGCATAGTAATACAGGTACAGGATAATACACAGTAATATATTACAGAAGGAGACACACATTAACTGAGAAGAGAAGATATACTAGGAGTCCATAGCAGCTAAGGAACAGAAGAGAAAGAAGGAAGACTTCATAATCATTAGTTCTCTGTGCGGAGTGATCTTCGCTTGGTTTGATGTTGATTATACAGCCTGATCGCGGTTGGAAGGAAGGACTTGCGATAGCGCTCCTTCTCACACTTGGGGTGAAGCAGACGGTCACAGTGCTGCCAAGTGCCATCAAGGTCTCATACATGGGGTGGGATTTGTTCTCCAGCATGGAGGTCACCACAGACAGTGTCCTTCTGGAGAATGATACGGCCATGGTGTACTATACATATGTGCAAGATTATAATGAAGGAGCTGTGATGCAGTAATAGCATATGGGACTGCCACCAGGAATTCTGATAGCCACCCCCCCCCCACCCACCCACACACACACACACACACAGTATAATGTTCCACAGTATAAAATAATTATATATATATATATATATATATATATATATATATTATATGTGTGTGTTACAAAAACACATAGTAGATCCCATCAGAAAAATAATACAGAATATGTCGAATCTTCGTGTAGGATATGGGGGGCCCTCCCGCTTTCTGCCCTGGGTCATATTAATTTGGGCAAAATGATTCTTCTTCCCAAAGGCTTATACTCATTGGCGCATACTGTGTGGCGTCAAGGCTTTCTTTAAATGACTCAGCTCTGTTATCACTTCCTTCATATGGGGGAATTCTAGGTACAAACTTAACTTGAGTTTTTTACACAGACCCAAGGCAGCATGGCCCTTCATGACTTTCACCTGTACATTCTAGCTGGCCAACTTTGATTTCTTGTTTTCTTGGACTCGAGCTGTTGATTCATCATCCACAGAATACTATTTACACTAGGTTCATGCTAGCGTTCGACATTCTGTTATTCAGGTCTGCTTGAGGATCCAAAGAACGGAAACCTAATCTGCTTAAAAAGCAGTTACCTGCAGAAATCTGCAGACTCCATAGGCTATAATGGAGTCCACCTGGTCTCCGCCCGAAAAATATGCCTTGCAGGACTTTTCTCTCTATATTTTTGAAGTGGAAAGGGGAGCGGAAACCCCCATTGGAGATAATGTGAACCTAGCCTTAGCCTTATACATGGGTACACTATGGCCAGTATTGGAGAGGCCAGCCATGTTTCCCTACTGTCTTGTTCTACTTAATAAGTGGTGGCACAAGTGAAGAAAGCCACTAAGGAGATTGAACATTACCATGTCTTGCTCCCTGAAATCCCCTTATGGTGAAATACTCTGTTTCTCCATTTACAAACTGTGTAGGAAACTACATTCTGGGTGCCTCACAATGTACGTACACTGGGTGACTTATATCATGATAACGTCCTAAGGTCCTACTCTCGATTACAGGAAACTTACCAGCTACCTCACAATTTATTCTATAGGTATCTCCAAGTCTCTAACTGAGACATGCACTTCATACTCAATTCCTGGCAAAGCAAGAACTAATATCCAATTAACCCTCAATAGGAACATTTACTTCCCAAGCAAACAGAAAATAACCTCGGCCCTGTACACTCATCTCCTAGGCACTAAACTGGAATTCACGTAACTTGCAGTGAAGGACAGATAAATAACACAAGTCCATGAACTTTCAGCAGAAGACTGGAAAGAGGTACTTAAGTCACCATTACATGTATCCCCATCCGTTAACAATCTAATGATACCATTATACTTGGTACAAATCAAATCAAAAAAGCTTTATTGGCATGTCCGAATAGATATTTGGCATTGCCAAAGCTAGTAAAGTGGGGGGGGGAGTTGGACTCGGGTGGGTGAGTGGTGGGGGTGGGGCGGTTGGTATGGGGTATAACAATCCATGGAGTTTCATCTTCCTCTTCGTTGGTGACTGCTATATGGGGAGGTGGGGGTGGGTGGGGTGGTGGTGGGGCGGGTGTATTGGGATAAATATAACAGTCCGTGGAGTCTCATCTTCCTCTTATTTGGTGACAGCTGGACTGGAATTGGTACACCAATTCTATCTATCTCCAGTACATTTGCATAAGATGGGTCGCATTGCAATAGGTGTCACTGATGCAGTAGTCCACATGCTGGCTTTTGGACTGATCCCCTTACACTAAATATAATGTATGAAACTCTTGAACTACCGTGTTTCCCCGAAAATAAGACAGTGTCTTATATTAAATTGTTGTCCTAAATATAGGACCTGTCTTATTTTCAGGCGGTGTCTTATTACAATCGGCAGTCATGCCGGCACTTCCTTAGCGGAGCGTCAGCATGACTGCTGGTTGTAGGTAGTGTGGGGGAGGGGGGAAGGTATCATACTTACCTTTCCCATCTTCCTAGCAGCGCTGTTGCTGCTGTTCGTCCCCACAGTGGTGGGTGGGGCTTAGCGATGCTTTGGGGGCGGGGATTAGCGATCCCCACTTCACTGACACAGCAGCCATGCTCTGTGCTCCGTGTGCACAGGAAAGCCAGCTGCTGCCTCTTCTGTATGCTGCCTCTGCCTCTGGGATGAGCTGGGAGAGCTCATCCTACAGCAGCAGGGACACTGGACACAACAGCAAAGGCAGCAGCCGACTTTGCTGTGCACACGGAGCACAGAGCATGGCTGCTGTGTCAATGAAGTGGGGATCGCTAAGTCCCGCCCATGAAAGCTCCGCTAAGCCCAGCCCCATTAAGCCCCGCCCACCACTGCCGGGCATGCCTTATTTTCGGGGGTGCCTTATATTAGGCAATTCAACAGACACCCCCCCACACACACATGCCTTACTTTCGGGGGTGTCTTACTTTAGGGGAAACACGGTATGATACAAGATACAAAAGAGCTTTACTGGCAATTCCGAATATCCATTTGGCATGGCAAAGCAAAGAGAGTGGTTGGCAGGGGGTGGGGAGTTGGGTTGGGGCGTATGGGGGGGGGTGTGGATGGGTGATTAGGAGGTTGGTTGGATTGGGAGGTACGGGGGTTGATGGGTGATTAGAGGGGGCAATAATGAGGTATAACAGTCCATGTGGTTTCATCTTCCCCTAAGTTGGTGGCAGGTGGACACGTATTGGGCGGTGATCTCCACAGTGGACTCCTCTTCTCCCAGTAGGATGCAGAATTTTCTCTTCTCAGGGAGCTTCTTCAGGGATGTTTTTGTAGAGGTCTCTGATGTAGTTGAGCCAAATGTTACAGTTTTGGATGTGGAGGGAGTTTTCTTGGGCTTTGTGCCTATATGATGCCAGGTTTCTCATAATGAGCTGTCCTGGAGAAAGTCCTCGAGTGCTGGATTTTTTGGGAGAGGTGCCTTTGTTTCGTCTCTCTAAGGGTGCCTTTGTATCACCTGCGAAGATTGTCGTAGGCATCTCTCGCCTCCCTGTTGTTGTGGTCTCTGTGTTTTTTTTGGAGGCTGGACTTAGGAAACGACGTAGAGCCTTGCAGTCGCTGTCAAACCATTTGTGAGACTGTTTGTTAGTAGGTCTCTTGGGTTTGGTCTTTTTCAGGCCTGCTATTCTGCAGTGGTCTACAAGGATGTTGTTGAAGTCCTTCACTGCCTGGATGACCCCTTGTTGGTCTGACTGGCAGGAGCTCATATAGGTGTTTGTGAGCCGTTCTTTGATTTCAGGTCGGTTGGCCATGTTGGTGTATTCGGTGGCACGGTGGCTGACCCATTTAAAGGATGGTGGCAGGTTTCTAGAGACCAGTCTGGTGGGGCTGCTGTGTGGGTAGCTTTTTAGTGGATGTCATGTACAGCAGGTTGTGGTCCGAAAGGTGTGTCTCACGGGTGACTATGAAGGCATCTATGTCTGCTGAGTCTGCGTTTGTGATGGCATAGTCCACCACGCTGTTGCCCATGTAGGAGTTTAATATGAAGCGTCCTAGAGAGTCCCCTCTGATACACCCGTTCATTATGTACACTCCCAGACTCCGGCACAAGTTCAGCAGCTGTTTCTTGCTCTTGTTGACGACTCTTTCATGGCTATTTCTTCTTGTCTGTGCAGATTCTCGATGGTGTATCTCATCTCCAAGGAAGTGTGAGTTTCCATCGGAGGACAGATAGTCCTTCTCTGTGCCGTCCTGGCATTGAGGTCGCTGCAGATCAGCACTCTGCCTCAGGACTAGAACTGGGCAGCTTCCCTTTGTAGGACTTCATAAATGTTTGGGTTGTGGTAGGGGGACTCTGATGGGGGGGATGTATGCTGCACAGAGGAAGATGTTGTGTTGGCTATTGAGGATGGAGCGGCTTATTTTTATCCGCATGTAGTTGTCTCCGCGTTTGATGGCTTTCACATGTTCTTTAAGCTTCTCCTTGAACCATATCAGTATGCCTCCTATTGGGTTACATACAGGACCTAATTTGATCAACTTGCAATGATTTCTTCATTACACAGTATGTACTGGTCTGTACTTTACTCTGGCACTTTTTTTTACACAAATACCTATGCAGGTGAGGTATTCGATCGAATGCTACTCGCTCACCTCTACTCAGGACTGAATTTTAGGATTACCATGGCCATAAGTGTTTACATATAAGACAAAAAGTCACAAATAACCTGGGTTATAGCATGGAGTCTTAACCTAAATAGTTACAACATTTTCAAGAAATGTATTAAATAAATCAATAGTAAGCAAATATAAGAAACTTTGTTACTTATCCTCTGGGAGAAAATGTTTCATTCTCTACTTATCAGTCTCTTTCCTGTTTCCTACTCTCTCTTCTAAACTAACATTGACTCTGGAACCTCTCCTCAATCAGCCTTGGCCTCAAACAGGAATATGTTATCTCTATATAAGCAAGTGAAAGAGATTATATCAGTGCTGTGGAGTCGGAGTCAGGGCCAGTTTCTGGTGGAGTCTGCAAAAAGTTAGTGATTCTGGCTTGAAAGTAAATTGATTCATTCATTACAATTCCATTATACAGTAATAGGTATTGTATAATTAATGAATTAATTCATAGATTATTCCATATACTTTCATAGGAAATCAATCACTGCCTTTTTTTAGTGACGTACAGGAAGCTTCTGTATGCCCATGGCTGTCATTTATGGAAGAGTCAGAATTGAGCTGTGGGAAAATTGAGTAGTTGGTGCTTTACCAACCCCAAAACCTGAATTAAATTATGTGACCATAAAAATCTATGGAGAGTGAGGAAAGGCTGAGTTAGAGAGAAGGTGAGACACAGGAAGAAAGGCAGATACTAAGATCTCTAGCTAACCCCATATCTAGAACCACAAATTCTAACAAAATATGCAGTATACTGCGCTGTTTTGTATAGTAAAACGTCATGCCCCTATATATAGTATAATACTCAAGTGGGGTGCCCTAGTTGAAAGTTTGCCATGGGACTCAGTCTTTGCTAGTTATGCCCTTAGGGTGGATTCACATTAACATTATTTAAAGGGGTTGTCCAGTTTCAGACCAATATTAAGAGAGAAATGTTACTGCTTGTATAATTAAAAGTCATACATGTACTTTCTGTATCCATTCCTCACAGGTTTCTAGATCTCTGCTTGCTGTCATTCATTCTGCTTACCTCTAGTGGATACAAATCAGTCCATGGTCATGTAATGTATACCCGGGTGCACAGCTACCTACCAGACAGGTAGGATTATTGTTCTATGATTCTAGGAGCTGTGCACCTGTGTGTCCCATCACATGAACATGGCAATAAGCAAAATAAATGACAGCAAGCGGAAATCTCGAAAACCTTGAGGAATTGATACAGAAAGTATATTGGAAAATTGTCTAATTTGATATTATACAAACAATTACATTTATCTCTTAATATTGTACCGAAACTGGACATCCCCTTTAATGTTCATTGCTATCATCTGTCACAGGACATTAAAAGACAGATACAGACAAAGTCCGTCTGCATTCACCTACAGATTTCTTCTGTCATGTATTTTACTTTTCTGTATAGTGGACTTTTTATTGCGTTACAAAAGTAAATAAACATGCCATAAGAAAGTGTTTGGCATGTTTTTTTTACTATATAGGCAATAGGGACAGACACAGATGGAGGGGGCTTTGTCTGTGTTCCTTACTCCCCAAACGTTGATGCCCATTGAGCTCATCCAATGACAGATGACAGCAGTAGAATGACGTTAGTGTGAATATAGCCTAATGCTTCATGTGTAGTATAATTCCATTCCACTTACTGTTAATTTAATTTTCCACGTCTGTACTGTGTTCATTATAACTGATGATCGGCCAGACTTTATCTATCACATGGCAATGGTTGGAGGTTTTCATCACCATACGGATCACATCTGTGCATGGATTTCCCCAAGAGGACCCCCCAAACGGAAACCTAATCCACATAAAAAAGCGGTTACCTCAGGAAGCCCACGGACTCCATAGACTATAATGGGGTCCATGTGGTTTCCACTCAGTTTCCTCATGAAAAATGCAGAGAGAAAGGTGCTGCTTGCAGCACTTTTCTCAGCATTTTTCATGCAGAGAGGGGAATGGAATCCCCAAACACAGATGTGAACCAGGTCTAAGCCTCCTCCTCTGTACCTGCACAAGTTTGCAGAGCACAGTGTGTTACTGTGGAGTAGGGTGAGTGACATGTATAGTTACATGATCCTCCATCTCTTGCAATGTTATGGACAGTGGCCTGCAGAACGTGGATAGGATGATCAGAGATTTGGGGAAAATATGGCTTGTGTACTGGGGTTTTACAAAACCTAATAAAAAATATAGTGCAGTGAGATTAAACCTTCTCACAACTTGTTTCCATATAGGACTGATCAGCATTACCAGTAATAAAGAGGAGGAATTAGCATAATTCTGTGTCACTGTTGTTTTCTGCTATTAGAATAAAAGCAATGGAACAAAGCAGAACATTGGCATGAGACAGTGATCTCTGAAGTGGGATTTCTGAAAACAAGTGCTTGATAAGATGGAAAATCAATCTGTCGTGTGCAAGCTTATTTGTCTGTAATCCTAAATTCAGAGCTCATTAGTCCTGGAAATTGCATGCATAATTTATAAGTAAGCAACCGAAAATATATTTAAAGTGTAGGAACGCAGAAAGCTTTCACTTCCATCATGGCTATTAGATGAATTCCACAGCTTCTTTCCTTTAGATTGAAATTCGATAACCTGTACTTTTTCATGAATTAAAAACACAATCAACCTATGCTACCCTATCGGATTTTTACTCCATAAAGACCATATATGCATGCTTAGGAAATGAAAAGGTTCTTGTAACTGTATATATTTGGCATATTTAGGTGCTATTCATACTGGCATCTTTCACATTCTGTCAGTGTTTACTAAATTGTTAACAGTAACAGAAGAATATTCTTGTGTCGGGATTCCTCAGTCTCTATTTCCAAATAGATCTAGCATAGCTGTCATGATGGAAGCCATGATGCTAATATTCACAGAGCCTAACATTTTGTTTGAGACACCATAAGGAGCCTTTGTTTCACATTTCATGAAAATTAGTGGACCAAATGGGTCCATGGCCAACTTCTCTGCCTTTTGTCTAAGGTCAAGCATAGTATCTGTTCTTATTAATTAAATGGGCTTGATGGAGAACTATAGGTGTCCATCATGTGATAGATCTGCATTCTTCCTCCATTTTTATTGTTTTATTCCTGTAATAGAACAGAACCATAGATGTGCATATTACAGGAGTTCTAGCTCTTAAATATATATGTATATATATATATATATATATATATATATATATATATATATATATATATGTATATATAGTCAGGGGGTGGGGTGGTGTAGACACACAAGTCCAGTTTTAGCCCAAAACAAAAGTAGAATTTTATTTTCACTCACAAAAGCAACAAAGAAAAGCAGCAACAAAGGAAGCAATACAAAAATAAATACCTGCCCGTCTAGGCTCTAACTAAACATAGAATAGGTTACCTCACCTAGGATAACAGAAATCAAAAGCCAGTTGAATCACTCAGGACACAGCTCCAAAAATATGACCTCTATGTCAGCTCTCCAGCCAAACCCTGCCAAAGTGTTGCTGCTGGAGCAACTTCTTAAGCCTCCATCACGAGAAGACTCTCTGCAGCTGAGTCGCTGCCGGAACATCCCCAAAGTGTGGACTGGAGGGGGGTGGAATGACAGGTCCCACTACCAACCTACCTGCCATTCCTAAAAATCCAGCTCAGTAACCGGAACTTTGAAATAACCCTCAGCAGATAATAGTTATCTGCTGAGAAATGTTCTTTCTGAAGTTTTCTCATCTCACCCACCTTAGTAGTCTGGGTGAGATGTACACCCCCTCCATTACCTGACCAGCCATCGGCTTGCTATATATATATATATATATATATATATATATATATATATATATATATGTTATGTTTTGTGGTACATCTCAATGTATTTAGGTTAGTTCATACATGAGTTTTTGGGACCAGAATTTGACGCGGAGGCCACCTCAGATTGCGGTCCAAAAAACGGTTAGCTGCGACTGGATGCCAGTGCAGTGCATTGGCATCCAGTTGCGGCATTCCGCTCAGGATTAGGCACAAATGAATGGGCCTAGTTGGGAGGAAGGTGTCGCAAGGCGGATGTCCGCGGCTGATTCAGCTGAAGAAAGATCTGCTTGAAGAAAGGGCATGTCGCTTCTTTTTTTCCGCAAGCGGTTTATTCCCGGAACAACCCGCTTGCAAAAAAAGTAAATGATCGGCTCCCATTGATTTCAATGGGAGGCGTTTTTGAGCCGGATTCTAACACGGATTCCGCGTCAAAAACCGGCCCAAAAATCCCTTGTGAACTAGCCCTTAGGCTTCATCTTGTTTGTTTGGACTTGCTATGTGAGTGAGCATGGTTTGGCAGGAAAAGGGGCAAAATGTCATAATGCACCAAAATTTGTCAGAAATTCTGGCTCAGCTTTAGCCAACTAATAGGTGATAAATACGTAGACTAGACAGTCTAATTCTGCACCAGATTCATCTTCCATCATCAGCCACTGTGATAAATCTGTAGGATTCAGATGTCCTACGTTCACACTGTCTAAAAATTAAAATGGACAAGTAAATCTGACTGCATATGTACAGTACAGACCAAAAGTTTGGACACACCTTCTCATTCAAAGAGTTTTCTGTATTTTCATGACTATGAAAATTGTAGATTCACACTGAAGGCATCAAAACTATGAATTAACACATGTGGAATTGTATACTTAACAAAAAAGTGTGAAACAACTGAAAATTTCTCTTATATTCTAGGTTCTTCAAAGTAGCCACCTTTTGCTTTGATTACTGCTTTGCACACTCTTAGCATTCTCTTGATGAGCTTCAAGAAGTAGTCACCTGAAATGGTCTTCCAACAGTTTTGAAGGAGTTCCCAGAGATGCTTAGCACTTGTTGGCCCTTTTACCTTCACTCTGCGGTCCAGCTCACCCCAAACCATCTTGATTGGGTTCAGGTCTAGTGACTGTGGAGGCCAGGTCATCTGGCATAGCACCCAATCACTCTCCTTCTTGGTCAAATAGCTCTTACACAGGCTGGAGGTGTGTTTGGGGTCATTGTCCTGTTGAAAAATAAATGATGGTCCAACTAAACGCAAACCGAAATGAATAGCATGTCACTGCAAGATGCTGTGGTAGCCATGCTGGTTCAGTATGCCTTCAATTTTGAATAAATCCCCAACAGTGTCACCAGCAAAGCACCCCCACACCATCACACCTCCTCCTCCATGCTTCATGGTGGGAACCAGGCATGTAGAGTCCATCCATTCACCTTTTCTGTGTCATACAAAGACACAGTGGTTGGAACCAAAGATCTCAAATTTGGACTCATCAGACCAAAGCATAGATTTCCACTGGTCTAATTTCCATTCCTTGTGTTCTTTAGCCCAAACAAGTCTCTTCTGCTTGTTGCCTGTCCTTAGCAGTGGTCTAGCAGCTATTTTACCATGAAGGCCTGCTGTACCAAGTCTCCTCTTAACAGTTGTTTTAGAGATGTCTGCTGCTAGAACTCAGTCTAATGCTAGTGCGGCATTGACCTGGTCTCTAATCTGAGGTGCTGTTAACCTGCGATTTCTGAGGCTGATGACTCAGATGAACTTATCCTCCGCAGCAGAGGTGACTCTTGGTCTTCCTTTCCTGGGGTGGTCCTCATGTGAGCCAGTTTCTTTGTAGGGCTTGATGGTTTTTGCAACTTCAAAGTTTTCCCAATTTTTCGGACTGACCGACCTTCATTTCTTAAAGTAATGATGGTCACTCGTTTTTCTTTACTTAGCTGCATTTTTTTTTTTGCAATAATACAAATTCTAACAGTCTATTCAGTAGGACTATCAGCTGTGTATCCACCTGACTTCTGCACAACACAACTGATGGTCCCAACCCCATTTATAAGGCAAGAAATCCCACTTATTAAACCTGACAGGGCACACCTGTGAAGTGAAAACCATTTCAGGTGACTACCTCTTGAGGTTCATCAAGAGAATGCCAAGAGTATGCAAAGCGAATGCTGGCTACTTTGAAGAACGTATGACGTCATCAAGAGCTCCTACACCGGAAACCAGTGCAGTGTGATGGTGAATGGGAAAAGGACAGCATACTTCCAACAGGCCGGAGGGGTCAGACGAGGCTGTAGCCTGAGCCCCACGCTCTTCAACATCTACATCAGTGAACTGGCTACAGCCTTAGAGGCCTCACCAACCTCAGGCCTCACCCTGAACAACCTTAAGGTGAAGTTCCTGCTATACGCCGACGACCTCCTACTCCTGTCCCCCACCGAGAAAGACCTCCAAGAAAGCCTGTCAGTGCTGGAAAAATTCAGCACCACATGGGCCCTACCCATCAACCACAAGAAGACCAAAGTTATGGTATTTCAGAAGAAGGGCCATAACAAAGCCCCCACCCCAAAATTCACACTGAACGGCTCCACACTGGAGAAAACCAACAGCTACACCTACCTGGGGCTGGAGCTCAGCCAATCAGGAAGCTTCAAAGCAACAATAGAAACCCTGAAAGGAAAAGCCTGCAGAACCTTCTACGCCATCAGAAGACAACTGTATCACCTCAAACCACCGGTGAGGGTATGGCTGAAGATATTTGACGCAGTCATCGCTCCGATCCTTCTCTATGGCAGTGAGGTTTGGGGCCCAGCCACCTGCCGAGACCAGCCAAAATGGGACACTAGCCCAACAGAGACCTTCCACCTGGAGTTCTGCAAGTACCTCCTCCATGTCCACTGCAGCACCTCCAACATGAGATGCCGGGCAGAGCTAGGCAGACTCCCCCTATGGCTCAACATATAGAAGAGGGCGCTATCATTCTGGACACACATACAGGGCAGCATCCCTGGCTCTTACCACCACCAAGCCTGGCTGAGCCACAGAGCCCTGAGCAAACCCGATACCCCCCAACCAAGCATCAGCCATCTGCCAAGCCAAAACCCCCAACATGCCCTGAACAAGGCTCAAATAAAAGGAGTAATTGAGAGAGACAAAGAGCGGTACATAGAGGAATGGAGAAGCGCAATAAATAACTCCAAAAAACTCACCGTGTACCAATCCCTACAAAGGGACTACGCCATGGCCACCTACCTGGAGAGAATATGCCACCCCAAACACAGACCCTGAGCCGGTACAGACTGAGCGCCCACAACCTGGAGATGGGGCGACACAGGCAGACGTACAAGCCATGGGAGAACAGACTGTGCCAGCACTGTGACCAGGAGGTCCTAGAAGACGAGGCCCATTTCCTGCTACACTGCACCAAATACTCAGCTGTGAGGGCCGTCTACTACCAAAGACTCTACCCACATCCCAGACTTCATATCTGCAGACGAGAAGAGGAAACTCTACATCCTGCTGGGAGAAGAAGAGGTCAATGTGGAGATCGCTGCCCAATACGTGTCCAGCTGTCACCAACTAAGAGGAAGATGAGACTCCACAGACTGTTATACCCCAAATCACCCACCCCACCCCCCATACTCTCCCCCTCGACTCCAGCTCCCCCCCCCCCCCCCCACTTTACTAGCTTTGGCAATGCCAAATATCTATTTGGACGTGCCAATAAAGCCTATTTGATTTGAAGAACCTAGAATATAAGACCTATTTTCAGTTGTTTCACACTTTTTTGTTAAGTATATAATTCCACATGTGGTAATTCATAGTTTTGATGCTTTCAGTGTCAATCTACAATTTTCATAGTCATGAAAATACAGAAAACTCTTTGAATGAGAAGGTGTGTCCAAACTTTTGGTCTATACTGTATGTTACTACAAAATATGTAATGTGTGCCATTTTTCACCACTAGGAGTTAAATGAACTGATCTTTTCACTTAGGTTTTCTACTGACTTACTACAAGCACCCTTGAGAGGAGTACTTTAAAGCCTTATTCCTGTATTTCTAGCCATTAATGGACCTGATCTGCATCTGAGAGCAGTAAAGCGGCTAGCACACTGAAAGCATTTTGTGTGGTGTTTAGGGAATATATCATTTTCAAGAGGCTATTTGATATAAAAACCTATCTAGTGCCCGTCTGCAAATGACATCAGTTCAACCTCAGCATTACCTTGTGGTAATCCTAAACAACATCATTTTATCATGAGCATCCTACAGTAACCTGCATGTAACCTACATTGCTTTACATAACTCCTGAGCAAGTAGCATACAGAATTCTTCTGGTTGCTATCAGTAAATATGGACAGTTTGTTGACAGATACTTGTCGAACTGAATAGTCATGTTAAACCGCTCAGTCTATATTCTACTATATTGTCTGATGCCCTCTTTTCTAGAAGAGTTTATTATACTTGTCAGATGCATTTATGTTGCTAGAATGACAATACGTCCAACGCACTAAAGATTATCACTGAGCAGAATGTTGTTTTTTTATTTGTTTTTTTAAAGATGCCATATTATAGTGACATACCATATTTTTCGGACTATAAGACGCACTTTTTTCCCCCAAAATCTGGGGGGAAAATGAGGGTACATCTTATAGTCTGAATGTGGTGGGGATCGCCATGTTCCTGCCACTGATGGCTTTCTACAGCGACAGGAGCATGGCAATGCTGCAGGCCCCAGCACCTGTGCCGGCGTCTAAAACCCCCTTCCCGGCATCCGCCGTTCTATTGCCGGGATGCCGGGTCTGTCAGAAAAATGGCGGCTGCTCTGCTGCAGAGCGGTCGCCATAGCAACCAGGTCTCCGCTATATGCGGAGGCCCAAAGCTAATGCCCGCAATTAGAATGCATTCTAATTGCAGGCATTAAAACTTAACCCCCCCTTCCCCCTAAAGTGTAGCATACCCCCCGGAGCCAGTCCTTACCGGTGCCATACCTTTAAATTTGCTGGCCGGCTCCTGCGCAGCGAGTTCGCAGGAGCTGACCTGTTCTGGTGACAGCCGGGAGCCAACTGAAGGCTCCCAGGCCTGTCCTAGCTATATTACTATTGCAGTTGGTCTATAACCAGCCGTAATAGTAATGTAGAGAAACTCCCATAGACGGCAATACACTTCTATTGCCGTCTATGGGACTTGCAATCAAAGCCACCTAGGGGGAAGGGGCAATAAAATCGTGACAAAAATAATAAAAGCTTTAAAAAAAAATAAAAAAAATAAAACTTCTAAATCACCTCCTTTCCCTAGAATACATATAAAAGTAGAAAATTACTGTGAAACACATACACATTAGGTATCCCTGTGTCCGAAAATGCCCGGTCTACTGATATTTTTCAAACCGCCGTGGGGTTTTTTCACCGTTTTGCCTCTAATTTAAAAAAGAGGTGATCTAAGCAATAGACATTCCCAAAAATGGTAGAACTAAAAAGTACATCTAGCCCCGCAAAAAAACCGCCCTATGGATCTCCGTACAGCTGCAGGGTCACCTGTCAATGTGGCCTTGCAGCTGTTGCAAAACTACAACTCCCATATATTAAATATTTTACCATTTTTATGCTTCAAAATTTTTTTCTCCTATTTTTCTCCTCTAAAACCTAGGTGCATCTTATAGTCCAGTGTGTCTTATAGTCCGAAAAATATGGTACCCCATAAATTTGTTTCCCCATCACAGACACTTGGACTAATATTGAATCTATAATACACAGCTCACACATTTTTTTCCAATGACATATATAGAAACATTTGTGGGACTACATTGGAACTAGTTTCCTTTTACGTAGTTCTGCAGCAGTTTAGGAATTATATACCCCCTACTGTGAATTATAAGGAAAGTCAGCCAACTTGGATTTCCATGATCTGTATAGATGCATTTAGCCCCTGAGTTTTACTTGGTCAAGGAACTCGGTCCGTTCTAAAAAAGTATCATCATGGTAAAAGGAACACATTGCTGAGTTTGTATGATTCAACCCTGAAAACAGCATAAGGCCAAAGCCCCACGTTGCAGAAAAGCAGTTTTTTTTTGTTTTTGTTTTTTAAAACAAAGTCAAGAATGACTTAAAAAGAATTGGGAATAGAAAGGAATCACTAACACTCTTTACTTCAGTTAAATCCATTCCTGGCCTTGGCTCAAAAAAGCAGTTTTTCACAACATGGGGCCTTAGGGTTGGTTCACATCTGCATTTGTATTCCGTCCGGGGGAGTCCGCATGGGGACCACCCGAACAGAATACCAAACGCAATTGCAAGCAGCGTGCAGTAAAATCACACGGATCCCCATAGACTATAATGAGGTCCGTGTGCTTGCCGCCAGATCTCCACACAGAACATGCGGACAGGAAAGTAGTTCACAATCTACTTTCTTGTCCGCATGATTATAGTCTATGGGGTCCATGTGCTTTTACTGCACAGCACATTGACCAATTGCATTTGGTATCCCATTCAGGGGGTCCCCATGAGGACTCCTCTGGATGGAATACAAACGCAGATGTGAACGAGGGGTTAGCAATTAGAGATGAGCGAGTACTGTTCGGATCAGCCGATCCGAACAGCACGCTCGCATATAAATGAATGGACGTAGCCGGCACGCGGGGGGTTAAGTGGCCGGCCGCCGTCAAAGCGGAAGTACCAGGTGCATCCATACATTTCTATGGAGCGTGCTGTTCGGATCGGCTGATCCGAACAGTACTCGCTCATCTCTATTAGCAATCCCACACCCTTCTACAGGGTGTGGGATTGCATGAGGTTAGTCGCCAAGAACTCACCAGTGACTAACCTGCTGTGAGATAAAATAGCAGCACTTGGATGAGATTTAACCCCCTCAGTATGTCAATCATTGCCGTAGCCTTTACAGACGGATTTCAACCTTTGCGATGCAATATTGGAGGCGTGAAAGAGAAAACTGTAGACTATTATTATTATTCCTCATAAGGTATAGTTGCCATCCTTCTTGCCAAAAAAGCTTCTAGATCCTGTATGTTTGCGTTCTTCCCAAGTATCTCAATAATGTGATTCCAGAACTGCCACTATCTTTGTTTTGCCACTATCTTTGTTTTGCACAAAGTTTAAAGCCTGTAGGTGGAAGGACTTGCTGGGGAGGTTGCGGGAACAAAGATTGCAAAATGAACCTGATGGAAATTCAGCAGCTTCCTTGCAGTGAGCGTCCCCTGCCTAAATCAACTGGCAACAAACTTGATTATTGAAATAGGTGAACTGTGAATAATTCATTGCTGCTTACTTCAGTGGCAGAATATTTATTTATATACTGCATGTAGAAATGAAAAAAAAATATCAGTAGGAGAAGGAGAATTGTAATCTGTTTCTACTCAAAACTGTGCAATTGTGGCAAAACAGCAAGACCTAGCATTGTTCCCCTTCAGACTTGTGCACAGTTGTATGGTTACATACACAAGGCAGATTTTGTAAGATTCTTTTCACACTGTAATATCCCTGTAAGATTTATTTCAGAATTGTCCCATGGAAACCTTGGAGTATACATTGAATCCCCGATGTTTAAGATTTCTCCTGGATGCTGCTGTATGGAATAGTGCAGGATGCAGCGATATTCCATACAGTAATCTTGGGGCACATACTAAATTTGATGTGCACCAGTTAATAAAACTTGACTGATCACACACATCTGCTATCTTCAAAGAGCTTTGTATAATCAGATTGGTTAGGGTCAAATAACGGAATTGATTCCCCCACATAAAACTGTGTTTGGTATACAAGGAAGAGGCCACAACTCGGCCCCTATAAATAGCTGATAAGTAGGGGTGCCAGGAATCAACAAAACATTTTTCACTATATTTGTTCTGACTGGTTGTTTTGCATATAAAAAAATGTACTTTGTTAGCCTCTGTACAGGAAGCCATAATGCTGTGTAAAGCTGGGGCTCCACGTGGCGTAAACACTGTGGTTTGGCCACGGCGGAAACGCTGTGGAAAAAAGTGAGGCGTTTTACCCTGCAAAGTAAATGAGATTCTAGTGAATCCCATCTACACATTGCGGAAAAATACGTGCAGCAAACACACCGCGATTTCCAAAATAATGAAGTATGTCAATTATACCTACGGAAATGCAGGCGGTTTGCATAATGGTATAATGGAAGCAGGTTTCCTCTGCGGTCTTTCTCTGAAAAGCGCTGTGGGAAAAAACTGTGATGCATTGCCGCTACAGATTTTTATGCAGCGCTTTTTTGCTGTGGCCCACAACGTGAGGCCTTAGCCTAAAAGAAACATTTTTCATGGCTGTTTTACATTTCTGGGGCACCTGTTTTCATAGAATCCTCATAGAGTTGAGTCTATTGAGGGATCCATGAAGAAGGATAAAAAGTAGTACATGTCCTGGAATGGAAGACAAAAACAGAGAACAGCACCGAGCTATATATGGCGACGTAAGGTAAGTAGATAGGTTATTTACATTAGAGCCTCTCACCTTACGTGGTTGTGATGACCACAACAACTATAGAGCCTATGAACCACTTAGAAGGGGGGGTCCTCCCTAGATGTTGGAGCTGCAGGATCCATGCCATCTTAGTTGTCAGTGAAATGCCAGAAGGACCAGAGGAAATAGATCACCGCACTTCACCTTATATTAGAGCAAATGTTCTTTATTGAAGTCCAATAAAACACAACGCGTTTTGGGCTAGCTGCCCTTTCTGAAGTATATGAACTTTAGAGCGTCGAGCTGAATCCAGCTGGTGGTCTGGTGCGAATGAAACATTCTGGTGCTTGAGATTGCTGAAAAATGCCATAGTTAACACTGAGCTCACATCATGAACGTCTGCTTCCATGAGTTGCGCGTACACGCTCCCTTTGTCTTTTTACCTAGTGTACTAACATATCATTTTAAGTACTTCAACTCCCCCCTCAAGCTTTGAACAACACTTACACATAAAGCTACTCTACGCATCTGCAATGAGATTTACAGACATTAACTTGCTCAGGTTTCACTTTTAAGGCATAATTTAATAAAGCTAAATCTGCTGTTCAGATGATTATTGGACAAACCCCACTGATTTAAGTGAGTGTTTCCGGATGATAAAATCTTATAAGGCCACTTTGGTCATTATTAAATTACTGCCTCAATGTGGAGGAGACACTGTTTTTTTGTTTGTTTTTTTTCCAATATTACATAACTAAGCTAATTGGAATCATTCACAAAACATAACGATAGCTTTACTATACTGTTTTTATGCAAGTTTGAGCATGACGTGCTTAAAAGGGATTTGATATTGTAACATAATGTTAAATTTCAAATTTCTGTACTATTTTATTGCAGTCAGGGTTGGATTGGTCATGTATATCACCAGGAAAATTCCCGGTGGGCTGACTGGAATATGGGCCGCTGGGGCGGCAGCCTACTTGCCCTTTTACCTTATTTCTGCAGAGTATAGCCCGGCGCACCCGCTCCGTACCTTCACAGAGTATGAGAGTATGTGTTGGATGAACCTAGTGAGATTAAATGCACCAGGCTCGCCCAGCGGTTTCATTTACACTGCACAGGTCCGAACTTTAGACCCCAGACTATAATAAACAGTGTTACTCACCTTTACTGGGCCCTAGTAAGATAAGATAAGATAATCATTTGATAGTCCCACCATGGGGAAATTTCAGTTTGCTACAGCAGTATGATAATATGGATTCAGAAGGAGACACACATAAGCTCAGAATAGCAGATAGGAGAAAAGACTAGGAGTCATAGCTGCTAAAGAAAAAGAAGACTTCAGGATCATTTAGTTCTCTGTGTGGACTGCTCTTCACTTGGCCTGATGTAGGTTATGTGGCCTGACTTCGGCTGGGAGGAAGGGCCTCCGATAGCGCTCCTTCTCACACTTGGGTGAAGCAGTCGGTATCCTTCTGTCACCCACCACCTGTACTGGGTCCAGGGGGCTCCCCAGGACAGAGCTGGCCCTACTGATCAGCCTGTCAAGTCTATTTCTGTCCCAGGCTGGTATACTACTCCCCCAGCAGGCCACACCGAAGAAGATGGCTGAAGCAACCACAGGGTTGAAGAAGGCCCTAAGAACTGCCCCCTGGACTCCAAAGGCCCTCAGCCTTCTGAGCAGGTAGAGCCTGCTGTGGCCCTTTCTGTGCAGCACATCCATGTGATCAGCCCAGTCCAGTTTATTATTGAAGAGCACACCCAGGTACTTGTAGGTCTTGACTATCTTAATGCCTTTCCCTTGGATCTCCACCAGAATCAGAGCACCTCTCCGCTTACTGATGTCCACTACCATCTCCTTGGTCTTACCAGCATTAATCCTGAGGTGGTTCGGCTGGCACTAGTTCACAAAATCCCAGTTTAATTGTCTGTACTCCCTGTCGTCACCATCAGTGATAAGGCCTACTATTGCGGAGTTATCAGAGTACTTTTCTAAGTAGCAGCTGGATGAGTTGTGTTTAAAGTCAGCAGTGTACAGTGCGAAGAGGAAAAGAGCAAAAACTGTACCTTGTGGTGCCCCCATACTACAGATCACAGTGTCAGACACACAGTCCCTGGCTCTCACATATTTAGGTCAATTTGTGAGGTAGTAGTATCCAGTTGGACAGGTGATGGTCCACACCAACAAGGTCCAACTTGTCTCTCAGTAGCCCTGGCTGAATGGTGTTAGTCTCTGCACATTTTAAGAAATCTTGCGCTTATCCCATCAGGTCCTCCTGCTTTGTCTGCTTTAATCCTGATGAATGGTGTCAGAGACCATTGAGGCCTATACTTGGGTGTCAGCAGTCACGGCATCATGGTGCAAAATGATCAACAAAAAATCATTTTGCATGAGTAACCTAAATCAATCTAGGAAATTATACTGTGTGCACTATGGGATATTATTCTTAAAGAAGTGTAACATTAAGTAAAAAAATATACCTGTCCCCAGCGTTCCCGTGTCGAACACATCAGCCCGTTCAGTCGTGCATTGTGCCTCTTTGTCCCTGCATCTACGTGACTACTGGGGCCAGTTGGGTGGTCGTTGGAGAAGGGCCACTGATGTCACTCATATACATCACCGATCCCTTTCCAGTGACTGCTGATGCTGCTTATTGGACTCAGTGGTCACATGGGGTGCATGAGTTCTGAGGACCAAAACATGGTGAACAACTGAACAGGCTGCATCAGCAGACACTGGAGTGCCAGGGAATGTGTTTCTTTTTTGATGTTGCACCTGTTCTGGCCCCTCTGGACTTTATCAACATCCTGAGGGCCTCTAGATTGAAGAGTCAGAGGGCATTCACACGATGTAACGCGGCACTGATTCTGCCACAATAACTCACAGCAGAATCAGCGCTGATAAAAAGACTCCCATTGACTTCAATGAGTTTCATTTCACGTGTGTAACACATTGAAATCAATGGGTTAAAAAGTCTCCCATTAATTTCAATGTGTTATGCATGTTAAACGGAACCCACTGAAGTCAATGGGAGTCTTTTTATCAGCGCTGATTCTGCCGCGAGTTATTGTGGCAGAATCAGCACCGTGTTACTCCGTGTGAATGCTCCCTGAGTGGTCTGTGAGCGTGATGTTGGATGCTGCTGCTTCTAAAGTTTAATTGCCACCCTGGTTTATAATTTTACTTACATAGGACTGCTGCTTTTACATATAAAGCAGGCAGCCCTATGTAACAGAAATGTCTGCTTAACATGGAGTGAGAGGCAGCAGTCCTGTGTAAGTTACAGTTTCAGTCTGACATGGTACCTTACATAGGACTGCTGCCTTTCCTGCTATGTAAAGCAGTTCTGTGCAAGATTACTTCACCCAGGACTGCTTTACATGGAGAAACTATGTGTGCTGGCTATCCTACTTGTATTGAGGCTAGCCTATTTGCAATGAACCCACTTATATAATGGGGCCATATTTAATTTTTTTTTTTTTTCAAGGCCACTTTCAGGTCTCAATCCGCCCCCGGTTGCAATTTTTACTTAAAGACTATGGCATCCTACTGGACTTCAGCAATGTAAAGATAACTTTCTCATGATCGTGCCTGCATTATGGATCCCTTTTGTGAATATTCGTAATAGAACTTAGATGGAAATCTATGGACACATCCTGTATCTCTGCTCTGTATGCCTTGAATTTCCTATGGAATCCATAAGTATAAAAAATGGTAGCATATTTAATTACTTCAAGGGAAGCATTTGATGCTGTGCAGAGGCAGTATACATTGATATTCAAGAAGCCTATATATCTATAATATGAAATTGTAGGTGATGCCTTTTTAGCTGTTCAGTGTTTTAGTGCACTAGATATTTTAAGCGCACTCCACGATTCACAGTGGCGCAGTATTTTGACAGCCTTACATACAAATGAGTAATATTTCCAATAACGCTATACTTGAAGAAGCGCCTCTGAAAGCATTTAGCTGGAGGCATTATCTAGAATAGCATTTTAGGACAGTACTGCCAGGGGACATGCCCAGTGCCCGCAGCTCACTTCTATTATTACCACTCTAATGTGGATTCTTTTTCTAACATCATTTCATTTCAATGACATGTAACTTCCTACATACTGAAATCTACTATATGGAACAAATGTATGGTATTATGAAATTTCTTTGCTCAGATGGGCATTATACAGCCTATACGCTATATAAATGTAAACAACAGATGAATATAATATCTCCAGCAGCAAGGATGCAATATCTGGGATCATTGTTACTCTTCAGCAGGCTAAGTTAATGGAATTAGAAGTTGATTGCTTATGTTATTACTATTAGTTTGACATAGTAGATATCCATGGTTAGTAGAGATGAGCGAACAGTGTTCTATCGAACACATGTTCGATCGGATATCAGGCTGTTCGATGTGTTCGATTCGAATCGAACATCACGTGGCAAACTCCCAAAAAATTTGATTCCCCTCCCACCTTCCCTGGCGCTTTTTTTGCACCAATAACAGCGCAGGGGAGGTGGGACAGGAACTACGACACCGGAGGCATCGAAAAAAATCGGAAAAAGTCATTGGCTGCCGAAATCAGGTGACCTCCATTTTAGACGAATAGTGGATTTCAAATCCGGGTCATATGAGAATGTGAACTTTGTGACTAAGAGACAGGGATAGCTGTACAGGCAGGGATAGCTAGGGATAACCTTTATTTAGGTAGGAATGTTATTAAAAATAACTTTTTGGGGCTCTATCGGGTGTGTAATTGTGATTTTTGTGACATAAACTTTTTCCAATAGGAATGCATTGGACAGCGCTGATTGGCCAGAGTACGGAACTCGACCAATCAGCGCTGGCTCTGCTGGAGGAGGCGGAGTCTAAGATCGCTCCACACCAGTCTCCATTCAGGTCCGACCTTAGACTCCGCCTCTTCCGGCAGAGCCAGCGCTGATTGGCCGAAGGCTGGCCAATGCACTCCTATGCGAATGCAGAGACTTAGCAGTGCTGAGCCAGTTCTGCTCAACTACACATCTGATGCACACTCAGCACTGCTACATCAGATGTAGCAATCTGATGTAGCAGAGCCGAGGGTGCACTAGAACCCCTGTGCAAACTCAGCTCACGCTAATAGAATGCATTGGCCAGCGCTGATTGGCCAATGCATTCTATTAGCCCGATGAAGTAGAGCTGAATGTGTGTGCTAAGCGCTAAGCGCTGGCCAATGCATTCTATTAGCGTGAGCTGAGTTTGCACAGGGGTTCTAGTGCACCCTCGGCTCTGCTACATCAGATTGCTACATCTGATGTAGCAGTGCCGAGTGTGCATCAGATGTGTAGTTGAGCAGAACTGGCTCAGCACTGCTAAGTCTCTGCATTCGCATAGGAATGCATTGGCCAGCCTTCGGCCAATCAGCGCTGGCTCTGCCGGAGGAGGCGGAGTCTAAGGTCGGACCTGAATGGAGACTGGTGTGGAGCGATCTTAGACTCCGCCTCCTCCAGCAGAGCCAGCGCTGATTGGTCGAGTTCCGTACTCTGGCCAATCAGCGCTGGCCAATGCATTCTATTAGCCCGATGAAGTAGAGCTGAATGTGTGTGCTAAGCACACATTCAGCTCTACTTCATCGGGCTAATAGAATGCATTGGCCAATCAGCGCTGGCCAATGCATTCTTTTAGCGTGAGCTGAGTTTGCACAGGGGTTCTAGTGCACCCTCGGCTCTGCTACATCAGATTGCTACATCTGATGTAGCAGTGCCGAGTGTGCATCAGATGTGTAGTTGAGCAGAACTGGCTCAGCACTGCTAAGTCTCTGCATTCGCATAGGAATGCATTGGCCAGCCTTCGGCCAATCAGCGCTGGCTCTGCCGGAGGAGGCGGAGTCTAAGGTCGGACCTGAATGGAGACTGGTGTGGAGCGACCTTAGACTCCGCCTCCTCCAGCAGAGCCAGCGCTGATTGGTCGAGTTCCGTACTCTGGCCAATCAGCGCTGGCCAATGCATTCTATTAGCCCGATGAAGTAGAGCTGAATGTGTGTGCTAAGCACACACATTCAGCTCTACTTCATCGGGCTAATAGAATGCATTGGCCAATCAGCGCTGGCCAATGCATTCTATTAGCGTGAACTGAGTTTGCACAGGGGTTCTAGTGCACCCTCGGCTCTGCTACATCAGATTGCTACATCTGATGTAGCAGTGCCGAGTGTGCATCAGATGTGTAGTTGAGCAGAACTGGCTCAGCACTGCTAAGTCTCTGCATTCGCATAGGAATGCATTGGCCAGCCTTCGGCCAATCAGCGCCGGCTCTGCCGGAGGAGGCGGAGTCTAAGGTCGGACCTGAATGGAGACTGGTGTGGAGCGATCTTAGACTCCGCCTCCTTCAGCAGAGCCAGCGCTGATTGGTCGAGTTCCGTACTCTGGCCAATCAGCACTGGCCAATGCATTTCTATGGGGAAAAGTTAGCTTGCGAAAATCGCAAACTGACAGGGATTTCCATGAAATAAAGTGACTTTTATGCCCCCAGACATGCTTCCCCTGCTGTCCCAGTGTCATTCCAGGGTGTTGGTATCATTTCCTGGGGTGTCATAGTGGACTTGGTGACCCTCCAGACACGGATTTGGGTTTCCCCCTTAACGAGTATATGTTTCCCATAGACTATAATGGGGTTCGAAACCCATTCGAACAATCGAACAGTGAGCGGCTGTTCGAATCGAATTTCGAACCTCGAACATTTTAGTGTTCACTCATCTCTAATGGTTACTACTGTGTTTTCAAGAGGCCTGCAAGAAATATTATGTATATTTATATTAGAGTGAGTATAAAATAACATGTAGAATTCACAAAGGCTAACCATTAATCTGAAAATGGCCCGGTATATCATTAAATTTTCCCATAGAGCTGGTTGCACTCACAGAGACCCATTTGCACTATATTATATCAAAACTGAATATGTTTGTCACAGTAGACTATAGTATAATAACTGGCAGTGAAGTGTGTGTAGGATAGTGGGGCCACATGGGAACACGGGGCTTATTTAGCTATATAAAATATAATGGTTCCCCCCACACAATGGATTTGTGTGGTTCTTACCTGTCTTGAGTTGTTCCAAGGTCTTTACTAACTAAGCAGATTTACTAACGTTAGGTTCACACTAGCATTCAGTTTTCCGTTCTTCGGAATTGCTTGGGGACCTGAAAAATGGAAACTATTTGCTTAAAAATCAATTAGCCGTGGAAACCCGTGGACCCCATAGACCATAATGGGGTCCATGCAGTTTCCACCCAAATTTGGCAGAGTCCTGCTTGCAAATTCATCTGTGCCATGGTAACAGTAATTGAATAGACGCAGCAAGATTGTGGGCCAATTATATAATATTGGGTCCGGTAATACTGTAGTACCACTAGTGCTTTTACAGTGCGTCAACATTCTGAACTGCAATCTACTGCGAGCTGACCCCCAAACGAACTTCCCAAACATCGACTGTACACGGGTAAGGAAATGTCGTGAAGGTGAATAGGTAAGGCGTAAGCCGCACATTTTGTCCCTCTTTCTGTTGTTCGAAAGTTGGGAGGTTTGTCTGACAGGCTGTCTGTAAAAAAATATTTTTTTGTTTGGGGTCACCGCAACATGAGGAACTGTATTGCAGGGTCACGGCATTAGAAAGGTTGAGAACCACTGCTCTAGTGGATGAAATTCTGACCATGGTCATGTGATATGCAGTCCATGGTTATGTGATGTACACACACTGTAGCGAACTCTGCAGAAAGTATGTCAGAAAATTCTATATTGTTTTATTATACAAACAAAGAGATTTATTTCTCAATATTGGTCTGAAAGCAGACAACACCTATAAGGGCCTTGCTCTTAGATAGGTTGACATTGAAGTTACTCAAATGTCCAAAGCGTCTGAACTCACATAATATCGACGGGAAGGAAATACGCGGCAGGGTGACATAAAGAAGATCATCGACATACAATGCCGCCTTAACCTGTTTATCCATTTAAAGACCATTTATGCTAGGACACTTCCGCAGTGCCACCACCAGGTGCTCCATTACAAGCTCATAAAGAAGGAGCGACAAAAAGTACTCCTATTGGGTCTCATTCTGAACCAAAAAGGGCTTGGAAAGGATCCCATTACCCCTCGCTCTAGCTGAGGTGTGACCTCTGTTTTACAACATTTTGCTCATTCCTTTTTTTCTTACACAGCATTTTGAAATGGCACCTAAGAGGGCAAGTGGTTGGTTGTAAACTCTTATTAGCTTCTTCAGTGCAAAACCTGGCTACAGATGCAATAACACAGTAAGAATATTACTATCAGGCAACGCAAGTTTTTATTTTTAATGCCTAAAACACTTCTTTAATTGTTGGACTATTAATTAAATTTTTGCACCATTTTATTTAATAAGGAATACAGATCTTTTTTAACTATATTATTTTACACATTGGGGGAGATTTTTTCATCTCCCTGCTCCACTTTTTAGTTTCTAAGGTATTTATTAAGATATTGCAACAACTAAAAATAGTCCAAGCAAGAAGATAATTGTAATACAAGTGAAAAAGTGTGAAATAACAGAAATACATAATAGGTAAGCTATAAAACAGTGGAAGCCCGTAGACAACATAATACAAGGAAAAGGGGTATAAAGTAACTAACACTTTAAAACCAACTATAGAGGAACATGGTGTGAGGGGTAGTGGAGCTCCACAATGCAAATAAATAAGAAGCGCGTGAAAAGTGCATCCTACCTGAAATAATTGGGAAGGGAGGTGAGGAATTTTTTGAATCTTATTCCACAATTAAAGCTGTAGACAATATGGTAGACCTGGGATGCGAGACCTATTAATCCAGGGTGTCCAGATCTTATTGAAAAGTGGTTAGGTATCAGAGACAGAGGCATTGATTTTTTTCTTGGAACATGACAGCATCGAATCTTGGAATAACATCAGTCAATGAGAGAAAAGGTTTCCTCCACTTGAAAGCGATATGAATTCTACCAGCCATCAAAATTCAACGAAATAGTTTAAAATGAATATATTTGAGGCTCGCATGTGTAAGGCTAAGAAGGAAAATGGAGGCTGACATTAGAAGGACTGTTGAAAAAGATGTTCAGAAAATTCTATGTATAGTCGTTCAAAAGCGGCTGGCATGGGACAACATGGTGGCTCAATGGTTAGCACTGCAGGCTTACAGCGCTGGGGTGCTGGGTTAGATTTTTTTCTGTTTAATATACTGTTTTGTTTTTCTTTTTAAAATTGAAGTGGTTAAAGGGGCTCTATCAGCAAAATTATTTTAAACCCCCTGCCCGTTTTCAAATAAAGCTATAAAAACATATATGTAAATCATACCTTTGCATGCACGCTGGGCGGTCGTGCACGATCCGACGCCATCTTTGGTCCTGCCTTCCTCTTGTTTCTTCTTCCAGCTACGTCCTCCTGTTCTGGCTTTTCTCCGCCTTCATCTTCTGTTTTTCCGGGGGGTTGTGTTCAAATCCTGCGCGTGCGTAGTAGCGCTCCCTCCGACGCCATTTGTGTTGTAGTTCTAAGTATCCCTTAGAATTACGCGAGCATGCGCAGTACGCTCGTGAACTTCTTCACTCCGGAAGAAAAGAAGATGAAGGCAGAGAAGAGCCAGGACAGGAGGACGTCGCTGGAAGAAGAAAGAAGAGGAAGGCTGGACCAAAGATGATGTCAGATCGTGCACGACTGCCCAGTATGCATGCAAAGGTATGATTTACATATATGTTTTTATAGTTTTATTTGAAAATGGGCGGGGGTTTTAAAATATGATTAGCGGTGCCTGAATAGCCTTTTTAAAGGCTATTCACGCATATGTGGGGCTCATACAGCAACATTTTGCTGATAGGGCCCCTTTAAAAAAATAAAAATAATAATCATCTAATCAAGTTTTAACTACGATATCAAGAATGAAGTAAAGGTTAACATTCAGAAGCGCAAACATGAATAAAAGTCCCACTGGAGGACAGATGTGAAAGAATATGCATAACATTGCATAAAGTACATTCTAGTTACCTTAGTTAAACCCACAAGAAAATGCATGATCTTTCATTAAATGAAGCGTAAAGAATCATACGTCTACAGCCCTTTTAGATTGCTTTGCAAACACTGGCTGATTGGACTCTTTACATGTTTTCATTTTCTAGGAATTTTAGCATTGAGGATACATTCACTTGTAGGGATTTGCCACGGATTTGGGGGTGGATTCTGCCACCAAATCTGCCTCCCATTGTTTTAAATTATCCTATGTGACAAATACTTTTTAATGCAGATGACTTATAAGGTAATAATGTGTTCTTAAATTGAACCCTCATTTAGGTTCTTCTCAAAATTAAAAGCAATATATTAACATTATTTTATTTATTAGATTCTGTATTCTGTGTTCTTAACATGACTATGCTCTGTTAACACCATTTAGTGCTATGCTTTATAGCAGGTTCATGGCTGCAGGCAGCAATAGACTGGAGTCAACTCCATCTATGGTATCTATGAGATCTATGGTAGAGTTCTCTAGATATGCCATGTGCAAGGAGGGGGATTACATCAAATGTGACATTATCTACTGTCAGTAACGGATTCCATGATGCGTGAATTAGGTGTCACCCAGAGAGATGTTATTTTTTATGGTAATCCTTAAGCAGTCTATTATTTGGCATATGGCCATTAAAATACAGTGACAATGAGAATTTTAAAAAAATCTTAAAAATTGTATTGAACATAAAACACTGTTCATTTTCTGCTGACACAGTAAGCTGGTGTAAGCGGCCATTTTCTTGTAGCCTGGGCATGCGCAGTTGGCTCTGCCTGAGGCCTAGAAGATTGAAACCCAGGACGGAAGAAGACACAGGGAGAGGGCGTTCCAGAAGAAGATAGAGGCATCGCTGGAGAGTTCTCTCACAGCATTGGGGATGCTCTCAGTGCTATTTGAACTCTAGGGACCGTCCCTAGTGCTGCGAGAGAACTCATTTGCATACCGAAGAAAACCCGGTTTTCTACCAAACGGCAGCGCGGAGAAGACTTCTAAAGGTAGGAGAAGAATAGCCTTTCTTAAGGCTATTCCTATGTGTTATCGAGTAAAAAAGGGTATCCAATGATAGCATCTGTAACGATTATGGTTATCAGATTTGGAGTCCAAATGGTGGGGCAAATGGTACAGTACTTAAATAGTAATAAATGAAGGATAAGTACCTCAGAAGTAGAAGAAACCGTGGTCAGACGTTAGCAAGGTTCGGTACACAGGAGGAGCAGATCAATCGTAGTCAGGCGTTAGCAAGATTCGGTACACAGGAGGAGCAGATCAATTGTAGTCAGGCGTTAGCAAGGTTCGGTACACAGGAGGAGCAGATCAATCATAGTCAGGCGTTAGCAAGGTTCGGTACACAGGAGGAGCAGATCAATCGTAGTCAGGCGTTAGCAAGGTTCGGTACACAAGAGCAGTAAGGTAGTGGTGAGGTTCAGGGCAATAGGAAGCAGACAGCCAGAATAATCAGGCACAGGATGGAGTAAGCTGTGAGTTTATATAGGACGGGCTAAACTGTGATTGGCCACAGAACAGGTGATCTTAATAAACCAATTACTCCAACAGAAGAGACCAGACAAGGTAAAGCACAGAACAAAACAGGTTCCCCCTACGCCAAACAGCGGCACAATATGGGGGTATTCCTGCCCCTGTGTACTGTTTAGGACAGGTGGAAAGAATTTAATAAACTAACAGAGTCCCCTCCCCCTCCCCTATAAGAGGCCAGAAAGACCTCCCCCCCCCTCGTGTTTTTTTCTGTCCTGTGGACAGTGACAGGTGGGGGGGGGGAGAGCTTTCTGTCTCTCCCCTCCTAGAATGCGTGTTTTACCTACCTGGGTGGTAGGTGTTGGGGGGCGCGCGGCGTCCTCGGCGTTCCCTAGGAGCCCTTCGTCCGGCTCCCGGGGTGAAGTGGAACCTTCGTTCCACACCTTCATTTCCGGAGGAGGCTTCCGCCGGACTCACTCCGGCTCGGGCTGACGCGCATGCGCTGTCCTGTCTTCAGGCAAGACGAGCCTGGTATCTTCTGGGGGGGGGGGGGGGCATGGATCTGCTCCCCCCTGGCTGCCATGACACCCCCCCCCCCCCTGGTTTTTCTCCTCTCTCGGGGGGGAAACCTGTATTGGGGGCGGGTGGAATCCGGAGGGGAAGCCCTTCCCCCTCCTCCTCCTCCTCTCCGCCCCCTCTCTTATTTAAACAGGCAGGACCTTTAGTCAGTGCTTGTCTGCAACCTGCATGCAAGCTCTGACTTCTGACAGTGTTCTTGGGTTCTGTCTAAGCTCCCTGTTCACCTGTTAAGGTTTGAGGGGCATGACTGATACGGGGGGGGGGGGGCACTGTTGTTGGGGGGGAAGGATTAATTATGTCCTCCTTTCCCCTCCTAGATGTCATCTTCCTCCTCCACCCGGGAGTCCCCCAGGAAGAAAGCCACGTCCAAACGCCGACACCTGGCATGCAGAAAATGCGAAATCCCTCTACCCGACGGCTATGAGTACCAGTGCTGCCGCGGGTGCAGAGGCCCCCCGTCGGAAGAAACTTCTGTTCGGGACGTGGTGGGCTGGGTCAAGGAGTTCGTGGAGGATTCCATGAAGGAGATGAGAACTTCCATCTCACAATTGGTTAAAAGACCGCGGCTGGAGTCTCCCCAGCTCTTCCAGCCCTCCCTCCCTCCTTTGGAGGAGTTGCAAATTATTGATGAGGTTTCCTCGGATGAGGAACCTGAGGAGCCTGTAAAGGCGTTATTCCCGGTGGAGAAAATTCCCAAGCTCCTTAAGATCATACGGGCCAGAGATCCAAGTTCTGAGCCCACAGCAGAAGGCCCCACGGGATCCCTAAAATCCTTCAGGGCAAATCCGGAAATGACCAAGAGAATGGAAGCAGAGTGGAAGCGCCCAGAAAGAGCATTTAATGCCTCTAGAAGATTCAGGGCGTTGTTTCCAATTTCCGAGGCACAGCACAGCACCTGGGGTCTTCCGCCCAGAGTAGATATGGCAGTGGCCAAGCTGTCCAAACGCATAGCTGTACCTGCCGAGGATGGCTCCAATCTACAAGATCCATTGGATCGTAGAACGGAGGGTTCCTTGAGACGGATCTACTCTGCCTCCTCGGCCCAGGCTTCGGTGGGCATAGCAGCTACGGAAGTGGTTACCAAGATCCATTCAAGTGTAGCAGCCTTACACAGAGATACTGATGCTGGAGTCCACCGAGATGATTTACTGGGCTCCATCTCTGACATCGGGTTGATGGTAGACTTTTTGGCGGAGGCAGCATTCTACCAAGGCAAGCTGGCCGCCAGATCAATGGCATTAGCAACAGCCGCTAGGCGTCCATTGTGGTTAAAACCTTGGCGTGTAGACAACGCCTCAAAATTTAACCTCTGCACTCTTCCCTTTGAGCCGGGCAGGCTATTCGGTTCAGAATTGGACCGCATCATGGAAGGGCTCGCCGATTCCAAAGGGAAAAATCTCCCTTAACCCGCAGGAAGGGGACAACGGCCCTTTCGAGGCTATCGTCCATCCAGAGGAGCTACAAGAGGTCAGTTCCGCAGGTGCTCCGGTGACCAGGCAAGGAGCAGCGGTCGGGGCTCCTCCCAGGAAGCCAAGAAGGGTTTCTGACTATCCAGGCACTCCGCCCCGCGGGCCCGCGGCGGTAGGAGGTCGCCTTTCACTATTTTTTCCAGCTTGGTCTCAGCACATCAGAGACCCTTGGGTCCTTCAGATAGTACGTACTGGGTACAGAATAAGTTTTTCCAGCCACCCGCCAGACAAGTACGTGAGGACCCGCCCTCTTCAGGGCACAAAGCAACTTCATCTGGAAGAATCCATACAGGAGTACGTGGACAAGGCTGCATTGGAACCGGTACCTACAAACGAACAGGGTCAGGGTGTGTATTCCCCTGTGTTCTTGGTCCCAAAATCGTCCGGAGGTTGGCGGATGATCATAGACCTCAGGTATCTAAACCAGTATATCTGCAGAGTCCGGTTCCGTATGGAGACCATCAGGTCGGTACTCCCCTTTCTGCAGCCAGGAGAGTTGTTCGTCACCCTAGACCAAAGGGACGCCTATCTCCATGTACCTATCTATGGCCCTCACAGAAGGTACCTCAGAATTGCTGTATACCTAAGCGGAAAGTTGTTTCATTTCCAATTCACGGCTCTCCCATTCGGTATATCCTCGGCCCCCCACACCTTCACCAAGGTAGTAGCCCCGGTCGTAGCCGCCCTGCGTCTCCAAGGGATATTCATTGTTCCTTATCTAGACGACTGGCTTTTAAAAGCCCAGTCAAGGGAGACTCTTGCCACACAGCTGGACATCACCGTGGCTTTCCTAACCAAGCTGGGCTGGCTAGTAAACTGGCAAAAGTCAGTGGTGGTTCCTTACACTCAGATTCAATTTCTGGGGTTCAATTTAGATTCTCTCAGCATGATGATCTCCCTGCCCCCTCCTCGCAAGGAGAAGATTGGTCGAGCGGTAGATCACCTTACCCGAACCCAGAAGGTCACCATAAGGACGGCGATGAAGGTCCTAGGGCTCATGGCCGCGACCATCGAGGCAGTACCGTGGGCATTATGGCATATGCGCCCCCTACAGGCCGAGATCCTGAGAGAATGGAACCACAGTCCCTCGGGACTACAGAAGCCAATCCAGTTATCCATCAGGACCCGTCGATCACTGAATTGGTGGTCTCTCCTCAAGGACGGGAGGTCCACGGCCCAGACTTCCTGGACCCTGTTGACCACAGATGCCTCCCTCTCAGGCTGGGGAGCGCATCTGGGGGAGACCCTAGTCCAAGGAACTTGGAACCCGCTAGAAAGAGCCCACTCTTCCAACTGGCGCGAGCTGACGGCAATACATCGAGCACTCTTAGCCCTCGCCCCCAACCTGAGGGGAAAGGCTGTGAGAGTAAGGTCAGACAATCTGACTGCAGTACACAATATAAACAAGCAGGGAGGAACCAGATCCCCCTCGCTCATGGAAGTAACAGATCTGATCTTCAACTGGGCAGAAGACAACATACCTCAACTGTCGGCTGTACACATCAGAGGTCATCTGAACATTCTAGCGGACCAGCTAAGCAGAGGCTTAGTGACGACAGGAGAATGGTCCTTGAACCCAGAGATATTTCTTCAACTTACCAAGAGATGGGGTCTCCGCGAGGTGGACCTGATGGCCACCCAATACAACGCCAAGGTGAAGGTATTCTGCTCCCTTTACTGGGAGGACAATCCCTTGGCGATCGATGCCCTGTCAATACCATGGAAATTCAAGCTGGCTTACGTATTTCCTCCAATCCCGATGATCCCGAGGGTATTGGCGAAATTCAGGCAGGACCAGACTTCGGCAATTGTGATCATGCCGTTCTGGCCGAAAAGGGCATGGTTTACCCACCTCATGTCAATGAGTCGAGGGACCTACTGGAGGCTTCCACAAGTTCACAACCTGGTAACTCTAAATGGTCAGCTCTGCCAGGACCTGAACCGGTTCAACCTCACTGCCTGGAGGTTGACTGCACCGTATGTGGAGACAGAGGATTATCACAGGCCGTCTTAAGGACTTTGGCCAACTCCAGAGCGGACTCGACTAACCGAAGTTATCAGAGAATCTTTCGGGTGTTTCAGGACTGGTGCGGGGAAAAACAGATTGAGAGTCCCTCCGTTGAGGCGGTCCTGGAATTCCTACAAGGTGGTCTGGAGAAGGGATTGACAACTGCCACCCTAAGGGTGCATGTCTCGGCGTTATCCGCTCACCTGGGAACACGTCTATCTCAGAATCCTCTGGTTAAGCAATTTCTGAAAGGGGCCTCTCGGCTCCGCCCTCCAATTCAGGCCCCAGTTCCACAGTGGGACTTAGCCTCGGTCCTACAGGGGCTATGTGATCCCCCTTTGAGCCTTTGGCTGAGGTGGACTTGAGATACCTCTCACTCAAGGTGACCTTTTTATTGGCTATCACATCTGCCAAGAGGGTCGGGGAACTACAGGCTCTGGCAGCCTCGGAACCTTATATTTTATTTTTTCCGGACAGGGTACAACTCAGATTTGTCCGTGGGTTCCTACCCAAGGTACCCACGCCGGGAAACATTAATCAGGTAATATCCCTACCAGCTTTTTTTCCGGCCCCATCCTCCGATTATGAAGAGAGGATGCACAGATTGGATCTTGTGAGAGCCTTACGCACATATCTGGATCGGACAAGCTCTTTTCGCAGATCAGAGAATCTGCTTATAAACATCTTTGGACACACCAAGGGTATTAAAGCTTCCAAAGTCACACTATCCAGATGGATAAAAGAGGCCATCTCTCTCTCTCTACAGGCTCAGGGGTTGGCGGTCCCTGAGTTCTTGCGTGCCCATGCAACGAGGGCAGTGGCAGCCTCCTGGGCGGAGAGGCAGTCACTTTCAGTGGACCAAATATGCAGTGCGGCCTCCTGGAGCTCGCATTCCACGTTTGCAAAACATTACAGACTAGACTGGCGCACCTCTGAAGCGGTGGCATTTGGGCGTTCCGTCCTGTCTTCAGTCTGCCAGGATCACCCTCCCTAGTGGATAATTTACTTGCTAAATCCCCATATTGTGCCGCTGTTTGGCGTAGGGGGAACATGGGATTATGTAGATAATCTGTTTTCCCTTAGCCCAAACAGCGGCACAAGCTACCCTCCCTGAATGTATGGTAATGTGTTGGATTGCCTATAGAAATTATTATACTTTTTTGCTAACACGAGGGGGGGGGGGGGGGTCTTTCTGGCCTCTTATAGGGGAGGGGGAGGGGACTCTGTTAGTTTATTAAATTCTTTCCACCTGTCCTAAACAGTACACAGGGGCAGGAATACCCCCATATTGTGCCGCTGTTTGGGCTAAGGGAAAACAGATTATCTACATAATCCCATGTTTCCAAATAGTACTATGGTTAAGGCTGCAGAACATAGCCAGGAAGTCATGTGAATTCAGTTGAATTCAGTTCGTGACAGCATCCCTTTAAAAACTATTGTATTCTTACTTGGGCTCTGTGAGAAGCTCTCTGAGTTCTTATAAGAGATCAAAATCATTCTGTACCTTGCCTATTCCAAGTGCATATAAAATATCTGGACATTCAAAAGAAAAGACATCATTAACTGTAAAATAATTTCCGACTATGCACATGTCTGTATTTTGTAGATAATATGAGGCTCAAATATTAATTCTCTTTGTGAGTATAAGGCGTGAAATCCAAATTTTAGTTTGTTGAGTTTATCATTTTTGTGATAAATTAAAACAGAGAAATTATTCCTATGATTATTCTTAGTGGTTGTGTTAAACAAGATATCTTGCTGGATTTATTGCACCAATTATCCTATGTTTCATTACAGTCTGTAAATCTGTACTGGGTTAGGTTGCTGCCAAATCAGTGTAAATTACTCAGGCTTAATCCCTCTCAGCAAAGACATCAGGTCATTATCAATGACGTTATTTTAGATAATGCAAATTGAACATATAAGACGTTTTAAATGATAGGAGAGGAGGTGCACTCCTCAAAGACTCGGACCGAAGCAATGGATGTAAGAAATACGGAATTCTATTAGGAAGATGGAAAGTGCACCCCTTTGTCGGTTTTCTTTTGATGTAGTAAGGTGGTGTGCCGTTATGAACATGGACGTCGGGGCTGACTTGTTATATGTATACATATGATATACAGTACAGACCAAAAGTTTGGACACACCTTCTCATTCAAAGAGTTTTCTGTATTTTCATGACTATGAAAAGTGTAGATTCACACTGAAGGCATCAACACTATGAATTAACACATGTGGAATTATATACTTAACAAAAAAAGTGTGAAACAACTGAAAATATGTCATATATCAGGGGTGCTCACACTTGTACAGGGGTTGAGCTACTTATAAATTGACCAAGTCAAAATGATCTACTGTGTGGGTGGGGCCTGGGTCTGCTGTGTGGGCGGGGCCCACAAGTGTAACAAGACCGGCCGGGGCTTAACAAGTCTAAGGGGCGGGGTCTGCTCTGATGCAGACGTTCTGATTGGCTCAGAGCTCAAATGGCACTGCCCGGGCACCCAGCACAGAGCCGACACCACAGACCCCCAGCCTGGAAGGCTCCTGCCCACGGCCGCCTGGAGATCGGGAAGCGCGTCATCCCCCGGAGCTGCTGCTGCTTCTGTTCCGTGTGTCTCGGCGGCGGAGCGTAGGGAAGACTTCCCTCCGCTCCGCCACCGAGACACATGGGACAGCAGAAGCAGCAACAGCTCCGGGGCATGACGTGCTCCCCACTCTCACACGGAAACTAGGCGGGGCTGCGGCCCAGGCCGTGCCCACACAGCAGACCGCACCTGCAATGAATGCTTCTGGCTGCGTAACGTGATCGACCCATACTTCCTTCGCGATTGACTGGTAGATCGCAATCGACGTATTGGGCAACCCTGTCTTATATTCTAGGTTCTTCAAAGTAGCCACCTTTTGCTTTGACTACTGCTTTGCACACTCTTGGCATTCTCTTGATGGTCTGTACTGTACATAGAACACGTCAGCTCCGGATGTCCATATATACATTCACAGTAGGTCAATTCTGTGGGGTATCCTTACAACTTACCTCACACACGTTATCATAAAAAGGGGTACTTCACTTCCTCATTTCCTTCCAGCTCTCCTGTCACTCTAGCCTACACAGGGGTGAAGCGACCCCTACGATTACACATCTACCCACAGAGGCTCCAATATACTCACATAACGCTCAACTTGCACATAAAAAGTGATAGTGATCTGCTTGACCCCTTACAATCTGGCTTCCGCGCTCTGCACTCTACTGAAACGGCTCTCACAAAAGTCTCAATGATCTCCTAATGGCTAAATCCAATGGCGACTTCTCTCTTCTTATTCTTCTGGACCTCTCTGCAGCTTTTGACACTGTTGACCATCAACTCCTCCTCACTATGCTCAGCTCAGTTGGCCTCAACGACACTGCGCTCTCCTGGTTCTCCTCTTATCTCTCAGACCGCACCTTCAGTGTATCATTTGCAGGCTCTGTTTCCTCCCCTCTTTCCCTTGCTGTTGGGGTTCCTCAGGGCTCGGTCCTAGGCCCCCTCCTCTTTTCTCTCTACACAGCCCCCATTGGACTAACCATTGCCAGATTTGGCTTCAGGTACCATCTTTATGCTGATGACACCCAATTATACACATCTTCCCATGACATCACCCCTGCACTCATACAGAACACCAGCAACTGTCTCTCTGCTGTCTCAAATATCATGTCCTCACTCTATCTGAAACTAAATCTCTCTAAGACTGAACTACTACTGTTTCCACCATCTAATAGATCTGTCCCTGATATATCCATTGCAGTCTCAGGCCTTACTATAACTCCTAGGCAGCAGGCCCGCTGCCTTGGGGTCATGTTTGACGCAGACCTTTCCTTCACCCCTCATGTTGAATCACTCGCACGTTCATGTCACCTCCACCTCAAAAACATCTCCAGAATATGCCCTTTCCTCACGAGAGATACACTAAAGACACTTATTGTCTCTCTGATTCATTCTCGCCTTGACTACTGTAACTCCTTACTAATCGGTCTTCCCCTCACTAAACTCTCCCCTCTACAATCTATTCTGAATGCAGCGGCCAGGCTCATCTACCAGGCTAGACGCTACAGCGATGCCTCTGGTCTGTGCCAGTCACTACATTGGCTGCCTATTCAATATAGAATAAAATATAAAGTTATCACTCTCATCCACAAGGCTCTCCATAATGCCGCACCCCCATACATTTCCTCCCTCATCTCTGTCTACTGCCCAACCCGTGCTCTCTGCTCACTCAATGACCTAACACTTACATCCTCTATTATCAGAACCTCCCACGCTCGTATACAAGACTTCTCCCAAGCTGCACCACTTCTCTGGAATGCTCTACCCCGGACAATCAGATTAACTCCCAATTTCTACAGTTTCAAACGCAAACTAAAGACACATCTTTTCAGACAAGCCTATCACAATGTCTAACGTAAACCCTTAACCCTCCTCTGTCCCCGCTCCCACATTACCCCACATGATATGATGTCATCTCATGCTAACTTTATAGGTCCAAGCTCCATCCACATGTTAAAGGACACGACTGGTGACGGCTCATAAAGTCTTATGTTTGTATAATGACAGTCACCTCTATTACAAAAGTGTCTGACCTCTGTATAAGTAATACCGCCCCTGCTACCTCTTGTGTCACCCCCTCTACCTCATAGATTGTAAGCTCTTGCGAGCAGGGCCCTCAGTCCCATTGTGTGAAATGATTTTCTTTGTAATGTATCTTTCTGTCTGTATTTGAACCCTACAAATTGTACAGTGCTGCGGAATATGTTGGCGCTATATAAATAAAATGTATTATTATTATTTATTATTATTATAGCATGGCTAGCAATAGTTAGGCGGGTTCACACCTGTGCCCGGGTTCCTCGTTGTAAGTTATTTGAGCTATGAGTAAGGGACGAAGAATGTGATCCTGAAACGCGTGAGCTTTTTTGTCTGCTTTTACATCCTGGATCCATTATGTAATCATTTTTAATGTGGATTTAGTAAAAGTTATATTTTATTTCAACTTTATTGGCATGCTGGATGTTTTTGTGAACTCTGCATATCATACTGCGTGGGGTCCACTGTGGAGTATATAATACTGTGCATTGTTTACATACCGGTGCTGTACTGCACACTCACCGTATTCTTGATTAATGCCATTGTGGGTACTAAAGCTGTATCCCTTTCAAGTATCTGAGGTATCGCTGCAGCACCCGTAAGCGTCACTATGAAGAATACACTGTAGGGGAGGGGGTAGGGGGCCCAGACAAAAGTATGCAGCGAGACCCACAAGACTTTAGTTACGCCACTGGTCAGTATGTTATCTGGGAAAAACCCGGATAGCAGACTGAGCTATGCCATGGTCGTCTGCAAGGAGCCTAAAAGTAGCACCACTCCTTTATACCTTATTTCATTGAATCTCAAGTGTAAGGAAATCAAGAGGATTAAAGCAGACAAGGCTGGAGGACCCGATGGGATAAGCGTAAGAGTTCTTAAAATGTGTGGAGACCAGCTGTGTGGTGTTAATACTCACATGTATAATATGAGTCTAAAGCTGGGAGTAGTACCACAACTGTGAAAAACATAGCGTGGTACCAGTCCCAAGGAAACCCAACCCGATGGACTTAACGGCTACCAACCTGTAGTACTGACATCCCAGCTGATGAAGGTCTTATAGAGATTAGTCCTGACACATCTCTGGCCTCTGGTAAGCCCTGCCATGAACACCCTCCAGTTTGCCTATCTAGCTGTTACTGTACCTACAAAAGTACTCTGATGACTCTGCTATAGTAGGCCTCATCACTGATGGTGACAATAGAGAGTATAGAGACTTAAACCGGGACTTTGCGGACTGGTGCCAGCGGAACCACCTCAGTATTAATGCCGGGAAGATCAAGGAGATGGTGGTAGACTTTAGTAAATGGAGAAGTGCTCCAATTCCGGTAAAGATCCAAGGGACATGCATTGAGATAGTCAGGACCTATAAGTATCTGGGTGTGCTCCTCAATAATAAGCTGGACTGGGCTGATCACCTGGAGGCGCTGCACAGAAAGGGCCACAGCAGGCTTTACCTGCCCAGGAGGCTGAGGGCCTTCGGAGTCCAGGGGACACTTCTTAGGGCCTTTTTCAACTCTGTGGTTGCTTCAGCCATCTTTTTCGGTGTGGCCTGCTGGGGGAGCAGTATATCAACCAAGGGCAGAAATAGACTTGACAGGCTGATCAGAAGGGCCAGCTCTGTCCTGGGGAGCCCCTGGACCCAGTACAGGTGGTGGGTGACAGAAGGATACTGTCTGTGGTGACCTCCATGCGGGAGAACAAATCCCACCCCATGTATGGGACCTTGACGGCACTTGGCAGCACTGTAAATGACCAACTGCTTCACCCCAAGTGTGAGAAGGAGCGCTATCATAGGTCCTTCCTCCCAGCCGTGGGCAGGCTACATAATCTACATCAGACCAAGCAAAGAGAGAGAGCTAAATGATCCTGAAGTCTTCTTTCTTTCTTTTCCTTAGGGCGAGTTCACACCTGCACCCAGTCTCCGCTTTCAGATTTCCGTCTTCTGCTCGAGAAACTGGACAGAAGACGGAAACCGGCAGTCACTTTTCAAACCCATTCATTTGAATGGGTTTACAAAGTGTCCGCCCGTGAGCGTCTTCTGGTCTCCACGGCAAAACCATTTTTTTTTTAACGGACACAAAGTTGGACATACAGGACTAAATAAAAACGGTTTTTCTGCGAAGACCACAAAACGCTCACGGGCGCACACTGACTGCAGGGTTTCCGTCTCCTGTCAGCAGAAGACGGAACCCACAAAGCGGAGACCGGGCAATAGGTGAACCCGCCCTTAGCTGCTTTTGGTTCCTAGTATTTTTCTCAGCTTATGTGTGTCACCTTCTGTAACATATTACTGTTTATCATCCTGTATCTTTAAAACAGAAAAAAGTTGTATACTCCATTATTTTCTATGGGGCTGTGTCAAACTAAACTGCTAGGACATTGCAGTCAAACCTTCTGTGTGAATAAGCACTTATGGAGAGGAAACCTAGAAAACTCCATGTGCTGACAGGAGCTAAGTGGATGAAGTGAAGGAGCTCTCCCTACTTACATTGGATTTGTGCACTGTGACTAGTACATAGAAGCTCACAGCCCTCTCATGTAGTGGTCACTGAGTGTCAGGGCACAGTGTGGATGGAGGGGGAGACTGGCAGGAAAGCGGGCAGACAGTGGACGGGACTGGAGCTGGGCGGGGAGGAAGAGTAGGAGGGAAGAAGCTGCCGCCGCCGCTCAAGAGTAGGGAAGATGAGGAGAAGTAGTGTCACTAGTACACTGGAGGAAGCTGCGGAGGAGCGGGAAGCACGGAGCGGGGCTGTGATCACCCAGGAGGGGACTGAAGGAGCGCTGTGCCCGGCCGGCTCTGCCACCAGTGCTGTGTCCAGCTGCAGAGAGCCCGGGGCGGCATTAGGGATTGTGCCTACACGCAACCCGGGACCATCGTCCTATCCTTGCTTCTTCCTGACATCTTCGGCGACTTCCTGGGGAATGATGGAGCACACATATCCTTCCTACAGCGGCCGGAGCCCGGTGTGGGAGGAGATGGTGGGTACGAGGGCACGGGATGGTGGAGGAGTGGGGTCCGGCTGGAGGAACTTCAGGGGCCGGGGTAGGGAGGTGGGCAGCTAGTGCCAGGCTGTGGGGTACGGGGCACCTACTTGTATGAAGAGTGGCGGATGTGCCACTTCCTATGTGCCCCAGCTGTGGTACAATGGCAGGCATGGTGCTATGTAGTAGTGGTGATCATGCTGCACTATATGGGGTATACACTGTGTACTGTGTATTCACATGACTGGGCTGTATATATCCAAGGGAAATCTATTTTCAGGATCCTTCATAGACATGGGTCAACTGAGGGATTTGTAATAACGGCCTGTGAAATACCGAGTGCTGTTATGTAACGGAATAGTCACACGGGCAAGAAGAAGGAATGGTTGTGTGGATAGATCCATTATCTTATAAGGAGCCGTGTGCTGTCCATTAGGTCTAGGACACAGCCGTGAGAGCCTGTTGTGGGAATAAACTCTTACAGTATTGTTTATTGCTCATACTGGACTAGTACACTATATAGATTGTACTTTAGTTATATGGCTATTCCATATTGGTTACGTTACAAGTATTGTGCATGGGTTACACTGGACTGGTACAATATAGCTGTGTCTTGGCTACAGTGGACTGATAGATACAGTATGGCTGTTCATAGGATACGGCGGACTGGTACAGTATGGCTGTGCCCGGGTTACAGCGGACTGATAGATACAGTATGGCTATGCCTGGGTTACAGCGGACTGATAGATACAGTATGGCTGTGCCCAGGTTACAGCGGACTGATAGATACAGTATGGCTGTTCATGGGATACGGCGGATTGGTACTGTATGGCTGTGCCCGGGTTACGGCAAACTGATAGATACAGTATGGCTATGCCTGGGTTACAGCGGACTGATAGATACAGTATGGCTGTTCATGGGATACGGCGGATTGGTACTGTATGGCTGTGCCCGGGTTACGGCAAACTGATAGATACAGTATGGCTATGCCTGGGTTACAGCGGACTGATAGATACAGTATGGCTGTTCATGGGATACGGCGGACTGGTACAGTATGGCTGTGCCCGGGTTACAGCGGACTGATAGATACAGTATGGCTGTTCATGGGATACGGCGGATTGGTACAGTATGGCTGTGCCTGGGTTACAACGGACTGATATATACAGTATGGCTGTGCCTGGATTACAGTGAACTAGTACAGTATGGATGTGCCCGGGTTACAGCGGACTAGTACAGTATGGCTGTGCCCGGGTTACAGCGGACTGATAGATACAGTATGGCTGTGCCCGGGTTACAGCGGACTGGTACAGTATGGCTGTGCCGGGTTACAGCAAACTGATAGATACAGTATGGCTGTGCCTGGGTTACAGCGGACTAGTACAGTATGGCTGTGCCTGGATTACAGTGGACTGGTACAGTATGGCTGTGCCCGGGTTACAGCGGACTAGTTCAGTATGGCTGTGCCCTGGTTACAGTGGACTAGTACAGTATGGCTGTGCCTGGATTACAGTGGACTGGTACAGTATGGCTGTGCCCGGGTTACAGCGGACTAGTTCAGTATGGCTGTGCCCTGGTTACAGTGGACTAGTACAGTATGGCTGTGCCGGGTTACAGCAAACTGATAGATACAGTATGGCTGTGCCTGGGTTACAGCGGACTAGTACAGTATGGCTGTGCCTGGATTACAGTGGACTGGTACAGTATGGCTGTGCCCGGGTTACAGCGGACTAGTGCAGTATGGCTGTGCCCTGGTTACAGTGGACTAGTACAGTATGGCTGTGCCCGGGTTACAGCGGACTAGTACAGTATGGCTGTGCCCTGGTTACAGTGGACTAGTACAGTATGGCTGTGCCCTGGTTACAGTGGACTAGTACAGTATGGCTGTGCCCGGATTACAGTGGACTGGTACAGTATGGCTGTGCCCGGGTTACAGCGGACTGGTACAGTATGGCTGTGCCCGGGTTACAGCGGACTAGTACAGTATGGCTGTGCCTGGATTACAGTGGACTGGTACAGTATGGCTGTGCCCGGGTTACAGTGGACTGGTACAGTATGGCTGTGCCTGGGTTACAGCGGACTAGTACAGTATGGCTGTGCCTGGATTACAGTGGACTGGTACAGTATGGCTGTGCCTGGATTACAGTGGACTGGTACAGTATGGCTGTGCCCGGGTTACAGTGGACTGGTACAGTATGGCTGTGCCCGGGTTACAGTGGACTGGTACAGTATGGCTGTGCCCGGGTTACAGCGGACTAGTACAGTATGGCTATGCCTGGGTTACAGTGGACTAGTACAGTATGGCTGTGCCCTGGTTACAGTGGACTAGTACAGTATGGCTGTGCCCTGGTTACAGTGGACTAGTACAGTATGGCTGTGCCTGGGATACAGCGGACTAGTACAGTATGGCTGTGCCTGGGATACAGCGGACTAGTACAGTATGGAGTGCCCTGGTTACAGCGGACTAGTACAGTATGGCTGTGCCCGGGTTACAGTGGACTAGTACAGTATGGCTGTGCCCGGGTTACAGCGGACTAGTACAGTATGGAGTGTCCTGGTTACAGCGGACTAGTACAGTATGGCTGTGCCTGGGATACAGCGGACTAGTACAGTATGGCTGTGCCTGGGTTACAGCGGACTAGTACAGTATGGCTGTGCCCGGGTTACAGCGGACTAGTACAGTATGGCTGTGCCTGGGATACAGCGGACTAGTACAGTATGGAGTGCCCTGGTTACAGCGGACTAGTACAGTATGGCTGTGCCCGGGTTACAGCGGACTAGTACAGTATGGCTGTGCCTGGGTTACAGTGGACTAGTACAGTATGGAGTGCCCTGGTTACAGCGGACTAGTACAGTATGGCTGTGCCCGGGTTACAGCGGACTAGTACAGTATGGCTGTGCCTGGGTTACAGCGGACTAGTACAGTATGGCTATGCCTGGGTTACAGTGGACTAGTACAGTATGGCTGTGCCTGGGTTACAGTGGACTGGTACAGTATGGCTGTGCCCGGGTTACAGCGGACTAGTACAGTATGGCTGTGCCTGGGTTACAGCGGACTAGTACAGTATGGAGTGCCCTGGTTACAGCGGACTAGTACAGTATGGCTGTGCCCGGGTTACAGCGGACTAGTACAGTATGGCTGTGCCTGGGTTACAGTGGACTAGTACAGTATGGCTGTGCCTGGGTTACAGTGGACTGGTACAGTATGGCTGTGCCCGGGTTACAGCGGACTAGTACAGTATGGCTATGCCTGGGTTACAGTGGACTAGTACAGTATGGCTGTGCCTGGGTTACAGTGGACTGGTACAGTATGGCTGTGCCCGGGTTACAGCGGACTAGTACAGTATGGCTGTGCCTGGGTTACAGCGGACTAGTACAGTATGGAGTGCCCTGGTTACAGCGGACTAGTACAGTATGGCTGTGCCCGGGTTACAGCGGACTAGTACAGTATGGCTGTGCCTGGGTTACAGCGGACTAGTACAGTATGGCTATGCCTGGGTTACAGTGGACTGGTACAGTATGGCTGTGCCCGGGTTACAGCGGACTAGTACAGTATGGCTGTGCCTGGGTTACAGCGGACTAGTACAGTATGGAGTGCCCTGGTTACAGCGGACTAGTACAGTATGGCTGTGCCTGGGTTACAGTGGACTAGTACAGTATGGCTGTGCCCGGGTTACAGCGGACTAGTACAGTATGGCTGTGCCTGGGTTACAGCGGACTAGTACAGTATGGAGTGCCCTGGTTACAGCGGACTAGTACAGTATGGCTGTGCCCGGGTTACAGCGGACTAGTACAGTATGGCTGTGCCTGGGTTACAGGGGACTGGTACAGTATGGCTGTGCCCGGGTTACAGTTTTCAGGGTACATACTAACCACAGGTTATTTTGGGCTGATACAGTATAGATCACTTACAGAGTACACGGGTTCTTAACTGAATACCAATCTTTATGTAAGTATCACATATCACCCAGGTCCCTCAGGATGTTTAATGCTGTCAACACGGGTTTTCTTCTTTAAACTGGCTGTAGAAATACTGGAGAAACCTTCCAATATATATTTTTTGAAATGTCTTATTAATGGAGTCTGTGCACCTGCACCACCACTTATTTCCAGAAAAAAGGAAACCAATGGCTATAAAAAATCTGTATTATATAAACTGTATTATAGCCACATATCCTGTCCCAACCATGGGTCTAATGACCCCAACTTGCAGAATGATAGATCGCTATGTTGCTGTAACTTTGGCTCATTAGACCTGCAGCCAGGATAGGATTTGCTGCTGTAATAAGGTCCAATCCTCGGACATATTACAGCCCTGTGACTTCAGCAGAGGGATACAATAAGCATACAGACTAGTATACGATCTGCAGACACATCTGTATGGAGTGTCACATCTGTATGGTATGCTAACACATGTTTTAGGTGGATTTTTCTAATAATAAACCAAAAAGATTGGCAACCAGCAATTAAAAACTGGAAAAAAAATATGAAAATAAACTGGATTCATGTTAGAACTTAAGAATATGTTGCATATGAGGAGCTGCAACGTGTGTTATTACATTACATTACATATCCATATGTATTTGTTTTCATATGTTTTTCCACAAAGTGCAGTAAAATCACTGCAAAAAAAATCGATACACCCTAATGGAATTTATTGCTTTGAATGATCTTAGTTTTTGGAATTGTTTATTGAGAGACCACATTTAATGGCTAACAAAAAAATGCAGTTTTAGTTTTGTGGTGATGTTTATGTTGGATCTCATTGTCTGTTGGGTTCCACGGTTTTCAGAAGAGTAGCAAGGATTTTCTTCCTGTCAAGTCTGATGGAATTTTACACCTTGAGGGGAGTTCACACGGAGTAACGTGCCGTGTGATGTGGCACGTATACGGCGTGTGAGACTTTGAGCGCCATATACGCTCCCATTGATACGATCCCGGCTCCCATTGAAATCAAAGTCTACGCCGTATACGTGCCACATCACACGGCACGTTACTCCGTGTGAACTCCCCCTAAGGCCGGGGCCCCACGGTCCAGAAACGCTGCGGAAAAATCACTGCGTTATACAGTACATGCAAAGTGGAAGGGATTCATGCGAATCCCATGCCCAGTTTGCGGTTAAAACCGCAGTGCGGACACGCTGCGACTTTCAAAACCAGCACAATTTTAGAAATCGCAGCGTGTCCATTATATCTATGGAAACACCAGCGGCTTCCCCGTAGATATAATGGTAACAGAAAGTCTGCAGAGGAAAACTCCGTGAACTTTCTGTTCAAGGCGCTGCGGGAAGAACCGCGATGCGTTCACACCGCAGTTGTTCCTGCAGTGCTTTAGCGCTGCGTTTTCGGCCTGTGGGGCCTTAGTCTAAAAGAGCCTAAGGTTGGGGTAGGTACTGGACTTGGAGTAGTTGCAGTGCACCAGATTATTTACAACTCAGTGGGGTAGATTTACTAATCCAGCCTAAACCTAGATTATGCAAGTTTAGACTAAAAGCATGCTAGGTTCATCATAGCGGATGATCAATTTGGGGCATCTTTAAACTTTCTAGTTGGTTAGTCCAAGCCATCTTTTAGCTCACTTTGCATCAAAGTTTTGGCACATATTTTCACATCTTCAACCATGCCCATTTTCTGGTATGGCAAGCCACCTTATCAGTAGAGCTGGAACAAATCTAAAGCTAGGGGCATATGGATTACTTTTGCAGCAGGTAAGTCATGGCAGCACAAAGTATATTGAAATGTTTTGAACCTGCAGCATGTTAGTTATTGCTGCAGGTTCAGCAGTGGATTTCAATCTGTAAAATCTTCATTTTACGGTACCGGCAATGTGAACAGGATTGTATTTAATTTCATACATTGCAGAAAAAATGTGCAATAAATAAACTGTGTTTTCGAGAAAACGCATCATGTTCATTTTAGCTATGGAATCACAAGCGGTCTTTCCCTATATATTTTAATAGGAGAATAAAAAAAAATGCAATGAAAATGCTGCGATAATATATTTATTTTTTCAATTTTTACTTCATTTATTTCCTCAGTGTTTCTTAGCTACATTTCACAATGTGGGAGCACTAAGCTGATCACCCACTTGTCCGTGTCTATGCCAGATTTACCATCCTGTGCGCTATATTGGGAGATGGACTCCTGGCATTATAGTTATCTATGATAACTGCCTGTAGACCTGCCTAACCGCTACGTACTGTTCTATTATGTAGTGGAGAGTCCATCTCCGTACTCGAGTAGTGTAAAACCAGCCTATGGGTGTGCTCACAAGTGGCGTATACACGGTGGGTTAATCACTGACTGTTTAACCTGGGGCCATATGGGGACATCATGGGCTAACTTTGTGTTTTCTACAGTAGCAGCATAATAGATGAAATTTATCCACATCTGCTATGACTAAAACCCGCAGTGCAAAGTGACCTGTAGCATGTATACAGCATTTGAGTTGGAGCAAAAGCCACACGATTTACGGTATGGGACATTATGTCGCTGGGAGGCAGGGACTCCTTTCACGGCTGAAACTCTGCCATGTGAATTAGTAGGTGTGCGATGCTATTATACGTGATTTAATCTTGACCATGATAATTCCATCATGGTCAGGAAAATATAAGCACGGCTGTAATATGTGACAAAAGCTCCTAACAGGCTTTAATGCTGATGTGTTTGATGTGTTTGATATATGTGGATATATTGTTTTAGGTTTCAAGGTGAGTGATATGAAAATAGGGCAGAACGTCAGAGTAACCCTATAGATGCGTACATATTTATTTATTTTTATTTTCTAATTTTTTTTTTATTTCGGATTAAATTTGTTTTTTTTTCTCCAGTTATTAATTTTTTTCTTTTAAAATGCATTCCTAGGATATTAGGAGTTTATCTATTAATTTTGCTTGCAGATGTTGTCCTTGGCTGGATTTGACCCTAGGATTCCAGTGCTGCCAGTCATCAGTGCTATCCACTGAGATTGCTTGCTTATTTTCTTATGGAGTATTTTTGTAAAGTTCAATTCCTCATGGTTTTCTAGATCTCTGCTTGTTCTTTTTTTTTTTTGTTTGTTTGTTTACTTCCAGCGGATAAAAAGCAGTCCATGGTCATGTGATGTACACCTAGGTGCATGGTCACAGCGCAGGAATTAGACATCGGTCTTGTAACTAGCTGTGCACCTGCGTGTATCTAAGACTGATGTCTGATTACTGAGCTGTGACTACATTGAGCCATGACCATAGATAGACTGTATATCACATGAAACTGGACAACACCTGTAAGGGTTTTCCATTGAAAGTGACAGAAAGTAAAAGACAACACATTTCAGACTTCAGCCCCCTAGACAATTGCCCAAAGTGCCATTCCTGGCAAGCAATTAACTTTTGTCTGGAAAAATTGTTTCTAGCCAGGTAGATCTCTTGCGACAGCCATTGCAGGGTAAATGTAGTATTGCAATACGTCAAGGTAGTGCTATGGGTAAATTTCTGTTTTCGACTAAGGAGGTCTCATTTGCATATAACTTACCCAGAATTCTTAGCAGGGCAGCGGGAGCCGAGACCGTGACAGTCGTGGCAGGTGGGTTTTGACTCGAGAGTGACGCGGCTCACCTGCCGAAATCCGCTATACCGCCCCCCCCCCCCCCCCCCGTGTGAACTTACCCTAAAGGGGTTGTTGAACAAATGATCATTCTCATTTCTTGTACTTTCTGTATCAATTTCTCCCCCCCCCCCAGTGTCATTGCTAGCTGTCATTCTGATATATATATATATATATATATATATATATATATATATATGTATGTAACTTTTTTTGTTGTTTATAATTTCCAATGGATAAAAATCAGTCTGAGTGGCCATGTAACCATGTGATGTAGACACCCCAGGGTCATGTGATGTAGACACAGATGCACAGTTTGTTACCAGGCAGAGGTCTGATTGCTGTGCTGTGACTGTAATGAGCTGTACACATGTGTGTCCATCACATCTGACCATGGACTGTCCTTCACATCTGACCATGGACTGTCCTTCACATCTGACCATGGACTGTCCTTCACATCTGACCATGGACTGTCCATCACATCTGACCATGGACTGTCCTTCACATATGACCATGGACAGAATTTTATCCACTGCAAGGAAGCAGAATGACAGCAAGTAGAGCTATAGAAAAAGGTGAGGGATTGATACAGAAATTATATTGGAATATTGTATAACTCTTCATTATACAAACAATAACATTTGTCTGACCCTGGCCATTCCCCTTAGGCCTTGTATAGTATGTTGGATGTTGACAGTTTGTCTTCATTTCCAACAAACTGAGGCTGAGAAACATTTGTTTGCTCCTCTGCTTCCAGGCAGCATGCCGGTGGTGACATTATGAGCCCTCTGCTATTCATGGTATTATATTGACTTGTTATATCCTTGTGATGAACGCTGTGTTCCTTGGCTTTCGGAACTAGAACAGTTATCTTTGTACTTTCGATAGGGATGTAGAAGATCACTAACTCCAGGAGAATAAACTGAGTACATGTTAGGTACGGCTAAGCTTCAATTTTCTTCCTTTGATAAGATGTATACAAGCCTCAGCTCTGTGCTTACTGACGGGTCAGAGTGAAATCACAAGAGGGTCTCAGGACTGTGCGTCATGTGGTCTCTGTATTTGGCAGGACCAGAGAGCTGCAAAGGTAAAATCTTTAAAGGATGAAGCCCATGTTAATGCTCCACATCCTCTATCTTTACATCTATGGCATATAACCATTAGCTTAGTGTTCCCAATGTAGGATGAAATTACGCATCTACATTTTTTTGGAGCAGTTGTCAATGCAGCTTTTTTTGAGCCAAAGGTAGAAGTGGATTGAGAGGGAATGGGGATTACAAAGGGAGGTCTTGGAGTCAAACGGTGGAAAATAATGAAGGAATTGAGGAGAACTTCTCTCTGATTCATTTTCCAGTCCACTGGCTCTCCGAAGCAAAATCTATTGCCTCGAAAAACTCTGTGAAAACCGTGTGTCTGATTCTAGTTAATAGAAGTGTCAACTGTAGGTAACTGAATGCAGAGTGTAGGGCAATTGGTTTTCCACTTTTTCTGATTTTGTACAAAGATTTTCTCCAACAATTCTTCTAAAATGACTTGAGATAAACTATATTGCAGAGAAATTATTTACACGTTAGAGGAGATATAGAACCCCTAAACTAAACCCCATGTGACCGCCCCAGGGAAACTAATAATCTGGTGACATCTTCCTGTCTGCTAGTAGTGGGCGGAATAGGTTAGCTAGGGTGACAGGGGAGGGGCAGGATCGGTAGGCTAGAGAGACATGGGAGGGGCTAGTAATGGGCGAGATCGCTAGGCTAGTGAGACAGAGGGGGAGTGTAACAGAGTGAGAAAGGAGGGAGGGGGTTGAGTGAGAGGGAACTAGTGTAGAACCTACTCAGGAAGCTACACAGCAGGAAGCTAACACCATGTAAACAAACGCAGAGGATAATAGCAGCTGCCAGAGACAACCTGAAATCACTCCAAACACACGAACCCCCAACCATGGCAATACCAAATGTTTTTCTTCGGTTATGGTAATAAAGCCCATTTGTATCTTGTATCATTGCTAAAGGTATATAGGTGTACTTATTAACCCATTACTAGCACTAACAGACCTTTCTTTTAAAAAAAAAAAAAAAAAAAAAAGCAAAAATAAAATAGATTTTCTGCCTGGAAAACCCCTTTAACTTTAGGCAAAACAATAAGAAACAAAATCCTGCTCATCTATGCAATTAACTAAACAGTAATTAAAGGGGTTGTCCCACGTCGCATACTTACTGATCTTCGTTTCTGTGAATTCTTCTGTCTTCCGGCTTTGTCTCGTCATTGGTGGGCGGGGTCACATATGCAAAGCCAAGCGGCGAGATGCCGCCGGCCCTGCGTGCGCGCTCATAGACCGTCTAGCCTTGTGAAGGCTAGACTGGTGTATGAGCGCGCAAGCTTGGCTTTGCATATGTGACCCCGAGCGGAATAACAACATCGCTTCTGCCGCTGCTGGCTTCATGCAGGGCAGAAGCATAGCGATGTTGCTGGCTCACCTGTGCCGGCGTAGTCCCCAGCATCCGCCTCTCTATTACAGCGGATGCTGGGGAGTGTTAGACGCTGGCACAGGTGAATCCAGCAACGTCGCTATGCTTCTGCCCTGCATGAAGCAAGCAGAAGCTTTTTCTTGTACAAACTGCATTAAATAAAGGTGTTGGCTGCACAAATGAATCAAATTGTAAAAAAGCAAACAAAGAGTAGTCTAGTGTGTCAGCGTACCGCTCTGATGGTTCTCATATTTGCATTTTACAGTATGATATATTCTTGGAAAGTGAATATATAAAGAGCCCGTGGATCATATTCTGACAATAAAAATAATCTGTAGAATAAAATACATGTTTTCTGTAAAGCAATATGCATACAGATATTTCTGTTAAAGGAGTATCATAATTATAAATGAACTTTACCTATGTTATTTTTTATATGATGCGGTCATATCTCAGGATTATGACTGTACTGTATGAATACATCCTACAAGTTCACCAGTAATAAACTATGGTGGTCAATCCCCTGACAGTACACCAGAGGTTCTAGACTCATCTGAGTATCCATGCATGTGCCCTGTTCACATCACTTCTGTTCTCCGTTTTCAACCATTGGTATTGGTACTTACACCATGGCAGTAGGAGAAGCCAAAGCACACTTTATTGGTTACATAGCACAGGCCTGGGCAGGTGTAGGTTGTAGGTAGAGGTTTGGACGCCACATTCTTTCTACTCCTCTTCCTTGTAGTCTTGGCTGCTGTCTGGCTTTATGTATTTGTTTAATTTTTAGTGTTGCGCAGTTGCCTGCGGCAAGCATTAGCCAGCCAGTAAAATAACGGAACAATATTATGCTGTGCTCTATTGCTAGGTGTTTCATTTGCATTGAGGTTAGACTTGTACAAGCCTGTTTTGGTGGAAGGTTTTCTTTCCAAGTCTTAGACACAATGGAGCTGCACTACAGTGTCTTGACTTGTTGAGCTTTTTAATGATGTCTAATCTTCAATGTTGTGAAATTCTTTGCTAAATCCAGTGTGAATGAGCCAATGTGTAAGTGCTCAAACACTGGGGCCTTTATTACTCAAATGCCATAATTTGTGTTTGAGCTATGTGTAAAAAGTATACTTCCTGTAGAGTTCTTGGATTATGATGAGAGACATTGCTGAAAGGGGTCTGTCCACAAATTTAACTTAAGCCTTATCCATAGGATATGGCCCCCATCAACCATGAGAATAGGACAGTCACATCATTCAATAGGGAGAACTGCTGCTTTATTCATTTTTCATACTTTGCTCCCAGCCACATGCGTTTACCTTTATTTGCCATAATGCTCCTGTAGTGGTAAATGCATGCAACTGGTTGCAAAGTGATGTAATACCTGTAGGATGGTGACACACTATGTCCCCAGATGCTTCATCCAGTCCACGGCCCCCAGTTCATTCACTTTTCTGTAAGTGAAACGTGGATTAATTTCGGCCACATTTAATTCCTGGTGGTGCGGTAACGGCAAAACCACAGCCAGTAATGAATGGGTGTCACACATACCCCAAAGTGACAGCACTAGTGCCTGGGTACTGGATTTGGCTATAGTCGCATTGGGGTACATAGTGTGTTACCACCCAAAAAGAAACACTCTAAGGGAACCTGCACACGGAGTTATGCTCCACTCATTTTGAACATAAAATTCGTTCAGAATGAGCGCGTAAAAACCATCTCCCGTTGATTTCTATGGGTGACAGCATACGTGCGTATCACATTGAAAGCAATAGGGAAAAAAGCTTCCCATTGATTTCAATGGGGAGTGCTCGTATGCTGGCACCCATAGAAATCAATGGGATCTGTTTTTTACGCGTTCATTCTGACTGAGTTTTACGTTCAGAATGAGTGGAGCGTTTACTCCGTGCGAAGGCTCCCTAACGGAAAGTGCTATACAAAAAAGTCGTGCTTGTCAAACCTGCTAATTCGGATTAATGATGCTAATTTTAGATGGACCTGTCCTTGTTAGTGAAACAGTTTTTGCTGCAGCGCTATTCACAGAAAGTCTGCAGAGGTTTCCGCTGTCCTTTACATAAGTAAAATTGACATGCTGCGATTTTTCAAGACTGCAACATGTCCGCTGCACGTCTTTTTTTTCGCAATGTGTGCATGGGGTTCGTTAGATTTTGAAGACTGTAAAACGCTGAGGCGATTACGCCATGTGGGGCCCCGGCTTTAACTTGCTTTTTGGGCAACAATGTAGTTTCTGTTTTTTTTAATGTACATCTATATCATTAGTATTACATAATGTTCTTATTACATCAGTTGAGAAGTCCATCATTTCCACTGCATGCTGGCTTGTATCAATTGTGTACAGCAATGTAGCTCTGACTTTCATCGTTCTATTAAACTTGTTGCTACTTGCTGACAAGAACTGTCATTCTGAAGTATTATGTTATACTTCATGTGTATACTGTGTAAATATACGTCTGTGTATATAGCAATTCCTCCTTGTCGCAGTGGCGTATGCTAATTAATACTGTACAAGGTGATCTTTACTGTTATGATAGTAAACCCCTGTTGTGTCAACATTTTCGGTCTTCATAATGCCCTGATCCTGTGTAGCACAAACATCTGTTACTGATCCATCTGTATCTTGTGCCTACTGTATACATAGTTTGCGATGACTGCAGTCATCTTTTTGCCCACACCCTTAAAAATATTTAAGTAATCCACACAGATGTTTATGGGATGAATACAGTTTTTCATGGGACCCTTCTTATCAGGTTTATGTGCCCTCACCCACTGGGTGCATGATAACAGAAAGCTGTGCATATTATGGATACACTGGACTCGCTTCAATGAAGAAAGGGGTTTTTAAGGTGTTAGTCACACTAAAATTGCAAAAACCCTCCTGAAAGTGTCACTTTTTTTTATTATTGCAGATTTTGAATTTATGACTAAAGTAAATATTATTGACACATAACGCCAGAGCCTTATGTGCATTTTAACCCTTTAGCGTTAAACCAGTAATATTTTATCCCTCTCTGCATTCCTATATTCAGTATAAGGAAAATGTTTGTTTTTGTACTGTGTTAGCCAGTGGGTAGAAAATATAAAAAACAAAAAACTTGAGAGTCTTCAGTAGTTGATACCTTTTTTAATGCCTAACTCATAATGATGGCAGATTACAACGTTTTGAAGCTCTCGGTTTCTTTCTCAAGTAAATTTATAAATTTCTGAAGGCTGCATATTTATGTACAAAAGGACACTGGGAATAGAATTTTAGGAGGGAGGGGGGAAGGGGGAAAGAAGGTTATTGGTACATACAAGTAAACAATTCCACAGTTCCCAGGTTCTTATCAGTTCACAGAGTGTCTTTATAGCTGTCTCAGTTCAGTGATTTCTGTAGGATGCCATGAACACGTGACAGATTCATCCTTTCCTCCAGTATTTGTAGCAGGGTCATTAGCTTGTACTCATAAATCCTCCTCTCTTTCCTTGATTTAAAATTCTCTCTTAAAACCAAAATTTTCATGTCATTGGTGATATTATCAACTACTGAAGACTCTCAAGTTTTGTTTTTTTTTTATTTCCTTCCTATATTCAGAACTTTTTACATTTTATTTCAATATAATTTTACAAGATCTTTTATTTTGTGGGTCCCTAAGATTTTTAAATCAGTATTTATTACTTTTAGAGAAGTGAAATGATCAAAAAAGATCAAATCTGGCATCTGAATTTTAGAAAAAATGCACTTGAGCTTCTGCATGAAATCTGAGGTAACTGTATAAGGGCTAGTTCACACGTGAGTATCAGGGGAGGTTTTTGACAGCGGATTTCGCGTCCAAAACCTCCCCTTATAATGGTGGTCTATGGAGACCGCCGGGCTTCGGTTCTCCGCTAGCGGCGAGCTGCTGCTAGCGGAGAAAAGAAAGGACATGTCCTTTCTTCAGGCGGAAGCCGCGCGGGACAGCGATGGTCACGGTGGGCGGGTTTTGACAAGAGAGAGACGCGGCTCGCCGCGTCTCTCTCTGTGTCAAAACCCGCGCGGGCAGTTCACGTGTGAACTAGCCCTAATAGAGGTGATATGTATATGAATTGGAGCACAGTTAGGGGCCATTCACACTATCATTGTTATCATCTGTCAGAAAATGTTAACAAGGGACACTAAGGGTCCATTCACACAGAGTTTGTTGGCGCTGATTTTGACGCTGAATCCGCATCAGAATACATGTGGAAAAAAGCCTCCCATTGACTTCAAAATCAGCACCAAAAAACTCTGTATGAATGGACCCTAAGGATAAGTGCATACGGAAATATTCACGCTGATTTTGACGCTGAACCACTAGCAGAAAAAGGAACCCATTGAAGTCAATAGGAGGATTTTTTTAATGTGGATTTTCAGCACCAAAAAAACTGTGTGAATGGACCCTTAGTGTCTCTTTTCACGTAGGCCTGGATCACATCTGCGTTCGGTATTCCATTCGGGGAGTCCACTTGAGGATCCTCCAAAAGGAAACCTATATGCATTATGCTTCGTTCACACTTGTGACTGGTGTGTGTATTCTGTCGGGTTTCCGTCTTCAACCCTGGCGAAACTGGCCAGGGGACAGAAACCCAGTGGACATGCAGGACTTTGTGTCCAGCTGAAAAAAAAACCTGGTTTCCCCACGGACTGGCTGCAGGTAGACACCGGTGGTCACCTTTACAAACCCATTCAATATTGAAACATATATGGGTGTATTTGTCTTTTCAGTGGTTACATTGTTTTTATGGAGGGCAGAGGAGGAGGATGAGACTCTTGTTCTTGACTTCACTGCTGTTGCTCAAATTCTGGGTCACATGACAGACTCCATTCTACTGAATGGATCTTTGGCCTGAATCACAGGGAAGTTTGTGATATCAGACTCTGAGTGCTTGCAATGAAGACTAAGGAACCAGTGTTCCAGCCCTCTAAAAATAATAAATGGAGATCTGGAAGATCAGAGTGTACCTTAATAATAAAGCAAATGCACTGGATAACCCCTTTTAGTGTACAGATGGATCCTGTCACAAGCTTAACGTCAATGGAAATGATCACATGCTACCAATGTGGGTTTTCCTTGACGGAAGCCCTCCATCAACACCAATTAAAAACAAGCACTTGTCTCTTTGCAAAAGGAAGTAAATAATTTTGTTGTGCATTGCAAAGGAACAGGAAATACTGTGTGCCTACATCAGAACAAAGCAATGCTTTTTACAAACTGCTCCATCTGTAGACTTGATAAACTATGAAAGAAAACCATAAAGAAACCTAGGTGAGCAATGACTGCAAACATGAGATGCACAGACATTATCTTTTCGTTTTTATGGGTGACTGCAATTATTCATTGCACTGTTTTTCTTTTTTTTTTTTTCTTCTTTGTTTTCCCTGTGGTATTCTATACCAGGCTTTACTATTTGGTCCTATGACCAAGTGGCTTTTGAGAGGAATTTATCAAGCCCTGCACTCCACAAGTCTGGGAACAAAAATGTTACAAAAATAGGGTTGTCCTCTTTATTTTTGCAAAAATTTTGAGACTTTTGCATGTATATACCAACCACTTCAGTTTGAAGATGGGTGAAATCGAAAAAAGGGAGATGCATCTGGGGACAGAAGTGTAAGGTAGGGTTCACACTACTGTTGGTGTCTGCTCAGAAGGTGTTTGTTTAAATTAAAAAAAAAAAAAAAAAGACTCCTATCATAATGGACACAAAAGGAAGTATATGTCCATTGCCATAGACCTCAATGTTAAAAAAAATAAAATAACTGACAGTTGCTGTCCGTTTTTTTTCAGACGGACAGAAAAGTCCTGCATGTAGGATTTTTTGTCTGCTTGAAAAAACGTACATGGTGGTAAACGGACACTAAAGGACACAAGATAAAATCCCATTGAAATGAATGGATATTGTAATCGGACCAGCTAGTGTCTATTGCTAAAACCTTGTACGGACAATAGCCACAGACACTGCTGAGCAGACACCAACAATAGTGTGAACGCCCCCTAAGGGTGAATTCACACTGAGTAAACGCTAGCTTATTTTGTAGAGTAAAATTACACTTGTAAATTTTGCTATCCCATTGACTTCAATGACATTTTACAGGCGTATTTTTACAGGCGTATTTTTTACAGGCGTATTTTTTACAGGCGTATTTTTACACTTGTAAAAAAATATCATTGAAGTCAATGAGATAGCAAAATTTACAAGTGTAATTTTACTCTACAAAATAAGCTAGCGTTTACTCAGTGTGAATGCACCCTAAGGGAGCATTCACACTAAGTATACGCTGAGCTGATTCTAAACGTAAAACACGTTCAGAATCAGCGCGTACAAAGCAGATCCCATTCATTTCAATGGGAGCCGGCATACGAGCGCTCCCCATAGAAATGAATGGGCTGCTTTTTCCCTATTCCTTTCAATGTGATACGCGCGTATTACATTGAAACCAATAGGGAAAAAAACAGCCCATTCCTTTCTATGGGGAGCGCACGTATGCCGGCTCCCATTGAAATGAATGGGATCTGCTTTGTACGCGCTGATTCTGAACGTGTTTTATGTTCAGAAAGAGCTTAGCGTATACTCAGTGTGAATGCACCCTAAGTCGTATAAAACAACTTGAGGCCGGGTCTCCACATGGTGTAAACCCTGAAACTCCACAGTTTGCCTGTGGCAGAAATGCCATGGGGAAAAAAAAAATGCGGCACGTTACAGTCACAACAAAGTGCATTAAAATACGTTCTGCGGACATGCAGCAGTTTTCAGAACAGTTGCAGTTTTGGAAATTACAGCATGTGAGCTATACCTACTGAAACGCTGGCCGTTTCCCTATAGGTGTGATTGAAGCAGAAAGTCCGCAAAGGAAAACATATACAGTCCTATGAAAAAGTTTGGGCACCCCTATTAATCTTAATCATTTTTAGTTCTAAATATTTTGATGTTTGCAGCAGCCATTTCAGTTTGATATATCTAATAACTGATGGACACAGTAATATTTCAGGATTGAAATGAGGTTTATTGTACTAACAGAAAATGTGCAATATGCATTAAACCAAAATTTGACTGGTGCAAAAGTATGGGCACCCTTATCATTTTATTGATTTGAATACTCCTAACTACTTTTTACTGACTTACTGAAGCACAAAATTGGTTTTGTAACCTCACTGAGCTTTGAATTTCATAGCCAGGTGTATCCAATCATGAGAAAAGGTATTTAAGGTGGCCAATTGCAAGTTGATCTCCTATTTGAATCTCCTCTGAAGAGTGGCATCATGGGCTACTCAAAACAACTCTCAAATGATCTGAAAACAAAGATTGTTCAACATAGTTGTTCAGGGGAAGGATACAAAAAGTTGTCTCAGAGATTTAACTTGTCAGTTTCCACTGTGAGGAACATAGTAAGGAAATGGAAGACCACAGGGACAGTTCTTGTTAAGCCCAGAAGTGGCAGGCCAAGAAAAATATCAGAAAGGCAGAGAAGAAGAATGGTGAGAACAGTCAAGGACAATCCACAGACCACCTCCAAAGAGCTGCAGCATCATCTTGCTGCAGATGGTGTCACTGTGCATCAGTCAAAAATACAGCGCACTTTGCACAAGGAGAAGCTGTATGGGAGAGTGATGAGAAAGAAGCCGTTTCTGCACGTACGCCACAAACAGAGTCGCCTGAGGTATGCAGAAGCACATTTGGACAAGCCAGCTTCATTTTGGAAGAAGTTCCTGTGGACTGATGAAACAAAGATTGAGTTGTTTGGTCATACAAAAAGGCGTTATGCATGGCGTCCAAAAAAAACAGCATAAGGGTGCATGCACACTACGTAACGCCGGGCGTGTATGAGAGCCGTACACGCCGGCGTTACAGCAGGGCTGCCGAACACTTCCCATTCACTTCAATGGGAGCGCTCGTAAACGCCGCTGTTACGAGCGCTCCCATTGAAGTGAATGGGAAGTGTTCGGCAGTCTGCCGTAATGCCGGCGTGTACGGCTCTCATACACGCCCGGCGTTACGTAGTGTGCATGCACCCTTACAAGAAAAACACATGCTACCCACTGTAAAATTTGGTGGAGGTTCCATCATGCTTTGGGGCTGTGTGGCCAATGCCGGCATCGGGAATCTTGTTAAAGTTGAGGGTCGCATGGATTCCACTCAGTATCAGCAGATTCTTCAGAATAATGTTCAAGAATCAGTGACGAAGTTGAAGTTACCCCGGGGATGGATATTTCAGCAAGACAATGATCCAAAACACTGCTCCAAATCAACTCAGGCATTCATGCAGAGGAACAATTACAATGTTCTGGAATGGCCATCCCAGTCCCCAGACCTGAATATCATTGAACATCTGTGGGATGATTTGAAGCGGGCTGTCCATGGTCGGCCACCATCAAACTTAACTGAACTTGAATTGTTTTGTAAAGAGGAATGGTCCAAATTACCTTCATCCAGGAACTGATTAAAAGCTACAGGAGGCGACTAGAGGCTGTTATCTTTGCAAAAGGAGGATCTACTAAATATTAATGTCACTTTTCTGTTGAGGTGCCCATACTTTTGCACCAGTCAAATTTTGGTTTAATGCATATTGCACATTTTCTGTTAGTACAATAAACCTCATTTCAATCCTGAAATATTACTGTGTCCATCAATTATTAGATATATCAAACTGAAATGGCTGTTGCAAACACCAAAATATTTAGAACAAAAAATGATTAAGATTAATAGGGGTGCCCAAACTTTTTCATAGGACTGTATTTTAAATTTCCGCTGGCCTCCACAGGAGTTGGCTCAATTCTTAGATAACCTGAACTCCTAAAATAAAAGATAAAAATCCACTGTAAAGATAAGTTTGGTAAGAATGTGCATGCAGGCAACCATATGGTGGCAGCACCGAGATCAGTTTCTTTCTTTGGTCATCTTACTTTCCTTTTTGGTTTGCTGTGTTACAAAGCAAGACTAATTTGTGAATTTATTCTCAAATATTATATCTAAAAAAATACTCCTTAAGTATTATACACACAAATCCTTATTAAAGGAGTTGGTCACGTTCGGATCAATATTGAGAGAGAAGTCTTATTGTTTGTATAATAGCAAGCAGAGATCTAGAAAACTATGAGGATCTGATACAGAAAGTACTCCATTTGGGGTTTCTGTTTCTGAATCCGCTTGAAAAATTTCTTTTCTTTCTGCATTTTTCAGGTGGAAACCCAGTGGACCTCATTTTAGTCCATTGGGTCTGTGTGCGCAGGTAACTGCTTTTTAAGCGGATTAGGTTTCTGTTCTAATGGTCCCCAAGTGGACCCAAAGAACAGAAACCCAAAAGCAAGTGTAAACCTACCGTTGTCTGTTTTTCAGAAGATGGACAGCGTATGGCTCTCTACTGTGGTGTTTTGCTTTGTGTTAATAATGTTGTATGCTTGGTCGATCTGTTTTTCACTTCGGCAAAATAAATATAGGTGGAGTTTTGTCTGTATGTGGGCCATGATGTCAAAATACTGCCGTAGAGTACTCTATCTCTTCTCGGGGATGTGGGGATGTCTACATGCAGTATGTGTAGAATTTGTATGGACATGCTAATAGGATTCTCATAAAAGCACAGGATCGTGTATGCAAATAGGAAGGGGGGATTATAAAGTTCAGCTCTGCAAAATTGTCGTAGTGTCATTCCAGTGTGGGGGGAGGGGGAGTGGCATACAAGTATTAGTAACTAGAGATGAGCGAACACTGTTCGGATCAGCCGATCCAAACAGCACGCACCCATAGAAATGAATGGAAACACCTGTGATGCCGGCCGGCCGCCGGCAAAGTCAGCATCACAGGTGCTTCCATTCATTTCTATGGGAGCGTGCTGTTCGGATCGGCTGATCCGAACAGTGTTCGCTCATCTCTATTAGTAACATTTCAGGATAGAAGCTCTAGATCAGAGGTGCCAATACGTCGATCGCGATCTACCGATCGATCGCAATGGACGTATGGGTCGATCGCGGGATGCAGCCAGGGATCCCCGGTGTGTGCATGTTCACAGTGCAAGCTGAGAGTCGACTCTCAGCCTGCGCTGTGAATAAGCACTGCGAACACTTGCAGGCCGCTCTTAGGGATGGAGGGAGCCGGGGTGCTGCTTGTTCACAGCGCAGGCTGAGAGTCATCTACGGACACTGGCAGGCGGGGCTGCCGCAGCCCCAGCCTGCCAGTGTCGAGAGATAACTCTCAGCCTGCGCTGTGAAGAAGCAAACAGCGGGGATCCCTGGGCGGCCACAGAACGCTGCTGTCTCCTGCTCTCACGATCCGCACGGCCCCGCCAACAAGAAGTGGGTTGTAGATCTTAGGGCTTGGTCATATTATGAAGTAGCTCACATGCTGACAAAGTGTGAGCACCCCTGCTCTAGATGGTTTAAGAGGAAGATGCTTGTATCCCGGTATCAGTATGCCTGATAACGGAACATCTGTCTTCAGTGTGAAGATGGTTAGAGCCCACACAAAAAACATAGAAGTCTATGGAGAAACTGAGGAGGAGCCCTGTAATGGAAAATCAAGCTCACCCAAGCTGCTACAGGAAACTAGTCCTAAGATCTCTAGCACTCTATAGTATGGATGGGTGATTATGATCTGAATAAAAGTTGCAATTAATCAGCCATTTTACCTTTATTCTGATTAATGGCCCCGAGTATAAGTAGTGCGCATTGAGCAAATGTTAAGAGTGAGAAAGTGTTAACTCTCCTTTCCTGTTCATCGGCGCTGCTCCAGACACCAGAGTATAACAGCAGCAATGGTTCACACGTAAATACAGTAATAAACTATAATGACCAATAATCATGTCTATAAGGGCGGGATCACATCAGTGCCCAATCTCCGTTTTGCAGGTTTCTGTTCTCTGGCTGCAGAAGACCGAAACCCGGCATTCAGTGTCCGCTGGTGAGCACCGTGAGCGTCTTCTGCTCTCCGCGACAAATTTTTTTTTTTTTTTTTTTTGACCAGACAAAGTCCTGCATGTCCGGTTAAAAAGAAGCAAAAAAAACCCAAACTGTTTTGCCGTGGAGAGCAGAAGATGTTCACAGGCGCTCACCGGCAGACACTGGGTTTTGGTCTTCTGCAGATAGAAAACGGAAACCTGCAAAACGGAGATTGGGCACTGATGTGAACCCGCCCTTATCTGGATTGACTGTCAGTTTTTGGTTATTGTTTGATTAATTGCTCCGCCCTACTTTATAGTGCTTATATAGCCGTTATTTAACAGGTCCTGGCAGGAGTTAGCAATAGAGATGTGAATAAGGCTCTGATGTGATGTAAGCCTTCCTATAATCTGCACCAAGGAACCAGTTTCTCTTCTGAAACACTCCTCTTCCTTCTTACCTTTTCCCTACACTTCTAGGAATTGTAGCCTGTCTTCAGTATAGACAGATCTCTCAGTGAATTTAGCAGTTCAGCTGGGGGGGAGCTGATAAGAGGAGACGGGAGGACTTTCCTCTGATAAGATATATTACAAAGGTTCTTAATTTCACTCTTTAGAGATGCACCACATCTATCAAACATCATACAAGATTTAGTTAAATTTAATGTAAATAATAGAAATGAAGACTCCATGTTAAAAAATATCTATGAAGATCAATCCCCCACAATATGTTAAAATGTAGAAAGTGTAGGGGTACATTCATACTACCATTAGTCAAGTCCTTTGTTCTGATCCATCAAGGGATCAGAACAACAGACTGGCACGCTAACAGAATGACTGACTGAAGAATCTTTATCTTCTGCTTGAAAATTAAAAAAAACTTCTGTCTTGTTTTATACTTTACAGTGAATGGAGTAGGACACAGATGGAGGGTGCACTATCTGCATCAATCATTCTCTCTTTGTTTCAGTCCATTGCTCTGATTCTATTATGGATCAGAACAACTGACTTACATGACAGCAGTCTGTACCAAGTCTAAGCAAACTTTTATATGCTGGGAGTTGTACTCTGTGCTTAGCAGCAAACAGTGGTCAGAATGTACTAAATCATTTAGGCCAGAAAACTGGCATAGATGGGTGTACATGTGGTACCTGTTTGTCACTTGCCTCTTTCTCGTGCCAAAGATGTGCCACTTTTACACCCATCTGTTCCAGGTTTTGTTCCTTCTTCATCCCGATTACCCTGCTGGAGTGAACTATAGTTGAAATTTACACTGGCTCCTGACTGCATAGCTTTTAAATCTGGACCTCGGAGAGTCTGAATTAAGAGGCCAGAGCCTCAAAATAATTCAGATGCATCTGGTGCCAACCAGGGATTTGATTAAGAATGGCATACAGAACGGTAGTTTTAATAAATTTCTCTCACTATAGGTGTCCATACATGTTAAACGATAGGCTTCCAACTTTCAGGACTGGTTGACTACTATGCATATTTCTGAATCCCCCTCAATGGCAAGAATTATGGGGGGGGGGGGATATTAGGGTAGAACAAAACATCCTGGCAAAGATGCATAGGAGCGTCCTATTCCCCTCTCCTCATTAATGGCACATGCATGCTCAGACAGTCCAGCGAAGGATTCTTGGGAAATGCGTGCAGTCTCGATGGTTGTAAAATGTATGGCCAGCTTTCCTGTACATAGCACATACCAGAACGCATAGCTGTTGTCTCATGTTCATTCAGCTGTGCAGCATCATGAAAGCTGTAATGTTTTCTTTATATTCTAGTAGGGTGAGGGTGAGCAAATAGTTTAGAATAGTAAGCCGTGTCCAGGACAATACATCCCCTGCCAGTAAAGATCATTTAGCCACCCTGACTATCTATCTGCCGTACAAGACATGTCCAGACTGCATTACAGCATGCACCCAAATCAATAGGAGATTTTACCAGCAGACATTACACAGGGCGAAATCAATACAAGAATCTGATAAAACTCTTATACATGTCCCATCCCAGCTCATAATCTAACCCTCTGAACCCACCACTTCGGAAATGACTGGTTTCTGCTAAAATGCTCTGTCTTCAGACACTGGAACGGAAAGCATACAGGATGATAATGGAAGTGGAAGCCGCGCAAAGTTATTAGCGGTTACATGATTTGTCAGAAACCATTGCATTGAAACCTTGTTGTGGTGCAGTATTTTATTCATACTGGACCGAACTGTGTGGTGTGTGAACCAGACCTGAGAAGGAAAGCCTTCACTTGTATAGTCAGTGTTAGGCCTCATTCACACATCTAACCCCCCCCCCCCCATATTGACATGAATGGGTATGTATGGCGTCCACAAAACCTGTGGATGTCATATGTACATGATATGCGGAGGTGTGAATAATGGCCAATTGAGATGTGTAGCGTTTTATTTTGTTACTAGCTCAGAAATGTCTTTGTCAGTGCTGTGTTAATAAGGCTTTTTACCTCGCTCCTTTTAGATTTCCTTTAAGCACTATGGGGGAGAATTACGAAGACTGATGTTGGGCGCCACATGGCCAAATGCTGTGGGGGGTGGGGGGGAGTGCTGCACTTCTGTAGCGTATTTCATAGAGTTTTCTGCAATTTTTCTCCCCCTATTAAATATATAGGAAAACCGCTAGTGACTCTACAGCTAAAATGAACATGCTGCGTTTTCAGAGGGCAGGTCTTTTCCTGAAACATGGATGAGGTTAAACAGAATCGCCTTCATTTTACTGGTACTGTGAAACAAAGCGTTTGTTTCTTTTCTACTATCAAGACAATGTATAAAATTCAAGCATCAAATGTAAAATGTAACTTTTAATTCTTTGTATAAAACATGTTTTTTGTTGATGTTTTATACAAAGAATTAAGTAAAATTTTACATTTGATGCTGGAATAGTGTCTGGTATTGATTCACAGTTTCATTGGAGAGAAGCTGCAATACCTGAAAGAAAGTAGCTGTGTTTTACTATAATAGCTAGATTTAGTATAGTATAGCTATTTCTGGACAAGAGCTTATTCCTTGCATAGAGGTGAGGGGATTTCTGGCTTCTTTCTTCAATATGGCTATAGTCACTTCATTGATGGAATGAGCTGTGACTAGTGTGTACATTAGTGATGTCTGATATGTAGTATCCCCTATAAGTGCACACTCGGTGTGACTGTGACTAGCCTGTACATTAGTGATGTGACATGTAGTGTCCCCTATAGGTGCACACTCGGTGAGCCTGTACATTAGTGATGGGACATGTAGTGTCCCCTATAGGTGCACACTCGGTGAGCCTGTACATTAGTGATATGACATGTAGTGTCCTGTGAGTGCACACTCGGTGAGCCTATACATTAGTGATGTGACATGTAGTAACCTATAAGTGCACACTCGGTGAGCCTGTACATTAGTGATGTGACATGTAGTGTCCCCTGTGAGTGCACACTCGGTGAGCCTGTACATTAGTGATGTGACATGTAGTGTCCCCTATAGGTGCACACTCGGTGAGCCTGTACATTAGTGATATGACATGTAGTGTCCTGTGAGTGCACACTCGGTGAGCCTATACATTATTGATGTGACATGTAGTAACCTATAAGTGCACATTCGATGAGCCTGTACATTAGTGATATGACATGTAGTGTCCTGTGAGTGCACACTCGGTGAGCCTGTACATTAGTGATATGACATGTAGTGTCCCCTGTGAGTGCACACTCGGTGAGCCTGTACATTAGTGATATGACATGTAGTGTCCCCTATAGGTGCACACTCGGTGAGCCTGTACATTAGTGATATGACATGTAGTGTCCTGTGAGTGCACACTCGGTGAGCCTGTACATTAGTGATGTGACATGTAGTGTCCCCTATAGGTGCACACTTGGTGAGCCTGTACATTAGTGATATGACATGTAGTGTCCTGTGAGTGCACACTCGGTGAGCCTATACATTAGTGATGTGACATGTAGTAACCTATAAGTGCACATTCGATGAGCCTGTACATTAGTGATGTGACATGTAGTGTCCCCTATAGGTGCACACTTGGTGAGCCTGTACATTATTGATGGGACATGTAGTGTCCCCTGTGAGTGCACACTCGGTGAGCCTGTACATTAGTGATGTGACATGTAGTGTCCCCTGCGAGTGCACACTCGGTGAGCCTGTACATTAGTGATGTGACATGTAGTGTCCCCTGTGAGTGCACACTCGGTGAGCCTGTACATTATTGATGTGACATGTAGTGTCCCCTGTGAGTGCACACTCGGTGAGCCTGTACATTAGTGATGGGACATGTAGTGTCCCCTGTGAGTGCACACTCGGTGAGCCTGTACATTAGTGATGGGACATGTAGTGTCCTCTGTGAGTGCACACTCGGTGAGCCTGTACATTAGTGATGGGACATGTAGTGTCCCCTATAGGTTCACACTCGGTGAGCCTGTACATTATTGATGTGACATGTAGTGTCCCCTGTGAGTGCACACTCGGTGAGCCTGTACATTAGTGATGGGACATGTAGTGTCCCCTGTGAGTGCACACTCGGTGAGCCTGTACATTAGTGATGGGACATGTAGTGTCCTCTGTGAGTGCACACTCGGTGAGCCTGTACATTAGTGATGGGACATGTAGTGTCCCCTATAGGTTCACACTCGGTGAGCCTGTACATTATTGATGTGACATGTAGTGTCCCCTGTGAGTGCACACTCGGTGAGCCTGTACATTAGTGATGGGACATGTAGTGTCCCCTGTGAGTGCACACTCGGTGAGCCTGTACATTAGTGATGGGACATGTAGTGTCCCCTGTGAGTGCACACTCGGTGAGCCTGTACATTAGTGATGGGACATGTAGTGTCCCCTGTGAGTGCACACTCGGTGAGCCTGTACATTATTGATGTGACATGTAGTGTCCCCTGTGAGTGCACACTCGGTGAGCCTGTACATTAGTGATGGGACATGTAGTGTCCCCTATAGGTGCACACTCGGTGAGCCTGTACATTAGTGATGGGACATGTAGTGTCCCCTGTGAGTGCACACTCGGTGAGCCTGTACATTATTGATGTGACATGTAGTGTCCCCTGTGAGTGCACACTCGGTGAGCCTGTACATTAGTGATGGGACATGTAGTGTCCCCTATAGGTTCACACTCGGTGAGCCTGTACATTATTGATGTGACATGTAGTGTCCCCTGTGAGTGCACACTCGGTGAGCCTGTACATTAGTGATGGGACATGTAGTGTCCCCTATAGGTTCACACTCGGTGAGCCTGTACATTATTGATGTGACATGTAGTGTCCCCTGTGAGTGCACACTCGGTGAGGCGCCTCACGGCTGTGACTCCTCTCAGACTATTTTTAGTCACACACTATTGACTTTTGCGATGCCGGATTCCGGGGATAGCCTCTCAATGGGAGTGGTGTCCACAGCGGGGAGGGGTCGTGCAGTAGGGGGAGGACAGTATGAGGATGATGGTAGGAGACAAGTGCTGGGTGGGGGTGACATTTGTCTCGGGTGCCGCTGTGTAGTATGGAGACAGAAGTGAAGTGGTCGGCAGACTCTTGCAGGGGCAGTCTCACAATGTGTAGGGGTGGTGGTGGGTGGTCGGGTGTGATTGTATGGGGAGGAAGGGGCGGGGCTGGTTGGTCGCTTGTGAGAGTACTGGGAGGAGGTCGCTGGACGGAGGGGCGGTGGTGGGTGGTCGGGTGTGATAGTACGGGGAGTAGTAAGAGGGGGCGGTGTCGGTGGAAGATGGCGGCCAGGCGCGCCACAGTGCCCGGCACCTCCACTCTACCCCCGGCCGGTAAGAGAGGAGTGGGCGGCCTGGCTGACACGGATTGGTTTGTTTTCCCCCAGCAGGAGTGTGACAAGATGTCCGGGAGCCACATGATGAGGGATCCTCCAGCCGGGACAACTTCAGGGACTGCCGCGGGAGACGAGTCCTCTGACAGCGAGGGCGAGCATGAAGGACCCCAGAAACTCATCCGCAAAGTGTCCACCTCCGGGCAGATCCGCAGCAAGGTGAGAGATGTCTGCCCGTCATGTCTCGTGTCTTCTCTGTGTGTGGTACCTGCATGGACTGCCAGCTGCCATCGCCACGTACAGCGTGTGAGCTGCCTGTCAGCTGTGCGTGGCATCACCTACTAGTCAGCCCGGGCTGTCACCATGTGCTGGCCACTGGACTGGTGACACCTCTACACTATTACTATATAGCGGGCACTGTGCTCTGCCAGCCTGGACTGACACTCACCTCTACACTATTACTATATAGCGGGCACTGTGCTCTGCCAGCCTGGACTGACACTCACCTCTACACTATTACTATATAGTGGGCACTGTGCTCTGCCAGCCTGGACTGACACTCACCTCTACACTATTACTATATAGCGGGCACTGTGCTCTGCCAGCCTGGGCTTACACTCACCTCTACACTATTACTATATAGTGGGCACTGTCCTCTGCCAACCTGGACTGACACTCACCTCTACACTATTACTATATAGTGGGCACTGTGCTCTGCCAGCCTGGGCTTACACTCACCTCTACACTATTACTATATAGTGGGCACTGGACTGGCGACACTCTCCTCTACACTATTACTATACAGCAGGCACTGTGCTCTGCCAGCCTGAGCTTACACTCACCTCTACACTATTACTATATAGTGGGCACTGGACTGGTGACACTCTCCTCTACACTATTACTGTATAGCGGGCACTGTGCTCTGCCAGCCTGGGCTTACACTCTCCTCTACACTATTACTATACAGCGGGCACTGTTCTCTGCCAGCCTGGACTGACACTCACCTCTACACTATTACTATATAGTGGGCACTGTGCTCTGCCAGCCTGGGCTTACACTCGCCTCTACACTATTACTATAAAGCGGGCACTGTGCTCTGCCAGCCTGGGCTTACACTCGCCTCTACACTATTACTATACAGCAGGCACTGTGCTCTGCCAGCCTGGACTGGTGACACCTCTACACTATTACTATACAGTAGGTACTGTGCTCTGCCAGCCTGGACTGACACTCACCTCTACACTATTACTATATAGTGGGCACTGTCCTCTGCCAACCTGGACTGACACTCGCCTCTACACTATTACTATATAGTGGACACTGTGCTCTGCCAGCCTGGACTTACACTCACTTCTACACTATTACTATATACCAGTGCGCTCTGCCAGCCTGGACTGACACTCACCTCTACACTATTATTATATAGCGGGTACTGTGTTCTGCTAGCTTGGACTGATATGTAGGTCTACACTATGACTATACAGCTGGCACTGTGCTCTGCCATTTTGGACTGACATTCGCCTCTACACTATTACTATGTAGTGGGCACGGTCCTCTGCCAGCCTGGACTGACACTCAGGTCTACACTATTACCATGAAGTGGGCACTGTGCTCTGCCAGCCTGGACTGACACGTAGGTCTACACTATTACCTTGTAGTGGGCACTGTGCTCTGCCAGCCTGGACTTGCACCCAGGACTATACTGTTGCAATGTAGTGGTGCAGTGCCACCCTGGACTGACACTAAGGAATAAACTATATTCATGTAGCGGGCACTGTGCTCTGTCAACCTACTAATGCACTTAGGTTTACATTGTTATGTTCTAGACACTATCCTCTACCAAGCTGGCGTGACACTCAGATCTTATAATGGGCACTGTGCTGTGTCAGTCTGGGCTGAGACTTTGGGCTACCTGATGTGTCAGGCACTATGTTCTGCCAGCCTAGACTGACAATCCAGACTGGCAGAGGACAGTCCCCACTACACAATGACCGTGTTGAGCTAACATTGAGGAATACATTAATAATAATTATTATTATTATTATGTCATGAAAACTGCGTGTTACCAGGCTGGACTGGCACTCAGGTGACCACTGTTATCATGTAGTGTGAACTGTGCTTTGCAAGCCTGGGCTGATTCATTTGGGTTATATTGTCATCCCTTCCTGGTCACTGTATACTCTGCCAGGCTGGACTGACACTGAGGTCTACTCTGCTACTGAACGGATTTCCTATCTGCTAAAAAGATGGCATTCTTGCTAGGCTTTATGATCAGTGGGGCTGTCAATACACAATTATGTCATTGAAGTGATGATCTGTCATGGGCTGGCCACACACCATTATCAACAGATAACCTAGCACCCAGGTTTGCCACAGCTGATTGTACTCTGTGAGGGCATAGTGACTGCATTCAAGTGAAAGGGGCCGATTGGTATGTACACTGCCAAGCAGCCAACGTGCTGACATGCTGGAATAAACCTAAAAGAGGATGCAAAGCTATACTCAGATCAGTAGTGGTCCCAAAGGTCAGATCTACACCCGCCATTGTAAATCATAAAGTGATGGCATATAACCATGGTATATATACATATGTATGGTACATAACCTTTACAAGATAAAAAGTATGCCAGCGCCGCACCTGTCTGCTTTGTGGCAAACATTGCCTGTTTTGGCCAATTGCCCTATTCATTTGTATGTAGTTGCATGTGACTAGCCTATGCCAAGAGTTTATTTGTACATGGTGGCTCGTGGTCAACTTGTGTGCTAGTGTGGCACTTTTAAAGGGATTATCTATCTAGCTACAGACCTTCCAAGCAGCTGATCAGGGGGGGGATTGCTAATAGTTGGATCCACACCAATTTCATAAAGGCCACTTACCCTAAGGGATAGGCATACAATTTTATAAAGTTGTATAACCCCTCTTGTTAGTGTTAGTTGACCTTTTATAATCAGTTATATGACAAGCCTGTTCCAAATCCCTGTATAGTAAAGTGTGGTAAAATCTCATCAAAGCTACACTTGGTTTATACTGGCAAAAGAGAAGTGCCATAGCTTTTAGATACTGGTAGGTGTCAAGTCTGTACCAGATCGTCACTCTTGTATAGTGGTACGTGGAAGACCTATGTATAGTACTAAAGGTGAGCCAGACTGGAGCCCATAGGTAGCAGAGTGTTGTAATAGAAGATTGACATGTTACTTGTCTGGAGGTAAGTGCGCCAATTTAAACTCTCCATGAGGGACAAGGCTGCAGCAGTCCTGGTCAGTGTTACCCCCAATTTCATCCTGCATGATGGTCCTTAGGCACTCTGGCATGTAATGTAGTAGTGCTGGTGATCTCTTCTCTGTGTGACGTGTGCTCTCTGGCCGCTGAACCTGTATTGTAAATGTTTGCCTTGCACTAGAAGTGGTACACTAGTTACATTATGTAAGTCCTGCTTTTCCATGCTCTGCAGAAGTTGCTTGTTTCATCGGGTTGTTTCCTGATTTCTGATATGTTGAGCGGATTACACACGCTGTGAAATCTAGCAGCAGGGCTGGATGCCCTTTTAAGCTCCGCACAGCATCCAGGGTTACAAGAATTAACGTAAGCTTGGGTAGCAGTGTTGATCCAGGAGAAAATCCAATTCACTGGATGATGGAACTGGATGATGGAAAGCACTTTGTGTTATTTTAAGTAAAATGTTTTGTTTTTTTCTTTTTCATAATGCTTTTAGGTGTTAAACGTAACAGATTAAATCTGCAGCATATTGATCTAAATGTTTATAACTAAAGTCTATACTATGTACGGTAGTATATAAATGGATATACTTTATGAAATGTACTGATGTTGAGTTACAGCACATCGTGTGTTCCAGAGCTGTATTCATAGCTCTTTTTGTTTTTGGAAACTATCAACAAGTTTGTTGAAAGACCCACTCCTTATTGTGCAGTGAAATGGTTAGTTGTGTGGTGGCGGAGTTTTTTTTTTTTTTTTATAGCTAGTTACTATCAAGTCTCTGGTATAACAATTGCGCTCTGCAGAACGTAAGGTAAGGTTCACGCTACTGTTGGATAAGGAAAATGTTTGTTTTTGCACCGTGGGTAGGTACTATTAAAAAAAACAAAAAAAAAAAAACCTTGAGTCTTCAGTAGTTGTTACCTTTTTTAATGGCTAACTAATAATGATGGTAGATTACAACGTTTCAAAGCTCCTGGCTTCTTCTTAAGGTATATCTAAAAACAATTGCATCCTTCAGAATTTGTTTTTAGATATACCAAGAAGAAGAAGCTGGGAGCTTCGAAACGTTGTAATCTACCATCATTATTAGTTAGCCATTAAAAAAGGTATCAACTACTGACTACTACTGGAGTTCGTTATAAAGTGTCTGTTTATAAAAAAACAAAACAAAAAAAACTGACACCAATCATAATTGACAAAAAACGGACGGTAACTGATGGCTATGGGGGCGTTCACACTACAGTCATTGTCCGACAGGTAGTGTCCGCTGCTAGTGTCCGTTCAAAATCTTGCACAGACATTAGCAGCGGACACTAGCTGTGTCCGTGACATTTTTCATTCATTTAAATGGCGATCGGGTGCGTTCTTTTGCACTCAGTACCTGTCCTTAACCCCTTCCCGACATTCGCCGTAATAGTACGGCGCTGCAGGGAAGGGCTTCCCGCAAACCGCCGTACTATTACTGCGGATGCATGGTGCGCACACAGAAACTGTGTGCGCACCATGCACAGCGGGTGACAGCCGTAATACACGGCTGACAATGCCCCGTAACACCCGCGGTCGGAACCGGGTCCGATCGCGGGTGTTAACCCCTGAGATGCCGGTGATCAACATGACCACCGGCACCTCCGGGGTTACAATGTCATATGGTGCCGATCGGCACCCCCCGCGCCGGTTTCGGGGGGTGCCGGTGTTCGTAGGGGGCAGCCCGGGGTCTGATCAGTGACCCCGGGTCTGCCCCTTCACTTACCCCGTCCTCGCGCCTGGCTGATCCTGCCGTAAACGAAGCTGTCAGCCTGTGCGTCTACACAGGCTGACAGCTTCCTATACTCTGCAATACACGTGTAACACGTGTATTGCAGCGTATCTCTATTGAAGCAGTGATCAGCCGATCACTGCTTCAATCCCCCCTGGGGACAGAAAAAAAAAGTGAAAAAAAGTCAAAATAAAAAAGTTTAAATAAGTTTAAAATAAATAAATAAAGCCCCAAAAATCCCTTTTTCCCCATATAAAATGTTTTATTATGTAAAATAAAGAAAAATAGAAAAAAAATTACATATTTGGTATCGCCGCGTCCGTAATAACCTGAACAATAAAATTAAAACATTATTTAACCCGAACGGCGAATGTCGTAAAAAAAAAAACGTAGAAAACCGCACAAAATAATGATTATTCACCACTAGAGATGAGCGAACACTAAAATGTTCGAGGTTCGAAATTCGATTCGAACAGCCGCTCACTGTTCGAGTGTTCGAATGGGTTTCGAACCCCATTATAGTCTATGGGGAACATAAACTCGTTAAGGGGGAAACCCAAATTCGTGTCTGGAGGGTCACCAAGTCCACTATGACACCCCAGGAAATGATACCAACACCCTGGAATGACACTGGGACAGCAGGGGAAGCATGTCTGGGGGCATAAAAGTCACTTTATTTCATGGAAATCCCTGTCAGTTTGCGATTTTCGCAAGCTAACTTTTCCCCATAGAAATGCATTGGCCAGTGCTGATTGGCCAGAGTACGGAACTCGACCAATCAGCGCTGGCTCTGCTGGAGGAGGCGGAGTCTAAGATAGCTCATCAAGCCAATACAATGCATTAGCCAGTGCTGATTGGCCAGAGTACGGAATTCGGCCAATCAGCGCTGGCCAATGCATTCTATTAGCCCGATGAAGTAGAGCTGAATGTGTGTGCTAAGCACACACATTCAGCACTGCTTCATCAAGCCAATACAATGCATTAGCCAGTGCTGATTGGCCAGAGTACGGAATTCGGCCAATCAGCGCTGGCTCTGCTGGAGGAGGCGGAGTCTAAGATCGCTCCACACCAGTCTCCATTCAGGTCCGACCTTAGACTCCGCCTCCTCCGGCAGAGCCAGCGCTGATTGGCCGAAGGCTGGCCAATGCATTCCTATGCGAATGCAGACTTAGCAGTGCTGAGTCAGTTTTGCTCAACTACACATCTGATGCACACTCGGCACTGCTACATCAGATGTAGCAATCTGATGTAGCAGAGCCGAGGGTGCACTAGAACCCCTGTGCAAACTCAGTTCACGCTAATAGAATGCATTGGCCAGCGCTGATTGGCCAATGCATTCTATTAGCCCGATGAAGTAGAGCTGAATGTGTGTGCTAAGCACACACATTCAGCACTGCTTCATCAAGCCAATACAATGCATTAGCCAGTGCTGATTGGCCAGAGTACGGAATTCGGCCAATCAGCGCTGGCCAATGCATTCTATTAGCCCGATGAAGTAGAGCTGAATGTGTGTGCTAAGCACACACATTCAGCACTGCTTCATCAAGCCAATACAATGCATTAGCCAGTGCTGATTGGCCAGAGTACGGAATTCGGCCAATCAGCGCTGGCCAATGCATTCTATTAGCCCGATGAAGTAGAGCTGAATGTGTGTGCTAAGCACACACATTCAGCACTGCTTCATCAAGCCAATACAATGCATTAGCCAGTGCTGATTGGCCAGAGTACGGAATTCGGCCAATCAGCGCTGGCCAATGCATTCTATTAGCCCGATGAAGTAGAGCTGAATGTGTGTGCTAAGCACACACATTCAGCACTGCTTCATCAAGCCAATACAATGCATTAGCCAGTGCTGATTGGCCAGAGTACGGAATTCGGCCAATCAGCGCTGGCTCTGCTGGAGGAGGCGGAGTCTAAGGTCGGACCTGAATGGAGACTGGTGTGGAGCGATCTTAGACTCCGCCTCCTCCAGCAGAGCCAGCGCTGATTGGCCGAATTCCGTACTCTGGCCAATCAGCACTGGCTAATGCATTGTATTGGCGTGATGAAGCAGTGCTGAATGTGTGTGCTTAGCACACACATTCAGCTCTACTTCATCGGGCTAATAGAATGCATTGGCCAATCAGCGCTGGCCAATGCATTCTATTAGCGTGAACTGAGTTTGCACAGGGGTTCTAGTGCACCCTCGGCTCTGCTACATCAGATTGCTACATCTGATGTAGCAGTGCCGAGTGTGCATCAGATGTGTAGTTGAGCAAAACTGACTCAGCACTGCTAAGTCTCTGCATTCGCATAGGAATGCATTGGCCAGCCTTCGGCCAATCAGCGCTGGCTCTGCCGGAGGAGGCGGAGTCTAAGGTCGGACCTGAATGGAGACTGGTGTGGAGCGATCTTAGACTCCGCCTCCTCCAGCAGAGCCAGCGCTGATTGGTCGAGTTCCGTACTCTGGCCAATCAGCGCTGGCCAATGCATTCTATTAGCCCGATGAAGTAGAGCTGAATGTGTGTGCTTAGCACACACATTCAGCTCTACTTCATCAGGCTAATAGAATACATTGGCCAATCAGCGCTGGCCAATGCATTCTATTAGCTTGATGAAGCAGAGTGTGCACAAGGGTTCAAGCGCACCCTCGGCTCTGATGTAGCAGAGCTGAGGGTGCACAAGGGTTCAAGTGCACCCTCGGCTCTCCTACATCAGAGCCGAGGGTGCGCTTGAACCCTTGTGCAGCCTCGGCTCTGCTACATCAGAGCCGAGGGTGCGCTTGAACCCTTGTGCACACTCTGCTTCATCAAGCTAATAGAATGCATTGGCCAGCACTGATTGGCCAGAGTACGGAATTCGGCCAATCAGCGCTGGCCAATGCATCCCTATGGGAAAAAGTTTATCTCACAAAAATCACAATTACACACCCGATAGAGCCCCAAAAAGTTATTTTTAATAACATTCCCCCCTAAATAAAGGTTATCCCTAGCTATCCCTGCCTGTACAGCTATCCCTGTCTCATAGTCACAAAGTTCACATTCTCATATGACCCGGATTTGAAATCCACTATTCGTCTAAAATGGAGGTCACCTGATTTCGGCAGCCAATGACTTTTTCCAATTTTTTTCAATGCCCCCAGTGTCGTAGTTCCTGTCCCACCTCCCCTGCGCTGTTATTGGTGCAAAAAAGGCGCCAGGGAAGGTGGGAGGGGAATCGAATTTTGGCGCACTTTACCACGTGGTGTTCGATTCGATTCGAACATGGCGAACACCCTGATATCCGATCGAACATGTGTTCGATAGAACACTGTTCGCTCATCTCTATTCACCACCTTTCCCTTACAAAATGTTCAATAAAAAGTAATCAAATGGTCAGGTGAAAACCAAAATGGTACCAATAAAAAGAAGAGGTCTTCCCGCAAAAAATAAGCACTCAACCAGCTCTGTCTAGCGAAAAATAAAAACGTTATGCCTTTCAGAAGATGGCGATGCAAAAACAATAGATTTTTTTCCCTGAATTGAATTCTATTCTGCACAAATAGCAACGCATTAAAAAATCATATAAATGAGGTATCGCCGTAACCGTACCGACCCGCAGAATAAAGGTAACATGTTACTTATAGTGTACGCTGCACGGGAAAAAAAATAAATGCTAAAAAGCAATGCCAGAATTGATGTTTCCTTTTACATCCCACCCAGAAAGAGTTAATAAAATGTAGTCAATAAGTTACAGGCCCCAAAATGGTGGCATTGAAAAGTACATCTAATACCGCAAACACCAAGCCCTCATATGGCCACATTGCCAGATAATAAAAATAAAAATCTAGCTTGTACAATGTGAAGACAAAAACCCCAAAAGTCGCCAAATCATTAGGACATAAGTGGCTGCTACTAGAAGGAAATGTGTAAGCGGTGCGAGCGTTTTCAGGGGACACCCCATATTTAGAGCTTATGAGAGATAATACAGCAGCGCTGATCCCCCAGAATGCCCCTCTTCCCCATCCGCGTCATAGGAGCTGGTGGGAAAATAGAATGGGATTTGGTGTACCCAATTTACTCCGCACAGCTTACATATTCACTTCGGGGTTACTAATGCTCACTACATCACTTGATAAATTCTTTGAGGGGTGCGGTTTTCAAAATGGGGTCACTTTCTAGAGGTTTCCACTGTTTTGACTCCTCAAGGGCTTTGTAAATGCGACATGGTTCCTGAAACTGATCACAGCCAGATCTGCCCTCTAAAAGCTCTTTGGCGCGCCTTCCCTCCTGCGTCTCGCTGTGCGTCCATATATTAGTTTACACCCACAAGTGGGGTACTATGGTAGTCGGGAGAACTTGCCTAACAAATTGTGGGATGCGTTTTCTCCTTTAACCCCTTGTGAATGTGCAAATTCTAGGGCTAAACGAAAATATTAGTAAAATAAATTCAAATTTGAAAATTTCACCTCCATTTTGTATTAATTCCTGTTAAGCACTTATAGGGTTAAATTACTAGGTATATGTTGTTTTGGCTTATTTAAGGGGTGCAGTTTTGAAAATGGGGTGATTTATGGGGGGCTTTAATACAAGGGTCTTTCAAAACGCTTTCATAACTGGATTAGGCCCTTTAAAAAATGGGTTTTGGAAATTTCTTGACAATTTTGAATATTGTTGTTTCACTTGTAAATCTTATAATGTCCGTAAAAATTAAAAGGGTGACTAAAGTTTGATGCCGACATAAAGCGGAGATCTGGGACATGAGATTTATGATATAATTTTGGCGGTCTGACTATCTGTATGTAATGTACATCATTTCAAACTTTATAAAATGCATATTTTTCAAAATTTCCACCAAATTTCCAATTTTTTTATAATTAAACACAAAACATATCAACCAAAATTTACCACTAACATGAAGTACAATGTGTTACGAAAAAACAATCTTAAAATCACCTTGGTAAGTTAAAGCGTTCCAAAGTTATTGCCACATAAAGTGACACATGTCAGTTTTGAAAAATCGAGCTTGGTCAGGAAGTCAAAAAGTGCCATCGGCGGGAAGGGGTTAAGTGTCCGTTGGTAAAGATTTCCAACTTTTCGAGCGGACAGCAAAACCCGACATGTAGGTTTTTTCTGTCCGCTCGAAAAGTTCAGCTAGTGTCAGTTGCTAAAATCTTGAACGTAAAATAGCCTCAGACACTGCTTAACAGACACCAGCGGTAGTGTGAACGCCTCCTTAAAGATTTTCTTGAAGTTTATATTAGAAGCCTCTCCTGGACTGTAGTATAGGCTGTGACCTAGGTTCTTTTTATGTAGGTCTTTTTTTGTGTTGTTTTTTTGCATAATTTCTTTTTTCTTCTTTTATTCCATTTTTCCATTTCCTGTCTTGAGTCGATTTTGGTCAAAACTCTGAAACTCCTTTCACACTCTAAGACAACCTACAGCTTGGCTGTTTCTAGCATTTCTAGGGGCTCTTTATAGTTTGTGACGGAGAATCTCTGGGAACTTTAACAAGAAAATCTCGCTCTTTAGGTAGATGGTTGTAGACCTATGTTATATCTAGTGTACATATATTAAGTTATTCCCCTTCCCATCTGTTTTCTGTAAATGCAAGTTTTCTCTTGCCTTGCTGAGCGAGTTATTCCTAGTGTTATGTAATAGATTAGTTATCCAGTCGTGCGGATATCTTTTTCTTGAGGTTATCATTGTTGTGTGCAGGTCAGACAGGGCACAATACTGGGTTATCACTCATGAGTGCAGTGCTTCATCAGAATTGACCTGTACTTGCCCCTATCCTGTCACCTGAGATTACTGCAGTCATATATACATTGCTATGTAATAGCGCTGATCGAAAAATAAAGCAGTTGTGTTTTTTTTTTTTTTATAAAAAGGTTAAACTCTTATTTATTGTTATACAAACTGTTCAGAATAAGTTAGTGTTATTAAAAGAAGCAACCCAGGTGCTGCTCAGCAAATGACATCTTAGTCAATCGCCGTCCACAGTACTGACCTGCCCAGCTTTGATAGTATATGTGTTGAGGTGACCTAGGAAATGGAGACCAGCAGGGGATCCAGGCAGCATTAGAACAAAAGCAATAGCGAATAAGGCCCGGTTCACAATTGCGTTCGGACAATCTGTTTCCCTCTCCATCCACATGAAAAATTACAGAGAGAAAAGTCCTGTAAGCAGCACTTTTCTCTCCGTATCTTTCATGTGGAAACCACTCGGACCCCCTTATAGTCAATGGGGTCCACAGGTTTCCTGAGGTAACTGCTTTTTTTAAGCAGATTAGGTTTCCTTTCGTGGGTGCCCAAGCGGATTTCCCAAATAGAAACCCATGTGAACATCTAAGGTGTTGCTTAACCCCCCCCCCCCCCCCCAACTTTTTCTGAGCAGTTAAAAACAAACAAAAAAAAAAACACCCTGGTAGAAAACTTTTTTTTTTTTTTGGAAGAAATGCACAATAGCAAGACCATAGTGTATTACGTCTAGTAAACTTGCCATGTTTTCTTGTACAATGCTAATCCTGTGGTGCACAATGACTTCTTCCAGGACTCTTCCATGTTAATAAGAATATCTTGTGGTATATAAGTTTTATTTGTAGCACGGATGAAAGGACTTCTTTTTTTTGCAGTTAGAGAAAATCAAGTAGTCTACCTGAAATAGCTGGTATTGATAACACATATGTTAGAAGGATGCACATCCTCTGGAATGAGGAATAAAGGAAGCAAAAGAATAAAACAGCAAACAAACTTCCTGAAAGTTTAGCTCCCTTCTCTCCCCCACCCCTCCTCCTACCGTATGTTTCACTGCACAGTTGTGTGTGCTAAAGGTTCACTCTCAAATCGTTCTTCATTTTCCATCTGTCTCCAAGTACTCATGTCTAAATAAATATTCCCTCGTTCTGTAAAGTTCCTTTTATTTTTCATTTTTTTCCATTAAAAGGATAAAGAATAAAATAGTTTATAAAAAAAAAAAAAGTTAAAAGCTGAAGAAAATGCTTATTAGCGGTGTAAGGGAAATTGCTATAACTACAGTAAGTAAAACCAGGACCTACAAATAAGCAGACTTCATCTATGTATAATGTATAACTATAGAAAATAAATATTCCAGACCTGGCCACTGTCCCCAGCCTGACTAACCCCCTCCCCACTGATTCACATTTGACTCTAGATATCTGTCGCCAGGTCTAATGTGACTTATCCCTAGTCTTTATACCATAAGACAGAGTATTGTAATTGCCATGTTACATTGCATTTGTAATTGCTTACCTTTTATTGCACTCAAAAAAAAAAAAACAGTTTTGAAAGAAAAAAATATTCTTTACAAAACTATAGTGATTCTATGTGAGATTGACAGGACGCACACCAATGGTAGATATAAAGTATCACAATATAAGGAGTTGTGGCCACACAATCCAGGAGGTGGGGAAGAAATTAGGGGGCGTTCACACTACCGCTGGTGTCCGTTATGAAGGTGTCCGTTTAAAAGAAAGCTGAGAGTGAGAGGGTGAGAAAGCTGTCCGGCCGTGAGTGGCAGTGAGCGTTTTGCGCTCTCCGCCGCGAAACCGGGTTTTTTAATCTGGACACAGAGTCGGACATGCAGTACTCTGTGTCTGGATAAAAAAAATCCGGTTTCGCGGCGGAGAGCCTAAAACGCTCACCGCCGCTCACGGCCGGACCCGGTCTATGGTTTCCGTCTTCTGCCATGCAGAAGACGGAAACCATAGAACGGAGACATGAACGCAGGTGTGAACCCAGCGTTAGCATCAGTTAGTGTCAGTTTTTTTATACTGTCCGTTTTTTCTTTTTGCTGTTTATGCTTTCTGAGCATGTGCAGAAAATAAACGGACAGAAAATAACGGACTGTAACTGATGGCCATCATTTACTGTCCATTATATGTCAGTTGCCCATAGACCTCAATGTAAAAAAAAAAAAAAAAAAAAAAAAAAAAAAAAAAAACGGACACTTTCTGTCCGTTTTTTCAAACGGACAAAAAAATCCTGCATGTATGATTTCTCTGTCCGCTTGAAAAAACGGACATGGTTGTTAACGGACCCTTAAGGACATAAACGGACAACAGATGAAATCCCATTGAAATGAATGGAAATTGTAACAGACACAGCTAGTGTCCGTTGCTAAAATCTTGAAGGACAGTAGCAACGGACACTGCAGTCGGACACCAACAGTAGTGTGAACGCCCCCTTATTAGTAATGCATGTATAAATATAAAGCATCAGTCGCTATACATATAAGGATATGTGTTATAAAACCAGCAAAAAAAGTAATGGAGAAGTCAAAAGCACCTGGGAACAAGAGTTTGTCCTGGGATAGCATCAACCCCAACACACATTTCGGTGCAGCCTTCTTCCTGGGGTTTGGTGTCAGCCCAGTACCACCAGCCCATTATACTCTGTGTCCACAATAGAAACCCTCATTGCCAGGGATTCGTAACACAGAAAAAAAAAAAAAAAGTGTTACACAGACTTCCCATAATAAGTGCTGCATCGTTATGTGTATGCGTCTGGTGTTGGACACGCACACAGGCGCATCGCCTCATTCCTACTGCAGTCACAGATTTAATACTTCAGGACTTCTAACCATCAAGATGCGCCCCCTATATTGTGTGCACTACCTACCATTGGTGTTTGTCCTGTGGAGGTCACCTATATCAGGCATGTCAAACATGCGGCCCTTTACAGGCATATCTGCGGCCCGCACAAAAGACTCAAACGTTGTCTCTAAACTTTAGAGACAACGTTTGAGACTTTTGTGCGGGCCGCAGATGTACAAGGAAAGTGAGCGGTGGATTGGGGCGGCCCTGCTGGACGCAGCGCTGCTCCAGCAGCCGCCCCTCACCCTTCGCAGAGAGCAGGTCTCCCTGCCCGCTCTGCCCCCTCCTCCCCACACGCCGGGTAACGTGGTCACGTAATCAGGCCCGCACCCGACGTGTGCCTGCGTCCTACGCGGTCTCACAAGACCGCTGCGCAGGCTGAAGAGCAGAAGCAGGTAAGCTTCTGCAGAAGAAATTGTGATTTTTCAAGTATTTAACCCCTATCCTACGGATTTATGATGATGGGGGGGTTGGAGTGCTGGGGGAGGGGGCTACTCAATGTAGCCTGCAATAGAAATGCCGGATTTTTGCGGTGCATGGTATTAGTGATCAGTCCCCTAGGCCCTAACCATTAGCTGCTGTGTGCGGCCCTCGCAACAACCTCTAGTTACTCATGTGGCCCTCGGGGTACCCTGAGTTTGACATGCCTGACCTATATCACTGTAGTTTTTATGTTTGTTTTTTTTATCTGTAATAATATATATATATATATATATATATATATATATATATAGATACTTCAGTCTAGTCTTAGTAACAAGTTTTCCTGGTTCATTCATGTATTCTGAGACAAATTATTGTTTTTGGGATGATTCTTTTGTATGATTCTTACTTGGTGTTAAATTGAGTAAATCAAGTAAATTAAAACCAATTGACCCCAGGTTTTTGGTCTACATCTTATTTATTTTTCTTACTTATATAGCACCATCATGTTCCGCAGTCACTGTCCCATAGAGGGCTCACAATCTACATTTCCTATCAGTATTTCTTTGTAGTGTGGGAGAGGTAACTGGAGTACCCTGGGGAAACCCATGGGGAGAACATACACACTCTTTGCAGATGTTGTCCTTGGCTGGAATTAAAAGCACACCATTATGTTAACACTATCAATACAAAAAAAAAAAAATCTCTGTAGTGTGTTTTACGTTTTTTTAAGCCTCTTTACTACCCCTATACAGCTCTACCCTTTCGTTTTATGTGAGAGTGTTACGTACTTATACCACGTTAGTATCACACATTTACATCTCCCAGGAGTACATGCCAGACGGGCTCTTGCTCTACGCCCAGTTGTGTGCTCAGTAGGGGAGCATGTAAGTCAATGTGATACATGGCAGCCATGTGTAGGGAAAACAGAGAGATGTATAAAATGTATCTACTATCACACAGCCACTGGTAGACATAAGGCTGGGTTGACACAGGGTTCTCTTTTGGACCGTATTTTGACGCAGGAATCTGCCTCAGAATCTGGTCCAAATAAACGCCTCCCTCGGCTAGTGCGACTGTCGCGGAATTCCGCTCCGGATTAGGCCCAAATGAATGGGCCCTGTTGGGAGGGAGTGTCGCGCCGCGGCAAGAAAGGGCAGCTCGCTTATTTTTTCCACGAGTGGGAAGAAACCGCTCGCAGAAAAAGGAAGTGAACGGCTCCCATTGAAGTCAAAATCCGGTCCAAAAACCCCCTTGTGAACCCAGCCTTACTATGGCAACTACAAATAGAAAGTACTTCACACCATGGTGTCATAAATTGAACTTAAATTTTGCTTTTTTTTTTTTTTTTTTTTAAATAATGGTTTATTGCACATTAATTGCTCTTTGACTGTTTTGAGCCACATTTCTTCATGTTGCGCCATTTCAACACTGTCTAAAATGACCCATAGTTCAGATTTTTTATTTTTCTCCACTGCGTGTCAAGAGTGAAATTGACTGCATACCCTTGAATTATTGTCCAGTTGGTGAATTGCTGCTCTTCCCTTGGTCTCACTTCATCAGTTCATTCCCCTTTTCTCCACTTCATTGTAAGCTGATTTGTCTGTGAATAGACTTCTGTGTACAGATCTGACCATTGAATTCAGCTATGACAGTGATCAGAGCTGGGGCAGGAGGAGGAAAACGCATATTACATATGGTATTCTAAAGAATAATATGTTTCTTCACGTTTGTTACCTTTACCTGTAGTATTTTAATGAAATTTAGTTCAGGAACTCTTTAAGCTGTTAATGCTAGACCCTCTCTGCATATCCTAGTGCACAAGCCAGTACCTAGTAAATTGTACCCAGGAAACTGATATTTAGATAAAGATCACGAAACACAGATCTCCTTTCATTTGGTGGGTGCTGAATGAATCCTAAGCAAACATTACCCTTCACCTCAGTTACAAGTTGTATCTTTTTCATGGAATTAATAAGTCTTGTAAATAATACACTTGCACTTTATTTTATAGCTGCCAATGCATTATTTAAGGATGTTTATTTTTAGGCTGACAGTTCCTGGTCATGGGTGGTGTATGTTTGCTATTGTAGCATAGGTGGATACACGAAACCACTAGTAAAACAAACTACGGAAGCCAAACAACATCTTCACTTTGTAGGTTTCTGAAGATCAGGTAACCACTTGGTAGACTTGTTTGGAACACTGTGCAAGAAATATCTTTTCGGAAGATTGCATGCGTAAATGGCTTGACTTGCTTGGGACAATTGCTCTATATATACCCTGTTGGGGCAGATTGACTTCATAAATGGGCAAGAAGGCTGGTTGTCCCTTGGATAAGATTAAATCAGAGGAAAACCAAAACGGGGAAATATTCAAATTCCATGTAGATGTTGTCCTTGGCTGCATTTGAACCCAGGGCATTAGTACTAACCACTGTGCTACTGAAATCTGTGTTCTACCTCCCATTGTTTTCAATAGCAATTGAATGAATTCATGATGTGAGAAATGTATTGACAAGTCGAGAAGTGGTTTCAAGGTAAAAATTGGGGTGGGTAGCCGTACGCAAATTGACCTTTACCAGGATGTAGATCTGTAGCAATGCAAACTGCAAATCCATAGCAGAAATCTGATGCTTTGCCTTTCACATCCGATGTCTGTTTTTTTAAAAAAACAGCCCTAAAATTTGGAGATGAGTTTACTATAAATTTTTTATTTTTGTTGTTTTTTGTTTTAAGTTTCCAGTCTAACAATTCTAATACTTTTCTTGCCATTATTTATGCTATTATTTTAACATGTTAAGCATCAAATCTTTTACTTTTACATATGGTCATGTTGGATGTATACGGGTAATAGACTGAGGACACTTATTGCATTTGATGGAGATAATGGGCTGTTCTGGCCAGACAGGCCTGCGGGTTGTCAATAGCGTGCATTAATCATTGCAAGTGTTTACTGTAGGCCAGCTCTTTAATAATTCAGTGTACATAGACGACATTCAAGTGGCTTGTGTATGAATAGTGCACTTGATGTGCTCTTTGCGTTTTATTTAGCGTTCATCCCCATTATTTTACCAGTAAGAGTTACATTGCCACTTCACACCATGGTAGCTGTGTTTAGTGTATGAAACGTGTGTGTCTATGTCCATTGAATGGTGGACACAAAAAAATAGGATAAAATAGGATTTATTTTTTTATTTCACTGAAGTCAGAGTCAAATCTACAGTGGTCTTTGTGATTTATTGATGTCTTATAAAACTCCATTCAGTTTCATTGTGCTTTGCTATTGTAATGTAGGTCGAAGGAGGTTTCATCTTAGATGTCACCTGGACAAGTTTTAATTGGGGAAGTTACTTTTAATTCTGTCATCATTTATGTTCTCTTTTGTCATAAATCACACGGTTTCAGTATAAAAACAGGAGAAACTGGACAGACCCTATTATAGTCTATGGAGCAAGTGTGAACCTAGCCTCAGCCATCGGTTCCTCTTTAGCCTCCTGTTATTGTTGTCTGACTCTTCAGAGCTCTCTTTACATTTTTTGGGACCCCAGTGGACCCTCTAGACCAGGGGTAGGCAATTAATTTTCCCATGGGGCTGCATAAGAAATTTAAACTTTTCTAGAGGGCCGCTTTGGCAAATTTAGCTCCACCCACTTCTATGTTGACTTCTCAATCATCTTTTCATGTGCCCCCACAAAGTATAATCCTCCTACAGTCACCCGTATATTATATGCCCCCACATTATAATGTTCCCTTCCAACTGCCCCACTGTATTACGCCCCTCTCCTGGTGCCCCAGTTTAAACTGGTGGTAACTAGGGGGGAACATTAAACTGGGGCAGCTGGAAGCAACAATTAAACCGTAGGTGTAACTGGAGGGTGACATTAAACTGGGGGCAACTAGAGGCAGACAGGTCCCCCTCCAGCTACCTGCACGGTTTAATGCCCCCTCCAATTGTCCCCAGTTTCATGTCCCCCCCCCCCTACATTTCTCTACCAGTTTCATATCCCCCTTCATCTGCCCCATTTCATGTCCCCCCCTCCATCTCTTTCCCAGTTTCATGTCGTCCCCCTCCACATCTACCCCCAGTATAACATTCCCCCTCCATATCTGCCCCAGTATAACATTCCCCTTCCATCTCTGCCTCTAGGTTACTGAGACACACGCACACATACTCTCCAACCTGCATCTCGCATCCCCCTCCCTCCCCTCTCAGTACGTTAGGACACACACCACACGTGTCCATCTTCTTGCACTGTTCTGCTGACAATAAGACTCCCTAGTCAAGCTATGCGGGCCGGACTGAATCGGTCAGGGGAACGGATATGGCTCGCAGGCCGTAGATTGCCCAGGTCTGCTCTAGACCTTTCACATAAAGTGTTCCTTGATCTTGCAGTCTCTTCTGCAGCCATTGTGTGTACCTCTTTTGGGATGGTTGGAGCAGCTCTCAGTTGTACTATGCTGGCCATAAACCTAACCATTATTATAAGACTCTAAATGATTTTACAGTAATTAATGGTATTTGTTTTGTCTATGATACTATTAATAACTGGTTCTTGTCAATGAAAATCTTCTCTGTTGATTGAAACTTTTAGGGCTATTTCATACAACAGTGAATAACAGGTATATGAACGCCACTTTTTTTGACCATCTCTTGGTCTATTCACATGTGCCATGTTTTTCTTGTGTGTGTGTGTGTTGTGTTTTTTTTTTTTTTTGCCTGTTTTTCACAGTCCTTAGCTAAAGCTAATCTACTAAAAATGGACATGTGAATAGACTCAAAACTGGGGGTTGTGGGTTTACAAACAGGCATCGGGCATGTGACATCGAGTCTGTGAATAATGGCACGATGGCATTCCTAAGGACTTGCTGATTATGCTTAAAAATTTTCATTAAAGGGTTTATCCATCTCCAAAAAGATTTTTCATACTGGTGCCATACAGTGGCTAGGTCATCAGTATGAAAAATAAAATTCCTTTAATAGTAAGTATTAGTTAAGTATAGAAACTTTACTATGAGCTAACAAAAGTGCATAAAGAAGGGTAAATGATATTCTCACCAAATTATATAGCAAGGAATCAAATTCATGCAGGTCTGAGAGCAGAACCTCGATATCCACAAGGTTTTTCTGCTCGCCACATTAACTGAATTTAGCCCATCTCTGCTTATACTTGCCGGATGAAAATTTTTTTTGCTTTTTAAAAACCATGATGCAGATACGTCCTATCCTGCAAATTTCAATATAACCCTTATTTTCTCATATACCGTACTTTGTAATATGGTCTTGCTGATCTGGATATGTCATACAGGTAGCTATTTGCTAATCCAGGCTTATGTGAATGGTGTCTCTTGTCCTGTTGTAAAGTTTGAAGTCCCAGCCAAGATGAGGCATGTTTCCTCCTTTCTTTGTATTTCTCTGAAGCTATGTAGTCTGCCTGATGTAAGCTGCCTGTATACAATAGATTTATAATGTCTGTATCTGTTTATCCTTGTGGGATCAACCGATCATCTAATGTGTATAAGGGCCTCCACACTAACTCCCCACACTGCAAATGTCGGGGGCAGAGAAGGATTGTGCTTTTGCATGTTAACATGCTCAATTCTTTTGTTCTTTGGGGGGTTTAAACGACTGCTAGAAGGCTTTAGGGCCATTGTACATGGCTGTGTCAGGGTTGAGAAACACTGCTGGTGTGACTGCTTTTTCGGATGGGCATTTATGTCCTAAAAATGGCGATTAGTCAGGCAGTTTACCTTGATTGAGATTAACGGTAATTATTTAGGCCATGTCCCTTTTAAAGTGTGAGTGTGTTGAGTGAACTAAAACTGCTATTATAATCTGGGGTTTCTTCAGACCCTAGAATATAATGAGTGGAAGCCTAGGGGAGGTGATCAAACATAAAAAAAACCCCCAAAAACCAATATTCCTTACCTCTACTGGGCTCTAGTGTGACTATCTGTCCTCTTCTGGCCTTCTCACTGACATCAGGGACCATTGGGGCCTGAAAATGGGCTTCTGCGATCAAGTGGCGTTTTGATGCATTAACGCCGTCGTCTCAAAGCTGTGTGATTCAAGTGACAGATGAGGTCCAATAATCTGCCTCAGTGATCCTTGACATCATTCTGAAGACAACAGGGATCTGCTGCAGAGTTCAGTGAGTAAGGGACTTTCACACCTGCACTCGTTCTCCGGTTTGTGCGTTCCGCCAGGTTTCCCTCCTCCGCCCAGGTGATCAGTTGTAAAACCTTTTTTTTTTTTTTTTTTTTTTTTTTTTTTTTTTTTTGTCTGACATGCAGGACTTTGTGTCCGGCTACAAAAAAATCCTGTTTCCCTGAGGACAGCCCGCAGGCAGACACCGACGGTCACCTTTACAAACCCATTCAAGTGACTGGCTTTCAAAACTGAATGCCGAGTTTCTATCCCCTGTCCATTTTCGCCAGGGCTAAAGACAGAAACTCCTGTCCTATCTGCTACTCATACTGTGGAGTCTGAAGAGACTATATATAATAATTAATTATCATAATAATAATTATTAATGATAATAATAATAATAATACTATAATAATCCTAGTTTTGTTTCAGATGTGTTCAAGCCAAATGAAACTGCAAGTGGAACCTCACAAGTACTGTCATAACTGAAATAACCATCATGAACAGTCACATCAGTTATCCAGGGTGACCGTTTCGGTTATTTTTAGGTTACTTGACCAGCCCCAGACTACCCTATTTTTGGTGATGATGATTAATATTTTTTATTTATATAGTGCCAACATATTCTGCAGCTCTTTACAAGTCATAGGGTTCATTTGTAGAGTGACGTATAGAGAAATGAATTGGTCACCAATTCGTACAATAGTTGTGAGAAACCTGCTCATAAGAGTTTGCAATCTGTTCATAATGCTAAGAGTTCCAGATTCGCTCTTGTTCTACTGTTGTGTAAGGCTTGCTTTCCTGTCTGGACCGCTGTTTAAAATGAACTTTCCTTTATCCTCTGTGCTGCAAAAAAGTAACTTAAATGGAGCCTTATAGATAGAGAAGCTTTCTGGTGCATGTGCTAAACTTAGTTGTTGTTTTTTTTTTTTTGTTTTTTTTTACTTAAATATCTTTTAATATACAGTTATGTTTAACATTTATGTCTTAGTATATTATGACTTGTAAATTAATTTCCACTTGTTTCTTGCTTGTACGAGACTATTATGAAGATGTATCATAATTTTTGTTACTTCATTGTCTTCAGAGATTTAGCATTTATTTGGTTAAGCATTTTTTTTTTTTTTTTAGGGGTCATCCACTTCTTAATAGTAATGGGCCATCAATATTTCATCTCTAAGCGTCTGACATCCAGATCCCCCACAGAACAGCCGCTCTGGGACTGCCCGGTTCCTGATAGCAATTACATATTGGGAGCCATGCTGTTTGCTCGCTGTACAAACTATAGCAGTGGCTTTTGGTACTGCAGTGCTGCCCCGTAGATTTCAGTGGGACAATGCTGCGAGGACTAAAACTGCTGCTACAGTTTGCAAACATTACCGGGTGCCACACTGTCCTCGAGCCGCTGTTCTGCTGGAGTCTCGGGTAGTCCATAGGGATAGGCCATCTATATTAGAAAGTGAATAACCCCTTTTATTTAAATTATGAGTTGTCTCCCGACACTGATATTGTGGTCACTTCATTGAGACCTAGTACCCCTTCTGACACACACCAATATCCTATCTAGACCCTACTGATTACTTACAAGAACCCCAAAACAGCTGTTTGCAGATGGATGTTAGTTTTTTTTTGTTTGTTTTTGTCTTGTTTTTTACCCACTCCCCTCGAAGACCCTTCCTGGTTTTGGTTATATTCCCATGTCTTGTCACAAATCTTCCCATGTCTTGTCACAAATCTTCCAGACAGTTGGGCATTCAATTATAGGGTACCTTCCAATAGGTGGCGATAACAGCATAGTTTTCCTTATTTGCATACTTTTTTCCCAGTATTCCTAGGTGAGCCTGTCTGGCTAATAATTCTCCTGATTCTAATACAGTGGAGACAGAGTACTCCTTCTGACCTAGTCTACAATGTTCAATCCGAGTAGCCATGCTGAAATCCATCCTTGTCTTTGTTCTTGTAGAAGCTGCACTGTAAAGCCTCTGGATTTGTTTGTGTCCATATAGCAGCAATGTTTGCTGAAAGTAGATGCAGACGCCCATCCATGCAAATGTTTGATAGCACTCTAAAATTATGCATATATATTGTACGTAAGCATATAGTGCCATTACTGTTAGGGCTTGTGTACACGGAGTTAACGCGAGCGTATTTTAGCATAATACACGTGTATAGAATACACGTGTAAAAATAACACTCCCATTGACACGTGTAAAAACGAGCCAAAAAACGCGCCACGTTTTTTGACGCGTTTTTTTTTACACGTGTGAAAGATTTCATTGAAGCCAATGGGAGTGTTCTTTTTACACGTGTATTCACTTTAACTCTGTGCCCCTTTTTTGGCTTCGAAACATACAGTTTGTAGATGTTTTTTAACTTGTAGTAGAGGACGTGTTCTGTATATGCAATGCTATGTTCACATTTGGGCTTCTTTCTATTGTACAGACCACTAAAATAGTGGACTCAAATGGTACAATCTTTTACGTTGAAGCTGCTGGATGAAAAAGTTGGAATTGCACAACTTTTTTGTCCAGTGATTTTTTTTTTTTTCCCTCCAATGCACACTGTGATGGTCTCCCCAAATGGAGACTCTAATGCAGACATTAACATAGCCTGAGTTTGCTGTCATTATTTTATTGCTCCAATTCCTCTAAATCAATAATGTAAATTTGTACCATTTTGAATTTACAGCTGCTTATAGATCATGGTTACAGACTACACAACACTGTGTGATGTGAACCTGCAATACTGCATACTTCTTTTCATGTTTCTATTACCTCTTGCTAGCAGGAAAATGTTTGTTTTGGTACCGTGTTAGCCAGTGGTTATAAAATATAAAAAACAAAAAAACTTTGCAAGTCTTCAGTAGGTGATACCTTTTTTAATGGCTAGCTCATAATGATGACAGAATATGACGTTTCGAAGCTTCCTCTGAACTTCTTCTTCAGATATAACTAAAAAACACTGTAGAGGCTGCATATTTATGACTGGGCACAGGTCTTCCCGTGCCAAAACACTTCTGCCAGGAAGATCACAACATCATCAATGACATGAAAATCTTGATCTTAAAAGGGAACTTTAAATCAAGGAAACAGCGACTGATTTATGAGTACAAGGCCATGGCCCTATTCCAGACATTGGACAATGGGATGAACATCTCACTTGGGTTTATGTCTTTTTATACAGATCATTAAGACAGCCATTAAGATAAGAACCAGGGATCTGGCAATTGATTGTTTGTTGTTATAAGTATATAGTAATAAGCCTCTTCCCCCCCCCTCCCCCCTCCTGTAATTCTAGCCCTGTGCCCAGTCATAAATATGCAGCCTCTACAGAGTGTTTTTTAGTTATATCTGAAGAAGCTCAGAGGAAGCTTCGAAACGTCATATTCTGTCATCATTATGAGCTAGCCATTAAAAAAGGTATCACCTACTGAAGACTTGCAAAGTTTTTTGTTTTTTATATTTTATTACTCTTGCTAGCATGAATTGGTTGGGTTTATTATAATAATAATAATTATATAATTTATTATACTTTTTTTTTTAAATTTATACCTTTTATACAGAAAGATATCTTCAAAAGTGTCAGTAGGGAAATCTCTTTTCTTAGTGATGGCTACATCAGCCATAAGTAGTATACTATTTTCCATTTCATGTCATCTTTGTCCTCGTGCACTGTTTGCAGATGCGACTGTCACATGTGAGTGCAGCGGATATTTGCCAGAAGACATGTTGGTTCGGCCTAGCCTTTAATCTTGGCTCTGCAGATTGCCCCTTCTGGTGAGCCCTTTATGTTTGCTTGTGATGGAGTAGAGCTGGAAAGGTTTGGGTCTGCAGATGGAGGAATAGATAAGGGCTGGAAAAGAGTTGTTATCTCCCTCATTTGCTGCTAGTTACAATTATAGCGGAAATGACAGGCCGTCTCTCTCTCACTAACAGTGCAATTTCCCATATTTCAGGATCGATCATATCTAATTACCAACACTGTCTGTCTGAACTGTAAATGGTGTAAAAGCTTGGTTAAGAAGAAGAGGTACATTAGGGAACTCTGGGTAAATTCAATTTGCAAATGACATTTACTGCGCAGATCAAATCTACACAGACCAGATCTAGACGTCAGATGGTGGCAAATTGGATTTGGCTACTTAAACAATACCCTTCTTGTGGGTAAAGCTACAGATTTGGGTTCAAGAGCAGAAACTTGGTGTTCCCCATAAGTTTCCCTCCAGATGAGTGTTTAGTATTCGCCTCTCTGCTCACGCTGTGACTCTAGTGCCTTCCCATCTTGGTCGTGTGCCAATAAACTTCAGCATGCTGGAGTCTCCTTCCCTTGTCTCCTCCATAAAGCACTTGGGCACTGACAAGAGTTCCTCATAGAGCTCCGACCCTGGGGCATGTGTAAATGTGGGATCAAGCTATACTCTTCTGGAATTCTTCCACCCAGACAGTAAATGTTTGTCTTGAGGTATGTATAGTGACTCGCTCTGGACCACCGATGGTTCTTTTACTAGATCTAGATATATTGACATGATAAATTCTATCTGGCTGGGGTGTTGTAGTTGTTTTCTTTGTTTGCATTACTGTAGTGATGCTCTCAAGTGGACTTAGTTGTGTGGATGGCGAGATGTCTGTTTAGATGTGCAGCAAACTGCTCTCATGCTGAACTTCTATGGACTATTAAGGAAACTATATGAGAGGAGGATTTTGTTGCTACTGCGGCTGTCATCTTTCCTGGAGCTTCTCGGGGAGAAACAAATTTGTTAATTGTATCCATCCATCTGTTACGTATTGTTTAGATATGTTCCGGCAGTATACAATTTCAGATTATTATTTTTTTTTTTTGTGAAGTTAATAGATTAATAGCTTATGCCCCATCCTCCTCTATTTTTCTAGAAGGTGTGGTTCAGATGATGAAAATAGAGAAAGATTGCCTTAGTACTGTATCACAAATCTCTGTAGAAAAACTCTGTTGAACCGTTGACTGTTTTACTGATATTGAAATTTCATCTAAGGTTCTACTTTGCTGGTTATTGGATTATATCCGGCTGTCATTGCGCGTGTATAAATCAATACTGTAATGTTATTACGCTCATGGATTCACTCTGGTATTGCTGCAGGACAGGCTGTATTGAGTCCCATACTACCACCCTGGATGTGGACCGTGTCAGGTTATAGATGGACCATGATAGATTTATATCGACTCTATTGAAATTTCAACTTGAATAGATCATACTTTTGTTGACCTAGAGGTTATAGTGCGTTTACAGTGTATAAGCTACTTGGAAAAGCAAGTGCAAAAAGCATTGAAGCTATTAACTTAGTTTTTATCGCAGGATTGTTCCATGTTTGGAAGTGTTTGCTGGGCGTATGTACTTATTTATTTAACTTAGAGCTTATTCTATAATCTATACATTTTTCACATTTTTACTCCTAAAGTTCTCTTTTTTTTAACAAATGGAGGCGAGTGATGAGAGGATTAAAAGTGGCCATAGAATTAGTTTGGGATGGCGGATGACAGCAACTGACATTAATAATGGAAGTGTGAATGTAGCCTTATACTCCCTGCTACTACTAGTGAAATTTTAACTTTGAGGCTATAGGTATTATGTGTTTAGTGACTTGAAATATATGTGTAGGTAGATAGAAAATGCCATATAAGATTCCCTTCACCAGCTGTGTCTCCTTAGGGAGAAGCATTGTTCCCTGAAATGAATATAAATTGTGAGAACTATTGTCATTTTTAGTTGATATATTGTGGATTTGCAATGTTCAGTACATGACAAGTTTATGGGGTTTTGCAAATAAACAGACTTCAGCTTCACAATAAAAATATGCAACGTTATAATATTGCACATCTACGTTCATAGGAAACTTTAGAAATTTAAACCCTACATTTAATCTTTTGCTACAAAATCTGATAACATCACAAAGTCTTAAATAAAAACGAAAATACAACTGAATTTGGTCTAGCTTTTCCAACTTCTGGAGAAAATAAACCCTATGATGCTGCTTTCAATAAGTATTTTGTAGACTTTTTCTATGTTGGGCTTTTTGTGTGATTTAAAAAAAAAATAAAAAAATCCATGTTTCCGTCGTCTTAGTGTGCTGTGATAAATACTGATGTATACTGTGCTTTGATACCCCCACCCCCGCCCCCGAACCCCTTGGATTTCAGCTACTTTCGGATAAACATCCAGATTTCTATTTAAGGAAGTAAATGGTAAAGTCATGGAAAACGACTAAAAATAGTAGCGACTAAAAGTTTTTCATCCAAATACAGATGAAGCTGAAAACTTCCTTTGCCTGGTGATCTATGGGAAACTAGATTTATTCTATAGTATGTTCATATATATTAGATAGATATGTTTAGTTCATTTTTTTTGGAGGGGGGAGGGTTAAATTAGAAAATGTTATGTAATGGCAAATGCAGATTTTTGGGTCGATGCCTGCGTGTAAATTTTCTCTTGTACTGTAATCCTATGGGACCTGCTGTGGTAACACTATCGATCTGTGCGTAGTAAGGTAACTTTATTAGTTTAAGAGACCGAATGACAGGCATTTCTATCATGTAAGCATTTGATGTACCGTATATACTCGCGTATAAGCTGAATTTTTCAGCACAGTTTTTGTGCTGAAAAAGTCCCCCTCGGCTTATACTCGAGTCAAGCAAAGGAAAAAAAAAATTATTTTTTTTCTTTCCGGGGGGAGGGGGGGGGGGGTGTCTATGACCAGCCGCAATAGTAATGTGTAGAATCTCCCGTAAAATAGTGAAAAAAATAAGTTAAATCAAAGTTCTAAACTTTCCCTAGAATACATATAAAAGTAGAAAATGACTGTGATACACATACACATTAGGTGTCCCTGTGTCTGACAGTGCTCCTGTTCCATCAGGAAGGGGTTAATAGGAGCACTGCAGATACCCTATATTCAGCTAGGCTGAATTTCACGTGGGGGAAAATAAACCCAGTCCTCAAGCTTAGGGAAGGGGCAGACAGACAACCAAAACACCCTTTCCCCTGTACCCAGCAACTACTGTACCCAAAAACTCCGACCATTTTAATTTTTTAAATTTTCCAGTAGCTGCTGCATTCCCCCCACCCCCCACGGCTTATATTCGAGACAATAAGTTTTCCCAGTTTTTTGTGGTAAAATTAGGGGCCTCTGCTTATATTCGAATCGGCTTATACTCGAGTATATATGGTATATATTTTTTTTCCTTTATTTTATCTAGTTAGATGATGGATGATGTTATACTGTAATATAATATACTGTAGTGAATGTAAATTTGCATGTGCAGAGGGGCTGAGTCTGATTTAATAGTGACCAATTGTAATCCATGTATCTTCAATTTATCAGTTTTTATGGCACCAAAGTGTGGCCACAGCTCTGAGTCCTTTATACACTGGTCCAGTTATGCCTGTGTTGAAAAGTTGACCTGGTACACAATCACTTACTGTGTCCTAGTATTTTTGGAGACTTTGGGGCAGTATTGTAGGGCTACAAAGTCACAAGGGGAGTTGATCATCAAGAAATCGGGTGTTTACAGCTCTTTTTAGTGTCCCCAATATAGTGGCACATTACCTTATTGGGGTATTCTTAAACACTTTTTTTTAATAATTATTTTATACTACTGCTGTGGGCAAGCCTCCACTCCCCTATCCTGGGGCATTGGTCTCAGGTGGTGGTGGGTCCATTTGTTTGTATGCAAGTCCCCTAACCATTTGTACCTGGTGACCACTGTAGCCATTCACAGGCCTCGCTAGTCACCTCTTCATAAATGGCACGTCACAGCAGTCTCATACCATTTGTGACGAGGCCACCACTGAGGCCAGAGATTGGCCCCCTCAAACAAACTGGAGGTCCTGTATACAGAAGAACAGAGCTCTTGCCGCTTTAAACCAAAGTTTGGGGAGAGGAGAGAAATGTTTTTGTATTGACCCCCAGCAGCAGTTTTAACTAATAATAAAGTCTTGAAACACCCCTTTAACTATGAACAGCCTAAGGTCACTTTCACATGGCTGAGTTTGGGCCATGTATCAAGCAGATTTACTGGCCTGAATGCAGATCAGTCAGACTTAGCATGTCTGAGCAGGGCCAGGTTCAGTAAATCATGCCGATATCAGCCATGTGAAACTGTTTTTTGCTCTTTTTTTTTAACATTGTTTTTTTTTTTTTTTTGGTTTTGGGTGTGATTTTTGTTTTTTAAAGCCATGGTTTTTCAAAGTAAAATTTGGCTGTTGTGTGGATTTTATCATCCATGTGATGGTCATTATAGTTTCATATTCCATACAACATATCTGTGTGTGGACGTACTGGCCCATCTGAAGCAGAAATCTGTTTCCACGTCAATTCAAATTAATGCTGCAGGTTTTTTTTTTGTTTGTTTGTTTTTTAAATCCATGGTAAAGACAAATTGGACCAGTGTGAACATACCCTTACATACCTATTGTAAAATTAGCTTATTGTTTGTTACCTGCTGACAAAAATGCTGTGACACTAGGAAATATGATAGACCCATAAACTAGACTAGACCTTCTGTTGCATCAGGCAATATTGGACTGTTTCTCTGATATCCCATTTTGTGTAGAGAAAAAAAAAAAAATCAAACCTACAGCAGTGATATCTGTAGAAAATGTGAAGCCTGAATAGAAGCATATGGAGCAGCCAGGGAACCATATTACTAGACTTCATTTGGTTTGGCTTCTCATGTTTGTTCCTTGACCTCGAGCCCTGAACTAAGGCTTCTTCTAATTTAATCTCTACTACCAAATGAATGTTTAGGGTTAATATACATTGTCTAGTTGAGCCATGTCAGTGTTCCAGGGGAATGTATTTTCTGCATTACACAAGCACATACGGTAATTACAGTAGTGGAATACAGTAGATTTCCATGATGTTTGCAGATGTCTTAAATAAAGAAAGTTGGTGATGTGCCTTTTCGTGTTTCCTTCCAGCAGTTTTATTCTCATGACTTATTTTTAGAATGGACTTGTTCAATACTTGCAAAATGGTTTAAATTAAATTCCTTGTGGTGGTTTTCTTTTTTTTCTCTTCCTTGGATTTTTAGTCACTTAGAAGAATATTCTTAAAGAGATCTTCCAAATCACAACTGAATACATGTAAGGCCCTATGTAGTGGGTTGCAGTGAAAAAGCACTGCAGGAAAAAAAAAAAACACGGCAGAAATAGATTGCGGTTTTTCCCACAGCGTTTCTGCAGAAAGTCCACAGAATTTTCCTCTTTGGACTTTCTGCTTCAATTATATCTATAGGGTAACCGGCAGCGTTTCTATAGGCATAACAGACACACTGCGATTTCCATAAACACAATGGTTTTGCAAATCACAGCATTTCTGCTGCATGTGTGTATGGGATTCGATAGAATGACATTCACTTTGCAGGGACTGTAAAATTCTGCAGCATTTACGCCACGTGGGGCCCCAACCTAGTGGTCCATGTTCGCAGAGTAGTAGCCGTACACTGCTACCAAGCAGGACATGACAGTACAGTATAACCATGCGTTCTGTGGTTGGCCATGCCGTGAGCATGCACCCTAAAAAGTGAAGGATATGCAAAGGTTTTCCTGGATGGGAAACCCGTTCCTATTCCTCTACTGACACCGTTTGAAAGGTTGCTCCCTATAAGTCCATAACAGATGTTCAAGAATCCATATGAAATGACTTTGGATATGAGCCAAAACCAGAAAATCCCTTCCAAAAAGAAGACCTCACAGGCCATCCACGGATAGCTGCTTAGACTTGTGTACACCTCATCTGTAGAAAGGTGGTTATTGGTTGGCTAGGTGAGAGGCTGTTGACATGCAGCAGAAGGGGGCGCTATGTCTTGTAGAGGCTGCTTTTGCAGATGTGTCAGATTATTCTTCTTGGCCAGTCTGGAGGGGACTGTTCACTGACTGCCATTGCACTCACCTAGTGTTATTAGGGCATCTGATCATATATAACTGATATATCCATCTTCCATAATCGGCCATGCTTGTGCGTATAAATTCTATTTGGTATGTAGAACTGTGTGTATTTCCAATCTTATGGGCAGTTCTTGATTTGTAACCTCAGTTTTTCTTGTCTTTTTTTCTTAATAAAAACGAAAAAAAAATTGAGTGAGCTGGCAAAGAGAGGGAGATGGATACATCTGATACAGACGTCCTTGTCCTACCACCCAAGTATTGACTACAATGAAGAAATTACTAAGCATAGCATGTGGCTGGATATATGAGACTTTAGGGCAGGGAGAAAACAAGAATCTTGCTTCATTGCAATGGGGGAACTAATTGATTTGGGTAATTGCACAGCCCTAGGACATATTGTATAAAGCATATACTCCCATTTTCATCTGTTTCATTATATAGCCTAGAATTTTTTTTTTTTTTTATATATATAAATACAAAGTGTTGGTTGCTGAATAAATCTTCAGTATAATAACAATGAGGCCGGTTCACACCAGAGTCATAAATTCTGCGGCAGTAGTTATTGCTATGACTTGCCTTCTGGTTTCTTCTGCAGATTCCCCAAAGTTTTCATCCTTTGCACTGCATTTCATGGCAGCTCATATGTTACACACTTTGTATGTGTATATCACGGACGGGTATTTACTCAATAGTATTGAACATATCACTGCAGGATGCGGTACTGTGTCCTACCAACAAGGGCGCAGGAAATGTGGTTTTAACTGCAGACCACATCGTCTCCCAAACATCATACTCCTGATGAGCTATCCATATACTAGAGAAACGCGTTGAGGAGAAGAATAGTGTAGGATCTATCCAGCGCACTAATTGGGACTGGTTACGGCGTTCATGCATTATCCAGTGAACGCCATAGGGACAATCGCATCTGATAAGCAGTGGGATTCCCCCTAGTTTTTACCACGCAATCTGTGGGGTCTAGTTATACTGCTATGGGCGAGCCATCCTATCAACTATTTACAATAGGACTGTAGGGATTATTATTAGTAGGTTGATCTAAGCCAAGAAGCAGGCTGATAATTGTGGATGTAGTGAGGAGATAAGATAAGATAAGATATTCCTTTAATAGTCCCACAATGGGGAAATTTCAGTGATACAGTTTCATAGATGGTACAGTAGTATATAACAAGAGAGAAACACATACAAGCTCATGGCAGATAGAGAAATCCTATGAATCATAGCAACTAAAACGAAAGAAACACAGACACACTGCAGGATCATTTAGTTCTCTGTGCGGAGTGATGTTAATAATACAGCCGAATGTGGTTGGAGGACACAAGGAGGGGGGGTCACAGCATGTAGATATAACAGGCAGAAAAACATTTTTGCAGAGGTGGGGGACATATGCAGCTATCATGATAACATGTGGTAGTTCTTTGGTACGTAGTGAGATCTCCTGCTCACAGCTGATAGTTCGGTATCTTTCATCAGCACTATTGTCCATTAACCACAAAAAAAAAAAAAAAAAAAAAAAGCCCCAAATGTCCTTCATTACAAGCCCTCCTCCTCCTTACCACTGTGTTCTACTTCCCTAAAGAAGTCTGAAGCCATCCAGGTATACATGGTGCTGTTCTCTTGTCAAGCTTCCATAACTCCTGGGGTAGGTGGGTGATGGTAGGTTTCCAGGCTGTAGCAGAGTCCCACGTGTACACAGTAATAGAAAGAAATACCAGTCAGCTGTAGGCATCCTCACACATCAGCAATAGACGCCAAAAATCATCTCCTTGAACGAAGAAGTCCACACTTCCATGTAGGTTTTCCTCCATGCCGCATGGTGTCCTGGGGGGATGGTAATAGGCACATGTGTAGACACAGGGAACCAACTGAAACCAGGTATTGAGTCCATGCTTTACAATAGAAACAAAAGGAACAAAAAACTCCACAGGGTCTTCCATTCGATTTATAGTTGCTAATTCATAGTGCTAGTTTTCTTGGTTACAGGATTTTTGAAGATACAGAGAAAAAGAGTGAGAAAGGAAAGATAAGGTTGCTCCCAGCTTGGAGCCCTGTATCGAGGCAGCCACTAAGGGCGCCAGGAAGAGGAGTGGAAGAGAGATCCAGCTCAAAGTAGTTTGAGCATATGAGACAATATATAATCATCAAAAAAACCCACGTCTGGTGATTATCAACAAAATCAGTGGGGTACATATATATGGTTACCGGCGGGTTGTCCCATCTACTTCCCACCACCTACTAGGCTGACTGTCCCACCAGCTCCCTATTACCTACTAACGCCCAAGAATATATGGATGATTAGTAGTGTTGTCCAAACCAAAACATAAGTGGACAAACTTTGGGAACTTATACTGTGGGTAACTGCATCAGAAGGGATCTTTTTGGTTATCAATTTAAGCCCTTTACCAGTGAGGTTTTCCTACAGTTTTTTTTTTATATTTTTGAATCTCATAGGGGTATTTTAAAGAAAGCAAAATAAAAGTTTTATAAATATTTATAAATAAATATTTATCTTTACTCTTACACTTTGTATGTGGATTCACGGAGTATTATGCCTGTGGTGTTTGTTTTTTGCTTTTTCTTTTTGAAGGCATTTTTATGGAAAATGACAATTGACTTTGTTTCATAAATGGATGTATGTTGCGTCTGTAATGTTTTTCAATAGGCCTCTTTAGATAGGTAATATTCTTGCTTTCCCCCAGATTATTGTCTGCAAGTCCCAAAATATTGCTCAGTTACTAAGATGTTGGCCATAGCAAGATGGACCGTGGAAACCATTTTTATTTTATTTTCTGAACAATTATTCCAGTATATGTAGCCCTTCATTATATTTAGTATTGCTTAATAATAAGGAAATGTTATTATTTGTTTGTACGAGAACCCTTACTCTTCGGGAACAGATGTCGAGCATTGCTCTTGCTACATCACGGTTGAGCTTTATTATGGTTAACTCTTTTATAATGGAAACAATGTAGGTTCTCCAGTTTATTTATAGCACTGTTTATGGCGGCATAAATTGTGTAATCCTGTTTATTTTTAGCAGCTATTATGACATTAAAGTAATAGAAATCTGCCGGTTCTGCTTATTCCTTGTCTTCCGACTGCAGGAGCAACTACTTTTATCTTCAGCTGTAGCCAGCTTTTCCGCCTGTTTCCTTTCTTGCAAATATGCCCAGGCAGTGTGACAATCTCTGACAAACATACATGGCTGGCTGGGTCCTCGGACTGAGAAAAGGCTATCTCTTGTAATGCACAATGTGGTGGAGGGAAAACACTCCAATGTGCTGCTTCTGTGCCCACAAAGAGATTTCCGCGTGTCAGGAGGCCGGCAGAATCGAGACCATTTTTAGGGATGTGTATTTTATCGCTCAGCCCCAACACGCCACACTTTGTGATTAATTTAGTTTGATGTGAAGGAAATTAATTGTACTACTTTTCCTTCCAGTTTCTCTTATTGTCAATTTGGCAGACTACCAGGGACTGAGGAAGGGAGGTTGCCTAGGAACAGGTTGCAAGCTGTAAATGTTAATTCTGCATTCTTAACCCTTTTCCGGCTGCTATATATTTTACATGAAGGTGGGGGAAAAATATATGTATATGTACATATGTAAGGCATATGTATGGGTGTGTATATATAGGGTGTATAATCAATAAATAACACTGCTCAAAAAACTAAAGGGAACACTCAAATAACACATCCTAGATCTGAATGAAATATTCTCATTTGTTCTGTACAAAGTTGAATGTAATGACAACAAAGTCCCACAAAAATCATCAATGGAAATCAAATTTAATAAACCAATGGAGGCCTGGATTTGCAGTCCCCCCCCCCCCCAAAAAAAAAAAAAAATAAATAAAAATAAATAAATAAAAAAAAATAAATAAATAAAATAAAAGTGGAAAAACACACTACAGGCTGATCCAGTGTTGATGTAATGTCCTTAAAACATGTCAAAATGAAGCTCAGTAGTGTGTGTGTGTGTCCTCCACGTGCCTGTATGACCTTCCTACAACACCTGGGCATGCTCCTGATGAGGTTGCTGATGGTCTCCTGAGGGATGGCACATCAAAGCGATCTGTGGAACGAAGGTTTGCTGTGTCTGTCAGCATAGGGTCCAGAGGCTGGAGGTGATATCAGGAGACAGGCCAGTACACCAGGAGACGTGGGGGGGGGGGGCAGCCGTAGGAGGGCAACAACCCAGCAGCAGGACCACTTCCTCCGCCTTTGTGCAAGGAGGAACAGGAGGAGCACTGACAGAGCCCTGCAAAATGACCTCCAGCAGGCCACAAATGTGCAGGCGTCTGCACAAAGACTATGGCAGAGGTATGCTCCTTTCTGCATCTAAATGGAATCCAGATTATCCCTTATCTGGAAGATTTTTTGATATCCGCTCCATCAGAGATCCAACTACTAACTCATCTGGATTGGATAAGGCAAATTTTTACAGATCTAGGGTGGTTAATAAACAGGCAGAAGTCCAGTTTGGTTTCCAGCAGGCAGAAGATCTTCTTGGGTATCCTCCCAAGAGACTTAATTTCTTCCCCAAGAAAAAAGGGCACCCTTCACGTAAGGATCTCCTCCTTTTTTTTTCGGCACGATCAAGTTTGGGAAATAATGCATTTTCTGGGTTCCTTGACGGCCACTATTCTAGCCATACAAGGATTTTGCAGAGGTTTCTTCCCTGGACAACAGGATTGTGATTCTGTAGAGAATCAAGAACTCTCTGTTGGTGGCAGGTATGAGAAAATCTTGAGAGAGAGGGGTTCTGTGGTGACCCCACAATCATATAATAGTCACCATTGACGACAATAGTCTTTGCTGGGGGCTGTTTCACCACAACATCTTGGGTGCAGGGCCGCTGGAATCTCCTCATGAGAAAGGTATCTTCCACCCTGAGGGAACTGTCAGCTATCCAGGAGGCTCTTTTGGCCTTAACTCCCTTCTTGCAGGATTGCCATGTAAGGATGCACTCAAACAAAACATCAGCTGTGGCCTACATGAACAGGCAGAGGGAACAAGAAGCCATTCCCTGTCTGAGGTCTCCTCAAAAACACATTGGCAGCAGTCCACATAGGAGTCTCACCAGGTCCTCCTCTCTCCCCAGGAACTGCTCAGGAGTAGGGGCCTGCCAACCTTTTATAGGCCTTTTAATGAGGCCCAGCTCCCACCAGTGCTTGAAGGCTCCTCCTTAGTAGGAGAAGAAAGGGTTAACAGAAGAAGGTTTCTCACAGCCAAGGTTTTACCTAAACTGTAACCTCACTACCACATGTAAGTGAGGAATCTGGGGGAGACATGGCAACCTGCCAGAATCTTACCTGTCTTCTTCTCAGAACTGGTAGAGCTTCCGAAGTTTAAGGGGTTCATTACAGGGGCTTCTTGGTTATGTCCCTTTTGTTTGTCCATCTGTACCTCCTTGAGACAATCTGGTGTTATCAGTTTTATCTGGTCCTCCTTTTGAGCCTCTCTCGGACATTGCTCTCTGGTGGTTGACTTTTAAAATTACCTTACTGTTAGATATAACCACGGGCAGACGTGTGGGGGGAATTTCAGGCCTTCTCCTATAAGTGAAAGAAAAAATATGTGTCTCAGCCCTACGGTTTTGTTATGGTCCTAGTGCAGACTACATACTTTTGTCCTGCTAATATGGTGCACGGAAAACTATATAATCCTGCCGGTGCAGGTACCAATACTAAATTCAAAAGACCAATAGTGATCCAGCGACCAAATATGCATTAAATTAAAACTTTTGTTTATTAGTCCATTTGTTTAAAATTTCTTTAGAAAACCAGTGAAAAAATATAAAACGGACACAGCACTTACATGAAAAAAACTGTTTCGGATTACATGGAACAATGGACACACGATGCTTTAACCGCCTATGCGTTTCAGGGTCAGAGCCCCTTCCTCATGGCGAAATTTTAAACAAATGGACTAATAAACAAAAGTTTTAATTTAATGCATATTTGGTCGCTGGATCACTATTGGTCTTTTGAATTTAGTATTGGCTTCTCCTATAAGGCCCCTTTTTTGACAATCTTGGATGACTTGTATTATCCTTAAACATCACCCTCCTTTTAAGTCTTTTAAGTTTCATTACCTTCAGGAGGTGATCCTTGCGTAATTAATTACTGCTGCTAGTAAAGGTTTGATTGCCCGATGGATTAGTCGAGCCATGTCTCCCTGTTATGACTTAAAGCAAATTCCAGTCCCGTCTGGTCTCAAGGCTCATTCTACTCGTGCAGTAGTCTCCACTTGGGCTGAGGGGGCCTCGACTTCAATTGAGCAAATTTGTCAAGCATCTACTTGGGCAAATACTTTGCTCGTTCTACTAACATTATAAATTGGGTGTGATTTCAAATAGAGATTTACCGTATATACTCGAGTATAAGCCGAATTTTTCAGCCCAGTTTTTGTGCTGAAAAAGCCCCCCTCGGCTTATACTCGAGTCAGCAAAAAAAAAAAAAAATTAAAAAAAATTAATCTATAGAATCTCCCATAAAATAGTGCAAAAACAAACAAACAAACAAAAGATAAAAATAAAGAAAAAAAGAAAATGACTGTGAAACACATCAGGTATCCCTGTGTCTGAAAGTGCCCAGTCTACCAAATATAGGGGATCTGCAGATACTCTATATTCAGCCAGACTGAATTCCAAGTGGGGGAAGAAAAAACAGTTCTCAAGCTCAGGGAAGGGGCAGACAGACAACCAAAACACCCTTTCCCAGCACCCAGCAACTACTGCACCCAAAAACTCCAACCATTTTAATTTTTGAAATTTTCCAGTAGCTGCTGCATTTCCCCCCCCCTCCCCACGGCTTATACTCGAGTCAATAAGTTTTCCCAGTTTTTTGTGGTAAAATTAGGGGCCTCGGCTTATATTGGGGTCGGCTTTTGCTCGAGTATATATATTTTTACCGCAAAGTACTCTCTGCTTGTTTTTCTCTGTGTGGAAGAAGTAGCTACTACTACACAGCACAAAACAGATTCTGCCCTCCCACTATGTCCTACAGCAGCATGTAATGAACAGTGTTGATGTGCACTTGTGCTTCCAGCGCTGTGGTGAGATAGAACTCTTAGTAGATGCTGCAGCAGTGTGTACGTATGTTTGTATGTGTTTATGCATACGCCCCCCCCCCCCCAGTACTCGTCTATGGACGAGTACTGTCAGGAGTTGGGGAAGTGGCCCTCACCACTCAGCATCATTGCTGGGCGGTAAGGAACGCCCCCCTCATTGTACAGCGCAATAGACACTACTCTGAGGAGGGGTGTTCCTGACAGACTGTCAGAAATGCCCTTCTGACACTGAAGAGCTACGGTAGCTGCACCGATAGCTCTTCAGCAGGGGCACAGAACGGAAAGCCGATAGTGCGCTGAATTCAGTGCACTGTCTGCTTTCTAGTGGTGTATTACACAGCATGTGCCTGAGAAAATGAAAGGTCCTCTTTAATGGCTGATCCAGTGTGCTGCCCATGTATTGCATTTTTAGGGTGCATTCACACTGAGTAAACGCTAGCTTATTCTGAACGTAAAACACGTTCAGAATAAGCGGCGTCTAAAGCAGCTCCATTCATTTCTATGGGAGCCGGCATACGAGCGCTCCCCATAGAAATGAATGGGATGCTTCTTTCACTCCGAGCAGTCCCATTGAAGTGAATGGGGAGTGCCGGCATATACGGCAAGCTCTGCTCATGCCGGAGCGTACACGCCGGCACTCCCCATTCACTTCAATGGGACTGCTCGGAGTGAAAGAAGCATCCCATTCATTTCTATGGGGAGCGCTCGTATGCCGGCTCCCATAGAGATGAATGGAGCTGCTTTAGACGCTGCTTATTCTGAACGTGTTTTACATTCAGAATAAGCTAGCGTTTACTCAGTGTGAATGCACCCTTAGAGTGCCTGGTATATGCCCATAGGGATCAGTATTATTTCTTAAGATAGAAAAGTTTTAAACAAGGCCAGATGTCATGTATGCAAAATCTCCAGTGTCTAGAATGTAGCACAAAGAAGGTTCAGAGTCCTTACTGGTACAGTATGACTATGACAGTGCATATACTATTCCTGTTTATTTATGGGGAGGCTTGGCACCAAACATTTGAGCCTACAGTAAACAGAGCCTTTTGTTCTACTTAATCTGCATGGACCTTTTAGGTAAAGCTGCTATTTATAGCTGTGAATTCCAATGACATTGGAATGGAAAGGGGTTCAGTAAAGGATATGATCCAGCAGAGAACGTTAGTCTGTTCTTCTTGGTTACACTGAACGCCTGCAGACTCTTTCCTGTCATTACGTTAGAACAGGCCCTTTGTAACCCTTCAATTTTCAGACCTCACACTGTGGGTAGGTCTTCAGTATCCAACTTTGCTAGGTCTTGGAGAGCCCTTAAAGTGAGTCTGTCAGCAGTAAAATGGTTATGGACGTAATCCTAGTAGAGATAATTCTACAGTTTCCATATAAGGGCTAGTTCACATGTAGTTAGGTGTCAAGGAATTTGGTCAGAAAAAATCCACTTCAGAATTAGGAAATTTGTTTTTTGAAGCTTTTTTAAATTTTTTATTTGGCATGAGGCATTTTTGGGAGTGTTTTTTGAGGCGTTTTTAATTTTGTTTTTTTCCTCCAGCACAGTGTATGGACCTTGAAAAATCCACTAACGGTTTTTGAAGTGGGTTTTTTGCCAAAAACCACGTCCAAAACTGCTAGCGGTTCTTCTGCCTCCCGTTGGTTTTTACAGGTGGAAGAAAGGTTGCTAGCAGAAAAAAGAATGCTAGCGGTTTACATAGAACTCTATCTGTGAGGAGGCAGATTTTGAGACTGATTCCACGTCAAAATCCGTGCCATTTTGCCCCGTGTGAACTGTAGATAACTAGGTATCTTGTAGCAAACATTATGGTGCTAGATTTCAGGACTGCATTTAGTTGTTTTTGTTGTTGTTTTTTTTTTTTGTTGTTTTTTTTCTTTCTCTCTTTTTCATTGCTATATATATATATATATATATATATATATATATATATATATATATATACACACACACACTCACCGGCCACTTTATTAGGTACACTTGTCCAACTGCTCGTTAACACTTAATTTCTAATCAGCCAATCACATGGCGGCAACTCAGTGCATTTAGGCATGTAGACATGGTCAAGACAATCTCCTGCAGTTCAAACCGAGCATCAGTATGGGGAAGAAAGGTGATTTGAGTGCCTTTGAACGTGGCATGGTTGTTGGTGCCAGAAGGGCTGGTCTGAGTATTTCAGAAACTGCTGATCTACTGGGATTTTCACGCACAACCATCTCTAGGGTTTACAGAGAATGGTCCGAAAAAGAAAAAACATCCAGTGAGCGGCAGTTCTGTGGGCGGAAATGCGTTGTTGATGCCAGAGGTCAGAGGAGAATGGCCAGACTGGTTCGAGCTGATAGAAAGGCAACAGTGACTCAAATAGCCACCCGTTACAACCAAGGTAGCCAGAAGAGCATCTCTGAACGCACAGTACGTCGAACTTTGAGGCAGATGGGCTACAGCAGCAGAAGACCACACCGGGTGCCACTCCTTTCAGCTAAGAACAGGAAACTGAGGCTACAATTTGCACAAGCTCATCGAAATTGGACAATTGAAGATTGGAAAAACGTTGCCTGGTCTGATGAGTCTCGATTTCTGCTGCGACATTCGGATGGTAGGGTCAGAATTTGGCGTCAACAACATGAAAGCATGGATCCATCCTGCCTTGTATCAACGGTTCAGGCTGGTGGTGGTGGTGTCATGGTGTGGGGAATATTTTCTTGGCACTCTTTGGGCCCCTTGGTACCAATTGAGCATCGTTGCAACGTCAAAGCCTACCTGAGTATTGTTGCTGACCATGTCCATCCCTTTATGACCACAATGTACCCAACATCTGATGGCTACTTTCAGCAGGATAATGCGCCATGTCATAAAGCTGGAATCATCTCAGACTGGTTTCTTGAACATGACAATGAGTTCACTGTACTCCAATGGCCTCCACAGTCACCAGATCTCAATCCAATAGAGCATCTTTGGGATGTGGTGGAACGGGAGATTCGCATCATGGATCCCCACCGGCCCCGTACCTGTGAAGTTGCAGGCCGGCTCCTGCGCGGCGATATCGCAGGAGCCGACCTGTTCGGGTGACAGCCGGGAGCCTAATGAGGCTCCCAGGCCTGTCACTGCTGTATTAGTATTGCGGCTGGTCTCTGGGGGGAATAAAATAGTAAAAAAAAAAAAAAAAAAAGCTTTAAAAATATGAAATAAATAAAAGTTCTAAATCACCTCCTCTCCCTAGAATATATATATATAAAAGTAGAAAATCATATATCATAAACCACTGGGGTTTTTTTTCAATAAAAGGTGATCTAAGCAATAGATATTCCCCAAAATGGTATAACTAAAAAGTACTTCTGGACCCGCAAAAAAAAAAACACTCTATGCATCCCCGTACAGCTGCAGGGTCTTGCAGCTGTTGCAAAACTACAACTCCCATATATTAAATATTTTACCAGTTTTTGCTTCAAAATTTTTTTTCCCTATTTTCTTCCTCTAAAACCTAGGTGCGTCTTATAGGCCGAAAGATACGGTGTGTGTGTGTATATATATATATATATATATATATATATATATAGATATATAGATAGATATATAGATAGATGCATATAGAACTGTGTATATATATATATATATATATATATATATATATATATTTTTTTTTTTTTTTCCGTAGGTCACATGCATATCTGTCTCTTTCCCGCGGTGAAAGGCTGAGGTAGAAAACCTAGTTCCTAATTATAGGTTTGATGTTAATTTTGAAGTGTGAAAATACCGGGTTGTCATGTATAGGTTACACGCGACACTGCGATCTGACAAGATATAATTGCTAACGTGGATTCTTGCTTTCAGCGATGAACACTCTTCACAATGTGTTTTAGGGTTGCTCCAGAGAATAGCGTCTTCTGTCAGATTCTGTTGTGTCATGGTACTTTTCAGGTTTGGCTTCAATAAATTTGGGAGGTAGGTGTGCTTACGTTATGTTGCCTTGCGATGTTACTTTTATGCATTGCTTTCTAACTAGTATCTTTTTTGCTAGAATACGTCTAAAACTTCTCATCCTTCAGTGGCATCACGTAGGTGATATGTTTCTGATTATTGCTGCAAGCAAATGATGTAGATACTTTGATAAAGGATAAAGAGCACATTTTGTGGACTAGAATTATTTCTATGGTGTTTTAGTTGTAATGTTTGTTGTATATTAGTAAATAATCACATCTTACGTGTACTGGTGTATAATGGTAGCAGTATTGGTATGAGTGACTGAGTATATGCCCCTGAACTACAGGAAACTCCGCTGAGTTAGGCTTTTAACTTGGTGCCTGTGGATGAGTGGGCATAGAGCAAAGTGTATTTTCTCTTGTTTACTATGGCATTCGGACTCCGAGTTGAAGCCTTGAGCATTCCCTGGAGTCCAGACTCCTTATAAATGCATACTCACTGTCTCATGTTACAACAGGTCACATTGCAACCTTGGCTCCCTGCTTCCTGTGACCGCTGTGACTTCAACAGCAAAGTGAGGATGTTTTATCATCCTGTCATATCCCTGCATTGCTGGCAGACCTCCAGCCATGAAGGATCTGCTTCTAAAAATAGACTTTGCTGGGGTTTGTTTCCCCCACCAGGATATGACAGCATCGGCTAGGTCATGCCAAGCTGTCACTCTACTGAAATGTTTTTATTCACATTGTCCTAATTAGAGGGAGACTATGGCGAGTCCTACTGATAAATAGCAGGATGCCACTCCATGAGCGCTGGCGGGGCTATTCTCCGAATTCCCTCACTCAATGGCTTACTGATATTTTCATCGCTAAACCCACCATGTCTTATGTATTCTCTTTTAATTACTGCTAATTATATATCCAGTGTACCAGATATAACATCAGCATTAAAATTTATTACCGTATATATGCTGTGAGCGCTAATGATATCCGTACATGGAGAGCACACGACTAACAGTTGTTTCCTGTGCAGGAGGCGAAAATAGACTTTTCAGCAGATCCTTGTATTTGTCATAAAGTATAGAAAGAACACATGATCTAATAATGGGTCACACATGTCTTATGAATAGCATTGCTCACTATATGAATGGACAGAACAGTGCTTGTGTAATTATAGATGGAGAATTCTCTGTTTACTTTTTATTTCTATTTTATGGAATTATATTTTCTCCTTTATTGAAAGAATGAAACTTTGGGGCGTTGTAGTAGTATTTGTTGTTGTTGTTTGCTGTACAAATGTTTCAGATTATTTAAGGCCCAAAATTTAGAAAAATAAATTGCCATAGCGCCTTTTAAAAAGGTTCCCTTACCATTAGACAGCATTTTATCTCACCAATTTTTTTTTTTTTTTTTAAATAAGTTTGCTTACAAGACCCCGCTATCATTGCAGACACGGCCTGCTACTTCCAGTTATGAAATAGGAAGTGCGTAAATTCTGACGTAATGTGGATCTCTTGCCACTGCTTGCTTTTGTATGTTTTTATTCGCCCCACCCACCCCCAAATTCAGTCTGTGCATATGCAAAGATGCTCTCTTGCAGAAAGTTTGAGTCAGACATATGGCTTACCAAATCCCTGGCCCTGTTTTCAAGAAATTCAATCCATAGTTTAATATGTAAGTATGTGATGTGCCTTCTAATATAATAAGATAAAGAAGTAGCACTTAAGGGTATGTTCACACATGAGCGCTATTTGAACATGGCCTACTGAAACAATACTGTGCAGTTATATGGACTACATTTTCACTCATGTTCAGTTGTCAATAACTATTGTTACACTGCTTTGGAAAATCTACTTTATTAAGTCTGTAGCTGATAGTATGGACATATATATATATATATATATATATATATATATATATATATATATATATATATATATTATATTATATTAGTAATTTTTTATTAAAATGTGTATGTTTGTGTGTGTGTGTGTGTGTGTGTGTGTATATATATATATATATATATATATATATATATATATATATATATTTAAATAATGAAATAATTTGAGCTTTTAAATGAACGTGACCTTCTGCAATGCTGGAGGAGGGAACTGTGGCAATATGCACGTTGCTTTATTTAGTATTCTATCCCTGTATCTAAAAATACGCGTAATTCAAAACATCTGCTTTTTCTTGTTTTTGTGGCTTTGTTTTCCAGATTTAAGCAGCTACATTATGTACAGTGGTTAAGGATCAAAATACCTTCCAGACACTGCAAGACTCCCTCCAGGGTAGACAGTGTTTATTCTTGTTTAAAATATTTCCTTTTTTTTTTTTTTTTTTTTATGCAAACGATTTATGCTGTTACATCTCTGGTTTGACCAATCACTGTTAAAGCTTTAAGGGAGTCTGTCACCAGGGTGAAGCTTATTAAAGCAGCTACACAGATAGTTGGGTCAGGCTCACCTACATGTAACTCCCTTCTCACTATAACAGTACATGTCTCTTTTGAAGAGATATTCATTTATTTCATAGCAGTCTGGAATCCTCAATGTCAAATCTGCATCAGATTCCTACATATAAACTCCCCTAAGGGTCCATTCACACGGCGGAAAATGGTGAGAAATTTGGAGTGGAATTTCAGCACTGAAAAAAAGGAAGCCGTTGCAGAAAAAGGAACCCATTGAAGTCAATGGGAGGCTTTTTTTTTTCCCAGCTCTGAAATTCCCCACCAAATTCCTCACCATTTTCCTCCGTGTGAATGGATCCTTTAAAGACGCAAAAGAATTGAGCAATATTCTATCTATTTGTGACTAGAGGTTGCAGTCTCTGCATTTTGTGACTTGTCTACTAACATTGGTGAAGGAGTTGCAATGTGACCTGGTGATCTTTTTAATTGAACGAAAGGAGTCTTGACTAAAGTCACTATGTAGCCCTAGCCTCATTCAGCACAGAGACACAACTGCTATACAGCGGATGATCCCATGTGTTTCCAGTACCGTCTCTTATATGGGTTACATGGGTTCTGATACCTGGAAGTGGCTCAGTGGTTAGCACTGTTGCCTTGGTTGAATCTGACCATGGACAACGTCTGTGTGCAGTTTGTATGTTCTTCCCGTGTTTGTGGGGGATTCTGTTTTCCTCCATATGCCAAAAATATACTGATAAGTAACTTGGCTTCTGGGAAAACAGCTGACCTTTGTGGGTGTTGGAGATTTGTGCCTGTATGGCAGCCATTTTGAATAGTTTGTTAGATATTTACCTTCATAGGAATCAATAGTTATTTTGTGAATTTGAGGAGTTTTGCAGCTTCTTTCCAGCCATTGCTGCCAGCAGGAGTCACATTGTGCATTGGTGGATTAGCCTACCAATTCCAAGACCCTATACCTACTCATGTTACCAGGCTGTTTAGTTGGACAAACCTAAATATACAGGGTCACTAAAGAGACCTTTTTCTTCCTTTTTACATAAGCATTGTTTCGAATACCTTTTTTTCAGGGAGCATTGCTTTTTATGACTATCTATGGCCTAAAGGGGATCCATTGTCCCGGGTTATAACAATAAATGTATTCCACTATTTATAAATTGTTATGGCTATGAGGACACATGACATGGCTGTGTTTAGTGATTTGCAACATTTAAGCACTTGAGGACAAATCCATTTTCCATTTGTACTTTGCCCTCCGTACATTCCAAAATCCAAAACTCCCCCCCCCCCCCCCCCCCCCGTGCAGAGTTGCATGAGGGCTTATTTTTTGCAGGCCAAATTGTACATAATGGCCTTTAATATTCCATATAATGAATTTGGAGTAAAATGTATTTATGTATGGTAAAAATAACACATTACCTATATTCTGCTGAACAGTATGACCGGTATTTTTTTTTATTTTTTTTTAAATTATAAACATTGAAGAAAAAAAAAATTCTTTGCATCGCCTTTTTTCAAAACCTAACCTAATTAAAATAATGATCTCAAATGCTTTGGTTATTGATATCTGATCACAGGCACTGCCGCTGGGTCCATGTGCCTGTGCAAAACAGCAGAGATCTGTTGGCCATAGTACCTGCTGAAATCTGGCGCCATATTTAAGACCTTGGCATCTTCTGTAATAGAATGGCCCATATCCTTAAATGGTTAATAAACCTTTATTGTAAAGTGTTTAAAAAAAAATTACAAATCTTAATGTACTGATATACTTCTACCTGTATGACTAAATATGTATGAGCAACCAATAGTAAGGAGAGCTTTTAATGGACCCTAACCTGCCTACGACTACCAGTTGTATCCCACAGACCCCTATGGATTTGCTATTAAATTAATTGGCACTGAGCATAAGAGCTATAAATAGTTGCACTATAAGTGGGTTGCTAAATATATTACAAGTCTCAATTCCTTCTTAGAACATTATATTTACAAAGTATATTCTTAAATTATCACCATTCTAGCGTTGGCAGTTTCATCCTGTGGCGTATAATATCTTGATATCCATCAAAATTCATATGTTAAGTTCTGATAACCTCATGGAACGTTACTTATCTGTGACTGTTTTGTGTAGTCAGTTTTATGTTAAATGGACTGATAAGTCCACATCTAGTTTAGCGCTATAAAAAATGCTGCAACATGGAAGGGATCTCCATTCACACATAGAAAAAAAAAAATCCACTGCTAACGTGCTGCTATTTCAAAAACCATCTTGTTTGTAAATCACAGCATGTCGGTCATGTGTATGGAAATACAGGCATTTCCCTTTAGGTGTAATAGAGGAAGAAAGTCCGCAAAGGAAAACTCTGTAGACTTTCTGTTAAAGAAGAAAGCTGTTGGGAAAAAAATCCTGATGCTTATCCGCATTATTTTTTGGCTGTGGCTTGCTATGTGGGGCCTTAACCTAAAGAGGACCTTTCAGTTACCTGAGTTTTGTTTTTCAGTTCCTGATCTGCTAATTAGACTTTCTACTGTCAAGTGGGTGGTCTTTGGCCGGAGCTGGCAAGGGGGCGTGATTCTGAGCTCTGACACCACTCTCTTTGATTGGATAGAGTCTGCTTTGGGCCACCTGACAGTTTTAGTGTTCTAAGCATATCAGGCAGCAAAACTAACAGCACTGATTACTCAGGAAGAGTGGAGGCTAGAGAATCAATATTAAAGGATACATACAACTGGAGCAACTTTAGCACAAGGTCTTATTATGCAATCGCCTTATTGAAAGTCTTAGACCCACATAAAAAAAAAAAAAAGTTTGGTATAAAGTCCTTGATAACGAAGCATGAATGTATAAGGTATGCCTCCACTTTTAGAGATCTAATGGATTCTCTCTTTACTTACAGCATAGTTTAGGTTTATTGGTCCTTTTAAGCACGGACAGCTGTCTTCTTAGATGTAGCCGTCAGCAGGCTATCCACAAGAATGACCAATGAGCGGTATTCCTAGTCTGAGGTTAATGTGTTACAAAATCTATGAAGTGTTTCTTTAAACATCCTATTACAATTTATTGGGCAGTCGTAGATCCGTGGACTCTCAGAACTTTGTGCCAAGACACTTCACCCACTGTTGACAGCTTATGCTAATAATATTTGACTGAAATTAAAACATTTATAACACTTGGGGCAGGGACAGTAAAGAGGCCTTTAATCTTAAAATGTTAGCTGGCTTCTATTCCACTCCTGTTTATAAAGGCGAGCATCAACACAAATTCTCGCACTAATGTCTCCCATGACCTGCTCATCACTTTGTTTGCCCAAACAGCCCTTCTTATCATGTGCTAGATGTAAGACTTTGGATGGAAACTGGGTAGATGGAAATATACCGAGGTTTTGCTTTCCCACACAGACGGCTCTAGATGAGCACCCGACGTTCCTAAACAATTGAGGTTCCCAGGTCAGCTTTTAAGTGTCTTTGTGTATCCTCTGATCTCCATCCTGAATGTTTTCCACGCTGGACACGTCTTCATCTTCACTTGGTTTATTTTCCTGTCTATAAGTTACGCTTGCACAGAAACACCTGCAACTTTTACTGTGGAAAGAAGTTGATGTGCACTCGATCATACCCCATCTTGTTGCTAGGGATACAGGGAATAATCTGCTTCTTGTCTGCCCGGTGTTTCTGCCTGGCAACATAGATTAAGTATAGCACTTCATTAGTACGGAAAGTTTATCCAGTTTGGAGTTTTATTAGCGGTACGAATTGTGTACGATCCTTATTAGAGATCTCATTGTAATTAATGCAGAACGTTGCGAGTATACATGACATGTTGCTTATGTTTGTGACAATTGCCTCTTCTGCTACCTAGTTACAAACTACGGCATTTAAAGGGGGTCTCTCACCAGAATACTTGATATCAAACCAGTCACAATGCTTTGTAGGAGACATTACGCTGAGCACCAGTCCAATAGATGCACCGTCTATCTGAAAATGCTGTTTTCTCAAATCTGTAGATGAGGCTCCAGTACTATGGATGTATGCTGGAGGCCCCATCTAGATAAAGACCCCTGGAGGCTCTGCCATGCTTGTATTACCCTTGAGCCTCATATGAATTTTTATAAAAATAGCTTGTACAAAGAAATGGCGCACCTATTGGACATTCTAAGATTGTACTCAGTCCGCTGATAGAAACTGACAAAATGGCCAATTTTTTTCACGACTGTTAACATCCGTCTGGGACACGTTTTCACCGATCACTTGAGTCTATTGATGGATCTGTGAAAACTGTCTATTTTGATGAAGTTGTTCATTAGAAGACATGGATTACAATGTGGCTATTCTCGGCAGCTACATGCAAAGCTGTCTGTTGGCCATTTTTGTCCTCCCCCTACAGTGCACTGTGGCTAGTGTAATACTGAATTTCCTGGTGACCGACATTTAATGAGTCATTAATAATGACATAACGTTGGTAAGCTACGATACTTATCACTATGTGCACAGAGTTTTTTGGCTGTTTGGACATATCATTTTGATTGAGACTGAATTGAGACAGATAAGGCCATGGTGATGTTTCCAGTTTTACGGTTCTCAGTTTTGCCATATTGGTTTGTAATAGTCATAGCACATGTATTGTGTGAATGTAGCCTTAAGGGAAAAGGAAGTGACAACAAATCTGTCCTTCTTTCTCCATCAGGAAAATAGTTGTCACATGGGGAGGCAAGCCAGTTGAAAACCTTCTTTTAATATGGCCGCCATAACTATGTGCACTAACTAATCTTCTTATCAGGCGACGGTTACGGTTAGGAGCGCGGGTTTTGTACTGAGAGCAATAGCCGTCTTTCCCTCTCTTTGCTGCCATTATTGAGCTGTCATTTTTTGTGTCTTTTTAGCATTCATTCTCTCTGTGTCTTGTTTACACTTGTACATGGATTGCCATTGCTAATTTGGCACAATATAGTCCCCGTTCTCCCACCCTGTTGGCAGTTATTGGTACTTGTTTGTCTGCGGGCCATTTCTAGAATGTTCTAGCCGACATAAAGCATGACTATTTTCTGCTTTTCTGCTCTGTACATTGCATGCATGAGGCATTTTCAAAGATTGCAGACTATGGCTCACACAAGAAGCAAGCCTGTGTGAACGAACACAAAGCTATCCCTGTGGTCATATGAAGTATTTAGTAATTAGGTGTGAAAGCGTCTGTCTCCCTCCATTCCTGGGACAGTCATGAAGGCCATTACATCTGGCTCAGGAAATGCGAATATCGGAATACGCTTAGAAGAGGCTGTGGTCAGACTGGATTTACTGTGGTTTTCTGACTGGTGGTGTTTTTATGTGAAATACCAGATCATGTTTGTGCTTAAGATGATTAATCTAGAACCAAGTGATTCCTGAGCTCTGATAAGTCAGAGGGACCCCTTGGACTATAGGCTCCATCCCAATGTTTTGCACTTTGGAAGTATTTAGTTCTGAGACTTGCTTTCTGGGAACAGTCTTGGCTTCGTTTGGAGTGGAATATTTTTGCAGTGTTAGCATTGGGGTCTCCACAGTCTTAACCATCTGGTTTATCTAAAAATGTTATTTAAAGGTAAGGACTTATTCACATGGCAGTTCTATCCCTGCTTTAGTATGGAAATGTAAAGGCTCTGTGCACTGTGTACTACCATAAGAGGTTATTTCTGCTGCTGCCATGTACTGCCAGGGTGCAGTCTGAACCATATTGTAACGAATGGTGCCTTACACACTTAACTCATTAACTGCCTTTTTTTTTTTTTTTTTTCCAATAATATGGGAACTGCACCATGAAAATGACCTCGTGTGCGCAAGGCAATGCATGCACGTGATCTGTTTAGGTTTTCTATCATGGGTGACATCCTGCTGGAGCACGTGAATGTCCTGTTTCAATTCCTCAATGACAGATGGCATTCGTAAGCGGGTTAAAGTACCCGATCCCCAATTGGGGATCATGGCAGTTAATGGATTAACTATGGTCCATGTGGGAAAAAAAACTACAAAAACCAAACTTTGAGCATGTCCTATTCAGTTTTGTTTTCCCGACCAGATGCCGGCATACTGACGACAAATAAACCGGTACCAAGTTTTTGATAGTTTTTTGTTACTGAATCTGGTAGAAGGAACCTCTGCTTGCCTCCCATTTCTTACATACAGAATATGCTTCAGGGACCTCTAGAGATGTCACGTTTACTTCTCTTTACGTGATGGAGCTGTTACCTGGCAGTGTGCATGAGGCTTAAATGTGCTGCAGTGTAACATTGTATGTATTAATGAGGACCTTTCTCTAACCTACTCAAACTCCAGATCCTTTCATCCTCTAATAGACGCCCTTCCATTGATTCGGCGCAGTTTCCTAGCCTGCTCCTTTCGCAAGCAATCTGTGCATTTAGATTTGGTGCCCGTTAACCCTTGTAGGACTCAGGATAGTTTGGACGTTAATGCTCGGTGGCTTTTTTCATATGCTCCTTCTGTTTTGCACTTTAAGAATAGTAAGGCAGCTCTGTCCAGCGGGTCATTACAATTACAGTGATACCACATTACATTGGTTGTATTAGGATTTACCATGTTTACTAATAAAATGTCATTAAAAATGAATGATTTTTCTGGCGTCAACTTTATTCTGATGCCTATAACTTTCTTTACTGTTTAGTTTACAAAGGTATGCCAGGACTCTTTATTTGTGCGGCAAGTTGTAGTTTTTTACCAATGTTACGTCCTTATGAACTTTTGATTACTTTTTTTTTATTGCTATTTTTTTTTTTTAAGGGGGGGAAGCGAGGTCAGCAAAATACATTAATTCGCATTGCCGAATATATACATACATATTTCTGAGGCTTTTTTTTGTTCCTTTTTAATAAATGCTATTTTGGGATATACGCACATGGGAATATCTAATATGATATATATTTATTACACACACATATGTACAAGATACCGCCGCGCAGGAGCCGGCCTGCAACTTTACAGGTATGGGGCCGGTGGGGACCGGCCCCGGGGGAGAAGAGGCCGCTGATACAGACTGCAGACCTGGCATCCGCCTCTCTAGTACAGCGGGAGGGATAGACGCCGGCACAGGTGCCGGGGCCTGAGACATCGCTGCGCTCCTCTGCCCTGCATGAAGCCAGCAGCGGGAGGAGTGATGCTATTCTGCTCCTCCGTCCTCCCGCCGCTGGCTTCATGCAGGATAGTGGAGCGCAGCGATGTCTCAGGCCCCGGCACCTGTGCTGGCGTCTATCCCTCCCGCTGTACTAGAGAGGCGGATGCCGGGTCTGCAGTCTGTATCAGCGGCCTCTTCTCCCCCGGGGCCAGTCCCCACCGGCCCCATACCTGTAAAGTTGCAGGCCGGCTCCTGCGCGGCGGTATCGCAGGAGCCGACCTGTTCGGGTGACAGCCGGGAGCCTAATGAGGCTCCCAGGCCTGTCACTGCTGTATTAGTATTGCGGCTGGTCTATGACCAGCCGTAATACTAATAGACAGAATGTCCCATAGACGGCAATACAGTTGTATTGCCGTCTATGGGACTTGCAATCAAGTGACCGCAGGTTCAAGCCCCCGGGGGGGGGAATAAAATAGTGTAAAAAAAAAAAAAGAAAATAAGAAAGCTTTAAAAATATATAATAAAAATATGAAATAAATAAAAGTTCTAAATCACCTCCTGTCCCTAGAATATATATATAAAAGTAGAAAATCATATGTCATAAACCACCGGGTTTTTTTCAATACAAGGTGATCTAAGCAATAGATATTCCCCAAAATGGTATAACTAAAAAGTACTTCTGGCCCCGCAAAAAAAAACAAAAACTATGCATCCCCGTACAGCTGCAGGGTCACCTGTCAATGTGGCCTTGCAGCTGTTGCAAAACTACAACTCCCATATATTAAATATTTTACCATTTTTTGCTTCAAAATTTTTTTTCCCTATTTTCCTCCTCTAAAACCTAGGTGCGTCTTATAGTCCGAAAAATACGGTATGTGTGTTTATTACCTCATACTCCGCAACGTATCAACTCAAACTGAGCCTTTTTCAAGCCTGTTTGCATGAGCTGAAACTACCTGTCACTTTTTCACTAGATCTACAGAGTGCTGCCTATTTTCTTTGATATTACTGGGATATAACCTATATCACGGGCTGGTTCCCGCCGTTACTGGTGCAGTCTCTATTTGGACATCTATATTGGCTGATCCTCAGTGCAATAGACTGCAATACATATGCTTAGTACGCAACAGTGAAGGGTTAATCTAAAGTGGTTGGTGTTGGTTGATAGCAGGTAAGGGGGGATCAAAGTTTCCTCCCCTCTCCACCTTTGATTGGAACTCCCACCCGCCTGCTCCAGCCCGACAACACCTACTTCACATTGACACTGGGATCAGTGGAGTGGGGCCTATTAAATGATGAGCAGAGCTTGAGTCGGTGAAGGAGGTGAAAGGTCCTCTGTAAAGGAGATTTTTAGTATATAGTTCCTCTTGTAATCGATTGCTATTGCACCTGCTGCATTGCCGCATGAATCCTTTTGTGTCGCAGTCTTTGGTTCTAAGTGTTTCTTCTCTCATGGAAAGCATACACTTAGCATATTTTTCTGGTAGAGGTCTGGTCACTTCCTAATGTTGAATCAGTTTTGCATGATTTTTAATTCATGTTAATGACACTTCTGTGTTTACGGCGGTAGAGTCTGCGCAGGCTAAGCTATCCTAATTCCAGCATCAAGTTATTAGAATGGAAATTGCCAGGACCATATATGTTTTACTAGTCTTTGTGTAGCCTGAAAAATACAAAGTAACGTTGCAAATCTTTAAAAGTTAAACAGGGATCTATAACGCTATTCTCTGTAAAGTTGTTTTATCCATATGTGATATGAAAAATGTATTAGAATTTTCCAGTCAAAACGACAGCTATATTTGGAATAATAAAAAAAAAAACCCTCCACATAGTGATATATGCACACTATACTGTTGCTAAGAGACAGAAAACGTTCCATGCTGGCTCAAGAAACATTTCATTTTTCACCAGCACATAGTACAAGTTCCAGGAGCTATTGCAAAAGTATTTACCTGTCCCAATTTCATGACAGGCTATAAATAAATATGATCTTTCACAATGACTCAACCCAACAATGGAAACTATCAGAAAGTTAGTAAAACTCCTCTCCAGAACTCTCTAGTAACCTCCTGAATTCTGTTCTGAAACAATACTGGGTAGCTAAATCTTTGGGCAAAATGTTTGCCGTAGAGTCTGTTTTAACTCCTTCACTTACCTGGCTGTGTAGAAGTCAACTTTTTAAGTTTAACATGGGCAGGAAAGTATTGTGTGTGGTTTTTTTTTTTTTTTTTTTTTTTTTTATTTACTAGTCTGCTATATGTAGGGTGTATGTATGAATATCATTACTAACTGATTTGTAGAAGGATAAGTATGGGTTAATACCATGATTCCTTTATATAAGCTATCAAAGAGATTCCTTTATATCTAACCTATTACACTTCAAAGGAGGAGAATCTGTAAAGCCATCTTATTAGTCCAGCGGATGGTTAATGAGAATTTGTTTTGCATCATGTGGGTGTATATGAGATGCTGTTCTGTTGTGGCCAAAAGTACCTGTTTATATGTAGAGAAGGTAAACTTCACATAGAGGTATGAGCAAAACTGAACGTTTTATTCTCTTAATTTGCTTCTTTTCCATGGTGTAAACCATAAGGCAAGAAATAACAAATATCCAGTGTCGATACTGTATCCAGTACTGGAAAATGTTATAAATATCAACTTTATCCCAGTACTTTGTACTAGTGAAATAGAGGGTTGTAATAGTGTGAAATGGAAGCCCACAGAGCAGGATGTTGTAGTGGTGAAGGTGGGACATGATGAGCGTACGTTCTACCCATTTTATTGACTTGGTTGAGGAAACAGTGGATTTGAAAAATTCTTTCAGGTGTAGGAAATGGTGAGGGTTTGGAAATTCTGTGTGTGTGAGAGAGAATGAGAGGGAGAGAGAGCGCGAATGAGAGAGGGAGAGAGAGAATGAGAGAAAGAAAGAGAATGAGAATGTATATCCAACTTGTTAAACCATCAATGGTAGGGTCTTAGCTTTAGGGTGCATTCACACGGAGAGAAATGGTGCTGAATTTGGCGCTAAATTCTCCAAAAAAAAAAAAAAAAAAAGGCGAGGCTTTTTTCCACACATTTTTTGACTGAGTTTTTTTTTTGCCTGTTTTACAAAAAAAAGTCAAACGCATTGTGCAAAAAAACGCACAGAAAATACGGCTCACATTTTTTCAGCACGTAAAATTCAGCGCCATTTTCCTCCATGTGATTAGACCCCTAAAGTGGCATTGAAATCAGTGTGACTCTATAACTGGAGAGTCTTCACCAACAGAGAAAGAAAGTGGTGGGTGGAAGACACTAAATGTTAGGTTAATAAGGAATGAGAGAAGAGGCATAATCTATAATGTCAAGACTGTAACGGAGGTAGAGATACATCTAGAAGGAGCCAGTCGGCAGGTTATAAGTGACTTTGGATTCCACCGTGCTACTGAAACCACCTAAACCAAAGTCAGATTGATGATGGTCAAAACCGTTTATAGTGAACATGCTCCAAGAGGAGTTTTAGTAATATCTGGTCAAAGAAAGCAAGACTTGGGATGGCTTCTTAAGAATGGGCTTGATGGTTGCCTGTTTAAATGTAAAAAGATAGATTCCAGTGGTTGGTTAAAAAGATGGCTTCATACTGGGATTAACCCTGTACTAATACTGAAACTGCCCGTATGTTTGTGTTGGACAGTTTATGGTGGATGAGCACTGAGGGCCTGCAGGTTTAAGCGTTCTCTAATGTTGTCAGTCTTGTATCTGAAATCTGTGGCGTCCCCGGTAAGATGAGAGATTTGGGAAGGAGTAGGTTGTTGAAAGCATTGAATAATTATAGACACAGACTATGACTGTAGCAAAGTCCTGTTTTGCAGAAGTGAGAGTAGACTTACAAATAAGCAGTTCTTGATGATATCTCATGTGATTTTGGTTTTGTAGATTTTGTTCCAACTTCTCTTTACTTTTTTTTTTTTTTGTCCATTTTCTTTTCTCTAGACTTTTTGCAGTTTCTTCATTAATATTTTTTTAATGGAAACTTTTAAAACTTTGCTATGAAGGTGGACAAAGCCTCTTGGGTCACAGAACTGACTTTTTTTTTTTTTTTTAAACTCGCTACCTTTTTACTTTGTTCTGTCATTAAAATCTCCCTGGTTTTATCATTTATGCATCAAACCTGTGTTGCATTTACGACCCGGGATGATCCATGCAGTGGTTCTTTTCATGAAACAATTGTGCACTAGTTCCCCTGTCCTTATTTACCCCAGTACTGAGAATGAGATGTTCTAGATGTCTTGTGAACTTTACCTTGTTATTAATGACCTGAAGCACCCAGGGTGCACTTTGGGAGTATGGTGAGGTTTATGTCTTTGTTTGGCTAGAAGTTTGCACAGGAGCTTTCCATTCTAGTTCATGGCTGTGCTATGTGAGCGGTGTGGCAGCTCCCCATCACTTATGTGAGCAGAATAAATGTTATGACACACTCCTATTTAAGCTAATTAGAAGCGCCGCTGTCGGCTCTGTTTTTAATCACAATGAATAATAAAATCATTCTGTTTGTGACGGTGCTACGTTTACATATTTGCTGTATGAGTTGTTTGATGTCCTGCACACGTTATTGAAATGTTATGTGCATAGCTTACTACTCTCTAAGGTAAGGACGGAGTCGTCTGCTCACATTGATTTATCTAGCTTTTTTTTTTTTTTTTTTTTCAAGAATTTTGACCTCCTATTTTCGGGCTTTGTTCTTATGGATTAGAGTTGTCTGCAAACCAGAGAAAGCCCATGGACCGGAATGATACTGTTTCATACCCAAAATGGTTTTAGTCATATAAACACCTTTTGGGCAAAAAATCCCTTGGCATCTGGTCTTTCACTAGCCTGGAGCACTCAGCACAATTCATGATAACATGATACAAACCTTCTAGAAAGAGATTCCACAATGGAGCTACAGCATGCGTTACATATAGTCTAATAAGCAACGTTTTCACTGTATAGCAGACTGCTTGGATCTTTTTGAGATCTAATTTATAGAATCTGCTTTTATACAGAAATGTATATTCCAGATAGTCGAAATTATGGCATTTTCAACAATTGGCATGTTTTTGCATAATACTTTAAGCATCAGTTTATATGTGAAGGCACAGATATGTGCATATAGCCATAGTCTACTTCCATGTACCTTACTTCATATAGCTAACACACTCCATTATACAGTATGTTACCATCCATTGTGATTATGGAGCATGGTGTTTCAGCAAAAAAGCACAAATCCATGTGATCTCAAAAACATTGTGCCCCATTGTGAATGGGAGCAAGGATGGGCCAGCATCCACCAGGGGTTTGGCTGCATTCACAGTCAGTGTAAAACACCCCGCTTTTCAGGATCGGTGGGGATCTCAGCAGTCAGACCCCTACTGATCAGCAAGTTATCGTCTATCCTAGGGATAGAGGATAAATATTTTTCTGTGGAATAACGTTTAAATCTTGTACGGACATGGGATGCCAACTATTCCACAACTACAGTGCTATTCCTATGAAATCAAAGAAAGCTGTGCCAAGATGCAGTATTGTAGATCACATAAACTCGTAACGTAAAAAAATAACCTATCGTTTTATCATTTACTTCAGTGAGATGTAAACTGTCTCTGGATGTGACTTGAGCACATTAACTGTGTGTCAGGAGCTTTATGAAATGGATTTCCATCATAGAGGAGATACATAAAAGTCTAATATTGCCATGTACAATGTAATTCAGTAGGCTGGAATAACGGACAACAACACTGGTCTCTGGAGCAGTGGAAATGTGTTTTGGGGTGACAAATATGGGTTTCGCGATGTCAAGAGAGGACAAAGATTTAAAACAAAAATGTATTCTTCCATCTTTTTGGCAACAATATTGGCAAGGTCCTTACCCTCGTGTCTAATACAACGGTTTTGGAAATGACTGACAGTTGCACCTAAAGTCTGTTTTGATGTGAAGGACCTTGAGTTGACCGAGCAAAGCCCTGACCTGAACACATTTTGGATGAATTGGAATAATGATTGTGAACAAACCATCTCTTCCTAAATGCACCAGTCCCTCAGTGACAAGTGCCTCAGTGAGAATGTGGGTAGGACTTAAAATGCGTCAACTTGTATAAAAAAAATTTGGCACAAAATAAGCCAAGAAATTTGGTACACCTTTAGTTAACATCTATCATCCAGCATCTATAGACAGACTGAATAATAGACGGGATCAGGAATTTACCCCATTGTGTATTCTAATGCTAATCTGGTCACCTATATTCCACTAGATGTATTGCAATCCAATATGCAAACAGTAGCAGAACATGTTCCAGACCTATTCTCTTATGTAGTGTATTTAAGAAAAAATAGTTTTGTGAGATGTAATGATGGAACAGGGTGACCTTAATAAAAATGAAAGAAAGAATACTTGTAGTTCTTTTGAAGGGATACCAAGGAAACAAGCCTTCCATGAGATATATATATATATATATATATATATATATATATATATGTATATGTGTATATATATATATATATATATATATATATATATATATATTTATACACACACACACACGAGTATATTTTCTTCCTATAGCCCTTTAAGCAAGCAATATTGTTGTGTTCACCATTGCTGTTCCAGTAAGGCTGGTGTTCACATTATTTCACAATACTAACTCAATGGAGGCAAAATGGACGCCAAAGGTTATGCCAGGTGTAAATAAACTAATTGGCATTCAAGGCATGACAGAAGTTGCGACTTTTTTCCGTTTTCAAGCCTGCTCACTTGTGAACAGAATGGAGCAGGGACTCTTCTGCTCAACAGGTACATTATAACTTGAGACAGAAATTGAGATCTATAGCTATATTTGACTAGTGTAAACTTTATTTTAGAACCATTTGATAAGAGGTTGGTGTCTGTTAATAATTCTGGCGTAACTCCATGCTTAAAGGGGCTCTATCAGCAAAATCATGCTGTATGAGCCCCACATATGCCTGAATAGCCTTTAAAAAGCCTATTCAGGCACCGCTAATGTTATTTTAAACATCCCCGGTATTAAAATAAAACTATAAAAACATATATGTAAATCATACTTATCGTGGGCGGTGATGTACGATCTGACGTCATCTTCTGGCACGCCTTCCTCTTCTTTTTTCTTCTTTCAGCGACGTCCTCCGGTCCTGGCTCTTCCCCGTCCTTCATCGTCATCTTCTTCTGGCGGTTCAAATCCGACGCATGCGCACTGCCATTGAGTAAAATGGAGCTGGAGCGTGCGCAGTAGCTCCGTAGGGAGCGCTACTGCGCACACGCCGGATTTGAACTGCCGGAAGAAAACGATGATGAAGCTGGGGAAGAGCCAGCACCGGAGGGCGTCGCCGAAAGGAGAGGAAGGCGTGCCAGAAGATGACGTCGGATTGCACATCACTGCCCAGCATGCACAATAGGTATGATTTATATGTATGTTTTTATAGTTTTATTTTAAAACGGGGGAGGATGGGGTTAAAATTAGATTAGCGGTGCCTGAATAGCCCTTTTAAAGGCTATTCACGTATATGTGGGGCTCATACAGCATAATTTTGCTGATAGAGCCCCTTTACTATATTAGCTCCTATGCTCCTTTGCTTGAACAAAGCCTAATCTACTACCTGAGAATGTCCAGTTAAATGTTACCTTTTCCCCCCATCAGATGTATGTACTTCTTGTAGAAACTTTCCCATTCATTTCTTTCATAATTATTTGCAAATATTTTTCCCCCTCCTTATTATATACAGCCTCTTTGTATATGAAGATTTATTCCTGCTTCATCTGCAGGATTCCCAAGAGAAGCATCTGAGCCCAGACCTGAAGTAGCAAAGATCCATTATGTGTCTTCCAGCATCCAGTAATGGATAGTACAGACTATATTTCATAATTAATGCTTTCTGTCATTAATCTTTATTTACTTCAGCCCTTTGATCAGCTGCAATAGCATATATGTAATAAAAATCTAGAAGAAGAAAAATACCCTAGTTTGTAAAGTATATGTGTAAAGATGTAAACAAGGTATGTTTCGGCATTTTCTTTACAGTTTATTATTAGACTGATTTATTTCTTAAGAGAGTCGTCCCAAAAAAATAAATATGAGCTCACCCCATCTTCTGTGCCCAGTCCTGGTTGTCATACATGGTCACTAGCTCTTGCAGATAGGTAATAGTGACCATATGCTGTTGTGCAGGCCAGGATTGGAACACTAGAAACAGCGTCTCTCCAACATTAGATACATCATGTGGTCTGTTCTGGGAGAAACTCAGCAGGGGTGCACCATATATATATAATATACTGTGACTGCTCATTACAGAAAGAGGAGCTATGGCACATGGTATAGCACCACCTGGTGTTCGGATTGTATAACAGTGAGCATAACCACCTCATAAGCTCCATGTTGGTGGACACACGTGCTCAGTGAGTTCTCCTCACAGTCTGGTCTCTGCATAGTGATCCTTTTTGTGGTGGAGAAAGCTAAAATAGCTTCTCGACTGCAAATTGAAATGCCAGGAATACATGTCACTGCGTTTAATATTTCTATAAGCTATCATTCCAAAGATGGGTGGGCTCACTTGTTCTAATAGGTTGTGTATTTCTGCTTTCATGACTCCTCTAACTATAGTTTAGGACAGTGGTTCTTAGCCCACCAGTTTCATATGCACATTCACCGAACCCTTCTTTAGTGATAAATCAAATATGATTTATTTTCAAATTCAAGACATAGGTATATGTTTTTTTTTTTTTTTTTTTTTTTACTGGTACACAAAATGAACCGTGCATAGGGCCTAGGGTTCGATCGAAACCTGGTTAAGAACCACTGGTTTAGACTATGGTCATCAGATGACACATGGATATCTCCATGCTCATGGACATCAGATGACTCCTCCATATGTCCATGCTCATGTTGAGATCTGGATGTGTCTCCTGACTGCTTGAATTGGTATACTCTACAAGAACTTCGATGGCATTGCTGAATGCAGAAAGCACAAAGTAGTTTTCTTTCTTTATTACATTATTTTATGACTTTAGAAGTAAAATAGGGGAAGAGAATATCATTGAAAACAGATGCTGTGTAAGTTATCTGAGCAGGCTGCTAGTTGTAGGGCAGTTGACCAGAATACTGGGCCTCTATCTGTTGCAGAGATATTGGAGGTTTTAAAGGCAGTCTGTGGGCAACAAAATGGTTATTAAACCCGCCTCACTACCTTAGTACATAGTGTTGATATGGAATTGATGTAACTCCTGCCATACCGGGCTCATTCTTTATCTGTTTTACTACATCAGACACAAATACCCTAGGTGAAAGCTAAAGGGGGCTTCTTGGTATGTGCAGTGGTATTTGTTCTTCTGACACATACAGTATTAGCAACTGCTTTGTAACCAGATTTCAGGGAATATGTGGAAAGTGTTATCTTAGATAGCGGGGAGCGCATACTATATGTTATAATACGCACTGACCACTCATGCTCTGGAGGCAGAAGAAAAATGTGCTCATTCCTTTTTGACAATTGTGTTTTTTTTCTGTTTACTTTCCAGACAAGTATCAAAGAAGGATTATTACTGAAGCAAACCAGTTCATTTCAGAGATGGAAAAAACGCTATTTTAAGCTCCGGGGCAGAACCCTTTACTATGCCAAGGATTCAAAGGTAAGAGAATTGACACTGAGTATTTTTTCCAATAAGCACTGTTTATACAGCGAGAACTTGGCTGTTTAATCCCATCGCTTTTTCAAGCAATTTGTCAGCTGCTTTTGTTAGAGCGTATTAACTTTTATTACATAGTTAAAATCTACTAAACATAAAAGTATAAATGATGGGGGGTTTAGCTATCTGCTTCCCGAAATGACACTATCACATTAACAATATAATTTATCTCTTTCGTGGCCGGAGGTGTTTTATTCCTTTGTGTCCTGGGAAAATGACACTATTTGGAATGCTGCATTGTAAGGGTGAACTTCTTCTTTCCTTCTTCTTGGGGCTGGGAGAACAACAAAATATTTCATATTCTAGTGTTCAGTCCAAAAATGAATTGTCAGATTCTTCCATGCGTAATGATGTCAAATATATGGGCATTGTATAATGGTTTATGGCATTATACCATGGAGAACAAGAACTCTATTGTAACTTTATATGTTTCTTCCTTAAAGGGATTCTACCACTAAAACACATTTTTTTTCTAGTTAACACGTCGGAATAGCCTTTAAAAAGGCTATTCGTCTCCTACCTGTGGAAGTGCTCTCCGCCGCGCCGTTCGTTCAAAATACTGGTTTGTACCAGTAGGCAAATTAGTTCTCTCGCAGCGATGGGGGCGTCCCCATCGCAGGAGCAGCGATGGGGGCGTCCCCATTGCAGCTCGAAAACCGACCGCAGCGCCACCTCTCTGGTCTTCGGTGTCCTCCCCTTGCTTCTTCAGCGTGTGTCGGACGCCTGCGCAGTACGCTCTGTTCGGCGAAGATTGCCGAACGTACTGCGCATGCGCGAAATTGCGGTCCCAGCCATAGTGCGGGCACCGCAATTTCGCGCATGCGCAGTACGTTCGGCAATCTTCGCCGAACAGAGCGTTCTGCGCAGGCGTCCGAAAGACGCTGAAGAAGCAAGGGGAGCAAGGGGGGAAGACCATAGAGGCGGCACTGCGGTCGGTTTTCGAGCTGCAATGGGGACGCCCCCATCGCTGCTCCTGTGATGGGGACGCCCCCATCGCTGCGAGAGAACTAATTAGCATACCGGTACAAACCGGTATTTTGAACGAACGGCGCGGCGGAGAGCACTTCCACAGGTAGGAGACGAATAGCCTTTTTAAAGGCTATTCCGACGTGGTAACTAGAAAAAAATGTGTTTTAGTGGTAGAATCCCTTTAAAGGGGCTTTATCATTGGAAAAAGTCATTTTTTACTAAGCACATACATGCATAGCCTTTAGAAAGGCTATTCCACACGTACATTTTGTATGTAAATTGCGTCAGTATCTTTTGAATGAGCCTGCTTTTATTCATATGCTAATTAGCTTCCAACCAGCACAGGAAGTTCCCAGCAGCCTCCTCTCTCCTATTATCTTCTATGTGTGTGAAGCAAACAGGAAGTCGTCATCAGCAGCAGCCTGTGCTGTACACATACATAGGAAAGAATAGCACAGAGGGTGCACAATGAGACTTCCGGGGTGCACCAAGAGGCTAATTAGCATATGAATAAAAGTGGGCTCATTTAAAAACCACTGAGGTGATTTACATACTAAAGGTAGGTGTGGAATAGACTTTCTAACGGCTATGCAAGGATGTGCTTAGTTAAAAATGACTTTTCCCAATGATAGAGCCCCTTTAAGGTGCATTCTACTTTTTTTTTTTTTTTTTTTTTTTTTTTTTTTTTTATTGTGGAACAGCTTACAGAAAACCCACAGCCTAAGTTTCCTGTTGTCCCCGCATACAGATCATTGAAGTACTGGTAGCTGCCCATTAGGTTACTGTTACCACAGATTTGTATACACAGACATGCAGAGAAGACCCACATGAATCCCCTTTGACATAATTACTGATGTCGTATGTAGTCCTTAGCATCCAACCTCATCAGAACCAGCACATTCACTAGCACATTGTTCAATATGAGCACTATGCTCATGTGATCCCCTGTCACAGCAGAGCGTTGGGCAATGTAGGAACCTTTCTAATAGTAATAGAAACCTAGCTTTGTGGTCAAAAATTGATGAAGTGATGCGGATATAATCACCTTATTATAGGTATACACATTGGCCTGCAGTGGTGTTCTAGATTTGTAAGATTTGCTTACAGACAGCTATATATAATGATGTAGACAAACCAGGGCCAATGCAATTGCAGCTTGATTTACATATCCATAAAAAACTTATTATCTCTGTATAGCTTCACCAATTTATGGCCATAAATCTATGTTTCTACCCCAACATGGCGCTAGTATTGGTTTGATGCCAGGAATGATTGTAGACTGACACAAAAGTATAGATGAAACTTAAAGGGTTGGTTCCATTACAAACATTTATGCCCTATCCCCAATAATATCCAGCAGCCCCATGGATGTGAATAGAGCACTGATCATGCTAGTGCATCGGTGCTCCATTGACAGGGAGGCGTCATGGGGACTTTCCGGTACCCCCATGCTCCTGATTGCTGGAGGTCTCTACAATCGAACCTGCCGCTATTTGACACGAATTTCCTATGCTATGAATACGGACTAAGTGTCTGCAATGGCACATCCCCTTTAACAATATATAATAAATACGAATATAATATATTTAATGAATACTAATTTAGACTCTTGCATCAAGCTTTACAATAGACTGCCTTCAGGCTGTTTTTATCTAGGATACTACTATAATATCACTATTGTGAACAGGAAGAAATAAGTCTTTGTTATATCGACTGGCTAATAAAAGTACAATCAAGTCTTAATAGCTCACTAAGAGGTGATGACTTTTTTGTTTGTTTTATTTTTCTTCTTCCTTTACATTTCCTTTTAGAGTTGGTTTGAAGTTTGTGTGGAATGTGTAATGCCAAGTGGGGAAGCTGTTTACATGCATTAAAACTAGTTTGGCGCTAGGTTCACGCTAGCGTTTAGATTCCCATTTTTTTGGATCTGCTTGGGCACACGCACAAAAAAACAAAAAAACGGAACGCTAACCCGCTGAACAAAAAACTGTTACCCGCGGACCCCACAGACTATAATGGGGTCCGCCTGGTTTCCACTGGAAAAATGTGAAGAGGGACTTTTCTCTCTGCATTTTTAAGTGGGTTCAGGGACAGGAACCCCGAACGGAATACAGGCGCAGGAGTGAAGCTAGCCTGATACCTCCTATAATTTTTGGAGCAAAGTATAAAGAATAAAAATAGATAACAGTAGATGATACCTTTTTAATGGCTGTTGAAACAATGGTAACAAGTAGCAAGTTTACGAGATGACTTAGTCTCTTCCTCAGACCTGGAGTTAGGTCATTAAAAATATATATAATTTTTTTTATTTTTTATGAAGGGAATCTGTGTATAGAGAATACACTGGAACTTTGTATACACAGTGTGACGTGGTGATTTGCTTGAGGCTGTGTTCACGGTGTCACACTTTAATATGATTTAGCTTCCACAATACTGCGGACATGAATATGCGCTGAGCATTCCAGTTTAGAATCGTCCCAGTTCTGGGAGGCTTGGAGAAGCCGCACATTTTTCAGGATTTCTTATTTTAGTATCTTTTTATGCAACTCCTATGGGAAATGTTATTTTGGCAGCACAATTGCAGATTACCACACACAGTACAGGGACATAGTGTTTTTTATTTGAGGCAGAAACCCACACTATTTTTATTCTCACTGTTTGACGTCAAACAGCACTGTAGAGCTGAATTTCGTTTCACAGTTTTTCAGCATTAAACCAAATAAGGCATTTTAACCAGTCTTTTACAGTGTGTCTGTACAGAGGGGCTAATCCCTAAAGATGTAAATGACGAGCTCTACAATCACCCCTTTCAGGACCACGTCGTCTTACCTTACAATTTCACGATTTTAGAGGTTCCTTTTGTTTTGGAAAAACTCTCATAATGTTGCTAGGTGTTTTAATACAGAAAGCATTTAAGTGGTTGTATTATATGAGAGGTTGGATGCAGTCTTCCCTTTTGTACCCTGTTCCATCTCCCGGTAGGGGGAGTCCAGATGCGATATCTATTCCAGAAATGCGCTATAGTTTTTTCATTGTAGTCAGCACTCACTTAATTTATAATGCAATCCGTGCGTCCTACACTAAAATGAATTGTTAGGGCGTGCGGTAAGACTACTTTATTTTTGTCTGACTTCTAGATGCTCTCTTCTATTGGATTTAGGGACAGATCTGAACCTGTAGAAAACTGGACCTCCAGTGAGGCTTTTCATACATACACAAGCACACACATAAAAATGCTCTTTAATACTAGCTTATTATATTAAATATACTAGCCTTTGGTTGCCAAGTGTACAGACTTACAAACAGTGCAAGACGACTATTTGTCTATAAGGAGCGTCAAAAAAAAAAAAGGGGGGAATTTAGCAAACCGTGCACTCCAGAATACTATTGTAAAAAGGCGACAATTGGGGATTTGCAATTTTTGACCTTACTAGCACAAATAGTTTGCAATGTTTTCCATTTTTATACCATTCACTTTCGACAGTGGATGGAACAGTGGACCTGGTTAGTCTATACTCCAGGCTTCTCAAGTGTAACCTTTTTTTTTTTTTTTTTTTTTTTTATATTAATAATTGATCCAATTTCTCTGTAATTAGAGAGTGACAGAGAGGTTGACTAATATCTTAGGACAGAAGTGTTGGGCTACTTGCACACTCATGATAAATCTCCTCCAACTCTCCTAGTAGCCAAATGCTCAACATTTTTTTGTTTTTTAATGTAGATTGTGAGCCCGTTATAGGGATCATAATGTACGTTTCTTTATCCTATCAGTATGTCTTTGTAGAATGGGAGGAAATCCATGCAAACATGGGGAGAACATACAAACACCTTGCAGATGTTCCTGGTGGGATTCGAGCCCTGGACTCCAGCGCTACAAGGCTGCAGTGATAACCACTGAGCCACTGTGTTACCCCTCAACTCAACATTTTTTGTAATTTTAACTACTATGAATTTGGGCTTATAGGTGTATATGGCACTACAAGAGTTTTATTATGCATTTGACAGGAAAAGTACTGAATATTTTCTGACCTATATTCACTGGGCAAGCACTATGTTGCCTCTATATATCCAGAAAAAAGCAGATAAAAGTGAAACTTGTCTACAGTATGGAAAAAAAAAGGGGGTCATGTCAGATTTGTCTTCAGCGCTGTTCATAGTTAGCTTAAAGACTAGAACAACAACCAATTCATATCTTTGACATGATTGATACCTATTTTACTGGACAACGTAGACCTGCATGGTGTAATATTTTGTCAGACATTAAGTACTGTAGAATATGTGACTTAAGCTTGTAATGTAGATGTGAATACAGCCTTATACTTTTATGGGACTTGGAAAAAAACTGAGCCATAGATCAATGTACCGTAAATGGAGGCTAAAGTCTATAATAAATTACTACCAATGCAGTTGTGTATGTATTATGGATGTCCACACTATTTCTGGAGGTAGAATAACGTAAGCAATCCGATGACCACTTTTTTGTAGCCATCAGAGCTGCATTTATTCACAGCCATTTATTATTCTTTTATACCGGTGAAGGGTGAAGAATGGGGAAATGCAATTCACATTCTACTGACTTGTGCGAGGCTGTGTTGTTCTTGGACGTACTTTGTGTGTTTGGTGCTATATTTAGTTTATTGCATGCAAATCCCTAACATACGTTAGATGTGTTATGTTTACCAGCATTTCTGATGTGGTCTTGTTATAATGTGAGGTTCCAAGCATCTTATTTAAAGAAAATATCTGTGCACAATACATATTAATAGGGATTCAAAGTACTGGCATGTAAAACCGGTCTATGATGGATTCGGACGAATTGCAGTCAGTATAATGAGTGTTTGGCTGATAGCTATGGATAAAGGTGTATGGCCGGCTTTATCCATAGGAGAGGCTGTTCTCTCTTATTTATTTTTTTAAATCTGAACATTTATACTTGCTTAGAGATGAGTCCAGTGAGCCTTATCGGACTCCTCTTTGGCGATCCCGGCGTCTGCGTTAGTTCTTCAGAGAAGTCAAGGATGTACACCCTGTCTTTACAGTGCAAGTGCCAGAGGTGACTGAAGCTGAGGTGTCCTCCTCTGGTGTCAGTATTGGACAGCTCCGGCACGGGGAGTACAGTGGCAGATTAACTATGGAACTTTATTATTCTTGAGGGCACGGATGGCTTTATTTCAGGACAAGTAAACCCATGGTCCATAAGGGCCTGTGGGTGGTTTAGTGTCCCAAATCTCCTTAACAGATTCCTTTTGAAGGGGATTTCCCTTGAACATAACCATATTTAAAAAATCTAATTGTCTGCAAAATATTGAAAAATCTCTATGTATAAATTTTTAAATACATTTTTCCAACCATCTTAGTAATGACAGTTCGTTATCTTTGTCAGTTACCAGTGGATACAACCATGAATGGAGGAACTTTCCATGGTTTGAAACTCAGCCATGATTTCCTTATTGCGGCAAGTTCTCTTTTAGAACATATAGTGTCTCTACCTGATAACTTATCAAAAACCAAGTCATGATTTCTATATTGTGACTATATTACCGGTAAGTATATTTCTATATTGTGACTATATTAAGTTCCAGACCATCGAAACCTCATGGTTGGATCCATTTGCAACCTATCAAGACAACAGACTGTCACCAATAAGATGATTAGAGAAAATCTGTGAAATGTAAAGTAAAAGGAAAGATGTCTCTTACTGTGACTTTGGCCTGGCCCACCTTCTGGATAAGTTCAGCTGTCCATACAGAGTAAATAATGATAACATCAGCTGATGGAAGAAAGGACTCTGCCTGCTAGGTGTTACATTGTAATAGGAGGAAATATTTTTTACCATTTCAGAATATGCGGACAAGCCATACTATGGATTTGCCCGTCCGTCCTATGTCACTTGATTATTGTTTATGTCTTTCTTGGCACTGTGGCATCAGGATACCATGCCTGAGCAGATCACAGGCTTGTGAACCTAAAATGCTACTTTTTTCTTTCTCTCCACAGTCTCTAATATTTGATGAGGTTGACCTGTCAGACGCCAGCGTAGCAGAGTCAAGTACAAAAAATGTCAACAACAGCTTCACGGTAAGATGCTACTGTGAAATATATGACACTCGAATCTGGGAACCTATTGGTATAAGCTTGTTTGTGAGAAATCTTATAGCTATGTCTTTTATATTGAGTTTTCCAGTATGCTGTCACACACAACAAAGATTTTCTGTAAGAATGCAAAAGTTAGTTACTGAAGGAAACATTTGAGGGCTGAACCTTGCTGTCTGTCATTTCCATAGACTTGGATGGGAATGTCAAAGAGCAGGCTCGACTGCCACTCCACTGAAACGTCTCACTGCTCGTCCACAGTTAGGCACATGGCGCCTGCTGTGCCACTGTTTAGTCGGTGTCCCACCAGTAGAGCCCTCTGCAATCTTTATTTTTACCCCTTTCTTCTAGATGGGTGAGAAGTGCTATTTGTGAGTAAGCCCCTTTAAGAGGTTTATGATAACATTGATGGGTTATGAAGCATAAATAATGTAATGGCTGCATCACTGATGATTGTGGACAGTGGAGAAGTATCTGTCAGGTCTCTAGCAGGAAGGTAGCTGATGAGGGTTTTGTACCCATACTGATCATAGGGATAAGGGCTGAGATAGACAGAGCACTTGTAAAGCCATACAATTCCCATAAGATTGGACTGGGCACTTTGGGCTGAGCAGGGAGAGCTCAGGGAGTGAGAGAGCAGACGTTATATTAGTGGGAGGGATATTTAGGGGTTTTATGCACCTTTATTAAATCGATGGCTTAGCATTAAGATAGGTCTTCAATTATAGATTTGCAGGGACTAACAGAGATCAGATGTTTTCATAGGCTAGTAGTTCCAGGCATAGTTTTACATGCCATGTTCTGCGCTGCTGACTGGCAGGACACTGCTGCAGTACCCACAAAAATAAGTCAATTGAATAGCTCAGCATCCAACTTGTGAAGAATACTGTGAGCTACAAACCCTGGAAAGTGGCTAATCTGCAGGGTCCTTATGGACAGAACCCATCAAAATTGATAAGCTATCAGTTTTGAAAAGGTGGATAATCCCTTTAAGTCTTCTGACTTTAAGGTGAACAGTGCAATAAAGAGTCTTTTTAGTGTTATTTCTTCAGATAAACCTAATACATTCACATTGACTTGCCTTAGTGATTATTGCTGATCAGTATGGACCTTCACTTATGCATAAAATTGTATTTTTTCTTGTTATGAAGTGTTTTAATGCATCTACTGTAAGTTTAACAAGGTGCAGTAAAAATGGAAAAATTGAGATGGGAGTAGAGGATGTGTGTGGGGCTTCTTTCCAGTGTCATTATCAGTTTAGTTTTGCAGCCTTTGACAGGCAAAAATTGCCTTTTATGTCTATGTACATCTGTCGATTTGTATGTAGGAAAGAATAACTTTGCCCAGTACTATTACATAACACATTATTAAATTGTTCCATGATTAATATAGTGTTTGGAGCTTTGTTTTTTGAGTAGTTAAAGTAACAGACCCAATAAAACCCGAGCCAACATTTACCCAACAAGGAATCTATTATAATAATCGAAGGGGGAAAACTGTGCTGTATATAACCATGCCTATAGTGTGTTGTGCCAAACTTACCGTGCCATGTGCCCCAGTTTGCACCATCTTAAACCACAACTGAGCCCTCTGACCGAAAACTATCCTACCATGACTGTATTAATGTTTATACATTTCTTTAAATAATGTCTCTTAAATGAAGTGTAATACCAATTGTTAGGTTAGGGGCTGTTATTTACCATGCAAAGTGAAGCCCTGACAGAAGAAACACCCCTAAAGACCTTCTCAGCTTATTTGAGTAAGAATAAAACACTGATTTACCTGAAAATGAAGCTACAATGCAGAATAAGAAAGGCATCTTTGGAAAGTGTGTAGGCTGCCTTAGGGCTCGTTTACATCTGCACCCGGGTCTCCGTTCTGCAGGTTTCAGTTTCCTGCACAAAACAGAGGAATGATACAGAAGCCTGCAGGACTCTTTCATATCCATTCATTTGAATGGGTGAGAAAGCTTTCCGGCAGTGAGCGTTTTATGCTCTCCGCCGCGAAACCGTTTTTTTTTTTTTTAAATCCAGACACAGAGTCGGACATGCAGTACTCTGTGTCCGGATTAAAAAAACAAACAAACAAAAAAAAAAACGGTTTCGCGGCGGAGAGCATAAAACGCTCACCGCCTCTCACAGCCGGACCAGGTCTGTGGTTTCCGTCTTCTTGCATGCAGAAGACGGAAACCACAGAACAGAGACCTGAACGCAGGTGTGATCCTAGCGTTAGCAGGTGGTGTCCTTTAGTTTGATGCCAATTTTCCTGAAGGACTCTCTTTAATATGTATTTATTCTGTTAAGTTGATCACAGCTTCATATAGCCTGTTCTTTTAGAGAACAATATACATGAATTTATTGCATACTTTAATATATGGTGGTCTCTATTTGTGGAGCCCCCTGCCAACCTGCAAATGAATATTAAATAAATTTTGTAGCTAAATTTGAGCGCCATAGTCATTTGTTTTGCGTCATTCCCATGGTGGCTCTGTGTTTCGCACTGTTACCTTGTAGTGGTTCGAATCCCGCCTTCAATGTGTATGTTCTCCCTGTGTTTTCGTGGGTTTCCTTTGGGTTCTCCAGTTTCCTTCCACACTCCAAAGCCATACTGATAGGGAATGTAGATTGTGAGCCCCATATGGGACAGTGAGGATTATATCTGTAAAGTGCTGCAGAATATGATGTCACTATACAAGTAAGCAAAATAAATCCATCTTCCTCCTATTGAATGTAGTCTGGAATTGCTAGTGGGGTATATATAACTTTACTAAACTAAGAGCTTGGAAATCCAGCTGTGTCACCCATGGACGGCATCCGCTGTTTCCTAGCAACACCCGACACATATTCACACCGTGCTCAGCAAATGGCGCAAACGACTTTTATTTTAGGAAGTGTAAAGGAATTATAATGCCGGGAACTGTGACTAAAATAGGGTTAATGAATCTTCCCTTAAAGGGGCACCGTACACACATAACATTTCTTGAAATCTATATGGCAGCCTTATGTGCAGCGATGCTCCTATATATTGCCAAGAGTTCATATTCTAGGGCATTGCTAAGGGTTTTCTATGTTTTTATCCATCCACTGTTGTCTTTGGCGACTTCAATTTGTTTTATGAAAACAGATGGACTTGTAAAATTCTCCCTCCCTGCCAGTTCAGTGGTGTAAATGCCTCAGATCTGCATATGTTGCTGTGTGATGGCAGACGAGATATTTTTGGAGCTGAGCAGATTGGGTAAAAAAAACAAAAAAACAAATCTGGAGTCTCATGACATCAGTTGGACTGATTCTAAAGGATTTTCATGTTAAAGCGAAATAAAAATGTGCCCATGGGAAAGCTGCAGATTGTACTGTAAGCGCTTCAGTCTGTCTTTCCAGGCTTATTACTCTCAGGCTGTGAATTTACATTTTACCATAGTCTATATAGTTGGGAGAACTCGCATCATCCATGGAGATTTAGGAGCGCTGCGAAGAGTCATTGTGTCAGGATAGACCGTAGAATAATAAACGGTCACGCGAATAATACGCTAAAAACTGTGCACTTTAGAGAAAGCTGCACTTATGACAGTCTGTTGAGGAATCTTTATGAAGTGTGAGTATTGTTTGCTTTCTGAATCTGTAAAATATCTAATAATTGTGGCTTTATTATGCGCTGCTCACATGACACTTTGCCTGGTAAGTCATATGGAAATCCCTAGCACGCTTGTCAGACCCCATTGACAATAATGGGGTTCTGTCTTGGCTTCCATCCTGTGACAGCAACAATACCACTGCACACTGTGTTGTTTCAGCCCTCACGTCTGTCAGCGCCTGCTACGCTAGTGCAACATATAATTTTTCCATTATAAACCATGCAGTTAAATAAATTGATCCTTCCCTTACATACTCCTTGACATAGTTTAAGACAGATGGAAGAGAATGCCTCTATGTGCGTATACAGAGGGAGTCTATAATATAAAGGAACATGGACATCCAATGTAGTTGTCTTTGTATGTAAAGCCTGTGGTTGAGGTTTGGGTTCTATTTGTTAATAAGAAGCTTGAGAAAGGGGTTTATTATGGAGCCATGTTATAGTTTCCCTCTGCATTTAGAATCAGTAGATTATTAGGATGTCTGTATGGTTACAGACTACATGCAAGCCCTGTGTGTAGTCTGATTCTGCAGACATCTGTTGTTCATTCTTATACCCGCTCTGCTACTGCCTGTAGGCTACAAAAAAGGAGGGCACGGACTCCGCATTAGGGTTTTGTATTATTCTTAATATTCTTAATTCTCCATAGTTACATCCTATAAACTATAGTCTGTTTAGGTGCTGAATACACAAAATGGTAGGGCACTTTAACCTATTATTTCTTTGTTATATTAGAAGCTATTGAAAGGGTTATGCCATGAAAAATATTAGCCCTTTATCCATAGGATAGAAGATGCATTACTAATCTGTGGTGGTTTGACCATTGAGACTCCACTGCTCCTGAGAATAGGGTGTTTTACCTTGCTGTGAAGGTTGCCATGCCCTGGGTAAATGCAGACGCCCTCTCCAGAGATAGCCAAAAGAGCAGCTGTGTCCACTTTCAGTGTCTGCACTCCCAATGGTATCAGCAATGGTATTTTTCATAGCATAACCCCTATAAAAGTGGTTAGAAAGATGGACTTACCCTTTTATTTCTTTACATTTGCTGTAGCAGCTTGACTTGCAGATGCTCAATCTAGTGGGTTAAAAGCTAATAGTTTTCTAAAATGTGCTAAACCACAGAGACCAAAGTGCAACGGAGTTAACCCCTCTGTTCTTACAAAGGTTTTACGCTGCTGAATATTCTTAGGTTTGTGTGTCAGCATTGCTGTATTGTGTAAGTGACTGCATAAATCACCACAAGCGAGCAGTTATGACATGGTGCATTTGGAAGCGGAGAGCAAAGGTTTTGGATCCACCTGTTTTATGCAGGTTTTACTTCCCGTCTTGGAGCAATGTGTATGTACATTTTAGATCTCTATCTTCTAGCCAATTTCTCGTCATCCTCTCTGTAAAGGTCTCATTATGGAATCCTAATGGTAATGGACGAAGTATGGGTGAAACCACATAGTATAGTGATATACAGTTTGGCAGCATGATTCATAAATGTCATTTGTGGCAATATAAACCTAGGTCTTTGCTGCCGTGCTTATGGAGAACGCTTCATGGCATCAGCTTCGTTCCTTGCCCAGCAAGTACGTAAGCTTATCTAGGTATTGGCCGGATGTTGGTTAAAAATAGTTTCGGTAGATCCTACATTGCAGGGTCAATTTGAAACTATTGATCTTCAGTACTTGTAGACAGTGGGACGCATTGCAAAGGAGTGCAGATGTCTGATTTCTTAACTGTTTCATGACCATGCCCCCCTGTCCCATATGAACCACTACATAAAGAAAAAAATTAATTTTGCTGCAAATTTAGCAATTGTGTAGAATTGTTTCTGGGTATAGATTTGGCTTGGTCCAGTAATTCCTACCAGCAGTGGACTACGTGTGGCGGCTGGGAGCCAGATTGTAAACCCCAGTATTAATGGTAGTGACTGATTCACGATGTCCGATCATCCGCTGTACTTATTTCTGCTGCTTTGATACAGGCCGTTCTCCAACCTGTCAATTGAAACCATAGCAGTGAATGTTAGTCACCAAGGAACCGTCATGCAATATAGCCGGCTGAACACTGTCCTTTAAAACCTTTGAAATGGAAATCCTTAAATTTGGCAGGATGATCTTGTACAGTACTTTGTACTATTTACATTTTAATGCCAGCTCCAAATAAAACACGCTTGTAGTATTACAGCTAGATCCCTATTTGGGCTGATAGTTCTTACAGAGCTATAAAAATGATTGTAACTGCACTTCATTATGTTATTATTATCGCCGCTAATATCGCCTGTCCTATTCCTAAAAAGAGATGGTTTCATAGTCCAGAAAATGTTTGAGAGGTTAAAGAACGAGAGGACATTAAATACACAAGAGAGTAAGCAAAGAGACCATTAAAACGGAAAACTTTAGTACAATGAAAATGGCGCAAATCGGTAATCATATATATATATATATATATATATATATATATATATATATATATATATATATATATATGTGTTATGTAGTCTTCAGCTGTTCTGTTGTTAAATGGTGATCTGCAGAAGGTTATGGGATATTTGACATGAGACGGGACAAGCATTTATGTACAGTTAAAACTGAGCACCACGTATGCCTACGGTAGACATTAAGTGAGCTATACTACCACCAAGATTGCTGTTGTAGGCCTATGAGTAACTTGGTGAAATATCATTTTTTATCGGTACAATTAAACTGTCAAGAAAATCTACTTCTGCGTATACTTATGGACCGTTTGGCGCACCAAGGATGCGTCTGCATCTGCTGGAGCAAGCGGTTTAGTCTGTGGTTGGCTCCCTTTAACTTACTCCATGTTTTGTGTCCCTGCCCTCACCCTGTCAGTAAGTTCTGTTCTGACCAGGTACAGAGGAGAGAGGTCCACAGTCAATCATTTTAGAAGCTGGTAGATTGGGGGCATTTTCTACCTTCAATTTTAACCCCCTATTTACTTGCAGATATTGTGAGATAGATGCACTTCATGGATATCTCACAACATTATTTTTTTTTTTTCCTGCTAATTTTTTTGTTGCAGGATTTGTTGCAGTTTTTTTAGCCAAAGCCAGGAGTGGGATAAGCAGAAGGTAGAAGTATTATATTTCCCATTCCTTTTGTAGCCATTGTTGGCTTTGACTCAAGAAATCGCATCAAAATCTGCAATAAAAAACTTCATTTCCGCAACATGGGGCTATGGCCTTAAAGTGTGCCTATCCACTTTCAGGCACCTTTTCAGGGTAAGCTCTTGCACTTACAGGAGGCGTAGCACTATATCTATATATCACTATAGTCGGAGGAGGCTAGATGCTATGATCTTTCTCATACACAGCACATGACGAAAACTGGAGATTCTGCTCCCTAGTTCTGTCAGTCAGAAGGATAGAGGACAGGGAAGTACTGAAAAAGGTTGATGTGATTAAAGAACCTTGGGCAATATAGAAAACTTACTGTTCACTGCAGCAACATATTTATGGATGAATCTTTGCTTCTTTTTCATTTTTTCCTTCTTCTTACCCCCTCCATGTCTAAGTTTGAAAAAGTATTGTGACCATTTAAATGTAGTCTGCCACCACTGAAATCACTTCTAGGTCACTACTATGCTTTTGTAGGGCTGGTTTTTGCAATGTTGAAAAAACCTTTTTGTCTCAAAGTGAACTCTTACTGGCAAGAATATCATTGTTTTTCTGTGTGAAAATTAGATTTTCAGTGCTAAAATGTGCATTTTTGTCTGTGGGCTCTACACGTAACTTTGTAAAGCATGCCAATTTGACACAAAATGTATGTTGACAAGTCCACTGTCCCATAACAAAATATAAGTTGCTTAGAAGTGATTTTGGTAGTCGACGTGCTGTAATAGCTTTGTTTTATTTCTTTTATTGTAAACCTGTGCTATTAAAATCACCTTTTGTGTATTTGTGACATAGGTAGATCTATCTATCTATCTATCTATCTATCTATCTATCTATCATGTATCTATCTATCTATCTATCTATCTATCTATCTATCATCTCCTTATACTGTAATGCTACAACATCACGCAGTGGTTATGTGTACTTTGATACTTTTTAGTATTGCTGTATACAGACTTGGGTCTTTTCAATCCGGCCCATGAAATAATAAGTCTGAGCCGCTGATCGGATCATGCAGCATATGTAATTTATTGCTGTAGCCCATATTTATAAAGCATAATGATAATGGTCTGTTTAGTGAGTGGATTCTCCCCAGCCACAAATAGAATACTTAGCATTGATTGTTTTGCATGTTGATTAATGAAAGTGGATGAACATGTCATTACGCTCTCTGCGGTAACTACAAGACGTTTCAGCCTCCGAGAGGAGAGTGACAGTATCGTAGGTCAGTGGCATCCACAGCATTTGCACAGCTCCAGCACTGTCAGAGCATTTATATTATTAACTTGTCGTAACGGTTGTTTTATCGGACAGATGAAATGCTTTTCTCTTGAAGATCATCTCAAAGGTGCAAATGACTAAGGTTTGGCTGCTCCTTTTCAGCCATTTCAGTGAAATAACAAACTGTTAAAGGGTTAACCTGAGCAATTAAAGGGTTATTCCTATAGTATTTCCGTTCTGAACATTGGTACAAAGGTGGGACCCAAATCTGCCTCTTATTTATGGCAAAACTGCAGGATGTGCCAGAGGTGTCAAAGATTGGAATAACTTACTTAACAGGAACGCATAAACAGAAATTGACCTATATATATATATATATATATATATATATATATATATATATATATATATATATATATATATATATATATCAAGTTTTATGTATAAATAAATAAACATTAATTCTATAAATAATAGCGGAAGATTTTAGAGATAGGTGCAGGTCGAAGAGGTGGGACCTTCATCTGTCAGCCATTTATGGCGTATCCTATGGATATATCACAAATGTCTTTTGTGTGACAACTCCTTTAAACCATAGCACTAGATTTCAGGATCTATAGGGAGCTACCTTCCAAAGGTTGTGGTGCTGTTTCAATAAGACAGCAGCAATGCATTTCTTATCCTGGTACAAATCCTGCAACCAAAAGCAAATGTGAAGACCACATCTGGGAGGAAAAATAAAGTGCAAATGCTTCATGAATCAATCACAGGACAAACAAAAACCACCGAAAAGGCGCAATTTACACCAAAGAAGTAGCTTAATAAATGTGCCCCGTTTAGTAGCATTGCGCTCATCTATAATGACCTGAGCAGTATACAGTCCTATGAAAAAGTTTGGGCACCCCTATTAATCTTAATCATTTTTAGTTCTAAATATTTTGGTGTTTATAACAGCCATTTCAGTTTGATATATCTAATAACTGAAGGACACGGTAATATTTCAGGATTGAAATGAGGTTTATTGTACTAACAGAAAATGTGCAATATGCATTAAACCAAAATTTGACCGGTGCAAAAGTATGGGCACCTCAACAGAAAAGTGACATTAATATTTAGTAGATCCTCCTTTTGCAAAGATAACAGCCTCTAGTCGCTTCCTGTAGCTTTTAATCAGATCCTGGATAAAGGTATTTTGGACAAACAATTCAAGTTCAGTTAAGTTTGATGGTCGCCGAGCATGGACAGCCCGCTTCAAATCATCCCACAGATGTTCAATGATATTCAGGTCTGGGGACTGGGATGGCCATTCCAGAACATTGTAATTGTTCCTCTGCATGAATGCCTGAGGATTTGGAGCGGTGTTTTGGATCATTGTCTTGCTGAAATATCCATCCCCGGCGTAACTTCAACTTCGTCACTGATTCTTGAACATTATTCTCAAGAATCTGCTGATACTGAGTGGAATCCATGCGACTCTCAACTTTAACAAGATTCCCAATGCCGGCATTGGCCACACAGCCCCAAAGCATGATGGAACCTCCACCAAATTTTACAGTGGGTAGCATGTGTTTTTCTTGGAATGCTGTTTCTTTTTGGACGCCATGCATAACGCCTTTTTTTATAACCAAACAACTCAATTTTTGTTTCCAAAATGAAGCTGCCTTGTCCAAATGTGCTTTTTCATACCTCAGGCAACTCTATTTGTGGCGTACGTGCAGAAACGGCTTCTTTCTCATCACTCTCCCATACAGCTTCTATTTGTGCAAAGTGCGCTGTATAGTTGACCGATGCACAGTGACACCATCTGCAGCAAGATGATGCTGCAGCTCTTTGGAGGTGGTCTGTGGATTGTCCTTGACTGTTCTCACCATTCTTCTTCTCTGCCTTTCTGATATTTTTCTTGGCCTGCCACTTCTGGGCTTAACAAGAACTGTCCCTGTGGTCTTCCATTTCCTTACTATGTTCCTCACAGTGGAAACTGACAGGTTAAATCTCTGAGACAACTTTTTGTATCCTTCCCCTGAACAACTATGTTGAACAATCTTTGTTTTCAGATCATTTGAGAGTTGTTTTGAGTAGCCCATGATGCCACTCTTCAGAGGAGATTCAAATAGGAGATCAACTTGCAATTGGCCACCTTAAATACCTTTTCTTATGATTGGATACACCTGGCTATGAAGTTCAAAGCTCACTGAGGTTACAAAACCAATTTTGTGCTTCAGTAAGTCAGTAAAAAGTAGTTAGGGGAATTCAAATCAATAAAATGATAAGGGTGCCCATACTTTTGCACCGGTCAAATTTTGGTTTAATGCATATTGCACATTTTCTGTTAGTACAATAAACCTCATTTCAATCCTGAAATATTACTGTGTCCATCAGTTATTAGATATATCAAACTGAAATGGCTGTTGCAAACACCAAAATATTTAGAACAAAAAATGATTAAGATTAATAGGGGTGCCCAAACTTTTTCATAGGACTGTATTTGTAACATTCATTTTCGCCTCATTGCGAAATTGGCTCCTAGAAGTGGGCAGGGGGTTTCTTCATGTGACCAGAGTAGGATTAGAGAGATGCAGGGATCACTCTAATAGAAGTCATTGTGAGGTTTTTTATAGGGACCTCTCACTTCGTTCCAATAGATATGTTGGAAAATCCCTTTAATTTTATTATACAATTTATATATATATATATATATATATATATATATATATATATATATATATATATAATTAATAGATGCATAGTTTGTTACATATTTACTTTTATAGGAATCCAATCACTAGCTTTATAAAGGATTTAAAGGGTTTTTCCTGCTTGTAACTGATCACGGCTGTCGGCCATTTATGAAGTAGTCGGAGGCCGTGCTTTGGCCTACTGAGCCCACAGCCCTAATTTGGAGGCTGATGGTAACCTAACAGGGTCAAGGTCCAGGAATCTTATTCTCAGGTGAATATGACGAGGTGTTTCCATGTCTGACAGTGATGTGTATAAGGGTGACATATTGCAGGGAATCCTTGGCATGATGTCACCGGGCTCCATTGTTGACAGTGGTAAACATCGCCTGCTCATTAGGGCTGCTGGGATTACATTGTGGTTAATGACTCTTCTGTCTTCTGCCTGATGTGCCATCCACTGGAAAAATCCACGACTGAAGTCATAAAGCTTGCATTTGGCTCCCAGCTAATGAGGAAAAAATGTTTCTGTGCATTAAGAATTTATTGGGAAGAAATACAATCCGCTGTTATTGAGCACAGCCACTAGCAAAACAGTGACTAAAAAAAGCCATTTTCTGACTTTACAGATGGAGAGAAGCCGCTTGTAGCCTGCATATGCTTTTGTTTTACAGCAGTGCTAAGCAGCAGGACATCTTAAATAATGTGTCTATGCTTTCCTGGAAATGCTGACCTTATTTCCTGTATCTTTAAATAGCAACCAATGTGTGCGAAATACAGCACTGAATATACCTGAAAACCACTTCTTCATACTTCAAAACCCACAAACCCAAGTACATTCAATAAAGATTTCTGTCCTTCCTGTATCAGTAGTAATGGTTATTTTTTTGTGCTTCCCCCACCATTAATCGCAATAACATTGCCGCTTTTGTTATGATGCACTCCAAACACTGTACTCATAGCATTGCTCATCCTGAGCTGACTGATTCATAACTGCATGCTTGAGTTACAGAATTCATGACATTCAGGAAATGCTAGTATAAAGAGGGGACGGTTAACCGTTTAGTAACCAGATTTGTGTGCCGTTTTAGTGTCTGAAACAGTGCTGTAGGCTTCCAGGTTATTTTCCCTAACATCTGTTTTGCATGATTCAGGTACAGCTGAAAAGTATATCAAGGCTTTTCACAACAGGATAATTCAGGGAATTGTCATCTTAATTTTTGCAGGCCTGTTATGTTAATAATGCAATGCAGTCTGCGGCCAGCAGGTTATAGAGCAAGACGTGCTGAGCAGATTCATAAATAGCTTCATAGAGGAAAAACAGTATAATGTATCACCTAGGCAGGGTTCACACTACTGTTACAAAATAACGGACAGTAACTGATGGCTATCAGTAAGGGCGGGTTTCCACCAGCGCCCGATCTCCGTTTTGCAGGTTTCCATTTCCTGCCCGAGAATCTGGACAGAAAACGGAAACCTGCAGTCAGTTTTCAAACCCATTTACTTGAATGGGTTTGGAAAGTGTCCGGCCGTGAGCGTTTTGTGCTCTCTGGCGAAATCAATTTCTTTTAACCAGACACAAAGTCGGACATGCAGGACTTTGTGTCCGGTTTTAAAAAAAGCGGTTTCGCCAAGGAGAGCACAAAACGCTCACGGCTGGACACGGTCTGCCAGGTTTCAGTCTTCTGTTGGCAGAAGATGGAGCCCTGAAAGCGGAGGCCAAAGCGCACACGTGAACCCACCCTTACTGTCTGTTATATGTTAGTTGCCCATAGACTTCAATGTTAAAAAAAAAATAACGGACACTTGCTGTCCGTCTTTTTCAAACGGATCCAATTGAAATGAATGGAAATCGCAAACAGACCAGCTAGTGTCTGTTGCTAAAATCTTGTACGGACAATAGCCACAGACACTGCTGAGTGGACACCAATGGTAGTGTGAATGCCCCCTTATTCATTAATATCTCTGCTCAACCTGGATTTAGAAGTCCAGTGGGCGGTCCTATCCAGTGATTGACAACTATCTTAGTGTGCACACATACAGGAAAGGCTGTCAATCACTGATTTAGGACCGCCCACTGGACTCCTAAGCCCAGAAAAGAGAGCTAAATGATCAGTTATGATGAATGAGACATAGCTTTTAATTTCGCTGCTTAGCTCCTCCTGTGCCTGCAGACTGCATCTTGCCTTCATTGACTCATTCCCTTTAAAGGAGAACTTGTCAGCTCTCCTCACATATCAGGTTTGGCAGATTCTTCCATTTGCCATAAAGTAATGATTATGGGACAGTTTTAGAACACTTATATGTGTATTTTCTCTGTTGTTCCAAGTGTTAACATTCCCCTAGTGACTAGGGCATGTCCCCTGTACACTCACATTAGGCTATGTAGGGACACACCTTAGGGGAAACTAGAATGCTCAGTCGTAGATTTTTCCTTCGTTTTCAGGAGGAATAGCAGATGAATGGGGCTGTTCTTTATTACTTTTGGAGTTGTGGATGGGTGTGTACTACCCTCTAGTTCTAATACTTGTATTATCTCTCATATCTCACAAATTCCCTTGATTTCTCATTCTGCCTGACAAGCTACAAGAACATAGCACATGAATGATCCAAATTTATCTACACGGCCGCAAGGATCCATGTAGCATATCGATGGAAACCTCAAAATCTTTTTCTTGATGCAAACTCAAGAGCCTCGTATATGTGTGTGTGTATGTATATATATCTCCTATTACGTTATCTGCTGATATGGAGGGATTTCTGAAGACCTGGCAACCCTCCATCTAATATGTAGATGTCAGAGCTGTCTACTCCATTATGCCCTGTAGAATGTACTGCCATGGCATCCATGTAACCCCTCTAAACAACCTGATATTCCTGGATTTTCTGCCCCCCCCCCCCCCCCATAGTATACTCCATTCCTAAGCTTCTTTTTATTGATCTTATCAGTTCACGTAAACCCCTTAGTACCCGTGCCCACCTCTCACTGTAAGAAGCTGATATCAGCCTGCTATACCTACCGTAGCTATTTGGTTTATGTACTGCTTCTTGTTCAGTATGGACTATGTGTATCTGACTAGGTATTGGAACCTGATGTTTTTCGGTTCCTTATCCCCGGCCTGGGTTATTTTATTGCTTTGGCCAACATATTAGCTTCTTTTTTTTTTCAATAAAAATAAATAAATGACACTGCCAGGATATTTAGTGATTTCTTGGCTCTTTGCTTATGATACTTCCTTGCGATTTAGCTGATGCTGAATTTTAAGTAACTTTTTGTTGTGTAAACTCTTGTAAATACGTAAAATGCAGAGAAGCGGTTTGTGGTGGTTCTCCACATGCTGACAGTTTTCCAGAGGAGTCTTGTTCAGCCGTTCTGCCACCCACGTTTCTGTGCATCTCAATTAACTTTTACATGATCTGCTTCCTGTTATGGCTGTAATGAGCTCCCAGCTCTTCACGTCGCAGTGCACACTTACTGACTCTATTATTTCCGTTTCTTCACTTTCTTATAATAAAAAAAAAAAAAAAATTTGGTTCCTAGTCCAAACAGCTCTGCAATTTTAGAGTTAAAAATAACCGTGAATACAGTTATTATCATTGCGGAGTTTTTCTTGGCGTTTAAATCCTTTCACATTTTAGATATGGGTTGCCCCTTTTCTCCTTGGATTTAACTAGTTGTTAACCTCTACTGCATGCTCTACTTCGTTTATGTAAAGAAAATGGGGGTAATTGTTATTACCAGCTTGTAAGTCTTTGTTTTCGTCACTGATATTTTTAATTAAATGGGCAATTCCTTGTTGTAGTGTTGCCATCACCATGAAGGTATTGGCACCTATTAAGCTTCTTCTCTAGTGAGCTACCAGTCAGTGCAGCAATATAGGAAGAGGTCATTTTAAAGTTTTGTGGAAATGTTTATGGAGATTTTTCATGAAAATTCAGAATTGGTTGTCAAATGGTACCTGTAAATTCTCACTTATTTATAATTCTCCGATGAGACATGTAACACATTCAAGTATGGCATGGTCCAAATGAACCAGAACCTCCCACTGCAGATATTTTGTACACTTTGGTAGTGAAGCTGGTTAACCTACTCTCACACCAGAGTAACTTGGGGTCATAGGGATCAGTGACCTTTGTCTCTATGGTTGCTCATGTCTTCCCACAGTGATTCTTGGAGGCTGTGACCGCAACTACCTATGACGAAGGAACCACAAAGACAGTATTACTAGGATACATTAATCTTTAGCGCTATACACTCCTTCCATGCTTAACCAGCAGTGCTAATGAGGCACAAAACATCTAGATAAAAATGAATTCAAGTTGGAAAAACTAGTATAATATATAGCCATAAAGGTCACAAAGTGTTAGATTGTACAAACACATCTGAAATTTTGGGCTTTACTTGGAGTCTTCATTATCAGTTTGGACCGGAGGAGGAAGCACTATGTAAGAACTTAAAGGCAAAGAATCAGGTGCCCATTGAGTTTGTGTTATATGATAGGGATCCCTCATGTCCCATCAGCCTGATCCAGTAATGTAGTCATGCTGGGAAGGCAGTTTTGACACACATGGTTACCACCTCCAACACTGGATAACTCAATTTACTTTATTTAAAAACTGACACAAGCGAGTTCCCCGACTTGAGGACTAGGGCTCTGAAATCTGCGGAGAAGGTCTTCACCATAGGACCGGACTACAGGTTTACCAGTGGTTGGAGTAAACCCTATTGGCTTTAATCTGCAAGCTTTGTTATTCCTAAAACCATTCCACATGGTGATAATTCCTTGAACATTCATTTCTAGTTGGTTATGTGCAGCACAGACCTCTGACCATTATTTTAATGTTTTTGGTTCAAGGCAAATTTGAAGGTATTTTTAGGTGCGGTTAGTTTCTTAACTTTTTGGAATAGACTACAACCAATGGTGATTCTCGGGTAAAGAACGATTGAGTAGCCCTGTGTAGGGTTGACCTGATGATCACTATCATAAGAGTCCATCTCTGGTCTGGGTATATTGATGGTTTTGTGTAGTGATGATGTTACTGTTAATCCTTTTATGACTGACATATAATTGTATATACGTTGATGCAAGTCTGAGGACGATGTGCTTTTGTTTCTCAGTCTCGGGACATTGCTGAATGGACAGGGTCAGTGGGTTCTGTCTGCTTGGGTATATGAATTGCATATTTGGGAGGAATAACAATCCTTTGTATGAATATAGAAGGTGAAAACATGCTCATTTATTTTCCCCATTGCAGAATTTTGTTCCATCAGAGCTCTCCCACGCAGTTTCGATTCAGTCAGCCCCCCTTGCAGTAAAGCTAGCTCCCACATTTGATGTGCTTTATCCTGTAGTCGCTGACACAATGTGAAAACCCTTACTTTGTATGATAACAAGTATGGCACCTTTTTAAGTTTCTATTACCAAAGAATGTGTTTTATTGTCAAAGTAGGAAAATGCTGTTATATTCAGGTTTTTGTTTTATTAAATAGATGGTTTCGCTTCCTCCATTACTAAAATGACTGCATACAGTGAATATGATACTTCCTTGTTTTTCTTGAAATGATTTGACTGTGAGCACTAAATATAACTTAGTAGTGCAAAAGAAACCCCGGATGGATTATTGTGTGTGTGTCCCTGAGCCCCCGCCACATACACAAACACAAAAGAAGAAGAAATCACCAGTCATATCGGTTTCTGGAAATCCAAAGTCTGCCTACTCTTTGTGTCTACATTAGTTGGCGGAACAATATTACTACTTTTGTACAGATCGTGTTATTTTGAAAGTTGCGTGTGTGCGTTCTGTTTGTCTCCCCGCTTTTCTTATAAACAGGTACAAATAATGTTCTAGGACAGGGGTAGGGAACGTACGGCTCTCCAGCTGTTACAAAACTACAACTCCCAGCATGCATACTTGCTCTGCTGTTCTTGGAACTCCCATGGAAGTGAATGGAGCATGTTGGGAGTTGTAGTTTCACAGCAGCTGGAGAGCCGAAGGTTCCCTATGCCTGGTCTAGGACTTTAATATCTTGATACGGTAATAATGGTGTGGTGGGTAAATCTATGATAAATGCTCTGAGCACTAAACATAGATCCAGATTTATTATTGGTAAGACTAATGCAGTAGATTTATCATGGTGGATGATAAATCTGGTGCATCTTTATATTCTATAACGTTCATAACACTTTTTTTAGTTGGCTTACTTTGATTCAGTCTTATATGACGTAGTTTTATCGATGGTTTGGGGGGGGGGGGTGTTTCCCCATTTACGTTACATCCCCTTTTGTTATCTGAGAATCCACACCCACGTTTCTAGCAATTTTAGCCCAAACTAGATGGGTCATCATCTTGTCCTACAGCAAACAGGACAGGGGGAGAGGCTCCTGCTGAAGCCTGTTGTCTTCTAGTCAGACGTAAGACATGAGATGAATGGAGGATTTTCTTTATATATTTTTGTTCCATTGAGGTAGCGTTCCATTTATAAGTGAATATCACAGTGGTCTATGTGAATATGTAGTTATTTCTGTTGTGCGGTGTGAAGCTATTCCTAGCCAGGGAGCCAAATGACTACGCAGCCTTCCATCATAAACCTCCAGAGTTTAGCGAGGAAAGACTTTCTGCTCCTTCTTTCCCTTCTGTAACAAAATCTTGTAAATGAGTCTGCTGGGATCAGGATAAGTCTTGCTTGCGGTGGTTTACAATGAGATGAAAGTGGACTCTGCCCCCCACTCTCACACACCGTATTTTTCATCAAGACAGTATGCAAAGCTTAAATGATTATGCGGCTCTGAAGAACATCTGATCAGAGCAAGGCGAACGCGTTCCCTGGATATCTGCGCAGCTTTCACAGCTCTGCCACACTCTCTCTCAGTTGCTTAGTACACTTGGATCTGCAGCTTTATACGTTTTTTTTTTTTCCTTACTCCTTTTGTTTTTTTTCCCTCAGATAATCACTCCTTTTAGAAGACTGATATTGTGTGCAGAGAACAGGAAAGAAATGGAGGATTGGATCAGCTCATTAAAGTCTGTGCAATCCAGAGAGCATTACGAGGTAGGTGATGAGATGAAACTTGTGCGAGGTACGGAGCGGTGGCTTCAGATGGTAATGGTCGCCTCTGACAGTAGGGTGTTGGGGCCGTGACTCATCTGACCATAAAGTAGGACGTCATAATATTAGGACATTGCATTGTATATATGTGGACATTTCACATGGCAGATTAATATTCCTAGCAAGATTTTAAAGGTATATTCTTTCTGTCTGCAAATTTTGCTAGTTTGCTACTGTAATGGGGAAACTGGGAATGGTAAATTACACATCAATCTTTAACTCTTTAGGAACCCATGAAGAGATTTTAAGGGCAATTGAGTTGATTAAACTTTGTGAGCACAAGTCCTTCTAATAAAAAATAAAAATAAAATACAATTGCAATGCTTTGGTATTTTAAGTTGTGTTTTTCTGCACCACGTGGCAGCAGACTTGTTTTAGAAGCAATAGTCTGATCCCTCCTGTCCTATTCATGTCCATGTCATATAAATGAATACTTAGAAATTCACCTGCACTGTAAATACCATCATGAAAGATATAAAGCTTGTTCAAGCTAAACTCTACTTTATAAGCAAATGGTCTATGGTTTTAAGGACATACCAGCGGTAGCTACATTGGTCTAATAACATATATGATATTTTACATATGATGTTGGTTTAGCCATTAATGTAATGTTGTTAGTTATTCTTTGTTTGATCCTTAGATCCTGCTTTTGTGGGATTTTCTTCACCGTGTGCTTTTTTTTTTTTTTTTTAGTTTGTCAATGTATAGAACTGATTTAGCTGTAGCTGTACTGCCAAATTTTGTCTCAACTTCTCCCTTGTTAGACCGCACAGTTTAATGTGGAACATTTCTCAGGAATGCATAACTGGTACGCCTGCTCCCACGCTCGACCTACCTTCTGTAATGTGTGCCGAGAAAGCCTTTCCGGGGTCACCTCTCATGGACTGTCATGTGAAGGTATGGGGCAACTGAATTCATTTAGGTACTAAGTACAATTGCATTGCATGTATTAATCGACAGTACAGTATGGTTATTTGTACATAAATAATATGATGTAAGGTGCTTTATGAGTATTCTACATAGATCAGGCATATATATATATATATATATGTCCCTCTATATATAAATTTGCTGAAGTATGCTGCTATGTTGCTAAACTTGATGAAGTATGCTGAGAATCTGTTGTCTTTGTGGTCATACGCATGCGATTAGCAGACAATAATACTAAAACTGGATCTGCCTATGATGTGCAGATAAATATCGTGTGTGTGTGGGGGGTCTGTTTTAGATTAATTTCTCTCTAGTGTATTTGTAGCCATTACGTGATATTTTTTTTCTTTTTTTTTTTAAATGTAGATTGTGAGCCCCACATAGAGCTCACAATGTACATTTTTTCCCTATCAGTATGTCTTTTTTTGGAATATGGGATGGAAATCCATGCAAACACGGGGAGAACATACAAACTCCTTGCAGATGGTTTTTTGCCCTTGGCGGTATTTGATCACCAGGACCCAGCGCTGCAAGGCTGCAGTGCTAACCACTGAGCCACCGTGTGGCCCCTCATTACGTGATATTCTTCTCTTCCTCACTGTTGGTTCAGTCGTCCATATTCTATAATTGTTCCACCCATCCTATATCAGCCTATATTCAGCTCTACATGCAATGACTTCCTCATGAACATGTGATAGATGTCCTGTATGTTATAAGATATACACAGAATCCAAAATGTGCCAGAGCTGGTGGGGGAGTTGTAAAGCAGCGGCCTGAATCGGTGACCAGCCAGAAGGCGTGTTTCAGACTACCTCAGACTGTTTAAGAGCTGTAGCTAAGCTGTGGTCACAGCTCTTCCTTAATGTAGCTGATGTAAGGAGCAGTCCAGCAGTAAGATGTTTGGAAATTTAGTAGCAGGTAATTTTTCCTCTGTAATTACCTACAGTTACCTGGCCTCAAAGTGGTTTGTATATTGATGACGTATCCATAGGGTTGGTCATCAGTATGTGATGCGTGGTGGTCTGACACCCAGACCCTGCAGAAATACAGATATGTAGTGGTGGAAAGGGAATGTGTGCAGGCTCTCCTATCCAAGTATTGGGAGTGATGCTACATTTTCTCCTAACCACTTCTATGATGTGGCAGGGTGAGACAATCCAATGTATGGCAGATGAACACATGTCCTAAGTGCTGTATTTATTTATTTTGTTGTATTGTTCAGTTATTATTGGACCCTGCTTGATTTATGAACCATGTCGCAGAAAATTTTACTAAATTATTTTTTATGCTAGTGTTCATAAGAGGAATGCTACAGAGAAGTTTACTAAAAGCATGGCTTAACAAATTTTGGCTAATTTTCAGTAGGGTCCATGCCTCAGAATAGCAAATCAACACCAGGTTCTGTTGTAAATGTGGTCAACATGTACATCTGGTCAACATGTAAATCTGGTGTCCCGTTTTTGGAAAAGTTGTGTGAATGGCGATGGATAGCAACTTCCCAGCATTGCATTCAGTTATAAGCAGGACCAGAACAGATTTTGTTACAAGTCAAGAAAACTTACCAAGAGTAAAAAAAATCAAAACCTCCCACTTTCCATACGGTCACACGCTCTTGTATTGACGTGATTCTTGTAGGGTGTGAGTTGCAACTGGAATAAGAATTAGTTTATAATGGATTTTAAAAGTCAAAGCTCTCAGTGAACACAAGTATTGGACTTCAGAGTGAAAGTATTGAGTGGTTTTGCAATATTGGCAATTAATGGTCTTATGGTTTTAGAGAACTAACAGTTTCATGAATAAGTTGCAGGCATATTCCTGGCCAGTGGCTACAGTGAAGACCCCAGAGTATGGGTGCCAATTTATTTAAGTTAGAATTTTTCAGTCTTCTTTAGGCTTGGGACTCCATGAGTGGTAAACACAAGCAAATCAATCCACACATTGCAGGAAAATATGCACAGTGGACATGCTGCGGTTTCCACAAACGTTGCAGTTTTTGAAATCACAGCATGTAAATTATACCTAGGAAACACCAGCAGTTTTCCTATAGGTGTAATGGAAGTAGAAAGTCCTGTGGACTTTCTGTGAAAAGCGATGTTGAAAAAAAAAAAACGCAATGTGATGCCGACACGATTTTTCCCGCCGTGCTTTTTTTTTTTTGATGTGGCCAACTACCTGGAGTCTTAGCCTTAGTTTGTTTTGGCCATGGTGTGAACTTTTGATGTGGTAACTGTAGATCAAACCTATTTTAACTCTGTTTGCTTTGCTATTTTTGTCAGAGACTTATTCTTCATGTAAGTCATTGTTTGCTATAAACCTTGTTATTCCACATGTCCTACATAAACTCTGTTGTGTAAACTATTGTCACACAATTGGTAGTATTAGGGAAAGTCCAAAATACATAAATGTTTTACGTGGGAAAGCAATGAGCATAAGGTGTTCTCTTCTCCATGCACATTTATATTCTAAAAGTCCAGTACCCTGCGACTTATTTCCTGCTACATTGGATATATGAAGGATACCATGTAAGTCAAAGATGATCCTATACATGGAAAAATCTTATCATAAAAGATACAAGCTTGGCTCAAATGTCTGATTCCCTGGTAGTTCACGTAAGGAAAACACAAAGCCATAAGATGGGCGGCATAGTTTTTGGCCATTTCTAGGCAACATATTTGTTTTCTGCTCCGTACAGACTAGAACTAATGTAACAATACTTTTTTTTTCTTTTTTTCCCTGTTATCAAATTAAAGGAAATTTACTGTTCTGAAAACAACCTGTGATTCTTTTGTGTTTGCCATGGAAATAACCTACTTTTTCCAATGTGAATGATCCTTTCCGCTTTTGTGCTGAAAGCCCTATGGCTTTGATATACAGGTGAAGCACTCTTAACACTGCACTGTGTAAAAGACTTTAATATCAGTCTGACATTACCCCAAACATGAAACATTTCCATAGAGAAAATCTGATTTCCTTAAGTGTTTATTCTGTTGCCAGCAAATGAGAACGTGTTTAAAATAAAATCTAACAAGCTGCCGCTCGAGAGCGCCTGTTTATGTAATGATATGGGAATCAGTGAGGCAGGAGAGCCGCTATCTGTACGCAGCCCATTACTAACCCTGCCCGCTCCAGCAGATAGATCCTAAGTAATTGCTTGTCACTCCGTCTTCCTGATACATGTGCAGTGGAATAGAATTCCATCCTCACATAGTACTTCACCAGCGCATTGCAGTTTTGTAGTGCTATGTTTAGGTTTACTGACCATTTCAGCTAAGCCCCTACTAGATTTTGTAGTTTATATGGCAAATTTAAGGCATACAGATCCTTTAAGTAATAACCTGAGCACTGCTCTGGCTAGGCTGTGAAGCAATACCTCCTGGAAAGGGATTTCTGCACTTTGTCCTTGTACAGGGATTGTAGTGTGCTTGTTACATTTATCATTTGGTGTAACAAAATTTTCACGTCTTCTACATTATACAAAAGTAATTCCGTTTCTCCAATATGTCTCTACATAATACGACAGATTTGCTGTGCAAATGGATGATGATCATTAGATATGTATGCCTGGGGCAAATGGATCAGACGTGGCAGTAAATATTTAATGCTGAATTTAATGGCATTGATGTAACTGCACCCACTTGTACTAATATATATGTTTTCATGATTTTAGTGTGTAAATTTAAAGCTCATAAGAGATGTGCTGTAAGAGCTACAAACAACTGCAAGTGGACAACCCTAGCTTCTATTGGCAAAGATATCATTGAGGATGAGGATGGTGTGAGTATATAGAAGTGCTTGTGCTTTCTTCCTTTTTTTTTTTTCTTTCTTTTTCCTGCAAGATGAATCCATATGGGTTAGTTTGGGGATATACTGCGTATATGAGTATACAGTGATACCTCTCCAGAAAATCACCTCTTTGAGAAGACACTCTTATCTCCCAAAGACTGAAGTGCTGTGAGCCCAATGTGGATGCTGATTTGTGCTGCACCACTTGACTGCACTAGCAAGAAGGAGACTTGCAAGGAACATCAGGGGAGCGAGACTGCCTGTGTCACACTGGAACGGTGGAGCAGGAAGAGAAGCGTTACTAGCACCCCTGAGCATCTTAGGAGGAGAAGGGAGGATACAGTCAATGTTTATGCTGCAATGAGCAGCTCAAACAATTGCTGAACAAGAGAGCTCGCACACTGCAACTTAAGTGTCAGACATGCCAGTTTTTCCGATACAATATTTGGAAACGTTCCATAAAATGGGCAAGGATGGAATGGGCTTATTTTGACCAATAAAATGTAGAGGAGGGTCATATTGAGGTTTATAAAGGAGACCGGAACCATGTTAGAAGCCAAGAATGACAGGGGGAAGCCCTGCTGGATATCAGAAATAACAGAGGAGGCCATACTGGGGACCATAAATAACAGGGAGGCCATGCTGGGGACCATAAATGACAGGGGAGGCCATGCTGGGGACCATAAATGACAGGGGAGGCCATGCTGGGGACCAGAATTGACAGGGGAGGCCATGCTGGGGACCAGAATTGACAGGGGAGGCCATGCTGGCGACCAGAATTGACAGGGGAGGCCATGCTGGGGACCAGAAGTGACAGGGGAGGCCATATCGGGAACCAGAAATTGCAAGGGGGAAAGACATGCTAGGGTCTAGGAAGAAGAGGAGAAGCCATGCTGTAGACTGTAAAAGAAAGGGATGCCATCTTGAAAGAGGAGATATACAGGTCACTATGGGGACTAAGAAAGGGCCACTTATGGTTATGTGTGTTGAACGTGTGTAATGTGTATACTGTTCCACAACTATTTTATTGGTCATGGTCTATGCCCAGTACTATGTGATATGCTAATCTAACACTAATCATACAATATATGATTTTTGGCTCTTTCTTCATCAATTTTTTTTTTTTTTTTTTTTTTTTTTGGGGGGGGGGGGGGGCGCTGTACATATTTGCTCACTTTTCCATGCTTGAATCTGTATACTTTTTTTCTTTGAGCACGTCTCCCCGCCATAGTCCATTTTTTGTGTAGATTTGGACGGTTGTCTCTAAGAGGTTTCACCATATGTTTTTGGCTTTGTGTATAGCCAGCCAATCCAAGAAATTGAACAATGAGCCTGCTAAACATGGCAATTGCCCAGAAGTAGCTGTTGGCCAACAGCTATTCCTCCCTAACTCCATCACATGCATGGCTTAGTCAAGTGTTTGTATTCTCAATAGGTAAATGGGAATAAGCTACTGCCAGACAACTTGGTGGGTTTGACTGACATTCATCTAAAGTATGTGACCACTTCAGCATTTCCTTGTGAAGCTTTGCACACTAATACTTGCATACATAAAGCATGGGGCATTATGTATAGTTTATACAAACTATTGATAAAGCCCCTGAATTATGACCCTTTGATCGCCCTTATTCAATATATACTCCATTCATAGAGCTAAGAACTCGCAATGTCTAATTTATATCTGTGACCATTTCTATTTTCAGATAGCAATGCCTCATCAATGGCTAGAAGGAAACTTGCCTGTCAGTGCCAAGTGTGCAGTTTGTGATAAAACATGTGGCAGTGTGTTACGCCTACAGGATTGGCGGTGCCTTTGGTGTAAAGCAATGGTAAGAATCTAGGCTGCTTTTTGTTTCTTTGTCGAGCCCAGAAAAACAATATGGACAAGCAGCATTGTAGGTTATAAATAATAAGACCTTCTTACCATGGTGATCCCCTGCTACTTCCATTCTGATGCTGGACTTGCCATGGATTCCTCTCTTTATTTTGGGACAACCTGATCTGGAGTTTCCAATCTGCACCCAGTTTGATGTTTCTAGTGTAGATAACTTTACGGTCATATGCCGCTTGTTTGTTCTGCTATGTCCAGGATGTCGTTGTCTTCCCTAGCTCTCATATATAAGCAGGTTTCTCTTTTTACAGCTAGTAAGGGAACTCTCCTCCTTAGTCCTAACAGACAGTAATACTGAAGAAAGTGTGATCCTCACCCCCCCCCCCCGCCCCATGGACGCTGCTGTGTGTTCTCTCTCTTCCCTCCATACACTCTCTACATACTCTGCCTGTAGACTCATTTATGAGGAAAATTAACACAAGAAAAAAATCAATGTGAAGACTTCCATAGCTTTAAGTATGTCTTTTATTTTGTTTTGTTTTTTCAGGTACACACTGCATGCAAGGACCAATATCCTCGAAAATGTCCCCTTGGCCAATGCAAAGTATCTATAATACCTCCTACAGCACTCAACAGTATAGACTCTGATGGTATGTGCCTACAGAATGGAGTGTTTATTTTATCCTCCAATATATGCAGTGTTTAGGTATGCATCATTAAGGTCTTTCCTCTTACATTTTTTTTTTCTAGAACATTTGGTGCTCAGAGTATTTTCTGGCCTTGTAAATGACTGTACTAAATCTCACACAGGCTGCTGGGTAGCATTGTTTTTTTTTGTATTAACTGTATTATTTCAGAAGGCTGACAATGCATAGTCCTTCTGAATACCAAAGGACAATGTCTAGGGCAATCATGTACATGTAGGTTGTCTATATTACAGATACAAGTTTATTAGTCAGTGGCTCTGTATTGACAGATACATGGTATAACTAGATCCTAACCTTATTCTTGTGCCAGGGTTCTGGAAAGCCACTTGCCCCCCCTCTTGTGCCAGTCCTCTACTTGTCTTTGTAAATTCAAAAAGCGGAGACAACCAGGGTGTAAAATTCCTCCGAAGATTCAAGCAGTTGCTGAACCCCGCTCAGGTGTTTGACTTGATGAACGGAGGACCTCATTTAGGGTAAGACGCTACCGGTTTATGCCAGTCTTTTTGTTTCAAGCTAAAATTACACTTATTTTATTTTAGGCTAATAACGTTTTCTTACGTACCAAGTTCTTAAAGCTTTGCCCAATGTAGTAGGCCTAAACAAGCCTGGTTTTACGATTGCAAGGAGTCTGTTCATTGACCTGTGTCCTACTGATGTGTCAATCAATGCAATGGTGTGGAAACCCTTCAGATTTTTCTAAATGTCCCGTTTTATAGAAGTCTTAAAGGGAATGTGTAATCAGAGAACGACTGACTAGTTCAACTCAAATTTTTATCTTAAATATAATTTTTAAGAAATTTTGATGACTTTTGAAAATTTATGTCACCATCTATTTAAAAATTTGTATTTCACTGTGTCTACTGAACCCCAAAATATTTTTGACAGTTCCTCCATTGGGTAGGTTGATTTTATTTTTAACAAAGTACAAACCACACTGCCTCCCAGCATCTTCAGACATAGAAATCGGGAATACACATGCTTTCAGCACTTGCAGGAAAAGAGAACAGCAATAACCTCAAAACCTTTCTAATTGAGATCAGCAAAATATTTTGCCTTATTAAAAATGGATGATTTGCCAGCTATTATAATGCATTGGATGACGCGATTCCTCAGATTGAGAGAATTCATGTGAATAATGAGCAAAAGAATTAACCCATTGTATTATTTTCTTGGCAAATTTGTTAATAAAAATTTAGGTAAACCATTTGCTCACCTCTTCTTAGTAACATATCCCTTAATGTGTAATTAAGAGTTATATATATATATATATATATATATATATATATATATATATATATATATATATATATATTCATACCTTCACTTACAATCTGAGTTCAACAAACTTTGCAGCATATTTTATGGAAGAAAATTGCCTTTTTCTTTTGCTTATTTTCCTCATTCTGCCTGCAATTAAATCTGTACATTAGAAGTCTATGGAGAGGTGATTGGGAGGAAGAACAGAGCGCCACAAAGCAGAGACACATCTACACTGTAGAGAGACAACTCTTTTACACAGCTGGGCTATCTGAAATTACTATCCAGCTTTCTCCTGAAAGAAACTGGTTCAATTCTGTAAATTGCCTCATATCTGGGTCTGTCTCATCCCCTCTCCATAGACTGCTTTGTAAGCAGGTCTGCTTTGTATACAGAGTACAGACTAATAAGAAGCAAAGATTAGGAGTTAGACAGAGGCAATTTTCATCAGTAAAGCATATTGCAAAGTTTCTTCTCTTCATTTGCATTACTAACTTATTTTACTTTAAGGGTGCGACCATTCTTGCCCTTGTGCTCTGCTAAGTATTGTAGCTTACAGACACAGGCTGTGGTAGTGTTTTCCAACCATGGCCAGTGGTTCATAGAGCCCTTATTATGGGTTCCCCTGAACAAGCAACAACCTGTTTACAATTGTGTAGGTAAACTACAATAATTTTATCCTGTGCTAATATACCTGGCCAAGTGCTCAGCACGTCTGAGGAATATGATAGCACTGGATAAGAATTCTACAAGAATTGTTAGCCAGTGCACCAAGCTTCGAGCCTTGCAGTAATAAGGCTGGGAATTATTAGTCTATTAGAAATGTTTCACTATTGATGCAGACCCATTTATCTAATCTCCCAACATCACCTTTAAGTTATCCTGGCGTTGAATGAAAACCTTAGAAACGGATAAGCTTGGGAGATAAGCTTCATGACCTTTACCTTTCTTTTTGTTTCTTTTCACTATTTCTTAGTTTACGATTATTTCAGAAGTTTGATAATTTCCGAATTCTTGTGTGTGGAGGCGATGGAAGTGTTGGCTGGGTTTTGGCAGAGATAGATACGCTTAGCTTGCATAAACAGGTCAGTATGCACCTTCCCAGAATAATGCACCGTCTTTAATTGTTTCTGTTAGAAAATACCACAGGATATTCTAAGTGCTATATTATAACAGAACCCAAAATTACTCCCATCATAGCTTTTGACCCTTTTCAGGGCAAGTGTGTGGCTGTTTCAGCTTCAGCTGATATTGACATAGATTTTAGTATGAGAATCTTTATTGATCTGCTGTCAACAAGGGCATTCTACTCATGGAAATGGAAATATAACACCTTGAAGGAACGTGATCCTCTAATAACCTGTTCAGCAAAACTATTTTTTTTTTTTATGTATATTGTGAGCCCCATATAGGGATCACAATGCACTCCCCCCCCTCCCCCCTATCAGTATGTTTTGTAGAATGGGAGGAAATTCACGCAAACACAGGGAGAACATACAAACTCCTTGCAGATGTTATTCCTGGTGGGATTTGAATCCAGGACTCCAGTGCTGCAAAGCTGCAGTGCTAACCACTGAGCCACCGTGTTGCCCCTCATTTCAGTCATTTTTTGTCCCTATCTTCACTCCTTCCTTTTTGCGACCTTAACGTTGGATATTTTCATGAATATTCTTTGGTGAAATAAAATGAGGATAACCCAAGTGAAATTCGCGGATAATACTGAATTGACTGTTAACATTGATCTAGATGTAGTACTGCGGTTACAACTAGACACCGGTGTAAACGTGGCACATCTAGTTTGGTCTAAAAGTTTTCAACTTGCTTTGTTTGGATTTGCCGTCTCAGAAGATGGGTGAGGTTTGCTTGTGCCATATAATTCTTGAGTGAATTAAGCCAACTGACAGGGGGTATAAATTTAGACTAGACTAAAGATAGGCCAGATTTACCTTGCAGCATCAGCCACTGTGATAAATCTGGTGCATTTTCAGAACTCCTGTCTAAGTTTACACTGTCAAATTTTAGTAAATCTGGCCTGTTGACAGTAAATAAAATGCACCTTCTATGTATTTTATAACTATAGTGTCAACTAGGAGTCCTTCCTCTGGGTACTGGAAATGACTTAGCACGGGTGCTTGGTTGGGGTGCTTCCTGTGATGACGATACACAGTTGCCTCAGATATTGGAGAAGTTAGAACGTGCAAGTACTAAGATGTTGGACAGGTAAGATTTCCTTAGGGATCAGAACCAATGCCCATTTGACATGCTATCTTAAAGAACAATAAACAACAAAAACAGAAAAAAAGCTCCTGTCTGTTTTACTATTAGAGTGAATGATGACAGATGCAAAGGGAAAGTGCTCCATCTGCGTCCACCATTCTATCAAAAGTTTTATCTGTTCTGATCCAACAACTGATCACAACAAGAGACTGAAAGTGTGAACCCAGCCTTATAAACCCACAAAATAATTCCATGAGTAGATTCATTGTTAGATTATCTCTAATTATTGTTCTGCCAAATAAAGTAATTCAGATTTTGTGCAGAAGCTTCCTGAAAAATCAGTGTCAAGGTTATTTGGGCTTAGGTTTAGGATAAAGTCTTATGCACATGAATGCCAGAAACATATACTTTGATCTATTTGACAAAGTAGTAATTTCCCATATCCAACAACTCATGGCTGTCTTCACCATGTGTTTATTTATAGATAGATGGATAGATAGATAAAAACATTTTTAATATATATATATTACTACAGACTAGAGATGAGCGAGTACTATTCAAAACGGCCGTTTCGAATAGCACGCACCCATAGGAATGAATGGAAGCGGCCGGCACGCAGACTTTGCTGGCGGCCGGCCACATAACCCCCTGTGTGCCAGCTGTGTCCATTCATTTCTCTCAGTGTGTGCTATTCAAAACGGGAGTTTCGAATAGTATTCGCTCATCTCTACTACAGGCCCCATTGACTATAATAGGGTCCGTTTTTTTATAACAAATTTTAGATGGACGCTGTGAACTCTAAGGCTTCAAACAGCCTGCGAGTCATATGTGAATGTTGCAACATACATTTGCCTCTGCTAGTCTGTACACCATTTTAAAGGAAATATGTATTAAATACCATTATCATTGGACACAATTTATTGCAGGTGGAGTATAATGTCATATGAGTTGAAGTTACCGTCAAAAACCTCAATACTTCCCATATCTCCAGAAGAGGAGTCGGAAGAGTGCCAAGTGAGTGTTCATCTACCCTTTCTTATTTCTGTTGTGACAACAGTGTATCAGAATACTAAGGCAAATTCATTTGTAGTTCATCTAATATGTTTTAAGCATCATTAATGTTTGTTTATATGGATTACAGCATTTTTCCAGTGAATTTACTAAGAACTAAATTTTTGGACTTTAAAAACTGCCTTCTCTCTATCTGATGAAATTCTGAGCCTTCCATATACTTTACCACTAAAGTTTCCATTTGTATTACAGATATGGATTATTCATTGCATGCATTTTCAAATGTCATTTTCTCACTAGTTTCAGATATCTGCATATGAAGATTCAGTGGCTACTCACCTCGCCAAGATTCTTAATTCAGACAAGCATTCTGTAGTTATATCTTCTGCAAAGTAAGTTGGCTCTGCGTTTACTAGTGTGGTAAAGTGTGCACTTAACGGTATGTTCAAACAGAGTTTTTTGCAGGCAGATTTTGACACAGAATCCGCCTCAAAATCCGCCTGCAAAAATGACTCCTGTTGACTTCAATGGGAGCTCTTCGTTTTTTTGGTTTTTTTTTTCCCGCTAGCTAGTAGCGGAAAAAAGAAGCGACGTGACTTATCTTGCCATGGATTCCACAGCTATGTCAGCCGCGACATCCACGGCTTGAGACAAGCTCCTGTTTAGGCTCATTCATTCGGCCTTAATCAGGAGCGGGATGCTGCGACTGAATATGTGAACATACCCTTAGTGTCACACAGGTAAGAGGGTTGCGGTAGGAGTTGTAATGGTGGTGTGAGCGTAGGGGCCCAACCTAACTTGATCATCAGAAATGGAACGTCACACAAAAGGTTGTGCTTCAAAAATCTTTCAGTGTTTTATTAAGTGTTTCAAGCAGAGCTTTAGGTGAAACGTTTTTCGGTACGTACAAGTACCTTCATCAGACTCTACATACAGAAAAAAATAGATAAAAATACAATCATGTGAGAAGAAGTGCACATAATTTACAACATATACAACTTATATACATTTCAAGGCCCAGATGTGAACAGGCAGGGAATACGATGGTAGATTTCCACATATTAATAGAACTGATACAGATGTTCTAGAGTCAATGTAATACAGGCAAAACTAAGTGACAGGTAGTGAGGTATGCAAAAAATGAACCATGTTGGACAAAATTAAATAAATATTCCGGAAATAGTATTGTAGTCTGGTTCTTTTTGTTCTTTTTTGTCCTGAAACTGATATCAGATTAAGGTAAAACAAACGAGGCCTGGAGTAATTAGAAAACATATGATAAGTACCTTAACAGAAGGGTAGAGTAATATGCACGATATTTCAAACTATAGCCACTGGAGCCACTGGATTCTGTTAACAAACAGGAAATCACATCAGTAATGTATGAACATTATAATAAATGGTTGGCAGAGTACGGACTGTTGGCCATATATATCTAAAAAGAACCTTCCACATAGTTGTGGACATGTACTGATAATGCACTGATTGGTACAATGTAGCCAATATGTAGGCTATAATGCATACAACACACTGGTGAGTGGGTACAGTGTAAACAATATGTAGGCTATGATGCATACAACACACTGGTGAGTGGGTACAATGTAAACAATATGTAGGCTATGATGCAGACAATACACTGGTGACTTATAACAGCTCATTGCCTAGGTGACTTACCTCCGCTCGTTCGCCCGCAGGGTCCGCTGGAGTCAATACAATTGGTGGTCAGTAGCAAAGGGTGGACGCGGCACAAAGAAATCAGCTGTAGCGCTGTGGGAAAGGGCGTGTACAGCGAGTGCCGTAGGTCCGGTATAAACTGGCCGAACGGCCAATAGGAGAGGAGCCGCGGCGTACGCTCAGAGTGAGCGAGTGACCTGGCCGTGTGTAGTGGAGGATCGCGCATGCCCAGTGCGCCGCAATGATGAATTGCAACGGCCGGCACTGTGGCGCATGCGCGGAGAGCGGAGCTTCCGTGCAGAGACTCAGACTGTGCTTGTGTTCACAGGGAAAGATGCAGTGTTATGCTTTAGAGCAACCCCTGGCAACCCCTTAGTGTCACACACATCTTCTAGTTGAAATCTGTCATATCAATTTGTATATTTATTGTCATTATTCTTAAAGCGTAACTAAGTTTTCAGACAACTTTTGATTTCCTGGTAGCTTTTGTGTCATCATATAACTATATTATAATAATAATAATAATAACAACACCACATTTGGGCTCCTTTCTGTGAAATCCTGCTTCTTTCACTATTTCCCTTGCTTCGCTATTGAGAACTGTTCCTGGCTTTTCGTTGTGCTCATTGCACAGGCCGTGTGAAAGTAAGACAAAAATAAAGGTGAGGAGGGTCGCTTCCAATGGCTATATCTCAAGCATTATTAAATACAGAATCTTGCTTTTTGTGTCGTATGAAGGAGGAGATTCTTTCATATTATACTAAGGTTATCTGATATGATACTGTAGTTCTAGCTGTATGTTTTACTGAGATATCATTGGTTGAAAACACAGTCTGGATTAAGATATTTTTATGCAGCTGCATAAAATATATATTTTATAAATATCACAATCCCACGGGAAAGAGTAAAAAAAAAATGCAGGATTTCACAGAAAGGAGCCAAAGCTATGTTTTCCTGTATTTACATTTAAAACTTAATAATAGGTTCTAATCTTTCTATAATGTAGTTTATTAACTTTTACCTTATTTTATTCTTCCCCATGCTTTTATATAAAGATCCTACCAATACACTTGCTCAGCTACGTTTCTCCTTCAAATGGCTGCACAGTTTATTTCCATACTTCAATATGGCTCATCTACTGAGCTATGTAATACTCTGTTATAGATGTAAAATATTATAAAGATATAAAATGTTTGTGGTATTGTAGATACAGAATTCTGCACCTAGATAAGGTCACCTAGAGAAATGGTTTAATGAGGATTTTCCCTCATTTCTACTAGGATTTGTCAAATAACAACATAAAATAGATAAATATATCTCGCGTTTGTTACACCATGATTTTGGTTGTCATACAGAATACTTTGTTTTATTTGTCAGCTACCAAAATGGTGATTTTTATACCCCTCCCCCATACATTCTTCTTGTTTGAACCTCCCCTATATTACTATTAATGCCTATCTATTTTTTATTGCTTATTTTATAGGTTGAAATATCAATAAAGATGTAGATATTGAAAACAGTGCTCTTATACTTACCTAGTGCTCAGTACCATTGTATTTTTTAAGTTGTTTTTTGTTGTATTTCTTCCTCAAGGGTTTTATGTGAAACTGTAAAAGATTTTGTGGCAAAGGTTGGTAAGACATATGAGAAACCATTGGAGAATTCAGAAGAGGCAGAAATGATGGCAATGAAAGTAAGTTTTTATTTTTTCCCCATAAGTTAGTCCTTCTAATACCCCTTTAATTCACACTTCATCCTCAATATTTCTTTGCTCCACTGCTTTAAATTGTGTTATATCTATTTGACTTATAAGTCTTAACAAGATCCCATAATCTTGTTAATGCATTTCTCAGAAAAGGGACTAGTACATATCCTACTAATGTTATAAATGTGAAAATTTTTGTGTTTGTTACTCTTTCACTCAAAAACGGCTGAGCAGATTTGGATGAAATTTGGCACATAGATAGTTTGTAACCTCGATTAACCCAGTAAATGACATGGATTCACTAATGTTATGAGTTTATGTTCACATACTATATTACACTGCTCTTGGCAGGAGTGTAGCTCAGTTAATTGGTGATTGTTTATAAAGCCAGAACTGTTATCTTAATAAGTAATCACACCGCTAACCCTCAGTCCATTGTGTACAAGCATTTGCATATTATTTGATCTGGTCCAGTGCTGACACACTGAGATGGGAAAACACCTTTAATCCAAATTGGCCGTTTGCCAATTTTAAACATCTAAACATTTAAAATCTAATTTGTTGCAAAATTCTAGAACAATGAGAGCTATGAAGGTTGCTAGATGTCAACAGCTTTCTCCTCAAGCAGAGCTGAGGAGGATCATCAATGCCAACAACACACTCATTATATGGTGTCCCAACAAGCTGTTGAGATGCCAGAACAATCAGAGGCACAGTGCGAGAAACAAGTTCAGCGGCAGGCCAGCTTGACAGCTGCCAAAATGCCGGAGCATGCAGATCAACAATACGCTCATTATATGGCTTCCCAGCGAGCTGCTGAGATGCCGGGACAATCACGGACACAACGCGAGGAATGAGTTCAGCAGCATGCCAGCTTGACAGCTGCCGAAACCCCGATGCACGCGGATCAACAACACGCTCATTATATGGCGTCCCAGCGAGCTGCTGAGATGCAGGAACAATTTCAGGCATGGTGTGAGGAACAAGTTCAGCAGCAGGACAGCTTGAGAGCTGCCGAAATGCCGGAGCAGGCATACCATCGACAGCAGCAATTTGCTGAATATAGGCTGAACAACAACGCCAACATCCCACAGACCAAGTCGTGGGCAAAGGCTAGTAATGAAAATAAAAAAATAATTCGGTCCCGGCAAGACTTCCTCTCGTCATGATGGGAATTAATCCTTGTATAGACGACCTGAAACTGACCATCCACATTAGATAGGTCTTCTCTGAGGGCTATTCCTTCATTCTCATGCATGTTTGATGTGTGAATGGGGAGAGGGGAGTAACCCACTTTCAGACTAACCTCTGGCTGCAGCTTATTTACTCTCAGAACAAAAAGATCAGGCATGTTGAAAGCCAACAGCCCAATCCTTTCTCCATCTGTCATCAGGTGATTGCCCAGTTCAGTAGACCGTGGTCAGTATAGCCTGCTTAAGTCCTGTTATTTACTGTCTGTGGTTTTCTGCTTGTAGAGCAGTGTTAAAATAGTTTTGAATACATGCCTAAAAAATAACAGCTAAATAAACAATTGCTATTTTAATTAAAATGTTTCCATAGTTTATTACCGTATTACAATATATGAACGGGAACGAAAATGCCAACCAAGAGGACAAGCGGTGTATTCCAGAACTATCACGTACTTGAGTACCCTCACTATTTCCTGGAATGTTGGGTGAAATATTGGCATGGAGAGACATTACTGCAGTTTGTGCAGTTCACATTAGTGACACCTCACCATTGTAGATGTGACTGTAGCCTTACTAGGCCAACCAATTCCTTGAAAAGGCAGTTTTTAAAAATATGCAAAGGAGACTTCAAGCACTTCGTATTAAGGGTTAAAAATCTGAGGCTTTGGCAATATACAGGACATAATTTGCATATTTATAAAAAATGTATTTTTCCAGAAAATCATTCATCTGTTAGTTTTCCTAAAGGTATGATGGTTCAATGCACAGTGACTGCTTTAATATCAAGTTTCCTGGTGACAGACTCCATTTAAAAAGAAAGGCATATCGGATCAGGTTTATGTAATGTAAAGTACAGTAACAAGGTGCAGAATACTATATTGATAAGGGTGAAGTCTCACATAGTGCTATCAGGTGCACTGTACAATATAAAATCAAGTGCATATATCACATAAGATCAGACTATTTTACTCCTCACATTCTGGTCTGTTTCAGTTTGTAGTCTTAATGTGATATTTGTGTTTCAGTGTTCCACGTTGAATGAAAAGCTTGATCTGCTACTTCAGACCCTTCATGCAGAATCTCAGGCAGCGCCATTGTTGGCACACTTAACACCACCTATTGTGGAAGAGGAGGTAGAAGAAGAATTCTCCAGTGAAGACTCCCTTTCTGAGAGCAAGGAGCAGTTAACAGACAACATTGCAAAGTCTTCCACGCCTAAGCTCTTCAAACCGCGGGAGCAACTCATGCTGCGAGCCAACAGCTTGAAAAAAGCAGTCAGGCAGATCATAGAACAAGCTGAAAAGGGTGGGTGTTTTGTTGGGTCTAGATTAATAGAACGAAATGTGTCATGATTCAAGACATTAGAAAAGCCTGGAAATGTATTTTAAGCTTCTCTAATACTGATATTTTACTATAATTGTATGGAAATTGCCAAGACAGATCACTCAAGCATCCTGTAATTTTCCAGAATTTCCTGAACTGCATAAAACAGAATGCTTTGGTGACATGTAGACTACGTTGAAATAGTGTTGGTTCACCCATATTATCTTATCACGTAGAAGTGATGATAATGTTCGTAGCCCGAATTATTCTCTGAAGCTGAGCTCTAGACTATATATTGTTTCTTGACAACTGTCTAGAAAACTAAACTTTCAGACAACCTTTGAATTCCTGGTAGTATTTGTTCTGAGGATAATATTACTCCCTAAGGAGAGATCACCTTCTCAGGTGTATGGAGTCTTATAAAAAGCATTTTTAGCTCCATTGGGGGGGATTATGGGAAAAATATGCAAATCTGTTTCCCAAGATGTAAATAGGAAAACAGCGCAAGTGAAATGGCTATATCTTGGGCATTATAACACGTAGAAACTTGACACTTTTGGTGTTCATATGATACTAAGGATGCAGACTTATCACTGGTTACAAACACAGTCAGAATTGGGATATTTATATGCATCCGGAGCTATACATATCCCAATCCCAACTCTGTTTTCAGTCAGTGATATCTCTGGAAGCCATACAGGTAGAACTGCGTCTTTGCGTCAGTAGTTTCTACATTTAATAATGCCTGAGTTATAGCCATTTGAAGTGACCCTACCTTTATTTTCGCTTCATTTCACCCAGCCTCGTACTCCATACATAATGAGTAATTGAGCAGCAAGGGTCATCTCTCAAAAGGGGAGCAAGGAATAGAGTATAAAAAATGCAGAATTTCACCGAAAGGAGACTAATATGTTGGTGCTATATAAATAAAGTTGGGGTTGTTATGATTATTAATTGTTATTGTTAATTATCAAAATTAGTACATTTTATTACGAAATTGCCAAAAAATCAAAAGTTGTCAAAGTTTAGCTACACTTTAATAGACTTCTTTTACCGTAGTATACTAGTTGTATAACGTTATCATCTTACAATGTCAGTGTCAGATGAAGATAGATCACAAAAAGACGATTCAGCAAGTTGCTCACATTCATATGTCATCCATTCCTATGCCACAGGGTTCGCACAAGACATTGGGCATTTATCTATGGGTCCCACCATAGAATGCTATGAAAACAGAGTTAAATTGATCCCTTATATTTTGATCTAGCCCTAGGGAAAGGAAAGGGCCCCAAACTGTGGTTCTGGCACGATACAATGGCAGCTGTTAGTGCTCCTTTATGTTAGTCATGTTAGCACTCAGTCATTTCACCCCTCAAGCACCTTTGTTTCATCACCTTGCTGAGATTTTTAGTTAATATATATATTTGTAAAACTTTACAATGCCTACTATTGTACAATCAACAAATGCCAGTCATTGCATTTCTGTTTTCTGTCTGGTCTTGCGGGATTGTACTTGCCTGTTCTCTCTGTGAAGGATAGTAAAATAGATCTCTGTGTTCTAGTGGTGGATGAGCAGAATGCACATACTGAAGAACAAGAGAATCAGACTGCAGAGGAGTACAGGAAGGAGTTAGAAGAGTCAAAAGAAGAGGAAAAAGACGAGGACACCAAGGAACTGGATTCTCTATCAGGTGTGAACACACATACGTAGACAGGGATACTAGTCAAAGACATTAATAAAGTCTTTAGTGGATACATATTGGAAGTTAACTCAGAAGCAGGTGACTTACTTCCCAAGGACTCTGTATCTGGATGGTTGTAACATTTCATTTGTAGAGCGGCATGCTTTGACAATGTCTCATTACAACTATTCATCTGAGATTTTGTAACCCATTTCTGTGAGCAAGCGGCGGCTTTCATCTTCTCCCTCTGTGATCTCAACACACAGTCCCTGTACTGCTGACCTTTTTGTATTTGCTCCACTTAAGAAATGATAGAAGAGCAGCTTCCCCTTTTTCAGAGCTGGGAACAGTATAAAGCTGAACTCCTATATGTATTTGTACACATAAGTGCTGCCAGTGCAGGCTGGTGCTCCAAGAGGAATAATGAAATATGAAGTCAGGTACCTGCAACAAGACATCATTTATAGTCATTAGGACTCTGTTGGTTTTTATCAGAGCATGAACAGCAAAAAAAAAAGGTTATTTTTAATGTAGCCTAGCCCCAGGAGTCCCATCTGTCATAATAAAGAGCAGCTGTTATACAGCGTACGCTTGTTTTGTCACGGAGTACAGATGAGGCAAAAGATGGCACTTTCAGATCCTGAGTGACAGAGTAGTACAAAGGTTACAATGTAAGTGAATGATCACGTTAGTGTTTCTTTCATGTATTTTTCACCCTAGTCACAATACAGTGACACAGTTACAAAAGTGCCATCGCTCTCACTTCATGGGTTCACTAGGGCTGCTTGCCCTTGCCCACACTTCATGGGTTTGCTACAGCTGCTTGCCTGTTGAGTGTTAAATACTTTTTACTGAACCTATAAATTGCTGGCAATCTTTAGCCATATTTTCCAGCCCCTTTCTCCTTCAGTGTTGCTTCTTTTTGTGGATAGCTATCTTTTTATTAATATGTTGTTAAATGGCTGTGATTTGTTGTAACAGGCTATGTGATAGCAAGGCGAGCACCGGGTCAGTGCACACAGTTCAGGGTGATGTGGGTACAAAAACTTTTGTGCCGGCACAGATGATTCTTCCTTCCCCTTTTATTCTTTTATGGTAAATGTTGAGAAAAAACAGGCTGTGTGGCTCAGAAAATTTGAAAAGTGGGTATTTTTGTGAAAAATTAGATATTTTTGATCTAAAAGGAAGTAACCTCAGAAAGAATGGAAGTAACCTGGTGGTACCTGAAAAATTCCCTCCAATGAAGAATTGATAAAATTATTTTGTAAAAAAAAAAAAAAGTCAATTAAATAATTGTAGAAATCCTACTGCTGGCCATCAACCCCTTCATGCACTGCACCATCAGTGTATGCCATTGACAGCTATGCTTTAATGCACTTGCCAATGCCAAAACCAAAAATAATAATACTACTGTTCTTTTAACATCTCAGTCTGCATACTTACCCCTTGGCATACTCTAATGCTTTTTTTTATTTGCTTTCAAGTCCTGAATAGAGATGAGCAAATAGTATTCAAAACTATAGTTTTGAATACCTCGCTCCATAGGAATAGATGGAAGCAGCTGACGCCGTCGCTTAACCCCTTGGTGTTCGGCTGCTTCCATTCATTCCTGTGGAGCGAGGTATTATTCTATCATCTCTAGTTCCGAACCATCATTTATGTAAAGGAGGGTTCACACTACCGCCGCTGTCTCCCTTGGGATTTCCGTCCTAAACCCCGGAGAAACCGGACAGGCGGCGGCTTGCCAGCGGTCTGCTTTACAACCAATTCATTTGGATTGTCCGTATGCGGCCTCTCCACCTGGATAACCGTTTTTTTTGCACGGACAATCTGGCGGGGCCAGATTTACTGTAGATATACCATTTTGGGGAATGTCTATTGCTTAGATCACCTTTTTTTTAAAAATCAGAGGCAAAACAGTGAAAGAAAAAGGGAGTTTGGCACTTTTGATTTTGACATTCACCGTACAGAAAAAATATTTTATAAGTAGTGCGGGCATTTTCGGACATAGGGGTAACTAATATGCATATGTATCACAGTAGTTTTCTGCTTTCATATGTATTCTAGGGAAAGGAGGTGATTTAGAACTTTTTTTTTATTTTTTATATATATAGTTTTATTTTTTCAAACAATTTTTTTTTTTTTTTTTTTTTTTTAACTATTCTTATTAGCCCCCAGCTAGGGGGCTTGAACCTGCAATTATTTGATTGCAAGTCCCCATTGCCGTCTATGGGAGATTCTGTACATTACTATCATGGCTGGTCAACTTTAAAGATATGGGGCCAATGGGGACCTGCCCCAGGGGTGTTTTTGCACTTTTGGGGTGGGGGGTTAAGTTTTAATGCCCGCAATTAGAATACATTCTGATTGCGGGCATTAGTATCGGGCCTCTGCGTTAAGCGGAGACCCAGTTGCTATGGCGACCGCTCTGCAGCAAAGCCATCGCCATTAGCTTTACATACTCGGTGGAGGCCTGGGCCACAGCATCGCTTCATTCCTGCCGCTGCAGGAAGCCAGTGGTGGCAGGAATGTTGCGATCCCGCTCCTCCACCCCCTGCCCCACCGTATACCCGGCGTATAAGACGACCCCCAACTTTTCAGAAAAGTTTTGGGGGTTAAAAAGTCGTCTTATACGCTGGAAAGTACGGTACATATTAGATCTTTTGGTAACTATCAGTTTTACATAGGCATGTACGATATATTATTATTCATATATATCGTGAGAGAGTGAAGGGCGTGGTGTGGGAGGACAAGTATTCCCCAGCCAGGCAGCTAAAGGGTGTATGGTAAAGACCCACACCAGGGAGGTCAGCTGACTAATCAAGGCCTGATATTAGGTTGTGTGTAAGTCCTAGGAGCTGTGGCACCACACTGACAGAGCTGACCTGTCCAAACAGAACCCACAAAGCAGGTACTGTGCCACCCCTTGTTACCAGAGCGAGATCCTGGCAGCCAGCCTCCTGTATAGTCAGAGAGCAGTTTCTTATGTTTAGTTAGTACTCAGCTGAGAAGGCTTTTGTTTTGTTTGTTGGTGCCTTTGCAAAGGCAGTTGCTGCACCGCAAGTGATTAAAGGCTGAACTTTTGTGCAACCTAGTGTCCGCTTCCCTGCACTGTCGTTTCCTGCACTGCTACTGTGTATCTACCTGAGCAATTCCCCACATAAAATATATATACTGTGTGTGTGTGTATATATATATATATACACATACACTCACCGGCCACTTTATTAGGTACACCATGCTAGTAACGGGTTGGACCCCCTTTTGCCTTCAGAACTGCCTCAATTCTTCGTGGCATAGATTCAACAAGGTGCTGGAAGCATTCCTCAGAGATTTTGGTCCATATTGACATGATGGCATCACACAGTTGCCGCAGATTTGTCGGCTGCACATCCATGATGCGAATCTCCCGTTCCACCACTTCCCAAAGATGCTCTATTGGATTGAGATCTGGTGACTGTGGAGGCCATTGGAGTACAGTGAACTCATTGTCATGTTCAAGAAACCAGTCTGAGATGATTCCAGCTTTATGACATGGCGCATTATCCTGCTGAAAGTAGCCATCAGATGTTGGGTACATTGTGGTCATGAAGGGATGGACATGGTCAGCAACAATACTCAGGTAGGCTTTGACGTTGCAACGATGCTCAATTGGTACCAAGGGGCCCAAAGAGTTCCTAAGAAAATATTCCCCACACCATGACACCACCACCACCAGCCTGAATCGTTGATACAAGGCAGGATGGATCCATGCTTTCATGTTGTTGACGCCAAATTCTGACCCTACCATCCGAATGTCGCAGCAGAAATCGAGACTCATCAGACCAGGCAACGTTTTTCCAATCTTCAATTGTCCAATTTTGATAAGCTTGTGCAAATTGTAGCCTCAGTTTCCTGTTCTTAGCTGAAAGGAGTGGCACCCGGTGTGGTCTTCTGCTGCTGTAGCCCATCTGCCTCAAAGTTCGACGTACTGTGCGTTCAGAGATGCTCTTCTGGCTACCTTGGTTGTAACGGGTGGCTATTTGAGTCACTGTTGCCTTTCTATCAGCTCGAACCAGTCTGGCCATTCTTCTCTGACCTCTGGCATCAACAACGCATTTCCGCCCACAGAACTGCCGCTCACTGGATGTTTTTTCTTTTTCGGACCATTCTCTGTAAACCGTACAGATGGTTGTGCGTGAAAATCCCAGTAGATCAGCAGTTTCTGAAATACTCAGACCAGCCCTTCTGGCACCAACAACCATGCCACGTTCAAAGGCACTCAAATCACCTTTCTTCCCCATACTGATGCTCGGTTTGAACTGCAGGAGATTGTCTTGACCATGTCTACATGCCTAAATGCACTGAGTTGCCGCCATGTGATTGGCTGATTAGAAATTAAGTGTTAACGAGCAGTTGGACAGGTGTACCTAATAAAGTGGCCGGTGAGTGTGTGTGTGTGTGTGTGTGTGTGTGTGTGTATATATATATATATATATATATATATATATATATATATATATATACATATATATATATATATATATACATTTTTATTTTATTTTTTAATACTGATTTTTGCGTTTCACCAGAAAATCTAAATCTACTATCCATAGTAAAAGTTATTGAATAAAAGTAAAGATGGGAAAATCATACGTATACTATATAAATACAATATGTAATTTACTGACCAGGAGATCAAAGGTCACATGACAAATTATACCACGTGCCATATATTGGCTGCATCCATATGAGGTGATAGAAACCGAGTGGTCACAACTGTTGTTTTAGGGCAATAGTCAGGGTACCACACATAAGCTTTTACTGTCAGGATCTTTCCTGTGGCTCCCTGGCAATTATCACAGCTGTATTGTTGGCATCTGGCTATGTAGTATCTACACTGCTTGTTTTTATTCTCCTGGAATACTATTCTACACCCTTCTGTATAAATTCCTGAAACCTGTATGATCCTTAGTCCTGAAGGTGGCATTGCTTGGTGGAAATATCTGGATTATTACTTATTAAAAGATACGATCTGTTCCTTTCACCAACAGTAAAAGCTGCTCCACGTTCTCCAGACAGACGTGCAAGCCGTAGTGCTCACTCCCAAAGTGGCTCCTTCTCCAGCCCCCCATTGGCATCCAGTAAAGAAAATCTCCCTGTGTTAAACACTAGAATTATCTGCCCAGGTAATAAACCCAATCCATTCTGTCTTTTTCATCCATATTCCTGTATTTAGAGCGGTTTCACTCCTGCGCCCAGTCTCCACTTTAGGCAATCCAGTGGGTTTCCGTCTTCTGCCCTGAGAAACTGGACAGGAGATGGAAACCCGGCAGTCAGTTTTCAAACCCATTCACTTGAATGGGTTTGCAAAGTGTCCACCCGTGAGCATCTTGTGCCGTTACAGCAACTCTGAGCCCAGGCTAAGAAAGTCTCATCCCTGCTCCAGCTGGTCTAGTGGGTTTAAGGCTGCAGAGACTGAAATTCCTCCTTCAAAAAACTCCTCACCATACAGTCCTATGGTGAGGTGTTTTTAGGAGGAGTTTGAGTCAGTTTCCTGACCAGAAAACTCCGTGTGAATGTAGCCTAAATGTTTCCTAACAAGTTATATATTAGACTGAAGGTTACACAACACTTTTTATTTTAACAATTAAAAATGACAACAGGCATAAAACTCAACCAAATTACTTTAAAGTATTATACCTTCTGCGGCCGGTCTCCACTTTAGGCAATCCAGTGGGTTTCCATCTTCCGTCCCGAGAAACTGGACAAGAGACTGAACCTGGCGGTCAGTTCACTCACTTTAATGGGTTTGCATGAGCGTCTTGTGCCTCTCTGCGGCAAAACAGGTTTTCTTTTTTTTCTTTTTTTTTAACTGGACACAAAGTTAAAAAACGGTTTCGCCACGGACCAGCACAAGACGCTCATGGGTGGACACTTTGCAAACCCATTAAAGTGAATGGGTTTGAAAACTGACTGCCAGGTTTCCGTCTCCTATCCAGTTTCTCAGGGCAGAAGACAGAAACCCGCCGGATTGCCTAAAGCGGAAACCGGGTGCAGGTGTGAACCCACCCTAATCTCTACAACTGTATATTTCTAAGTATAAAACCTTAAAGTAATTTGGTTGGGTTTTATGCCCGGTGTCATTTTTAATTGTTAAAATAAAGTGTTGTGTAACCTTCAGTCTAATGTAGAACCTGTTAGGAAACATTAAAACCCACTAGACCAGCTGGAGCAGGGATGAGACTTTCTTAGCCTGGGCTCAGAGTTGCGGTCATGGCTACATGCTGCGCCAAAGGCAGCGTCTTTTTTCAAAAATATTATCTCTTTTCTTGGCAGAAACCATGCAGCCATTTGCCACCACGTGTGGATGGTGTTATGGCTTCATGCCGCTTCCACAGCATGGAGACCTGCCATTATGCTACCATAGAGAGATCTGGAATGTCTTACACCTATACCCTGTGTTTCTCTTCTCCTAAAGTGAACATCGGTCAACATTTAGTACAGTTGAACATCTTGTTTTTTGGCTGTAGTGGAAGCCGGGAGGTTTATGTGTGTTTTGGATATTCCAGGTTAAAGTCATTGTCATAAATGACTGGTATATGTATAATGGTATATGTGTGTGTAATTAGTCCTCTTCGTAGCTTTAATATAGCTTTAGTTCTCATTTCTTTTTGCTACATATGTCTTCTGTTTATTCAACAGGTTTGAGAGCAGGACTGGCGGCTTCCATTGCCGGCAGCTCAATTATTAACAAAATGCTACTGGCAAATATGGATGCAATTGGTGCTTCACCTTTTATCGATCCTGATTCAGACTCCTTGTAAGTAATATTTATTACAGTTCTTAGAGTCATAAGTGGGCGCTATCATATGTACATATAATTATTGTCTCATGAGTTCTAGTGCTGTAGTATTCAATACAGAGAGGCTGCTCGATGTGCCTGTACTACTGAAGCGTCACACTCAGCTCATGTGTAGCATATGTCTGCTCCTTTTTTACTATAGTATGACAGTACATTTTTATTGCACTATAATGTACTTTCATAGTGTTGAGAGCAACATCAAACAACGAGACTCTACAGTGACATTGTATAATAAGTGACGTTATGTAATGATTAACAGTACAAGTCAGTTGACACAGCACATCTTCCATATGTTAAAAAAATATATACAGTTCCCCTGCACTTGAGTGCAATGAGTGTATAATATACCTCATTAAATTGGGTGGGCCATTGTGGTCATAAATCTACCCAAATAGGGGCTTGTGATTAGCAGCTCAACTGCATTGTCTGTTGGAATCTGAGGTTGTCTGAGTTGTATATTTTTGGTTCATTGACATCTGAGATATCACAGCAAAACCACATAGAAAGTTCTGAATTCTAATTTAGTGTATGTGAATGGGTTTTTATAACCTATTACCATGTATGAGAGGAAAATAAATATTTTGTATGTTACAGGATAAAAAATCTATGAGAATAAGTATGATGCTGTTGGTATGCTACTTATTCTGACAGCTTTCACACCGAAAAAAAAAAAAACAAAACAGTTGATAATCCCTATTGAGCAGAGTTAATCCCCACACTCAGATCTTCCCAAAAATGCACAGGCATGTGTCAGTCTGGAATTCTTTCCACACATCCCATAGTAGCTACATGTCAGATTTGACTTAAAAAATCATAGATTTATGAACAATAATATCCTGATCCTTATAAGAAGCTTATGCTGCTGCTCTCTTCACCATGCTTTACACTGCTGTTATATATGCTGAAACTGGATTTTGTGTATAAGTTATTTGTTGGCTTCAGTTCAGATTGAATAATTATAACCTATAAGTAACTAAAATACTCGTTATAAAAAAGATAATTATTGGGTAATAGCCCACACATATGGAGGTAAATGATGGCACATATACGCTGCTGTGTTCTCAATTCATGTGTTGTTTGCTAAAAATAGCAGTGCAATTTATCAGAGGAGAATGGGATAACTATTAATGCTGATAGATTCAGTTCATTGTTCATGGGATTTGCCAGAAACCTACTGTATGTTTCCTTACATAGACACTTAATTGATTTTTATATTCCAACAGAATTGACTGGCTTTGTCAATAATTATAATTATATGGGCCAACTTTTAGGATACTTTTTCTTTTAAGATCCACTCCTGTTTTTCTGCAGAAAAAAAGCTGATATAACATCAGTACCAAAAATCTAGCCTCCTTCAAGGTTTAATTTTATCTTCAAATGTTATGGCTTACAGCTAGAATATGACAGCACCCTTAGCTGATCCAAAGAACAAAAAGACCTAGGTCCCTACAGCAGGAAACCTACATCCTATTAGGGACTTCTGAGTTAGTCTCTGGACCAGAGTGGAGAGCATTTAGAAAGAGTGTCTGGCGAGGTAAAGCGACAGAACCGTCTTCCATTACTCAGACTACCATTGATTTGAATGGGGACAACAAATGCCTGATTCCCCAGTGATGTAAGCCGAACACTTACTGCTAGGTTTCTCTACCAATTACAGCTGATTGCTAGGAGCCCAGTAGGGGACGCTATGTATTATGCATATTTTCAAAGGAGCCTTCTAACAAGTAGGGATTTCCTAAAGCTGAAAATCCCTGTACCAAAGGAACTCTCTACAGCAGTTCCCCATCATTGTGCTTTGAAGATCTATGAAGGAGCCGCAGCACTCATCCAGTGCTGTGGCCTCTTCATGTTCATATCCCTCTTTCTCATTTTTCACGTTTGTAAATAGATTATATCAGTCATTGATTTGAATAGGTTTATTGTTGCAATCTGTTGAATATAGAGAGCTAACATATTAGGCAAATGCTCATGCTTTAAAGAGTAACTAAACTTTCAGACAACTTTTTATTTTCTAGCAGAGTTTGTGTATTCATAACACATTTTTGATCCTTTATGTGAAATCCTGCACCTCTTTATTCTCTTCCCCTTCCTTCTGTATTGAGAGCTGTTCCTGCCTCTCACTGAATGTTACTGTGCATGAAGTACAGGCTTGGAGGAACGGACTGCGTAAAATGTAGAGAAAATGAGGGAAGGGGAGGGTCATTTTAAACAGTTACATCTTAGACATTAGGAGGAGGCTGCAGTGTTATCTATATTATTTCCTAAGATTTCACTGGTTGAAAACATAGTTGAGAGTAGGATATTGCAGTTCCATAATATGTTTTTAATAAATATCCCAATCCCAACAGTGTTATCTCTGAAAATATAGCCAATACAGCCTTAGTGTCATATAATATGTTTCATATGAGACCAAAAGGAAGTTTGTATGATTTATAATGTCCGAGATATAACTGTTTGAAGTCACCCTCCCCTACCCTCATTTACTGGTATACTCCAAGCCTCTATTTCATCCACAGTAACATTCAATGAGAGGCAGGGACGACTCTCAATACAGAAGCAAGGGGAAGAATAAAGAGGATTTCACAGAAAGGAGCCAAAATTTGTTAATAAAGTATATTGCAAAATCTATTAATGATACAAATACTGCCAGAAAATCAAAAGTTAGTTACACTGTAAACTTGTCCAACATCTGCACATACTACATGGACTGCGACTGCTAATGTGAATTTTATGGGGTTTTTTTCTCTTAAGAATAATTTTTCTGACCCATGGACATGGCTTTACTTTCAAAAGTATCTATTTTTACTAAATATTGATTATATTAAGTAATTTCTCTCCTTCCTTCAACAGAGAAGGTTATTCTGAAAAATGTGTAATGAACAACTACTTTGGTATCGGTTTAGATGCAAAAATTTCCCTAGAATTCAACAACAAACGTGAAGAACACCCAGAGAAATGCAGGTACTAAATGAATTGTTTCATGTAAAGCCATTGTATGGTAAATTATTGTAAAACTGCTGATTTTATATAAAAATACGCAAAAATGTGTTTTCTAAATAATTATTTCTAGAGATGTGAGAAATGTTAGTGACACTAGCTTATTAAATACAAGACATCTTGATTTTTGGAGATGGTAATGTTTTGTTTCCCTGTTGTACTTTACTAGTCCGTTCTGAGGCGAGTAGACAGATTAAGGTTACTAACTAAACCTACCACTAAGAGAGATTAGTGTAACCAAGATGCAATACAACATAGATAATAAACAATCCATATTTATTAAACCATAACACAAGATCATAAAAATGAAGTACGGACAATCAACAGAAAAATAGACAACTCCGTGTGGGCTGAGAGTCAATATATATAACTATATACACTGAGTAAGACACAAAGACGCAATAAATATTCCACATAGAGAAATAACGTACATGTTATATATAGAGAGGCCCACAAATTAATTCGGGCTCACTGTGTCGTATTACAAGTTAATTCACAAATAAAGGCCTAAGTCCATTAAGGAATGGACAATCCGATTAATACTTAGCAACAAATCAATTCATTATCAACATATTACCCAAACACTCGGCCGTATAGGATGAACCTGCAGACTCCCCAGTCACAGACCTCGACATGTGCTTCGTCAGCAGGAACCTCTTGGCACAGTCCGGTCTTATAACCCTATATGAATTGTATGCAAGTTATATATTTAAAGGGTCTTAGTGTATATTATTGTTTATTGTGCCTTATGATTGGTCAGTCATGCCATCTGACATTCTTTAGTGAGAGGTCTCACTGGAACGTTGCAAACTTGTTCACATACAAATCATCCCTTTCAGACACATAAGTGGCCCCTAACCCTCCCTCTAATTTGTGTCTGCAGCTAAGTAAAGTCTGTCTCTAACAGACTAATCCGAGATGGATAATAGGTGGGGCGGCCTTGCTTTTCATAGTCACATTCTGTGCTCTTTTCTTGTGCGAGTCCTTCCTTCTCAGAATGCACAGGCTATTCTTTATTATACTGGCTCTATCTGCAGCCACAATTATCCCGTGTGTCCTAGACATGCTATACACATTATACTGACATTAACATTACTTATATCTTCATCTATGTACACAGCATTGCTACATTGTATCGCAGCTCCACACATGTGACGCTATACAGAGTACATAGATTTGTATATTTTTTACTAAGCTATACAGAGTAGTAATGGTAAAACCTGTATAATGTCCATAGACTCTGCAGCAGGAGAGAGGAAGGGTTGATATTAGAGTCAATACAGTGTATCCAACTGACAATGTTTGTAACTGGGAATTTGAGGACAGAAATCCCCAGCTACTACACCAATGCCAGCCTCAAACTGTGGACATATCCTCAGGAATAGAGTGGATAGCTATAAAAGTGTAACAAGATTGGGGCTTCAGAGGGGAAAAAAAATGAAATCAGTGAGTCAGGTGTAAGCAACAACGCCATGCATTTGTTTTTAGCTATGAGCAAAATGACATGAACCGTGTGCGCTAAGAGATGCTGAAAAAAATAACATGTAATTTATCTGAATGTCCAGAAGAGGATATATTATAAACTATTCCACCCCACAAAATTGGTGAAATACACTTTGTTATACAGATTTCATGTGCTCTTTATATAACTGCATATTTAATGTTTTATTGTTTATTGCAGAAGCCGTACCAAAAATATGATGTGGTATGGAGTCCTTGGAACCAAAGAGTTACTGCAAAGAACCTACAAGAATTTGGAGCAAAAGGTTCAGCTGGAGGTAATCTGGCGCACATCAGTCTTGGGCTGAGGCCCCAAGTTGTGGAAACACTGGGTTTTTTTTGTTGCAGATTTTGCAGCAGTTTTTTTGAGAGAATGTCAGGATTGACTACAAAAGGAATGAGAAATATAAAAGAATCTCTAATACTCCTGTCATTCGCCCAATCCACTCCTGACTTTGGCTCGAAGAACTGCAGCAAAATCTGCAACTAAAGCTGTGTAGTGTCCGTATAAAATGTATCTGTAGTTTATGTACTCTAGCTTGTAGCAGCGGGCTAGTTTAAGTGGTCTATTTCCTGCCTACATATTCTATACATATTCTGTGCCTTACATTATACACATTCTGGTCATGCTAACGCCTCTGGATGTTTTGTTCATTATTCTCCATTGTTTTATTCTTGGCAGTGTGATGGTCAGTACATCCCCCTTCCAAGTCTCCAGGGCATTGCGGTGTTAAACATCCCTAGCTATGCTGGCGGCACCAATTTCTGGGGTGGAACTAAAGAGGATGATGTAAGTTAAACAGAACAGAGGAAGACTTTATCTTTACGTGACTTATTTTTCTTGCTTCGTCACATGAGATCTGCTTACACTTTCCTTTCCTTGTGGTATTCTTAGTCCAGTGGTGCTATTTTAGGCATGGGAAATTCTATGCATTTAATGTAGAAATCTTGTCAGACGAGAAAATAAAATAACAAAAGACTTCTCCTGGACTCATAATGACTTGGTAGTTTCATGAGAAGATTGCACAGTGAGATAAGAAAACTGAATTCCACATAACCGGTGGCTCATTCAGTCTCATTACTCTAGTTATAATATATTGCTTTTAGACTGTCACATTTCCCGCAACAACCGCATATTAAATTAGGTAAGTTTTTGGACAACTAGTGGAATTTTGAAATTAAGTGGAAATCTTCAGGATGGGCCTACTTTGGCCTTAGTGACTCAGACTTTTTTTTTTTTTTCCATTTTAATCCCCCTAGAACGGCAACTTTTTGTTTTTACATGAACGTGAGGAATGAAAATTATACAATTCTGCCGTAGCTTTTTTGCAGTATAAATTTTGCGCCTCTAACCGTGGAACATATGTATAATATGTCAGCTTTATTCTGCAGGCCAGTATAGTTGTGGCGACACCCAATATATACAGGTTTTTATGGTTTTGAAGTTTTGGTTTTTAATAATTATTTCTAAGTCACCGTTCTCTAAGCATAATATATATATATTTTTTTTAATGGAGTATATGTGGTGCTATGATTGAAAAAAGGAAAAAAAGATGTTTGATTAAAGAAAATTTTTACGCTTCCCCAAACTTAAACGTATACTTTCTAACTTTATATGGGAGGGTAAGAAATCTAGAGTCCAATTTAAAGTGATGACCAGACCTTGATCTGGGAGGGGGGGGGGGGGGGGGGGGGGCGGGTGTTCCGGACGTTAGGAAGTACTACATGGCATCTATCCTTGAGCAACTTAAGGTTGGCTGGGATGAGACCTCTAAGATGAGACCTATACGCCCCTCCCCTGGCCCTCTGTTTCTTGGATACTGGTCTTTTCCCTTCGGGCACACAGGTCAGATAGTGCTGGTGGCTCGGTCCATGATCGCTCGTCAGTGGAAATCCACGCTTTGACCATTAACGAACTGATTCACCATGTCGACCTAGCCTTCACTTTGGAGAGGATGCTGGCTAATGGGAACCATGCCTTCCCCAGTTTCCTCTCCAAATGGTCTCTCTGGTTCTCCTATATGGAATCTAGGAAGACGTCCTCCCCTCCCCAGCTCCAGCCTGATCCCATCACGACTCCCTAATTGGTGTTTGGTATCGGGTGGCTCCTTTTGCTTTCTACCTTGAGACCTGGTGGCTGATGTGCATCTGCCCTATGTCTCTTTTACATCGTATTTCGCATGCCTTTCGTGGCGCAAGAATTTTGTCCAGGTGTTCTGCTTTAACTGTGTATTTTGTTTTCTCTTTTTGTCTTTGTTTGGTTACTTTACTCCTTCCCTTCCTTGTTTCTCCCTTGGATTTCCCCCTTCCCCTACCTGCTCCTGCTCCCACCTAAGCTCCCTACCATGACTTAGATAGATGATGCCTGGGAGGCTCATGTGGGTCCTGCTCTTGGTTTTCCTGTACATTTTCTCTCTTCTTATATGGGTGAACTTCGCATCTTGAATATTGTATGGAGCAATGTTTTTTATATTTGTATTGGTTTTTACGTAGTTTCTCGATGTTCTTTTTCTCTGTTTCTTATACATTGTAAAATCTTTCTTTTTTTCTTCTCAATAAAAATCTAATTTAAAATAAAGAAAATTTTTACAATGTATATTTTATGCTTACTGTGTAGAATAGTAAGCTACGTGGTTTTCTGTGAAATGGGACCACCGTGACAGTGAGGTTAGAACTTGGGGAGGATACCAGGCTGACATCAGACAGTGAGAGACATATCAGTCACACGTAACAGCCCAAGATTTAGCGCCAGTGACTAGAGGAAGCTGCTCCTGGACCCCTTTGTCAACTTTTCAGCAACAGAAATGTTTGAGAGGGGGCCTCATAGGAAAGATTGTTGCTTGATACTGCAAAAACTGGGACCAGTTTGGAGGAAAAATCTACTTGAGATTTTCCCTTTTTTAATGTTGTCGCGTTTCTCTAAAGGCAAATTACGTAAATGTGGGAGTTTTTGGTGATTTGTGCTTTCACAATTTACCTTTCACGGGCGCCCTCTAATGTCCGCATTCAGTAATGAGATCTACAGTAATGAGAGAGTGCTTTATGCTGAGGGATAAGGTTGGCATAAACAGACTAAATACCTTTTTGGCTTCTTAGTTGAATGTTTTTGGAAATATACATTTTAGTTTATATATCCTATTAATATTATAAATGTGAAAGTTTGTGAGTTTGGATGTTTGTGGGTTTGTGTGTTCGGATGTTTGTTAGTCAATCACGCAAAACTCGCTCGACCGATTTGGCTGAAATTTTCCACAAACATAGTTAATACACCCCATTGCGCAATAGGCTACTTTTCGTCACAATAGCGCACATACGTTTTTCCCAGGACCCCCACAAACCCCAAACTCACATCACCATCTCTGCAATCTCACACACTTTGGACCATAGCAAGCCACAAAATTCATATTGCCCTCTGCAGCCTCGCCCCTAACCCCACACAATCACATATACATATACTTTACCACTTTGCCCCTCACCTTAACGATACTCCAGGAGGCTCTCTTTAACGCTCCGGAGCAGCCATGTTTGCCAACCCCCACCGCTCTGACAATCCGCAACACCGCCCACCCATGTCAATACCCCTAGGAGGTCTAATAAATGCAAAAAAAAAGTTTAAAAAAAAGTTAAAAAAAATATTAAAAACAAACAAAAAAAAGGATTAAAAATTCAAATCACCCCCCTTTCCCTAGAACACATATAAAAGTAGTTAAAAACTGTGAAACACATACATGTTAGGTATCCCCGCGTCCGAAATCGTCCGCTCTACAAAGCTATACAAATATTTTTCCTGTTCGGTAAACGCCAAAGCGGGAAAAATGGTCAAAAGTGCCAAACCGCCATTTTTTCACTCTTTTGATTCTGATAAAAATTTGAATAAAAAGTGATCAAAGCAATAACATTTCCCAAAAATGGTAGAACTAAAAAGTACACCCGACCCCGCAAAAAAAGACGCCCTATACATCCCCATACACGCACGTATAAAAAAGTTACGGCTGTCGGAATATGACGACTTTTCAAAAAAAAATGTTTTAACACAGTTTTGGATTTTTTTAAGGGGTCAAAATGTAAATAAAACCATATAAATTTGGTATCCCCGGAATCGTAACGAAACACAGAATACAGGGGACAGGACATTTTGGTTGCACAGTGAACGCCGTAAAACCAAAGCCCCTAAAAGTCGCAGAAATGCATTTTTTTTGTCAAATCCACCCCATTCAGAATTTTTTCCCTGCTTCCCAGTACATTATATAGAATAAATAATGGTGGCATCATGAAGAAAAATTTGTCCCAAGAAAAATTAAGACCTCATATGACTCTGGGTGCGGAGAAATAAAAAAGTTATGGGGTTTAGAAGGAGGGGAGTCAAAAATGAAAAACCAAAATCAAAAAATGCCATCGACGGGAAAGGGTTAACTTCAAATACTTCTGTCCCAAAGTCACTATGTAAAGTTTCTCACAACACCGTATATATAGCAGCTCAAATACAAATTACCTTCAACACAAAAGTCTCACGTATTCTCTGAATTACAGCAAAAACAAGATACAAAGTTACATTTCATATCCCATACCTTATACACAGTACGAAAACCTTACTCACGCCTGTATATACCCACTGCTACAATAACCGCAGACGAAGTCGCGGGTACCAGCTAGTATATAATATTTGTACTTAGCTGTTACTTCTCATTCCAGATATTTGGTGCTCCTTCATTTGATGATAAAATCCTGGAGGTGGTGGCAGTATTCGGCAGTATGCAGATGGCAGTTTCTAGGGTGATCAAGCTTCAGCATCACAGAATAGCTCAGGTAAGAAGAAGAGTAATTTATATGGTAATTCGGGGATCTCATGTGGATTGCAAAATTGCCGCAACTTACATTTTAAAGAGTCTGAAGCGTAATGTGGATGTTATACAATATAAGTTCGTAAGCTCTGTTTACCGCAAAAAAATAAAAATAAAATAAAAAATATATATATATATATATATATATATATATATATGATAAAACACATCTTTAAGATGGGTGATCTCTACCTACATCTGGATTTTGGATGCAACACCTGAAAACCCTCCCGCAGTTCTAAAGACTGAAACCTAAGTACTACATTGAGGGAGGTAATCTAGTAAGGGCTGGTTTACATGGACAAATTTCATGCTGATGTTGTCAGGCAGAAAATTTCTGCTTCAAGACTTTTGGAAACTGAATTTGGTGTTGATTCTGAAAATGTACTCCAAAATCTGCCTCCAATTAATTTCAAAGGTAGTCTCAGGCAGAAGAATGAGCAGGATGCGTAAAAATCCGTCTCTGCCTCTCATTGAGATTTTAGGCAGAATTTGTAGTTGGTTGTTGAGTAGAACCTGCCCCCAATATCAGCTTCAAATTCCTCTTTGCGAATTTACCTTATGGGGCGTTTACATCCCTCCCAGATTCTGCTCTCCATTGTTTTCAATAGGAGACAGAGATCGTAGGACACTTAAAAAAAAAAAAAAAAAAAAAAAAAGCATTCTGCTCGATTTTGCCCCTGATGCCGCGGTTGATTCAGCTGTGAAGTTAGCAGTTTGAGAATCCCAGCTCAATAGGCCCATTCATCTGGACCTAATAAGCAGTGAAGAGCCACAACTGAATACTAAGGCCCTGCACCAGCATCTCGCTGCGTGTAGCCGGCGGCAGAATTCCTATGGCTGTATTCACACAGCAGACTATGCCTCAAACTCTTCATTTTTTGCTCCCCGCAGAGCTTTGACTTTCTACCGCTGGTTCGGCTCAGATGAATGGGCCTAATGAGTGAGTGGCCTCGAGCCCAGAACGGCTGAATGTGCTGCAGAATCCATGGCAAGATCAAGCAGAATGCTCATTTTTTTCAGCTTCCTGCCCCAATCTCTGTCTGCTGCTGTATTCAGGGTAGAATTTGCCACAGCTTCAGGAGTGACATCCTCCTTAGAATCTGCAGCAGATTCCACTGTGTTAATGGGTAATAAATACTCTTATGTGAATGACACATTCAGGCTCCATCATATAGTAATATTACAGTTCCATACAACCTCTGAATATGTGTCCTTACTGCACCTCTGTTCTCCTCTGATTTCATATAGAGACTTATCTGTGTTCTCTGTTGGTAAGAGACCTATGGCTCGCTGTAATGGATTTTTGGTGTGTGCAGAGATTGTCTCCTAGAAGTATTTTTTCTATGAGAGGATATCTTAGTGCTAGGGGGCACATCATTTGACTTATTCTTATTGTGTTCTTTCTCCTTCCAGTGTCGATCTGTGAAGATCACTATCCTTGGAGAAGAGGGGGTTCCTGTACAGGTTGATGGTGAAGCTTGGATCCAGCCTCCTGGTGTCATAAAAATTGTGCACAAAAACAGGGCTCAGATGTTAACCAGAGACAGGGTAAGTCTACATGGGCTGCTTTGTCAATTTTGTTTTATGGTTAATATTCTTTCCCCGTTCTTCTTGGCTAAATCCTCTTAATTTTAATATTTCTGCAATTTCTGTTCTCATTCTAATATACAGGTCCCATAATTCATGTAAAAATGTAAATCTGTATCAGTTTTATGTATTTGCTGCAAGAAGTGTCTGGTTCTTTTTGTCATGCCTGTGTGTATTGGAATACAGCATTTGCCATGTTTTGGTATCCTCTCAGTGGGTTAGTCTTTGGCGCCTGTCCCAAATCTACAACTTCTTACCTGTACTTGACAGGTGGTCAGTATTTTAGATGTTAAAGGGGTCTTCCCATCTGGGCCCTGCACCAGTGTTTCTGACAGGTACATTTTTTTACCAAAAGGCTCAGAATGGGTTATATAAAGCAATACTAACATCATTATTCCCTGTTGCCCCTGTTCCTACCAGTCCCTGCTTTCTGGTCCATCTTGACACACAGGAAAATGCTAGTTAATGGATGAGGTCGGTCCCTGTTGTGGCCAGTGATTGGCTCTGGCTTGGTTTTATCTGTGCCAGGTGCCCGTCCATCGCAGACTAAAATCATTGGACGAAAGCCCTGCAATTCCAGGTAAAACAGAGAGGGATCAGTGAGGGGAATATTGCTGATTTTTTTTTTTTTTTATACAGATTTTGAGTAGTTTTTAAAAAAAATAAATAAAATAATCCAACTGTGAACCCCTTTTAAGATTTAAGAAATAAATGTAGCATTGTGCTGCTAGGGGTGTAGCACAGCTATAATAACCATGGCCTAGCACTGCCCGCCTTTGGCTTCGATTCAGGCTGTAGTATGGTAGTTTGACATATCCACTAAGCCGTTTTCTAGAATTTGGAGTCCGCTTGCCTGTGTGCGATTCCAGTAATTGAATCTTGCAGCGCTGTCATCAATCAATGTGAGATGTTATTTTCCCCTCTGTGCGGTTATAGACTGCTGAGCAATGACATCTGTCACAATGTGTTCAGTGTAGTGACGTCCTGCGTCATCGTGGATGTGTGCAGAACTGACATTCTCTATACGTTTCATTGAGGGAAAGTTATGAGATAAAGTGAGTCTTGTGGATTGATGCGGCGAATATGAAGGTAATATCTTTTGGTTATCCCGAGTGATAAATAAGGGGAGGACAGCATTGTGTGTGTTTTCTATGTGGAGGATAAACATCAGACAATTGGTTAGACTCGTGCTTCAGGTCACAGTAACACACTGTTCTTTCTGGACATTACTTCCACCACTTGGGCATAATAAATGTGTTCATTCTTTTTGGGTTGTGGTATTTCAGAGGTATTTCAGAGGATTCTTCTCCGCAGTGTCTCTCTTGGATGATAGGATTGCATCTCCCAGGGTTGTTGGTTGTAAGTGGTACCCACAGTGATATTTGGCATATAAATCATATATGGTAAAAAGCACTAAACCTAAGCTTTGTATACAGTATTCTACTCATAACTTAGACTTATTGCTATTACTGCTATTCTCTGCTTTAATGGATTTGGGCACATGCGGTGTTATGTACTGCTGGAAAGCCGACAGTGCGCTGAATTGGGGGGGGGGGGGTGTTTCTGGGCAGTTTACAGCGGCATTAGGTGTAACAAACATGGGCAAGATTGCATTGGTTGGGGGGTGTAATGTCCATGATTTTGCAGTTAATTTTCAGCCACGTTGTGTGGTAACACACATGCATGCATTCCGTCTAAGCTTATGGCGGTCAATGTGGTCACTTGCTGGAAGTCAGCCATCCATTGCTTTCTCGATGAGACCCTGTATATGGTGCAGACATTATTGGAATCGCTGATGGTTAATTAATGCCAAGTATTAGGCAATATGTACAGATCCAAAGGGTCTGTTTTCACTGATGGAGTTGGCATATATAGATAGATCTCAATAGTGATGAGTTTTTGTGTTCACTACTCTCTAAACAGGCTTTTGAAAATACATTGAAGTCCTGGGAAGATAAGCAGAAGTATGACTCCTGCAAGCCGGCCCTTCGTCCCCACCTGTACTCTCCACAAGCAGTAGACTTGGCTACAGAAGAGGAGGTTTCACTAGTTAATCTCTGCTCACAAGCGGCAGAGGAACTCATTTCAAGGTAGGTACCTTCCTAATAATAATAATATGCCATGTTTGCCTAGACAGGATCCTCTTCTCTCAGCGTGAATAAGAACAGATCAGTAAGCTAGTCGCTACAGTAAGCAGTAATTGAGAACCCCATAATTTGGGTGTAGTTTGCGGTGTGGAAGAATGACGACGGATTACAGCTAGACAAATCCCATGAACATGGTAGCCAACCACCGCGCATTAGCTTTACTTTTTCTTTTTCTTTTGAATGTATAAATAAAAAATGTCTTTCATATTTTGTTATACAGTACAAACAAAAGAAAGTAAGGGTTTGTTGTAAAGCTGAAACACGTAAGCAAGTCCTGCTAGTGTCAGGTCTTATCTAGATTTCATGGCTGGAGCCCTTTGTTCAGAAACAAAAGAAAATAATCACCCATAGTCCAGAATCCAAAGAGATTAAGAATCTGTTAAGACGTTTCTGTAACTTCTGTAGATGTAAATGGAATTGGTTGCACACAATTCTAAACCAGCCTGTCTTCATCCAGGCAGAGGATAGTCGGTCACAGAATGGGGCCCCATTAGAGAGATAGATAGATAGATAGATAGATAGATAGATAGATAGATAGATAGATAGATAGGAGTCTTAGAGCAACATTCTACACTTTCCTTTACATAAAAAGAAAAGCCAACAGCTTCCATTTTTATATAGCATTGCTGTTAATGATGATGAATGCAAATGAAGTGTTTTGTTATATACATCAAGAAGGCGGTTTATTTTTCTGTTATTCTAATCCTCTGATGGGTCAGAAAAAACTGAAGTGAGAGCAGCCTAATAGCGCAGTTGAATATTTTATCTATAAAACAGTGAGGACATCTTGTGGACAATTTTGGTATTGCCAACTAATATAAACAGACTGCCTTCCGTTACATTCCTTTGTTCTTGGGTGCTGGAGTTACAATGTGCAGATTCTATGTAACACTATTGCAATTCCAGTTTGATTGTTGTGTTCCAACAATAGCTGACGCTATTGAGAACTGTTGATAACTGTATGTTCTATAATTATGATTCAGGTCAGTCTGAATGTTGTCACTGCTAAGTATACTTATTTTTTTGTTTTTTTCTTTCCTGCAGAATATGTGAAGCTGCAAAAACATATAGTTTACTGGAGCAAGAGTTGGCACATGCAGTAAATGCCTGCTCACATGCACTAAATAAAGCCAATCCCAGGTTTCCTGAGGTAGGTCGCTTGAGGCTGTAGAAGGACATATGAGCGGGGGTGTAACTTGAGGGGGTGCAGAGGGTGCAGTCACACCGGTGCCCAGGAGCCTTGGGGGGGCCCATAAGCACTGACATCAGTATCGAGATTGCAGCTTCCATCTGGCGCATAAGCCAAGGAGACCCGCAGATTTCCACAACCACACTAAGGTGGATTAAACTCCTTAGCACCTGTAATCATCACTATCAAGAATTTGCTACAGGGATGAGTTAGGAGGCCCCAGAGAAAAGATTGCATTGGGGCCACAAGACTTTGGTTACACCACTGAGTCTGTTTTGTATAAAACCAATCCTTGAAAACTCTGAAACTTCAGCTTCCAACAGGCATTCCCAGATGTCCAGCCGTGTATGTAATGCTTGCCTGCTATGTCTGATAGGCTCAATTTTTCAGCCATTCACTCTCTGCCTCCCTGCATGTATTAAAGGCTAGGAGTACATAGTGTTGCTTATGTTGCCAGTCCAGGAAACCCTGTGAGATTGATATTTTCATTCGATCACAAGAAAAAAAAAACATGTCCCTTTTGAGACTAGCGTTATTAAGACTTGCCCCATTTCAGTGGCCTGCAAGCAGCAGGGGTTCCCACAAGTCATCGCTCAGCAAACGCTACTCTGTAGCTCCTGCAGAAATACATAAAAATTATTTTGGAAGAGGTCATGCGCCATTTTTAATAAACTGCCTGTGTAAATTAGGTGAATTTATTAATCCTCTAATTTGTATGTGACTTTCATAGCCCCCATCCCCATAACAGAGATCACATGGGGACAGGAACATTAGACCTATCCAGTCATAAAAGTGAGATAACTCACCGCCACAGAGGGGATGTGTTCAGTATAAGGCCAGCTTCACACCTGCGCCTGGTCTTCGCTCAGAGATTCCGTTCTCCATTCCGCTTTAAAAATGCGGAATGAAAAATAGACCTTTTCTCTCAGCATTTTTAGGACGGAAATTGGACAGAAACCTAGCGGACCCCATTATAGTCTGCGGGTGACCGCTTTTTAGGTTTCCGTTCCTCACGAACAGGAACCTGAACGCAGGTGTGACTCTAAAGGTTGGCATGTCGTTTGACCTTTATTTCTATAAACAAGCAGCATGTTTCTTTTTCTGTTGTAGAATCTCACTAGGAACACTGCCATAGAGGTCGCGGTGAATGTGAAGGCACTGCACAACGAGACAGAATCTCTCTTGGTTGGAAGAGTTCCACTGGTAAGATACTTCCCGCAGTGTTCACACAGTCAGCCATTCTTTACTTAAAAAATAAATAAATAAATCATTGTGTACTCACAGCCACAACCAACTTCTGCCTAATACTACATCTAAAGAATGTGTCAGTAAGCCACTGTCTTTTGGAGAGCCATATTCCATTATATTGCTTACTGTTCAATTGATTTAAAGGGGCTCTATCATTGGGAAAAGTCATACACGTACTTGCAGTTTTCGCCTCCAGCGTGCACCCCTGAAGTCTCAGCGACCACTCTTTGCTGTGTGTGAGAGCAGGGAAATGAGTCAGCAGCAGCCTCCCTTCTCTCACACACAGCAGAGAGTGCTCGCTGAGACTTCCGGGGTGCATGCTGGAGACTAATTAGCATATGAATAAAAGCAGGCTCATTCAAAAACTACTTAGGGGATTAACATATAAAAGGTATGTGTGGAATAGCCTTTCTAAAGGCTATGCAAGTATGTGCTTAGTTAAAAATGACTTTTCCCAATGATAGAGCCCCTTTAATTATAATGCCAAGATACTACTATCAAATTTGTAAGATAATGTTGCAGCTCCCTCTTGTGGTACATTTTACAAAGGAGATGTCCAGGACAGGTTCTGTGACAAATTAGATGGTTCTAGCATTCACATGGTGACACATTAAAACAGTTGCAAATTTTGCATTGTGTATTAAAATTGCTTTATTCTTGCTTGTGTTACTTAATTGGGTATTCTTATTTACTTTAGAAGTCCTGTAGAACAGAATGGAGAGTCATGGCACCTCATCAGGCAGTAATTTATTTACCTGTTACCAGGGATTGCTGATGATGGACTCAAGCGTTCCAGCAATGTCCTGACCCCTGGGTCATGTGAACTAACGCAGTGTTCTTCCCTGATCCAGGGGGGTGGGGGTGGAATGCGATGGCTCGGTGATATTGCCGAAACTCCCTGGTCCATTATCAGTCCCTCCCCGGGTAACCCCTTTTTAAGATAGTTTTCAAGCCTGTATATTAAATGATCTGTCCAGTACCCCTACTGGTCAGCTTACCTTGGCACAGTCTACGGAGTCAGAACCAGACTGATCCTTGTGTATTGGCTGTGGTGCTCTGTTGCTGTTCAACTCCCTTTCAGATGCATAGGAAGTGAGGTACAATAGTACACCTCATGCAGAGAAACATGATATACATATATATATGTATACGTGTGTATGTATGTGTATATATATATATATATATATATATATATATATATATATATATATATATATAAAATATAATTTGTACTATTTCAGTAGTTTTAATCCTTCAGTTACAGGGAAATCATTTAGCAGTATACAGGCCTCATTCACTTTTGTATACATCCTAGAGTTTGCTGTGATGATACAGACTGAGTGAGAATGGGTTAAAAGGTTATTCTCGTGATGGCATATCGCTAAGATATACCATTGCTTTAGGCTCCGACCTCTGGGACCACCACTAATACTGAGAATGAAGACTCTGCATGCTGTGTCATAGACGTGCAGGAGCTTCTGCCTGCACTATTCTTGAATGAAGTTTTACTGCAGGTCCCCTCAAATGGCGTGGCAGGGGCGCTGCTCTGCAGACTTAAACTATAGAAGAGGGCTAAATCAGTCTTGCAGGATCAGTGGAGGTCCCAGAGGTCATAAAGTGCCGTGCCATAACTTTATAAGATAGAAATATCCTTTCTCTTCTTTTATACATGTCTGACATTTCTTGCACATTTTGAATGACTTTTTTGTTTTGCAGCAGCTGGAAGCCCATCACGAAGAACATCTGTCCAATGCACTGCATGATGTGGAAGTAGAGTTAACTAAGCTAGCGGAGACTCCCTGGCTTTACTATGTCTTACAGCCAGATGAGGAAGAGGTACATCCCTGGCATTTCTGAAGTGTCTATGAGACCTTAAGATTTCAGAAATGGCTTATTATGAATTGCTATTGTAATGATGGATCTCTGTGCTTTCCTTGCTGTAGAGTCCTAACTATTACTTACTTTTATTACATATAGGATCCTCCTCTGGAATATACAAAAAGGAACAGTAGAAGCACAGTATTTCGTATAGTGCCAAAGTTTAAAAAGGAGAAGGCTCAGAAGCATAAGGCCAGCCCTCAGCCTGGTATGTGTCTGCTGGTCCTGGCAGAGTTGGGGCAGATGGCACATTGGTTTTATGTTGTCTAACCTGTTATACAACGTTCTTTGATGAGTCACAAAATGTTTCTTTTCACTGTAAATTGTGGTTAAATCTTAACCTTTAATACTCTTATGTAGTAAGTGTAGTTGACACAGGTATCTTACTTGTATAATATATCTGGTGAGTTTGTGTGATCCAAGAACAAGTTCTATTCAAGTCTTTTCGGTGAAACTCTAGCAGTTGGTTACGTGTGCAGCTAGCTGCATCTGTAGATTTTCTGTAAGTTAAGGGTGCCAGCAAATGTAGCCTGTTAGGGGTTATGTATAAGGTACATGAGGTTATAGTATCAATAAGTGCAAATTACACATGGTAAGTTTACACCATATTGGTTCATATTAAAGGGTGTTGTCCCAAAGTGTACATTTATCCCCTACCCTATATCTGTCTGCTGGGGTGTTTGTAGTGGTATACGATCTTGCACATTCAGTGTGTGGCTCTAATCAATGTCTATGGGGCTGACAGAAACTGGTGAGAGTACAGCTGTTTCCATCTGCCCCATGGACATTTCGGCTAAGGTCAAACAGTGGTTTGTGGCGTAACAAGTAACCCTGGGGCCCCGTAGCAAAACTTAATACATAATAAGGCCCCGCTATACAGTGACCACCTGAAGAAGCAGGTTCAGAACTGAAAAAACTGTTCGGTTATTTTGGTATCATTCACACCCAGAGATAAAGCAGTTAGTGATTTTACACTACACATAATATACATAGTGATGTCACAGTACAGAGATAATGTACACGCAGATAACAGTATATTCTATGGCTTCACAGCATGGAGACATTAAGATGTGCCAGCAAAGTAATGGAGGCACATTCAGTTTTCCATATCCCCATCTATTATTCATTGTTATTACTATTTACACACTGGGTATCAGTGGAAGTCGGACCCTTAGGTGTTATTGACAGACAAAGCAGCTGCTGGGGCCAAACAACTATGGTCACAACACGTGTCATATTGACAAAAATCGCAGTGTAGCATTATCTACTAATGAAGGAGACTGCTAATGACGGAGACTGTGGTCATGTTGTGACTGGCAAGTAACATCAACACAACAATCATCAGAAATCCAAATTAGAATTCTGTCTTCGTGTGACCCAGTTGCACTGCTTGTGGGTCACAACTAGTGTTGAGCGAGTAGTATTCGATCGAATATCTCGCCGGCATAGGAATGCGTGTAATCGGTTGAACACCAAGATGTTAATCGCTTCGAATATTCAATGCGTTTAGCCCCTTGGTGTTTGGCCGATTACACGCATTCCTATGCCGGTGAGGAATTCGATCGAATACTACTCGCTCAACATTAGTCGCAACACTTCCACATTCACCGTCACTAGCTGCGATGCAGGCAGCGTTTCTCTGCTATGTGACTTGTGTTGGGGAGCAGCAGGGCACATGCTAAACGCTCACCTTCAAAAACTCCTCTCTGATCATTGGGACCCTCAGGGACTGGACCTTTATTACTTACCTTGTATTTTAATAAATGTCCTTTTTGTGTCAACGCCTTTTAAGGGAGTATGCCAGCAGGACAATTCGATATCAGACTAATGATGGTACCTTGTAGAGAGACTTCTGCACTTTCCAAAGATACCTTTCTTCTTCATTTTATTTTATTATTGCCAATCCCAACTGTAGACAAAGTTGGAGATGTCACTGAAGCAATGGAGAAGGAGCTGGCTGGCTGTCCGGTGCAATTATCTATAGCAGAGACTGAATCCTCGCCAGGAGAAGAAATCCCCATAGACCCTTTTCATTACGAAAGTCATCTTTGGAAAGTGTATCAGTAGGCCTACCAGGTACTGTCATTAGTTTGATAGACACGGCCATAATCTCTCTGCACATGTCTTCACACAGTAATAAGTTATGTCTTAAGTGATAAGCTAATTGTCTTATTCATCCAGTGAGTGCAGCTAGCTGCATATGAGGTAACATGCTTCAGTTTTACTGTCTTTATGGATATCCTTTAGGATGAAAATGGTAGATAAATGCAACCAATCCCTAAAATAACTGCTACTTAGTGTTACCAACCTGGTGGCAGGTTGTGTTTTGACAGATACTGATATTCTGAGTATTGTACAGACATATGAAATGGCAGCACAGTAAGTGTAACCTTGATACTTCCGTTTCTCCTTAGAGTGGAACGTGTATATTCCTTGTTATTACTATGTCCCAATTTCTCCCTGTGTAGGCCATAAACCTTAGAGATGAGCCACTAACCCAGCCTTGCTTTCAACCATTATTTTGTGCGAGGCTGGGACATGTTGAAGGTCCCCACTTTCTCTATACAGGCTATTGTCTTAATTGATTATCAGGACATAAAACAAGTATGGAGAAGCCCCCTGCCCATTATTACGGGGGTTTTTTTTTACATGAAGAGGCACCATATCCACTTTACTAGGGGACTCTTCTGTTTTCGCCTTTCCCTTGGTCCAATGTCTTCATTCTGTTCCATCGGTAACATTCCCAATGAAGGATTATGTGCTGTCTATGAGCAGGCATACATTTCCCTTGTTTTTCCTGTTCCATTGTATTCTAATCGGTCCTTGGCATCCATTCTCTGAAACCTCACAGGACCAGGTTTATCAAGGCACTGGTGTGGAAAATGATTTTTCTATCTGGTAAATTCCACATAATAAGTTTTCGTTCATTCTTTTTCATTCCAGATTTTTAGCCTCGATAAATTTGGGTTTAGAACTAGATGTATTCTGAAACTGGAAATAGCCAAGAGTCTTTTGTGAGTAGAGAGAGTATACGTAAAATCTAAACTATTACCGTATTTTTCGGACTATAAGACACACTTTTTTTCCTCCAAATATGGGAGGAAAATGTAGGTGCGTCTTATAGTCCGAATGTAGTGCTGAGTCCTGAGTTTCAGAGCCGCGTGGCACAGGAACAGGTCGGCTCTGCGGGAGCTGGCCTGCAGCATTACAGGTAAAAGTTTCTGGCCGCTCTTACAGAGAGATTGCAGTAGCCATCGGGTCTTCTGTACAGCGGAGACACGCTAGCTATGGTAATCGCTCTGCAGGAGCGCCGGCCATCTTTTAGACCCGACATCTTAGTACAGGTATCATGGGCACTTTTTTAGCTCTCTGTGGGACATTATCTCTCACAGAGAGATTGCCATAGCTATCGGGTCTCATGTACAGCGGAGACCTGTTAGCTATGGCAAACACTCTGCAGGAAGGGCCTTCATAGTACGATAATATACTGAGCCTCTCCCATAGACTGCAATACAGTTGTATTGCAGTCTATGGGACTTGCAATCAAATGATTGCAGGTTCAAACCCCCTAGGTGGGTGAAAATAAAATATTAAAAAATTTTTTTTATAGCTATGAAAAAAAATATATATAAAAAAAAAAAATTCAAATCACCCCCATATCCCTAGAATACATATAAAACAAAAACATTACTGTGAAACACAAACACATTAGGAATCCCTGTGTCCAAAAACCCCTGATCTACAAACTTATGAAAATATTTTTCTCGTATGGTGACTGCTGTAGCAGAGGAAAAATTGGTACTATTCCATTATCGGGCCAGCAGAGCTGTTCAGCACCAGCATCGGGACATGCTGAACTGCTGACTGCTGGCCCGATGCTGGCTGGCACTGGAGCTGTGTAAAGGAGCAGCGGATCACAGGACGCCAGAGACTCGCACCCAGACCCTAATGGTTGTTAATGCTGCTGTTGAGTTCTGTTTACATTGGTGAAATAATATGTTCTGTTATTAAATATTTTACAATTTTTTTGCTTCAAAATTTTTTTTTCCTATTTCCTATTTTTCCTATTTCCGAAAAATACGGTATATTAATAGGACAGGTCTTATTTGCAGTAATCTTTACCTTGTCCTAGTTGACATAAACCTAACTTTAAACATTGAAAATAGAGATGAGCGAGTACTGTTCGGATCAGCCGATCCGAACAGCACGCACGCATTGAAATGAATGGACGTAGCCGGCACTCGGGGGGTTAAGCGGCCGGCGTCAAAGCGGAAGTACCAGGTGATTCCATTCATTTCAATGCGCGCGTGCTGTTCGGATCGGCTGATCCGAACAGTACTCGCTCATCTCTAATTGAAAATATTTATCTGCTTTTGCGTAAATTTAACAGCTATTGGAATTTTACAACTTCAACTTTTGCCCTAAGGCCTCTCTCAGACCCTAAACATCGAAAAGGTGCACCCCCACTAGAACAATTGTGCGGCTGCCCCTTATCGTTGTTTATAGTTTATATTAGGTAGCCCTTGATCCAAAGCTTGCTTGCTCTCTCAGACCCTAACCCAAATAAACCTACTTGGGTCTGTTATACAACTGCTGAGTTAGCTTAGGTACACCTAAAATCTCTGATATTGCGCACTATGGTCTGCTGTGATCCCCAACTTTCTAAGCACTTGTTAGCTTTCTTCTTGAATGTTATTACATCTGAGAATTATAATTTGTGTCACCGGGCATTAAAATGTTATGGAATTAAACTACAGCCAGAATTTTATAACTGAAACCTAAAAAACCACAGTCTTAAGCTGGCTATACACATGAAATTGCTATCTGTGTTACACACCTTTAGTTGACTGTTGTAATATTTATTTCTATGGGCATTGATGAATCTCCCTTGGGAACAAACTATCAGTGTGTTAAAATTCAGTATGACCCATTTTTCATTTCCATGGTGGTCGGGGTAGATTTGGACCCAATACACAATTTGGGGGGGGTCAGCCAAATTTTTTCTTTTGTGTATGGCCAGCTTTATAGTAAAAATACAGTCTTTTTTCTCATAGCAGTAACACTGCAACTTGTGTATGGATAATGTATGTTATGCGTTTGAACTGTGTGCTGGAACCTGCTCAATCCAAGTTTGTACGAGACTGTTCTTACTGGTAGAGTCTTACAGCAAATGTGTACCTTGCACCACTGATCCTAATCTGTAGAGCAAATTCTCTGTTGTTCACGGATGGTTTACCATTAGTAGACAACTTGTTTTAGTGAGAGATGAAGCTGAAGCACGGCTGCAAAGCAACGAACCCAGTCCTTGTACAGACATTTGTTTGAGTTACTGTTGATTTTAACCTGCATGCACCAGAAATCAAACCATTAGATCTGTTGAGTTGATACCTTTTCTCTTTTCCCTTTGCTAGCACTGCATTTCTGTTTTCCACTCTTTGGCCTAACCTATGCTTGTTATGCATTTGTGCATGTACAAATTAAGGGGGTTTTGCTCTTAACTTTGTTAGTTCAAAAATGGGGCACCGATGAAGTTGCAGCTTGGCTGGATCTGCTGAGTTTGGGAGAGTACAAAGAAATCTTCATCCGTCATGACATCCGAGGTTCAGAGCTAGTGCATCTGGAAAGGCGGGATCTTAAGGTATTTCCTTTGTGCTACTTTTTCCGCTCTCTTAAGATTTTTTTCCTTCTTGTGGGAATTTAACCTCTTTCCTGTCCCCTTCTTGTTTTGTGCTTGTAGCTTGGCTTAAATGACAATCTCTCTGTAACTAATCTGCACTGTTCTGTGGCCTGCACTCCCTGTGTGTTACACTGCCATTGCAGCCTACAACATCAGCATTACTGGTACCATGAATGCAGCCTTCATAACCTGGCTAAATAAATCTACAAGATAAAATCCTATAGAAAAATAAATTTGAACAATTTCAGATAAAGTGGGATCAGTGTGGAAGGTGAAAAATCATGTTAGTCATTTATTGCAGTCTTTTCATCTATGCAATGTGGCAAATTTCTCCATTGTCAACTAATGCGTCCACCATGTCTCACTACATATTTAATCCACGTTCTCCATCTCATAATGTTGATTCTGGTCTGGTGGTGTTACAGAACTCTTTTATGTTTTACTTTTTTATTGCCAGGACAGGATATTGTACACGTGCACTGGTGATATGGAATTCACAGAGTTCTTTGGCGTCCACTAAATGGCTTTCTAGCTGAGGTGTGGATAACATTCTGCTCTGTGGTCTAGTCCACAGACACTGTTCACACCACTGTACTGGTCTCTTTTTGTAACTAAGCCATGATAGCTATAGTATGCCAGTTAATGTTTCTGTTGCTGGTGAACTTTCACAGGACAAATGCACTTTAATGCGAACTGCCTGGGTTCTTTCAAGGGTCTAGTATTTTTGAAAAAAAGGAATAGCAATGAAGACGCCATAAATAATAGTTATACAACTGCAGAGACCTGATATTTTATAAAATAACTTAGATCAATTCTCTCCTGAAAACTGCAGGAAATCCAACAAGTCTGGTACTTGTGTGTGCTGAAGTAATACATCAATTTTCTAGCCACAAGTAACACGAGATGGTCCACTCCAACAAAAGCGTCATTCCAGTATTCCAGCAATCACCAGTTATCCCTTGTCCACTGGATTAGGGGTTGATAGATAGATAGATAGATAGATAGATAGATAGATAGGGAGCCAGATAGCTGGGAACCCTTCCAATCACAAAAATGGGGGGCCCATGTACACCGTAAGAATGAATGAGCTGGTCAAGCATTTGTTGCTGCTCCGATCATCTCTGAGGCACTCCTGAAGTGATCCATTAGTCCCATGGAACTGAATTAAGTGGCAGCGCACACGAACATCTTCCAGTTCCATTCATACTGGGAGACTTCAGTGGGAGTCTGACCTGCTGCATCCTCTCTTGTACTTACCAGACTACTCCTATTAATAGCCAACCTTAGTAGTAGGTAGTGATAGACACCAAACTTCAATAGTGTTTATCTCAGCTCCCTATAAATAGGGCGGTCACTTCCTTCACAAGGGAGATGGCACCTGCACAATAGAACCCAACAGAAGCAATAAGAAGCAGCGTTTTATTGCACATGCGTGGCTTCTGCCAGCATTCTATTGCGCAGGTGCCAGTTCCAGATCCCAGGTGATGAGGCAGAAGAGGGGACAGCGGCACCCCAAAGTCATCTCCAGGACTATAAGACAGGTAAGTATGGTGGGGAGGAGGTCGGGGGGCTAAATTAGGTAGGTAGATAGGGCTTGTAGTCCGTGGGCTAGCTAGGGAAATGGGGAAGGGGAGTTGTGAGGAGGGGGGGGATATGAGTGAACTTCAATGCATCATGGTAATTGTAGGCTAAAACAGCAGGAAGCTACCCATTTAAAGGGATTCTATCATTAGAATACCCTTTTTAAACTAAATTGACATAGGAATTACCTTTATTATTCTGATCCACACCGCCATTCCTGAGAAATACTTTTTCTTCCTTATGTAAATAAGTTTTCACGCAGCAAATCCCCAAGTGCTGCTTGAAAACTCTCCAGCAGCGGCCTCTGTCGTCTTCTTCGCTTCCCAACCGCACTGAGCCTGAGATCATCTGACATAATATAACCACCAGGCTGCCTGTGCTTCTGGTTACCCTGTCTGCAGACAATCATCTTAGTAAGTCCCACTTACTAGCACTTCCCTAGCCATTTAATAGGTTATTTTATATAGAGATATTCACTTACCTGGAACATACTTAGAGATGTTGCACAGAAATTTGAGTCTTGAAGCTGGCTACATCCCTCTGAATTATACTCTATAGTGATATATTCAACACCCAGCATAGAAATGAGGAGGGTATTCATGTATTGATTCAGTGGATTTCCTTTATCTGGGGCTGCTATAATATTCATAGCTGGTGGTTTTATCATTCACTATTGGCTATGGGCTGAGAATATACAAATTTAGATTAATTAAAGTTCATTTTTATCCTTTTTTTAATAATAATAAAAATGTATCTAGAACTGGAGAATTCTGCCTTGTCTGTATATTGTTTTTTTCTCCTAGTTTACCTTTACTAATTCAAAGAAGGGAAAGAAGTCTGAAATTTTTAGAGCTTGTCATAGTACCAGTATTTCTTTCTTTTGCAAATATGCTTCTATGTCTGAACCTTTTATGTTTCCAGATTTTATAGAGAACTTTTTATGTCCTTTAACCCCTTCCCGACATGTGCCGTAATAGTACGGCGCATGTCGGGTCTGTAACTATGGTGACCGCCCGGGAGCCGGGCGGCCGCCATAGCCGCCGGGTGTCTACTGCTTTAAGCAGTAGACAACCGGCTCTGATGCCTCCAATCGGGGGCATTAACCCCTCCGGTGCCGCGGTCAAAGGCGCGGGAGGCGCCATTTTCCCGGCGGCGCATGGGCGCCGCCATTTTGGCCGGGATCGCCAGCTCCTGGAGCATGCTCCAGGGCTGACGTCCCGTTGCCATGACAGCCGGGAGCCTTGTACAGGCTCCCCGGCTTGTCTGCAAATCCTCTCTTTTGCAGGCTGGTCTATGCAGCCTGCAAAAGAAAGGATGCTTTTTTGCAATGCATTAGTATTGTAATGCATTGCATTAGTGATCAGACCCCCTGGGGTTCAACACTCCTAGGGGGTCTAATAAATGCAAAAAAATAATAATAAAAAAAAAAAGTTAAAAAAAATATAAAAAAATATAAAAAGAATTAAAAGTTCAAATCACCCCCCTTTCCCTAGAACACATATAAAAGTAGTTAAAAACTGTGAAACATATACATGTTAGCTATCCCCGCGTCTGAAATCGCCCGCTCTACAAATCTATAAAAATATTTTTCCTGTTCGGTAAACGCCGTAGCGGGAAAAATAGTCCAAAGTGCCAAACCGCCATTTTTTCACTGTTTTGATTCTGATAAAAATTTGAATAAAAAGTGATCAAAGCAATAACATTTCCCGAAAATGGTAGAACTAAAAAGTACACCCGGCCCCGCAAAAAAAGACGCCCTATGCATCCCCGTACACTTACGTATAAAAAAGTTACGGCCGTCGGAATATGGCGACTTTTAGAAAAAAAATTTTTTAACACAGTTTTGGAATTTTTTTTAGGGGTCAAAATGTAAATAAAACCATATAAATTTGGTGTCCCTGGAACCGTACCGAAACACAGAATACAGGGGACATGTCATTTTGGCTGCACAGTAAACGCCGTAAAACCAAAGCCCATAAGAAAGTCGCAGAAATGCATTTTTTCTTCAAATCCACCCCATTCTGAATTTTTTTCCTGCTTCCCAGTACATTATATAGAATAATTAATGGTGGCATCATGAAGAAAAATTTGTCCCGCGAAAATTAAGACCTCATATGGCTCTGGGAGCGGAGAAATAAAAAAGTTATGGGGTTTAGAAGGAGGGGAGTCAAAAATGAAAATCAAAAAATGCCATCGGCGGGAAGGGGTTAACACAGGACATATTAAACACGTGGACAAAATTGTTGGTACCCCTTGTTTAATGAAAGAAGAACCCACAATGGTCACAGAAATAACTAGAATCTGACAAAAATAATAATAAAAATTCTATGAAAATTAATAAATGAAAGTCAGGACATTGCTTTTCGCTTCAACAGAATTTATTTTGAATAAAACTCATGAAACAGGCCTGGACATAATTGATGGTTCCCGTAACTTAATATTTTGTTGCACAACCTTTTGAGGCAATCGCTGCAATCACACGATTCCTGTAACTGTCAATGAGACTTCTGCACCTCTCAGCAGGTATTCTGGCCCATTCCTCATGAGCAATCTGCTCCAGTTGTCTCTGGTTTGAAGGGTGCCTTTTCCAGACAGCATGTTTCAGCTCCTTCCAAACATGCTCAATAGGATTTAGGCCAGGGCTCATAGAAGGCCACTTCAGAATAGTCCAATGTTTTCCTCTCAGCCATTCTTGGGTGTTTTTTGCTGTGTTTTTTGGGTCATTATCCTGTTGTAAGACCCATGACCTACGACTGAGTCCAATCTTTCTGACACTGGGCAGCACATTTCTTTCTATAATCCTTTGATAGTCTTGAGATTTCATTGTACCCTGCACAGATTCAAGACACCCTATACCAGATGCAGCAAAGCAGCCCCAGAACATAACAGAGCCTCCTTCATGTTTCACAGTAGGGACAGTGTTCTTTTCAAGATATGCTTCATTTTTTCATCTGTGAACATAGAGCTGAAGTGCCTTGCCAAAAAGATTGATTTTTGTCTCGTCTGTCCATATGACAGTCTCCCAGAAGCTTTGTGACTTGTCAACATGTAGTTTGGTTATTATTTCTTTTGTCAAATTCAAGTTATTTCTGTGACTATTGTGGGTTTTTCCTTTCATTAAACAAGAGGTACCAACAATTTTGTTCACATGTGTATATACTGTTACAAAGCTGTCGGTGTGCTGAATTCAGCCCACTTTCATCTTTGTTGGCATCGTTCCCTGTTGCGGAGATATCGGTGGTGTTAATTTCGACTACAGATATCACTTCCAAACATTGCAGATTCATTTATAAGAATCAATGTATATAGATCATGAAATAAGTCCTTAATCATAGCTGCTGATATCGCTGTACTTTTGCGGCCCGGTTACGTAGCTCACTGTCATCAGTGGGCAGTAGGGAGCCCCTTCCCCTGGAATTACACTCATATAGTCTTGTACAGTGCAGGCGGCGATGATGCACAGGTCTAAGACTGACTATATGAGCCACCGACACAGGGCGACACACACTTCCTTTGCTCTCTTTTCCTGTGACTTGCGACCATGGGAGAGGCTTTGGAGTGGCTAAAACATCATTTACACTTGGTCATTTGTTCCACTTGTCCATTTGGCTTATGTTGATCGATCTACATCGAACTTAATAAAACATTGAGTGATCATTATGAAAGAAGGGGAGTGCTGTATTATACATTCCTGAGTGCAACTCCAATTGCATTTATTCTAATAGAGTATAACTTGCCCTGTGATAGTTTATTTACTGTATTACAATTTGTCCCACTACTTGGGTTTCTGCTGAAGATTTTGGCACTTGTTAGGGTCCCTTTTGCCAGAGCAACCCGCATTCACGTCATGGTGTTGTTGATGGGCTCACAAATAGAGGGACCAGTTAGGTGTCAGTGTAAGAGTTGACTGTGGTTTACAGATTACTGTACCGTACATTGCAGAATACTGTATGGAAACTTATTTAGTAATTGACACTAGTTTCCATTCTGCACACTTGTGATATAGAAAATAGTTTACTTGCTATAGAGCTTATATATATATTTTATTTGATTTAACAAGGAATACTTAAAAATAATGTATTTAGAATGAATAGGATTTTGTTATTTTTTATTATTTAAAGGAAATGAAATAATCGGGTCATGTTTCATAGTCTGCAGACATTGATTCACTCAGACTTGGCATTGCATAGTCTGAGATTCCGCCTCAAAATCTGTTCCAAATTCCACCTAAAATCAGCTTCTATTCATTTCATTGGCAGGCAGATGCTGAATTTCTTCTCAAGATGGCTTTTTTTTTAGTTAATGCAAAAAATAATAACATCATACTCAGATTCCTCCTGAGAAGTCCCATTGAAATGAATGGAAGATGGAAAAATGTTTGGCTGCCATGAAATTTGACACTGAATTAGCAAATCTCTGCAGCAAGTTCCTACAGTGGATTTGGTAGAAGAAAGTAGAAAAAATCCTGAAGCAGATTTTGTCAGCTCGTGTTCTACTGTTTGAACCTAGCTTTAAAGGGCAAGGACCATCAATATTAGATCTGTGAGGGTCTGACACCTTGAACCCCCTCAGATCAGCAGCTCTGGGACAGCATGGCTCACAGTTATATTTAAATGCTGGGAGTCACTGTACTTACTTGCCTACTAACTGTAGCGGCGGTGGCTATACAGTAGGTACTGATGGACTACCTCATAGATTTCAATGGGTCAGCCCAGCATTACCTAAATCCAGAGCTCAGGAGAGGGGAGTAACTTTTATTTATTTATTTTTTTTATGTATGTTCACCTTCCTTGGGCCTCCAATTATAATATTCTTTAATCTAAAGATATCCCAGAGTACAATAGTAGTTGCGGTTCAGCCATGTGTGGTCCGAACGAAACCACTAGGTGAACCTCATGAGATGAATCTTGTGAGGTTTGGCTATCTTAACGATAGGTTGTTAACATTAGAACGTGGATAACTTCTGTAGGCTAAGGCCCCACGCTGCGAAAACACTTTTTTCTTTTTTTGTTGTAAACTTTGCTCTTTTCTTTTGAGCCAAAGTCAGCAGTTGATTGCGCAGATGGGAGAAGCATAAGAACCTCCTATCTATTTCCCATTCCTCACTGGCCAGAAACGCCGCGATTTGGCTGCCGCGGTAAAAATTGCTGTGTTTTACAGTACTTGCAAAGTGGATGGGATTTATGCGAATCCCATGCTGACTTTGCGGAAAAAATCGCAGCGCGGACACGCTGCGATTTCCAAAACCGTTGCGGTTTTGAAAATCACAGCATGTCAGTTATATCTACGGAAACGCCGGTGACTTTCCTATAGATAACAGAACATATACACTCACCGGCCACTTTATTAGGTACACCATGCTAGTAACGGGTTGGACCCCTTTTGCCTTCAGAACTGCCTCAATTCTTCGTGGCATAGATTCAACAAGGTGCTGGAAGCATTCCTCAGAGATTTTGGTCCATATTGACATGATGGCATCACACAGTTGCCGCAGATTTGTCGGCTGCACATCCATGATGCGAATCTCCCGTTCCACCACATCCCAAAGATGCTCTATTGGATTGAGATCTGGTGACTGTGGAGGCCATTGGAGTACAGTGAACTCATTGTCATGTTCAAGAAACCAGTCTGAGATGATTCCAGCTTTATGACATGGCGCATTATCCTGCTGAAAGTAGCCATCAGATGTTGGGTACATTGTGGTCATAAAGGGATGGACATGGTCAGCAACAATACTCAGGTAGGCTTTGGCGTTGCAACGATGCTCAATTGGTACCAAGGGGCCCAAAGAGTGCCAAGAAAATATTCCCCACACCATGACACCACCACCACCAGCCTGAACCGTTGATACAAGGCAGGATGGATCCATGCTTTCATGTTGTTGACGCCAAATTCTGACCCTACCATCCGAATGTCGCAGCAGAAATCGAGACTCATCAGACCAGGCAACGTTTTTCCAGTCTTCAATTGTCCAATTTCGATGAGCTTGTGCAAATTGTAGCCTCAGTTTCCTGTTCTTAGCTGAAAGGAGTGGCACCCGGTGTGGTCTTCTGCTGCTGTAGCCCATCTGCCTCAAAGTTCGACGTACTGTGCGTTCAGAGATGCTCTTCTGGCTACCTTGGTTGTAACGGGTGGCTATTTGAGTCACTGTTGCCTTTCTATCAGCTCGAACCAGTCTGGCCATTCTCCTCTGACCTCTGGCATCAACAACGCATTTCCGCCCACAGAACTGCCGCTCACTGGATGTTTTTTCTTTTTCGGACCATTCTCTGTAAACCCTAGAGATGGTTGTGCGTGAAAATCCCAGTAGATCAGCAGTTTCTGAAATACTCAGACCAGCCCTTCTGGCACCAACAACCATGCCACGTTCAAAGGCACTCAAATCACCTTTCTTACCCATACTGATGCTTGGTTTGAACTGCAGGAGATTGTCTTGACCATGTCTACATGCCTAAATGCACTGAGTTGCCGCCATGTGATTGGCTGATTAGAAATTAAGTGTTAACGAGCAGTTGGACAGGTGTACCTAATAAAGTGGCCGGTGAGTGTAGATAACTTGTAACAGAAAGTCTGCAGAGGAAAACTCAGTGAACTTTCTGTTGAAAGAGCTGCGGGAAAAACCGCAATACGTTCAGTGGGGCCTTAAGCTACCTAAACCACAGGAAATTGTCCAAGTAACTTTACAAAGCTGTAGAATCATTTTATGATTTAAATTGCAAATCATCATTTTCTCTTTTGTGTTGGCTGTGTAGAACCATCTCTTTCCCATGACACACTTGATGTTTTTTATTAATTTGCTGTAACTTTATAATGTTTCCTTGTACACTGCCATATTTATATCCATTGAGTGATCTATCGTCTCCATTAACTTGCATTGTGTCATCACCTTGAAGTGACCATGTACACATTTTGCTGAGCTAATGTCCATTGAATAATGTTCTATGCAGTCTCTTATGCCATACATAATCCAGGCTGCTCACTTCTCAGATGTTGTCAGGAAGGAAAACAATGCAACAAAATTCCTGCACACAGATGCGAGATACAGTATTCCAAGGTGATGTGTTTGCCTCTTGCAAGTATTATTGGAAAGGCAATAAAAGTCTTATGGATCCAGTGTTCCTGTTACATTACAGTGCTTAAAGGGGTTGTCTCCTAATCACAATTTATCAAGCATAGGACAGGTGACAAGTGTCTTATTGCTGGGGGTTACACCACTGCTATGCCAAGCAATAACAACAACTGGGTTCTCATGTCCCCAGTTTGAATAAAGCAGTATTCATTCTCCGTGAGACTGACTGAGATAGGAGAGTACAGGATAGTCTTTGAATAGAACTCCATTCAGACTGGGAAACATGGGACTCCTGTTCATGGGACCCCCATTGATCGAACACTTACTGCCTTTCCTATGAATAGATAACTTGTTTTAGATTATATTATTCTCCAACGCTGAGACACCACATTGCAGGGATGCAGGTTTTTTTGTTGCACATTTTTGCTGCTGTTTTTTGTGAAATCTATAGAAAGTATTTATACTTCTACCTACTGCTCACTCTACCCCAGGCTTTGGCTCAGGCAAAATCTGCAACAAAAAAGCGAGGCCTTAGCCTAAAGGTGTATTCATGTTTCAGACTTCTATTGTCTATTACTCGGATATGTCATGTCATTTTGTTATGATCAGTGAGGAGCCCCACTTCTCGGACCCCACTGTTCCTGAGAATGAAAGGACCCCTCTGGGAGACTTATTCGAACAATCATGCTTCTATCCAATCCTGATGCATGGAAACTGCAACACAAATCCATTGACTCGATGCTGCTGTTCCCTGCATCTTAGAGTTTACCTAACACTATCACTCCTTCATTCTGAGGATCCATAGGTGTTGCAGCAGTCGGACTTCACCGATCATGGATATGCCATTACTTTCTATGGTGGCAAAACATATAGAAAACAATTCTCTAAGGTTCCAGTACCCGTTGTAGTTTTTATATGTAATGCCTTTGAGACTCACAATTAGTAGTTTGTGGCATAGTAGCTGAGATAACAACTTCTTTGATTTTCCTTGCAGGATCTGGGGATAATGAAAGTGGGTCATATGAAGCGAATTCTACAGGGAATTAAGGAACTCTGCAAAAATACATCTTTTTCTGAGGTGTGAAGGCGCTGCTGGTGTCCCTGCATGGAGCGAGGCTTGGACATTGGCTCAAGTTGTTTCCAGGCACTGTGTAGTATACTGTTTCAGTAAGAGATTGTATACAGCTGGAGGGGAAATGCCTGAAGTATTGCAAACTTGGTTTGGAGTTAGCAGTTTGTGCCAAAATTAAGAGGTTTGGTAAAGTTTGGATCCGCACTTGAAACATATGGCTTACCCAATTCCAAGAGACTGTTGGTTAGACAGAAGCCACCTGGGGTTGTGTTGGCACATTTCTAAGCTACCATCTGCAGTCTGACAACATATCATTTTATGGCAAAACGTCAACATGCTAGCATGTATGAGGCCCAGACTTTCAAATAACAGGGAAGGCCAAAATGCAAGTGGGCCAAGCCTATATGGTTAGCCTTGGTTCACACTGCCTCAGGTACTGCTCATTCACTGGCCAAGGAGTTTGTCTAGAAAAACACTTTGTATAAAGTGAATGCAATCTAAATGCATGGAGTGCCTGTTGAAATTGTATTACAGTTGCATGACATATCTGATACAAAAACAGAAAAAAAAAAAAAAAAAACTTGAACAACTTTTATATTGATTTTAATATGGATTAATTTATTACTACTGATGTGTCTGTTGGTTCAAGGCACTTTTCTATTAGTTGTTGTATATTTTTGCATGACTATGTTCAGTGGCCGGGGGATTGTGGATGTGAACATGTAGCCTATGTGCCATGTATCCTAAGAAAATGATGTGCATTATGTATGTTCTACATATTTATTCTAGCTAGTTAATATTGTTTAGTAATTATTGCTGATAAAATTAGGTTATTGCAAATTTTCATTCTGCAAAGATGGTTACCTCACAGAATAATTTCTCTTGGAAATCCATGGGGACTATTTCCAATGCCTTATATCCTATTAGATTTATAGTTGAAATATTGGGGAGGTTAGCATCCCGCCTAGGGTCATAATCCTCAATGTAGCAATAGAATACAATGACAGTGGTCTTCCCACCAGCTTTATGGTAGCATATATAGAACATCCATCCACAGAAAAGGCCAGGGCGCCTGCTCATTTGCTGCTTCCACCACATTTCTCTATCACAAACTTTATATAGCTTTGTATGGACAAAAAATATTTTATTTAATTTCCAGATCCCATTTCACCCCTCTCTTCCTAGTAAGGTGCTTCTGTAGAGGTCTGAACACCGCCCACGGCATAATCCAATATGTGTTGCGTTGCCCTTTAGAAGGCTGATGCCAGAGAGTTGCTGCTGTTTACAGTTCTATGATACCTATTGTCCACATAATTTCCATTTATCATAGAGTCACATTGCAGATGTATACAACTTAGCAGTTGTACACTTGGGACATGCAGAACGTGTGTGTCTGACAGACCCGTATGCTTACCGGAGGACTCTTTCAAGTCTGAATTGACTTTTTCTCTTATGTTTTCTATATCATTTAGGTCAGGGCTGGACAGATTCCTGGAGCCCTGATAACTAACATGTTTAGGAATTTGCTAATGACACACGTTTTGGCTCGCTTTCTATTGAGATTTAGGAAAGGTCTTATTTGTGTCTCTAAGAACCTTACTGGCTTCTTTTACCATTTCTGGACACTCCACAATTCTGGTATTTGCAAATTGATAGATCACAGATTTATTGCATGGTTTCATCTGGCTACACATATTGCATTATTTTTTATTTTTTGTCTGGATTCATATGTCAATATCACAAGATGTCTTACATTTTAAACCTAACTCTCTATTGTACCGTTCCTCAGTTATTCCACCTATAAATGTGTGAAGTGACAACTGTATATTACCATTCTCCTTGTCAAAGGGTTGTGTTTCTACACACTTTGATTCAGCATTTATTGGACAGTGTCAGTCTGTACACTTAGTCTCACCCAGTTGTCAATTTATTCATAATTTCTGGCAGGAATAACAAGAACTGTACAACATATATGTAGAAGAGAAGATGCTCCAGAATCGTCATATTAAGGGGCTATACCATTATTTACTAACCACAGAGTACGGCATCATTATGTGATCTGTGGGAGTCCTACACCCGCACATCGCACAGATCAGCTGTTCAGCAATGTCTAGGTGCCAGAAGCCATAGCAGTGGAGCTTGTGTAGATTTGCCTATTTTAGTAGTGGGGTTGGCACAGCAGCCCCTTCCACTGTATGACAGTGGTTCTGGTGAATTGCAGCTCTACTCCTGTTACCTGAATAAGAGAGCTTGTACAAACAATGCTATATCTTCTGGCGACCAGACAATGCCAGGACGGCTGATCTGTGCAGGATCAGGGTACCGACACTCCCACTGATTACATACTGATGACTTATGCTGTGGGTGGGTCATCAGAATGAAAAATTGATTTGGGGCTGGACAGCCCCTTTCATAGCTATGGACAGATTAGCTATAGAGTCTGATCTTCTAGCTGTCACACCATCAGATTCACAATCCTATAAGGATATCTCTATGTGTGAGCGAGATAGAAAATGGACAAATAGCCTCTGTAGCTGGGAACTATTTGAAGTACATTGCTCAATCTATGGCCTGCATGACAGTATTCGCCTTTTTTTGTAACTGGTATTACAGACAAATGACCAATTTTGTACACTGATTCCATGATTTTTAGATTCCTTTGTATAAGACATTAGTGATGACTTTTAAACCCTGTTTTTCTATATTGCCTTTTTTCGGAGAAGTTCTGTCCACAATAGTTTCTTTGTCTGGACAACAAGTGCACTTTAAGTGGTCGCTGTAACACTGCCAGTGGAAGTGTGAGTCTGGGCACCTGAGCGGGTACAACTTTGTACAGTATTTTCCAACCAACTAGTCATTACAGAAATTATTAACAGAGGTGGATACAAAGCTTGATGTTGTCTACAAAGGTCATTGGTGGCTCCACAATTCTGGAATCACTATGTGGACATTATAATATACAATACAGGAAACAATTCAAGATGACATGTTCTTACAGCCTTCCCCTATTCACCACCTCCAGCCTAAGTCAGCTATTGGCTTTTACATTTCCATACAGATTTTGGAAGTTTTGCGTATTAGAACATCCCTGTTTTCTGGAAAAGCAGGACAGTCTTTGATGTGCAATATTTCTACTTTAATGAAGCGCATGTTATGTTTTTGTGGGGTAACGTATCACACAAAGCCTATAATAAAGAGGTTACAAGTGCACTACTTTAATACTGTATCTGTTTGGAACCTAAATATCTCACTGTTATGCAGTTGACCTGCATATTTGTATATTATGTTTCAGCACTGTATTGACATATATATAAAGTTTTATGAAGCTATGTGTAAGTAACATTGACTTTTTTTTTTAAATTTGGATGTTCATTTTCAGTGTTAAGAGATGTGAGCATTTTGCTTCTATCCGTTTTACTATAAATTAATATTGCCTCACTAAATATGATTTTACTGGTATTTATTCTGAATGGTTCCTGTGACCATGTCATGTAATGGTTTCATCGGATTCTTCCTCCTGCAGGCTGTATTTTATAGTGTGTTCAGTGGAGCATTATGCATTAGGCTCACAAATCTCCAACGCTGGCAGTAAAATAATCATTGTATGACCACCATCACGAAGCTTCATTGCAATTCTCACTGCTAACATATCTGAAAAATTCCCGGGGTGCCTTTACTGTTACACATTGGTTACATGAAATAGATGCTATGTATTATTATATCCTTATTGTGCATTACAAAGACTTATTAGTAAATTCTTCATATTGTAACATGAATTGCTTGGCCAGCCCCAAACTGTGTCTTAGTTATTCCAGTAACCTCAAATACACTTTTACATGCCCACTTGGTGCATCTCTTGGAAATGCTACTATTTATTCATTGAATGTTAACATCTGATCAGATCCTTAAAAATCTATTTTATCAATTTGTTTACATCTAGTGTAAGTACATTAAAAATACAGTACAAGGACAGAACATAAAGCAAAACGTGTTAGAGGGCAACTCCTTTACTAACAGTCCTCTAGCTGGAGGAATAATAGGATTATTATATAATTTACAAGACTATATAATGTACTAATATTAAAATAAATTTCCCTCTATGTATTGCCAAGTGCAGGGACTGTGGGGGCTGCGTATAACACAAGTTCACAGAAGACTAAAGATAATCCTAGTCAGGCTCTACCCCCTGGCCTTGCAGTAGATGCATCTTCCAAGATTGTTCATTTTAATACAATGTTACCATTGACCTATTTCTATACTACTTGTGCAAATCAAAATCTGGAACGTAGTGTAGTCAAGCATCAGTGTATAGACCGAACTAAAGAGCAACGGAAAAATATAACCTAATTCATCTGATGCTTCACAATCAGCAGGAGGTGCATATATGGAGGAAAACCTGCTAAGAGGGTGGGAGAGGCTTACAGCACACATGGCAGCCGGAGGTGATACATCATGTGATCTACCTCCCATATAAGAGATGTTTTTACACTACTGCTCTACAATTTTAAGACAAAATCAGTTCTAGTCTTTAAATATTTGTAACTACTAAGGGTAGGATTATACACAAATAGATTTTGTACAGCTTGTATTAAAGGGGTTGTGCAGGATTAGAACACATGGCTGATTTCTTTTCCCCAGGAAGTGACATCACATCTGTTGGTCACATGGTCTTATTACAGTTCTTTCTACAACTGTACAGTAACATTGCCAGGTCGAATGTGACATGAGGTCACCTTCTGAGAAGAAAACATCCATGTTTGCTAATCCTGCACAACTCCTTTAACCTTGTGTTCCCAGGAAACGGACGGTTTACTTTTTGTAGTAACATTTCTTATATATTGCTTTAAAACTTCTTCCATTGTAACAGCTGCATTCCTGAAGTTCTGGAAAAATTGTAAATTTCACTGTAAGGCACATGACTTGTATACAATGGATTGTATATCCGATCTGTCAAGATTTACAGCTCTACACTAGAAGTTTTAGGATAAAGCAGTTGGACACTTAGTAGGTAGTAATGTGGACAAACATTGCGTGATATGGAAGTTGCCTTTTAAAGGTTTTGTCACAATTTTATGGTTTCTGTAAAGATTACGTTTTGCATAAAGAACTGAGTAACCTTGTATATACATTGTATTGCATACCCAGTTTGGGTCCTGTGCAATACTCTATTAAGGGCCAGTTCACACTGAGTTAATGCACGCGCATTCTGGCACGTATACACGTGTCAGAATGTGAGCGCTCAAAACAGAATCACATTCATTTCAATGTGTCGTTACGGTCGTATAATACGCGTAATTTTGCAGCACGTTATACACCCGTAACGACACATTGAAATGAATGTGATACTGTTTTGGGCGCTCACATTCTGACACGTGTATACGTGCCAGAATGCGCGCTTGTTAACTCCGTGTGAACTGGCCCTTAGAGCCACAAGCTGCCTTCACAGTTCTACAGGCTCTCAACTTGAAACCTTACAAAATTCCTTGCTGGTTCAGTGTCAAAATAGTTTTTTCTGGTGTAAATTAGGATATCATTTTTACATTGGGTGGTTGATGTACATAATTATGGAAGCTGCTCTTTTTAGGGGCCCATCTGTCAACTGTACCCAATAAAACCAGCAGATTTGTGAATGCAGCTCTAAACTATGATATAGGTCAGGCCTCGTTCACATCTGCGTTCTGTAATCCATTCGGGGGAGTCATCATGAGGACCCCCCAAATGGAATACCAAACACACTGGCAAGCGGTGTGCAGTGAAAGCACACGGACCCCATAGACTATAATGGGGTCCGTGTGCTCTACACGCGCTGCCTGCACGGTATATGTGGACAGAAAAGTAGATTGTGATCTACTTTCATGTCCACGTGATTTGTGCGGGCAGTGTGCGGCAAGCACACAGACCTCATTATAGTCTATGGGGTCCGTGTGCTTTCACTGCACACCGCTTGCCAGTGTGTTTGGTAGTCTGTTCAGGGGTCCCCATCCCGACTTCCCGAATGGATTACCGAACACAGATGTGAACCAAGGGTAACTGAGGATCAGTGCAAGATGAGTAAATTATTCCAGTCATGGTAATATTTTTGTGATGACAGAGTACCATTAGTCACAAAACATGAAGGATTAATGAAAAGCACATTTACAAAAGGGGTATTACAGAATGTACCATAAATGTCTCAGAATTGCAGATTCTACCTATGGAACCTACTGCAGCCATGAGTCCAGGTTTGGGGCCCTCATAGTGAACATAGGTCCCAACATCTTGTTAGATCATTGGAGTGTGCCTAAGAGCTCCCTCTACAGCTGCCTCTCTTAAACACTATTACCCTCTATGGACAGCTCCAGATCATATGAAGGTGCCCTGGATCCATCTGACAGTGCTTGAATGGGCACAGGATTGTGAGGAGCACACATGTTTAGGTCGAAGGCATTGATATCACTGTATCACTGGCCTAAATTGTCAATCTAAGGAGTTAGTACTGCCCTGAATAAAGTCTGATAAAACTTATAGCATCATGTCAATGCTCAAAGGAGCTCTGGCTTCGCTTGGCTCTCCTGCACACAGTGCTGTATATGTGCTGTATGGATCTATACACTGCCCTGTCCAACCTTCAACCAATAACCCAAATTTCTCAGGATGTATAATTTGGTTTCTTTAGCCAAATGAATCTGCCAGTATGGCATACTCAGCTATTTGTAGTGGTTGGTAACTAAGCCTGTCATAACATTTCAGAGTAACTTGTGCATTTCCTTACATCTTAACTAATATATGTCTTGTCTGACCAGCAAGGTAAGTAAATTTACATTTGTCAATTTGGCTATTACAACAAAAAGCATTCCCGCTATATAGATCTAGATTATATGCAACTGTTCTTGCTTGACTAGAGCTTCCTACTATATGTCATGACTGTTAATGTTAAAGGGGTTTTCCGGGCCAGTTATATTATTGGGGCATTGGTATCCGTTCAGGGGAAGTCCAGTACCCAGGACCCCTGCTGATCAGCTGTTCTCACCAGTTGCTATACAGAGTTCAGAGCCAGGAGTAGATACGCTTCTCCTTGTAGTGGCTGTGCTGAGTTACTGCAGCCCACATCCAACATAAGTGAATGTGAGCTGAGCTGGAGCAACTCTGAATGGCATTTTCATGGAGAATTGTGCTGGCTGCTTCCAGCTTTGTTCTCTGTATATTGACTGGTGAGAACAGCTCATTACTGGGGGTTATAGGTCGACCAGAAAACACTTTAACTGCATGTAAAGTTTTCTTTTCCCCAAAAAACAATAATATACATGTATGTCTAGAAACTGTAGTGAGAAGTATTAACTATTTGACCCACTCCTGGCCAGTAGGGCAGCCAGTTACTGCTAGGCCTCAAGGACGCAGCCATATTACAAATCTGTATTACAGGAGTTTGTAAACCAACACCTATACACCATACCTGCTTGTGTTCAATTGCAAACTTCTATATGTTGAACAACACGGGACACTACTACATTCCTTTCATTGTTTGCCAGGCACATTTAGTAGAGGAAGCCTGGGATAAAATCTGAATAAATCCAACAAGTCTAGGTCTGTTGTATGATTCCACTTCAAACGGAGGCGTCCAGGTTTTCCTAAGGTGTCCTTTACTAAAACTGAAGGAAAAATGTAGCACTGCATTCTATTGGAGTTTTATAATGCTTCACTGGGCCGAAGAAGGTATATCACAGAATCAATGAACTTTAGTCTGTTACCTCCCTACGTACATGAGAATTAAAGGTGAACATTTATGAAAGGTGTGAACCGTCCATTGAAAGTACATGGGTTTACAGTAACATAACTTGCATACTTACAGAATATACACACTCTGATATATTGCGTGTAATAAATTCTATATGGGCTGGAGGTTTACTTCGTGTGGTGGAGACTTCTATCTGTTAAACAAGCCATTGTCCTTACTAGTGTGAAATGCTCCTGTATTGTTATAGGTTGCGATAGAACTTAACAGTCCTCATTTACTAAGCTCTTGTGTACCCCACTGATGCTGGTATTCTTCATACAGTATAACAAAATAACCAAAATTCTCTATTAATGGTTGCTTTCTATTGCACAATTGCAAACCAAATTTGCCAACAGTATAATAAAGCATATACATTTGTACATTTTTTTGGCTTTACTTAGATACGATGTTCAGAATAACGTGAGTCTTGTTTGTTTACATGCTGTTTACAATGGCACAGTTTTTATTTTTTATTATAGACTGTATACAAATTTAAGATATTTATTGCATACAATGAAACAATGTTTTGTGGTTACACCTTTGGAATATGTTACATTTCCCTGTACAGATATTGGGTGGCTTTGTAAACATAGTTAGCAATTTTTATGACTACTAAGTGACCAGTTTTCTGTGCCTTTTTGTTGAATGCATCATAACCTATTTATTATTATTGTATGGAAGTCACTGAGATGTGTATTTTTGTAAATCGATGGAGGCAATGATTGTTTTCTTTTTTTTTTTTATTTAGTTTTTTTTGTTTCTGTGTTGTAACCAATTGAGCTGCTGCCTTTATTAGGCACTCAGTTGAGAGATCTTCCTTCTCAAATAAACATAATACATTCACTGTATGGAACTGAGCCCTGTGTTTGTTTGCGCCTGGATGTTGTCTTGGTAGAGAATTCATTAAAAAAAGGCTCACTCGCATTTTTAATACACCTTGTAAGTAAATAAAACATTGATACAAGTACATACTATTTACAGTACAAGGAACACCACTAAAATGACGTGATGAATTCTAAAGTAAAATGAATATAAGCAGCGAATATATACAATTATCACACAACTATGCTTCACATGCATAAGCAGTAGGAGGAGTACAGGTATATGAGTACTGTATATGTGAGCTTCAAATTTCAAGCCTGGTATATGGCCGTAACTGGACTAGACTGCTTGTGTGTTAGGGTAACACACAGCAAATTCCCTGTCTACTGTGTGTTCCCCTGTGGCAAAGAAAAAAAAAAAAAAAAAAACTCAGGTGGCTTTTCCCATAGCTTGCATGCAGGTTTTTGTGCAGGATCCCTGCAACTTTTAATCTAATGGTTGAAAACTGCACGTAAAATCTGCAGCAATAATTGACATTTAGGCCGGGCCCCATGGGACAGAATCACCACAATTTGACTGCGGCAGAAACACCTTGGAAAAAATCGTGGCGTTTTACAATATGGGCAAAGTGGATGGGATTCTCCTATGCCCACTTTGTAGTAAAAACCACCGTGCAGACACGCTGCGATTTACAAAACCGGCTTAATTTTGGAAATCGCAGCATGTCAATTATACCTACGGAAACGCTGGTGGTTTCCTCATAGGTATAATTGTAACAAAGTCCGCAGAGGAAAACTCAGTGAACTTTCTGTTTAAAGCGCTGCAGGAAGAACCGGGATGCGTTGCCGCCACAGTTTTTCCCACGGCGCTTTTTTGCTACGGCCTTGGCATTAATCTCATCCATTGAGCTACTACCATAGATCCCAGCAGGTTATCCACCAGTGACGAACCAACAGCCAATGCTGCATCTCTGGCCCAGCCTTTACGGAGTTCTAATTTTTGGATTGCCTTTCCCTGATATTACTAAACTTCTTTTACAGCTTTATCTACAATTGCTACAAAGTGATACCTGAGAAGGAAGATTTGGCATCAAAGTAACTATTACCTGCATTCATGAAAGTACATATTAAATTCGGAGAAACAAAGTCTACTTATACTAGCAACATACCTAAAACAGCCACCCAAAAAAGAATACCCCATTACTGGTCTGGACTAAGGACTAATCTCTTGTATTCATCAGTTAGAGTATTTGTGTGGTTTTATAGAACGCAGAATGTCTGAGAAGGGGGCTGCCCATGGCTTTGATTCTAGAGGACTACTTTTTGTTGATGTGGTATGGGATGTTTTTACTTATGAGCTAATATCTTGTAACTAATCCATTTGGTTACAGAAAAGGCTTGTACTACATTTTGGCTTAGTGCACAGAAAAAAAAAATTGACTTTTAGGCCTATTCTTAAAGGGCTTATCTCCAATTATTAAAACAAAAAAATACAACACTTTTCAGAGATTAATAGTACAGAAATAAGAAACTTTGTGGTATATTTAACAAATGTTTCCTTCTCCATTTATTGAGCGGAGTTACTTTTTACATATGTGTATGGAGAAGGGAGGGGTAGAAGGAGGCTACTGAAAAACAGACAAGGGTAACTGCTGCTGCTACACTCTATTCTATATTCTCTACTGGGGTAGAGGTAAGAGGCAATAACTCAAATAATATTCATTCCCTTCCCATTATTCATTTAAGAAAAGTTATTTATAACGGGAGGTATGCTTTAAGGACCGTCTAGTTGTGCAAGCATAAGGGGATATATTAAGGTTTTGCTTAACTATCATGTTCACAAGATTAATATTACCTATTTACAGGTAAGTAGTAGATGTGTGCCCCAAACATGGACATTCTGTCCTTGTTTCTGGATGGAGAATCCCATTGACTGAAGACCATACTCCGCATGTATTTTTACTTATCATTTGACCTGATGCTTAGCCTAACTTCAAGTGATGACAGATGTGTTTGACTATAGAGGTTATACTAGATTGTTATCAAAAATAGATTGTACACATAAAAAAAAATCAGGGTAAATTATATGCACCATCCAAATTACCCAGGTTGTCAAATCAGTAGTTTCCAACCATATGACACAAGTTCATGTACACAATACAACCTTATCTCATACAGGCAATATGATCTTCTTTATGAATATTCACATTATCAAAGTGAATGTAGCCTTCTATGTACAACATAGTTACATACACACGTGGACAAAATAGTTGGTACTTCTCATTTAATGAAAGAAAAATCCGCAATGGTCACAGAAATAACTTGAATTTGACAAAAGTAATAATAAATAAAAAATTCTATGAAAATGAACAAATGAAAGTCAGACATTGCTTTTCGCTTCAACAGAATTATTTTTTTTTTAAAATAAACCTAATGAAACCATCCAGGACCGAAATGATGGTTCCCTTAACCTAATATTTTGTTGCACAACCTTTTGAGGCAATCGCTGCAATCAAACGATTCCTGTAACTGTCAGGGAGCATTCACACGATGTTGCACTTCGCTCATTCTGAACGTAAAATTCGTTGAGAATGAGTGCGTAACGAGTAGCTCCCATTGATTTGAATGGGTGCCGACATACTGTACGTACGCTCCCCATTGAAATCAATTTGAGGCTTTTTTCCCCTATTGCTTTCAATGTAATATGCACGTATTACATTGAAAGCAATAGGGAAAAAAGACTCCCGTTGATTTCAATGGGTAGCGCACATATGCCGGATCCCATTCAAATCAATGGGAGCTGCTTGTTACGCGCGCATTCTGAACGAATTTTACGTTCAGAATGAGCGGAGTGTAACATCGTGTGAATGCTCCCTCAATGACACTTCTGCACCTCTCAGCAGGTATTTTGGCACACTCCTCATGAGCAAACTGCTCTAGTTGTCTCGGGTTTGAAGCTGTCAGTGGCGGAAAGCTGGTGAGTCGGGGCAGAAAATTAAGATAAACCCAAAGCAGATGTCCGCCTCAGACTCTTCTTCATTTTCCAAAACCTAAATAGGGCCTAAAAGATGTTAACATACACAATGGAAATCTTGGACTGGCATGAAACCTTCAGATTTTTAGGCAGAAATCACAAAATTCTGAAAATGAAAATCAGTTTTTATAATATAAATAGGATGTTGTGCAGCAATTGCCTGGATTTCTGCAACCTCAATTCAGATGATTGGAATACGCTCAGAAATTCTACAACAAATCTGCTGTGTGTGAATATACCATTACATCTACCTGGTGTACTTTATTTTGCCAACTATTTTGCAACCTAGAGCTGTTCCTAAAGATATGAGAAAAGCAAAGTACACCTTTTTTTTTATTTATTTTTTTTATAATAATTTCTATGGTAAAACATAGCAGGATATTACTAAGTGTGTTGTAAAGTCTAAGGGGGCGTTCACACTACCGTCGGTGTCCGACATGTAGTGTCCGCTCCTAGTGTCCGCTCAAAATCTGTCACGGACACTAGGAGCGGACACTAGATGTGTCCGTGACACCTGTCATTCAAATGAATGGGCATCGGGTGCGTTCTTTTGCACTCCGTGCCCGTCCTTCCCTGTCCGCAAGAGAAGATGTCCCACTTCTCAAGCGGACAGAAAAGCCCTGCATGCAGGGTTCCTCTGTCCGCTTGAGAAGTCGGACATCTTCTCTTGCGGACAGGGAAGGACGGGCACGGAGTGCAAAAGAACGCACCCGATGCCCATTCATTTGAATGACAGGTGTCACGGACACATCTAGTGTCCGCTCCTAGTGTCCGTGACAGATTTTGAGCGGACACTAGGAGCGGACACTACATGTCGGACACCGACGGTAGTGTGAACGCTCCCTTAAAGTTATCTAAATACAACCTCAGATAAACAACAACACTTCTCAAATAACATGTCATTATTTAGTACACAAAATCTAGCTCACAATGCAGAATCAGGGTCCATTCACGTGGAGTAAACATGCGCTCATTTTGGCAAAATACATATGTAAAGAAAAGAGAAACCTTGCTGCATGTAGGCTTGCATTTTCCTGCAGAAAAACACCAGTTTGAAGCCGTGAATTGTCCTGACTCGTTAAGCTGAATTCACACGGACAAAACGCTGTGCTCCAGCATCCAGTTGCACACTCTGCTCCGGATTAGGCCCAAATGAATGGGTCTAGTCGGGAGGGAGTGTCGCACGACGGACACCCGCAGCTGATTCAGCCACGGAATCCACAGCAAGATAGGGCAGCTCGCTCGCAGGAAAAAGAAGTGAACGGCTCCCATTGAAGGGAGGGCGGTGTTTGGAGCCAGATTCTGAGACTGATTACACGTCAAAATCTGGACCAAAAAAACTCTGTGTGAACTCAGCTTTAATGTCTTTTGTATCACTTCTAGGGATGATAGACTGTCGTATGGTTCTCCACATACTAACTGCACTAACTCCCTCTTCTCTCACTTCGTTACAAAACCCTCCGTCTCACTAGCCTAGCACATCTCACCCTGCCTGTCTCACTAAGCCTAGCCCCTCCCACTCTCAATGACTAGTGATCCCGCCCATTTACTAGCCACTCCCACTCTCCCTGTCTTACTAAGACTAGCAATCCCACCCATTACTTTCCCCTCCCACACTCCCCGTCTCCCTAGCTAAGCTATTCCGCCCACTACAGGAAGAGGGAGAGGACCCGTTCCCTGGACACAGGAAGGCTTGGTAAGTATTGATGGAGAAAGGGGAGGGGGAAGAGTGTTGTGACGTTCTTTTTCGGAAGTGGTGAAACAGAACGTCACTGGATTATCAAAAAGTATCCCTGGGGTGGTCACATGACTTCTCCAGGGATATAGGTAATTATGGATTTTTTTTTTTAATTGATGTAAACTAGAAGTTAGGTGGGGCGAGGGAGTTTAGTTTAGGGGTTAATTATCAGTTTATCCTGGACAACCCCTTTAACCTTCCCGATATCCGTTGTAATAGTATGGCGGATGTCAGGTATTTAAATACTGTGGTAGTCCAAGAGCTGAGCAGTCACCATAGCTGCCAGGTCTCAGAGACCTGCGCGGTTAGTGCTCGCACGGATTGCGGGTATTAAAGGGGTTGACCACTTTCAGACCAATATTGACAAACAAATGTACAATAAAAATATATACAATTTTCCAATATACTTTCTGTATCAATTCCTCACGGTTTTCTAGATTTTGGCTTGCTGTCATTCATTCTGCTTACCTCTAGAGCAGGGGTAGGGAACGTACAGCTCTCCGGCTGTTGCAAAACTACAACTCCCAGCATGCATACTTGCTCTGCTGTTCTTGGAACTCCAATGGAAGTGCATGGAGCATGTTGGGAGTTGTAGTTTCACAGCAGCTGGAGAGCCAAAGGTTCCCTACCCCTGCTCTAGAGGATAAAAGTCTGACCATGGTCATGTGATGTACAGTCCATGGTCATGTGATGAGGACACAGGTGCACAGCTGATTACCAGGCAGATGTCTGATTACTGGGCTGTGACTATAACGAGCGGCACCTGTGTGCTCATCACATGACCATGGACCGTAAGTCACATGACCATGGTCAGAGTTTTATCCTCTAGAAGTAACAGAATGAAAGGCAGCAAGCCGAGATCTAGAAAACCGTGAGGAATTGATACAGAAAGTATATTGGAATATTGTATATCTCTTTATTGTACATTTGTTTGTCAATATTGGTCTGGAAGTGGCCAACTCCTTTAAGGCCCCTGTTGCCTCAGTCAAAGCCATTTTTCAAGGGATCACCAGCCCTTGGGGTGAGATTCCCTATGGTAAGGCATAACCTGCTTCATGGAAAAATCCTTTTAAGGCTAAGGCCCCACGTAGAGGGCTGCGGGAAAGAACTGTGATGGCAATGCCTTGTGGTTTTTCCCTCAGCGCTTTTAGGGCTAGTTCACACGTGAACTGCCCGCGCGGGTTTTGACACAGAGAGAGACGCGGCGAGCCGCGTCTCTCTCTTGTCAAAACCCGCCCGCCGCGACCATCGCTGTGGCGGCTTAACCCTCTGCTGTCGGCTCAAATGAATGAGCCGACATAGGAGGGAGCTGCGGGGGGCGGAAGCCGCGCGACTGAGACAGCGCGGCTTCCGCCTGAAGAAAGGACATGTCCTTTCTTTTCTCCGCTAGCAGCAGCTCGCCGCTAGCGGAGAACAGAAGCCCGGCGGTCTCCATAGACCACCATTATAAGGGGAGGTTTTGGACGCGAATTCCGCTGTCAAAAACCTCCCCTTATACTCACGTGTGAACTAGCCCTTACAGAAAGTCTGCAGAGGTTTTCTTTGCAGACTTTCTTCTTCTATTATACCTATAGGGAAACCAATAGCATTCCGTAGTTATAATTGACGTGCTGCGAATTCCATTAATTTCATTTCAATGGGTGTGCTGAAGATGGCCAAAGGATAGCACTCAGCTATCTCCAGTTTTCCCCAACCACTGCTCCATTTAGAACTGTGGGGACAAAAGCCCCCACTGATTTGCAAGTTATCCTCTGATCTATGGACAGGAAATAATTTAGTGGGAAAAAACCCTTTAAGTCCGTTGCTCTCATCCGATGACCAATGAGAGAAATGGTTTATAATAATGTTAGTGTGGACCCACCCTTATAAAAGTGAAAACACACAAAGGCTCGGATGTGTAACAAACTTTAATGAACGACAGCATGCTACTACTCACGGTGGTTATTAAATGGGCATTCTAGGAGAGGAAAAAATTGCTCAAGGGGTAAAATGGTGTAAAATAACGAAAGGTAATACTTATCTACTAATTGCTACTGTTGCTCCGACAGTTTCTCTGGTGCTCTGTATCAGGCCTGGTTCACATCTGCGACGGTAATCCATTGTGGTAAGTCAGCATGGGGAGCCCGCAGAACGGACTAACAAACGCATTGGCAAGCGGTGTGCAATGAAAGCACACGGACCCCATAGACTATAATGGGGTAAGTGTGCTTTCATCACGGAACATGCATACAGAAAATTAGTTCACGTTCTACTTTCCTGTCCGCATGACTCGTGCGGAAAGCACACGGACCCCATTATAGTCTATGGGGTCCGTGCGCTCTCACTGCACACTGCTTGCCAATGCGTTTGGTAATCCGTTCAAGGGGGTCCCCATGCGGACTCCCCCGAACGGATTACCGACACAGATGTGAACCAGGCCTGAGCCTATTTACTTGGCTGCATTGATGATCACATTTATGACACATCTACTGGTCTATGGCCAATGATTGGCTTAAGTGCCAAGTGTAACTAGGCCAGGCGTGAACACAGGGCAGCGCTTCTAGAACTGCACAGACATTTACTAGGTGTGTACTACATACTTTATTTTATGACATTCTCTCACCATAGGCAAATTTTTCTCCATATTTGATAATTTTCAGGAGGCTCTCACAAAAAGGGGTGACTTCCCGGAGTCCCAAAAGAGTGGGTAAATCTCCTGTGCCTGTTAGAATCTCACATTCTATGTAGATGTGCCAACTCTGGAACTGGAATATCTAGGGAGGCTCCCAAAATAAGGGGACCTCCCAAAAAAAACAATGTTTGCACCCTGTTACTCCCAGATGTCCAATGCCGAATATGATTTTCACCTATCTTGGACAACCGCTATAGGGTATGTCATGTGGCACTTACATGCATAAAAAGACCAAATGTAAGGATCAATAAAACCTCTACAGTAGACTAAATATCGCCCCCTGGTTGCGTTATTATAGGCTCGTGTATACTGCTTTCACAGAGTTCCTGCTGCCAACCATGTATTCTTGCCAATCAATGCGACAGGGCCTTTGCGCCGGCTGATGACGTAAGAGACGTCAGTGTTGGAACCACAACAGCTCGTCAGCTGCGCAGCGGAGCCTGCACGGTGTCGGTGTCCGGGCACTGCTGACGATGATGCCGCTGACCTCACGAGCTCCGACCCCCTGAACTACCGCAACCCTGGACAGGGACAGCAGGCGACAGAGCTTCACATCTGCCGGGCCGCAGCTGTCATCGAGCACCAGGCGGAGAAGCTGTGGGGGGCCTGACCCTGAGCGGATCATCCCCTGGTAATGCTGATGATGATGAGATATGATAATGATACTACTGTCACTTGTTACCTCCCTCTGTCCTGGCCTAGAGGCTGCAGTGACCCGATCACCTGCGGCCCTGTGTGGGGCCCATTCATATGTATGGTGATGGGGTGTGATATCATCCAATGTGGCTGCTGGTACAGATAGCTTGTGTGTATACATGTATAGTGACAGACAGGGACACTCTGTTCTCTGTCAGCAGCCACTTCTTGCTAGGGAGTAGTTGATTGTCATATTTTTCATTGGGCTTAAGTGCCCTGATCCCTGCTTTATTACTCCAGTCTTAAGCCCCTCCAGGTAGACTTCTATGTATGCTGCTGTCACGTCTATGTGTGGACTTTAGCTTAGCCCTTGTAAGAACTGATGATGTCATACTGTAAAATGATAAAGCTGTCACCTAGATATATGGGGGGGAGCAGTCTGTTCAGCATACAGTGATCAGTATGATGCTACATTGTATATGAGTACTGTGTTTGCTGTTAATATATAAACAAAATGCTTTTATCTCACTGGTAATAGTTGTGTTTACCACTCCCTGTCACATACAATAAGTGTATAGATAGATATAGATGTATAGGTCATGTTTAGTGCCTCCATCAATACAATGGACAGGAATAGCAGCAAGGAGTGTGTGTTCTCACATGTAGACATCCATAACACTCCTTAGACTGGCTTCACCCTGTTTTTTTGGAGCTGATTTTGTGGCATTTTCCACCTCAAAGTCTGCTCTATAAAACTGCCCCATTGTGTTTTCCATGGGAGGCAACGACAGACGCTTTTTATTCCAGTGTGCTGAGAAAACATATCTCCTGCCCTATCTTGCCACAGCTTCAATGTAGTCTCAGACTGGCATGGCCACCTAGTGATCAATGCCTAAATCAGAAGTGAATTTTTAAACAAAGCCATCCTAAATTTCCAAGCTCTGACACTGTTCACCTCTGGTTGAAACTCTGCCTTGCCTGACACTACTCACGTGACACTTTCCGGTACAGAGCCTAAGTGCAGTAGCATATGGGGTTAGAAAAGAAATTCCAACTACACTGGAATAAATGAAACAGCCCCTATTATCAGATGCTAAGAACTGGTGCTGGTGGAGAAAAGGTATCATCTTCCTAGTATGCTGAATTTTCATGTGACAGGTTCCCTGTAAAGCAGTGGGGCCTGACTGCAGTCATATAGAGAATGTCTCTGGTTGTGTAGGGCACTAGTATGAGGAGTGACTGTACAGTATGTCACCTGTCCTGGCGGCCTGTAGTTAGATATCCTTTATTACTGACAGGTCTGCAGAACGTCTTATGTAGGACACTCCATGTTTGGTGCTATGAATATAAAATGAATTTATGTCAGGTTCTTACATTCAGTTCTGACCAGTCAGAAAACTAGGCCAATCCAGCATCAGTGCAGAGATCACTTACCGGATTAGAGATGTGTTCCTCTATAGTCTCACATCTTTCATATTTCTTTGTTGAGACCTTCATATTTCTGCATACGCATATTAGGTTTTTGGGTTTTTTACATTGATTTAGCAGGGCCCTTAAACAGATGTAAAAAGGGAAGCAAACGGAAGGCCAAGTTTTTACATAGAGATCAATGTAAGGAAAAAAAAGGATCCTTTCCATCTTTGTTTGGGTTTTTTTTTTTTGGATTGGGACACAAATATATTTTGCTACACTGCGGACAGAAATGGACCCAATTTTTTTTTATTTTACCATTGATCCCTAAGTAAACGGATGGCCATCTGTTTGTATCAGGTTTTTTTTCATCCGTTAATTAGATCTGCTATACAGATGTAAAAGATGATAATTAATAAACAATTATTCTAGGACACTCCCCTTATTTATGTGCCATGTCTTTTGGTTTTGGCTACTCACATATCAGCATTCCTGACTGGATAGTGTGCAGTGAGTGACGTATCCTTTAATGGCAGTGTTTTATAGGCTGGATTGGATGCAAAATAATTAATATTGATATCCATAAATTCACATCAATTAATTGAGATTTTGATTTTAATGCCCTAGTCTGAACATGGCCTTATGATGCACATCTACAGAGGGAACTTTATTTCAGTAAATCAGCAGTGCCTGGCATGAAGTCGCCCTCTCCTAGATCTGCAATAAATCTATGATACGTTACCTTGCGCTAGGTTCACGTTAGTGCTGGCTCTCTATTGTTTGGGTCTTCTAGGTCCACACCATTGTTTAAACTATGTTCAGGTTTCCGTCCCCGAATCCACTTGAAAACTGTGGAGAGAAAAGTCCTGAAAGAAGTCCTGACGTTTCATACTATCTGCTAGGTGAATGATGACATACAGCGACCAGATAAGTCAGGGCAGCCCCAGGATATCTGTCTGGTGGCCTAGGCTAGTAAGTATAATATAACACCTCCATTGTTCCTGGCTAGTAGAGCAGTAGTGTTTCATAACTGGTGTCATGCGGATTACTTGCTTCTCCAGAACTGTATTCAGATTTATCGTTCTGCTTTTTCTCTTTGATCACTGCAGAGCAGACAATATAGAGTACTGTCCTTCTGTGATACAGCAGTCACATAGACGTATATTCAGCTACTGGGCTACTGAATACATATTGGACCATTCTTGTGATCCTCAGGGATCTTTGTCTTTGGCCACTTGAAGGAAACTAGAATATCTCAGTATAAGAGGAGGTGATAGAAGAGGCTGGACTGCCTGATCTAATATTAGGCCTATTTCTTCTGCCAGATTTATCTATTCCTTGCAGATTTCACTTTCTTACCATAGAGGATAGTAGTATAATGTTATGTTCTCTGCTAATGAATAATGTGATCTTGGCATCGGGCTAACACGCTGGAGGCCTCACTGCCATCTTAATTGCTCATCAGGGATAATATTTCTGCTCCCTTGCTATGGAAAGCTCTTTATATATCTGAATAGAGATGCTAGAAACAAAGTAACCGTAAGGGAACGTCACAGGTCACTATGTGTACATTCTACGGTATATGAAAGCCATGTGATGGCCATACGTCCAGCTTCTCCATCCTCCCTTCTATCCATGTGTGTCTGTTCAGTGATGCTGTAAAGTACGTGAGCTATTATTGGGTTATTTCACTGGAATCCTGTCTTAAGACAGGCTTGCACATTCCATTGAGCGCCCTCTATTGGTTTGCAACAATAAGGCAGCAACGGTCTTCCTAATTACATCATGGAAGGCAGATTTGCATATTCTTCCCATAGTTCTATTACTTGTAGTCATTCACTTGGCTGTCTATGTAATGCATGAATGGCTCAGTTACACCACATAGAGTTCTTAAAGGGTTTTTTCCAGCCCCAAATCCACTTTTCATACTAAATATCTATAGACAGGATGTTCTTTACATCTTTTTAGCAGATCCATTCAACGGATTGAAAAAGTGTCTAAAATCTATTTACGTAGGCATCAATGTTTACAAAAAATATATATATAAAAACCAGAAATTTACATACACTATATAAGAAGACACATATGCATATGTAAAACTTTCCCATTCTAGGTCAGTTAGGATAACGAAAATTATGTATATTTGCCAAATGCCAGAATAATGAGAGAGAATTTCTAAGGTATTTTAATTGCTTTTTGCAAAGTCAAAAGTTTGCATACCCTAAGGTTACTAAGCCTTTAAACAATTTGTACAGCCCATATGATGATGTCATGTCTTCCAATGCTTCTGATAGGTTTAGTGGCAACATCTGAGTTAGAGACACACACACTGTTTTTGTGTCCTTCAAAAAAAAAAAAAAAAAAAAAAAGGATGTACAAAAATGTGATGTGATCAGAGCCATATATATATCTATATCTATATATATATATATATATATATATATATATATATATATATATCATGGGAAGATACCACATGCGCCGGTAATAGCAGTTCGCCCCTCGTTAGCCCTGATAACTGCAGCAAGACGACGGGGCATGGACTCCATGAGGTGTCGGAAGAGTTCTGGAGGAATATTGATCCACACAGTCTGTACTGCAGCCCACAATGGGTCCTGTGTAGTTAGTGTTGGGTCCATGGAGCAGACACGTATCCACAGCATCACATAAATGCTCTATGGGGTTGAGGTTGGGCGAGCGGGCAGGCCAATTGAGGATTGTGAGGTCACTGGTGTGTTCATTAAGCCAGTCTAGTGCCACCAACGAGTTGGTACACAGCATCCCCATCAGGGAACTCCAATACCAGAAAGGGGTTCAGATGGTCTGCCATAAGTTGCACGTATCATGCATCGGTCCTTGATCCCAACATCCGGACAGTGAGGTACAATTGTGACCATGTGAACATGGCCCTGACCATGACGGCGCCACCTCCTGCGTGGACACGGCGCTGTTGGCATGCAGCATCCATTGCTTCATGGGGCATACGCCACACTCTCAAATGCCGATCGGCTCTGTACAACTGGAACCGTGACTCATCAGACCATGCCACATGCCACCACTGTTCCATGGTTCAATGACGATGGCCGCGGGACCATGCCAGAGCAGCATATCAACCAGGGACAGAAATAGACTTGACAGGCTGATCAGAACCCTCCAGGTCTGTCCTGGAGAGCCCCCTGGACCCAGTACAGGTGGTGGGTGACAGAAGGATACTGTCTATGGTGAGCTCCATGTGGGAGAATAAATCCCACCCCATGTATGGGACCAGAATCAGTAAAGAAGGAGGAGATGTCTCGCAGGAAGAAGCGTGGAAGGTAAGTATATAATGGGGTAGGGGTTGGGCTGAGTAGGTAGGGAATGGTGGGATAGCTGGAGAGACAGGAAGGGGGTGTATGGGAGAGAGAGAGAGAGAGGATGAAGGGGGAGTGAGTAAGGAGTGGCGGAGTAAGGTGAGAGCGGTTAGTGTGGAGTTATATAGTAGGGTGCTACACCAGTAAACAAATGCAGAAGATACCAGGAGCTCCCAGAGACACCCAGAAATCTCTCAAAACACTGCTAAAGGTATATGGGTGCATTTATCAACCCACTAATAGCACTAACAGATATTTAAAAAAAAACATTTTTGCCCGGAAAACCCCCTTAATGATCATCATTAAGTGTGTGTAAGTAACGAATCATTCCTTGTGAAAGTTCAGTAGTCTGTAGTATGAGCCATGCAGAAAGGCCCCCTTTAAAGTTATCATGTATTTGACCATTTTTGGTCCTGACTTTCTATATATGGACAGCATATACTGAAAGGCCACTTTATTAGAGACACCCATATAGTAGTGCATTGGATTTGGCATGGCATACTCCTGTTTCATCTATAACTTTTAGAAGTTATTTCGTGGACACGCTGATAAACCACTAGGGGACTTGTGAATAGTGTCTCCATCACAGCTGAATAAAATACCGTCACTCGCTATGTTATTGTGTGATCTCCTAGTGAACACATATTGGGACATTTCTCTGATCTCCAGGGATCTTAGTTTCTGGCCATTGGAAGGAAAATGGAATATCTCAGTATGAAGAAGCGGGACTGCCTGGTCTTATATTAGGTCTATTTGTGCCGCATGATGTAGTAGAATTGTTACCTATCCCTTACTTTCTTACCATAGAAGATAGTAGCGGGATATTATGGTTTGTGATTCATCCTATCAGTTGACCCTCGGTGTGCCAGGACAACTTTCACCTGCCTGAAGTGTTCACACCTAACAGGAAGGGTTCATCGATTCTCACTGCTTACACCAAATGTAACTTTCCCACAGAATCTGTAGCAGAGGGGTCTGTACACTGTACAGTATCCATACTGCATGTTTGTGGTGGGTATACTGGGTGTTGAATCCCCAATGATTCAATATTAATGACGTATCCTAATGATAGACACTAAATAGCTGATATTTGACAGCCCCTTTAATACTAAACTCTATTATGTATTTATCTTTTATTACAGATATGTGGACTGTCTAAGAATCCTTGACCAGTCATCATGGATGCCTGTACTCAAAGCCAGGGTTGCCAGATGAAGCCGAAATTATCCATGAAAAAAGAAGTAAGTTTCCGATGTGATTGTGATGCGCAGCACTGTGCTATCCTCCATACACACAAAGGAGGAATTCATTCTGTGCACGGGAATAGGGAGTGTTCAATAACCACCAGTACAATGATGGGTCTGCTGTAAGGGAAAGCTCCATATTCCACCCTGAATTACATTCCTGTAAAAGTATTGTTCTGCACTCCGCTATATATTATTAGAATGTACTGTATATTGTAGGTCAGGTCAAAGGAGAGACCATAGTCATGTAAAAGACGATTGCCTAGAAAATGGTAAGAACAGTATGAAGATTCATCTGGGTTTGGGTTGTAAACCAGAGTGATATACAGTCCATGGTCGTGTGATATGTACAATCCATGGCCGTGTGATATGTACAGTCCATAGTCGTGTGATATGTACAGTCCATAGTCATGTGATATGTACAGTCCATGGTCGTGTGATATGTACAGTCCATGGTCGTGTGATATGTACAGTCCATGGTCGTGTGATATGTACAGTCCATAGTCATGTGATATGTACAGTCCATGGTCGTGTGATATGTACAGTCCATGGTCGTGTGATATGTACAGTCCATGGTCGTGTGATATGTACAGTCCATGGTCGTGTGATATGTACAGTCCATGGTCGTGTGATATGTACAGTCCATGGTCGTGTGACATGTACAGTCTATGGTCGTGTGATATGTACAGTCCATGGTCGTGTGATATGTACAGTCCATGGTCATGTGATATGTACAGTCCATGATTGTGTGACATACAGTCTATGGTCGTGTGATAGGTACAGTCCATAGTTGTGTGACATGTACAGTCCATGGTCGTGTGATATGTACAGTCCATGGTCGTGTGATATGTACAGTCCATGATCATGTGACATGTGCAGTCTATGGTTGTGTGATATGTACAGTCCATGGTCATGTGATGTAGACACCACAGTAATCAGACATCTGCTTGGTAACAAGCTGTGCGCCTGTTCAGACCAGAGTTGGAACTTGTCCTTCACATTCATATGAACAAGGATGGTTATGAGTTCCTGGGCCGAGTCCATGCGGAGATTATGTACAGAGGATATAATCTACTATTTGCTGTGTAAAGTAGAAATAGAAGAAATGAACGCCGAGTGAATATTACATGTTGTATCCTGAGCAGCAGAAGCAAACAGGTCAAAGCTTGGAAGTCATACTTTAAGGCCTATTCATAATGAAGTGATGGTGGCAATGTAGCATCGGTCTTGTCTGGGCTCTTGCTTCAGACTGAGCCCGATAAGAAGTTGCAGTAACATTGCATGCTATTTGCAGATTTACTTAAATTAAATGATAGATTTAACATGAGAAGAATTTACTGCCTGTGACATAATCCAAAAATGGAATTGCCTTAAAGGGGTTGTCCAAGACTTATATATTGATGGATTAATCTTGGGAAGCTCATTGGTGAGGATGCCAAGTGTCAGCCCTTGCTGATGATTTGTCCTAAGGATACGCCACTCATAAGTCTTAGACAACCCCTTTAAATCAGTTAGTCTCTGTCCAAAATTTCTGTAGAAATGTGGTGCCAGGTACAGTAAATAGCAGCGCACGTATAATGACCACGTAGTAGTCACCGCTCCAGGCCCTCCTGCCAGGTAGCAGCCTTTTAAGTAACTAGTGAATACTTCTGGTTGCATTATTCTTGCTTAACATAATGAAATGGATACAAGCCGAGAACACTTATCATCTGACTGACACTGTGTGTGCTTTCTATCCAGCAGGCGTGGTCTATGACCGCCTGTGCTTCAACATCTGAAGCTTATTTCATAGAACTGCCAGCACTTTCTAGTTGATCTGGCTGTCAGCTGCTACATTGGGACCTTTGTCTGATATTATGGATAACAAAGGATCACATCACATTAAATCCGTTATTTCAACATAAACCTTATCCACAAGATAGGGAATAAATTGCTGATCTGAGTGTCTGTCTGCAGGGACTTACAAGAGCTGGGGTCTTGGTTACCTGTGTCAATGGATTTGCAGGTTTATTTCCTATTGGACTGTTGGATATAACCAAATACTGCACATGCACTTATTTATTTAGCGATTCAAGGGACCTCTGTTTTTCAAACTGTGGGGATCCCAACAGTCGGACCCCGTTGAACAACAAATTCGGCAAGAATACCCCTTTAACAACTTCACTGATACTTTTTATGATGTATACCATGACAGTTGTCACTTAGGATCTTCTATAAGGTTTCGGTCACCTGTCCCATACCCACTGTGCAAGTGCAGTGATATCTTGACGTTTGTATTCAATACCCTAAAAGGTTTGGGGTGTGTATCTTTGTTCCCTGGTATTATCTGTGGTTGGAGCAGCTGCCACGATGAAGTATCCCGCCATGATAGGTTGCATGTTGCTTAGTTTCTATATTGTTAGACTTCTTCAGAAGTTGCACACTTGGTAGCGTGTTCTACGTTCATGTTCTGCTTGCCCTGGCTTCTTTCACTTCACTTTTCTTTTCACAGAATGTCAGTGAGGGTCTGCTGAGTTCTATGAAGTCTTTACTACAAAGCAGGAAGGAGCTCTGCACCATCACAGACTGTGTGAGGAGTAACAAGACAGGGGATTTTATTGAGGTCAGTTCTTTCCGCAGTCTTCAGCTTTAACCACACTTCATAAATAATGGAACTGTCTACAGACTATGTAGCTAAGAATGATAAAGCTTGCTGGCTTTGTGCATAGTTTAACATTTTACATAAACCTGTCAAAGACATGTTCCCATGGCCAAAACTGTATTGATTTGTAGTCAGTTAAAAGATAAACTTTTTTTTTGAAAATATAAATAATTTAAAATTTTGCAACGTTTTAAAAATTTCTCGTTCTTTTTGTGACAATTTTATGTCCGGATTGGTTGGCAATGGATACGAATTCGGGCACTTTCTATGGTCCGGTACTTGTCTTATTGTAGCTGAGGCATCATCTTATACAACAGGTAGTATTACCTGATAATCAGTCCACAATAAGGAAATCATAGCTGACTATCTAACCATAGAAAGATGATACCCCAGCCACAATAAGGAAAGTGCCAGACTATAGAAATTCCTGCATCCATGGACGTATCTAGAGATGAGCGAGTACTGTTCGGATCAGCCGATCCGAACAGCATGTACGCATTGAAATGAATGGACATCGCCGGCACGCGGGGGGATAAGCGGCCGGCGTCAAAGCGGAAGTACCAGGTGCTTCCATTCATTTCAATGCGTGCATGCTGTTCGGATCAGCCGATCCCTAGTTGTATCCATTGGCAGCCGATCAAGACAAAAGACTAAAATAGTTAGAGAAAATCTTTCAAACTCCACCAAATTTTAAATTACTTATATTTGCAGAAATGTTTTACTCTTAATAGTCTACAAACTCAATATGGTTATGTTCATGGGGAAACTCTTTTAACTGGATTAGAATAGTCAGGTGTAAAGATCTGATCCATTCAAGGCTAATCTGAAAAATAAACCAAAAAAGACTTATTGTGTACATGTCAAACATCCAGCTAGTAAATTATAGCAAAAATTACATTAATATTATTGCATTATGCTGCTTTGATATGTTTTAGCATATAAACTAGCAAAAACCACAGTGTCCCCACATACATTGACTGTGCCCCTTAGTGTTGATGTGTGTAGAAATAGAAACGCACACAGCGCCCACAGCCATGTTGTCATCACATACCTGCTGGTTGGAAATGCTCTTAGAGAAGTTATGGTCTTATTACAAAGTAGTAATTTTATAAAATCACAGTTTTTAACCAAAATGCCTGTAAGGGATGTGACACATGGGCCCAGTACTCGCCCATTATATCTAATGTGCAGTATCCTATACACTTATGCCTGCCTGAAGAGCTGACTACTGTCATGACGGGCCCTTTCCTGGCACCTGTATCCTGTTGATGGTGCCCAGGAGAGTTCTGGAAATCTAATGTCCTCTTGCCTTATTTCCTGCTACGTGCATCGCTCCCACTCTTGTAAGGAGAGATTCTAGTAATAGCTGTACACTAGGGAATGGTCGTACAAGCAGTTCTCTTATGTATCAGCAAACCCTCTCCAAAAGTTCGCATTGTGGATTTATCTTAAAGTACCAGATCTTCTCTAATTCTGAGCATATGACTCTTGGTGGCGCTCTTGATCTATTCTAATTTTTCTGAATGTGTGTTGCAATAAAGACTTGTAAGTTTCCTTATGCAGTGTGCTTTATAATCTCTACCTCAAGATGGCGCTACATATCTATTTCTAATTCTATATTGATCATCCGTTGCAATGCATATTCATGTAGCATGGTGTCGGTAGTTACTGCATTTGTGCAGGCCTGTAGATCGTTGTTTCAAAACTAAATATTCCATTTTTACATTTATAGCTCATGAATGTATTACCAAATTGCTCTTGAAACTGCCCATAAATATAAGTGTATGTCTATGTAAAATAAATTTACACCCTAAAACATTGTGAAATTAGCCGCTAATCTGATTAATAATCCTGTTACAGGTTACTTTCCTTGGTCTTTCAGAGGAATCTGGAGCAGGAAATATTCAGGTACTGTATCATGTATTAAATATGTATAGTAGCTGTATATACGTCAGTGTAATGGCTGCCTTGTGGTTTGTTAGAGAATATAATCTCTCATTTCCATCAGCTCTAGTTTAGCACCTTAAAATCTTGATAATACCTTTCACCTGATGGGTTTGTTACGTCTATGTAGCTATACCTGACTGCTAGTACATTTCTGTGCTGTATGCGGCTCTCTGTGTAATGTTTTAATCATATTTTACATAGGGCGTTGCATCTTTTCACTTGGACATTCCAGAATTGATCAAATCTCTTCATCTGTGCAACCTAAATGAAAATGAAGTCATTCTGTTAAAAGAAGGGAAAGAAGCAACTAAATCAAATGCATCACCGGTAAGTGGCCAACACATCAGTGCTTTTTATCTATGTCCTCCTGCACACAGGGAAATCCAGACCATATACTGCCCACATTTCCCTGACTGATTCCGGGGACTGGGATCAAAGTGATCTATGATGCTACATGTCCCTGCCTCCCATCACTTTACTGTTCCATAGTATATACTGTGAGGGACAGTAGAGCCATGGGAAGGCAAGGACTCTTAGCATCGTAGATGCATTTTGATGCAAGGATTCCCTGTCCTCAAACCAGATTCTGTCCAGGAAATCTGGGCATTATTTAGACTCTCACTCAATGATAGCCTTCACTGTGATCAAGGGAACAGAGGTATCTATATGAGGGATCATTGGAACCCTAAGGCCAAATAAGCTGGGATTGAAATGGATGATGACTCTCTTCCTTGAAAGTTTATATTCACCTGCTCAGCTCCTCATGCTATATAATGCTATTCAGACATGCCTGCTTACCTGACATCTGTTTTCGCTAGTACTAGTGAACTCCATGATGCTGGTTGATAACTATTATGCTATATTGTTACATTATCTATGTTAACTTTACACCTCCTTTACTCACGTGTGTGTGTGTTGATATCAAACTACCTATACATATACAGTACACAAACTCACATCAACGTTTATTATTTTTTTCCTTTGTTCCATCGTAGGAACAGAAGAATGACGATTACCAATAGATCCCAAGAGGCCCCATAGACCATAATGAGGTCTATTGGTATCCACTATGTTCACTGTCATTTCTCTGGAAAGAAATAGTTCTGCATGCAGGACTTTATTGCCTGTGATATTAGGCCTTGTTCATATAACAGCACTGCTTTGTCACTGACCTAACTTCCATGAAAAAGGACCATGTTGGTCTGTTGAAGCCCATTGAAAGTGCTTATTCATATATTTTAAAGTCAATGGTGGTCACTTACTAACGGTTTACAATAAAGGTAATAGTGGACATACATATGTTCTGTATAGATAGACGGACAGCAGTCACAATTTTTTCCTCTGGTGGACCCCAATCTGACCCTATACTTTATCACATATTGTAGTAATAAAACAGTGATGTAACATACTGTATAACAATCATGCTTCTCTATATGACTGTACATTTTTATAAGATACTGAATGTGAATTGCATAGGAATACATAGAGAAACTGACTTCTGGTCCACACAGTAGAGCGAATCTATGAATCAAAGTGTGAGAGTTCATTATTTGTGCATATAATGAGTGAAACCCCCATGGTTATTTTTGGTTTTATTCCTCCCCCCCCTCAGGGTCTTCTTCCTGGAGCAGTGTGTATCATGAGCACAACATCCTTTCCCTTTAAAAGTGATGCTCTGTTTGTGATGCTGAGCAAATATACATCTGGTGTAAAGTATGCAGTGGAGCAAGAATCCTTAAAGCGATTGAACAAGAAGGCAGAGCACCATGAAGATGATGATACGAATCACTCCGTCTCCTCTATTGAGGATGATTTTGTTACTGCGTTTGAACATCTGGATGAAGAGGACCCTGCAAATATAAATGATAGCCAAGGTACTTTACCATTCTAACTACTATCTCACTGCACTAAACTTTACCTATACTTGTGCTACTTGCCAGGCATAGGTGTGTTACTTTATCATGTATTTTAATTTCAGAACTGCTGAGATCTGTTTTTCCATGATATAGAGCAGTGATTCCCAACCAGGGTACTGACTTCTTTTGACCACATCGGCATCCATTTATAGCATATACAATACGAATAGAATGGGACAAGTGCTATGACACAAACAGCGTACAACATAAAGAGTGAATGGGTCATGGCATTGGTATAAGTGAGTGCTGTGCCACTTTCAAACAGCTGATCAGTGGAGGTCCCAGCAATATTAAAGAGGTTTTTAATGAACATAACCATATGTCATTTGTAGATTTTAGTGGTGACAGGCTTTTAGCTTGTTGGGTTGCCAATAGGTATGAATAATGCAGGAGCTTTCTATGGTGTGGCAGGTATCAGAAACCCAGCCATGATTTCCTTATTACAGGTTATCAGGCAGGGACACTACATGTATGAGAAGATAACACGGCCACAATAAAGAAATCATGGCTGGATTTCTGACAAGTGCCAGACAATAGAACGTTCCTGCATTCATGGTTGTGTCAAGACAAAAGACTGTCACCACGAAGATGGTTAGAGAAAACCTTTAAATCTCTGAAAAGTCTTTAATTATATTTGCAAAAATTTTTAATTGTCTACAAATTTAATTATGGTTATGTTCATGACATACCCCTTTTAAGTGTCATAGGGCCACTGTGGAACCATATATTCTGCATTGAACCAGTAGGCAGCAGGATACTATGTAGGCTCCAGTAAGGGAGCATGGTGATTGTTAAAGGGTGAGTTTTTGTTGAAAAATGTTAAAAAAAAAACACCCAAAAAGCCTGTGAATTAGTTGAGAAGTGTCATACTGCTCTGATTTCAGTGAAGAAGAATGATGTTGAGAGACTAGGGTGGAGGAACACTTCACATGCCAATGTGTTGCGTTCTGGTATAGTTTTAAAGGGGGATTCTGCTTCTATATGTTACAGAAGTGAAGTTACAGGCAGTTAAAGATACATGTCCACCTTGAAGTATCCTCCCATCTCATCCAGCTCTCTCTTTGGCAGACGACAGTCAGGCTTCCAACCCCGTCATTCCACTGAAACCTTCCTAACCAAAGTTGCAAACAACAAACTGCTAAAGTCAAACATCACTACTCTGTTCTCCTTCTAGATGTTTCTTCCACCTTTGACATAGATGACCACTCTCTCATATTACAAATGCTGTCATCCTTTGGAATCACAGACGTGGCCCTCCCATGGATTTCTTCATACCTCATCAACATTTAGCATCTCCCACTTTAACAACACCTCCTTACCACACCCTCTTTCTGTAGATATCCCTCAAGGCTTTGTCCTTGGACTCTGACTGTTCTCAATCTACACACTTGGCCTGAAACATACTGGATAATATGCCAGAAAAATACCTTAAACCTTTAGGAGCCAAAATATTTTTAGTCTCCAAACAGTATAATGGTCTACCCAATGGCTCCCTTACAGTACAATGCTATCTATACCTAATGCCCTCTTCCCCAGTGGAATAATTCTCTCTCTAGTGCCCCCACCAGTAGCTATGACTTCCCAGTGGCCACCATCCTTTTTTATAATGCTGTCTCCAGTGCCTCTTCTTTATAATATGGTCCCTGGGTGCCCCTACTCTTTCTAACACTTTCAACAGAGGCCCTCACCTTCTAATAATGTTTTCCCCAAAAAAGTCTTGACACCATTTGGAAATTTTTATTCGCAATAGTGACCATTTTGGTCACTGTCTGGCGCATTGCTCTGTTTTCTAGATTTCCAGTGTGTCTAGTAGTCATAGCCTCATTTTTCTCCTCCTGCTTTCACAAACTTAATTTGTAGAAAACAGAGTTAATTATTTTTCCCTCCCCCACCTCACACAGCCCTTCATCTCATCTATTTATCGAAGTTAGTGGGACCACACCCAAATCTTACTAATCCATGCCCTCATCATCTCCTGCATAGACTACTATAACACTGCTCTGTATATATCTCTACTTGCTGTCATTCATTGTTTACTTCTAGAGGATAAAATTCAGTCCATGGTCATGTGATATACAGTCCATGGTCATGTGATATACAGTCCATGGTCATGTGATGCACACACAGACGCACAGCTCGTTACAGTCCTAGCACAGCAATCCGATATCTACCTGGTGTCCATCACATGACCATGGGCTGATTTTCATCCATTGGAAGTAAGTTGAATGAATGACAGCAAGCAGAGATCTAGAAAATCACAAGAAATTGATAAAGAAAGTGTATTGGAAAATTACTTAACTTTTTTTTTAAGTAGTTTTAAATAACATTTATTTACCAAAACTTGCCAACTTCTTTTAATGTTTCTCTAAAAATAAATGATAATAGTAAGGGCCCGTTCACACGGAGTAAACGCGTGTGTATTTTGGCAAAATACACGTGTAAAAAATATACTTGTAAAAATAAGACTCCCATTGACTTTAATGAGATTTTACACATGTATTTTGACTTGTATTTTGATGTGTATTCTGACGTGTATTTTGACGTGTTTTTTTTTTTTTTTTTACACGTGTAAAAAAAATGTCATTGAAGTCAATGGGAGTCTTATTTTTACACGTGTATTTTATACATGTGTATTTTGCCAAAATACAGGCACGTTTACCGTATTTTCTGGACTATAAGGCGCACATAAAATCCTATGATTTCCTCAGAAATCGAAAGTGCGCCTTATAGTCCGGTGCGCCTTATATATGGATGGAAGCAGCATACGATAACTTGCGGTAACTTCTTACAATTGAAGTTAGAGATGAGCGAATACTATTCGAATAGCACGCTCCTATTGCAATGTATGGAAGCGGCACACGGACTTTGCTGGCGGCCGCCGCTTAACTCCTCGCGTGCCAAGCGCTTCCATTCATTTCAATGGAAGCGTGCCATTGAAATGAATAGAAGCGGCTGGCACGCGGGGGGGTTAAACGGCCGCCGGCAAAGTCTGCGTGCCGCCACTTTCAATCACATATAAGGCGCACCGGACAGCGCTGCGCCTTATAGTCCGGTGCGCCTTATATATGAACCTAGACAGGACTATAAGGCGCTCATGGGTAATGTGCCTTATAGTCCAGTGCGCCTTATAGTCTGCAAAATACGGTACTCAGTGTGAAGGGGCCCTTAGACACCACTTTGGAGCTGTATCTGCAGCTTTCATTATAAACTGTGTCTTTAAGGCTTAGTTCACATGGGCTCGTAATAGCGTATTTTGGTCCTGATTTTGATGCGGGAAGCCGCTTCAAAATCGGGACTAAATTACGCCTGCCGCGACTGTCAGTTGCGGCTTCCTGCTCCGGAATAGGCCCAGAATGAATGGGCCTAGTCCAGAGGGTGCCGCCGCGAGGCGGATGCCACGACTCAATATGACGCGGAATCCGCCTGAAGAAAGGGCAGCTCGCTAGCGGTCTCCATAGACCACCAGTGTGAGGGGGCGGATTATGACGTGGATTCCGCACCATAATCCGCCCCCTCTGTGCCCGTGTGAATGAGCCCTAACGTTCAGTGTTTTCGATGTATCTGCTATAGTTGCACCCCAAATATCCATGTTTGAGGAGGTGGCAGATTATTTTTCTGTATTAAATCTTTGTTTCTTCAATTAGTTCATGATAAAAATGTGACCATTTTAATTTCCTTTCATTCTAGGACTTGGATGGGAAACTGTGAAAAATCAGCGTGATGCGTCTTCCCAAACTCAACCTACCCATTGTCTCGACATCAGTGGATCGAAAATCATATTCAGTTCAGTGCGCCGTAGATCATCTATCAAGTCTGCAGTTCTGATGGGTTACTTAGGACTTCCAGAAGTGTCATCGTCTGTTAAAAATACAGTCACAACATCAATATGTAATACCTGGACACAGAGAAATGTTTCTGCCCATGAGAAGATGATATTTTCTCCTTCTCCTGTAGAAACCTCAGAATCCGAGTGCTCAAGTCCAAGTCCTATCATTTTTTTAGATGAAGAAGGTTACCAGAAGAGCTTAAGAGCAAAGCTTAATCTGCCAAAGATCCCTGTGGGCAAAGATGGCATTGAGGACTCTGACTCTGAATTAAGTGAATTCTTTGACAGTTTTGATAGATTTGATGAACCAGAAACATCACTAGAAGATCATTTTCAGAATAACCGGAAAGCTGTTCTAGCCAACCCGCCCAAAAAAAGAAAATGTGCCAAAGGAAGCATAAGTACTGTGTGCATGAATCCTCAAAAGTTTAAATTTGATCTCCCCACTCTCTCCGCCAGTGTCAAAAAGCCCACTCCTCGCAAAGCAGAATCTCCTTTTAGTGGTATGAGTGATGTACCAGACTCCCCTCGCCCAACAAAGACTTGTTCTGAGGATAACGGTACATTGTTCAGTCCTATCCGATCTTCAGCCTTTAGTCCCCCTGGAGTCCCCCCTACAACAGAGTGTAGTTCTCATTTCGTTGGTCATAGTGACATTCCTCCATTTCGGGATGGCTCTTATGACCGATTAAGTGAGTATGCAAATAGAGTGTGTAGTGACATGTTTGAGACTGTCTTAAGTACCAAGCAACCCTCAAACAGTGCAAAAAAAGAACAAGAGAAAACTCCAAAAATCAGGCGTAAATCTCATGGCAAAGATCTGGAACGGAAGTCCAAGTCAAAACACAAATCAATTAAGGGAGGCATTCAGAAATTTGCAGCAGACCTGGTAGAAAAGAGTTTAGGCAACGCGTTTAAAGACTTGCAGAGAGGCGTTTCGTCTTGCACCAGTGCTCTGTGCCATCTGGCTGCAAGGCTGACCTCATATGTTTTCCAAATGGCATTCTATGAAATTGGAAGGAGGCAGGCATTCTCAATTAAGAAAAGAGCCATTAATAGCCTGGCAAACCTCATGGTGAGTGAAGTCATTACAAGTGCTCTACAAGAGCTCCGGTATATAAAGAAGCAGATGGTCACCAATGCTGTAACCCGTTTTGCTGCAGACCTGGCCGAGGAGCTGGTTTTTGAAGGAATTATGGAAGTGTGTCAGTTTTCCCACCCGCCAACTCCAAGTGTTTCTTACTGCCAGACATTTGACTATGAAGATGTAATAGTTAGTTCTTATGCTAAAGACTTATCAGAATCTGTAATTCAGGAAGCTTTTATTGAGCTTTCTCAGGTGAATGTGGGTTTTACCCCAGAAGCTGCTATAAGTGTTTCAATGGATAACCTCAAATATGTAAGTTCTGAGGGTATGACACAGGCATTTCCCATATTCCCTGCTCCTAAGACTCAAGAAGTTTCACCTGTGGCACAGAAGTCTAAAAAAGACTACACAGTTCAGTATGCTTTGTTCTTCACATCCGGTCTTATGAGTTCTGTTCCTGTACCTGTAGCCGCTAAAGTCTTGAGCCAGCAACCAATATCAAATGATCAAACCGATATCTCAACAAGCAAGAACCTGTGTGCAGACAGTGCAAAAAATTATCATATTTCTTCAAAAAGCATTGCTGATATGTCATCTGACCGAAAGATTATACTTGCTAATAGTCAGCCAGATGGAGACGGAGTTAAAACCTTCTCTGTAACTATGGTGGATATGATTGTAAATGAAGCATATGATGTCATAAAGTCAGCCAAAACTGTGGACGATTACGCCGACATCATGACCAAAAAAATAACTGGCATGCCTTTTCTGGACGCTTCATTAGATGGAAATGCCTCACAAAATCGTGCTGAAGACTCCGGCAAAATGATCTTTAAACATTCTGTAGGTAAGAGCACGCAGACGTCTTCAAAGAAGGAACTGAAATCCAACAGTTTGGTTGACTACAATAAAAACCTGACACAAGAGACTGATATGATTTATTATTCTCCAAAATCCGAGCAGCAGAGAAGGATTTTTAGATGTCATCAAGCAGCAGACCATGCCACTCCAAGTCCATACTCTATTGTTAAGAGGATGGAACAGGATTTTAAGTGGGATCCAACAGAGAAGCCTTTAGGTCCATGTCCAGGAACATCATATGCTTCATATAATAAACCCGAGACAGAGATGGTGATTCCCAGGAGGAATATACATAGTAGTGATGGTGGTGACCCTTCATTGTTTGGTCTTCACAGCTGTCTCCCTCATATTAACAGTTTTTCCTCAGTGATGTGTAGTTGTGGTGATAACTACTTTGCTGAAGAAAAAAATAATCCTAAAGACACCTCTAATCTGTCTACACTGCCTGGTACTCCTCCTCCAACACCTCTAACAACCTATGACGTAAGTCCAGAAAGGAGTATGCGAAAACTGAACAAGAGACTTAAAGGACAGCTGGCAAAAGAGTTCTACCCCGCCACGCCACCGTCTACTCCTCATATGTCTGTAGTCGAGCAGGATAATGGTAAAAAAGATGATTTTATGCTTAGACTCATGAGATCGCTGTCTGAAGAAGTTGAAAGCTCTAGCAGTGATGAGAGTTCTGAAGAACTTGAGATATCAGAAGAAACAAGCAGATATGCCGACTACTTATCCAGTAACATCATATCTATTGCCACTGACATGGCTGCTTACTCTTTAGATGAGGACCCTTCACAGGGCGCAGCACCAAGGAACCTGTCACAGCTAAGTGTGCTGAGCGATAAGTGGGGCTATCCTGCCTATATGAGAAATATTACAGAGGATCTGTTAGAGACTTTATGTAAGTACGCCAACAATGTGGCTGGTGAAGTTATCAGCGAGGCAAAGGAGACCATAGGAAGCCGGAAGAACTCTCTGTGTGACGTAGATTATGGTAATCCGCTAACATCTGGCATAGATTGCAGACAGAAAGAAAGTACCTCCAGTTATGTAGGTATGACTTACAAGGCGTCTGATCCTAGCACTCTGTCTCTGCCTCACAATAGCTGTGGTACTGGATTGACTTCAAAGTACCCCAGTTGTGAAAGTGTGACCGAAGAATATGCCGATCACCTCATCAGAGTATTAAAGATGGAAGGAGGCAATAATGAGTTAATTTTAGATCAGTATGCGAGCAGGTTAGTTTATAGGGCCATGAAGTCTGGCCTCCAGCAGGCCTCTAAAACCATTAAGGTAAAATGTAACCGTAAGATTGTATCTAGAGTAAAGCCGGAAGCAAATAGTAGCAAAGAGATTCTTAGATTGTTAAATAGGACCCACCATTCGGAGAGAGAAAAGCGTAGGCAAAGTAACGTTACCCTTCATGCATTTACTGAGGACTCTGTACAGAAACCTGAATTTACTGGACTGCTTCGTTTTGCAGAATCTCTTGCACAGACTATAACATGCGATGTAAGGAGAAAGCTCAAAATGTCCGCCGTATCTCTTCCCAAATCCCTTACGGATTCTTGTCTCTACTCTAAATCGAAGAATGATTATGTTACCGGTGAACTTGTGAAAGCCTCATTTCCCAAGTCTCTCCTTCCCTTACCTCATAAGCAGAAGCTCTACCACAGCACCAGCAGCTTAAATGAGCATGGTCTAAATGATGGCATCCTGAAGGCCATTGAGCAATATGCTTGCAAAGTTGTTGACCGGACCTTGGAGGTTAGCATGGAAGCAGCCAAGCTACAGGCTATGGAGAATAAGAAGAAAACCGATAAGGTTCCTCAGGCTGGAAAACTAACCCACTCTTATGGGACTGCATGCAGGTTATGTAGTGCAATAGAGCAGCATGGCAGCTCTGTATCATCATGTCACTTCTTACTGGGACATGATAGCTCCAGAAAAGCTAAACCCTGCTCTAAGCCCAGGCAAAACGCTTGCCAGAAATCAAGACTGTTTCATCTGAACATCCCTAAGATCCACATTGACCTTGATAAAAGATCAGTGTTTGCTGATAAAATAGTAAGCGCAGCACTTGAGAAAGCAGAACGTGAGCTGAGCACCACAAGTCTGGGAGCCGACAGCGGCATCGGACACAACGGCATGAGCTTTGCTGAAAATCTTACTGCAGAAATCCTGATGTCTGCCATGAAGAATATTGGCCATGTCAATATAAGGTAAGGTGGCACAATAATTGGTTTATACCACAGGGAACTTGTCAAATTTGTTGGGCTTATGAAAAGGGGCAAGGGGTTTAAAAAAATATCCAAATATGAAAGCATGAATATCAAATATCTGCAAAAACTACAAATATTGTTATATTAATAAAGGAGCCCTCCAGGTCAAAAACTCAACAACAAAAAAAAAAATTAACCCCTTGGTGATCACCAATATGCCTTCTTATGGCGGTCATTTTATTCTGATATATATGGTTTTTTAAGTTCCATATCGAGTGAAGCTGGTGCTTGGGTGTGAACTCACAGACGAGAACCTGCTCTTAATGGCCAGGATTGAAAAAAAATGCTCATCCTGAATGTTTAACTATTATAGATGCTGCGGACAATAGTGATTGTGGTATTTAAATGGTTTTGGAGGGAGAGGGGTCCCTTTCACAGGCATCGATGCCCAACAGTTTGCTGTTACATGGCAGCCGAGGACTTAATGAAGGCCCCCAGATCTGCCTTCAGTATATTCCTATTCGGCAATGTAATACACTGCCTGTTAGACAACATAATACATTGCATTACATAAGTAGTGCACTGTATTACTCAAGTTCTAAAAAATTGTATAAAAACCTTTTATATAAGTATAATAAGTTGTATATATGTTTAATATTAAAAAAAACAACACTATAAAATGATATAAAATATTTCCTCTTCCTAAATAGATAGTAATGCTTGACTTGCTGTTTTTGTCTATTTACCACTAAAAGAACAAAGATCAAAAAGTCGTATGTTTGCAAAAATGGCACCAATAAAAACATCCTCATGTGGAGACTTTTCGCTTCATATGCGAAAAACACATGGACTTTATTATAGGTAACTGCATTTTTTACGCGTATAGGTTTCCATTCGGGGTATCCCCAAGCAGACTCCCGGAACGGAAACCTAAACAGAGATGTGAACTAGGCCGAAGTGGCTGAAGTGAAGCAGTATTGTGCTGTAAATATATACCCTACTCATTCAGAGACACCTTGATATTGTATTGACCCAGACAAGAAATTTACTATGTTATTTTACCCGCACCAAATTCTTTAGATAGGTCATCAGTTGAAGATCAGCTCTGTTCCGATACCTGGGACTCCCGCAGATTAGCTGTTTGAATCAGCATTGGCTGAGCTTCACAACCACTTCTCAGTCAGTGGCCACAGGGCCTTTTAGCCCAGTCCCATTAAAGTGAAAGGGGCTGAATTACGATGCCAAACTCAGTTGTTGTAAAACGTGCAGTGCTGTGCATGGTTTTATGTGACGTGGGCTGTTGTGCTGTTCTGAATGCTTTAGTCTCTTCAAACAGCTGATCAGCGGGGGGCCCAGGTCTCTGTGTCTCTGGCAATAGGGCATCAATTGATGAAATCCTATCTAATAAATTTGTATTTATGTAGTTGAATGTAGTCTGTATTCCTGTATTTAGTTCCATTGGCAAAGATGGCTTCCAGTCTGTGGACTCTGTAACCAGTCAACATACCAGTGTCAGTGTGGGGGATGACAGCACGGGCAGCTGGTCAAATCTGAGTTTTGAAGATGAACACCAAGATGAATGCAGCAGTTTTCTTCATCTTAGTGACAGGTAAGATAAATGACCGTATTGAGAGAACATGGATATAACCTTATTATATATACATAGTGTATAAACTGCATTATCTTGTGATTTTACTAGTTACAGTCTGCATTATAGTCCAGAGCAGCATGCAAAAGTCTGCTTCATTCTCTATGGGATTGTCAAGCAGCTTGCAATGCCGAGACTAAATTTCAAAGTCCACAAATCCCTAGGAACTCTGTACAGACCTCATACTGGCTACAAATGCTAGGACATTTCTGCTCTGAATGTTGCAGAATTGTGAGTACAGGTCTGGACAATAATGTAATTTCCAGTCTGACCTGACTTTATATTCTGCTCGCTATCTTCTAAGCCAGAGGTATCTTCAGCATTCCAGCTGCTGTGAAACTACAACTCCCAACATGCTCCATTCACTTCCATGGAAGGTCCAAGAACGGCAGAGCAAGTATGCATGCTGGGAGTTGTAGTCTTACAACAACTGGAGTGCCGAAGGTTGCCTACCCTTGTACTAAGCTGAACTCTAGTATTTGCCGACCTAAAAGCTCACACTGGATCAAACTGAGACATGTTCTTCTTGTCACTAATATGTCTATGCACAAGGGAAGACAAGTAATCTCGTATTTGAAGTCCCATCCTGTTTGTTGGATGAAATGTATTACTTCAGTACCTCTATATTAGTAGCCACGGTCAGAATTGGGGTATAATGATTTGAGGAAAGGGGCCCATTTCTGGAAACCTAATGATGAACGTTATCAGGGCAGTGGTACAACTGAATTCCAAAGGTAACAAATCTGAAGGGATCATCTAGAAGAATCTGATTGTATTTGCCATTACTGATTGAACAACCACTCGAGTCTTATCATGAACAATAGGCTTTTCAGCAAATATAGTTCATTCAGAAACTGAAAAGTTATCCATTTTATAATATCAGGTTATTTTCTATCTAAGGTCTGTGCTTGTAGAGACTGAATGGAAACCTTTGCTGCTTATCTCCAGAGGATGTGCATCAGTCAGGACAGCTCAGTAGACTTCTGCTATATGGCAGGATTGTACAATACATGTGGATGGCCTTTTTTTTAGCAGTTTTTTCATATTCACAGAATGTCAGTAATGTCAGAGATTTTTCATTCTGGATTTCGTACATTTAATGTAACAAGCAGAATTCCACTTTCAGTTTTTAGGGTATGTCCACATAATGAAACCCACATGTGAAACCTGCCTCCATTAATTTCAGTGGGAGTTCTTGTTGTAGTATAGGGCTTCTCAAAGTTTTTGGATTTGAGCATCACCAGGCAATCTGTTGTGATGCTGGGAAATAAACACTAACAGAGTGAAAAGCAACCAGTAGTGCCAAGTGCCAAAAACACCACAGTATAAAATTACTGGTAGCAGCATTGCCCCCCCCCCCACCACCACCACCACCACCAACCTTCCCCTATCCAAATGGCAGGTACAGTCTGCCTGTTTATACTTCTAGCCAATTGGTAGCAGCATTCTCCCAAATTCAAACAAGTCCCCCATTCCACTATCAAGAGATAAGACTACCACCAGTACCAGCCTATGCTGGCTGCTGTAATCTGACTGGACTGCTCCCAGGTAAAGGACTCTTGGTGATTATGACATCACAGATGCTTCAACCTCTCTAGCCATGGAGACTGCAAGTCTGGCATCATGAGCGCAGTTTCTGCTTTAGAACCCCTGCTTTGTGCTGACATTGGGAGGGACCTGTCCCTCATCACTGCTCCAATCATTTTACAGTGCATTTATAAAGTCCAGACCATTTCACCTTTTTCACATTTTATGCTGTGGCCTTCTACTAAAATAAAAATTAATTTGAGTTTTCTATTCTGCACTCAACACCCCATAATGAGAATGTGAAAACAGAAATCTTTGCTAAATTATTGAAAAGGAAAAACTAAAATATTGCAGTTGACAAAAATATTCAGACCCTTTACTCCATGCTTAGGCTAGGTTCACATCTTCGTTCAGGTTTCTGTTCGGGCGGTCCACTTGGGGACTCCCCAAACGGAAACCTAATCCATTTAAAAGAATCGGTTACCCGTGGAAACCCATGGACCCAATAACGTAGGCCGCGTGGTCTCTGCTCGGTTTCTGCCCAAAAAGGGCTAAAAATGAAGAGAGAAGAGCACTGATTGCAGTGCTTTTCTCTCCACATTTTTCATGCGGAAAGGGGAATGGAATCTGTTGGGAGAGCCAACACTGGTGTGAACCCAGCCTTAGTTGAAGCAGCTTTGGCAGCTCTTACAGCCTTCAGTGTTGTTGTGTATGATGCCACAAAGTTTGCACACTTGGATATGGGGATTTTTTCTGCCATGCTTTGAACATCCTCTAAAGCTCTGTCAGGTTGAATGTCAGTGGACATCCATTTTCAGGTCTCTCCAGAGATATTCAATTGGGTTGAAGTCGGGCACTGGCAGGGCCACTTAAGGACGTTCTTAGACTTATCCCTAAGCTTCTCCTATATTGTGTTGGATATGTGCTTAGTCATTCTCTTGTTGGAAGGTGGAACTTCGGCCCATTTTGAGGTCCTAAATACACTGAATCAGGTTTTCATTTAAGAATATCTCTGTGATTTGCTCCATTCAGGTTTTACTCAACCCTGACCAGTCTCCCTCCCCTCACAATATGATGCAGCCACCTCTATAATTCAATGTAGGGATAGTCAGGAGAAATAATGAGCAGTGTCTGGTTTCCTCCATACACCATACTTGAATTGAGGTCAAAAAGTTCAAATTTGGTTTAATCAGATTTTGTTTTTTACAATCAGAAAGTTGACCTTCTGGAAGTTCCTTGCATCTGCACACAGGATCTTTAGAGCTCACCTAGACAGTCTATTCCCTCGATTACTTGGTGGGGCAACTAGTTCTGGCAAGAGTCTTGGTTGTTCTAAACTTCTTCCACTTAAGAATTATGGAGGCCACTGTGTTCTTGGGAACTTTTAGGCAACCAAAGTTTCGTGTACCCTCCTTCAGATCTGTGCCACCACACAATCCTGTGTCTGAGCTCTACAAGCAGTTCTTTTCTCCTTGGCTTGGTTTTTGCTGTGATATGCATTGCCCTTATATAGACGGAGATGTTTTTCAAAATTATGTCCATTCAACTAAATTTACCACAGCACTCTACAGGTACTCCAGTCAAGGTATAAAACATCTCAAAGACGATCAAGAGAATTGAGGAGCCACCAAAGCTAAATATTAAGTGCCATTTCGAATGGGAAACTTGCAAAATTTCAGATTTTTCCTTTCTACTAAATTTGGGGGGGTAGGGGGAAGCGAAAATTTTGTTTCCACATTGTGATTATGGGGTATGGACAGCAAATTGATAGATTAGCTCAAATTTTTTTTATTGTAGTGCAAGATTTCGAAACATCAACAGGTCTGTAGACTTACTGAATGCATTATATATATGTGGATTTAAGATCCATGTCAGTGACTCATCTATGTGGAATCTGTGTAAAAACTGTTGTGGATCACCACATCAGGATCAAGTTTTTCTCTTTGAGTAATGACCGCTTGACCTGAGCAGATTTTCATCCTCTGGAAATAGGTGGTGACCATTTTTCTTTAATAAATTGGGGATCATGATTTAATATACAAAGTGTATCCGTAAAGCGGACCTTATATAATTCTATAATAAATATAATTTATATCCATAAATCATTAAGTTTATCTAAACATTCAAAAACTTTTGATCTTCTGGCATCATATGTAACATTAATATATATTGTAATATGCTTTATTAACACATTTTGGCTTCTTCTGTGAAATCCTGCACTGAAATCCACTTTGTTTCCTTGTATCTGAAACCTGTACACTGTACACTAATACCTCTAGGAGAGTAATTTGTTAATAAAATCTGTTTAGCTTAAGTTTCATAACAATAAGCTAAATAAATATATATATATATATATATATATATATATATATATATCACAATTTATGTATTGTGAGAAGGTGACAGGCAGAGTGCTGGAATGACGCTATATCTCCCTCAGGTTTTTAACTTATGTGTGGCCCAGTGCGGGTCTTGAGTAGGCTTCAGCTCCAGGTGTGAGTCCTTGGCACATTACTGGGACAGAAAAAGGCTGCAGATCCTGCACTCCAATGCAGATTCATGGAGTGAAAGGAGGCGCCTGGGTCTGTCCTGCAACCCTGAGTCTGGTGAGACAATATCGTGCTTGTTTTGTTTGTATGGCTGGTAGTAAGCCACACGTATAGTTAGGTTATCATTTCTGTTTACGCTAGGTTCACACCTGCGTTCTACTCTCCGTTCTGTGCTTTCTGTCTTCTGCATGCCAGAAGACGGAAACCACAGACCGGGCCCGGCCGTGAGCGGCGGTGAGCGTTTTATGCTCTCCGCCGCGAAACCAGATTTTTTAATCCGGACACAGAGTACTGCATATCTGACTCTGTGTCCGGATTAAAAAACCCGGTTTCGCGGCGGAGAGCGCAAAACGCTCATCGTCGCTCACGGCCAGACACCTTTCTCACCCATTCAAATGAATGGGTGAGAGACTCCTGCAGGTTTCCGTCTCCTGCTCTGTTTTATGCAGGAAACAGAAACCTGCAGAACGGACACCTGGGCGCAGATGTGAACAAGCCCTTAGTTAGTCGTTCAGACGAGCAGAGTTCTGTTTCGTTTTTGCCTGAAAGTAAGGCTGTATTTTATTTTGCTCATCTTGTGCCTGAAGTGAAGGTTTATTTATTTTCCTTTTTTTTTTTTTTTCTAAATAAACCTGTTTGCTGCATATTTCCTGCCCCTGTCTTTGACTGTTTGGGTACACACCAGTTGCTGCTACCGAGCTACCTTCCCCACATATGGCTTTTTGCCTCTGTGCCTCAGGACGGGTTCACATCTGCGCCCCGGGTCTCCGCTTTGTTTCCATCTTCTGCCCAAATAATTGGACAGGAGAGGGAAACCGGCAGTCATTTTTCAAACCCATTCTTTTGAAACAGGTTTTTTTTTTACTGTACACAAAGTTGGACATGCAGGACTTTGTGTCCGATAAAAAAAAAAAACCAGTTTTACCGCGGAGACCACAAAACGCTCACAGGCGCTCATGGTCTGCCGTGTTTCTGTCTCCTGTCTGCAGAAGACGGAAACCCCAAAACAGAGAACTGGGTGCAGATGTGAACCCGTCCTCCGCTTGTTGCTGCTGTAGGATGACCTGCACAAATTGTTTCACAAAGTCCTCCATGATGGCAGTCTACTTTTTAATCTCTCCTGCAGCTTTCACCCAGGATATAGTAGAGGCGAAAAAATTGTATATGTATCTTTAAGGGTGCATTCACACTGAGTAAACGCTAGCTTATTCTGAACGTAAAACACGTTCAGAATAAGCGGCGTCTAAAGCAGCTCCATTCATTTCTATGGGAGCGGGGATACGAGCGCTCCCCATAGAAATGAATGGGCTGCTTCTTTCACTCCGTGCAGTCCCATTGAAGTGAATGGGGAGTGCCGGCGTATACGGCAAGCTCTGCTCATGCCGGAGCGTACACGCCGGCACTCCCCATTCACTTCAATGGGACTGCACGGAGTGAAAGAAGCAGCCCATTCATTTCTATGGGGAGCGCTCGTATCCTCGCTCCCATAGAAATGAATGGAGCTGCTTTAGACGCCGCTTATTCTGAACGTGTTTTACGTTCAGAATAAGCTAGCGTTTACTCAGTGTGAATGCACCCTAAGACTGTTTAAACACACCGTCTGATTGACTAAACAGAAATGATAACTTGCCTATATATGTGGCTTACTACCAGCCACACAAACAAAACAAACACTATTATTTCACTGGACTCGGGGTTACAGGACAGAGCCAGCCATCTCCTCTCACTCCCTGGATCTGCAGCCTTTTCTGGCCCAGTAAGGATTCACACCAGCCAAGGAGCCAAGGATTCACACCAGGATCTGAGGCCTACGCAAGACCTGCCCTGTCCAACACATAAGTTAAAAACCTGGGGGAGATACAGTGAGATTCCATCACTCTGCCTGTCACCTTCTCACAGTATGTATATGTTTTTATTATTTTTTTATTTTATTATTACATGAAAGGGTGGTTCTCTCATAAATATTCATAGTGAGTGCTGTAAATAGGTTCTGATGCGCCATGTGATTTGCATGTGACCCAGACCATATTGTCTTCTTCTGGTAGTAATGGTAACAGCAGTAGCTGGAGCAGTCTGGGATTGGAGGGAGACTTGTGTGAAGAGAATTTATCCTTCCCACCATCAGACAGGTTGGTTTAGTTAGAAGCTGTGCATGAAATAGATTATTTATTTCTAGTATACGCATGGAATATCATGTAACTGCTATGTAATGCATGTATCCTCTTTCCTTGAAAATAATACTGTGCATGCGTCCTCCTATTTATGTGTAGCTGAGCTAATTCTCCTATAGTTTCTTTGTAGAACTAGCATGTGTATAACTATTTTATTACTATGAATGGGGTTACAGTTAGTGAAGCATTACATAAAGTATATGCATAAGGGCTGACATTGCGATTAATGTACAGTTCATAACCTCACCGACTTGAGATGTGTATGAATATAGCCAAATATTGAAACTGAGACCAGGGTATTTACTTTCATCTGTAATAAACCAGCTCCTGATCCTTCCCCAGCTAGGTCTAGCTCCTGATCCTTCCCCAGCTAGGTCTAGCTCCTGATCCTTACCCAGCTTGGTCTAGCTCCTGATCCTTACCCAGCTAGGTCTAGCTCCTGATCCTTGCCCACCTAGGTCTCGCTCCTGATCATTACCCAGCTAGGTCTAGCTCCTGATCCTTAACCAGCTAGGTCTAGCTCCTGATCCTGGCCCAGCTAGGTCTAGCTCTTGATCCTGACCCAACTAGGTCTAGCTCTTGATCCTTTCCCAGCCAGGTCTAGCTCCTGATCCTTACCCAGCTAGGTCTAGCTTCTGATCCTTCCCCAGCTAGGTCTAGCTTCTGATCCTTACCCAGCTAGGTCTAGCTTCTGATCCTTACCCAGCTAGGTCTAGCTTCTGATCCTTACCCAGCTAGGTCTAGCTCCTGATCCTTCCCCAGCTAGGTCTAGCTCCTGATCCTTACCCATCTAGGTCTAGCTCCTGATCCTTCCCCAGCTAGGTCTAGCTTCTGATCCTTCCCCAGCTAGGTCTAGCTTCTGATCCTTACCCAGCTAGGTCTAGCTTCTGATCCTTACCCAGCTAGGTCTAGCTCCTGATCCTTCCCCAGCTAGGTCTAGCTCCTGATCCTTCCCCAGCTAGGTCTAGCTCCTGATCCTTACCCAGCTAGGTCTAGCTCCTGATCCTTACCCAGCTAGGTCTAGCTCCTGATACTTACCCAGCTAGGTCTAGCTCCTGATCCTTGCCCACCTAGGTCTCGCTCCTGATCATTACCCAGCTAGGTCTAGCTCCTGATCCTGGCCCAGCTAGGTCTAGCTCTTGATCCTGACCCAACTAGGTCTAGCTCTTGATCCTTTCCCAGCCAGGTCTAGCTCCTGATCCTTACCAGGCTAGGTCTAGCTTCTGATCCTTCCCCAGCTAGGTCTAGCTCCTGATCCTTCCCCAGCTAGGTCTAGCTTCTGATCCTTACCCAGCTAGGTCTAGCTTCTGATCCTTACCCAGCTAGGTCTAGCTCCTGATCCTTCCCCAGCTAGGTCTAGCTCCTGATCCTTCCCCAGCTAGGTCTAGCTCCTGATCCTTACCCAGCTAGGTCTAGCTCTTGATCCTTACCCAGCTAGGTCTAGCTCTTGAATGAAACAAACTTTGCTGGATATTTTTTTTTATCAATTGATAACTGTTTTCCTGTTGAAACTTAGTGACGGCACAGAAGATAAAGATGAAGACCCCAAAATAACTGCACAAGGTAATTTATATATTCTCCTATATATTATTGGCTACATCATGAAAGCTGTCTTTGAGGTCTTTTAGTACCTTGTGCAAGAAATATAATAAAGGTTTAAGGGAGAGACGATGGACTGTAGTATGGATAAGCTTTTTGAAGATTCAGGAGACAGAGACTGCCTATGTAGTATATGTAGAATAATTTAACTCTGCTTTGAGATATTAAAATATGTTCACATGACATATATTTTACTACCTGAAATATGGAGTTGACTTTACCAAAAGAACATCTAGAGGTTGATTTGTTTTGAAATATGCTTTAAAAATTACCAGGTGTCCATACCTTTAAAAGGGTTGAGAGAGGGGTAAATGACATCCAGTTTTTGACCATGAATATGGAACCATGTCTGTGACTTTACATTTAACTAGGAAAATTGGAGAGCGAGAGAGAATTTTGACAAATGTGCAAATGTTTTAGGCAGGTTTGGGGGGGAGAAAATGCTGGAAAGTGGAAGTGTTAATTTTTATCATTTTTACAAAATTGAGTAAACAAAAGCAAAATCTAAATCACATCAATATGAATGTGACCACCCTTTGCTTCTAGGTACACTTGTATACAGTTATTGTAGGAAATCGGGAGGGAGGTTGTTCCAAGCATCTTGGAGACCTAACCAGAGATCTTCTGTGGGGATGTAGGCTTCTGCTTCTTCATGTCATGCCAGACAGTCATTGTGTTGAGATCAGGATAACTTATACCTTGGTTTAAAATATTCAATATAAAGGAAGCACTTGGAATCACATTGTAGTAGTGACAATAGTAGTAAATGGAATACATCAAGCCTACTTTCATTACTAATTTCAGTATAGTCCTGAAGAAGCCTGTTGTAGAATGACATCCACAATTGTTGGCTAATACGCAGCTTGCTGAAGTCTTATTAGATTTGTATGTACAGGAGAAACAAACCGTCTCTGTCATTTTATTCCAGTTGTAAATCAGCAGTGTAAGATTCTGCACATCAGAAATGTGGACCTGGGACCAAGCTCAGTGGAGTCACAGCTCAGGACATTATTGCAGTGGATCGCTGCCTCAGAGTCTGGCATTTCTGAAATCCACTTTCTTGACCACAGCAAACAAGAGTTATTACTTGTAAGTTTATTATATCCAATCTTATTTTGGTGTATACTGCATTTTTAATTTAAAAAAATGATGGCATACCTCTTTGTATGTATCTGTACATACTAGGCAGTGTTAAGTCATATAGGGATAGTTCACATGGAGTATCTTGCAGGCAGATTTTGACGCGGGATCCGCCTCAAAATCCGCCTGCAAAAATGGCTCCTATTGACTTCAATGGGAGCCATTTGCTTTTTTTCCTGCTAGCTAGTAGTAGAAAAAAGAAGCGAGATGCCCTATCTTGCCGCGGATTCTGCGGCTGATTCAGCCACAGCATCCGGGGCCTGAGACACGCTCCTGTTTATACTCATTCATTCGTGCCTAATCAGAAGCGGGATGCTGCGACAGAATGCCGATGCTGCATTGGCATCCCATCGCGGCTAGCCATGCAGAATGTTCACATGATGGAAAAGGTTTCCGCGACCTTTTCCTCCGTGTGAACATACCCATTTGACTATTTGAAGCATTACAACCCCTACAAGTGTGTCTCAGATCTGTAGTCAACCACTCAAAGCTTCAGCAAAAGATAAAACGCCCATATGAAACCCTACTTTACACAAGTGGGATTTTGGTCCAACCAAAGAGAGAACCAGGACCCAGACTCCCAGCATCAAACTCATAGGAGCTCCTACCTTCCCATGGCTTTACTGTTATCCTGTTTATAGTACGTGAAAGTAGTCCCAAGAGCAGGTAGGACTCCTACCATCATAGATCACTATAGTGCTAGGGGTTCGGGTTCGGGTCCCGGCTCAGTGTTTGGTCTGGGAAATATGGCCCATATGCAGTCAGTATCTTATGACTGAACCTGCCAATGTGAAGCAAACTGCTAGTTTTTCCTGTGTGTGTTCTTGTATATGAAGACCATACTTGAGATTCGGAGCTCTGAATTAGTTGATCATAAGTACAATTCTTACAGTCCATTTGTTTTTGCCAATCACAAATTCTTCTATAGGTTCAAAAAAGGGGTGAGGCCCGACATTCAGATACCAATATCTGAGAAGACACAGGCATATCAGTACATTGAGCTGCCAAAAACCTTTTCCATATAATCTTTGTCTACTCTTCAAGAAGGTGTTTCCTGTGACATATATCAGCTAGAATCTAGAATGGGTGATAAATGTCTAATTTCTGGGGGTCTACCAGTGGGGTCTTGAGAATAGGGATCCTGAACTCTGTTCCTCCTCACTGGATGACTACAGTGGGTAGATTCTGAATGGAGCGTTGGTTGAACTCGTGCCCTGCTCCATTCAGTGTCTCTGAGGATGACTGCTATAAGTGAACACTCAACTGGACTGCATGTAAAAGTCCCATAGACTTTGAATGAACTGACACATCACATGCTCAGTTTAGACCAGCAGTGAATCCAAGTTCCTGATCTCTGTACAACCTCAGTTTAACGATCTGTGGGGGTCACAGCAGATTAGGGAATAAATGATTCTGAGTCAGATCTGATTCAGATGATTCCACTTCATGTGTTTCTGTGGTTTGCCATTGGAGCGTACAAAGTTACTGTAAGTGAACTCTTCGGATGCACAAAAAAGAAAAAAATCTTGACGACAGATTCATCTTCGTTGTATCTAGAGAGTGATTGACTTTCCGTTCAAGGGTAGAAATTGTGAACATCGCTGGTTACAAAAATGTAACCTCCTCACATCATTAGATATTATTGTTTGTAGGAAACGCACAGAGTGTGAAAAGCTAATTCCAAAATATACAAGATATTTTAGTTTAAGGTGGAGCAGTAGCCACAAAAACCACTCTGTGCCACAATAGGAAAATCCACATCAATAATTAGGCTTGTGTTTCTATGTGTGGTATTAGGGTGCGGAGACAAACCTATTACCTTCTTCAAAATTTCCTGTTTTTACCCTATTTTGTTAAACCCACAAACCACTAGATGGTAAAGGGTTTCTATGTCAAAATATTTATCTTGTCAATTAAAACCCATTCTGTCGAGGAGAAGACCTAGGTTAGGTTGACATTGAGTTTAATGTGTGTTTTCATGGTTAGTATCTGCTTGTGGGATCTTGACATTTTTCTTCTTTTTCAGCTTTTTAGACGTGTTCGAGAAAAAGGCTGGAAAATCGGTGACCTCTTCCAAGCTGTTCTGCAGTACTGTGAAAACTCTGACCTGTCCTCGGATATGCCCAGTCCTTTGTATGCTTGGCTCTTGGAATATTGTTAACAGGCACTTTATTACTGAAGAGAAGAGACAGATGTGAATTTATCTGCAAATGGTTATTTTAACGATCAGCTTTTTCTGTTCAGTTACTTTACTGTAGCTTTGCATTGTCCAATATGTCTTTGTACACACTTCTCACATATAAATGAAGCATATCTATGTGAATGGTACCAAGGCGTTTGAGTACCTGTAGTGTTCTTGGCATAAAGTGAAGAGATGTTTATATAGCACTTGTTGTATTGGCTGCAGGACGCTATTTCTATGTCACATATCTGTATCTGATAATTGCTTTGTTTGTTTTTTTTTAAAGAAATTTTAAAGTCACAACATAAGTGAAGTTAGATTGCAGTTTGTTCATTTAGAGAACATGTATGCACACACACACACCTTGTGAGACACGTGATTGTATACTGTATGATTTCTCAGCACTTCTTTCTGTAATGTAATGTACCTGATGTGTATCACAACTCTGTTCACTACTTTATAACAAAACTGCCCTGAGAAAAAAATTGGACAAATAGGACTGACATACATCAAAATAGAGGCCGATTCTGATATATCCTATTAATATTATAAATGTGAAAGTTTGTGAGTTTGTGGGTTTGTGTGTTTGGATGTTTGCATGTTCGGATGTTTGTTCCTCAATCACGGAAAAACCGCTCCACCGATTGTGGAAAATTTCAGCCAAAACATAGTTAATACACCCGATTAAACAATAGGCTACTTTTCGTCACAATAGCGCACATACGTTTGTGCCAGGACCCCCACAAAATCCAAACTCACACCACCATCTCTGCAATCTCACACACTTTGGACCATAGCAAGCCACACAATTCATATTGCCCTCTACAGCCTCGCCCCTAACCCCACACAATCACATATACATATACTTTACCACTTTGCCCCTCACCTTAACGATTCTCCAGGAGGTTCTCTTTAACGCTCCGGAGCAGCTATGTTTGCCGACCCCCACCGCTCTGACAATCCGCGACACCGCCCACCTATGTCAATACCCCTAGGCGGTCTAATAAATGCAAAAAAAAAAGTTTAAAAAAAGTAAAAAAAATATATAAAAAAATAAATAAAAAGGATTAAAAATTCAAATCACCCCCTTTCCCTAGAACACATCTAAAAGTAGTTAAAAACTGTGAAACACATACATGTTAGGTATCCCCGCGTCCGAAATCGCCCGCTCTACAAAGCTATACAAATATTTTTCCTGTTAGGTAAACGCCGTAGCGGGAAAAATGGTCAAAAGTGCCAAACCACCATTTTTTCACTGTTTTGATTCTGATAAAAATTTGAATAAAAAGTGATCAAAGCAATAACATTTCCCGAAAATGATAGAAATACAAAGTACACCCGGTCCCGCAAAAAAAGACACCCTATACATCCCCGTACATGGACGTATAAAAAAGTTACGGCTGTCGGAATATGGCGACTTTTCAAAAAATAATTTTTTCACAGTTTTGGATTTTTTTTAAGGGGTCAAAATGTAAATAAAACCATATAAATTTGGTATCCCCGGAATCGTAACGAAACACAGAATACAGGGGACATGTCATTTTGGTTGCACAGTGAACGCCGTAAAACCAAAGCCCGTAAGAAAGTCGCAGAAATGCATTTTTTCTTCAAATCCACCCCATTCTGAATTTTTTCCCTGCTTCCCAGTACATTATATAGAATAAATAATGGTGGCATCATGAAGAAAAATTTGTCCCAGGAAAAATTAAGACCTCATATGGCTCTGGGAGCGGAGAAATAAAAAAGTTATGGGGTTTAGAAGGAGGGGAGTCAAAAACGAAAATCAAAAAATGCCATCCGCGGGAAAGGGTTAACTTCAAATACCTCTGTCCCAAAGTCACTATGTAAAGTTTCTCACAACACCGTATATATAGCAGCTCAAATACAAAGTAACTGCAACACAAAAGTCTCACGTATTCTCTGAATTACTACAAAAACAAGATACAAAGTTACATTTCATAACCCGTACGTTATACACACTACAAAAACCTTACCCACGCCTGTATATACCCACTGCTACAATCATCGCAGACGAAGTCGCGGGTACCAGCTAATATATATATATATATATATATATATATATATATATATATATATATATATATATAAGCAGCCGTGTGTAATCCTTTACTAGCAGTCCCCATACACCAATGCTTTTCATACTGTAAGGTGGGTCTTGTTGATAAAGGACCCTTAGTAGTTAAGTACACCTGGTTAGGTGGTTAGGGGTTTTGGTTTTTTTTTTAAAGAAAAGTGATCTTAAAGGACTCATACCGGATTATAGTCTTTTACTAAAATAGTGCCACATCTGATAACGCAGTTACGTTTCAGTGAATGTAGCCGAGCTGCAATACTGCACACAACCAGTGTCAGGCGTGGCACTATTTTTGGAAGAATGCTTTCAAATCCTGTGAATCCCTATCTAAGGCTGCATTCACACAGAGTAACGCCAGGCGTCATTTGTGTGTAATTTGTGTGTTTTTTACGGCCGTCATAAAACGTTTACATAGAGTTCTATAGGAAAAGACGTCCGTAATTTACTGCCGTCATTTACGGCCGTCATTACAATGACGGCCGTAAATGACGGCAGTAAATTACGGACGTCTTTTCCTATAGAACTCTATGTAAACGTTTTATGACGGCCGTAAAAGACACACAAATTACACACAAATGACGCCTGGCGTTACTCTGTGTGAATGCAGCCTTAGGGTGCATGCACACTACGTAACGCCGGGCGTGTATGAGAGCCGTACACGCCGGCGTTACAGCAGGGCTGCCGAACACTTCCCATTCACTTCAATGGGAGCGCTCGTAAACGCCGCTGTTACGAGCGCTCCCATTGAAGTGAATGGGAAGTGTTCGGCAGTCTGCCGTAATGCCGGCGTGTACGGCTCTCATACACGCCCGGCGTTACGTAGTGTGCATGCACCCTTAGACTGCACCAATGTCTGGTTCTGCAATGTGATTGACATTTTTGTGCACATTTTAGTTTTTTAGATATTTATTGAATGAAGTGACAAAATGAAGGATGGAGTATGTATGACAAGCATACATGATAGAGGAGTGGCAATGGTTGTGCAGTAAAGAGAGTATTAGAGGGGGTATGTGTATACATGTATTATGGGTCCAGGTTTGGAGGGGGCATTTGTAATCGCAGTAATTCACAAGACCTCTTCTGAGTTCAATGTACCGTACGTCTCTTCGGGCTTCAGGAATGTTTTTCCATTTTGTTCTGGCCTTTGAACACTGTTGAGGTTCAGATGTCACATTGTCCAAACTAGCAGAACCTCACTAGAGAAAAACATTTAAAAAAAAAAAAACTCTAAACAATAGCTTGTTAGCAAAACAATAGAATGCATCTGTAGAAAGCTAATTTCTATGGCCATGATAAAGGTCTTTCTGGGAATAAAATATTGATAACTGTAGGATGGGTCATTATTTTCAGATTTGTGGGGTCCAATCCCCGGCACCCCCACAGATTAATTGTTCAGAGCTATACACAGGTGAGCGCCACTTCTGCTTGACAGGTTAATGACTTGTCATTCATTCAGTACAATATATAGCACTATACTTGGCAAGTAATGAAGAGTTCACAGTGGTTGTCCAAATGCTGGAGTCTCTCGAAAAAGTTGAATGGGTCAAACTCACATTATCTGATATGTATTATCTATCCTAACAAGACGTCAATAATATGTTAGTCTTAGAAAACCTTTGGGTTTTTTTATCTTGCAGATTTTGCTGTGGTTTTTGAGCCAAAGCCAAGAGTAGCTTTAACAGGAATGAGAAATCTATAAGAAAAACACTGATATTTCTCGCTTCTGCTAGAGTCACCGCTGCCTTTGGCTCAAAAAACTGCAGCAAAATGTGCAACAAAAAATCAGCTATTTTTCAATCTGCCATGATCCTTCTTTGTTATTCAGGCACTAACACCACAGGAATGTCACAGTTTCTAACTATACATCATAAGGAGGACCTTTCACCTTTCTGTCTTGCACACAAGTCCTGCTTATACAGACCTTGTCCAGTGTATGTGCATTGAAAGTGACTGCAAGTGTTGTGTAATAGTGATATGTAACCAAGTACCACCATGGACATCATTTTCAGAAAAAGAGAAAAGTAAATATTGAACCACTGTTAAAAGATAATGCAAAAAATGCAAGGTGATAGGTTCTGTAGAAAGAAAGAAAATGCAAATGATATTTCCTCTTTAACCTATGAATGATGCTAATCTGTCGTTTTTCTCTACAATGGCCAGTGACTACAGTTAGGGGTCGTTCACACCACCACTCGTGACCGTCAGCAGTGTCCGTTACAAGATTATAGGAACGGATACTAGCAGAGCCATCACAAATTTGTAAAAAATTCCATCGATTTCAATGGGATTTTATCTGTTGTTCATTAGTGTCCATTTATATCAAATCTGTCACATCTCCATATATTCAGTGACAAAAAAAAATCCTGCATGCAGGACCTGTGTCCGTATAAAATAACGTTTTTATGATGGACGTCAAGTGTCCATTGTTTTTTTTAATATCAAAGTCTATGAGTATCAGACAGACATCTATTATACTGTCTGGGTTTTTTTCTGCACATGCTCAGAAACCAGGAAAAAAAACAAACAACCAAAACCGAACAGTATAAAAACAAACTCTAATTGACGCTATTGTGTCCGTTTTTTTTAACTGATCCATTAATTAGTGTCCGTTCATGTTATGATGTGTCCAATTTTTTTTTTCTTTTTTTAACGGGCACTATCAGAACGGACATCCATTGGTAGTGTGAACCCATCCTTAGTTTGAAAGACTGAAACCCATTCCTTGTTTCACCAATGCTTTGGGCTGCTGCTCTCCCCCCGCTGTAGCTTTGCCTATTAAAGGGCGTTTGTCTCCAGAATCCAGCCCTAACCCGGCCCCCCAGATATATAGGTTAGGGTCACCTGAATCGGATGGCGTTCTCCCTTTTGTGACTTGGTGCCTTTGTTACTAACATATCGCTGTTTTTGTCAATATGCAAATTAGCTCTTTGGAGCAATGAGGGTGTTGTCATTGCTCCAAAAAGGTAACCAGTAACACCCTTACCCAAAAAGCTGATTTGTATGTTGCCACAACAGTGATGTCTCTACAACAGAACAACCAATTCACAAGTGGAAACACCATTTGATTCAGATGACCCTAACCTATCTGTCTGCAGAGCTGGGTTAATATGCTGGGCTCTGGTGACAGAGACTCCCTTTGAGATTAGCTGCTGTATATATTTGGTTTTTGTCAGGGTAGAATAATTCTAAAGTATAGACTACTAACCCACCAACGAGAAACATCCAGTAAATACCAAACCCAGAAAAAAAAAAGGATATTCTTGTTGGCTTCTGCTTTTACCCCTTTTTATTTAAGGTGAGCACATTTTATCCTGTTACAGGAAATCCTAACCATAAATTGTCAGATACATTTCTTTGAGTAAACCTTCCTTGTTATTTCAGGAGCCTTACATCGATTGCGGTCTCTTTAGACACTGATATGTGCAGTATATTAACAGTTGTTACATATTTTGCGTGTACCTTTGCACAAAATGTACATATTAATTAATATTAATAAAGCTATTATTGTAAAGATGTTTCTTCAAAATTTTGTTGTTGTGAGTTCAGAAAATAATTATAAATGGATAAATGGAAAGCCATGCTGTGACTCCAGGTAGATGGAAGAGGAGCCTGACTGTTATTAATGGGCAGAGTGAGAAAGGGAGAAGGGTCATTGAATACTGGGGAAGGGGTGTCCTGTTGTGACTAATACGGAAGGAAAAATGGATTACCAAACGCAGATGTGAACCAGGCCTATACTTATATGAATGTATGGATACTATATATACATACACTCACACAGTGGTGTAACTAGGAATGGTGGGGCCCCGTGGTGAACTTTTGACATGGGCCCCCGACCAACGCCGAGGACCTCAACCTTGACTGACCCCCTCCTACGCATTCCTGCGCACTCTATTATACCCCATAGTGGTCCCTGCACACAGTATTATCCCACATAGTGGCCCCTGCACACAGTATTATGTCCCACTGTGGACACCCATAAACAATTAGACCCCAGAGTATAATAATCGGAGACCCAGGGGGAGAAAAACATAAAAAAAACTCATGTTACTCACCTATCTGCCGGCTCCTATGATGCTGACCTCCGAAGTAGTCCATCTTCAATGACATCAGACGTCACATGACTTGGGACGCAGGCCGGGGTCATGAGATGTCAGACTAGGCCGAAGCCTGCCCAGATCATGGAGAGGTAAGTAACAGTGTTTTTTATGTTTCTTACCTCTCCCGGGCCGCCGATCATTATACTCGGGGGTCCGAAAAGACCCCCGAATATAATGGTAGCAGCTGTCACCGGGCCCCTAATGTCCCGGACCCTGTGGCAGGGCCTCTGCTGCTATGGCGGAAGTTATGCCACTGCACTCACACATATACATTATTATAGCATAATGTATATACTCACACATACCTGCATACAAACATACAGTACTCACACAGTATACAAGACACATACATTAAACAAATGTATACATATGCATATTAACCCCTTAACGCTAAATCACGTACCTGTATGTCAGAGAATGTGGTTAGTTCCCGCATTCCCACGTACCTGAACGTGATTGAGATTGCACGGGCTCAGAAGCAGAGCCCGTGCGATCTCCACGGGAGGCCGGCTGTATCTGACAGCCAGGCTTCCCCTGTAGCAGCAGGGACGGTGATTGCACCGACCCCCCTCTGTTTAACCCTTAAGGTGCCATGATCCATAGTGATCATGGCACCCTAGGGGTTTGGCCGGGCTATAAAGCATGGTGCCGGCAGCATCAGTAGTCTGTGTGAGCTGTAATTTACAGCTACACGCTGCTCCTTAATCCCTCCCCCCATCTGAGCGAGCTCCGATGGCATACCTCCCAACCGTCCCGATTTCCGCGGGACAGTCCCGATTTGGGTGACATGTCCCGGTTGGAGGGAGGTATGTCCCGATTTCAACTCAGATCTGCGTCCAGAGGACGCAGATCTGAGTTGAACACATATGCGGCTGAAGCAAGGAGCTGACACAGGTCAGCTCCTCGCTTCGCCGCTGCCCGCCTCTCTCCCTGACACACGCGGCTGAAGCTGCTCGCATGCTCGCTTCGCCGCTGCATCTCTCTCTCGCTGACACATGCGGCTGAAGTGAGGAGCTGACCTGTGTCAGCTCCTCGCTTCGCTGCTGCCGCCGGCTCCTGGTTTGTAGACGCGATGTACAAGCCAGGAGCCGGCGGCAGCGGCGAATCGAGGAGCTGACACAGGTCAGCTCCTCGCTTCAGCCGCATGTGTCAGCGAGAGAGAGAGACGCAGCGGCGAAGCGAGCACGCGAGCCGCTTCAGCCGCATGTGTCAGGGAGAGAGGCGGGCAGCGGCGAAGCGAGGAGCTGACCTGTGTCAGCTCCTTCCTTCAGCTGCATGTGTCAGCGAGAGAGGCGGGCAGAGAGCGGCGAGGGAGCGGAGGAGAAGGTAAGTTTAATGTGGAGGTGGAACGTGAATCTGGGGGCAGATGAAGGAGAGGACGGCATGACACTGGGGGCAGAGATGGAGAGGACATGAATCTGGGGGCAGAGATGGAGAGGACATGAATCTGGGGGCAGAGATGTGGGACATGAATCTGGGGGCAGAGATGGAGAGGACATGAATTTGGGGGCAGAGATGGAGGGACATGAATCTGGGGGCAGAGATGGAGAGGACATGAATCTGAGGGCAGAGATGGGGACATGAATCTGGGGGCAGAGATGGGGGACATGAATCTGGGGGCAGAGATGGAGGTACATGAATCTGGGGGCAGAGATGGAGGGACATGAATCTGGGGGCAGAGATGTGGGGACATGAATCTGGGGGCAGAGATGGAGAGGACATGAATTTGGGGGCAGAGATGGAGGGACATGAATCTGGGGGCAGAGATGGAGAGGACATGAATTTGGGGGCAGAGATGGAGGGACATGAATATGGGGGCAGAGATGTGGGGACATGAATCTGGGGGCAGAGATGGAGGGACATGAATCTGGGGGCAGAGATGGAGTGGATATGAAACTGGGGGCAGAGATGGGGGACATGAATCTGGGGGCAGAGATGGAGAGGACATGAATCTGAGGGCAGAGATGGGGGACATGAATCTGGGAGCAGAGATGGAGAGGACATGAATCTGGGGGCAGAGATGGAGGGACATGAATCTGGGGGCAGAGATGTGGGACATGAATCTGGGGGCAGAGATGTGGGGACATGAATCTGGGGGCAGAGATGTGGGGACATGAATCTGGGGGCAGAGATGGAGGACATGAATCTGGGGGCAGAGATGGGGGACATGAATCTGGGGCAGAGATGGAGAGGACATGAATCTGGGGGCAGAGATGGAGGGACATGAATCTGGGGGCAGAGATGGAAGAGGGACATGAAACTGGGGGCAGATGAAGGGTGTATATGAAACTGGGGGAGAGATAGAAGGGGGACATATAATTTACGGGTGACTGTAGGAGGAATATACTGTGTGCGGGCACATGAAAAATTAACGAGTGGACGGAGTCAACACAAAAGTGGGCGGGGCTAAATTTACAGCGGCACGCTACGCGCGCCGCACATTTTGTCCCTCTTTCGGTTCTTCAAAAGTTGGGAGGTATACGATGGGGGGAGGGTTAACCCCTTGGATGCCATGACGAGTGGAAGCTAGTCTATGCATCTGCATAGCTGGCTTCCTCTATAGACTGCAATACACGTGTATTGCAAGTCTATAGTTAGTATAGAACCAGTGATCCTCTCTGATCGCAGGTTCTAGTGTGCTTACAGCACAAATGTAAAAAAGTTTTTTTTTGTTTTTTTTTTAAATAATAAAGTGTGTAAAACAAACAAAACAAACATAGTTACATTTCTTGTAAATCTGGAAAATCGCTGTTACACTTGTAAGCCTTGTAACGTTCAAAATAAATTAAAATACAATCAAAAGATGATGCCGATATAAAGCAGAGATATGGGAGATAATATTTATTACTATATTTGGGTGGTATGACTATCTGCCTGAAAAGCAGAGAATTTCACATTTTGAAAATTGCAAATTTTTCCAAATTTCCATCAAATTTCCTATTTTTTTAATAAGTAAATACAAAAATATTGATTAGTGTTTACCACTAACATGAAGTATAATGTGTTACGAGAAAACATTCTCAAAATCACTTGTGTAAGTTAAAGCGTCTCAAAGTTATTGCCATTTAAAGTGACACATGTCAATTTTGAAAAAACAGGCCTGGTCCTTAACATACTTTTGGGCTGTGTCCTTAAGGGGTTAAATACACATATTTTACCAAAAGAATATACTCACGTTTTCCAGAAGTGAAGCATCGCAGCAGACTGCTCCCTGTCCCCACAAGCTACGATCTCAGACTAATCCCTGTGAGGAGGAGGGGGAGGGGGGGAAGTCCGGGCAGCACAGACACGACCTCATAGGAAAGCAGCGATAGCTGCAGCAGCTAAGTGAAGGAAGGTCCATTAGCTATTGCTGAAGCTGCACATGGTGTCCTCCCAATATATACTTTCCCTATATATTGGGAGGACACCATGTATAGCTTCAGCATCAACTAATGGGGGCCCCTGTGTGTTGAGGCAAATGCATTGGTCAGGTCCTGATTGAGCCCCTGACCAATGCATCTGCATTGGCAAAATGAGGACTTTCAGCTGGGGCTTGGAGCCCATCAGAGGATTCCCCGGTGGGCCAGTCCGACCCTGTAAGTGGCCACAAAAAAAGAAAAAAAGGCCATGGGTATGTGCAGTTGGCTCTGCCCAGGCCCTATGGCAGAGCCGAATGTGCATGACTAGAAGATTGAAGCCCAGCGCCAGAAGAAGATGCGAAGAGAGAGGCATTCCAGACGAAGATAGAGGGGTCGCTGGAGAGTTCTCTTTGCAGCACTGGGGACATCCTCAGTGCTGTTTGAGTGCTGGGGACCGCCCCCAGTGCTCCGAGAGAACTCATTTCTATCAAACGGCAGCACGGAGCATGGAGAAGACCTCTAAATAGTGAACATTAATTGTTCAGAAGTACTAAATGCAGAGACCTTTACATTTCAGTACTAAGTTGTTTGTATTATTGAAAGCTCTGTAAAGCCCCATTCACACGACTGTATTTGTGGGCTGTAACTGGCTGCAGTTGTGGATCTGCACAGTATTAAGGTTAAATTGCTGTATTGGCACTTTGCGATAATTTAGTGGGTTTGCGGTTGCAATTTGGGCACTTGGTCTCTAAAATGTTCACTATCACTGCCATAGGGTATGAGGTGCCAATGCTTTTCTAGCATTCCATGTACCATATGGTTTGTGTGTTATGCCACCCTCACCACGGCCCATGTAATAAAGTTAATGTTATATAAATATTTGCAAACAACAGTGAAATTGCTTTTTTCTATAAATGTGCTATTATTTTCCATAGTAGTGAGCCATATGTATCAACAGAATTGTACTGACTCATTGAATAAAATGAAGATGTTAGTTATAAAGCAATGCCAAATATAAGATGCAAGAGCAATGGTGGCAGTTTATCAGTAAGTACAATGTACCTGATCCTGCAATATACAAACCCCTGTATATCAATGTCTATGGAAAATTAAAAAGGCCTTTTTGCTAAAATAGTATCGGCACATAAGGGGTTAAATCCTCCGCTGCATCTGTTACCATGGTAACTGCAGCCACCAACCAATAAGATTGCTGGATCTGAATTTCAAAAAGCAGTTGGTGCCGTCAGTTACTGCAGTGATGGAGGAGATGGACGGTGTGCGCGCGGCTCTGCAGAGGTGATCACTGTACGGGGACGTCTTTGGTAAGAGATCTGATCATATTGCCGAGGAGGATCTTAAGACATGACCGATCATTAGACAGCACATATTACACATAACAGCAGGGGGCGACTCTTATTAAGGGTCCATTATTAGTCTCAGTTCACATGAGGTTCTCTCTACATTATTCTGCTACATCATTTATATAACATAAGAAATATTTCCATTAACGTCTTTGCTTATTTTAATAAGATTTCTTCTTGTGGCCAATGGCGTCAATTGTAATCTGTTAGCTTGTTATGGCGCCGGCAGGAGAGCGCTGTCAGCTCTGTTATTCCACATAGTTATACAAGTAAGAACTTTATCATTTCTATTATATCAATATGAGATCTATAACATATCAGATGTATAACAGATAACATGATGGACATGACAGAGAGATCTTCTGATTATAAAGCAGCAATGTACATTGTTATTGGACCACTGCTCTGATATTGGGCAGAAAATAGCTGTTTAAACTAACTGATCACAGCTCGTACCGCGAGACACCGGAGCTTAGGTGACAATAGTGGCGTCCAAAGTGCCATAAACCAGAACAGGTGCAAACAATACAATAGTATAGTACAATAATGCAGCAGTATCTGTATAGTATAATATATATATATATATATATATATATATATATATATATATATATATATATATTAGTATAGTACAATAATGCAGTAGTATATGTATAGTATAATATATATATATATATATATATATATATATATATATATATTAGTATAGTACAATAATGCAGTAGTATATGTATAGTATAGTACAATAATGCAGTAGTATATGTATAGTATAGTATATATTTATATTAGTATAGTACAATACTGCAGTAGTATATGTATAGTATAGTACAATAATGCAGTAGTATATGTATAGTATAGTATATATACAATAGTATAGTACAATAATGCAGTAGTATATGTATAGTATAGTATATATTAGTATAGTACAATAATGCAGTAGTATATGTATAGTATAGTATAGTATAGTATATATTAGTATAGTACAATCATGCAGTAGTATTATGTACAGTGTATAGCATAGTATAGTATATATTAATATAGTACAATAATGCAGTAGTATATGTATAGTATAGTATATACATATTAGTATAGTACAATAATGGAGTAGTATATGTATAGTATAGTGTGTGTATATATATATACTAGCTGGTACCCGCGACTTCGTCTGCGGTGATTGTAGCAGTGGGTTAATACAGGCGCGGGTAAGGTTTTCGTACTGTGTATAAGGTATGGGATATGAAATGTAACTGTGTATCTTGTTTTTGCTGTAATTCTGAGAGCACATGAGACTTTTGTGATGAATGTAATTTGTATTTCAGCTGCTATACGGTGTTGGTATAATCTGTACATAGTGTCTTTGGGACAGAGGTATTTCAGGTTAATATACTTCAATATACGACATTGTATGATTTGTTATTTTCCGCCAGTACATGTACGTTTTGGGCACAGGATACTCTTGAGCAAGCCACATAAAGTCTGGCCCTGTGCATTACAGTTTAGTAACTCCATGCGCCTCTTAGTAATAGCAATTAACCCCATCATGTCCCTCACATTAACCCTTGTGTAAGAGTTACTGATATGTGAAAGACTTGGAGGTAATAATTAAGTATCTTCATTATTGAGGTTTTTTATTAGTACCTCCATATGTCTCACATATTAGTAACCCTTATATGGGGCCTACAGGGGTTAATATGAGGGACACGATGGGGTTTATTCCTATTAATATGAGGCACACAGGGGTTAATATGAGGGACATGATGGGGTTTATTCCTATTAATGTGAGGCACATGGAGTTACTAAGACTAAACTAATAACCCCAAATGCCTGACATTAATGAGAACAGTAATCCTATGTACCTGTGTGTTTTTCAGTGTCACTTTGCTAGCAGCTTCCTCTCCTCCTCGGGGAATGATGGCAGGATGCAGACCACTATAGCAGGCACAGACCTGAGCGATTAAGCTCCACCCCCTGGGTTTCCTGCACCCCTCTCAAAGGGGAGTGTCCTTATGCTTGAGCTCTAGCAGAGCACTTAAGGGACTTCATTTAACTCTTGCAGGTCCTGTGCTGCTGGTGTGCCAGTGAAATATGGCAGGAGTGCCACTCTTGGCATGTGTGCCAGGGGTTGCTGACCTATGCTGTAGAGGGTAATATGAATTTTGTGGCTTGCTATGGTCCAAAGTGTGTGAGATTGCAGAAATAGTGATGTGAGTTTGGGTTTTGTGGGGGTCCTGGGAAAAACGTATGTGCGCTATTGTGACGAAAAGTAGCCTATTGCGCAATCGAGTGTAGTGACTATGTTTGTGGAAAATTTCAGCCAAATCGGTGGAGCGGGTTTTGCGTGATTGAGGAACAAACATCCAAACACACAAACCCACAAACATCCAAACTCACAAACTTTCACCTTTATAATATTAATAGGATATATATATATATATATATATATATATATATATATATATATATATTAGTATAGTACAATAATGCAGTAGTATATATATAGTATAGTATACATGTATGTATAATGTATATATATATATATATATATATATATATATATATGTGTAATAGTATAGTACAATAATGCAGTAGTATATGTATAGTATATACAGTATATATATATTTATTTATTTATTTATTAGTATAGTACAATAGTGCAGTAGTATATACAATAATAAATAACAATAATACAATAATAAAAGCAAAGAACAATAATGTAAAAATAGAAGAGTATAATAATGGTAATAGTGACGTCGGCAATAAGATTAACAATAATTATGATTTCCTGACATCTACCATCATTACCCCTAGTGCTGACCTGGAGGGAAGTAAATGGAATAAATAAATAAATAAAGTAAATAAAATAATAATTTAAAATAAATAAAATAAAATATAATTTTTTTTATATGTAAATCTATGTCATGTACTGTATATATTCATGTATGGTATATCTATCAAGGTGCCACATGTATTATGTCCATGTGTGATATATGTAAATTTGTCATGTACTGTATATATTTATATGTTTAGATATATATGTAATAATTAGTGACCGCATGTAATGAAAATATATCTATATACTGAATGTGTACTGTGTGTATACATACTGTATAAAAATATCCGTTTATATTGTATATAGCTATATCTATGTATATATCTCTATATATCTCTGTATAGTTAGAGATGTCTGTAAATAGTGTACACATATGTAATACAGATTTCTAAGTACATTATGTATAAGGATAGGTTCATATCTGGGTAGAAAAACATAGTAACACACGTCGCAGAAGTGGACACGTCCAAACCAGACATCGCAGATTTGGACACGCGGCTGAGCACACGGAACCAAACGTCGCTGGATTGGACAGACGGCTGAGCACACGGTACCACACATCGCAGGATTGAACACACGGCTGAGCACAGAATACCACACTTCGCAGGATTGGACAAGCGGCTGAGCACGCGGTACCACACGTCGGAAAATTGGAAATGTAGCTGAGCACGCGGTACTACATGTTGCAGAATTAGACACAAGGCTGAGCACGCGATACCACACGTCATAGGATTGGAAACGCAGCTGAGCACAGTTAGAGATGCCTGTAAATAGTGTAAACATATGTAATACGTATTTCTATGTATAAGACTTGGTTCATATCTGGGTAGAAGCATGTGGTTACACACGTCGAAGGATTGGACACGCGGCTGAGTACTCGGTACCACATGTTGCAGGATTGGACACGTGGCTGAGCACGCGGTACTACACGTCGCAGGACTGGATATGCATTTCAGCATGTGGTTCTACATGTTGCAGGATTAGAAACGCGGCCGAGCATGCGATACCACACGTCGCAGGATTGAAACGCTGCTAAGCACATGGTAGAACGTCTCAGTATACATACTGTATAGAAATATCCATGTATATTGCATATAACTTTATCTATGTATATAGCTCTATATATCTATGTATAGTTAGAGATGTCTGTAATTAGTGTAAACCAATGTAGTACGTATTTTTATGTATAAGGCTAGGTTCATATCTGGGTAGAAGCATGCTTTAACACACGTCGCCGGATTGGACACACAGCTGAACATGCGGTACAACAAGTTGCAGGATTGGACACGCGGCTCAGCACACCGTACCACACATTGCAGAAATGAACACGCGGCTGAGTACGCAGTACCACACGTCGCAGGATTGGAAACACGGCTCAGCACGTGGTACCACGTCGCAGTATACATACTGTATAGAAATATCCGTTTGTATTGTATATAGCTAAATCTATGTATATATCTCTATAGAGCTATATATAGTTAGAGATGTCTGTAAATAGTGTAAACCTAAGTAATATATATTTCTATGTCCATTATTTATAAAGCTAGCTTCTTATCTGGGTAGAAGCACACGTCACAGGATTAGACACGCTGCTGAGCATGCGCTACCAAATGTTGCTGGATTGGACACGCGGCTGAGCAAGCAGTATTACATGTCGCAGGATTGGACATTCGGCTGAGCACATGGTACCACATGTCTCAGGATTGGAAGTGAGGCTCAGTACACGGTACCTCACGTTGCAGAATTAGCAATGTGGCTGGCTGAGTACGCGGTACCACACGTCGCAGGATTGGAAACGTAGCTGAGCACTTGGTACCACACGTCGCAGGAATAGATACGTGGCTGAGCACGCGGTACCACATGTCGCAGGATTGAAACATGGCTGAGCACTTAATACCACGTCGCAGTATACATACTGTATAGTAATATCTGCTTAGATTGTAAACAGCTATATCTATATATATATATATAGCTCTCTATATCTATGTATAGTTAGAGATATCTGTAAATAGTGTAAACATAAGTAATTCATATTTCTATGTATATTATGTATAAGGCTAGGTTCATATTTGGGTAGTATCATGCGGCACCACACATCGTAGGATTGAAACGCGGCTGAGCACGTGGTACCATATCACAGTATACATACTGTATAATAGCTATATCTATGTATATATCTATGTATATATCTCTATATATGTATGTATAGTTAGAGATATCTATAAATAGTGTAAAAAAATGAAATATACCCATGTGAAGCGAGGTCCTCCTGCTAGTGTATATATATTTATGTGTATGACTTGAGAAATGTCGCACATGCAATACAATATTGAACTATTTTTGGAGTGTTGCCTATTTCTATATATTGATATGTATGTGTGTGTATATATATATATATATCTTGTACATATCCATATGTACAAGAAGTGTCGATAATGTCATAAGAATTTTAGTATATGTTTATAGAACCCATCAGTCACTCAGTGGCCTTATCACGATGGGTCCCTACACTAACACTTTATATATAAGACAGGAGATAGACTTTTTATATTCTCACAGTTACAGTGCAGTCTATAAGAACTTGATCTCTGGGGGGTCTTGTCTACAGGGGAAGTACAGCATTTTGTATTAATAAAAGTAAAGTCTTAGAGTAGGGACCCATCTGAATGAGGTCGCCGTGACGTGGCAGATGGGCTCGCACAATTTATCAAACTGTGCGCTAAGAACCTCACATTTATAAGTGTAGTCAGTGACACATGAAAGTGTAGTTGAAGATTTTCACGAGAAGTAGAAACTCACTTGTCAGAACTCTGAATGGCTAAAAACTATTCTGGGTGCATCAGTCCTCATCTAATTTACCTCGTCTTTTAATCTTCCACATTTAATTTACTTCTTAGATTGACTCAAAGGGGCATTCCAGCAAGAAATATTTCGGAACTACCCACTGGGTAGAGGGCAAATATTAAATTGGTTAGTATTTCATTTCAACAAACCATATTAAGTGCCGGTAATTTTTAGAAAATATTCCTTCGATATATAACAACACATCTCGCTGCTGTTACATAGGAGAGGTTGTAAGAGAAGCGTTACTGCAGCCTCTAGTAGTATAGAAGTTTTGGGATTGCAAAGAGCAATTTCATTGTTTATCATAAGGGTCACTATTGGGGCATCATAATGTGTCGGTGACACTATGGGGGCATTATATTGTGTGGGAGACACTAAGGGGGCATTATACTGTGTGTGAGACACTAAGGGGGCATTATACTGTGTGGGTAACTAAGACGGCATCAGCATTATGTTACAGAAAGAAGGGACTATAAATATGTGGGAGTAAAAAGGGCCTGAGGAGGAATGGGCAAGGTCATAGGGGGCATAGGCAGGATTTAAGGCTTGGCTTAAAATACAAAAAAAAAAAATTACTAATTTTTTGCTCTTTTTATCAGGCTATGTGTGCGTGTGAGGAGGGGAAACTCATGAAACCTTTGCACTGGGGCCAACATTGTATTAAATCGGCCTTGAATTCACCTGTCAGTAAAGTAAAATGGAAGTTAAATGCCCAGGATCAGAGTCATCTTTGATCACAGGCAATGCTGCCGGGTCCCTGTGTGTGAAGCAGCAGCACAGACCTGACAGCTAGTGCGTCCTCTCTGCTTCAGAGTCAACGCCAAATTTAGTCATATACACCAGGACATACATCCAGGGCACATAGGGGGTTAATATAGAGTAGATCCCCCTTTGTAGCTAAAACAGTTTCCTCTCTGAAAGGCTTTCTACAAGGTTTTAGGTTGTGTTATGTTTCTGTGATTTTTTTCACATTCCTCCAGAAAAGTAGTCAGACATTGAAGGTGAATGAGAGGACCTAGCGTACACTCTCCATTTTAGTTCAAGCCAAAGGTGTTCAAACAGGGTCAGACTGGGGTGTCTAAGGCCCACCAGTGGAATTGTTTTTAGGGACCCACCGCCAGGACCCCTGTAGATGAGCTGTACCGAGACAGGGCGGCTAAAAGTAATAACACATGACATCATCACAGGTCCTGCAACTTTCTGCAGCATGGAGTGTCTCTTCCTAGCACCTCATACAGTCAGCACCCGGCAGCACAGTAGGGTAGAGGACTTACCGAACCTCCACTGCCTAAGGCCCCTATAATGAGGACTAATAGTCAAGGCTCGGGGCCCACCGGGGGGTTCCCCCAATCCCCTGGTGGTCCAGTCCGACCCTGTTCCTATATATTTCCAATTCCTATTGTAGACAATTTTGGCTTTGGCTCAAATAAACGTAGCAAAATCTGCAACAAAAAAAGAGTTGTGTTTCCACAACATGGGGCTTCGGTCTGAAAGATTTTTTTTTCCCCTAATATGTCCTGCTGAATGACAAGATCATGTTTTGGACATATATAAATGGCTATTAGAAAACCCTAATAAGAAGTTGTAAATGTAGCCTAAATGTATGCCTTCAAAGTTAACCCCCTTGTAGTACATCATTTACTGACAACTTATGCTGTAGGTCTGTGTTGAAAAATGGAAAATGCGTTTACATCAGACTTACTAGATGAAGACAAAGCATAATAAATATTTTTGAGAAGAAACAGCACTTCCAGTAAATATGTATTTACAGAAATAGTTCTCTAGATTTCCTATTATTTTATCTAGACATCAGACTGCTGCCGTAGTGAAATAATACAGTTTCCAATAAATCCTCTTCAGGGCCAGTGAATGTGTCTTGTAATCTGTCATAAGCAGAAGTGACAATGATTCATCATACACATATATGTGGGAGACTTGTGAGAGTGGTTTCACTGCATATTGGCTTTATTTGCATGATATTACCATATGGAGAACTCTCTCTGCTTTCCCATAGACAGTAAACAGAAAACCTACATAACACATACTCATCACAAATTGCATGTCATAGAGGTAGAACTGCTGCTTCAGATATCCATCCCGCTTCATCCAGCACTACTAATGGTGGTTTATTGTTGGTTGTACATTTGGATCAGGCATAGTTTTTAAATCTTCGTCCAGTCCTATGTAAACAAAGCTTAGTAAAATGTATTTACAAGATTTGGTATGGACTACCGAACACACTGGCAAGTGGTTTGCAATGGATTCACACGGACCCCATGGACTATAATGGGGCTACCCGCACAAATCATGCGGCCATGAAAGTAGATCACAAAGTACTTTTCTCTCTGCATGTTCCGTGTGGGCAGCGCGTGGAGAGCACACGGACCCCATTATAGTCTATGGGGTCCATGTGCTTTCACTGCACACAGCTTGGCAATGTGTTTGGTAGTCCGTTCTGGAGGGTCCCCATGCGGACTCCCCGAATGGATTACCAAACGCAGATGATTAAATGATTAAATCTGCTGTGAGAATACGTTTCAATCTATACCAGGTCTGCACGAGTTCATTAGAAATGACTTAGTGACCGTTTATGTATTGAAGCAGCCTTTTATCGCTTCAATCTGATGCTGTTTTGTGAGTACTTGCACTTCTTATTTATAAGCCATAAAGGTCACACCAGGTATGTTCTTCACAGCCCATGTCTGCCATGCTGTATGCTATAAAGAATCAACCACCTGACTTGCAAATTAAGGGGTTCTGAAGATCTGACCATAGATCATATGTTTCCATAGCTGGTGGAGAGTAAGGACATAATGGCTGAGAAAAGGTAATGTCAGTCCATTTTCCAGGTCATTAAGGCCCCTCACATTTAGAAAGCCAAAAAAGGACTACAGGGTCCATCCTACGACATCAACAAAATATTTCAGATGACATATAAAAAAAGAACACAACTTGAACAACAAAAAGATATTAACTGCAACATGGAGCGTGTTACGGCTAAGAACTCTATGCCCTGTTTGTGGTTTGGGACAGGATTTTATGGCTGCTGGTTTTCAGGTCACATTGCACAGGACAGCCTGAGCACTGTCACACAAGCACATATTTTGCTGTCCTAAAATAATGCTGTTAAAAATAATGCAAACAGAAGCGGATTGTATATTCCTACAGTAATTGTGGCACCAAGGATGAAATCATACAGAGAAGTCTCAGAATCTTGTCATTGCATTGGAAAGTAGGAAAATGTCTGAAAGATTCAATATATGTCATTAAATAACAGAAAAAAGACATGAAACCAAGTTCAGCCATCCGTCATATAGTATATATGGCTTTTCATGGACATAAAATGTGGAAATCCAATACAGTCTACGGCCTAGAAAGATAGTCCATACAAAGCCCACGTAATACTACACAGTGCTTAGATAATATCTGTAGCCCAGTCGTAGTCTCAGTACAGTAGTCACTTGGCTATCTGTGTTCCTTTGGTTAGCCTTTTCGATGTTATGTGCGATGTGTGTTTAGCACTAGATAAGTAATAGGAAAATACAGGGATTTCCCATGAATAATCTTTCTGTGACCATTTAGAAAAATAGGGTCTGTGAGGTCATGGTCATGTACAATCTGTATATGGAAATCTACTTGTTAGACTCTAAGTCATATACGTATGTATGTTTCTGATGCATCTTGGACATGAAGCATGCAATGGAAGTTACAGTAAGTTTTGTTAAGGTAAATATATATAAATATGCATATAGTGACTCACTGCTTGTGGCGAGCACCATCCTACACAGAAATTTCATTAAAGTACCGGATACCTTATAGTCAGAGGAAAAGACACTTACACTGCATTCCTCCATGTTTATATGGTTATTACAAAATATATGTTATTGCAAAGGAAAGCATTCACCTACAAATTGTTCTGAGCACGAAGATGTTTGATCTAAGGAAGAAGGCTATGCTTTGAGACACAAAGCTGGCAGGTTATATTACTTTTTCCACAAGCTTGGCCTAGTATTGAGGTCAGTGACCTTACAAAATCTGATAACTACAGAAACAGTTCTCCGTATACAGATTTTTTTTTTCTCTAGAATTGCAACCTTTAACTATGTATTGGAAATATAATGATACAATGGCTGGATTCTAAGATTGTTCCAGCTTTATTTATCAAAACTGACCCTGTGGCCTATGGCAAGTGATCAGAGGCCAGTTTCCATTTCTTGAACTGCTATGGAAGAAATTAAAACTGCCGTATAGTTCATTCCTATCGGACATAAAGATAGTGTGGAGCCTAGAAAATGCAATCGGTCTGTCTCTGAATAAAGTGAGGTACAAAGTACAAGGGATTTTTACATCCTTTATCAGGGACTCCAGCAAGGAAGCAAGGGCTTAGTAAATCAGATCCTCAGCAGAGGGTTTTCCCAAAAATTTCAGAAGGTCTGGGGTCTTAGGTGCAGTTCACCACTGACCTTGTATATTGTTCCATTGCACAGCCCTTCACTCATTCATCACTTAGGTTTATTCTTATTTATTTCTAGAGTGCCATTAATTCCATGGTGCTGTGCATTATTATATTAATTCCATGGTGCTGTGCATTATTATATTAATTCCATGGTGCTGGTCATTATATTGATTCCATGGTGCTGAACATTATTATTTTAATTCCATGCCCACAAGGGCTTACAGTCTATGACATGGGAAATGCTACTGAGAGTACTCACAACTTCTGTTACCACTTTAATATTTACAATATGATTGTACCTAGTACATTATTATGTACAGTTTAATTGGATTTGCAATTTTGTTTGATTTCCTTTTCCTTTTCATACCCTATACCAGACCTGGGCAATGTACGGCCTGCGGGCCATATCCGGCCCTCTGACTGATTCAGTCTGGCCCCCATAGCTTGACTAGTGAGGCGTGTCTTAGTGCCGGCAGGACAGTGCAAGAAGATGGAGACATGTGTGGTGTGTATCCTAAGGTACTGAGAGGGGAGGGGAATGTGAGATGCAGGGTGGAGAGTGTGTGTGTGTGTGTGTGTGTGTGTGTGTGTATGTGTCTGTCTGTGTCTCTGTGTGTGTGTCTCTCAGTAACCTAGGGGCAGAGATGGAAGGGGAATGTTATACTGGGGGCAGATGGAGGGGGGAACATGAAACTGGGGGCAGATGGAAGGGGGAACATGAAACTGGAGGCAGATGCTGGGGGGACATGAAACTGGGGGAGAGATGGAGGGGGGACATGAAACTGGGGGAGAGATGGAGGGGGGACATGAAATGGGGCAGATGAAGGGGGATATGAAACTGGGGGAGAAATGGAGGGGGTTCATCAAACTGGGGGTAAATGAAGGGGGGCACTTAAACTGGGGGGGCATTAAACTGTGGAGGTAGCTGGAGAGGGACCTGTCTACCTCTAGTTGCCCCCAGCTTAATGTCACCCTCCAGCTACCCCTACGGTTTGCTTCCATCTGCCCAAGTTTAATGTCCCCCTCTTGTTGTCCCCAGTTTAATGTCCCACTTTATCTACCATTAATTTGTTGTTCCCCTCCAACTACCCCCACTGTTAATGTCCCCCTCCAGCTGATCCAGTTTCATGTCCCTTCTAGTTTCCACCAGTTTAAACTGGGGCACCAAGAGAGGAACTTAATACTGTGGGACAGTTGGAAGGGAACATTATAATGTGGGGATATATAATGTACGGGTGACTGTAGGAGGATTATACTGTGTGGGGGCAGATGGAAAGATGATTGGGAATGGGCAGAGTCAACGTAGAAGTGGGTGGAGCTAAATTTGCCGCGGTGCGCATAGCCCTCTAGAATAGTTTAAATTTCTTATGCGGCCCCATGGGAAAATTAATTGCCCACCCCTGCCCTATACAGACCTGAATGACATTCCATCTTCCTGGATTCTTTTGCCTCAACTTCTTCTTGGGATAATTACTTCATGCATTGTTTTAACATGCACTTTGTAGCACTGTTTTTTCTGTTCTTTATGCTCATTTTTACTCCATTTTTTTTAAATTTCCTTGTATGGCATCTGAGATAAGACTTTTACTGTCTTCTTGATACTTGCTTTTATTGTATACCATTTTGTACAACTTTTCAATATCATCATTCTTCCCTGGGAGCTGCCGACTCGATGTGATGATGTTACTTACATTGTGCCTGCAGTTCCATGAAGACTCCAGACCCAAGACAGCAAGGAAGAGGGGAGAAGTGAGTATTAGTGGGTTTTTTTTTAAATTTTTTTATTTCTGTTCGGTAGGAGAGGTATATGTGTGTCCCCAGCTTATGGGGACAACTGCAGGGCTATGAAGATGACATTGAATTCATTTTAAAGTTGAGAATCTCATCTTTAAAATGATACCAAGATCATCCAGATAGCCATTACACATCCAGGGCAATTCTCTGGTGAAAACAAAGTTCCGCATTGAGATCCCAACAGCGTTCCTGTCAGCATTTTTAACAGCAAAACACTCCGAAACTTTAAGGGATAACATGACATTCTCATGTTTTAAATGAATCCAAGTTCATATTCATAGCTCTAATGGATCCTTAGAAATGGGGCTCTAAAGTATCCTTCCCCCTCCTGCCTCAGGCAGCATCTTTGAGCTGCCGGAAGGAGAAGAGCAGCAGATTGCAGAGACAATCATATTGTCTGTGCATAACCAGTATGTGACCGTAGGGGGAAAGAGAGGACTGCTGTCCATATTATCTCCTCTCCTATCAATCAGAGAGCATACTATACTTATACATATAGGGATGGATGTGTAATACCCATCTGGTCATAGCCGGAAAGTTTATCGTCTCTGTGACCCAGACGTTTACATCGTTGGTGTCGAAGCACCAACAGAGTTGCGCCAAACACTTGCACAACACATGCACAAAGTCATCAATAAAGTTTACATTATTTCGCTGTCCCTGTCCTTTCCATACCTGATCTTTGTAAAATACGCCAGCTGGCGCTCTAGTGATATCCGTTACACACTAACATAATAGCAATAATAATAGTAAAGATGAAGGTAAAAATATTTCTGACAGGCAGAAAAGATCCATCAGTCAGATAACACATTGAATGTCCTCATATAAAATCTAAGTTTTTGACATGTTTCAGCTGGGTATAACAGTGGGTGTTGATGGCAGGGGGGTCGGGGGGTGGCTACTTATGAAAGCTGTGCTCTGGGCCCACCAATGTGTTAAATCGGTCCTCACATCAAGCCATTTTCTATACTCCCTAGTTTGTAGGTCTAAAGTGCCCCCAACTTCAACAGCATCTATGTTTTTATATTCCAGAGCTATTATGTGTTGCCCAACATCATGCAATTATTTAGAGAAACTTGAAAGCTGACAAATGCCATAATGAAACTCCTTTGAATTGAAAGGCCAATGGTGGCAGAGCCCAATAGTTGTGCATCCTTAGCACCTTGATAAGAGACTCCCGAGATTACCATGTGACTGCATGCATAGCTCCCAACTGTCCCTAATTCAGCGTGACAGTCGCGATTTTACACTGCTGTTCCATCATCCCGGATAGCTTACAGTTTGTCCTGCAACACTCAGGAGGGCCAGGGCTAGTATCACGGTAATATATCAGATGTGGCCGGCTTGCGGGGAGTCCCTGGGTCCCGAATGTGCACAAAATTTCCCTTTTTGATGTCCCCGACTACCCTCCCCTGCGTGATATCTGACAATGACAACAGACAACCAGGCTTCGGGGGTAATCGTTGCTTTTCTTTTTACTAGCAGGACAAAGTAATACACATGTACATATGGAGGACTTCTTCACATACAATACAGCGATCTTTGCAGGTAGTGTCCAATTAGCAGAGGATGGGGCAGAATGCTTTGGATAGTGGTTGCTTGGCAGTTAACTTGTATATACTTGTAAAGATGGCCTGTATCCAGGGGGTTAGTCCTCAACAAACTGGGTACACGTATGTAGAAGAACAAATACAATTTTTCTTAGCAGCGGGAGATTCTCAATTTCTGCCAGACTAGCTATGGGCTTCTTTAAATATAGATTTGTCCCAAAGACTTACTTGGATAGAGATATACGTGGGGGGTCCCAGATGTATGGATAACCAGGTCCATCAACTTCAGCACTTGTAAGATTAGAGCTTCAGAGGAAAACACTCTCTGAGAAGGGCCTTGAAGATAGGGAAGAAGACATCTCTGCTTGGTGCACCCTGATAAGTCGGAAGCCATTATCCATGCTCCATGTGCTCTGTCTCACAGCTGTGTCTACACTTGTAGCCCCACACAAAAGACATCAGCCAAAAAACGTCCCCAACCCCCTCTAGAGAGGGTGGTCACTCAACTCTCCCTCCAGGCCAGTCAAGGGAGCCTCATTGGTCCTGGAGGTCAGCTAATCATAATGGACACTCCCTTTACAGTTACAACTCAAATTACAATGGCAAAGTATAGGCAGGTGCAGTTCACAAAAACATCCACAAGATGGCGCATTAATAGACCCCCTGTGTGCTGGCTCTGGAAGAATAGAAATATATAGAAGGAATGAAGGGGGAGGAAAATATTTACCTTATATGAAAATGTCCATGCTATCTCGGTCTGCATTAGAGGGAATTGGACTAGCAGTACCGGGACATTACATACACCCCCACTAAGAAAAGAGCCGTCCTCGGCGACTAACTAGCGCGGAGGAACCTAGAGAGATGGGATGCGCACAGGTAGTAGGGCTGGATACCTGAGAAACAATAAACAGAATAATGGCAAACAACAATGTGACATGACTTATGTACAAGAACGATACCCCGTGATTATATGCAAAACCAAAACATAATAAACAGTAGAAACATAATGCCAATAGGTGGGTAGAGTCTCTTTCAGCAATAGGGCATTGTCCATGGAAAGGCTCAGGGTAGGCACTATGTGGCACAAATACAGTCCTCAGTAGTCCATAGGCTGTAGAGAAATATGTAATGCAAAACAAGAACATAACAAAATGCTTGGGATTACCCAGGTACGGAGGCTTAAACGGTTGCTAACTAACTAATTAATAAGAACATAGGTATATGAAAGAGGCAAAGTATATATATACATGAAAGGATATGGTTGCTCAGTCTCTATAGCGAGCTGGGGGAGTTCCCTTGGTACTTCGCTCTGATCGCCTCAGCACTTGGTCTTCTACTTGCGTAGGAACACTGGAAACTGGAACTCCATCTTGTGCTGGTTCAGGAGCAGCAACACTGGAGTCCGGAATTTCATCTTGTGTTGATTCAGGAGCAGCAACACTGGAGTCCGGAATTCCATCTTGTGTTGGTTCAGGAGCAGCAACACTGGAGCCCGGAATTTCATCTTGTGTTGGTTCCGGGGCAACAATTGGAACCGGAACATGAGTCGGGATAGGAACTGGAACAGGGACAAACTGGTAACAGCCGGGGATAAGAAATTGAGATCTAAAGATCGATTCATCTACAGAAGGCTGTCTTGGAGGAGTTGCCATCACAGGAACTGGTTGGTAGACAGTTGTAGCTTGTGGTGGTGCTGACATCCTCAGTGAGTCCTCTCTGGTGCACAATTTGATACAGTTCTGATGCACTGTTTGTGGAGCCATGCCTGGTTTCTTTACTTCATAAACATCGGACTCTGGATAGGGAATGGCTGTAATGGTGTAGGGCTCCGCTTCCCAAAGAGAATCAAGTTTTCCAGTTCTGTGGTACTTCTTTAACCATACTTTGTCACCAATGTGTAAAGGTGTAGCATTAGCTCTTTGGTTGTAGTTCTCTTCTTGTCGTCTGTGAGCTTCCTTCATGCGACAGTCGACTATCTCTTGCGCTTCTTGCATTCGGCGCTGATGTTCTAGAACCCAATCAGTCTTTGGCAGAGGGTTGATCACATCTGGTATCTGAATTCCTAAAGCACGGTCTTTTGGAAGTTGACCTTGTCTTCCAAACATTAAGAAGTATGGTGAATAGCCTGTAGAACAGTGGGTAGTGTTATTGTAGATCTCCACTAATTCATCAAGTAGTTGAGGCCATTCTGCTTGTTTGGTGACAGATGCTGTTCTCAGCATGTTGATGAAGATCTGGTTAACCTTCTCACAAAGTCCATTCCCTTGGGGATGGTAGGCAGTTGTTCTCAGCTTTTTGCATTCATGGAACTGGCATAGTTCTTGGAAAAGCTGTGACTCGAATGCAGGTCCTCTGTCAGTTAGGACTGCTTCAGGACACCCGTAGTGTCTCACATATTCGTGGTAGAATGTGATGGCTGTGGTACGTGCGGTGAGGTCTTTAACTGGCACAACGACAACCCACTTGGAGTAGTGGTCCACCATGGTAAGGGCATATGAGTAGCCTGAACGAGTCGGGGCTAACTTCACATGGTCAAGAGCAACTAGTTTGTTTGGTCTCTGAGTATGGATGGGATGTAGTGGTGCTCTAGCATCCTTCTTACCAGTCTTTGTAAGGTTGCAGGCTGGACATTCACTACACCAACTCTCAATGTCAGCACGCATTCCAATCCAATAGAAGCGTTGGCGTATCGTGGCTTCCGTTTTCTGCACTTCAAAGTGTCCAGATTGATCATGGTAGGCATCAAGAACGATCTTGGCATCCCGCCTAGGAATGAGAATTTGGTGCAACCTCTCACCTGAAACAGGATTTAAGGTGTTGCGCAGAATCAAGCCTTTCTGGATGAAAAGTCTTTTGCGCTGCCGCCATAGGCGTTTGAGCTCAGTATCTGTATACTGTCTTCTGAGTCTGACAGGTATTCTTCCAGTGATTAGGTAATCATAGATTTCACCTATGACACGAGATTCTTTCTGGAGGGTTTGCCATCTAGATAGTTCTTGAAGTGGGTCAGATTTCTCTTGAGGACCTCCTTCAGGCTGTGTAGCAGCAATGACGTTCTGCGTAGCAAACTTCTGATAGAAGGGAGGCATCTCAACATCTTCCCACATGTCTTCTTCAGGAGGTTCTTCTCCTATAGGCAAACGGGATAAAGCATCAGCGTTTACGTTGGTCTTACCACTGCGGTATTTGAGGTCAAAACAATAGTTCGCCAATCTGGAAGCCCATCTCTGTTCGAGAGCACCTAGCCGTGCTGTGTTTAGGTGAGCTAGAGGATTGTTGTCTGTGTAAACGGTAAATGGTGTAGCTGCAAGGTAGTCTTTGAATTTCTCTGTGACGGCCCACACAACACCAAGCAGCTCTAACTTGAACGAACTGTAATTGTGATCGTTCTTCTCAGCCCCTCTCAAGCTTCGGCTGGCATAAGCGATGACTCTCTCTTTGTTGTCCTGGACTTGTGACAGTACAGCTCCTAGGCCTTGATAGCTGGCATCTGTATAGAGACGGAAAGGATGGCTGTAGTCAGGATAAGCCAGAATTGGAGGAGAAGTCAATAAGGCTTTCAAAGTCTGGAATGCAGTTTCTTGTCTTTCAGACCAATCAATTAGGAGTCTTCTGTTTGAGTTTTCTTTAGGACAGCCACGTAGCAATTCTGTCAGTGGTTCCGCTACCTGTGCAAAGTGAGGTATAAAGCGTCGGTAGTAGCCCGCGAATCCTAGAAAACTTCTGACTTCCTTTACTGTCCTTGGAGTTTCCCAGTCTTTGACAGCAGAGATCTTGTCAGGGTCAGGCTGGGTACCTTCAGCACTGACTACATGGCCTAAGTAATTGACCTTTGGTTTTAGCAGGTGGCATTTTGAAGGTTTTATCTTCAGGCCGTGTTCAATAAGAACCTGGAACACTTCTGCTAGGTTGTTCAGATGGTCTTCATAAGTGCGAGAATACACAACAACATCGTCAAGATACAGCAAAACACTCTGGAAATTGAGGTGGCCAAGACATCTCTCCATGAGTCGCTGGAATGTTGCTGGGGCGTTGCACAACCCAAAAGGCATGCTATTAAACTCATAAAGTCCCATCGGGGTGGTAAAAGCTGTCTTTTCTCTGTCCTCAGGAGCCATGGGGACCTGCCAGTAGCCACTGGTTAGGTCGAGAGTGGAGAAGTATGCAGCTGAACCAAGAGCAGTGAGGGATTCTTCAATCCGTGGAAGAGGATAGGCATCTTTATGTGTGATGTCGTTCAATCTTCTGTAGTCAACACAGAATCTGATGTTACCATCCTTCTTTCTTACCAAAACGATAGGTGCTGCCCAAGGACTTTGACTTTCTTTGATGACTTTGGTGTCTTTCATCTCCTTTATCAGCTTCTTTACTTGCTGGTAGTTAGCAGGAGGGATTGGACGGTATCTTTCCTTGATAGGAGGATGATCACCTGTGTTGATTTTATGCTGGATCAAAGAGGTTTTCCCAAAATCAAGTGGATGCTTGCTGAAAGCTTGGCTGTGCCGTTTCGCAACTTTGATGACACCATTGATGTGTTCCCTAGGGGTATTCGCATCCCCAATGTTGAGTTCATTCCACCAGAAGGTAGTAGGTTTGTGAGTACCTCCGGCAGGGACATGAATTGACTTTTGATAAGCAAGTGCTTCATCATCTAGGATGTCTTCTGAATCGAGCTGATACAGCTGAGCAACGGACTTAAACTTGTGAAATTCAATAGGTGCATCACTTAGGTTGACTAGCCGTACTGGTACTTTACCGTTGGAGACGGTGACGATGCTTCTGGCGGCTTTCACCAGCGGCTGTCCTTCAATCTGAATAGGATCAAGAAGAGCTTCGTAATCTTCGTTGTTAATGCCTGGACGAACTCGGCACCAGATGAGAGTCTCACTGTTGGGAGTCAGAGTAACGGGTCGGGCATCCTGGATACGGACACGACAGATTTCACCATTACGGTTAGCAAACTTCTGCTGGGCACAGAGCACTCTGATGGTACGTTGTACAGCTTGCCTGTAAGAAAGAGTAGCAGTAGGGAGAGAAGCATGCAAAGCATCTAGCAATTCAGTGAATACATGACGCATAACATTCATGCCTAATACCACTGGTGTAGCCATTCCCTGAGACTCTGTAACAATTACACCTTGTCGTGGTAATTCACGATCACCAATACGAATGGTAGGTTCCCAGTAACCTAGTTGGGATATAGGCTGACCATTACTTGCAATCAAACGTAACTTCGCTTTACCCCCAGAATTTAGTATGTCAGAGTCCCAATATTTCTCAAAGGCTTGTTGCCCAATCGTTGTTACTTGTGACCCAGTGTCCACTAAAGCTTCTAATGGTACACCCTCAATCCAAATAGTTATGTACTGGCACTTGGAGACGAATCTGGATGTCCATGGCGATTGTCCCCCTGGGCCTTTGGATTCACCTCCCGAGGGGCGGCCCTTGGCCTCGGTGGTGTCCCGTTTAACTTAAAGCACTGGTATTTGTAATGCCCAACACGCTCACAGTAAGTACAATAAGGACGTTCACGTGGTGAAGACCGGTCAGGAGGAGGCCTATCAGGACTTGGGCGGCTAGAGTGAGGCTCTGCAGGCAACGTTCTAGATAAAGAGGGCTCACATGATGCAGACTGGCCTTTTAATTCCTTTAGGGCTTGGCAAAGAGATTCCACTACCTGAGCAAGAACATCGGTGGTAGAGGGTATAGTGGCAGGAGTAGGAGCCTGTACAGTCTGAGTGGCCTGCATGGGCACAATAGGAGGTAATGGAGATGCAGCGGAGATTCCACCAGCCAGGTCTGGGGAATATGTGGCAGAGTAATAATTAGCACAAGGTGAATCAGTCCCCACTATTCGTAAGGCCAAAGTCTTAAAATCTAGAAAAGACATGTCTGGATTTTGGGCTGCTAGCATGCGGAGTTGACTCTGTATTAGTCGTGAGTCCACACCTTCTATGAACCTGTCTGTAATAATGCTTTCTGCAGCAGTAGGATCAATGTTGTCAACTTGGCGCAGAGCCCTATATGCTGACTGGAGGGCAAGTGCATAGTCTCTGAGGGTCTCACCTGGTCTCTGACGTCTGTCATAGAATTTAAGACGAACCTCAGTTGGTGATTGGACTTCGAATTCTTTTCTCAGACGAGTGAGGATCTGGTCAACGGTGGTCTTTTCTGTTGGTGGCCAGGAACGAACTTCCTCAGCAGCTGGACCTTCAAGTTGTCCTAAGAGAAGCTGTACCTGCTGCTTGAGAGAAAGTGATACAAGTTCAAGAGTACGCAATATCTTTTCCTGAAACTCAGCAAGGGTATGAGGATCCCCTCTGTAACTTGGAAGACTGGAGGGTCCTATAAAGAAAGGCAAGCCTGTCGCTATAACAGGAGTTGAAGCAGAGATGGTAGCTGTCTCCTGAGGTGCAGGAGAACTGGAGGATGATGTTGTATGGTTATCTGCTTCAAGCAGGTCATCCTGAGACGATGTAGACATTTTTGCAAAGATTAGGATACTGTCTCTTTAAGTAAAATAATAAGGCTTCTGTCCCTTTTATGAAATGCAAATCTCAGCAAATACAAAGTCACTTTATAAAATGCACTTATCTGTATCCCAGGAATGGCAGGTAACAGCAGACAATGGCAGTGGAGGTTCTGGCAGAAGCTGCAGGCAGGATGATCACTTTGATCCTTGAAGAGATAAGGAGTCTTTGCAAAAAGAATTGGGGGCAGGGGATCTGGAGTCCTGTTACAGCTTAGATGGATTTGGATTCAGTGCTTTAGTAAAGATGGCAACACCCAGTTTTGGCACCTGGGGGAAGTTTGGTGGGGGGAATTTACTCCTGCTGAATTGCTCAAGAAGCTAGTGAATCCAAAATGGTGGAATATGCAGTCACACAGCATGGCATACAACAACACAGTCTTTAGGCAGGCACAGAGAGACAATGCTTTAACCCCCACTTTGCAGAGAGTATCGGTTAGTCTTGGAGCAGTAGTTCTCCAGAAGCAACATACAGTCCTTAGGCAGGCACAGAGGCACAATCCTGTTCGTGACGCCACAAAAAGGGGTTTGCAACACTCAGGAGGGCCAGGGCTAGTATCACGGTAATATATCAGATGTGGCCGGCTTGCAGGGAGTCCCTGGGTCTCGATTGTGCACAAAATTTCCCTTTTTGATGTCCCCGACTACCCTCCCCTGTGTGATATCTGACAATGACAACAGACAACCAGGCTTTGGGGGTAATCGTTGCTTTTCTTTTTACTAGCAGGACAAAGTAATACACATGTACATATGGAGGACTTCTTCACATACAATACAGCGATCTTTGCAGGTAGTGTCCAATTAGCAGAGGATGGGGCAGAATGCTTTGGATAGTGGTTGCTTGGCAGTTAACTTGTATATACTTGTAAAGATGGCCTGTATCCAGGGGGTTAGTCCTCAACAAACTGGGTACACGTATGTAGAAGAACAAATACAATTTTTCTTAGCAGCGGGAGATTCTCAATTTCTGCCAGACTAGCTATGGGCTTCTTTAAATATAGATTTGTCCCAAAGACTTACTTGGATAGAGATATACGTGGGGGGTCCCAGATGTATGGATAACCAGGTCCATCAACTTCAGCACTTGTAAGATTAGAGCTTCAGAGGAAAACACTCTCTGAGAAGGGCCTTGAAGATAGGGAAGAAGACATCTCTGCTTGGTGCACCCTGATAAGTCGGAAGCCATTATCCATGCTCCATGTGCTCTGTCTCACAGCTGTGTCTACACTTGTAGCCCCACACAAAAGACATCAGCCAAAAAACGTCCCCAACCCCCTCTAGAGAGGGTGGTCACTCAACTCTCCCTCCAGGCCAGTCAAGGGAGCCTCATTGGTCCTGGAGGTCAGCTAATCATAATGGACACTCCCTTTACAGTTACAACTCAAATTACAATGGCAAAGTATAGGCAGGTGCAGTTCACAAAAACATCCACAAGATGGCGCATTAATAGACCCCCTGTGTGCTGGCTCTGGAAGAATAGAAATATATAGAAGGAATGAAGGGGGAGGAAAATATTTACCTTATATGAAAATGTCCATGCTATCTCGGTCTGCATTAGAGGGAATTGGACTAGCAGTACCGGGACATTACAGTCCCACCATGCCTCTGAAGTCCCACTATGCACCTGAAGTGTTTTGCTGTTAAACTTTGCCCCAACCACCAGCTGTCATCTCAGGGTAGGGTAAAGGCTAACTGGTAGATGCTAAATCCTAGTGGGCTAAAGGACCTTTGATGACGTTATGACCATGTGATCAGACTCTTGTGTGGGCGAAGCTATTCTGGATTGTACAGGTCAGTGTGGTGTTACACAGAAAGAGGAAGCTGCTGGGGATGGAGAATAATGAAAGGTAAGGAGAAGAGAAGAGACAGCAAGTGTGAGCAAGAGGGGGGCGGGGAACCGGGACAGATTAAGGGGATAATTAAACTGAAGGTAAATGAGGGGGGCAATTAAACTTGGGTAGATAAACTGGACATTAAATTGGTGTCAGATGAAGGGGGATATTAAACTGGGGACAGATTTAGGAGTGGACATTAAACTGGGGGGTAGATGGAGGGTGACATTAAACTGGGGGAAACTGGAGGAGGACATTAAACTGTGGTGGGTAGCTGGAGGGGGACATGTCTGCCTTCAGTTTAATGTCCCCCTCCAACTACCCCCACTGTTTAATTTCACCCTCCAGCTGCCCCAATTTAATGTCCCCCTCTAGTTTCTGCCAGTTTAAATTAGGGCACAAGGAGAGGGACTTAATACTGTGGGGCAATTAAAGAGGAACATTTTAATGTTGGGGCATATAATGTTAGGGTGACTGTAGGAGCATTATGCTGTGTGGAGGCGCATGGAAAAATAGATGAGAATGGGCGGAGTCAACATAGAAATGGGTGGAGCTAAATTTGGCCTCTGAAATTTGGGAGGTATGCTGTACGTCAATAATACAGAAATGTATTGTAAGAATCTTATATTTAAGCAGAAGGTCCAGTCATGTTTGGAGCTAGTCGAATCTGATGCTTTAGCCTTTCAACTAATACTTGTCCAATATTCCGGCACCCATTTCATGCTCACTAAAAACATCCATCATTCTACATATTTTGGAACAAAATAAATAGAAATATTACAAGATGAAGAAATTGTAAATCTGTGTGTGGCATTTTCTACCAAAATTTAGTGTTGCCACATTAAAAACAAACTCAGATTAAATACTTCTGACATAAAAATAGTTGGCAATGAAGTGTCTGGGTAATGCTGAAACGATAGCACATACAGTGAAGTATTTGGCAGTAGAAAATGTGCTGAAGAAATAGGGCGCTTCGCAATCTCTGACATCAATGACTAGTGGGATGTGGTAGAGATTTACTGCCGACTATAAGTGACTATTAATATTTCCAAGTAGTAAAACCCAAAACAGAGCTGTAGGATTGCTGAACATATGTGATACAATGAGTCAGAGAATTGTTACCATGGTACAATCCACCGGACATGAGTAACCGAAATAACAGTTTAGGAACCCAAATGAATTAATGCCAAATCTCTTACATGTGAGGTCCTGTTAAAAAATAATAAGCTGCAAGTACCAAAGGGTTCACCTCATGACAGATTACCTACTCAGATGTTCTCAACTTTGCTGGGTTCCTTATTAACCCTTTTTAGTTCAATTTACTATGCTCTGAACCTAGCAGGTGCGAGATTGCCAAGAATGTTGAGATTGCCCATCTAGAGTCCACAAGGGGGCTCCACATGGGCTGTCCAAGACTAAAATGAATAAAATAGATTAATTTGAGACTGGTGGGGTTGGGAGGGGGGAAGGGCTGATACTTGGCACCTGCACTGGTCAACTATTCTGAGCATAGTATATGGAGCCAGAAGCAGGGAGCTCAAGTGCAATAGCGCAGCCAAACCAGTATACAGTTTATATAGCCATCTACTTCTGACTCTATACTCTGTGCATATTGTAAGTAGGGTTGAGCCGATCTTGAGATTTCAGGATCGATTTTGAAATCCGATTTCCGATCATTTTCCATTCGAACCCGATCTCGATCCCAATTCCGATCCTAATGCAAGTCAATGGGATTTTTTTTTTTATATAAGATCGTTTTCAAAAGATATAAAAAGTTACCAAAAATACATACAAGATCTTAGAATGCATAGAAAAAGCAAGGGAAAACTTAAATGGCCATGAAACATTGTTTTTTAATCACTACGTGAGGACGACGAGGCACTCGCCATATAATAAGCCATGGCTGAAGTTCGCGAGTAGATAGATACTATCTACTCTTCTGTTTCCTCCCTGCTGTGCCATATACTGGACTCTGCTACATCTCCATTACTGTACAATGTAGTAGTAGTAGTAGATAGAGATGAGCGAGTACTATTCGAAACTGCTGTTTCGAATAGCACGCTCCCATAGGAATGAATGGACGCAGCCAGCGCGCAGAGGGTTAAGCAGCCGGACGCCGGGACAGGCTGTGTGTCGGCTGTAACCATTCATTCCTATGGGAGTGTGCTATTCGAAACGGCAGTTTCAAATAGTACTCACTCATCTCTAGTAGCTAATATTGTTAGCTTTTCCCACAATGCTTGGCCAGTAGCAAACCATTGTGAAAAATAACCTCCGACCTCGATCCCACCTAAAAAGATCAGGATCAGAATTCCGATCACGATTGTGAAATTTACTCGATTGCCAATCGGAATCCGATCTTTTCCGATCCCGATCGCTCAACCCTAATTGTAAGTGATTGATGTGGGACCAGATATCAGTACTCCACCAATCTCAAACTAACAATCTTTCCAAAGGAAATGCTATTATATTTTAGTTTGGGATAGGCCCCTTTAATTCAAAGCTAAAAGGCAGAACCTAAAGAGGGTTTTTGTTGTATTTCAAAATGCATATGACAAACTGCTACAATATGAAGATTTTTTATGACAGTTGAAAAAATGCAATTTTTATTTACATTAACACTAACCAACCCCCCCCAAAAAAACAAACAAACAAACAAAAAAAAACCAACAACAACAAAATGCCATAAAGCAGAACACATTAGGGTAGACTTACAAACCCTGTCTATTTTGTTAAACTGGACAATCTTAAAACCAAAACAAAACTCACTATTGACTTACAGAGGGAAGTAGAAGCAGGTAAAAAAGTCGTACAAGCACAGGTCAGAACCAGGAGTGGATGTGAGAGACCAAATCAGAAGACAATTATGAAATCTGTAAACAGGTCAATGGTCAAAATCCAAATGGAAACATCTGACAGAATCAGTAGAAATAAGAGAATTCAAAATTAAACCAAGGGGTCAGTATGAAGCAAACGAAGACAACAGGATATGGAGCCAAACCAGAAATAGTACAACAATTAGTCGGCATCTGTGTCAGGAGGGAGGGATTTTATATAGGCCTCCTCAACTGCTAAATGGATCAACCCAGGGAACTTCTGAAACTGTAGAAGCTTCCCAGGTTGGCACTGTAGCCTTAAAGGTGAAGCAGCCGGATTGAGAATCTTGACAGAAGTTAAAAACGCCCATTGGGATGATGCCAATTACCCCATGTCAGGGAAAATTCCTTCCCGACTCCAAGTCCAGCAGTCAGTATAAAACCCTGAATCAACTTCCCTTTACCAAAATTTTAAACCTGTAATCTGTACTATTTTTAGAAATACGAAATGCTCTTTCCTCTAGGTGTAGAGGATGTTCCCTTGCCACTGTCACTGGCCTAGAATTATAAAAATCAAATGAAAGTTCTTTATACTGTCCCTTCATGTATTTGTTCAATTTGATTAGATCTCCCACAGACATCTTTTTCCTAAACTGAATAACTCCAAGTTTGCTAATCTATCATTGTACTCCAATCCTCCATTCCTCTAGTTACCTTGATCACCCTTCCCTGCACCTATGCACTCTCTCTGGTTCAATTATGTTCTTCTTGCGCACAATATTCTAAGTGTGGCCGTACCAGTGATTTGTATAGAGGCATAACTATTTTCTTGTCATGAGAATCTATACTTCTTTTGAAGCATCCCATAATTTTATTTGCGTTGGCAGCAGGTGCCTGACACTGGTCACTAAAAGTAAGCTTATTGTCCACCAAAATCTCCAAGTATTTTTCATTGGTAGTCTTAGACCTGGTTCACATCTGCATTTGCGTTTTCGTTTGGGAGTCCGTATGGGGAGCCCCTGAATGGAAACCTATGGTATTCATATTAAAAAGCGGTTACCTAAGGAAACCTGTAGACCCCATAGACTATAATGGGATCTGTGTGGTTTCCGCATGAAACATGCGGAGAGAAATGTGCTACTGTGGAAACCACACGCACCCCATTATAGTGTATGGGGTCCGCAGGTTTTCCAGGTTATCGCTTTTTAATGCGTGTAGGTTTTCTTTTGGGGGGGAAACCTGAACGCAGATGTAAACCGGGTCTAAGACTGCCAGTGAAAAAGACTTGGGTAGTTTGGTGGACAGTAAGCTTACCTTTAGTGAGCTTTCATTTACCAGATCACGAATAAACATATTAAAGGAGAGGACCCCACTGGTGACTGTGACCCAGTCTGACTTTTTACCATTAACAAGTACCCTCTGTTTCCTATCAGTGAGCCAGTTGTAAACCCAGTGCATGTTTCCCCCAGTCCCAACATTCTCATTTTCTATACCAACCTTTTATGTGGTACAGTATAAAAAGACTTTGTAAAGTCCAGGTACACCACGTCTACTGCATTACCCATGTCCAGTCTAGCATTGACCTCCTCATAGAAACTGATCAGATTAGTCTGACAGGACCGATTCCTCATAAACCCCATTCTGATTGTTTACATTTAGATACTTTAGGATATAATCTCTTAGGAAACCTTCAAATATCTAAATCAGATAAAACTGACCAGCCTATTCCCATAAAATATATATCTTTTTTACTGGCCCTATTTAGGATGTTTTCGGAAACCTCCCATTACTTTGTGTCCCTGTCACTTTGAGGACTTTCTCCCAGTTTATGCTGCTAAACTCGTTCAGATGCTGAAATTGGCCTTTCTGAAGTTTAGTGTTTTTGTTCCTCCTCTACTAAACATTTTATCCAAGTGTACATGAAAACTTATGTTGTGGTCACTATCTGCTAAATGACCCCCGACCTTTACATTTGACAATCGGTCAGATCCCTTGGTTAAAATTAGGTATAAAAGGGCTTCACCTCTTGCTGTGTCCTGCACTAGTTGTGATAGGTAACTGTCTTTTATTCCTGACAAGAACCTATTCCCATTGCTGGACCTGCAGGTTTCTGTCTCCCAGTTTATATCTTGGTAGCTGAAATTTCCTGTAATTATTACTGCATTATGTTTTTTCATAGTAGATTTTTTTACTTCTTCCGTTATATTTGGGGACATGTAACGGTAATATTATTCTTTGTCTCCTCTCCACATATTAATTTTCCTCCCTGATGTCATCACTGAGGACTGACATAAGGCAAACCTCTCCCCTACTTGTACGCTTTGTTCTAAACATACTTCACCACTGTCTATTTACACCTCAGTCATAGCTAGAGTCCTGCCATACCTTCCTTATCCCCACTATGTCATAGTCTTCTACCAATATTTTCAATTCTAATCCCCCCATCTTGTTAGTGAGACTTTTTGCATTAGTATACCTGCACTTTGTGTGTTTATCCTTATCCTTACTCTTCCTCTCCCTACTGGTTGTTCTTACCCCACTCCTAGTTATATTACTTAGCCCTTAGGGCTAGTTCACACGTGAGTATAAGGGGAGGTTTTTGACAGCGGATTTCGCGTCCAAAACCTCCCCTTAATGGTGGTCTATGGAGACCGCCGGGCTTCTGTTCTCCGCTAGCGGCGAGCTGCTGCTAGCGGAGAAAAGAAAGGACATGTCCTTTCTTCAGGCGGAAGCCGCGCAGGCTCAGCCGCGCGGCTTCCGCCCCCGGCAGCTCCCTCCTATGTTGGCTCATTCATTTGAGCCGACAGCAGAGGGTTAAGCCGCGACAGCGATGGTCGCGGCGGGCGGGTTTTGACAAGAGAGAGACGCGGCTCGCCGCGTCTCTCTCTGTGTCAAAACCCGCGCGGGCAGTTCACGTGTGAACTAGCCCTTATTCTCTGTATATCTTGCCCTCTACAGCTGTTATTGCCCTCCCCCCAGGTCCCTAGTTTAAATACTCCTCCAATGGTCTAGCCATCTATTCCCCCAGCACATGAGCGCCCTCCCCAGGTGAGTTAGTTAACATTTCTTGCCATTACAATTCATCTGCCATGTTCTTGCCCATGCTCCCAGATTGATCCCAAACTCTATAATATACACAGAATAATGTTATCAAAAATTGTGAACTAATTAATGTTTTTTTCTGTAAATCTTCACAATTGCTGTGTAGCCATAGATTTATTGCTGAATGATTTTTTAGGTCATGCAAAAATGTGGAAATAATCTGTAGGTAAGAGGATATTCTGTGTCATACTGTAAAACACAGTGGGTGAGACAGTGACTAAAGGAGCTGCTATGTGGTTGACAGTGAAACCCACATATTGGTGCTTATGACCCATCCTATAGTCAAAAACATAGAATGGCAAAAACATGCTGCAGATACCGTCTAAGGTTCTCACAATTTGACTCTTGATATCCGCTTATTTATTTCTAATATCTCAGTTCCTTTAGAAAGAAAATAAACAATAGCAGGTAAATCTTCTTGTAAACCCCTGTGCTAGGGGGACTCCCCCGCACTGTATATGCCATCCCTCCTTAAAACAAACCTAGACTACCCAGTTTTATTATTATATACCAGCATCAAGAAAATAAATAAAATGTAACTTTTAATCTGAATCATAATGTAAAAACATCCAAGTTCACAGATCCATAAAAAAACATACAGGTAAGTAGCCTAAGCGTTTGGCATATGCATATATGAGTAAGGGGCTACACAATGAATATTTTCTGCCATTTTTCCATGCAAACAGTTAACAAATTGAAATCAAATTATAAGGCAAAATTGTATTCAATGTACCCACATGTAACCTATGTATATAGATAAATATATCTTTAACAAATTTAGATATTGCATTGTTCATTGTTTTATAACAGGACCCTCACCCAATGTCCTGGGTAAGCTACATTGTTAATGAGAAAACATCTGAAAGTACAGGAAACGTCTGTTGCGTTGGTCAGCTTGATGGAGTAATTGTAATGTGAATCATGGCAAGACTGAGAGTTGTGGCCTGTGAAGTCACCACATTAAGTACAATTATTACATCACGAGGTTACTGCCCAGGGGCTTACACAAACACAGTTGTTTGGGCCCCAGTCAGCAGACAATATTGTTTTTCACATGGCGCAACTGAATGCTATTCATTTTACTATGTTACATGGCATGGGATTGCCAGCTGCCCAGAGGCTTGTGATAGATAGTTGGGTAGATAAGTATGATAGATAGATAGATAGATAGATAGATAGATAGATAGATAGATAGATTATAGATACATGATAGATAGATAGATAGATAGATAGATAGATAGATTATAGATACATGATAGATAGATAGATAGATAGATAGATAGATAGATAGATAGATACCATATATACTCGAGTATAAGCCACATTTTTCAGCACAGTTCAGTTTTTGTGCTGACCCCCCCCCCCCCCCCCCCCCCGGCTTATACTCGAGTCAAGCAGAAAAAAAATATTTATTTATTTTTTTGAGGGGGAGGGGGGGGGGGGTCTATGACCAGCTGCAATAGTAATGTATAAAATCTCCCATAAAATAGTGAAAAAAAAGAGGCTTCAAAAAAATATAATAAAAAAATAAAGTAAATAAAAGTTCTAAATCCCTCCTTTCTCTAGAATACATATAAAAGTTGAAAATGACTGTGAAACACATACACATTAGGTATCCCTGTGTGTGACAGTGTCCGGTCTACTGAATATAGGGTATCTGCAGTGCTCCTGTTCCGTCGGGAAGGGGTTAATAAGAGCACTGCAGATACCCAATATTCAGCCAGACTGAATTCCAAGTGGGGTAAAAAAACAGTCCTCAAGCTCAGGGAAGGGGCAGACAGACAACCAAAACACCCCCTCCCCTTTCCCATCACCCAGCAACTACTGCACCCAAAAACTCCGACTAATTAAATTTTTGAAATTCTCCAGTAGTTGCTGCATCCCCCCCCACTTGCCTTATACTCGAGTCAATAAGTTTTCCCAGTTTTTTGTTGTAAAATTAGGGGCCTCGGCTTATATTCGGGTCGGCTTATACTTGAGTATATACGGTAGATAGATAAATAGATAATAGATACATGATAGATAGATAGATAGATAGATAATAGATACTAGATAGATAGATAGATAGATAGATAGATAGATAGATAGAAAAATAGGTAGATAGATCTTAAAATATGCTGCCAGTTACGATTTTTAATGGCAGAGATTATTTCCACTTTTTCACAAGAATGAACTTTCTACCACATTTGCCAAGCTTCTGGCGTCATTGTGTGGTTTTCTGTTTGTAGCAGTGACTGTGCCAGATTCCTATTTGTCCATGTTAAGTGAGTACTTGTGGTTGGGTTGGCACTTTCAGTTCTAGTAGAAACCCCTTCATTGTGTTAGAAAAGTTTGTAAAAAGTGGGAGGAAGGTGTCAACTATCATCTTGTCAGCTATAAAGTTTGTATCTAGGATTATTTCTTTACAATTAAATTGTATACTGCAAGCAAACTGCAGACCAACCCATTAAAACTGAGATTTTAGTTTCCTAAAGCAATTTACAAAATGAATACTGACCTGGTTGCTGGATACACAAGATTTCATCTGTTCGTACCTTCAACATAACAATTTTTCTTTAAGAATAAAGCCCCAATTTACGGAAATGCAGCAATGTCAATGAGATTTCATTAATCCCATTCGTGCAATCTAAAAAAAAAATGTGATGCAGAAAAGTGTGTGTATTTTTGAAAAAAAATGCCGAGTATTAATTTTAGCTACGGAATTCCAAGTGTTTTCACTATAGATTTAATACGGGAAGAAAGAACGCAGAGAAAAATTGTACAAAAACTCAATGAAAACTACTTCGTCATGAATTAAATAGTTATTTAACCATGATTTTTTCCATAGACTTCTGGGAAGGTATATATGTCCTGTAGTAATTAAAGGAAATGTGCCACCAGAAAATAACATTTTTTTTAATTAAATAAAGTTTTATGTTGAATATATTTTTCAAGATTTTTTTTCCCATGTTCTTATCTATATTGTAAAAAAAGAACCTAGAAATCTTGCAGTTCTGACTCTAGTCACTAAAACTGTTGGAATAAACCAATTAAACAAAAGCCACCCCTAGTTTATGTCAGGAGATGCCAACTGAGACTGTTGCATCAGGTCACGTCATAGTACGGTGGCGCAGTCCATGACCCATAGTCCATCTCCAGAAAACAGAAAGTCATAGTAGACTTTGGCAAAACTTGCATTTGTAAAATTATTAAGATTTTTTTAAAAAATATAGTCAATATCATGGAACACTGTAAATATCACAAAAAAATCTTACAAAATATGTTTAACCTAAAAATGTGATTCAAACAATAGGTAATTTTCTCATGCCACAATACCTTTAAGGGAACAGGCTTGCAGTCATGAAGGTACATAGTCCAGATAAGGCTACGCAGACTAAGATGACAGAGGTCCTACATGTTACAACATTCAGTTTATAGCGGTCTCTGTTACCATAACTTGAACCACATTCAAATGTCGCACATCTGATTGGTAGAAAAATTACTGCTAAAGCTTTGTTCACATCTGTTTTGCATATATTGTCGAAAGAACTGGAAAAATAGTGCTAAATGGTAAAATTACGGAGACTATAACAGTAGACAATGGACTAGCCAAGAATACTGGTCAGGTATTGTTGGTGTGTGCTATGTAACAGATCTATCCACAATTTGAATTTTATTTTGATGCAAAAAAACTCAAAACCAAATAAAAAGCACTGAAGAGCAAGTGACCACAGTGAGCAGCCAAGCTATTGGCTGTGAAATCTGCTGCAGTCCTGTATAGATGCGCTCCCTGAAATATGTTTTTAGATAAATCCCACAGAATTAAAGAGACGCCGTCTGTCACCTCTCCTGACATATCTTTATTAGTAAATTGTATTTCTCATAAAATCACAATTTATACAGATACACTATATGATCAAAAGTATCCGGACACCTGGCTGAAAATGACTTACAAGTTGGTGGCGCCCTCCATAGGTAATGCTGGAATTCAATATGGTGTTGGCCCACCCTTAGCCTTGATGACAGCTTCCACTCTCGCAGACATACGTTCAATCAGGTGCTGGAAGGTTTCTTGAGGAATAGCAGCCCATTCTTCATGGAGTGCTGCACTGAGGAGAGGTATCGATGTAGGTCAGTGAGGTTTGGCATGAAGTCGGCATTCCTAAACATCCCAAAGGTGTTCTCAGGGGTGAACCTACCTTTTCTGCCGCCCGAGGCGGACGACAGAAAGCCCCCGGGGAGGAGGGGGCGGAGCGAAGGGGGCAGGGCGGAGCGAAGGGGGCGTGGCAGAGCGGTGTTAGCAGGCAGAGAGCAGGCAGGGAGAGGACCTGCTCTCTGCCTGAGCGTGAGGGGAGGCCGCTGGAGCAGCGCTGCGACCACAGGGCCTCCCCAATCCACCGCTCGGTGACGCTAAGCCAGTCCAGGACAGCTTGTCCTGGACTGGCTTAGGTAAACAAAAATTCCGCCCTCCCCGGGGCCCTGGCATAGCGCCACCTGAAGCGGTCGCTTCAGGTCGCCTCATGGGAGGCGCTGGGTGTTCTATAGGATTCAAGTCAGAACTCTGTGCAGGCCAGTCCATTACAGAGATGTTATTTTCATGTAACCACTCCACCACAGGCCGTGCAGTATGAACAGGTGCTCGATCGTGTTGAAAGATACAATCGCCATCATCGAATTGCTCTTCAACAGTGGAAAGCAATAAGCCTCATTCACATCTGCATCGGTAATCCGTTCTGGGGAGTCTTACATTGACAATCGGTGTGCAGTGAAAGCAACACGGACCCCATAGACTATAATGGGGTCCATGTGCTTTCCGCACGGTCTCCGCACGGAACATGCGGACAGGAAAGTACTTCACAATCTACTTTCCTCTCCGCATGACTCATGCAGAGACTGTGCGAAAAGCACATGGATCCCATTATAGTCTATGGGGTCCGTGTGCATTCACTGCACACCGCTTACCAATGCATTCGATAGTCCATTCAGGGGGGTCCACATTTGGACTCCCCCGAACGGATTCCAATGCAGATTTGAACCAGGACTGACCCATTGACTTTCCTTGGTGTGATACATCTGTGAAGTATCTGCATCAGTGAAAAGAAATGAACATGCTGCTGTATTTTTACCTCAACCTATGTAGGGTCGGTGAAAAAACACTGATGTCTGAATAAGTATATTGAAATAAAAGGAAACGTTTGCTACGCGTGAAAAATGCAGACGTATTCATATGTGAAATGCAGACATATGAATAAGCCCTAAGGCTGGGACCACACATTGTCTGGGTAAGGTCAACAGGACACAACCCCCACTGGTAAAGGTTGGCAATTTATTCATACATTTATAGGAGGAATATCAGGGAAGCTGCACAATTCTGAGTTATAAGAAAAGATATTCTTGAGTTGCCTTAGAGGAATTCAATTATTTACTAGAACAGATCACTTTACATGCCTCTATAAAACAACCTTATATAGTATATGTTACTTTGTAAAGAGATTTGATAACCACTATCACACTTCAAGCCTCTTCTGTTTTTGAATATACCACAAGATGGCAGTATCTCGCTCAGAGAATCTCCATGTATATTTTCAAGTGTAAATAACATTTATTTATGCTTCCATATTAAAGAGTATTAATCATACTGACGTCGAGAGAGATCTTCTATAATAAATATTAGATATTTTGCGTATTATACAAAAAGGAGAAATTACACTTATAAAAACATTAGACAGACATATTAAGGTAACGTTCACATGCCCCCACATAGTATAACTCCAGTTCTGCATGGTAATGTTGGAAGTATATGGAAAGTATAGATTTCACCAGTACTCACTCCTCGGGCTCCATCCTTCCCCTTCCCTGTACAGGTGCTGGTGCACATAACACTTATCATTGGCGCATTAAACAGGGAAACGGCAGTGAGTTTGGATAGGTAAGAATGGTGAGTACTGATGATGAAATATGCACTCACTGCTAAACAGTCCATTGCATGTCCAATGAGCACTTCCATCTGTACTGAGCACTCACTAGGGGCTTAGTGGGCCCAGGCACTTGTATGGTTTGGCAGGGTGCCGCAGTATCAGTGGCATAACAAGACTCCTACTGTGGACTAGTCCCATCCCGGTAAGAGGCTTATACAATAAATATCAGCCACTGCCTCCCAGCGACATACTGTACATGTACATTGTACTATTTATACATTGATATATTTTTTTAGACTTTTTAAAATGAAAAAATATAACATCCAAAACTGGAAGCAAATGCTTGTGGGTGTTTTTATACACACAGTGACATCAGTAGAATCAATGCCTTTTACAAGAGCTCCAAAATGTATTTCTGTTGTCGGGGTAGCAAAAGATTTGGTGATTGCAAAGTGAAGAAACAATTGCCTTACGGTTAATGAAACAGGACAGACAAGGCAGGAGTGGTTGCCTGGCTCTGTGGGAGTAGCAGCGGCAGTAGCCATAAAGTGGTAGTGGTATTATTGTACTGCTGATAAATATCCTCAGCTCCTGTGTCAGTAATGGCAAATCTAGCCAGTGGCACAAGTCATGTGAGAAAATCCTGCTGGATCCAGGAAGATAAAATCGAGACATTGCACTCCTATACACTAGTAGATATCAAGACAACAAAATATTGGTAAATGCCACTGCCTATCTGTATACCAAAACTGCATCACATTGGCATTGTGGATGAAAAATCAACTGGTTCATCAGGTTGTAGAAACTGTTTCTAGTACAGCTGCTTACTGTAGTAGCCCTGGCGGAGGCGGTGCGGCAGTGACTCACTGCAGAGGGGCCTCCTGGTAATACATGTGGCCAGCAGATGTGGAGAGCTGGCCACAGAGCATTTCCATATAATATGCCAAGAAAATAAATGATAAAATTCTCCTATTTTTCCATAGTGATGGCCTAAAAACATACAGTAGATATCCAATAATTACTCTTTTCCTTGATGCTAAAGATAAACACCTCCTTGTGCGTATCCTCCATTGAGGTTGAGCATATACTGTACCATCAGTTGCAAAAATAGTACAACAGCGACTGCAGCTTGGCCAGATACATTGTTTCTTTGATACACAAGTGGATGACTGGGTGAATACTGTTTCCTGGCCAAGAATTCAGAATGACTGATGATGGAAGTGAGCAGAAGAAGCACTAGGAGGAAAAGAAAGTCATATGATTATAATGGCAATTATGAACTAATTGTAGATGTGACCTGGCCCAAGATTGACCATGCTCACTGTCAGTTCGTTTTTTTCTATGTGAGCTTGTGATGTTGCAAAATGTAGAACATGTAGCTCCTCCGTTTGTATCTAGATGACCACAGCTTGATTTCTTCCTGCAAATCTTGCACAATGCAATGGTTTCCCATAAGGCAATGCTGAAGAAAACTCTCATACTGGAGATGCCCACACAAAGCCATCACTAGCCTTCTTGCCAGTCTGATATAATTTAGAGGCCTAGTAATGGGTTTCTTGCCTTCAGAATTATTTATACTTCTAGATTTCCTTATAGTGCCCCTACCAGTAACACTACCATCAAGTGCCACTACTTCTACCAGCAATACCAGTCATTCCCTCACCTTCGCCTTGCCCCTTCTCTATGTCACAGTCCAAATGCTAACTGTTTTGGCTCATCAAAACTTGGAACAATATCTCGAGGAATATCTTCACCTTCACCTCAACATTTTCACAAAGATTCCTCACTAGAATGAAGAAGAGGGAGATAAAATAGAAATGCCACTTAGGCTGAGGCCCCACATTACGGAAACGCAGCTTTTTTTGTTGCAGATTTTGTTGCATTTTTTTGAGCCAAAGCCAAGAATGGCTACAAATGGAATTGGAAATATATAGGAAGTCTTTATACTTCTAACTTCTGCTCAATCTAGTCCTGGTTTTGGCTCAAAAAACCGCAACAAAAAAAGCTGCATTTCCGCAAGGTGGGGCCCTGGCCTTAAAGAGATTTTTCACTATTAGGGTCCATTCACAAGAAGGAAAATGGCGAGGAATTTGGTGTGGAATTTTCCACTAGTGGAAAAAAAAAGGTAGCAGAACACATTGAAATCAATGGGAGGCTCTTTCTTCCACATGGAAAATTCCACACCAAATTCCTCACCATTTTACTCCGAGTGAATGGATCCTTAGACAGCTGTAGCAGCTACTACAACCAGCTGGATGGCTGTCATTCTTACTGGCACTGCTTGACAAATCCACTTCTAGAAGATTAGGCTACCGCTAACTATAACTTTCAAGACCAGACCCATCACAGGGGTCTAAAAGCCCCAGTGATTCCTGGGCTTCCTATGTTCATGTGTGTCCCAAACAAATAAATGAAAGGAGTGTTGACCACAGGGAACTTGAGACGATCCTTTCTTGTGATCACAGATGGTCAAAGTGGTCAGACACCCATCTCCTGTACACAAACTGGTGTTAATGGTACAACCTCTTCAAGGATCAAGAAGGGTTTTTTTTTGTCATTTTATGCATGGTCATGACTTTACTTTCTCATCATTGAAATTTTATTGCTGTCTATTTTTATTTATTGATTATCTTTTATTCATTTTTGTGAGATGCCCAAACCAGGAGCTAGTCAAAAGCACACAAAAGTCCAATGTTTCCCATCATACCTTATCTTTGTGTAGCCTCCAATCCTAGTATTTACTCATAATAACTGATGGAAATCACTGATGTGTGAATTAGGGCTTATTCACATGTCAAGTTCTGCCTCTGGGTCGGTGAAAAATGGATGGCATGGTCACAAGCAATATAGAACACATCTCTGTTCCTTGGTCTGCAAACCATGTGTATGTATTTTATTATACATATTATATTTAGTAACTGATTATAGAAAAAAAATACATCAATTTTACTGATTCAAAGCAATGTCCTCAAAATTCTTAGCATCAGCTCTTTGTCCAGTTACAGTTGTGTGTACCTATACACTGGTGGGGAAGGAAAGTTCCCACACATGGCTGCAGTAACCCACACTACCACAAACATTCAGTTATTTCCTTTTCACATGGATGGATGTCTCCCACATGCTAATAGCGCACCACTTCATTTCCATACCAAAATAAGCATGGAAGTGGAATGACCTTTGCATGTAGAGAGCTAAGGTGAGCCAATGGTAAATATCCATATCTCTTTTTATAAAGTAAAAACAGACTGATTATAAATGAAAATTTAAAGAGCTAGTCCAACCATGGACAGGAGTGTTTTGTTATGTGTTAAAATGCTAATTTATTAAACATTTCATAGGCATAGATTGTATTATGCTACAGTTTTAGCCCCCACTGGGACTAAATGAGAATGGAAAAAATTAAACTAAAATATTTTAGAACATTTAAAAAATGACAAAATGCCACAAAAATTAACCTTTTCCCTTTAAACTTTGTTTTTGTGCTAAAAAAAAATAAGCCACAGCAAATTTAGTATCAATGTGTCCTTTGCCCATAATATAAAAATAATGCAATAACCTGAAAGAACAAATACAAAGTATTTGAAATGTTGCATATAACCCTTAATGGTATTAACAGCTCATCTCACAAAAAACAAGCCCTCACTCTGTGCAAAAGTAGTGCAACAATAAGAGTATGAATTTGGCACCTTTCACCCCGAGAAGACTCAATGAACACAATGTCTGAGGTGGAGGTCACTTCCATAAGATATGGGTTTGTACTGTATAACAGTATGTAGTATTGTATTTAGACCATGTATTGGCATTATTGGAAATCGCAGCATGCCAATTCTAAGTACCGAAACGCTGGCAGCTTTTCCGTAGATATAATTGTAACAGAAAGTCCACAGAGGGAAAACTCCTCAAACTTTCTGTTCAAGGCGCTGCGGGAAGAACCGCGATGTGTTCCCACCTCTTTATAGCTGCAAATTGTCCAGTGGGGCCTTAGCCTAAAAGTCAGTTTCACCTGTCACACCCTCTCTGTACAAAAGTTCTTACAGTAGTTCTTTAGTGGCCTGTATAGGTATACCAGTTACTACTGCTTTTACTGTGTACCTGACCCTAGCTTGTGTTCATAGTTATGTTCCTTGACGTCTAAGTTATAGCACCACTCTGATAATTCGTTGTTGACAGTCTTGACCTTGAATTGTATTCATACACTGCCTTTACCTGATTTCTTGGTTACCAATATCTGAACCACTCCATGAAATAACAGCACCTTTAGGAAAGACCTTAAGCCAAATGAGTTCAGTGACTTAGTGGGTCCACCACCTGCTCCCTGATATATCCATTAGTTCTCATCTCAGCTGTATATAGATGCCATCCTGATCCCCAGGCCCTAAGTCTGATATCTCTTTACTACTTCTGTCTGAATATTCAAGGTCCCAGATTGGCAATCCCTAGACAGATGGGAAGAAGACATTGGTACTGAGCTCTTGGATGTTTTTTTCTTGTTGCTTTTTTTCTTGTTTTTTTGTACATTAAAAGTTAAACTCCTCAGCGGTCTACCGGGATTGCTCATGTTCTGCCAGGTTATCATCCTAGTTGTTGCTCCTAACCAGGTGCTCTACTTAAAAGGTCAGATGTAGGGGTTCATTACAGCTGACAATAACAGATATATATTTCTCATCCTTATAGTAAATGGTAAACAAATCTTCGCACAATGTTGAAAAGAGCAGGAGGCTGAATTACTATATGGTAAACCAAAAATCTGCTGTTCTTGTAAGATAATATGAAACCATTTGATAAACCATGGAAGCCTTGACATCCCTAAATGTTCCAAACGTCCTGGACCCTTTCATGACACTTTCATTATTTTAGCAGCCCCACCTGATCCATCCTCACCTTGTTCGCTTGCCTCACCTTTGACTTACACACGGTTGACTTTCACTTATTGTTTTCTGGGCCTATTTAGCACTAACGTTGAGGATTAGAGTTGATACACCACCACCATCTGTTACTGTTCTTTGCTGTAACAACTGGTGACCTGCAGCGCATGCTGCATACTCCTGGAATGTACACTGTTTGCTATGTGCAGCATCCCAGAGTGCTCCTGCTTCAATTGTGTTTGTCTTTGTGCCGCTGGGTGTGTTTGTATATCCAGTTTATATGTTTCATGTTATGTGTCATTGTTTGCAGCTCTCCCTACTGTATATATTCCCCTTTTTGTTTCCCCACCGTTCAGTCCCCCACACTTGGTACAGCCCTGGCCTATCACACGTCACTGGGCAGGGTCTGGGAGACTTCTGTCTCCAGGAAAATGTTGGGACCTCAGAGTTGGCCATTAGTAATTAGTAGTTGGAGACAGAGTAAGCCAACTCTGTGTACTGAGACCCAATGGCTTGCACACAGCCCCTGAGGGCTCCAGGCTCATATAAAGAAAGCCCTGAGACAGGGAATTCGACTGTCCATTACTAGGACATTGTGCCAAGAGGTGTTTTCTGGGACCTGCTATTACAAGGTAACCAGACCCCTGGAAAGACTACCTTGGAGTACAGATCCCAGTATCCTCTGCTGGAGGTGATTGAGATTTGGAGATAAAGTTGTTGGAGTGGCGTACGGTACTAGAGCCTTATTATAACTGGGTATTCTCTCAAGACCAAGGATCAGATTACTATATGGTGGGAGGCTACTACCCCCATTCGGAAACTGCAAGGTTTGCAGTTTACAGTTTTCTGAGTAAACTCAAACCTGTTTCAACTGCACTGCTCAGTGGTTACTGCATTACCATCAAGGCCCTTCCGAACATCATCACACCTGCACAGGGTAAGAGAGAACCCTTCTCCAAATGGAAGCGCCCTGGGAGAACTACTACCACCACCATTCGGTAGCACCTCTGCTGATCAGCTGTTGAAGTGGTCATGTAGCTTGGACAAGCATTTGCAGCCCCTTCATTGTTTCCACTGCTTTACCCTGTGCACTTTTCAAGGTGCCTGTTCTTGATACTGAAGCTTTGTCCCATTCACATTCCCTAACAGGGAATATAAAACTGGACACTACTTTAAAGTCAATTATCCCACTAAGGCAAGGATTAGGGGGGTAACAAAACTTTCTCTAACCTCAGTATTAATTGACACATCAGTTAATTCTGGAAATAAAGTACATGACTTAAAAGGAAATAGGCTCTGCTTTACCACTTCCACCAATTAACATTACCAAACCACATGCTTACGCACAGATGAAACTTTGCAGCCAGTGAGGTAATGGCTAGAATCCAAAAACCAAAAGAAAAGTACTTGAGAAATAACCATATATTTACCTGAAACTGAGGAAATCCCCCTGTCTTTCTACTTATTGAGAATTTCCTCACTGACCGTTCTAAATAATTTTCGGTGCTGAATTTCCTCCTTTCTATAACATTTGCTAGGTTTCAATAACAAAGATTAGAGAGTAAAGTGGTTTATCAGATTTTAGTAGAATTTACCAAGTTCATAGAGAACTTTCTCTCTAGAAGTCCTATGCGGAATTTCAGATTCTTTGAAAATGTGGGTATTCTGCTCTTTGTAATACTATCTACCATTGTATATACTCATCCTCCTCCATAGATGAATATATCTATATAGTACATACTGTAAATCACACTGGATTAAAAAAATGCAAATGGATGTCTGTTTTTACATAGGGGCACACAAAGAATTCAGTAATAAGCAGCATGCTATATCAAATGCGGATATGGTATTTATAACTAGAACCTTTGGGTCTAAGACAAAATACTTTACCCCCAAGAAGGTTCTATATGGTAGCACAAAGGGTTCCTGCAGAAAAATAATACATATAGGGTCTGTACACATAACAATGCCATGTGCTTGAGACCTAGGGCCTCATGTACATGTAGACCCGTATGCACAGATACACAGTGTACCTGCTGCTCTGTACTATAGTTTAGTGCTCTGTACTGTGCTGTATTAAAGGGGACCTGTCACAGTAATATTCACTACAATCTACAGGAATCATTTTGATACTTGCCAACTGTCCCAAATTTGCAGGAACACAAAGCCTCACCATAATGTGAGTGGGCCTGGCCAGTTTAAGGACTGACCCACTCAGTTTAAGCGCAGAGCTAGTGGTCCAGGGAGTGGGACCAAAGTGTTACTTATTCATCCCTATTTTACCAACTTCAAAGTTGGTAAATATGCATGTGGTAGGTCTGGAGAAGCTGAGTAGATTGGTATATACAGTGAAACCTCTATGAGCTGAGCACCCAAATTGTGCAGAAAAATGTTTTTTGTTTTTTTTTAATAGGGGTGGTACTGTCAACAAAAAAGTATACAGAATGCAGGTTAAAGTGTCTAGTGGAGTCAGTCATTGGAGTCTCCTCAAACAATGATGAAAGCATATTACTAGAGATGAGCGAGTAGTATTCGATTGAATACCTTGATCCCATAGGAATGCGTGTAAGCAGCCGAACACCAAGGGGTTAAGTGCATCAAATATTCACTGAGCTTAACCCCTTGGTGTTTGGCCACTTACACGCATTCCTATGGGAGCGAGGTATTCGATCAAATACTACTCGCTCATCTCTACATATTACACATAAAGGGCTAGTTCACACGTGAGTATAAGGGGAGGTTTTTGACAGCGGATTTCGCGTCCAAAACCTCCCCTTATAATGGTGGTCTATGGAGACCGCCGGGCTTCTGTTCTCCGCTAGCAGCGAGCTGCTGCTAGCGGAGAAAAGAAAGGACATGTCCTTTCTTCAGGCGGAAGCCGCGCTGTCTCAGTCGCGCGGCTTCCGCCCCCCGCAGCTCCCTCCTATGTCGGCTCATTCATTTGAGCCGACAGCAGAGGGTTAAGCCGCGACAGCGATGGTCGCGGCGGGCGGGTTTTGACAAGAGAGAGACGCGTCTCGCCGCGTCTCTGTGTCAAAACCCGCGCGGGCAGTTCACGTGTGAACTAGCCCAAAGAGGTGTTACATCAGTATATTACACAGAACTAGGCTTAGACCTTGACTAATAAAACAGCCATGTTATAGTATGCAAGTCACTCCAACCCACACATATAGCCATAGGACCCTAACTATTTCTTACTCCCCTAGTGACCGGCACATTTTCTAGTTCAAGATGGCCCCATCATTCTTGGTTCCCAGCACGGCTTTCCTTTGGGTCCTAATCGCCAGCACAATATCCCTTTAAATGGTGGTCCTTAGCATTTTTCCTCTATCATTCATAGTGCACAATGTGGTATCCCTTTAAATCATGGTCCTCAGCATGGTCCTCCTTCTGAACCATTGCATGGTTACCCCTTCTCAATCTTGGTTGTTACCACGGCTCTTCTATCGTTCCTAGCAGGGCCGCCATCAGGAATTATGGGGCCCCATACAGCCTAAGTGTCTGCTCCCCCCCAAGCCATTTTAAAACTACCTTATTTTGCGACATACTAATTATGTATTACATTTCCCTTTATTTAGCAGCATTACAAGGCTTAACCCTTTCATTGGCAGGCACGTAGCTATACGTGCTCCCAAGGTGGCACTTCAGTAGCGGAGGACGTAGTTACTACGTCCTCCCTACTAATGCCGATATCTCTGGACTGCATCAACATATCTTGATGCTTTAAAATGCATTTTAAAGAAGAGACTCTCATACCAGGAACTTGATGATTTTACTTACAGTTTTGGAGTGATTCACTGTTGAAAACACTATTTGGCATTGAGATCCAACTGCAGATCTCAATTCCCGACAGCGTTTCAACAGTGAATCGCTCCAAAACTGTACATCCAATCATCGAGTTCTTGATATCATTTTAAAGATGAGATTCTCCTCTTTCAAATGCAATTGAAAGCATCAAGATATGTTGATGCAGTCCAAAGATATAGAGCTCCAAAAATGTCCCCCTCCCTCCTGTCTAAGCAAGCAATTTGCGATCTTTAACAAGAAAGGAAGAGGGACACGAGCAGTTCAGCAGAGAGAGAGAGAGAGACAGAGAAACAATCTGACTTTCTGCATAACTTGTATGTGACAGCAGGAGGGTGGTGGCAGGGACTCTATTGTCCCTATTAACCCTTCTCCTGCCAATCAGAGCGTATACTATACATTTGTCTCTGATTGTCACATACAGTTATAATGTAATTCCCCCTGAGCTTTACTAGTGGGGTATTCTTATGTTATACCTCCTGAACATAACCAGGAAGTTTATTGGCGCTGTGACCCAGACGTTTACCATTGTCCAGGTCGCAGCGCCAAAAAAAAAGTCGCACCAAACACTTACACAACATATACATAAAGTCGCAAATAAAGCTTACATTTCACCCAATCCCTTTCCTGTCTATACCTGAGCTTTCTACAGTAAAATACGTCTCTAGTGATATCCGTTACACACTAAAATAATAGTAATAACGATTATCACTAGAGATGAACGTATAGATTGCTAAAATTTTTATAGGGGGATGGAAAATAACATTTTTATGTAAAGTCCTATTTAATTTGCATGTACAAAATGGGATGGCATTTCTGCGATTTTGGTGATTCTTTAACACCCGCCCCTGTAAATATATACATGTGTGGTATGTATGAACTCCTCACATATTGCAGTTTTATGGACAGTACATTATGTTTGCAGAAAGGGATTTCTTGAGCCGCACTTTAGTGGCAAATTTGAATTTTTGCGCAATTTTTGCTAGCAATCTCTGTTTGCCGCAAAGTTGAATGAAGGTGCTTGTATATATAAACTATTAAATTGTGTTTTTATATACGGTATGCTGTGTACTCTGAAAAAAGTTAGATTTTGGTATCACAGTCACAGTTTGGTAGGTACAGTATAGCTTTTTAACATATTAGTGAACAACAGCAAAATCCTGCTTGTCTTCTGTATTCGTGTTTTTGGGAGTCCGCGCTCTTGTTGTAGTTGATGTTTGCGGTACATATAGTATATTTACACATTGTATACACCATAAGCTATTATTTTAAAAGTATTTTGTATATGAATCTGAGATTGAACACGAGTTTTAGGTGCAAATATGTGTTTTAGCGTATTTTTTTAAAAAATTATTTGTGTTGGTCGCAAAGTTGCATGAAGGTGGATGTGGCTATCGATGACCCATGAAGACATTTGTAATCTTCAGGTTGTCTACTTTCAAAAAATATATAGGGTTTAGGGGTTCACTTACGTTTCATGGTGTGTAATCCCTACATTTTATAGGATGATACTTTTTTAACATTTCCAGCTTCAAAGCAGATTTTTGTTCCTTCCAGTTCTAGCGATTTTCTGAAGACACGTGCATGCGGGTTCAGGCCATAGTGATATGTATGAACTCTGCACATGTTGAACTCTTATTTTTAGGAGGTTTGGTGCATTTAATTTTTTTGTTTGGTTTCCGATTTTAACAACTAATATACATTTATTAGCATTTTTTCATAAAACATTCACTTTAAATCAAAATTGCATGAAGGTACCAAGTGGCATTCTGACAATGCTGCAGGTGTCTACTTTAAGAAAATATATAGGTATGGGGGGTTGGATGCTTCTTTAATGTTGCAATTTAGGTTTGATTTTCCCATCTCAAAACTGTGAAAATTGCTCTGGCTACTGGAGGTGCAAAATTTCCAGAGACCCTTGGCAGCGAAAAGGTTAATCAGATTCTATTTTCAGGTAAAATCTGCTACGTGTGACAGCGCCTAAAGAGGGCCAACACCATTTATAAGAGCCCTCTTAATAAATCCTCAGGGCTTATTCATTAATTGCGTTTTTGGCCTCCCTTGCCGGGATACGTTGGTAACCAGTCAGAATCAGCTGTCAACTTATCCCTGCACGAAGAACTGGCCATTAAAAAAAAGAGAGGCCTGCAGTTCTCCGTGCAGGGATAAGTGGGTAGCTGATTGTGACTAGTTACCAACATATCCCGGCAAGGGAGGCTAAAAACGCAATGTGAACACTCCTTTAAAGTGAAAGTCCCACCCCCAAACAGGCTGCTATGCTAGTAGCATAGCGGCCTACATCATTATTAATACAAAGCACACATACCTTTGTGTGCCTTGTAGTTCTCCAGCTAAAAACTTATATATTATTGCCCCAGTTCCCTCTCTGCAGTGCCGCACACCCGATGCCCCAACAATCACCCCCCCCCCTGTCCACCTTCTAACATCTTTCCATTGCCCCATGTACCCATGCCTCCCAACTTTTGAAGAACCGAAAGAGGGACAAAATGTGTGGCGCGCTCTGCGTGCTGCGGCAAATTTATCCCCGCCCACTTTTATGTTGACTCCGCCCATTCTCATTAATTTTTCATGTGCCCACACACAGTATAATCCTCCTACAGTCACCCGTAAATTATATGTCCCCCCTCTATCTCTCCCCCAACTTCATGTAGACCCTTCATCTGTCCCCAGTTTCATGTCCCCTCCATCTCTGCCCCCAGTTTCATGTCCCCTCCATCTCTGTCCCCAGATTCATGTCCCCCATTTCTGCCCCCAGTTTCATGTCCCCTCCATCTCTGCCCCCAGATTCATGTCCCTCCATCTCTGCCGCCAGATTCATGTCCCTCCATCTCTGCCCACAGATTCATGTCCCCCCATCTCTGCCCCCAGATTCATGTCCCCCATCTCTGCCCCAGATTAATGTCCCCACATCTCTGCCCCCAGATTCATGTCCCTTCCCCATCTCTGCCCCCAGATTCATGTTCACTCCATCTCTGCCCCCAGATTCATGTCCACTCCATCTCTGCCCCCAGATTCATGTCCACTCCATCTCTGCCCCCAGATTCATGTCCACTCCATCTCTGCCCCCAGATTCATGTCCCCTCCATCTCTGCCCCCAGATACATGTACCCCCATCTCTGCCCCCAGATTCATGTCCTCTCCATCTCTGCCCCCAGATTCATGTCTCCACATCTCTGCCCCCAGTGTCATGCCGTCCTCTCCATCTCTGCCTCCAGTGTCTGGACGCAGATCTGAGTTGAAATCGGACATATAATGACTGCTGCGGGCGCCAGGGGTCGGCACACGGTGGCGTTCCAAAACCGGGCCCCCCCCCCATTTTTCAATTTGGCCGGGCCCCTGACGCCAGTAGCAGTAGTACTGGCCTATCGGTGGCCCTGGTTCCTAGAACCCAAATTGCATTGCCTGTGACATGGACTCTCTGCTCCAGCATGATGCTAATAACTTTTCTCCTGTAATGTCCCTTACAAGTCTCTATAACTTATACTCTATAGCTTTTACAATGTGAAGACAAAAACCACCAGATTTAGATCTAGAAAAGAAAAGCAGAGGGAAAAGAAACCAGAAGTGACTCCCCCCCCCTCCCCCTGTATGTATTCACTCTTCACCATCCACTGTGCATTCATTTCTGATTACTAATACTCACTACACCCCTTGATAAGTTCTTTGAGGGGTGGTTCTCAACATTACTAATGCCACAACTCTTTAATACAGTTCCTCGTGTTGTGGTGACCCCAAAAACCAAACTGTGGTCCAAAAACAATGATAGCTCTCCTTCTCTTCTATGCCCAGCTGTGCGCAAACAGAAGTTCATACCCACATATGACATTGTTAAGTATGTTATCCTGGGAATAACAGTGTCATACAAGTGAGCATAAACTGCTGTTTGGAAACACAGCAGGACACAGATTTGAAGGAGTAACGTGCTTTTGGAGCGCAGATTTAGATGTTAGATTTTGGACGCCATGCCACGTTTTGAGACCCTAAAAATTGAACTTCTTGGGGAATTCCAATTTATGGGTATCTCCAGGGATCTGCATAAAACAACATGGCGTTCAGAAAGTCTCTCTAAATCTATACTCCAAAAGCTAAAAAAATAAAATAAAAAATAAAATCTGTAAAACAGAGAAGGCATACTTTTGATCTCTTGCATGAAACCTCTGTCAGTTTCCGCTACCAGGATGACAGCTACAAAATCCTGTCCTGTTGGTATAGGGTCCCCACAAAATTACACACAGACCTTGTTGTATTGTTATAAAATTGCAATAAAAATGTGAATTGAAAAAAATTATGTGATTCCTTCTGTATCACCCTGTAGATAAGGGGTGGGACCCAGTGGAGATGTAGCCCTCTCTTTATGTACCCCATTGCAGTAGAATGGTCTGCCTCTATTGTACAGTATGCTTTTGTTTTACTATGTAAGGCAAATATGATCATTAAACTTTGCCCACTGCTCTAACTTGTGATATACTCTAATGTTCTTTTGGGTGGAAATCAAAAATTGCTCATATGCAATAAACAATTCTTTGGTAGTTCTATGTTGAAATGTTAGTTCCTTATATTGTTCTATTTTAGTAATCTATAGCAAATACAAGAAAAATAAACTTCTCTTTCTTAATGTTTAAAACTGTGTTTAATTGAATATAATCTTATGATCAATGGTATTCATGTCTGAATAATAATATCATAATTTTAGTATTTTTGTAATTAAGGCATCCTTTACCTATGGATTCAAGTGATAAAACCTTATTTATTAGATATACTAGGGCTATATGAGCTACATCTTGCAGCCAAAGTTTGCAGTACAGTGTTTCCTTCTTCACAAATTAATGTTGTCACATTATGATTTGCATATTGCGTTGAGAGCAGCACGTTGGTTGCACGAAATCCAAACCTGGTGACTGTTGTGTCAGGGCAGTCACAGCAACTTGAGTCACAATGCGACTACATTGTTTCATTAGCTGTGACGACGACAGTGTTACATAGGAATCTTTGTCCACACATGTCCCCATATTGCCCTAACTGGACTAAAAATGTGATTTTAGCACATAGATAAAATGACCCTCAAAATAAAATTTTTTAAAAACATTTTTATGTATTAAACCTAATTTTTTTTAAACAAAAAACAGAGCATTTTTTAAAATTCCACCATGCAAATATTTTTTTATGGTTTCTTTTCAATATATGGAATATTAAATGGTGTCATTAACAAAATACAACTCATTTCACAATACACAAGCCCTACAGTACAAAAGGCTAATGACATGCATCATTTGATAGCCACAATGCCCCTGAACAATTTGTCTTTATTTTTCTTTTAAAATTATCCACCCATTTAAAGCATATGACCCCTGAAAAGTTCTATGTAAATCAGCTCTTTTTTACCCAGGGGGAAGGGGGACTTATTTTCTCAATGACTCTGATCATTCTCGATCAGGCTTTCCCGATCTGTGCCCTGGGTAAAAAGCTTTTGGTCCCGGTACCGTAGCTCTTTACAGTCAGAAGGGCGTTCCTGACAGTCAGGTATGTATGTCCTTCTTCAAAGCAGCGCCTATCGCGCTGTACAGTGTGAGCGGGGAGGAACGCCCCCTCCGTCTGCTCACAGTGCTCGTCCATAGACGAGTATTATCAGGAGGGGAGGGGGCGTTCCTCCTCGCTCACACTGTACAGCGTGATAGGCGCTGCTTTGATGAAGGATGTACCTGACAGACTTTCAGGAACGCCCTTCTGACTGTAAAGAGCTACGGTACCGGGACCAAAAGCTCTTTACCCAGGGCACAGATCGGGAAAGCCGACAGTGGGCTGAATTCAGCAAACACACGGCTTTCCAGCAGTATATAGAACTGCCTGTGCCCCAAACCATGAAAGGTCCTCTTTAACTACTCATATGCCATGCTCAAGTGCAACCATGGCATCTGAGCGGTTACTTTCACTTCCCCTATGATGATCAGTAACGGGGCGCACCCCTGTTGTGCAATAGAGTCATCCCATTCCCATGGCAGCCCTGCCATAATAATGTAACTACTGAAGCCTCCCTGGACCAGGCTTCAATAGTTACATAGTGAATCTGCCATAGACTGTAATACAATAGTATTGCAGTCTATAACACAAGTTCTCTAACGTGGCCTAAACAATTTTTTTTTTAACAAAAGCTTTTAAAAATAGATTTTTTTAAAAACTATAAGTTTAAATGACCCCCTTTCCCTAGATCATATAAATGTAAACACAATAAAACACATTATGTAAAAACAAACACATTAGGCATCCCCAAGTCTTAAAATGTCCAAACTTAAAATATAAAAACATTTGTCCTACACAATAAACTTCGTAGCAGGGAAAAAATTAAAAATGGCTGACTTGACGTTTTTTCGCCAATTTGCCTCCATAAAAAATGGAATGAAAAGTGATCAAAATATCATACATTCCCCAACAAGGTAATAAAGACTAAATACTGTCCCACAAAAAAGACACCTTACACAGCTCAGTCCACTGAAGTATCAAAATATAGAATCTTTCTAAAGTTATTAAAACATGAAAATAACTACCTACTGTTTCCCTGAAAATAAGACAGTCTCTTATAATTAATTATCTAACGAAATATATGACCTTTCTTATTTTTGGGGGATGTCTTATGCAGCGGCTGGAGCGGGGAACAATCGGCAGTCATGCTGATGCTTGCTTAGCGGAGCGCCGGCATGACTGCTGGTTGTATGTGATCCAGAAGGTGAAGGGGGGGTGTCTTATTTTCGGGGAAACAGGGTATATGAATTTGGTATTGGTGATCATACCAACTCAGAAATTAAAGCTAAAATAGCATTTTTGTACAGAATAATAAATGGTACCATTTTGAGGTACAACTTGTCACTGAAAAATCAAGCTCTCATATGACTATGCAGTCCGTTTGGTTCTACTTACCATATTTGGTGGACTTGCCCTCATGCCCATCACTTCGTTAGCCATTCATAGAATGACACAACATCATTTTAGACAGTCTTTTCCAATGTCAACCCCTATTTTTCTTCCTAATCTTAAATCTTAATATTCTCAAATATGCCAAATTTAAATTATTCCAATACATTTTCATGGCTGCCCGGATCCACATTGCTTTAAACTGGAGGAGATCTCTTCTCTCGTGACCAATTTTGTTCAGCGCATTGATACTGTCATGCGTCACGAAAAAATGAATGCCACTATCTCTGATACTCGTCCACTCTTTGATAAAATTTGGGCACTTTGGGTTAATAGGTCTGCCATCCCAGGTTTGCCATACTGTCTTCAGCTCTGATTGAAAAGTAGGATTGAGTGTATTTCTGCCTCCCTCTTTCTCAGGCAGGGACCCTTCCCCATCCATCTGCATTTTAGCGCTACAAACGCCTCTCATCCTCTTCCTTATGTTGATTTTAGTACCTTTTTACAACCCCTCCTTTCTTTATGCCTATGCTCACCTTGAATGTATAGCAGTTTCTGTTTTATATTTTCACTGCTTTCCATCTATTGTATTTGTATTATGTACTAGCTGGTACCTGCGACTTCGTCTGCGGTGATTGTAGAAGTGGGTATATACAGGTGTGGGTAAGGTTTTCGTACTGTGTATAAGGGATGGGATATGAAATGTAACTTTGTATCTTGTTTTGCTGTAATTCAGAGAATACGTGAGACTTTTGTGTTGAAGTTACTTTGTATTTGAGCTGCTATACACTCACCGGCCACTTTATTAGGTACACCTGTCCAACTGCTCGTTAACACTTAATTTGTAATCAGCCAATCACATGGCGGCAACTCAGTGCATTTAGGCATGTAGACATGGTCAAGACAATCTCCTGCAGTTCAAACTGAGCATCAGTATGGGGAAGAAAGGTGATTTGAGTGCCTTTGAACGTGGCATGGTTGTTGGTGCCAGAAGGGCTGGTCTGAGTATTTCAGAAACTGCTGATCTACTGGGATTTTCACGCACAACCATCTCTAGGGTTTACAGAGAATGGTCCAAAAAAGAAAAAACATCCAGTGAGCGGCAGTTCTGTGGGCGGAAATGCGTTGTTGATGCCAGAGGTCAGAGGAGAATGGCCAGACTGGTTCGAGCTGATAGAAAGGCAACAGTGACTCAAATAGCCACCCGTTACAACCAAGGTAGCCAGAAGAGCATCTCTGAACGCACAGTACGTCGAACTTTGAGGCAGATGGGCTACAGCAGCAGAAGACCACACCGGGTGCCACTCCTTACAGCTAAGAACAGGAAACTGAGGCTACAATTTGCACAAGCGCATCGAAATTGGACAATTGAAGATTGGAAAAACGTTGCCTGGTCTGATGAGTCTCGATTTCTGCTGCGACATTCGGATGGTAGGGTCAGAATTTGGCGTCAACAACATGAAAGCATGGATCCATCCTGCCTTGTATCAACGGTTCAGGCTGGTGGTGGTGGTGTCATGGTGTGGGGAATATTTTCTTGGCACTCTTTGGGCCCCTTGGTACCAATTGAGCATCGTTGCAACGCCAAAGCCTACCTGAGTATTGTTGCTGACCATGTCCATCCCTTTATGACCACAATGTACCCCACATCTGATGGCTACTTTCAGCAGGATAATGCGCCATGTCATAAAGCTGGAATCATCTCAGACTGGTTTCTTGAACATGACAATGAGTTCACTGTACTCCAATGGCCTCCACAGTCACCAGATCTCAATCCAATAGAGCATCTTTGGGATGTGGTGGAACGGGAGATTCGCATCATGGATGTGCAGCCGACAAATCTGCGGCAACTGTGTGATGCCATCATGTCAATATGGACCAAAATCTCTGAGGAATGCTTCCAGCACCTTGTTGAATCTATGCCACGAAGAATTGAGGCAGTTCTGAAGGCAAAAGGGGGTCCAACCCGTTACTAGCATGGTGTACCTAATAAAGTGGCCGGTGAGTGTATATACGGTGTTGTGAGAAACTTTACATAGTGACTTTGGGACAGAGGTATTTGAAGTTAACCCCTTCCCGTCGATGGCATTTTTTGATTTTGGTTTTTCATTTTTGACTCCCCTCCTTCTAAACCCCATAACTTTTTTATTTCTCCGCTCCCAGAGTCATATGAGGTCTTAATTTTTCTTGGGACAAATTTTTCTTCATGATGCCGCCATTAATTATTCTATATAATGTACTGGGAAACAGGTAAAAAAAATTCTGAATGGGGTGGATTTGACAAAAAAATGCATTTCTGCGACTTTCTTAGGGGCTTTGGTTTTACGGCGTTCACTGTGCAATCAAAATGACATGTCCCCTGTATTCTGTGTTTCCTTACGACTCCGGGGATTTATATGGTTTTATTTACATTTTGACCCCTTAAAAAAATCCAAAACTGTGTTAAAACATTTTTTTTTGAAAAGTCGTCATATTCCGACAGCCGTAACTTTATTATACGTCCGTGTACGGTGATGTATAGGGCGTCTTTTTTTGCGGGGTTGGGTGTACTTTTTAGTTCTACCATTTTCGGGAAATGTTATTGCTTTGATCACTTTTTATTCAAATTTTTATCAGAATCAAAAGAGTGAAAAAACGGCATTTTGGCACTTTTGACCATTTTTCCCGCTACGGCGTTTACCGAACAGGAAAAATATTTGTATAGCTTTGTAGAGCGGGCGATTTCGGACGCGGGGATACCTAACATGTATATGTTTCACAGTTTTTAACTACTTTTATATGTGTTCTAGGGAAAGGGGGGTGATTTGAATTTTTAATCCTTTTTATTTGTTTTTATATTTTTTTTTTACTTTTTTTTAAACTTTTTTTTTTGCATTTATTAGACTTCCTAGGGGTATTGACATGGGTGGGCAGTGTCGCGGATTGTCAGAGCGGTGGGGGTCGGCAAACATGGCTGCTCCGGAGCGTTAAAGAGAGCCTCCTGGAGTATTGTTAAGGGGAGGGGCAAAGTGGTAAAGTATATGTATATGTGATTGTGTGGGGTTAGGGGCTAAGCTGCAGAGGGCAATATGAATTTTGTGGCTTGCTATGGTCCAAAGTGTGTGAGATTGCAGAGATGGTGGTGTAAGTTTGGGTTTTGTGGGGGTCCTGGCACAAACGTATGTGCGCTGTTGTGACAAAAAGTAGCCTATTGCGCAATCGAGTGTAGTGACTATGTTTGTGGAAAATTTCAGCCAAATCGGTCGAGCGGGTTTTGCGTGATTGAGGAACAAACATCCAAACATCCAAACACACAAACCCACAAACATCCAAACTCACAAACTTTCACATTTATAATATTAATAGGATTATTATTGTATCTATTGTATTATGATTATTGTATTATTATTGTATCTATTGCATTAAGATTGCCTTGATGTTTACTCTGTTTTATGTTACTGCAATATTTCAATAAATACTTTTGAAACTGAAAATTAGGCAAAACACACAGAAATGTAACAATAAAAAGTACAGCTAATCCTGCAAAAAATAAGCCCTCAACCGGGCTGCTGACAGAACCTTTCAGAACAAAACGGAGCCTTCTTCCATTATGATTTTTACTTTTCTGAAGGAAGAAAAAAGTCCTGCATGCAAGACTATTTCTTCTGTTACAGAAGTAGACAAACATAATGGAAGAAAGGTTATGGAATGGAAGATTATGTAGATAATCTGTTTTCCCTTAGCCCAAACAGCAGCACAAGATGGGGTATTCCTGCCCCTGTGTACTGTTAGGACAGGTGGAACTTTTAATAAACTAACTAGTTACCCTCCCATAAAAGGTCCAGGAGACCTCCCCCTCCCTGTGTTAGTCTCCAAGTACCATACCGACTATAATAATTTATCCTTTAACAAGAAAGGGAGGGAGCTTTGTGCTGCTGTTTGGGCTAAGGGAAAACAGATTATCTACATAATCTTCCATTCCCCCTACGCCCAAACAGCAGCACAAGATGGGGATTTAACAAGTAATACCCCTTCTAGGGAGGGCGATCCTGACAAGCAGAGGTCAGGATAGAATAACCAAAAGATTTTGCCTTGGAAACATGCCAGTCTAACCTATAGTGTCTGGCGAACGTCAAGTGGGAAGACCTAGATGCAGCCGCACAGATTTGGTCTACTGAGAGGGACTGCCTCTCTGCCCATGATGCAGCCACCGACCTGGTAGCGTGGGCTCGCAAAAATTCCGGAACCTGCAGCCCTTGTGTCTGCAAGGCCACTGAGATGGCTTCTCTGATCCACCTTGACAGAGTAGGTTTGGACGCCTTAACACCTCTGTTGTGACCAAAAAAATTGATGAGCAGGTTTTCTGACTTACGGAATGGGCCTGTTCGGTCCAGGTATATTTGCAATGTTCGCACAAGATCCAGACTGTGCATCTTCTCCTCCCACTCCGAGGAAGGAGAGGGGAAAAAAGTGGGCAAGGTTATAGTCTGGTTTATATTTTCCACTGACGGAACCTTGGGCAGAAAACCTTGAACAAACCTAAGCTGGACTCTGTCTGGAAAAAAGACTGTGTATGGCTCTGATGCCGCCAAGGCCTGGAGCTCACCCACTCGCTTGGCAGATGTGATTGCCAGCAAAAAGGTCACCTTCCAAGAGAGGTACTTGAAGTCCACTTCAGCTAAAGGTTCAAATGGAGGGCCACATAGCCCTTGCAGGACCGCAGCTAAGTCCCATTGGGGAGCCGGGGGCCGAACCGGGGGTCGGAGCCTGGAGGCCCCTTTCTGGAATTGCCTTATAAGAGGATTCTGAGACAGTCTAGTCCCCAATAGAGCGGATAACGCCGAGACATGTACTCTCAAGGTGGCTGGGGACAATCCCTTGTCCAACCCTTCTTGTAAAAACTCCAGGACTGATTCGATAGATGTTGTATCGCACTGCCTCCTGGCTCCCCAATCGTTAAATACTTGGGCGATCCTCTGGTAACTACGATTGGTTGAGTCCGCTCTAGAGTGGGCCAGTGTTCTTAAAACGGCCTGGGACAATCCTCTGTCTCCACGTACGGTGCGGTCAACCTCCAAGCAGTGAGGTTGAACCTGTCCAGATCCTGGCAGAGCTGACTGTTTAGAGTTACCAGGTTTTGGACACACGGAAGCCTCCAGTAGGTCCCTCGACTCATTAACATGAGGTGGGTAAACCATGCCCTTTTCGGCCAGAACGGCATGATGACAATGGCCGATGTCTGGTCCTGCCTGAGTTTTGCCAACACCCTGGGAATCATTGGAATGGGAGGAAAAACGTATACTAGTTTGAAGCTCCAGGGTATTGACAGGGCATCGATCGCCAAGGGATTGCCGTCCCGGTACAGGGAGCAAAACCGTCCCACCTTGGCGTTGTGTTGGGTGGCCATCAGATCCACCTCGGGGAGACCCCATATCCTGGTAAGCTGTTGGAAAATTTCCGGGGACAGGGACCATTCGGCTGTTGTCACTAGTCCCCTGCTTAGTTGATCTGCCAGGACGTTGAGGTGGCCTTTGATATGTACCGCTGACAGCCGGGACAAATTCTTCTCCGCCCATGAAAATATCAGGTCGGTCACCCGCATCAAGGAGGGGGACCTGGTGCCCCCTTGTTTGTTGATATATTGGACGGCTGTAGAATTGTCTGTTCTTACTCTGACAGCCTTCCCTTGGAGATGGGGAGTCAGAGTCCGTAGTGCCAGAAAAATTGCCGTAAGTTCTCGCCAATTGGAGGAGCGAGTTCTCTCCTGCGGGTTCCATGTTCCCCGTATTAGGGTCTCCCCCAGATGCGCTCCCCAGCCTGTTAGGGAGGCATCTGTGGTCAACAGGGTCCAGGAGGTCTGGACCGTGGACCTCCCGTCTTTGAGTTGGGACCACCATTGTAGTGATCGACGGGCACTGATGGAAAGCTGGATAGGCTTCTGAAGTCCCAAGGGACTGTGGTTCCATACTCTCAGGATCTCGAGTTGTAACGGGCGCATGTGCCATAGAGCCCAGGGAACTGCCTCGATGGCCGCGGACATGAGACCTAGGACCTTCATCGCTGTCCTGATTGTAACCTTCCTGGTTCGGGATAGGTAGTGAACCGCTCGACCAATCTTCTCCTTTCGAGGAGAGGGCAGGGAGATCATCATACTGAGAGAATCCAGGTTGAACCCTAGGAATTGAATCCGGGTAGATGGAACCACTACTGACTTTTGCCAGTTTACTAGCCAGCCCAGTTCGCTTATAAATGCCACTGTGATGCTCAACTGCGTGGCGAGGAGCTCCCTTGACTGAGCTTTTATTAGCCAATCGTCTAGATATGGGACAATAAATATCCCCTGGAGGCGCAGGGCGGCTATGACCGGGGCCACTACCTTTGTAAAGGTGTGGGGGGCTGAGGTTATACCGAACGGGAGAGCTGTAAACTGGAAGTGATGTAATCTTCCGTCTAGATATGTGGCAATCCGTAAATATTTTCTGTGTGGAGGATAGATAGGAATATGGAGGTATGCGTCCCTCAAATCCAAGGTGACGAATAGATCTCCTGGCTGCAGGAAAGGGAGAACCGACCTTATGGTATCCATCCGGAACCGGACCTTGCGGATAAATTGATTTACATACCTCAGGTCGATAATCATGCGCCACCCTCCGGTCGATTTTGGCACTAGAAACACGGGTGAGTAGACGCCTTGCCCTTGTTCGTTTAGAGGGACGGGTTCCAATGCAGCCTTGTCGATATACTCCAACACAGATCTTTGCAGATGAAGTTGTTTGGTGCCCTGAAGAGGGCGGGTCCTCCTGCATCTGTCTGGAGGAAGGGAAAGGAAGTTTATTTTGTAGCCTTCCCGTATAAGTTGGAGAACCCAAGGATCCTGGATATGATGGTGCCAGGCGGTTAAATGTAAGGAGAGACGACCCCCCACCTTGGCCCTGCAGGCAAGGGGGTCGTGACAGTCAGAAGGTGGATCTTTTCTCACCACCACGGGAGGAACCTCGACCGCCTCTTGGGCCCGAGGGGCGCCTACGGAACTGGCCTCTGGACATGCCTCTGGAGGGGGCGTAGCCCCGAAAGGATCGTTGCCTGGATCCTGTGGACTGGGGCAGGTTCTTACCCTTTGAATCGGCCAGACCCTCCATTATCCGGTCGAGTTCGCTGCCAAATAGCCTGCCGGGCTCGAATGGCAAGGCGCATAAATTAAACTTGGAGGCATTATCTGCCCTCCAGGGCTTAAGCCAGAGGGGGCGCCTTGCGGCGGTGGACAATGCCATGGATCTTGCGGCCAGCTTGACCTGGTAGAAGGCCGCCTCCGAGAGATAGTCAGACATGAGGGAAATATTTGTCATGGCCGACAGCAAGTCGTCCCGATGGACCCCGGAGTCAATATCTCTCTCCAGCTTAGAGATGTCTGACCGCAGTTTAGCGACCACCTCGCTAGCCGCAATGCCCACTGAGGCCTGTGCCGAGGAAGAGGTGTATATACGCCTCAGGGACCCCTCCGCCCTGCGATCCATCACATCTTGGAGGTTAGAGCCATCCTCCGCTGGTACTACCGTGCGCTTTGACAGTTTGGAGACGGCTATGTCAACCTTGGGCGGAGGGCCCCAGGAGCTGGATTGTGCCTCGGATAGGGGAAAAAGAGACCTAAAGCGTCTAGACGCAATGAATGGGCGTTCAGGGAACCGCCATTCAGCCTCCAGCCTTTTTACCAAGTCTGGGTCCGCCCTGAAGGCTCTGAGAGAGGTAGATGGAGCCTCCTCAGCCGCCTCCTCCAACTCCTTAGCCCGAACCACTCTTAGCAGTTTGGGCATCCTATCCACCGAGAATACCGGCTTAGATGGGTCCAGGTTGTCCTCTTCCGAGGACACCTCGTCCAAGATCTGGAGACCCTCCATCGGTGGAAGAGAAGGAGGCGAATCCAGCCGTGGTCTCTTGGCCAATTGAGAGATTGAGAGTTTCATCTCTTTCATCGACTCCTCGACGAATTCCCTTACCCAACCGACCACGTCACGGACAGAAGTGTCTTCTGAGGGGGGACCCCGACACCCGCGACAACATTGATAAGCGTAGCCATCAGGTAAGGGGACTTCGCATTTGGCGCAGGCAAGGTGGCGACGCTTACTGGAAGCCTTCCTTTTAGGGTTATCCGCCACTGAACAGGAGGATGACATCTAAGGAAAAACATATTACTCATTATTTTCCTTACCTTTGCAGCCTCTACCCTGAGGGCCCACCAGGGGGCATACATCACCTTTTGAGAGGAATTTCAGAGCACCTGTAGTGTCAGGAAAATTTCTTCTACCTTCTGGTTGCCCAGGGAGAGTAGGAACCTGGAAGCTAAGCAGACAGGCAACCTACTCTGGGCAGACCAGGAAGAAATAGGGAGAAAAGTGGGCGGGGCGAACCTTAGCTCCGCCCCCTTCCAGCGCCTCGGCCAGAGCCAGGCTTGGGGGCACCATTTTATTCCTAGCCTAAGCTGGCTAGGAGGATGGAGAGGAGGGGGACACTATCCCCTTAAATCTAATTCAAAGCGGGGTGGGAGCGCTGCTCAAGCGCTCCCAAAGTCCGGCCGAGCGGGGACGACGGTCCGCGCATGCGCGAACCGGATTCCCGCGCATGCGCGGGAAGAGAGGAAGTCCGCGGAGCACCGCTAGTAGTGCCCGCGGCGAAACAAGGAACTGCACCTACAGTTCCTCCCCGGCAGCCGGACGAGTGGAGCCGCAGCGCCGAGAACAGATACGCTGCCTCACCATCTCCCCCCCCCCGCAGCACAAGATGGGGCCGCGCCAGACCGGAGAAGGGAGGACGCCGTCTGGAAGGCAAACAAAGCCCCAGGTAAGACCCTGACAGCAGCACAAGATGGGGGGAGGGGGGGGGGGCTAGAAAGGGGAGATTTCCTCCACAAAAAGAAAAGAATGTGTGGGAGAGGAGGAGACCTCTCCCTCCACCTGTCCTGGTAACAGGACAGAAAAAAACACAGGGAGGGGGAGGTCTCCTGGACCTTTTATGGGAGGGTAACTAGTTAGTTTATTAAAAGTTCCACCTGTCCTAACAGTACACAGGGGCAGGAATACCCCATCTTGTGCTGCTGTTTGGGCGTAGGGGGAATGGTTTTTTTTACATTAAGGTCAATGGGAACAGACGCAGACAGAGGAGGCTCCGTCTGTGTCTGTCACTCTTTTGCCATTAAAGTCTGTTTCTCTTATCCTATGGCAGAACAATGGATGTTCACAATGGTAGTGTCAACATCTCCTTTAAGAGTACCCTATATATCCTAAAGGGTCTATATAGATCTGTGTCAAAATCTATGGGACAGTTTTGTTTTACTTTGTATAAAATCCCTCACAATTGTTATTGTCCTTTTCATTGCTTGGTTTCTTAGTGAGATGTACTGTGATTAAATTGTTCTCTCGAAGTCTGAAGTAGATGTATATTTTTATAGGGACAATTAGGGACTCTGGTGACTAATGTCAAGGAAATGGCTCCAAATTTGGTACAGTAAGAACACTATTTACTTTTCACTTCTCCTTTGGTCATATGAAACCCCTGAAATGAGAAGCTCTGATCAGACATTATACAGGACTATGTTGAAGTGACCTGCTTTCACATATAGGAAGTTCTTTGATTAGTTCCAGCTTTTAAAGGTCCTTTCAGCATGAACAGTAAATTCATTGTGAAATTAGAAGAACTTACCACAATAGGAACACTGAGTTCTGAAGAAACTATTCAGTGGTTAATACGCTGTTTATTTACAAATACATTGACTGTAATCTAATGAATAAGTGTATATATATTGTAACGGGATTAGCTCAGGGATCGTTGTCTCCTCAGATAGACGAGCACTTTTTGGCACAAAAATGAAAGTTCAGTCCAGGCAAGCATGGTGCAAGTGGCCGCAACCAGTTTTATTAGAAAATTTTTCAGGCAAAACAAAACAGAAACAATACAAAATAAAATCCTAGCCATCCGGATTCTACCTTTAACATCAGGTATCTCAACTATGAGAGCTGGGCCTTCTGCACAGCCCCCTAAACACAAAATACAGCAGGTTAACTCACACTTGGTTTCCCAGGAGCAGAGAGAGCCATATACCTGTGGGCTCTCTGCCCTTTTATACCCATCCTTCAGGAACACAGGAATTAACCCCACACATCTCAAAACCTGGAGTAGCTGAGTGGAGTATAGACACCCCCCATACTCCTACTTCAGCAACCAGCAAAGTACACAGCTTTTCTCAGCTGCATCTAGATCGTGTATGACAGGAACCTGGGAGATATATACTGTACACTCCTTCTACCACTTTGCCCCTGGTCCTGTCACATGTATACTGACATCTTCAATAAATGTGCAACTTTAAAGGTGACAACGGCCATACATATTAGATAGACCCTACTTATCCCTCCAATCTCACATAATAATTTAATGTGCTTTGGGGTCCTTGAAGAAAAGAACAATTCTTTATTCCTCCAGAGCAGTCTTTCAGCAGCTAATCCCAACCCTAACTCCTATTGTTTGATATCTTAAAGGGGTTGTCCCATCACAAGGATCCTATCTGTACTGCTTGTTAATGTGGATGTAAGACTTTTCCTAAATACACTGCTTCAGCAAAACTGCTTTGTTTGTCCACTATCTTACTTTATTCATTTCTCTGTTGACACATCCCTTGACTTATCTGCTCAAAAGTCAAGTGATGTATCTGCTGCTCTCAGGGGGGAGGGAGGAGGGGCTAAGTGCATGGGAGAGAGCCTGGAGAGGGGGGGTAGTTGACAATTTGGGGGGATGAAGGGGCCGCCAATACAGACCCGGCATCTGCTGTAATAGAGAGGCGGATGCCGGGGAGTGTAGACGCCGGCACAGGTGCCTGCAACATCGCTACTCTCCTGCCCTGCATGAAGCCAGCAGCGTCAGGAGCGATGCTGCTATGCCGGGGGGGAGGAGCACAGCACCTTGAACACACAGTACTCTTTGAATGAGAAGGTGTGTCCAAACTTTTGGTCTGTACTGTGTATATGTAAATTTGGTATCTCTGGAATCATACTGACCAATAGAATGCAGGAGAGATGTCATTTTAGCTGCATAGTGAACACCATTATAAAAAAGTCCATAAGAAAGTCAGTTTTCCTCCAATTCCACCCCATTCAGATTTTTTTTCCAGCTTTCCAGTACATTGTACAGAATATTAAATTGTGCCATTACAGAAAATATATATATATATATATATATATATATATATATATATATATATATATATATATACAGTCCTATGAAAAAGTTTGGGCACCCCTATTAATCTTAATCATTTTTTGTTCTAAATATTTTGGTGTTTGCAACAGCCATTTCAGTTTGATATATCTAATAACTGATGGACACAGTAATATTTCAGGATTGAAATGAGGTTTATTGTACTAACAGAAAATGCGCAATATGCATTAAACCAAAATTTGACCGGTGCAAAAGTATGGGCACCCTTATCATTTTATTGATTTGAATTCCCCTAACTACTTTTTACTGACTTACTGAAGCACAAAATTGGTTTTGTAACCTCAGTGAGCTTTGAACTTCATAGCCAGATGTATCCAATCATAAGAAAAGGTATTTAAGGTGGCCAATTGCAAGTTGATCTCCTATTTGAATCTCCTCTGAAGAGTGGCATCATGGGCTACTCAAAACAACTCTCAAATGATCTGAAAACAAAGATTGTTCAACATAGTTGTTCAGGGGAAGGATACAAAAAGTTGTCTCAGAGATTTAACCTGTCAGTTTCCACTGTGAGGAACATAGTAAGGAAATAGAAGACCACAGGGACAGTTCTTGTTAAGCCCAGAAGTGGCAGGCCAAGAAATATCAGAAAGGCAGAGAAGAAGAATGGTGAGAACAGTCAAGGACAATCCACAGACCACCTCCAAAGAGCTGCAGCATCATCTTGCTGCAGATGGTGTCACTGTGCATCGGTCAACTATACAGCGCACTTTGCACAAATAGAAGCTGTATGGGAGAGTGATGAGAAAGAAGCCGTTTCTGCACGTACGCCACAAATAGAGTTGCCTGAGGTATGAAAAAGCACATTTGGACAAGGCAGCTTCATTTTGGAAACAAAAATTGAGTTGTTTGGTTATAAAAAAAGGCTTTATGCATGGCGTCCAAAAAGAAACAGCATTCCAAGAAAAACACTTGCTACCCACTGTAAAATTTGGTGGAGGTTCCATCATGCTTTGGGGCTGTGTGGCCAATGCCGGCATCGGGAATCTTGTTAAAGTTGAGAGTCGCATGGATTCCACTCAGTATCAGCAGATTCTTGAGAATAATGTTCAAGAATCAGTGACGAAGTTGAAGTTACGCCGGGGATGGATATTTCAGCAAGACAATGATCCAAAACACCGCTCCAAATCCTCAGGCATTCATGCAGAGGAACAATTACAATGTTCTGGAATGGCCATCCCAGTCCCCAGACCTGAATATCATTGAACATCTGTGGGATGATTTGAAGCGGGCTGTCCATGCTCGGCGGCCATCTAACTTAACTGAACTTGAATTGTTTGTCCAAAATACCTTTATCCAGGATCCAGGAACTGATTAAAAGCTACAGGAAGCAACTAGAGGCTGTTATCTTTGCAAAAGGAGGATGTACTAAATATTAATGTCACTTTTCTGTTGAGGTGCCCATACTTTTGCACCGGTCAAATTTTGGTTTAATGCATATTGCACATTTTCTGTTAGTACAATAAACCTCATTTCAATCCTGAAATATTACTGTGTCCATCAGTTATTAGATATATCAAACTGAAATGGCTGTTATAAACACCAAAATATTTAGAACTAAAAATGATTAAGATTAATAGGGGTGCCCAAACTTTTTCATAGGACTGTATATATATATATATATATATATATATATATATATATATATATATATATATGTACATAAATATTTCAAGCATTTAGCTGTCCTAATTAAGATTTGAAAGACATCCAGTGGAAACCAATATATTTGTTGTATCTCGCTTTCATGTCAGGCCAAGAAGTAAAGTCACTTGAAACATCTGCAATTACAAATTGCCCAACTCTTGTTTACTTGACCCATTTTCAAAAGGACTTTAAAAGGACACCATATCCGAGCTGTAGAAGATACGTCTCACCTTGGTCTTTAACTATGTTGTGGTTCCAAGGCTCTTTTGGAAGTTTGAACTTGGTTGAGATAGATACATAACATTGGTATAAAATAATTTTCTATTAATACAAATAGGTAAACACAAAAAGCCTCCATAAAATACTAAAAGCATTACCAAATTGCTCTGTTCACATAAGGTTAGTGATGGAAGGTATCCTGAGCGACACAAAATATTGAAATCAGGATTTTAAAAATAAATTTGTATGAATTTGTGTCAGTTGAGTTTAGAATGAAAAGGACAACAATTCCAGGTATACAGCTCTTCTCACAGCTAATGCCTCGTTCACACTTTGTCAAGGCCATATTTGCCATGGTCCATAATCCCTGTGGGGTCCACTTAGTTTTGGTTATGAGTGGTTCCATCAATACAGAAGGAAGTGCTCATTGCACTGACCGTTCAAAAGCAGGGGGTGAGGGCAGGCGTCAGGAGTCATAATTTTGTGACATAATGGAGCATTGTACTGTATGGGGGCATTGTACTATACAGTCATGGCCAAAAGTTTTGAGAATGACACAAATATTATATTTTCACATGATCTGCTGCCCTCTGGTTTTTATGTGTGTTTGTCAGATGTTTTTATCACATACAGAAATAGAATTGCAATCATATTATGAGTAACAAAAGCTTATATTGACAGAATGAGTTAATGCAGCAAGTCAATATTTGCAGTGTTGTCCCTTCTTATTCAGGACCTCTGCAATTCTCCCTGGCATGCTCTCAATCAACTTCTGGACCAAATCCTGACTGATAGCAGTCCATTCTTGCACAATCAATGCTTGCATTTTGTCAGAATTTGTAGGTTTTTGTTTGTCCACCCGTCTCTTGATGATGATTGACCACAAGTTCTCAATGGGATTAAGATCTGGGGAGTTTCCAGGCCATGGACCCAAAATCTCTATGTTTTGTTCCCTGAGCCATTTAGTTATCACCTTTGCTTTATGGCAAGGTGCTCCATCATGCTGGAAAAGGCATTGTTGATCGCCAAACTGCTCTTGGACGGTTTGGAGAAGTTGATCTTGGAGGACATTCTGGTACCATTCTTTATTCATGGCTGTGTTTTTAAGCAAGACTGTGAGAGAGCCGATTCCCTTGGCTGAGAAGCAACCCCACACATGAATGGTTTCAGGATGCTTTACAGTTGGCATAAGACAAGACTGGTGGTAGCGCTCACCTCGTCTTCTCTGAATAAGCTGTTTTCCAGATGTCCCAAACAATCGAAAAGGGGAATCATCAGAGAAAATGACTTTACCCCAGTCCTCAGCAGTCCACTCCCTGTACCTTTTGCAGAATATCAGTCTGTCCCTAATGTTTTTTCTGGAGAGAAGTGGCTTCTTTGCTGTCCTCCTTGAGACCAGGCCTTGCTCCAAGAGTCTCCACCTCACAGTGCGTGCAGATGCACTCACACCTGCCTGCTTCCATTCCTGAGCAAGCTCTGCACTGCTGGTAGCCCGATCCCGCACCGTTTGATGATGCGATAGATTGGTGACTGAGGTGCAATCTTTCTAGCTGCGATACTCTTCTCTGTTAGGCCATTTTTGTTCAGTACAATGATGACTGCACGTGTTTCTTTAGAGATAACCCTGGTTAACAGAAGAGAAACAATGATGCCAAGCACCAACCTCCTTTAAAGTGTCCAGTGGTGTCATTGTTACTTAATCATGACAGATTGATCTCCAGCCCTGTCCTCATCAACACCCACACCTGTGTTAATGGAGCAATCACTGAAATGATGTTAGCTGGTCCTTTTAAGGCAGGGCTGCAATGATGTTGAAATGTGTTTTGGGGGATAAAGTTCATTTTCTAGGCAAATATTGACTTTGCAAGTAATTGCTGTTAAACTGATCACTCTTTATAACATTCTGGAGTATATGCAAATTGCCATTAGGAAAACTGAAGCAGTAGACTTTGTAAAAATTAATATTTGTATCATTCTCAAAACTTTTGGCCATGACTGTATAGGGTCATAAGGAAAAATAATATTGAGGCATGAAGTAGGCATTGTACAGTTGAGGTGAGGTAAGGTGAGTATAAGTGTTTTTTTTTATTTTTAATCACCTCTCCTGGGCCTCTACTTATTGTACAGAACATAATAATAGCACCAAAGCGAAACAGAGGACAGAATCTCAAGAATATTGGTGTATATAATTCTGTGTGGGGGCCACTGTAAAGCATATTATACTGAATAGGGGCCACTGTGGAGTGTATCAAACTGTGTGGGCACCACTGTGGAGCATATTATACTGTCGACCACTGTGGTGCATATTATACTGTGTGTGGGCCACTGTGGAGCATATTATATTGTGTGGGGCCCCAATACTATTCACATCACTCACCATAACATTCCATGGTGATTATAAAACAGATCCTGCACAATGTAAATAGCAAAATGGTGAGGGCACTCTCGAAAGCACTACAGTACCTTCAAAGAGTTGATCATCAGGGCCCTGGGTGCTAGACCTTCACTGATTCCTTAGATCTTGTAGATTGTTTGGACCCTGCAGAACAACCATTACCAACAGAACGCAGCTCCCATGTTTACATACCGAGTGCTGTGCTGCTCACTCTCCATACTCTTTAAAGCCATAGCAGTGGGTACTATTGTACCTTTTAAGTATCTGAGATAACGCTGCAGGACCCATTATAATGCCAGCAGGTTTGGCTGCAATGTTAGAACATGGAGATTTGCTGCTATCATCCCAATCCAGCAGAGGGAGCCAGTTCCCAGTTAGAGACAACAGAGTTACCTGGGGAAAGAAAAGTTGAGGACACAGGAAGTTGGTCACACAGGCCTTTCAAAAGGAGAAGACTGCAGGAGTGGGCCTGCTGCTGAACTCATTCCTCGTGCTGTGCCCGTGATTGTTCTGGGATCTCAGCAGCTTGCTGGGAAGCCATATAAAGAGCGTGTTCTTGGCGTTGAATCCGCCTGCTCTAGCGTTTCGACAGCTGTTAAGCTGGCCTGCCGCTGAACTCTTTCCTTGCACTGTGCCCACGATTGTTTCAGCATCTCAACAGCTCGATGGGACACCATATAATTAGCGTGTTGTTGGCGCCGATGATCCCCGTCAGCTCCACTTGAGGAGAACTGTGTTGACTTCTGGATACCTTCATAGCTGTTGTTGTTTCAGAATTTTGCAACAAATTAGATTTTCTTTTTCCCAGCATGTTTAAAAGTAGCAGAGTGCCAATTTGGATTAAAGGTGTTTTCCCATCCAGTGTGTCAGCATGTTGCCTGGAGAAGATCAGATAATATGCAAATGCCTGTACAGAATGGACTGAGGGTTATCTGAGTGTTTACATAGAGAGATAGCAGACCTGGCTTTATCAGAAGCTGAGCTAAGCTGCTGCAAGAGCAGTTTAGCATAGTATTGTGAACATAAATGAACAAACATCCAAACACACAAACATCCAAACTTTTACATTTATAATATTAGTAGGATTGTAAGCTATTGGGAGCTTCCAGAGACTGGAGGATGCCAGAGCAGCTGATAATTGCGGGGTCTAAGTGTCAGACACTTATAGAACAGAGATAACATAAGGATAAGGATAACATGTAGCAGGGTGCAGCCAAAAAGTGCTGCGGGAAACAACGAGGCAGAAATGCATTGCTTTGCTATTAGTTGTAGCTAAAGACCAGTGCTGCAAATTACACACAGCAGAGTGCAGAATGCAAGAAGGTCCTGGTGACATACTGGTACTGAATAGACAGTAGTTAGAATATACTGTGACAGTGATATAAACACACAATTGGTTGCCAGTTCTTAGTGGCATATCTGAACCTGTTTGTCTAGAAGCTATTTAGCCTCCTCTAGTGACAGCAAGCTTAATGACATCAAGTTACAAATCATTTTGATGTTTTTATAAAACCATGTTACGGTCAATTTCCTAATGCTTTTTTTTTTCTTTTTATGACTTTAGGACCGTTCCTCAGTATCTGATATGGAGAGGGGGTAAGTAGACACCTCTACCAATCAGCTAATATTCAGTGCTGACAGCTCCATTCAGTGTGTTGTGGCTGTGCTTGGTTACTGCAGCTCCCACTCACTTGATCACCTGAGTTATTCTACTCCCATCACAACCAGGAGACTTCTGAAGTCAGCTCAAACGAATGAGCCGAAATCGGAGGGTGCTGCCACTAGGCGGAAGCCACGGCTCAGCGTGCCGTGGCTTCCGCCTGAAGAAAGGGCAGCTCACTTCTTTTTCCACCTAGCGTTAAAAAACGCTAGCGAATAAAAGAGCTAGCCCTCTACATAGACTAACATTGCATGGAGGCGGATTATGACATGGATTCCGCTGTCAAAATCCACCTCCATGTCCCTGTGTGAACTAGCCCTAATGATCCACAGAATATAGGTAACTTGTCACTTTGGCTGCAGAGTGAACACTATAAAAGTAAAACCCATAAGAAAATGGTTCAACTGACATTTTTGTCTACCCCCCCCCCCCTTCATTGTAAGGAATATTAAATGGTAACTGTCATTCTACACTTCCAGGAACAAATATCACAAAATAGCAGGGTCTAGCTGAAAACAGAGAGTAGTAGAACAGCTGCTTAAATCTAATACAGTACTGACAGATAGGCCCAGACATCCAAACACCTTTACCAGTGCCAGATGGCCATTTGGACTTTGTTGAAATTGGGGTCTGAGGAATCACCACCAGAAATCATACGACAGCTAAATGTTCCACTAACTAAAACCAAACCAGAACCAACAATTATCTTACAGGGTAGATCTGAAACAGGAGAATAAATATACAGGCAAATGTCAGTACCGGGAAGTCATGCCAAAGACAGAATCAGGAGACAAAATGGACATCCCATGTTTAAGCCAAGGTTCAGTTCTGAGATGTTACGTCACAGGCAGAATCAGGAGACAAATAACAAACCAAAAATCTGAATAAAGCAAAATGAGAGTGGAAGCCGAGTCCCCCTTTTAATGTCACATTCAGCTTAGCATGTAGTTGTGTGGGGAGTGGGTGTATATACAAATGTACTTTATAAAATATCCATGGATCATCCTGGTGCTAGATCCTATGTTAAGTAGGTAATGTAATGATGGGGCCAGAACAAAGATGGAAATTGTAGGTACTTTGTTTCACCTCATTCTGCAAAACATTCTACCTTCATTTAATCCAGCATCAGTTTACAACCCTGCCTGCCTTTTTTCCATTGCATGGTTGATTCAGCTGGATTAATTTTGATTCAGATGCTATGCAATTTGTTTTCCACAGCAGAAAGTACCCACGTCATGTAGCTGGCTGTCATCTGTAGTGCTGACATGGCAACTTACCCAGCTTTCTTGGGACTCTACTGATTTTCAAGCCCATATGAGCATTCAATTTCACCTGGCGGTTTGCGCATTACTATTCACTGCCTGCAAAACACTAAAATAGAGAAATCGCCCGGTCCAGATGGAATACACCCCCGAGTTCTGAGGGAATTAAGCACGGTCATAGATAGACCTTTGTATCTAATATTTAAGGATTCAGTAATGACTGGGTCTGTTCCACAGGATTGGCGAATAGCAAATGTGGTGCCAATTTTCAAAAAGGGGTGTAAAAGGGAACCTGGAAACTATAGGCCAGTAAGATTAACTTCTGTGGTGGGAAAGATATTTGAGGGCTTTCTAAGAGATGCTATCCTGGAGTATCTCAATGTAAATAATCTTATAACACCAAATCAGCATGGGTTTATGAGGAATCGGTCCTGTCAGACTAATCTGATCAGCTTCTATGAGGAGGTCAGTTCTAGACTGGACATGGGTAATGCAGTAGACGTGGTGTATCTAGTCATGGGTAATGCAGTAGACGTGGTGTACCTGGACATGGATAATGCAGTAGACGTGGTGTACCTGGACATGGATAATGCAGTGGACGTGGTGTACCTGGACTTTTCCACATAAACGGTTGGTATGCAAAATGAGAATGTTGGGACTGGGGGAAAACATATGCATTTGGGTTAGCAACTGGGAAACAGAGGGTACTTGTTAATGGTAAATATTCAGACTGGGCCACAGGGGTCAGTATTAGGTCCTCTCTTGTTTAATATCTTTATTAATGACCTGGTAGAGGGTTTACAAAACAGGGTGTCTATATTTGCAGATGATACTAAACTTTGTAGGGTAATCAATAATGAGGAGGATAGTAGAATATTACAAGGGGATCTAAGGAAACTGGAAGCATGGGCGGAGACTTGGCAAATGAAGTTTAATGTTGACAATTGTAAGGTAATGCACTTTGGGCGACGTAATAAAATGTATGACTATGTACTAAATAGTAATTTACTGGGTAAGACTGCCAATGAAAAAGACTTTGGATTTGGTGGACAGCAAGCTTACCTTTAATGACCAGTGTCAGGCAGCTGCTGCCAAGGCAAATAAAATTATGGGATGCATCAAAAGAGGTCTAGATTGTCATGACAAGAACATAGTTATGCCTCTATACAAATCACTGGTACGGCCACACTTAGAATATTGTGCACAATTTTGGGCCCCGATATACAAGAAAGACATAAGTGAACTTGAAAAAGTGCAAAGACGGGCAACCAAAATGATTAGGGGAATGAGTGGACTGGAGTACAACGATAGATTAACAAACTTGGGGTTATTCAGTTTAGAGAAAAGACGTCTATGGGGAGATCTAATAACAATGTACAAATACATGAAGGGACAATACAAAGAACTTTCTAAGGATATTTTTACTCCTAGGCCAGTGACAGTGACAAGAGGACATCCTCTACATCTGGAGGAGAGAAAGTTTCACCAGAAACATAGAAGGGGATTCTTCACAGTAAGAACAGCGAGGCTCTGGAACTCTCTGCCCCAGGAAGTGGTGATGGCGGATTCACTGAACAAGTTCAAAGAGGGCCTGGATGCCTTTCTTGAAGAGAAAAATATAACAGGTTATGGGCTCTAGATTTTAAGGACACGTTGATCCAGGGTTTTATACTGACTGCCAGATTTGGAGTCGGGAAGGAATTTTTTCCCCTGAAATAGGGCAATTGGCACGAGCCTCATGGGGTTTTTTGCCTTCCCCTGGATCAACACTGTAGGGATTGTAGGGTTATAGGTCGGACTTGATGGATTAATGTCTTTATTCAACCTCATCAACTATGTAACTATGTAACATTGAGTCACCTCAGTGCAGAGAATACTAATGTGGAGGTTGTCGGGCTATTCCCTGATCTATTAAAAGTTTTATTCTATGTATTTATTTTATTAGGCGTGAGACACTCTACTAGTGATACAGCAACTGCCTCCATTATTCTCTACAGGAGGTTTTTCTCTTACTAAACTTCAACACTTTATGTTTGCTACTGAAATCTGATAAAAGAAAAACTTCCCATTGACAGCTGTGGAGGCAGTGACAAAAGCGGTGAAGTGCCTGTCATATATTTAGGTGTGAGCCTTGGTTGAAAAAGCTCCTTCACACCTAATAAAAAAAAAAAACACAGAATAGGAATTTAAAGAAGACCTTCCACCATCTCCACCAAATCACATTCTTAGCATCTGTTATAGTAAATAATGATTTCAGCAAAAGTAGAATTTTCTCTCTAGCCTGCACCAATCCTGAGCAAAAGAAAATGTCTGCTTACACAGTATTGTAAGCGGCCATTCTCTTGTGGCCTTTGGGCATGCGCAGTCTGCTCTGCCCGAGGCCTAGAAGTCTGAAACCTGCACTGGAAGAAGAGGATAAAGAGGACGTTGCTGACGAAGATGGAGGCGGCGCTGGAGAGAGTTCTCTCGCAGCATTGGGGACGCCCCCAGTGCTGCGAAAGAACTCATTTTCATACCGTTAAAAAAAGGGATTCCTACGGAACGGCGCGCGGAGGAGACAATCAAAGGTAGGAGAAGAATAGCCTTTCTTAAGGCTATTCCGACGTGTTAGGGTGCATTCACACTGAGTAAACGCTAGCTTATTTTGTAAAGTAAAATTACACTTGTAAATTTTGCTATCCCATTGACTTCAATGACATTTTACAGGCGTATTTTTACAGGCGTATTTTTTACAGGCGTATTTTTACACTTGTAAAAAAATATCATTGAAGTCAATGGGATAGCAAAATTTACAAGTGTAATTTTACTCTACAAAATAAGCTAGCGTTTACTCAGTGTGAATGCACCCTTACTAAGAAAAAAATGTGTTTGAAAGATAGGATTCTTTTAAATTCTAGAAGCACCCCAAGGTTCACTGCCCCTCTACATGTCAGAAGCACCCCCCCTTTAGATGCCAGTAGCATCCCAAGGACCACTGGATCGCTCCCTTCAGATGCCAGCAGCAATCCAAGGACCCCTACCTTTCTTCAGATGCCAGCAGCACCCCAAGGAGCCCTACCCCCCTTAGATGCCAGAAGAGGTTCAAGGACCCTTGCACCCGCTCTTAGATGCCAGCAGCACCCAAATGACTCTGTCTCCCTTGATGCCAACAACCCCCCAAGGACTCCTAGACCATCATAAACATCAATTCAATCCCTCAAAATACAGTCCCATGTAATACATCACTCCCTTTTCAGCCTCTCAACATGCAGTCCCATGTAAATACATCATTCCCTCCCCTCAGTCTCATCCAACATGCAGTCCAATGCAAAATAATCCTATCATTCTCCCTTCTATCATGCAGTCCCACAAAACAGTCCTCACTGCTTTCTGTTCTCCATTTGCACGTGCTCCGCTTCTTTTATAGAGCATCGCACTGTGATGGAAGAGACCCCCCCCCTTACCGGAGCGGCTTTGCCCCTTCATGTGACATAACATCTACCAGGAACAACTGCACTCTAGACAGTCAGCACTGACCGGACAAGTCACCTCGCCACTGAGTACACGGGAGGAGGAGTCATGGAAACCTACACCCTGTAGCTGGGGTTACCAAGAGTAGTATTTGGTAACCTAATTAATACCAAATCTAATTACCATTTAAAAGGCACCTATAAATGTGGAGGGTGTAAGGCATGTGGCCTTATTCAAACTGGCAATGCTGTTTATAGTGGAGTGAATAACAGAGAATTTAAAACAAACTCATTTATTAATTGTCGGACAAAGGGGGTTGTATACCTCATGACTTGCTCCTGCGGAGTCCAATATGTGGGGAAAACCATAAGGGAACTCCGCAGGAGGATCCTGGACCTTGTCAATGACTTACTTAGAAGGGAGGATACACCAATCTCTAGGCACGTCTGGCAGGCGCATAATGGTGAGTCAGATGTGCTACGTTTCCAAGGTATCGAGAAGGTTTTGTCGTCAAAGAGAGGTGGGGATTTTGACCGAAAAGTGCTCCAAAGGGAGGCACGCTGGACCTTTTTATTATAGACAGTAAAGCCAGATGGGCTTAATGACTACATAGGCTATGCATATTTCCTTTAATGGGATGGGTATGTTTATCACTTTAGATGGCATGGAGGCTAACCCACTATTAACCATCATAGATTAACTATCTTTTAAGCGGCGATACACAATCTTTTTTTTGGTCACCATTTATTTGTCTGAAGAGTTTAGATGGGTCCTGTAATATTGCCTTTGTGCAGGTGATGGGGGGCATTATGTAATATAGAATATATTATATACCATCTAGCCCCTTATGTAGTCATACTTGTAATATGGAAGAGATTATATACCATCTAGCCCCTTATGTAGTCATACTTGTAATATGGAAGAGATTATATACCATCTAGCCCCTTATGTAGTCGGACTTGGAATATGGAAGCAATATCTCCATATATACTTATTAGTGAGTTTTGTAATTCTCTGTTGCCGTACCCCTGCGGTTAGTGTTATTTATTTATGAATACCTTCGAATAGTAGGGGGTGCTTGGTTATTAAGGTGTAAGTGGTTAGGTAAGCCCCCGCTAATGTACTCTGTCTGCATTGGAACGTCACTATACTTACCGTTAAGTGGCTGCTTATTAGCCCTGTATATATGTCCTGGATATAGTTTACATGGTGGAGGTTTGGCTTATAAAATGAGCCGATCTCCTTTTCTGCATGCGAGGGTTAAACTTAGTGTGCATGCTTGGCTTGAACTGAAGGAGAACTAGGTGCTGGAGGCACGACTGAAAGGCAGGATGTTGATTGGCCGGAACCCCGGTGAGGGGGCGGAGTCTCTTTGCTCTCACTCGCCCCTGCAAAAAAAATGCCAAGGGGGGAGCGGGCAGTGGGGCAGTGATTAGGCTCTCCATGCGTTGAAATAATCACTTATTTTAGATAGTGGCAAGCTAACTTATAGAAGCCTCTGATGAATTACTTGCAGTGAGCAGTAAGGAAGCGCGTCAGGCTGTTATCAGTGAAGGTAAGAGTGCTGGAAAGCTAGACAGTTAGCATTGCCCAGAGCTATTAGTGCTGTTAAATTAGGTAGTTATCAGTGCCGGGAGCTATGAGAGTCCAGGCAGTAAAGGGTAAACTTAGTGTAGCGAGTGGAACATGATGAAACACTCTGCTATTTTTTAATGCTGTTTTAAATAGTTAGAAACATTGTAGTCTAGTTGCTATTTATACTGACACAGGAGCTGAGAGGACAATAGAATAGAAGAGCGTCCTGTGTATCTCCCAAAAGCAACACACACACTAGATCTGATATGGGGTGCTGAAGGGATTAGAGGAAAGGAGGGGGGGGGGGGGGGAATCCATGTTTATTTATTTCCTCTTGACATCCTAGTAGCTTGAATACCTGTCTGTTTTGGCTATGGTGCTCAGACCTATGTGACTAACTGTACTCTAGCTATCCACATTTTGATAGGAGATGGTGGTTCACTTGTGGGGGAGTAATCTTATATTAAATATTTTAGCAGGTTATTAATAAAAGCTTTTGAGTTTTAACTTGTTACCCTATATTTTTGGATACTCACTTCATCCCTGTTTTTTCAAAGAATTAGTAGTTTATAGGGAAACTCTCATGAAATAAATGTCTTTTTATACACTCTAGACAGCCAGCAGTGACCGGACAGTCACCTCGCCACTGAGTACAAGGGAGGAGGAGTCTATGGTCAGAGCCACCCCTCCTCCCCTGCTGCTTCCTGGCCGGCTCCTCCCCTGCAGGTACCCTTATCACAGCTGGAGCCGAGCAAGTCTCTGCCAGTCCGCAGACAGCTCAGTACAGGGCAGTGTGTGGTGCTGCTGCGGGGATGAACCCCGGCGGGTATCTGCGGGGGACAGTGGACCTCGGGGGTCCTCCGGAGATCCGTGACAGAGCACACTCCTTCCCCAGATCTGTCTTCATTGCTCTCCTTGTCCTGGGACTGCTACAGGTTGGCTGCACGTTGGGCTTGTTCTTCTACGTTAAGGCACAGGTAATATATAGCTAAAGTTCTTGCTGCAGGATCTGTTGTGACTAGAGAGAACTTTGGAAAACTTTATCCTAGAATGCCAGGCAATCAGGTATTATGTATGTGGATCTATATGCTTTATATCATATCTATATCGATTATATCTATCTGTTATGTCTGATTATAGCTATCTGTTTAGAAGTCAATATGCCTGTCACCTCTACATGGAAACCTACACCCTGTAGCTGGGGTTACCAAGAATAGTATTTGGTAACCTATTAATACCAAATCTAATCACCAGGCTAGATGACAATGACAGATAGTCATAATAATACTTAAATCTATAAAGCTGTCACTACAAGTACCAATCTATGCTGAGCTATAATGTCTGTGATACTAAGGGATTGAATTTGGTTGATAGAATTTTGTTCCATTGATCAGAACAACAATATGTTTTAGACTTTGTTCACACCTGTGGTTGCAGATTCCTTCCAAAACTGATTTTATCCTGTACAATGCAAAGATTCTTCCTGGAAGCTCAGCGAGCCCCTATTATAGTCATAATGCTTGGAGGTTGAGTGTAATGGACCGTACCTTTTTTTTTCTAATATAATATTGATAACTATGTGACTATTATGATTGATCATCGACCAGACTGATCATTCATGGTGCTGGAGGAAGCCCTAGAACAGGGGTCAGCAACCTTCAGCATGCTATCTGGTGTGGGAGTTCCAAGAACAGCAGAGCAAGTATGCATGCTGGGAGTTGTAGTTTGACAACAGCTGGAGTGCCGAAGTTTGCCTACCGCTGCCCTAGAAACTCTATAGTTCTCCATCCAATCTAGCATGCACCTCAGCCAGAGTCCTAGCTCTATGTATTGTGGTATTCATTCTTCGATATACAGTATATATGTGATGTATGTACGTTTCACAGAGTAGCGCCTTCTGCTTTCTTAGAAATCTAGAGTGCTTTATTTTTAGAAGAACAACTTTCTTTGGAAAGAAGATATATATATGTTTCCTTCCTTTTGATATGTAATTGTGCCTAATTTAGTGTATACAGCGCAGTCTGTGAAGTATCCTTTCTTTACATCTCTACCAATATAAAGAGGACCTGTCACCTCTATTTTAAAAAATTACTGGTATTACCTTAATGTAACAATTCTGGCGCATCTTTTTTTTTCAACTGTACTGTTTTATGATGTTCCTCTGTTATTCATACTGGAAATATATGAAAAATTGACAAATGGTTGTTACTTTTCCCTTTGTCAAAAGGGCATGTCCCTACCCAGTCAGATATATTGGGCAGTGGCAGACTATACAGGAGTGCAGGGACACTCAACTTGTAAATATTCAGCTGTAAACTTATTTATGTATTTCCAGGAGGAATAGCAAAGGAATGGCACGTTGAATTGTAGTAAGATAAGATGATCCAGAATAATTTCATATGTAGCAGAGTTAACCTGAACTTCTGCAATTGGTTGAATTTAGTTTTCACTGGTTTTTGTTGTCTTCTGTGGTAAGATATGTGGCAGCATTTTAATCAGTTGCAGAACTTGTCTCTTTTGTCTACAGATATAGCAGCATAAACAACATCTCATTTATAATGCTAGGATCACACTAGCGTTCAGGTTTACGTTCTTCAGGATCTGCTTATTAAGTGGTTACCTGTGCGAACCCGAGGACCCCATGTAATTGTGTCTGCCGGGTTTCTGCCTGAAAATGGCAATGCTAGTGTGACCGCAGCCTTACACCTAGAGCACTAGTGTGACTGCAGCCTCCGGCATAGAGTCCCCTAAAATCGCAGCGCAACTTTTTTGTCTCGCGAAGTGTCAGGGAAAACAATCCCGAGGGATCCCTTTATAATCAACGGATCCGTTATTGTGTGTCATTTCACAGATTCGTCTTTTGTTTAACCCGTTTATCTATTCCTATAACAGACCAGAAGAATGGATCAAACAACACAGATGTGAACAGACCCTAAGTGATATTCACATGAATGTTTCCTAAAACAATGCATACCTAATTTATTAGAGAACCAATATATCTGTGCTACTAATGATTGGGACAGTAAGGTTATACTCACACGATCAAGCTTAGCTGAGACTTAGGCCTGGTTCACATCTGCGTTTGGTAATCTATTCGGGGAGTCCGCATGGGGACCCCCCAAACAGACTACCGAGCGCATTGGCAAGCGGTGTACAGTGAAAGCACACGGACTCCATAGACTATAATGGGGTCCGTGTGCTTTCTGCGCAGTGTCCACACAAAATAAAGCGGACAGGAGAGTAGATCATGAAGTACTTTTCTCTCTGCATGACTCGCGCAGAAAGCACATGGACCCATTTTTTTCAGTGCTGAAATTCCACACCAAATTCCTCACCATTTTCCTCAGTGTGAATGGACTCTAAGAGTAAGTTCACACGTTCTTTTTTTTTCCGGGAGCCGAAAAAGAAGCAAGATGCTCATTCTTTCAGCTACCCGTATTTTGGACTGGAACCTGAGACAGCCTACACCTCAGGTTCCGGTCCAAAAAACCCAGTGTGAACTTATCCTTAGTAGTATGAAGCTGCTCCCGCCCACTGGTACTACTTTGGGTAACTTCCATATGACTTTCTATGCTTCCAAATTATTATAACTTCATTTTGCTGCAGCAGAAAGATTACAGAACGCATCAATGAAAAGGGAATTACTTTATCCTGTATGAGTTTATATAGGAAAAACCACGTGACAGGTTCCCTTTAGTATGTTATACATGCTATATGGGTGGTAATACTGTTATATGCTTACATTTCTGTAGAGTCTAAGGCCTCCTTCACATAGCCCTACATTTGATCTTCAATTGCAGATCCACAATTGTGCATCAAAGTATGGATTCATGCATTTCTATGGGCCATACAGATAGCCATAGTTATTGCGGCTGTGTGTATGGGTGCTTGTGAAGATCCACATCATATGCCTATACCTTTCACTTCAATGTGTGGGTTAGTAAAAAGCATGGATGACAGATGGATCTGTGTGTCATCCATGCTGTTTTCACTAACCCGTACACTGAACATGGCGGTGTGAAGGAGCTCAAAGTTCTGTACTCGGTTTCTCTGGGCAAGAACCTTGCAGAGTGGTCAGTTTTTACAAAGGGCCATATACAGAGTCTCCACATTTCTGTAGAGCCTAAGGCTAGGTTCACACTTGTGCCTGGTATTGGTCTGCTGCCAATCTGTATAAAAAAAAACAACAGATTGATCAAAAAATGGATGCAAATGATTATACAGTGCCTATCATAGTGCATCTTTTTTGACAGAGTAGTCCATGGGTGTCCATCTAAAAACCCTTTTTTGTCCATTTTTGAAAAATCCTTTTTTTTCCCTTCTACTTCATTCTTAGTATGCAAAGAGAAGAATGAAAACGGAACTGCAACAGAAGTACTACAAATCTGACTTTTGTCTCTGTCCAAAAGAGCGGATACACGATGGATGGTTTTTAAAACCCATTGAAATCAATGGGTTGCAGAACGAACTGTTCGAAATCAATTTTTGAAGATTTTTAGGCTAAAGCCCCATGTAACAGGTTGCAACGAAAAAGCGCAGCAGTGGTTATCACAGAAAGTCTGCAGAATTTTCCTGAAGAATTTCTGCTCCAATTATACCTATAGGATAACCGCCTGCATTTTCCTAGGTATAATTGACAAGCCACGATTTCCAACAATGCAACGGTTATGGAAGTCACAGCATTTCCGCTGCGCATATTTTTCTGTAATGTGTGGTTGGGTATACACCCTGGTCTTAGACTGTTCCTAAAACTGATTTCATGCGGAGAGACAAATGCTAATGTGTATCCAGCCTTCTGTACTGATCTGTACTGTGTCAGTTTCTTTGTGCAAGTCCCTTGCAGATTGGCCAATTTTCTAGTAAGATCTCGTGCTATACAGAGTCCAAAGGGCCATACACAGAATCCCCACATTTCTGTAGCAACTCTGTATGTTAACCGATAAAATAAGAGGCTTACACATACACAACATTGCTCCATAGACATCTGTGTGCCATAATGTAGCCCCACACAACTTGGAGCTTGTTTGATGCTTAAAGGAGTTGGCCACTTTCAGACCAATATTGAGAAACAAACGTTATTGTTTGTACAATAAAAGGATATACAATTTTCCAATATACTTTCTGTATCAATTCCTCACAGTTTTCTAGATCTCAGCTTGCTGTCATTCATTCTGTTACTTCTAGCGCATAAAACTCTGACCATGGTCATGTGATTTACGGTCCTTGGTCATGTGATGAGTACACAGGTGCACAGCTGATTACCAGGCAGATGTCTGATTACTGTGCTGTGACCATAACGAGCTGTGCACCTGTGAACTCATCACATGACCATGGAGCGTAAATCACATGACCATGGTCAGAGTTTTATCCACTAGAAGTAACAGAATGAATGACAGCAAGCCGAAATCTAGAGAACCGTGAGGAATTGATACAGAAAGTATATTGGAAAAGTGTACAACTTTTTATTATACAAACCATAACTTTTGTCTTGCAAGATTGGTCTGAAAGTGGACAACCCCTTTAAGAGTGCTGTATTTTCTTATTATCGGGTCACATAAGACATAAACTACGTAAGTAAACCAACTGTTGTACCTGTATCTTATGTTATCTGTCACTCTGCAGTGGCACAGTGGAGGTAAGTCAAATGTTATTCTGCTAGAGATGGGATGTGGAAATTGTTTTCCAAGCCAAGCAATCTCAGTATCATGTTCAAGATTGTATTAAGTGTTTATATGGTTTCAATGGACTTGGCTCCTACACAGTAGTTTTACTTCAACATGACACAACAAAATTGCATCAGTAACTACTTCTCTAAGTTAATTTTAGTGTGAATGGCTTAAAGGGGTTTCCCCCTCTTAGACCTTTATTGATTGTATATTTTGAGGGTTTTCTGAAAGTCTCACTACTTACTCTTTAGATCTCACCACAGATGAATTTGCTGTGACTGTACACACTTGCTGTAATGGAGAGGAAATATTGAAATAGCTGAGTATACAGAGTTATTAGGATGTCCATTCATAGTATCATTGGGAGTCCAGTTGTATATTGACTGTGATGGTTATTCTAGCTCAACTCTTTTTTAAGTAAACGGTTGCTGATTTTCAGTAAACAGCACAGTCGTTATACAGTGAACAGAGCCATCATTTTCCATCTCTGTACATTGTGTAGTTGTGGTGCCAGTAGCTGATCAGTGGGAAAAGTGTGTGTTGGGTCCCCACCGATTTAAGATGGATGACCTATACGATGTACAGAAAACCCCTTTTATGGTCTTTTAATAACCAAAACATGGTACCCTTGTCTGCAAAACTTGGAATCTAAAATATTCACCAATTAACATTACAAAGCTGCATCATGGTCATTTGTCTTCTGTAAGAATGCTGGTTGAACCCTTTGACCCAATAATGGTCACGTTAGCTAGACTATGGAATAAAAGCCCTCTAGAACCAACACATAGGATCTTATGATTATGAAGTGTTATGAACTCTGATCACACTTCCCTGTGATCTACCACACTACTCAAATGATCTATATTAGACTTGTATAGGGTGATATAAACATCTGCAACAGAATAATATGTCACCTCCAGTTAGGTAGTGGAGCTAGGTATAGGTTTGGCCCAAATCCAAGAGCTTTAGGCTATACCTTTGTGGCATGGATGGGTCAGAGAATAGTGATACAAAGTTAGGTATTACCTGCTTACTCCTAACTACATAAAAGGGGTTAGGGTTAGACCTCAATTTATGTGACGTCGCAATTCTGGAACAGCAGTGAGTAAGCCTACTTAATATATACACAGGTTCCACATCACCCCAATCATTGGTTTGCAGAGTGCAGCAAGGGGGCCAGGTGTGTCATTCCTCAATCTCACCTGCTGGCACTGTCACCCTCAGTCACATGGCTGAACCCACTCTATTCTATCCACAAGCAGCAGATATAGAGCAGTGTTGGTGATGTAACAGAGAACTAGAGTTATGGGACAAGGGACCGAACTCACAGATTAGTGGTACCCGACTGGAGTCTGCAAACTAAGAACGGGAGACCTGCATATATACAGTATTAGTAAATAGGCTTGTCCTGTCCACTGAGTTTTTTTTATTCACTGAAAAACCCCTTAAACTACATCTAAAGGTGGCAATATGCATTACAGCTGTTGATGGTAAAACAAACCACAATGTGCAGAACAGTCATTTGTAGACATTGACATAAGATTTTTTTTTTTTTTGTCAATATGGCCCATTATATTTGTTAAAATTGACCATACAGGTATAATGACACCAGTGATCTTTCAAGGGACATTCATTAAACCATTAACGGAAAAATTGTTTGTGGACAAAAGTTCTTTCATCTGGACTACTGAATAGAAATTTCACATTCCAACTTCTTTTCAAACAATGATGTTTCATCAGTTGACTAAAGCAAATTTTGTTAAATTTAACCCAAAGTTTGTCATGCGTGAAATTATCCATTTTTTTCATTTTTGTCTAATGTGTATGGGCACCTTAGATGAATATTTTCCTTATTTTTTTTTTTTTGTTTACTTCCAAGTGTGCTATAACTGGAGAACAATGGACAGTAGGCTTAGTTCCTCTTTAAAATTATTGAGTTGTTGCAAGAAAAATGTGTTGGACAACCACAAAGAAATGAAAGATGAGTGAAAGTTTATAAGGCTTTGCAAGCTCTACTCTACATGCTTATGTTATAACCACAAAAATCAGTCACAGGATGTGTGGAAAAGAGACAGAATGTTAATCTCAGGCTTTTAAGATTATTATTCCAGCCTTGCAGCTACATTTATCTTGTGGAAATCTCTCCTAGTGTGCTTGTTCCATAAATCACTCTAAGGGTGCATTCACACTGAGTAAACGCTAGCTTATTCTGAACGTAAAACACGTTCAGAATAAGCGGCGTCTAAAGCAGCTCCATTCATTTCTATGGGAGCGGGGATACGAGCGCTCCCCATAGAAATGAATGGGCTGCTTCTTTCACTCCGTGCAGTCCCATTGAAGTGAATGGGGAGTGCCGGCGTATACGGCAAGCTCTGCTCATGCCGGAGCGTACACGCCGGCACTCCCCATTCACTTCAATGGGACTGCACGGAGTGAAAGAAGCAGCCCATTCATTTCTATGGGGAGCGCTCGTATCCCCGCTCCCATAGAAATGAATGGAGCTGCTTTAGACGCCGCTTATTCTGAACGTGTTTTACGTTCAGAATAAGCTAGCGTTTACTCAGTGTGAATTCACCCTTAGATCTCAATTTATGTATCGTTGCAATTCTGGAACAGTCCACTAGTTGGTATTTATTTACATTTTATTATGGTTATTATTATTTATTATATATATCAATTATATGTTTAGCATCTTACTAGAATTCCTTGTCTGGTGTTTATAACTCACTCAGAATTCAGATCCGCGCCAGACTCTACACTGGAGAGTCTGTCACAGAAACCATCGAAAATCGGTGGAGAGAAAAGTCCTGCATGTTAGACTTTTTTTAGCCGCTGCTTTCAATTTGAAAATGGCGGACACCCAATGGACCCCATTATAGTCAATGGCATTTGTCGGTATCTGTGTGTAATTGCTCCAGAGACCACAACGTTAGTGTGAACCTAGCGTCATACTGCTCAGTGATATCTTAATTTATGTGATACACATCCAAAAATAGCATTGGTGAAACCTGTGTAGCTACAGAGGGGCCCAGTATGTCAGAAGCCCAAACACCTTAAGGCCTCGTGTTTTTCCCGATAGCACACTGATCCATTTATTTCTATGAGCCCGTACACATGATCGCGTAATTACATGGTCACGTGTGCGGGTTGACAGTCTGGGCCGCAAAATATAGAAAAGGTTCTATTCCTGTCCTATTTTGCTGCCCTTCCATGGCTCCAATTCATTTAATAAAAGGGGCTGCGGAAGCATGGCCGGTCCACTAGTGGCACACAGGTGACATTCGCGTGTCCCCCTTGCACCGTTCGTGCCTTTAATTCATGGTAGCCGGAATCACTTGGTCGGCTGCAACCAGCCTAACAACAGCTTTGTACTTTCTGTTAGATTGCAGATAAATGCCTAAGCTAATGTTCATGGCGACTGATGGTGGATTGTTAGAGATGTAAATGCTGAGATATTGGAACTGTTCTTGCACATGGGCCCTCTTCTGTTTGTGATCACCACTGACGGTATACACCTAAATTACTGGTCAATATTTTCTTCTTTCACTCATAGTTCTTCCAAGCATACTCTTCCAGTTATTTTATTTTCCAATTATTCAGATTTTCTCAAAATATAGTCAGAATACAGCTATTCTACTAAGAAAAAAACAAATAGCTCTTCAGGAAACTTTCTTTTAAACCAGCATTTCAAAAATATTGAAATATTGGTCATGTAGGATGTGAGCAATTGTACCAGATTCACTCTGCCTTAGGTTAGGTTCACATCTATGTTGGAGTCCCGTAGAAGACAACTCCAGATTCCACCGAAAATCAGAGAGAAAAGGCCTGTAAGGAGGATGGCAGAAACCCAACGCACACCTGTCAGACCAAAATTATAGTCCATGGGGTCCGCAGGTGTCCTCGAGTAACTGTTCCCTCGTGGACCCAAACAACTGAGAGCCCAGTGCAAGTGTGAACCTAGCTTTAGGCCAAGACCTCACATTGCAGAAAAGCAGGATTTTTTTTATGTTTCAGATTTTTCTGCGTGTTTTGAGCCAAAATCAAGATTGGCTTAAATAGGAAATATATAGTAAGAAATTATATTTCTCTATTCTATTAAATCCATTCAAAAAAATGCAGCGTGGGGCTTTAGACTTAAAGGGCGTCTTCAAGACTCAGTATTGCAGCATGGAAGCTGCATAATGTACTGTAGCATGTGCTGAAAATAACTGATCGTTGAGTATACTGTGTTTCAGACTGCAACAAACCAATATTTATTACCCATTGTAAGGATTGTTTTCACTAGTAGTTGTATCATTTACATTACTCCCAATGAGGAAATTCACTGAACTCCACTGAAGTCCACTCACCAACTTTTCAATGAAACCAGGAAGTGGCTGGGAAAGGAGACAGGACAGTAGGTGAAACTCTTGGTGGCTGTGGACATGGACACCTCAAAATGGGGCATATTAATGTCATATATGAAAATCACAGCTTGACCTCTGGTGGAACCACCCAATCCACCTATTATATAGATGGCTAAATATGCATCATTAATGCTTGACTAACCACAACTTTTCTCAGCTCTAATAGGTTATTGCTGGTGGTTTCAGTAACCAGTTGAATGCCTGACTGATGTAATTTATTAAAGACATTATTTTGATGATACAACATTGGCTCTGTCTCTTGGTATAGTTTCTGATAGGAGCCACTACTGAAGATTCCCTTTAAAATGACATACACCCCAGTGGAACTCAACTGACCCTATTATAAGTCAACAGATCTATCAAAGCTTACTATTATAAACAGAAGTTATCTCCTAAAGGAAATACACAATCTATACACTGTATGAGCACTTTATTAGAGACACTCATCTAGTAGTATTTTGGATCTTGTTTGGCCTTCAGAACCACATCAATTACTCGTGTTATACACAACTATCTTCAGACCTATGGTGGGCCAAGAAAACCTTCCTCTACCAGTACTGCACTACCACACACGCCGTATATGAAGTCTCTCAGATTACTCGGTTTTCTTGTAGTAATGGAGATTCACACTGAAACTAATCCAAGGTAAAGCTCACTTAATTTTGTACTTTTTGGGCCATGTGCATTAATTTCTATACAGGGAAGATTCAGTTGTAAAAGGGCAGGTATCTCTAATAAAATAGCAATTCAGTTTATGTATAGCTCATTGAGAAAAAATGTAATAACCCATTTGTGAACCATAGTTTACCTTTCTTGATTCATATATCTGTACCGTGTCTCAGTATAAAGTAGGTCTTCAGTTTTCAATGGTATAAATTCTATATAATATCAATTTTACATATTTTTTTAAAAAAGCAAAAAAACGTGGAACTAGTATGGCAAGAGCGCTTCTAACAGGCGGCTGCCTTCCCACACCGGTAGTGGTTGTGTTTATACGTACAACTGAAAGAGAAGCTGTGATCGGATCTGACAGGATATTATGCTGTGTGGAAGCTCTCACGGGCAAAACCTGGTTCCCATGGTGGGTTGTGAGCTTTGCATCTTTTGGCTGGTTTCCTTTTAAGTTCAAGAAGAGGAAGTGGTAGAGAAAGCTTTGCCTTATAAGTGCCCTTAAAATTATGTTTCCTTTGCCTATAATTATATATATAAACTACTTGGCCTTTCTTTTAGTAAACCAAGATGATTTACATGTGCATATTAAGGTGCTAATCCAGGGATTATGCGGGCATTGCATGTGTATCTGACAATATCCATCAAACACCTAAAAAATATCAGTTCTGGCATATTTGGATTGGCCCAACCCAACCAATGGCTCATACAATAGATATCATTTTCAGCTTAGGCCCGGTTCACATCTGCACTCGGGTTTCCGTTTGGGGAGTCGGCTTTGGAACCCTCGAATGGAAACCTATCTGCATAAAATAGTGGTTACCTAAGAAAACCCGCCGACCCCATAGACTATAATGGGGCCCGTGTGGTTTCAGCTCGATTTCGGCTCGAAAAATGTTGCTTGCAGGACTTTTCTCTCCGCATATTTCATGCAGATAGGGGGAACAGAATGGCCTGAGCGCAGATGTGAACCAGGTCTTAGGTAAACTAATTCCAGTTAAATGTACTATAGTATTTTCTGTTTGACTTGGAATGGAAAGCAGTATGGTATATACATAAAGTTGTCACCCCCCCCCCCTCTACTGTATGTATATGCTGAATTACTAGTGGATACCAAACAGGATGATTCCCATTAAGGTGATTTATACATTGTCCAGAGGTAATAGATGTTCCACTGCCAAAACATATGAATAACACTAAGCTGAAGAGATAACATTCTGTTATTAATTACTATAATTATCACTATTATTCAGTTACTAGTATATTTCATGTGCTACCTAGTGAATATCCTACCAGTAAAAGTAGAGCTAAGTGTTAGTGAGTGTCCGACTTCAGAATGATGTATTGTATCTGAGTTTACTTATCTATAGATGTGACATCCATTATCCCAGGGGTTCTACTGAACCAAGCGTGCAGCACCATATACATATACATCACTTATGAAGCAAATATTATTTTTATAATTTTTTTTGTTATTTTAACATTTTCTTGGACTAATATTGATATTATTGGTGGGTCCAGCTGATCAGCTGTCTGGAGGAGCTGTTGTGTTTGAGTGAGCGCCTCTTTCACAGGCCTGTGATGTCACATTCATACGTCATGTGCTCTTTTTGCAGCTTCGTTCCAACCGAGCAGGTCTTCTGAAGGCTGCGACCTCTTCAAACAACCAATTGTGGACATTCTTGATGTTGTATCCCTGCCTATCCTAACCATGGGTCATTAGTATTAGAGACTTGGAAAATAACTTTAGACTGGCTTTACTTTAACTTCAATAAACAGAAAAGGCCGATTTGGTCCTTGTACTGTTCATTGGGCACTAGTGATATTTAGTATTATAAAGCCACAAGAATTCATATCGGGGTCATATCAGATCATTGAACTGTGGTATGGGCAAGCCCTGGTAATTATAAGGGAGGCTTTACTGAGGGTTTCTGGTATGTGAGAACTCAACCTCAAGTGATCTATGCTATGAACATCATATATACAGTATTTGCAAATATGTCCAGGCTTAAACTGAATAAGACATTGTAATGGTCCAACCAAGCTTGTTTCATCTATTTATATTTTTTCCATTAACAATATTTTCGAGATAACAGTCAGTGAGATTATTTGTAAAATGTCATCCGGAATGTAGTATATTTAAGTCAAGGTATTTGTTCTACTTTCCTAGGTAGAGCCTAATAAAGAGCTTCAGTGTTGGAGGACTATTCTGAAGATGAGAGACGCTCCACTCCCTATGGATACATTTGTTGGAGAGGAAGAACATGAATGTGAAAGAATACAGCTGGCGTTTAAGGGAGCAGTAGAAAAGGTATCTGTACTGAATAGCCATTTCATTACTCTTTAAGATTCCACTTCCCGTGCAGAAGACTTTTCAATTGCTTGTTTCCTATATTCATTTTCTGTCTATCACAGTGACATGTCACTGACTTTATTTTTTTTTTGTAAAACTAATTTGCTGGAAATATTACACCGGTGAAAGATGTGCCTGATTTATGAGGTGGTGCATGCCTCCTGTGATGGGGGACAATGTCCTGCCCTTATACACCCCCTTTTGCAAAAAGTGGTGTAAAAACACTAAGTACAACCATTTTTATCACAACTGGCACTTAAAAGTCCTAAACCTAAGGTGCACATCTTTTTATCACCAAAATAATGGCGTAAGAGAATAATATATCTTTCCCATTGTTAATTGAAATAGTACTGCACTTGGCTGCAGATACTGAGCTGCTTCCAGAGAATGTTAAATGGGTTTTTAAGGCACCATTATAGTAAATGGAATCCATCAGGCTCCTTATGTGACTGCTATTTTAGCGGTCTGTTTGTCCATTGTTCTGGTCCTCTGATGAACCACAGCAATGGATAGCCACACTAGAATGAACATAGGTAGGTTCACTTTATTTGAAGCGTTGTTTTTTTATTATTGTAACACGTTGTGTTTGTAACTTTTCAGGCCGTAAAGGGACTTGTGTCACAAACGCAGTTTCATATAGGGAATGGTAAGTGCTTACCCAGATTTATCATTCTACATCTAAAGTGAACGTTTGACATTCCTTACACTTTTACTTTATATTTTATTTTTAGATATAATGCAGGATCCAGTTTTGTCCCGAAGCCAGACATGGCCCGCTGCACATCTTACATTAGGTAACAGTACTCCAGGTAAGTTGCAATTTAACATAGTGGATGGTTGTGCAAAATATATAATAGCTGCAAGCTGTATGTTCCAGACTTTCACCACCAAGCACCCCCCGTATTTAGATCACTATTAATGAATGAGCGTAAAGGAGAGTGTGCAAAAAATAGAAAATATCTATTTAAAAAACAGGCACATGTAGAAACTCAAAACTTTTTTTTCTTAAAGTAGTTGGCAGCATGTACATGAGATGATCTTCCAGATTTTAATAGATACTTTGATCACTTGTGTTCTGTGGTCGTAATAATCGCTTAGCTTCCTCTTTAGTAACACATGTATGATGTGTATGGTCACATGCTCTGCACCTTCCAGCATGTTATGGCCAGTACCTGTCTGATTGGCATTGGGACCGGTTCAGACCAATGAAAACTGAATACAAGTGGCCAATGCATCTATTAATGAACAGAAGCTTAGCCTCATAAATATTCATGACTGTATTTGAAAAGTGATCAGCCCCTATAAATTAATAGCTTCATGTTCGTAGGGATCCCTTCCTGTCTTTTCTCGTGCCTCTTGTTTTCTTTTCTTTTGCTTCCTACTGTCTGAACCAAAGCACAACTTCTCTAGGTACAGAGAGTATCACTTATAGTTCACACACCCGAAAATGGGATTTGTTTCCTATTAAATTAAGAGCATTTACTAATTTGGTCATGTTAGTTTTCTCTCTCAAAAGTGGCATACTGTTGGTGTATGGCCATTCGTGCCAGAGATGCACCAGATTGTGCCACTTTGTCATTTGTATGACTGCCACATCTTTTTGAGAAAAGTGGGTGGAATGAAGTGGCGATCAAGGGACACCTCAACCTGTCAAATTTGCTATAGCCCCTGACTGATGTAGATTATATTTTTGGAGCAGTGCTTCAGAAATGTTAGAGCTAATTCACCCAGGGCAAGAGGGGGCGGCTTTTGGTGCAGAATCCTCCTCAAAATCCGCCCCCTCACAATACAGATCTATGTAGACCACTAGCATTCTTTTTTCCGTCAGTGGTTTGTTCCCGCTAGCAGAAAAAAGAAGCGAGCTGCCCTTTCTTCAGGCGGATTCAGTGGCTGATTCAGCCGCAGCGTCCGCCTTGCGACAGCGCCCTCCAGACTAGGCCAATTCATTTGGGCCTAATCCGGAGCGGAAAGCCGCTACGGAATGTGCACACGCAGAATCTCCGTGTGAACTAGCCCTTAAGAGGCTGGAGTCTCTCAATTGTTCTGGAAAATCTGACACCAGGACACAATATTGTAAGACAGAAGCACTGGCCCTAATAAATCCCCCCATTGTTAGCAAAAATCAGTGGCACCTATAACCTGGAACAAAATCGCTTAAAGGGATTGTTTCATAAGAATTACCCCTGTTCATATTTCCTATTATGGCACATGGACATCGAAGAAAGTAGTACTCGTCTTGGGACCCTGCTCTATGACCTAAAACACTGTACTCTGATGTCTGATGGACGCTGTAATGCAAATACAAACAAGCTGGCCAAACATTTGGTGGCAGATGAACTTAAACAGTGTTTTGTTCATATAGCCTTTTGTATTCTATAGACAATGGATAAATCATTATCACTGACAGTCCAATGCCCAACACACATTTTTTTTTCTACTGACCTTCTATTCATTTTCTTCTGAAACGTTCTTCCAAAAATCTGGCATTTTGTCGCTTGAGCAGTCTTATTTGACCACCCAGACATAAGGTCTGTGAGAGTACATAGTAATATACTGACCATAACTTGGCTAAAATTAACCAAACCATTGTGTATCTTGCCAAAAAATTGTTGGGAGCTTTTTAGATCTATAATTTTTTTTGCTGGTTTCCAGTCTGCCTGTCCTAAAAAAATATTGACCAGTCAACCACTTTTGTAACCTTCGAGCAAAAGCATTTTTCAGCTTGGTCTTATTTGAATGTTTTTTAATACTGGCATTTTTATCAGTGCTTTTATGAATGACATCAATGAGGGTTATTTCTGCATAAATCTGCATGTTTAACCACCATGTAGGAGTTCACGGCCCTCTCTTTTTTTGTTCTTTTCTTTTTATTGGAACTACTAGTAATGGAAACAGTTTACAGAATTGTGGTCCAGGATTTGAAAATAAACTCAAACTTCTGCCTAGTTTCTTCTTTCTACATTCAGTTCTAAAGGAAGTTCACACAAAAAGGAAACTCCATTTTAAAATGTAACCTGGGCTGTTCACAAATTTATTTAATTGGGATTTCTTGGATTAAAATGCATTGCCAGAGGAAAAAAAACTTAGCAATTTATCCTTGTAATGTCATCTGTGTGCATTTAGTTATTGATGACTATGTGGGCTTCGGATCCATTCTATTTCAATGACATGGATGATTATAGAGCAGACCCTATACTGCCCGGCCCCACATCCAATGCACACTTGGTCATGTAGATGGCGTTCTAAGTATACATGCACACAACAGTGAAAAAATCACATTAAAAACTGTTATTTTCTGTCAGACTGTCAGTTTTTATGTATGTTTTGCATCAGTTTACCCATTTATAGGTATAGTTTTAAAAAAATGAACTCCATTGGTCTATTTTTTGATCCAACCACTCATTGATTATTAATAGCTGTCAAGCGGGTGTAAATCTGTTTTGATGAATGCTAAAAATGGACCCATTTACTTGTATTGGTCCGTCTGTCCATAAACATGTTGTCCACTGTCAACATTAACAAATAAACTTCCCTACCTGTTTGGGGAAAAATATATTTGATATGGCCAGTTATGCCAAACACTTATTTTTGTCTGAGAGGTACAATGGGTATTTCTTTGGCAGACAAATAATCTGGCCAAGGCTGCTGCGATCAGTTCTCTATATTTTTTTCAAAGCCTTTATGTGTATGGCCAGCTTTAGGGTAAGGCCCCAAATATGATATGAAAAATACTGCAGTTTTTTTCCTGCTGCATTTTCACAGAAAGTCCATAGTTTCTTCTGCAGACTTTCTACCCCTATTATACCTAAATGGAAAACGCCAGTGTTTCCATAGGTATCATTGAAATGCTGCGATTTTCAAAAACATGAGCGTTTTTTAAATTGCAGCTTTTCCGTTGCAGACTTTTTTTCTTCTATGTGTGGATGGAATTAGCTAGTATCCCATCCATTTTGAAAGTAATGTAAAACTCAGCATTTTGTGCCACTGCGGTTCTGACATGACGAAGATGTTGTGTGTTCGCAACGTGGGGCCTAGGCTTAAGTCTGTAAAGTCTGACACACTGTCTGATGTTACTGAGCAAGTCTTGAAAATCTACTGTATTTCACTTGCAATATCTGTGAGGCTCTGGTTCCCCTCCTGGTTGGGTTTAATAGGATTCAATATTAGGTTCGCTTTACACGGTTATATTTGGTCTTTGACTTACCGACCGGATGTCGACCATAATTTCCAGACCAAACACTGAACTGGGACCCAGGCTCTAAGCATCATAGTCATCTATGCTACTGTGAAAAGAATAGACACAGCACAGCGAACTGACTTAATAGTGTTCATCATTATACACATACCCTATGCACTTTTTGTATAAATTTCTACATGCACAATATAATAGGGTTAAGCTGTTGACACCTAGGACGCCTTGAAGTATAAGCATGGTCTCAAACCAAATTCACTATACATAGCCATCAAAAATATATGCTATACAGTTCCCAGACCATAGAATGCATTTAAGACCATAGTTTATTCATCCATTATAGATAAATTACATAAATATGGAAATTAACATGTGTATGATAACTGTTAATGTGGTGACTTTATCAGTCCCTTGACAATCTTGCCTGGCTCCTGTCTTGTTTTCTGCTTACACCAGCATCCCATTGTTATCAGTTCTAAACAACGCTGTCAAACAAGTGAGCAACATGGGCGTTAGAACTGCAAGACTAGAAATATGCTATTAAGAAATATGATCTTTCAATAGAGAATTTCATGTCCAGTATTTAAATCCAGTCCTATTTTTTATTAGCATCTCCCAGACATATTATAACTCTTATAAGTGCTGGTTAGTGTTGGAATGGTCGGAGACCGCTGGTAAGACACACTGACATTTATGTGTTTGTTTTTAAGGAGACAGTGCCATAGTGCACTTGAGGTCATGGAACCATAAACAAGGTTGGGCAAATATACAAAATATGAGCTACAACAATGGAACATTAAAAGTCCTACAAGATGGATATTATTTTGTCTACGCAAATGTTTGCTTTAGACATCATAAAGCAGCGCCGAAGATCACCCAAGAAACTCTGCAGCTCATGCTTTATGTCTGTAAATCAAATAAGAGCGGACGACCTCCTGAGAACTTAATGAAGGGTGGAAGCACTGCCGTGTGGTCTAACAGTACCCTCTTCACCTTCTACTCCGTCTACCAAGGAGGTATCTTCAAATTACTTGCTGGAGAGGAAATATTTATTAAGGCTACACATGCAGCACTATTGGACCCCGCTCAGGAAGCATCTTATTTTGGAGCCTTCAAGGTCCTTGATATTCACCTGTAATTTTTTTTTTGATATTTGAATGGATTGTGGTTATTACTTAAGTGTATATCCGCCCTGTGCCTTATTTATATATCACCTAGGAGAGTATCCCAAGCACTTGTTTGTATTGTCATTTTTAGGCTTAAGCCCCACGTTGTGGAAACGCAGCTTTGTTTGTTGCAGATTTTGCTGCATCTTTTTGAGCCAAAGCCAGGATTGGATTGAGCAAAACAAAGAAGTATAAGAGCTTCCTATATAGTCCCCATTTCTTTTGTAGCCATTCTTGGCTTTGGCTCAAAAAAGCTCAACAAAATCTACAACAAAAAAAGCTGTGTTTCCGCAATGTGGAGCCTTGGCTTTAGGGCCAATCTTTGAACATTGATATATAGAGATGATTGTTTTCATGCTGGCGTGAGATATATCTTTATTAGCTATTTATTTTTATTACTAGGTGTCTACATTGTTTATCAGGCAGAATTTATGTTACTGAATTCATCATATAACATCTACTATTATAAATTATGTAATGTTATTTCATTCATACTGAACCTATATGATAGGTACCAGGAAAGAGTCAACAATACATATGTCATTTAGACATCTTTTTAAGTTACAGCTGTTCAAATCAATATAGGTAACCCTGGCTTTTTATAACCAAAAGGAACATCATTTAGGCTGGTGCTAATATGAGGAGGCAGCTTTCTAGGAGAATAATAAGTAAATATATTGCTGAACTTCTATCATTCATAGGCTACCTGAAGCAAATTCAAGATGTATAAAAACTACAATAAATTGTAAGACTATATATGTTTCCATTACATACAGTACATATATCCATGGCGTACATAGAGGAATGAAGGAGAAGGTCATAGGATATATATGTTGTACCCCTTTCAGGTGCTGCCTTCCATTGCTACTTTTCTAACCACCAAGATGCAGCAGTCTTTTTTTGCCCCATCCTATTTTTACGGTTTTTGTACTGTTAATTTTTTCTTTAAAATTGTTACATCCTTAGAGACCGCATCCCTCTGCAGCTTTTTCCCACCTGAAATGAGCCTCCTGTCTATAGGTGCTCCATAACAGCTGCTTTGACTCCCTCTATGGTACGTACACCCTTGCATCCTATACTAAATATATAATAAAATCACTTATGTAGCTAATACATTTAATGCTATGCAATTTTAACTATGAATTCTTTAATAAAGATTTCTAGAACCATTAAAACAGTATTTAATAATAGTCACAATGCACAATACGTATGCAGTGACATTTGCACTCAGCTATTCACTTTTAGTCGATAAACTTCGTTTTCAAGTGTGTGGGAGTTTTGACAGGAAGAGCTCTTTCTCCCTTTGAATTGCTATTGAAAATGTGTTTAGGATAGATATCTCCGAGTCCTTGTTTCACAAATGTGCCTGAAACTAAACATGATTGATCAGTCCTACATATAGTCTGAGAAATAAATGAATCCTCATTCCTTATAATTTGTACTGAAGAAGGCTAAGTCTTATACAATTCAGTGTATGAAGAGAGTTTTTTTTTATTTTTTTTATTTTGTAGAGCCCTACAAAGCAGTGAGGTGCAATCTGCAGAGGAGACTGGCAGTAAATATTGGGTCACCTATAGTGCCAACAAGAGGAAAAATTACACAGAGACCATCAATGGGGCTGTTCATACAACACACAAACATACCTACCCCCTACAGAGAAAGCTCTATGCTTAGATTAACAGTTAATAAGATTGTCCAAGAATTGAAGCAACCCCTCCAAAGCATTCTCACCTGTCCTGGAGCTCACTTGTCTGCTGCCTTTGTCCGTTTGGGGTTGTGCTGGTGTACAATGGTTGCTCCGATTCCTGGACAATCCCTATAAGGTTATGAATAAATGACTCCACTGTCACTTTGGTTTAATATTTCATGGCCTGCTGGCACAGACCGTGGCTGCCATCTTCTCTTAAAATAAATAAATAAATCAGGTCTCATTTTACCAGCTGATGGCAACTACAGATGAGTGAACACTGTTCGGATCAGCCGATCCGAACAGCACGCTCCCATAGAAATGAATGGAAGCACCTGTGACGCCGTCCGGCCGCCGGCAAAGTCAGCGTCACAGGTGCTTCCATTCATTTCTATGGGAGCATGCTGTTCGGATCGGCTGATCCGAACAGTGTTCGCTCATCTCTAATGGCAACTCTATGTACTGAACCTATATATAGTATGAGATTATACTGTACAAGGAAGGTGGACATGGTAGTGCTTATCCTATACATCAGTACACTGTGGACATTCTCACTAATTTTGAGGTACTATCAATATTGGTCATATCTACTAAACATATTACATATTTTCCATTTATTGTATAGTTTGTTTATTCCACTTCTCAACAAGTCTCATTTCTGCACCTTGAACATATGGTAGAATTATTTTTAGCAATAACTTTAGAGGTTTTAGTGCCTTTACTAATGCAGTTGTATGAATATCAGTATTTAGCTTCAAAGCACATCAAAGTTTTATCAGGTAAATAAAATATTTTAGCAAATGAATACAATGTTACCAAATGCTTCTTAGATTTTAATATTTGTAAACATTTGTCTCTTGTTTTATTTTATATCAAATATTTAATTTTTGTACTGTATAATGTTCTAGTTTTTCATTTGTACATATATTTAACTTGTGCTAAGTGTACATATATTTTTGGTACTTGCAGCTAAACATTTTTTTTTGTATTAAAATTAATATATTTTGTTATTGTGAGTCTGCCTCATTATACATTATGTAATAACTTATAGCTTATCCACGTATGTGGAGTATTCTTGCTAAATAAAGACAACATCATTACAGAAAACTTTACTGTATTTTCAATATTGGGATCAAGAAATTACATTATTAATAACATTATGTCCAACCTGTTGAACTAGTGAGGAGAAATCCTGGATGGACTTGTTACTTTCTCTGGCATAAATAGTTCATCAGGGAAACTACTAGCCTTTGATATGAAGGCAATGTCCAGGCAACCAGTCAGAAGCCAACATTTCTTTTTAAGCAGGTATAGAACATGAAATCTGTAGTCTGGCTGCCATGAACAATATTGTACCACCACTTTTGACAATTGGGCGTTACCAGTTAGGGGGATGTCCCTAAACAAAGTGATGTTGCCAGACTGTGTAGGGATATTTGTCTTTCCACAAGGGGAATGGTAAGGCCTAGTTGTCAATTTGTTCAAATATTCTGAAGGAATAACAGAAAAACGGTACAACACAGTTATGTGAAAAGGAGCTTCTAAATTGTTATCTCAGGAGACAAGTAGCTACTAAGACAGACATGTCAGGAGAGATAACAGATGCTCTTTAAGCTCATAAGAATAAATCATTACAACGGTTTAAGTACTGTAACATACACTGGATACTTAATGAGAGCACAGAGCCTGCAGGTTGGTGAACAAGAGTTATGGGAATACCCCTTTAAGGTCGGAGCCCCATGTGACGTAAACAGGACTGAGCTGAAATCTGGTCTTGTGATCAATTAAGTGACTTCACATGGCCTTGAGGCAGAACACCGATGCTTCAACAAGCAGATCCTCAGGATCCCAGATGTCAGACCCCAATAGATCATCAATAAGTGAGAGCTGAAGATAGACAGCACAGTAATCCCGGAGCTCTCACCTCCCCCCTCCCCTATCTGAGGAGCTCCGTTACTTGCAGACATACACAGCTCAGAGCTGCTGCCGAGCACTCAGCCCCTCCTTCCCCCCCTGAGAGCAGGCAGCTATGTCACTGAGGGACTGAGCCCGGGGCCCGTGGTCATAGAAACGCATGCAAACAATGAATTGAATAAATTAAGATAGCGGCCAAACAAAGAAGTTTTGATAAAGCAATGTATTTAGAAAAAGTCTTAAATCCACCTAAAATAGCAGTATAGATAGGATCCTTGCTGTGGAACAACCCCTTTAAGAGTATGAGAACTTTTTTTTTTTAACACACAATAAGAACTTTCCTCAAGTTTTAAGAACTGGAAATGTATTGTATATGAGGGAATTCATCAATTCATCTATGCAGTTTTCACAGTGTAGATGTGTGATAATGTCGCGCATATTTGATGCAAAGCCCTTCCCAATTCAGCGCCTTGCTCACCACTTTGTGGACAAAGCAGAGATACATGTGGTGTGAGATATATTGAAAATATACACCAATTCCTTACTGGCATAGACTTCCATTCTGGTGCACGGCATATACCTGGTTTATTAAGAGGTCACAAGGACGTACCTTGTGCCGTTCGGAGCCTTTACTAAAGCTAGCATATGAAATGCCAGTCTTAATAAAATTGCCCCAGTGTGTTCAATGTCTTATGTTTAGTATAAAAATATAGCATATTGGTAAAGTTAGAGACTTACTATATTGTACTGGAGAATTCAAGTGACATTTGCATAGAAAGTATTACACAATAGCTATTTCTTATTGCATTCATGTGAACACCGGTATTATTACACAACACAATACAAGTTAATATTTTCTTACAGTATTTGGCAGCATTTCAACAATGTAAGTTTATTCTTGTCTAAAACTCCTGCCTGTGTATTTTCGCACAGTCATTACAAACTTTTTGGTTTCTAGAGATAACGGTTAAGTCGGCTCATAAAGTGCAGTTAAGAACTATTTGCACCACAGTTAGTTCTCTGTAAGAAGATCCTGAACAGAAAAATACTAGTTAAAGGGAAAAAAATTGCACCTGTTTCTCTTAGGAATATTTGTTCAAAGAATCTATCTTTTGGTGGGGCCCCTTTCTCAGAAGCTTTTATTTTTAATGTGGTTACGCGGGGTGGTCACAGCAGGCATGAATTTTTTTCTCTTGTGTATAACATCAGTAGAACTGTCATTATAGACTTAGTTTACTCTAACAAGTAGATGAAGAATTGTCCTGGTGCACAAGAAAGATATAACCATAATATTCACCATTATACCTTTCCTCTTATGATCCAGAATGGTCATTGATGAGAAATACAATTGCCTAATAAAACCCATAAGCTAGGACAGCTGACAGATTCCTCTGCGGACTTTCTGAGAAGAGCGCTGTCAGAAAACTGTGATGTGTTGCCGCTGTGGTTTTTCCCGCTGCGCTTTTTTGCTGCAGCCCGCTACGTGGGGCCTTAGCCTAAAAGATTTTATTTTGTTCCTCTGTAGGTTTCACATGTCAGAAAGGGGATAAATATGACCTTGTGTTAGTGACAAAAATGTTTATTTGTACATTATATACATGTCAGACAGAAGAAGGAAGACTCTGAGGAAAGGATGAGTGATTATGCCCTAAACAGAAAATACTTGGGCATTTTACCTTAATTTCAACTAATGAATGATTGTTTAGGTCATGCCCCTGGGACAGATTATAATGAGGGTGAAAGTGAGCGTTTGTTGGGTGAATCTCGCAAGATTTTGCCTGGCAGTTTTGTTCTGAAAAAACATGTCCAAACCAGAACTGCTCTTATTGTACTCTGGAAACTCTTCAGACCCCAGAGTATAATAAGCAGAGGGTTCAGAAGTCACATGGGACACCTGGTGTTGTGACACTTGCGTCTATGTGTCACAAAGCCACGTGACCTATGAAGTCCATTCAGATCCCTCAGCAGTACCTGACGTCAGTCAGGAGGCCTGAAGAGAAAAGGGAGTCATGATGGAGCCCAGGAGAGATGAATAACACTTTCATTATGCTTGAATAGTGATTGCTATGTCTGCACCCCCTTTAGTTACACTTCTAGTCTCATAATATTATAGCATGGGGAGTGAAGTGCAGTCTGTCAGCAATAATATACCATATAGAAAGAAAAATCCAGTACTCAAATACAGACATGGCAAATCATCTAACCCGGTCACCTGGGTAATAGCTTCTTTCACCCAGCTCATTAATATCCATTACATGGTGACATAACCAGAAGATATATTTAGAGTTTAAAGGGCTCTATCATTGGGAAAATGTTGAGAGAGGACCAGAATACAGAGAGGCCAAACAAAAACAAAACATTGATACAGACATACAATACATATAATACGGTATGTACATGGAATACCAGTATAACAACATAAAAATTGCGGTCTCAATTATAGTGGATCCAGGTATATTGATAAATACATAGTGTAACAGAGCTACAGGTGGAGATTTAAGCGGGTCATGATATAGCACGGAATCCGTGATAATACAATGAAGCAAATAGAGGACAATACACAGGGTAAACGGTATATCACAGTGTCAATATGCCGCTTAAATCTCCATCTGTAGCTCCGTTACGCTATGCATTTATCAATATACCTGGATCCACTATAATTGATACCGCAATTTTTATGTTGTTATACTGGTATTCCATGTACATACCGTATTATATGTATTGTATGTCTGTATCAATGTTTTGTTTTTGTTTAACTTATGTATATATATATATATATATATCACAATTTGTATATTTGTATATTTTCTGCAGACAAACTGACGAAGGTCTTCTAGACCGAAACGTTTTGTCAAAATAAATATTCACCTTTGGAAGCATACCCATTGAGTGCTGGAAATTTCTTTGGTTATACTGATATGGCGGTGAGAGGCCATTTCAGGCACCAGCATAACACCGAGTGACGGTTCATTATCTACAGAATACAGAGAGGATCACCGCGCTCAGTTGATAAGTAGTTAAAAATCCTTTATTTCGGTTGAAGAAACACAACGCATTTCGGGCAACAGCGCCCTTTTTCAAGTGTATATACTCAACTCACGTCGGACTGGATGCTTCTCCAGGAAGCAATTGAAACCCTGCTGATTTTCTTCAAGAGAGGTTCTTGAACTTATTTCTTAAGAAGTTCTACAGTATGAACTGACCTCTTGAATAATTATATGATCAGCTGCCGCTACTGATCCGCACTGTTCTTGCTCCTCTTCTTTCTACTGTGCAAGCCTTCAGAGCACCGTATGTGTTCCCACCTCCCAGGCTAGTGTTACTGATGCTCTCATTGGGAAAAGTCATTTTTAATATAACATATAGTTGCATAGCCTTTAGAAAGGCTATTCCACAAATACCTTTTGTATGTAAATCACCTCAGTAGTTTTTGAATGAGAAAGTTTTTATTCATATGCTAAATAGTCTTCAGTCAGCACAGGAAGTTCTAAGGAGCACTGTCTGCTGTGTGTGAGAGCAGGGAGATGAGTCAGCAGCAGCAGCCTGTGCTGTACACACAGCAGAGAGTGCTTGCTGAGATCTTTCTGTGCATGCTGGAGCCTAATAAGCATATGAATAAAACCAGACTCATTCAAAAACTACTGAGGCAATTTAAATACTAAAGGTATGTGTAAAATAGCCTTTCTAAAGGCTGTACAAGTATATGTTTAGTTAACCCCTTCCCGACATTCGCCGTAATAGTACGGCGCTGCAGGGAAGGGCTTCCCGCAAACCACCATACTATTACTGCGGATGCATGGTGCGCACACAGAACCTGTGTGCGCACCATGCACAGCGGGTGTCAGCCGTAATACACGGCTGACAATGCCCCGTGACACCCGCGGTCGGAACCGGGTCCGATCGTGGGTGTTAACTCCTCCGGGAGGTTAACAACCTCCGGAGTTTCGCTTCAAAATGGTGCCAATCGGCACCCCCCGCGCCGGTTTTGGGGGGTGCCAGTGTTCGTAGGGGGCAGCCCGGGGTCTGATCAGTGACCCCGGGTCTGCCCCATCACTTACCCCGTCCTCGCACCTGGCTGATCCTGCCATAAATGAAGCTGTCAGCCTTTGCGTCCACATAGGCATACGTGTATCGCAGTGTATATGTAGTGAAGCGGTGATCAGCCGATCACTGCTTTAATCCCCCATGGGGACAGAAAAAAAAAGTTAGAAAAAAGTAAAAATAAAAAAGTTTAAATAAGTTTAAAATAAAATAGAAATAAATAAAACCCCAAAAATCCCATTTTCCCCATATAAAATGTTTTATTATGTAAAATAAAGAAAAATAGAGAAAAACATTACATATTTGGTATTGCCGCGTCTGTAATAACCTGAACAATAAAATTAAAACATTATTTAACCCGAACGGCAAACGGCGTAAAAAAAAACGTAGAAAACCGCACAAAATAATGATTATTCACCACCTTTCCCTTACAAAATGTTCAATAAAAAGTAATCAAATGGTCAGATGAAAACCAAAATGGGGGGGCGTGGCCTAGCTATGGCAGCGTGAAGACGTGGTCCTCCAGAGCTCCCGGACTCCAGCGGCAATTTCCCCGGATTACTCGGGTCACAGAGCCTACCTGCTCCCCGCTCCAGTATGGTGCGACGTGCGAGCCGCAAGTCCACCGTCTCGGCCCGGATCGATCCTCCCCTGGCACGATTCCTCCTGTCTGCGGCCTCCTCAGCCCCCATGCCTGGCGGCTCCAAAATGGCGCCGGCGCGCGCTCTTGCCGGAACTTCGGAGGCAGCGATGCTGCAGAAGCTGTCCCCTCCGCTCCAGATCCTGGACCCAGCCGACTCTCTGCGTCCTCCGGCACCGGCTCTTCTCCCTCCCGACGTGGGGACTCCCCGACACACTACTGCTCAGGTACCCGGCCTTCAGTATGGTGGTGGAGCGGACCTCGTGGCGTCCCCCCTCCCCCCCTCTTCTTCCGGCAGCTCCCCTCCTGGCCCTCCCCAGGCTGTTTCTACCTGCTCTATACCACTTCATGGAGGACTTGCACAGGACTCAGCCCCCCCTCACTCCCAGGACTTGGGTGAGGTGCCCCCCCTGCTGATACCTTTGGTCCCTTCCTCCCAAGGTCTTGTATCTGATGCCCCCCCAGCCCCCACTGCTGTGTCCTCTTCTCTGGTTCCCATTACATCCTATGGGACACCGGGGGCCCTATCCCAGGTGGCTCCTTCCTCATCTGTCTCCCCAGGACTGCAGTGGTCTCCACCTGCCAGAGGCGACCCCTTTCAGCCCACGCCTCAGGTTGATCCTGACATGGATTTCTCTGCTACTCCCACTACCCTGCGGACCCCCACGGTTCCTGTTTTTTCTGATTCTTCCTCCTGTACCTCACCATCCCGGAGTCGGTCCAAACGCCCTAAGTTGTCAGATATTATGGAATTGCTCCGTACTATGCCTACTAAAATGGACATGGAGGCAATGGTCCGCAGGGTTGAGGAAAGACAGGATCAAATTCTCTCCGGCTTCAAAGCGGACTTGCATTCTTTGTCGTCTCAAGTCTCATCCCATCAACTCCGCACGGATTCCCTTGATCAGCGTCTACTTGTGGTGGAGCAAACCCTAACTACCCAACGGTCGCTTAACCGTCACCTACTGCTGCAGGTCGATGATCAGGAAAATAGGGGACGCCGGAACAACATTAAACTGAGGGGTATCCCTGATGCTGTCCCTACTAAAGAACTCCGCTCCATCGCTATCTCCGTCTTCAACACTGTTCTGTCTAAGCCGACGGACACTGACATCCATATTGACAGGATCCACCGTGTCTTGGGGCCAGGGAGGGCCTCCTCCTCCGATTCCAGAGATGTTCTTTGCCGTATCCATTATTACAGAGAAAAGGAAGACATTCTACAAGCTGCGTGGCGTCATGGCCCGGTTCCGTTCCTGGATGGTTCAATTACTCTTCTCCCGGACGTTTCTCGCCGCACGCTGGCTATGCGGCGCCTCCTAAAGCCCGTTCTTCGCCTCATCCTGGATTCTGGCGCCACTTATCGCTGGGGTCACCCATTTCATCTGCAAATACGCCGCAATGGCGCCACCTTTACCCTCCACTCTCCGGATCAGGTGGAGGCCCTGGCCCATTTCCTGGATGTCCCGGACCTATCCCTACCGGACTGGTTGGAATTTCCTCTCCCTGCCCCTCCGCCTGTCACCGGGCCCTCCTCCCAGCCGTTGCCACGCCAGGGGTTCCGAGCTGTAGACTCCCCTTTGGTTCCTCCCGAAGGATCGGTGCCTCCTACGGTCCCTTGAACTTTCCTGGGCCGGTCGGTCCTGCTGGTCGCTAATCCGCTTTCCCTCTGAAACGTATTGTTCCACTGTTTGAATTTGTTTCATGCTTTATTTTCTCTCTTTTGCATAGAGCTAAGTTTTGTACCCCGCGTGTGGGCGGTTCTGGACTTCGGTCTGCGCCGCCTGCCCGTGGTGAGTCTCGCCCCCCCTCCGTCTCCTGGGCGGGTTGGGGCGCCTCGCATCCTCTCTCTCTCTGCTCCTGGTGGTGGGGCTCCCCTATTTGGGGGCGCTGCCCCTGGGACTGCAGACAGTCACATTATTATCGTTTTTGTTCTTTGTTTTTCTTTTGGATGCGGGACGTTCCGGCTCCCTGGGATCTGGTGGTTTCCGAGTTTGAGAGAGATCACGGCCTTTGGGAAGTTTGCTCTAGGCTGTGACCCCTTCACTCTCTTTTTTTTTCTACTGTTTGTTAGGAGTTGCCGCTGTGGGAATGGGTAGCTCGGGTTTCTTCTTGTTCTACCTCTCCCCCGGTTAGTTGTATTTGGCAGCTCTCTGAGCGCATACCGCGGTGTGCCTCTGAGACTTGCATTAGTGGGTTTGTCCCACTGTTTTGTGTTTTCCGTACCTGGATTAGCTGGGTTCGGCTTCTGTTGTAGTACATATTGTTTCGTCCTAGTCTGTCTTACTTGATTTTGCTTTTGCTCCTCCCCCTCCTATTTGTCTTTGCCCTCCCACTCCTGCTCCTCGTCTTTCTCGGTCCCTCCCCCTCTTTCCCTTCCCTGACCTTCCCTCTCCCCTCCCTTTCTTCTTGTTTTTCCTCACCCTCCTCTCCCCCCTCGTCCCCCCGGGGTGGGTCCCAGGCCCCGGAACATGGATTCCCTGACCTTTTCCTCCATTAATGCTAACGGGCTTAATACACCCGAAAAACGGTCCTCTCTCTTGCGTTTGCTGTGGAGCAAGAGGTCCACGGTGGCGTTTATACAGGAAACGCACTTCCGGGAAGGTTCTGTCCCCTCTCTCTCTTCTCCTCGTTTTCCGGACGTCTATCATGGTTGCTTCTCTGAGTCCAAGTCCAGGGGAGTCAGCATTCTGATCGGTCGCTCCGCGGCCTGGAAATTCCGGGCTGCTATGTCGGACGACTCTGGTAGGTTCTTGTTTGTTAAGGGGGAATTGGCTGGCACCTTGTTTACCTTTGCTAATCTTTACCTTCCTAATACTGGCCAGGTAGGCGCCCTTGACCACATCCTTGATAAGCTGTCGGATTTTTCTGAAGGCACTCTAGTGGTGGGAGGGGACTTCAATTTTGCTTTAGATCCATCTGTTGACATTTCTCGGGGCGTATCGTACCTTCCTGTCAAGGCTCTATGTCGGGTCCGTAGGCTTCTTCACTCCCATCAGTTGATTGACACGTGGCGCGCGGTTCACCCTGACGCTCGGGACTACTCCTTCTATTCTCATCCCCGTGATGTCTACTCCAGGTTAGACTACTTCTTTGTCCGTCACTCTGATGTTCCTTTGCTTCGTGGTTCCACGATAGACCCTATCACTTTCTCGGATCACGCCATGATCCATGTTGTGCTGGCGTCCCCCGCTAAAAGACCGCGGTCCTGGCAGTGGCGCCTCAATGAGTCGCTCCTTCAGGATGCTCCGACCTCACTTGCTGTCTCTTCCGCCCTGGATTTTTACTTCAGGGAGAATGACACGGCTGATGTGTCTCCGGCCACGATTTGGGCGGCTCACAAATGTGTTATCCGGGGGGTGCTGGTTCAGCATGGCTCACGTTTGAAAAAAGAGAGGTCTCGTGAACTGGCCACTTTGATTGCTGACGTGGTTTACCTGGAGCAGATGCACAAGCGTTCTCACGCGGCGGATGTGCGTGCTGCTCTCTTGTTAGCCCGTAAGAAACTGCGCGAGCGTCTCGACATCAGAACCAGATGCCTTCTGGCTAGGGGCCGCCGCCACTTCTACGAGTTTGGTAACAAGTGCAGCAGGACTCTTGCTAGATCCCTTAGGGAACAGCGCTCGTGTAACTTTGTCCCCTTTGTCTCTAACTCCGCGGGTACTCGTCTTACGGACCCGACTCGCATTGCAGAGGAGTTTGCTGGTTTTTATCGCCAGCTGTACAATCTACCCCCCGCCCCCCCGCCCCCTTCGGGTTTCTCGCTTCTCCCTGCGATTGTACAGTATCTCTCCGACTCGGGCCTGCCCCGCCTTTCTGATGATTCTTTGTCCTCCCTGGAAGACCCTATTTCGGTAGAGGAAGTGGCCGAGGCCCTGGCTTCCATGCAACCTAGTAAGGCCCCCGGCCCGGACGGCCTCCCGGCCTCGTATTACAAAAAGTTCTCACCCCTGCTTTTAGGCCCCCTGACGCGTGCCCTTAACTCTATTTCTGAAGGTTCCCTCCTTCCTCCAGATATGACTAGGGCTCACATTGCTGTGATACATAAGGAGGGCAAGGATCCCGCTCTGTGCTCCAGTTATAGGCCCATCTCTCTGCTTAATGTTGACCTGAAGATCTTCTCCAAGGTCCTGGCCTTGCGCCTCGCTCCTCTTCTCCTTGACCTAGTGGACTCCGATCAGGTTGGTTTCATCCCTACTCGGGAAGCTAGAGACAACACGGTGAAGGTTGTTAACGCTATACACTTTGCTCACTCCCGTGACCTCCCGCTCTGCCTCCTCTCCACTGATGCAGAGAAGGCATTTGACCGGGTTGGTTGGCCCTTTCTCTTTGCGGTCTTGGACCATATTGGTCTTGGCCCCGTCATGAAGTCCTGGATTGCCTCCCTGTACACTGGCCCCTCGGCGTCCACTAGGGTCAATGGAATCCTCTCCTCCCCCTTTCCTATTGGTAACGGCACGCGTCAGGGTTGTCCCCTCTCTCCCTTGATTTTTGTCCTCACGTTAGAGCCCCTCCTTAGGAAGATTAGAGACAATCCCGCTTTACTGGGCCTCATAATGGGGAAGCGCCACCTTAAGATAGCTGCCTATGCGGATGATCTCTTGTTTTTCCTCTGTGACCCGGCCACCTCACTCCCTGCTCTGATGTCCGAACTGGATGAATTCCATTGCCTTGCCAACTTTAAAATTAATTTTCAGAAATCTGAAGCGCTGGACGTTTCCTTGCCCCCCGGGCTTAGAGCTTCTTTGGCTCATACCTTCCCCTTCCGTTGGTCCAATTCGGTGATTAAGTATCTGGGTGTCTGGATTCCTGCTGATCTGCGGGAGCTGTTTGCAAAGAACTACTTGCCCCTCCTCAGAACTGTACGACAGGATCTTAAGAGATGGTCCAGGGGCACCTATACGTGGTTTGGCCGTTGTGCCATCTACAAGATGAATGTGATGCCTAGATTCCTCTATCTGCTGCAGACTCTTCCGATTCACGTTCCTCCTAGCTTTTTCCGATTGCTCTACTCTGATTTAACCAGCTTCATCTGGCAAGGTAAACGGGCTAGGTTGGCTCGTTCCATTCTGTCCCTCCCGAAGTCGCTGGGGGGCATGGGCCTGCCTGATCCCCGCCGCTATTACGAGGCCGCTCTCTTGCAAAGAGTCATAGACTGGTGCCGCCATTCCCCCTTCAAACAGTGGATCTCTATGGAGGGCTCCTTTTCGAGTCTTCCGCTTCACTCGCTCCCCTGGTTGGACTCTATTGCCCCCTCCTCTGTCTTTTCTCATCCCACTATTGGCCCTACCCTTAAAATCTGCAGGTCCCTTTTTCGGAAGGATTGCCTCTCCCCCTCCCCGTCTCCTTTCCTCCCTGTCCTGGGCAACCCGGCCTTCCCGGCCGGCCTCTCGCGGGGCCCATTTCGGTCCTGGTTGGACGCAGGCTTGCACAGGGTTTTGCATTTTCGTTCGGAAGGGTCTTGGCGGCCTCTCGAGAGTCTTCGCGCCGCTCAGGACCTTCCACCCCTTGGTCCTTGGAGGAGACTGCAGCTCTCCCACTTCCTTTCCTCGCTGTCGGATCCGGTCGCCTTTGACAGACCTCTCACGGTTTTTGAGAAGGCCTGTTCTGGTTCTGGTCTCTTACGCCATTCTCTTTCGGAGCTCTATTCGCTCTTAGTCTCCCCTCCTTCGGGTCATAGACCTCCCTTCCTGGCCAAGTGGGAGGCAGATCTCTGTCTCTCCTTTTCGGACGCGGACTGTGTCAGGATTTTGGAGTTCGCCCACAAAAGCTCGGTGGCATGTAAGTTTCAGGAGGCGGGCTACAAAATCCTCACCAGGTGGTACCATGTCCCGGCCTTGCTGCACAAGTTTTTTCCCTCCACCTCCCCACTTTGTTGGCGCTGTGGCTCGGAGGAGGGGACTCTCCTTCATGTCTTTTGGAGTTGTCCGGCTTTAAGGGGGTTTTGGGACGGTGTTCACCGTCTGACTTCTCAAATCTTTCAGTCTTCCCTTCCCAACACCCCAGCTTGCTTTCTTTTACATCTCTCCAACATTCCTCGACGGGCCTACCGCCGGTCGGCGATTCGCCACCTGATCAACGCGGCCAGAGCGTGTATTCCGGCCCTCTGGAAGTCTCCTAACCCCCCGTCTCTGCGACACTGGATCCGTAAGGTAGAGGACATTCAATCTATGGAGGACCTCACGGCGTCTCTTCGAGACAAACATGAGTCCTTTCTGAGGGCTTGGACCCCGTGGATCTTGTTTCAGGGATCCCAACTTTATAGAGACACCTTGGGACGGGATTGAGACCTGGTCCTGGGCTTGGGCCCCCCCCCCTTCCTCCTGCTCCCCTCCTCTCCCTTTTGTCCCTTTCCCTTCCTTTTTTCTTTCACGTCCCCCCTCTCCTTCTGTTTGCTCCGCCTCCCCCTTCCCTTGGTCTGGTTTGTTCGCCCATTGATTGTTGTGGCGGACCGTCTCCGCATTTCTTGTCTTGTTCGGTTCCTGGGTCCCAGGGGCCCTTTGTTGTTATGACAATCGTTTGCCTGTTTTTTTTACAGTTTGCTCGGTTTCTACTGTATCTGTGTTTATAAATAAAGAATTTATAAAAAAAAGAAAACCAAAATGATACCAATAAAAAGAAGAGGTGTTCCCGCAAAAACTAAGCCCTCAACCAGCTCTGTCTAGCAAAAAATAAAAATGTTATGCCTTTCAGAAGATGGCGATGCAAAAATAATGATGTTTTTCTCTAAATTGAATTTTATTCTGCACAAATAGCAAAGCATTAAAAAATAATATAAATGAGATATCATCGTAACCGTACCGACCCGCATAATAAAGGTAACATGTTATTTAAGCTGTACGCTGCGCGGGAAAAAAAAAAAATGCTAAAAAGCAATGCCAGAATTGATGTTTCCTTTTACATCCCACCCAGAAAGAGTTAATAAAATGTAGCCAATAAGTTACAGGCCCCAAAATGGTGGCATTGAAAAGTACATCTAATACCGCAAACACCAAGTCCTCATATGGCCACATTGCCAGAAGATAAAAATAAAAATCTAGCTTGTACAATGTGAAGACAAAGACCCTAAAAGTCGCCAAATCATTAGGACATAAGTGGCTGCGACTAGAAGGAAATGTGTAAGTGGTGCGAGTGTTTTCAGGGGACACCCCATATTTAGAGCTTATGAGGGCTAATACACCAGCGCTGATCCCCCAGAATGCCCCTCTACCCCGTCCATGTGATAGGAGCTGGTGGGAAAATAGAATGGGATTTGGTGTACCCAATTTACTCTGCACAGCTTACACATTCACTTCGGGGTTACTAATGCTACTACATCACTTGATAAATTCTTTGAGGGGTTCGGTTTTCAAAATGGGGTCACTTTCTAGAGGTTTCCACTGTTTTGACTCCTCAAGGGCTTTATAAATGCGACATGGTTCCTGAAACTGATCACAGCCAGATCTGCCCTCTAAAAGCTCCGTGGCGCGTCTTCCCTTCTGCGTCTCGCTGTGCGTCCATATATTAGTTTACACCCACAAGTGGGGTACTGTGGTAGTCGGGAGAAGTTGCATAAGAAATTGTGGGGGGCGTTTTCTCCTTTAACCCCTTGTGAATGTGCAAATTCTAGGGCTAAACGAAAATATTAGTGAAATAAATTCAAATTTGAAAATTTCACCTCACCTCTGTTAAGCACTTATAGGGTTAAACTACTAGGTATATGTTGTTTTGGCTTATTTAAGGGGTGCAGTTTTGAAAATGGGGTGATTTATGGGGGGCTTTAATACAAGGGTCTTTCAAAACCCCTTCATAACTGGATTAAGCCCTTTAAAAAATGGGTTTTGGAAATTTCTTGAAGATTTTGAATTTTGTTGTTTCACTTGTAAATCTTATAATGTCCGTAAAAATTAAAAGGGCGCCTAAAGTTTGATGCCGACATAAAGCAGAGATCTGGAACATGAGATTTATGATATAATTTTGGCGGTCTGACTATCTGTATGTAATGTACATCATTTCAAACTTTATAAAATGCATATTTTTTAAAATTTCCACCAAATTTCCAATTTTTTCATAATTAAACACAAAACATATCAACCAAAATTTACCACTAACATGAAGTACAATGTGTTACGAAAAAACAGTCTTAAAATCACTTTGGTAAGTTAAAGCGTTCCAAAGTTATTGCCACATAAAGTGACGCATGTCAGTTTTGAAAAATCAAGCTTGGTCAGGAAGTCAAAAAGTGCCATCGACGGGAAGGGGTTAAAAATGACTTTTCCCAATGATAGAGCCCCTTTAACTATATTCCTTAGGTATCTAAAGGGCATTTTTTTTTTTAATGTAGATTGTGAGCCCCACATAGAGCTTACAATGTACATTATTTTCCCCTATCTGTACAGTGTTGGCCGAAAGTATTAACACCCCTGCAATTCTGTCAGATAATACTCAGTTTCTTCCAGAAAATGATTGCAAGCACAAACTCTTTGGTATTAATATCTTAATTTAGTTTGCTTGCAATGAAAAAACACAAACGAGAATGAAAAAAAAAAGTCAAATCATTGATCATTTTACACAAAACTCACTAAATGGGCTGGACAAAAGTATTGGCACCCTCAGCCTAATACTTGGTAGCACAACCTTTAGACAAAATAACTGCGAACAACCGCTTCCGGTAACCATCAATGAGTTTCTTTACAAAGCTCTGCTGGAATTTTAGACCATTCTTCTTTGGCAAACTGCTCCAGGTCCCTGAGATTTGAAGGGGGCCTTCTCCAAACTGCCATTTTGGGATCTCTCCACAGGTGTTCTATGGGATTCAGGTCGGGACTCATTGCTGGCCACTTTAGAAGTCTCCAGTGCCTTCTCTCAAACCATTTTCTAGTGCTTTTTGATGTGTGTTTTGGGTCATTGTCCTGCTGGAAGACCCATGACCTCTGAGGGAGACCCAGCTTTCTCACACTGGGCCCTACATTATGCTGAAAAATTTGTTGGTAGTCTTCAGACTTCATAATGCCATGCACAAGGTAAGGTCAAGCAGTCCAGTGCCAAAGGCAGCAAATCAACCCCAAAACATCAGGGAACCTCCGCCATGTTTGACTGTAGGGACCGTGTTCCTTTGAAGGCCTCTTTTTTTTCCCTGTAAACTCTATGTTGATGCCTTTTCCCAAAAAGCTCTACTTTTGTCTCATCTGACCAGAGAGCATTCTTCCAAAACGTTTTTGGCTTTCTCAGGTAAGTTTTAGCAAACTCCAGCCTGGCTTTTTTATGTCTCTGGGTAAGAAGTGGGGTCTTCCTGGGTATCCTACCATACAGTCCCTTTTCATTCAGACGCCGACGGATAGTATGGGTTGACACTGCTGTACCCTCGGACTGCAGGGCAGCTTGAACTTGTTTGGATGTTAGTCGAGGTTCTTTATCCACCATCTGCACAATCTTGCGTTGAAATCTCTCGTCAATTTTTATTTTCCGTCCACATCTAGGGAGGTTAGCCACAGTGCCATGGGCTTTAAACTTCTTGATGACACTGCGCACAGTAGACACAGGAACATTCAGGTCTTTGGAGATGGACTTGTAGCCTTGAGATTGTTCATGCTTCCTCACAATTTTGCTTCTCAAGTCCTCAGACAGGTCTTTGGTCTTCTTTCTTTTCTCCATGCTCAATGTGGTACACACAAGGACACAGGACAAAGGTTGAGTCAACGTTAATCCATTTCAACTGGCTGCAAGTGTGATTTAGTTATTTCCACCACCTGTTAGGTGCCTCAGGTAAGTAACAGGTGCTGTTAATTACACAAATTAGAGAAGCATCACATGATTTTTCAAACAGTGCCAATACTTTTGTCCACCCCCTTTTGTATGTTTGGTGTGGAATTATATCCAATTTGTTTTTTTGACAATTCTTTTTGTGGTTTTCCATTGAAGACAAATTAAATGGAGATAATAATACCAAAGAATTTGTGATTGCAATCATTTTCTGGAAGAAAATGAGTATCATCTGACAGAATTGCAGGGGTGTCAATGCTTTTGGCCAACACTGTATGTCTTTAGAATATGGGATGGAAATCCATGCAAACACAGGGAGAACATACAAACTCCTTGCAGATGGTTTTTTTGCCCTTGGTGGGATTTGAACATCAGGACTCCAGCGCTGCAAGGCTGCAGTGCTAACCACTGAGCCACCATGTGGCCCCCGTAAAGGGGGATTTGAACCTATAAACCAAAGCAGATGAGGATTCTTATTTAATGACTGAGCCACAATCTTTATTAGTTTTGCGGAGGATGTCAACTTGTGTAAACCTCCGTTTTGGATTCCAGACATGTGCTCACAACCACCATTTTGGATTTCAGGCCTGTGCTGGCCATGTGGTGATCTTTTACAACTCACCTTTTTTTAGAGAGCTCACAACCCCCCCTCAGCCCTCAGGGAGGTGTGACCTCTCTTCAGTTTCTTATTCAATAGACATCAGGACTATTGTTACAATTTTTCCACCAATCATGTTATACTAATTATACTAGTAAATCCTCTTCATGTATATGCAATGTATTATATACTGATTCATTGTCACCATTAAAACAGAGCCACCATATACACCACAGCTGAGTGTATTTTGTGCGTATCTCTAGCATATGCTACCATATCCTATTAATATTATAAATGTGAAAGTTTGTGAGTTTGTGGGTTTGTGTGTTTGGATGTTTGCATGTTCGGATGTTTGTTCCTCAATCACGGAAAAACCGCTTGACCGATTCGGCTGAAATTTTCCACAAACATAGTTAATACACCCGATTAAACAATAGGCTACTTTTCGTCACAATAGCGCACATACGTTTGTGCCAGGACCTCCACAAAACCCAAACTCACACCACCATCTTTGCAATCTCACACACTTTGGACCATAGCAAGCCACAAAATTCCTATTGCCCTCTACAGCCTAGCCCCTAACCCCACACAATCTCATATACATATACTTTACCACTTTACCCCTCACCTTAACGATACTCCAGGAGGCTCTCTTTAACGCTCCGGAGCAGCCATGTTTGCCGACCCCCACCGCTCTGACAATCCGCGACACCCCCCACCCATGTCAATACCCCTAGGCGGTCTAAAAAAATGCAAAAAAAAAAAATTTAAAAAAAGTAAAAAAAATATAAAAAAAAATAAAAAGGATTAAAAATTCAAATCACCCCCTTTTCTCTAGAACACATATAAAAGTACTTAACAACTGTGAAACACATACATATTAGGTATCCCCACGTCCGAAATCGCCCGCTCTACAAAGCTATACAAATATTTTTCCTGTTCGGTAAACGCTGTAGCAAGAAAAATGGTCAAAAGTGCCAAACCGCTGTTTTTTCACTGTTTTGATTCTGATAAAAATTTGAATAAAAAGTGATCAAAGCAATAACATTTCCCGAAAATGGTAGAACTACAAAGTACACCCGGTCACGCAAAAAATGACGCCCTAAACATCCCCATATACGCACGTATAAAAAAGTTATGGCTGTCGGAATATGGCGACTTTTCAAAAAAAAAATTTTAAACACAGTTTTGGATTTTTTTTAAGGGGTCAAAATGTAAATAAAACCATATAAATTTGGTATCCCCAGAATCGTAAGGAAACACAGAATACAGGGGACATGTCATTTTGGTTGCACAGTGAACGCCGTAAAAACAAAGCCCGTAAGAAAGTCGCAGAAATACATTTTTTCTTCAAATCCACCCCATTCTGAATTTGTTCCCTGCTTCCCAGTACATTATATAGAATAAATAAAGGTGGCATCATGAAGAAAAATTTGTCCCAGGAAAAATTAAGACCTCATATGGCTCTGGGAGCGGAGCAATAAAAAAGTTATGGGGTTTAAAAGGAGGGGAGTCAAAAACGAAAATCAAAAAATGCCACCGGCGGGAACTTCAAATACTTCTGTCCCAAAGTCACTATGTCACGTTTCTCACAACACCGTATAGCAGCTCAAATACAAATTACCTTCAACACAAAAGTCTCATGTATTGTCTGAATTACAGCAAAAACAAGTGACAAAGTTACATTTCATATCCCATACCGTATACACAGTACGAAAACCTTACCCATGCCTGTATATACCCACTTCTACAATCACCGCAGACGAAGTCGCGGGTACCAGCTAGTCTTTAATAATTTGGACTTCAATATGGTGATACTTAGAGTGGATTGCGCTCAGTTTCAATAGAAGCTTTGCCTATATAATTGATTTTATAAAGATATTTTCTAAGCATATAGAAAAATTTCTCTCTATATAATACATAGGCAGGGAAAGAAAAAAAAATTGGTATGAGAAAAAAAAACATAATTAAAAAAATATTAAAATAAGGCTATAGCAATTTTAATTACATGATTATAAATACATTTATATATTTTCAATATTGCAAAAAAAATGTAAGTGATTACTAAACAGTGTAAGTAAACATATGTAATATTATTATTCAGGGCCTAGATATATGTAACTGTGCCTTTTTATGAAGGCCAATATTCCTTAAATTGCCACTCCCACTTTTGCCGCAGCTTATATCACAATGTGAAGTGTTCTTCCTTAGTGTTCCACTGTAATCTCATGGCTTCCCATGTGATGCAATTGCTGGATGCTGATGGATTGCAGTAACAGATTTCTTACACTGGTCATTAGGTCTTCCATATATGACAGCCTAGGGCCCTGCTAAAAGCCCCTAATGACTGACTGGCTACCAATGTAATACTAGTTTATCATACTCCAATACAAAAGTTTTATTTTCTCTATGTGAAAAAGGGAAAAGTTCCATAGTGACAGTAAAAATGTACAAAGATCAAAAATGTTTTTTTAAATATTTTGTTAAATGACACATTTATTCGAAAAAATAAAAAAAAGTATAAGAAAAACGGGACATAATTGGTATTATTGCATACACGGAGATCCTTACTATAAAAGTAAACCATTATTATCAAACCTGGAAATAGAAAAAAAAATCATTTTGAAACAGTAGTAAAACTTAATGTTCGTTCTACCGTCACTGGATGAACCATTTTGCCTGTATATTCTATCCGGTGAATATCACATACTCTTTGCGGTTTTAGTTCAATTAATCATAGACTTATTGGATTTACAAAACTTACATTTAGAAATTAATTTTTTCCCTCTTGAAATTGAAGCGAGTGACCTAGGTCGGTCATACAGGGATACATGGCTTTGTTGTGTATCTGGATTGAGTTGTATTTATGGCTGACGTAGACCTCCTAACCACAGTTTCTTGCTTTGTCTGGAGGTTTGGGTGTTTCTGGCTTAAGCGCAAGGGAATGCACTCGAGGAACCACAGACTTGACTCCCACACATTCCCATGGGTCACAGTGAGCATGAAAACCATGAACTAAAATAATATACTTAAGGATGATTTGTCACCAATCTAAACCAATAAGATATATCTACTGTCCACTCGGAATTATATTTTAACTACGGTAGTTTGTAACAAGTATACAAAATAGAATAAAGTGACTGGATCTAGAAAATATCATAAAAAAGAAAAAAAATTGTGAAATATCATTTTTTACAAATAAGTGAAACTGCAATTTTAGTGGCCTAGGACAATCACATAGATATAACGTGCTTCCCCGAAAGTAGGAAACCCCCCGAAAGTAAGGCATGTGGGGGGGGGGGTTTTCTGTTGAATTGCCTAATTTAAGGCACCGCCCGAAAATAAGGCATGCCCAAAAATCATTGCAGCCGACTGAACACTGTGCGATGTGCTCGGTGTGCACAGGAAATCCGGCTGCTGCCTCTGCTGTTGTGTCCACTGTCCTTGCTGCTGTAGGATGAGCTCTCTCAGCTAATCCCAGAGGCAGGAGCAGCAGCCGGCATACAGAAGAGGCTGTGTCAGTGAAGTGAGGATCGCTAAGCCCCACTCTAAAGGCTCGCTAAGTCCCGCCCACCACTGCCGGGACGAACAGCAGCACCAGCACTACTATGAAGATGGGAAAGGTAAGTAGGATACCTTCCCCCCCTCCCCTACACTACCTACAACTAGCAGTCATGCTGCAGCTCCGCTAAGGAAGTGCCGGCATGACTGCTGGTTGTCATAAGACGTCCCCCGAAAATAAGACAGGTCCTATATTTAGGACGACAATTTAATATAAGACACTGTCTTATTTTCGGGGAAACGCGGTACATAGCTTTGTTGTTTATCTGGACTGAGTTGTATATATGGCACATATAAATGTCTTTGGCAACAATAGAAAATGTAAAAATATATGGATTTATTTATTTTAATCCCATGGTTAGTGTCATTTAAGGCTGGGTTCACACTACCGCCACTGTGCCCTCTGAGGTTTCGGTCCTAAACCTCGGGGAAACTGTATAAGGGACGTCTTGCCAGCAGTCAGCTTTAAAATCTATTCGACTTTGTGTCTGGCAAAAAAAAACAAAACGGTTTCCCTGTGGAGAGGCCGCAGGCGGACACTGGTGGTCAACTGTAAAAACTCATTCAAATGAATAGGTTTTAAAGCTGACCACCAGCAAGCCATCCCTTCTCCAGTTTGCCCAGGGTTTAGGATGGAAACCTCGGGGTGGACAGTGGCGGTACTATGAACACCACTTTATCTTGCTTTTCATTATGTCTCACAATGGTGAATAGTACAGCTACAGGAAAAATTAGACATGCTGTGCTTAGAGCCATGCTGAACACTGAACACTCGGGATTAGCTAATCTTCCAGTCAACTAGATTAAATGGGGAATGTTTATCACAAGGGGATTTTTATGATACTTTCCTGCTTTATTTTACTAGTGTGCATTTTAGTGTCCATAGATCTTTCATTTAGGAGCAGTTCCGCCTGAGTCTGAATTCTCTAATATGGAGGCAGATGTTCTTCTTTTATCTCCTGTTATCACCTTTTTTGTGGGCACACTCTTCACAGTGTGGGAGGACTGGAAATGGGAATGATTTAATGAAAATTTGGAAGGTTTTATGTGGGAATAATGCTGCTGCCAATGGGAAAGAGTTGGCTACACTGTACCTGCCATTAGGAGCAGAGAATTTTTTGGCGGGGTTGGCAGTGCTGTTGCCATTAATGCTGCACTTTTTCTTGCAGATTTCCTTACTCTCAATTCTTCCTAACTCCATTTATACTATCAAGAAAGTGTAAGAAAATTGCTAGAACAGCAATTCTCCAGTAGCTGCTGGTGAACGCTGAGGGGAGGGGCACAATGGACAGTGAGTCCTAAGCTGAAACCACCTGCTGTCCCTTCCTGATTGCTGGTCCTATCCTAAGCAATAGGTGACAACTGGGCAACAAAGCCCTTCCTATATATGTGAGACACACAGAACGCAGAAAAGACAAACAACAACAAAGGGAGGTAGAAGCCAAGGGTCCAGTAACAGTCAAGTAATGCAGTACAGAATCAAAATCCAAGAGAATAGTCAAAGGGTAAACCAGAGGTCAGAGGTCAGTAATATAATAATAGCAGAAAGAGGAGCTTAGCAGGGACAAAGTCTAAGGATGGAGTCACAATATCCAGCAAGTCTGTGTGGGCTAATGGCTTGTATATAGGAAGCCAAAGGCCTGCCCTACGTTTGATTGTAAGACAGGTTGTCAATCGCACAGTTAAGACTATAATTAACCATTTGATGAACAGAGGGAAACAAGATGCAGGAGATGGGTGTGGTGGAAATTCAATTACAGAGACAGAGCAGTGTTCACACAGTGCAACGAAAAACACTAAGCAAAGAATCAAACTGAACTCGCCTCCTGCACCACAGCGTGCGAATGGAAGGTGGCGCAGAGACCTGAACAGGCAGAGACGTTACAGAAACATTTTTGACTGCCGTTAGGGCATTACCCTTTACTCTTTACCCTAGCCTGATTTAGTGAATTCAGGAGGTTAATAACACATGTAAATATTATTGCGTATGGTAGTCCTGAATTCTCTTTCAGAAAACTCCTTTTAGGCTAAGACCCCACATTGCAGAAATGCAGCTTTTTTTTGTTGCAACTTTTGCTGTGTTTTTTTTAACCTAATCCAGGAGTAGGCTGAGCAGAAGGGAGACGTTTAAGAACTTACTATATATTTCCTATTCCTTTTGTAGCCATTTTTGGCTTTGGCTCAAAAAACGCAGTAAAATCTGCATTAAAAAAACTGCGTTTCTGCAATGTGGGGCCTCAGCCTTAAATAATTTTAAAGATCACCCCTCTATCCTCATTTTTTCATATTTTTCCTTTTCCTTTTTCACTTTTCTTTTTCCTCTCTTTATCTTTGCTTCTTCTTTCTTTCCTTCTATATTTCCCTTTTTTTGTTCCTTCAACCCCTTGCGTCTTTAATGTTTTTCCATCACAATATTCCAGATGCCACAGGATAGGGAAGAATGCCTAGGATAAGGTCTTCATCCTTCCTTGACCACCATACTGGATAGTTTATGTTCTTATAGACTAAGCATAAAACAGTTAATAAATGTGGTAAATCTGCCTCACTATCTTTTTAGCTTTTGCTCAGCAACGTTTTATTACATGATATAATATAGCTTACAACAAAGAGTGATCAATTCATTACCACGTATAATTTTCCCCCCAAATATACAATTTTGTACACTTGTTAGCTTTGAACCTTATCTATTTTACTACCCAGAGAGTTTATCTTGATTATCTTATAATGAAAAAATTGTGATATTAATCTTACCAGTCTACAGATGATGGGCTTTTTCTTTCAATATGCTGATAATATTAGCTTTTGTCAGTATTGATACCTTACGTTTATGTAAGAATTCCATAAAGTCAAATTCCCACAAGCAATGTTTATCATATTTAGGCCGGGACCCCATGTAGCATAAACACTAGAGATGAGCGAACAGTAAAATGTTCGATATTCGTTTCGAGTAGCCCCTCAATATTCGACTACTCGAATCGAATATCGAACCCTATTATAGTCTATGGGGGGAAAATGCTCGTTTCAGGGGTAGGAAACATTCGATCAAATTATACTTACCAAGTCCATGAGTGAGGGTTGGGCTGGATCCTCCAAGAAGTCTTCTCCGTGCAGCGTCCCCGCAGCATCTTCCGGCTCTTCTTTCACTCTGCCAGGCATTGGGCCTGGGCAGAGCCGACTGCGCATGTCCGCACTACAAGCGGGCATGCACAGTCAGCTCTGCCCAGGCCCGATGCCTGGCAGAGTGAATCCAGAGTCGGAGGACGCTGCGGGGAAGCTGCACGGAGAAGACTTCTAAAGGTAGGAGAAGAACCAGCGTTGATTGGCCGACTGTATAGCATTCGGCCAATCAATGCTGGTTCTGCATCGAACTTTTCCATTCGAATAGCGAGTGGTACTCGATCGAGTACGAGTATTTCGAATACCGTAATATTCGATAGAATACCTACTCGATCAAATACTACTCGCTCATCTCTAATAAACACCAAGATTTTGCCACAGTCATGTCAAAGTGAATGTAATTATGGCTAATCCCATCCACATATTGCAAAAAAAATATCCGCATCACACATGCTGCGATTTCAGAAACGGTTGTGTTTTTCTAAATCGAAGCATGTCAGTCATGCCTACGGAAACGCTGGCATTTTCCCTATAGATATAATTGAAGCAGAAAGTCCGCAAAGGAAAGCTCTGCAGACTTTCTGTGAAACATGCTGCTGGAAAAACCGCAATGTTTTTTTCCCACAGCACCTTTTTCGTTGTGGCTTGTTACGCTGCACCTTAGCAACACGCACTATTGAGCCTCATTTTGACATGTTTTAAGGACATTATGTTGGATCAGCCTGTAGTGTGTTTTTCCACTTTCATTTTTGGGGGGACTCCAAATCCAGGCCTCCATTGGTTAATAAATTTGATTTCCATTTATGATTTTTGTGTGATTTTGTGTCAGCACATTAAACTTTGTACAGAACAAAGTATTCAATGGGAATATTTCATTCATTCAGATCTAGGATGTGTTATTTGAGTGTTCCCTTTATTTTTTTTGAGCAGTGTATATATGTATTTTTCTAGCTTTTATAGAATTTAAGAATTTCTTCCATAAAATGACTCATCCTGTTATTTCTGAATTTTATAGATGGTATAAAATATGCTTGCAACATTTTTATGATTCACTTACTGTAATTATCGGGCGCAATAAAAGATTATGAACCTGTATTTATAATTTTCACTCATTATCCAGTTTAAGACTGCAAAATTAACATCACCAAAATGCATTTTTACTCCATAAGGGTTGTAGGTCAAAGACACATTATCCATACTACCTTATGTCCACATTTTTCCAATTCTTTACAAATCCACACAAATGTGAAAACAAAGGGTCACAAATTTAACCAGACACAGGACATGCAGGACTTTGTGTCCGGTTTAAAAAACGGTTTAGCTGCGGAGAGCATAAAACTCTCACGGGCGCTCATGGCCAGACACGGTCTGACAAGTTTCCGTCTTCTGCCAGCAGAAGACAAAAACCTGATAATGGAGACCCGAACGCTGGTGTGAACCTAGCATTATATTACTATTTACATGCACTACATGCATTGCATTGCTGTCTACCTCTGGTACAATGTACTGTACTGCTATTAACTATACAGTGGTAGGCAAAAGTTTGGACACCCCTGGTCAAAATGACAGTTATTAAGAACAGTTAAACAAGTTGAAGATAAAATGATTTTCAAAAGACATAACATTAAGATGACACATTCCCAATGTATTTTTTGGAAAAAATTAATATTTTCAAATTTTACATTTTCAAAATAACACAAAAAGGAAAATGGCCTGATTGTAAAGTTTGGGCACCCTGCATGGTTAGTACTTAGTAGCACCCCCTTTGGCAAGTATCACAGCTTGTAAACGCTTTCTGTGCCAGCCAAGAGTCTTTCAACTCTTGTTTGAGGGATTTTCATCCATTCTTCCTTGGAAAAGTCTTCCAGTTCTGTGAGATTCCTGGGTCATCTTCCATGCACTGCCCTTTTGAGGTCTAGCCACAGATTTTCAATTATGTTCTGACCAAGGGACTGCGAGGACCATGGTAAAACCTTCAGCTTGTGCCTTTTTAGGTCATCTATGGTGGATTTTGACATGTGCCATCCTCTTTTCAATTTCAGCTTTTATACAGATGGTGTTATGTTTGCTTCAAGAATTTACAGAAATTTCATTGAATCCATTCTTCCCTCTAACCTTGATATGCTCCCCGTGCCATTGGCTGCAATACAACCCAAAAGCATGATTAATCCACCCCATGCTTAATGGATGGAGAGATGTTCTTTTCCTGAAGTTCAATGCCTTTTTTTCCCAAACATACTTTTGATCATTGTGGCCAAAGAGTGCTATTTTAACATTATCGGTCAACAGGACTAGTTTCCAAAATGCATAAGGTTTATTTAGATGTTCTTTTGCAAACTTCTAGCAATAAATTTTCTGGTGAGGAAGCAGGAAAGGTTTTCTTCTGATGACTTTTCCATGAAGGCCATATTTTTGTAGGTATCGCTGAGCAGTAGAACAATGTACCACAACTCCAGAGTCTGCAAATGTTCCCAATGTCTTTTGCAGTCAAGTGGGGGTTCTGATTTGCCACTCTGGGAACCCTACTAGCAGTTGACTCTGAGTTTTTTCATGGTCCTTATCTTGACCTGCACTGTTCTTGTTAACTGCAATTTCCTAATTACATTTTAAACTGAGGAAAGGACAACTTGTAACCACTTTGCTATCTATTTATAGCCTTCTCCTGCTTTGTGGGCCTCCACCATTTTCATTTCCAGAGTTCTAGGCAGCTGCTTAGAAGGACCCATGGCTGCTGTTTTTGGCACACGGTCAGAGGAGGCTGGGGATTTATAAAGCTGTAGAATTTGCATCACTTGGCCTTTACTAACAATGATAGTGAACAAACCATAACCATAGCTGTCTATATAAGTTCTGAGACCTTAGTCAAAGTTATCTAAGCACAAAAATCTACAAGGGTTCCCAAACTTTTGCAAGGTACTCCCTACCCTTTTTAAATCTTAAATTGTACTGAAACATAATAATACATTGATATTGCTTAAAATTCTAGACAAGTGTGTTTAAATGTATTGTATCAGTAGAATCCCTTTTTTCAGTAGTAACACGTCGGAATAGCCTTAAGACTCAGTCATTCTGAGTCTTCTTCCGCATAAGTGATGCTGCTAAGAGCTACTGTGCAGACTCATTATGCTCTGTAGTCTGTAGAACTATACGAGCGTACTGCGCATGCACAGTACACTCATGTAACAGTCACAGAAAAATGGCCGACAATGGCAGAGCTGACTGCGCATGTCTTGTCGGCCATTTTTCTGTGGCTGCTACATGAGTGAACATAGTCTTGCTGGAAGAAGATGCAGGAGGACGTACAAAGCTGTAGAAGAAGAAGGGCGTTGCTATAGAGTCTTCAGGCAGCAAGGGAATGCCCCCTGTGCTGTCTGGAGACTCATTTGCATATGGAGAAAACCGGGAATGTCACCAAAATGGCAGGGAAGAGAAGATTTCTAAAGTTAGGGGAAGAAAAGCCGTTCTTAAGGCCATTTAGAAGTGGTAGTACTGAAAAAAGGGACTCTAATGATAGAATCCCTTCAATCTTTAAGTTTATGTCTTTTAAAGGTCATTGTCATGACCTGATTGCGTGTGTGTGTTGGTGTATGTTTCAGTCGGGGATTCGATCCGGGCTTCTGTGAACTGCTGGTGGGTTCTCTACCATTGAGCCATCAGCGTGTACATAGTGTGCTGGCCTTCTGAACACACTTGAGGTTATAAGAGTAAACCTCAGGTGTTATGTATTGCCATCATCCTATGGAAGGAGTCTGGGGCCTTTATTAGGAAGAGGGCTGTCTCCACCAGTTGCCGGATATTGTGGTCCCAACCTAGAATTCTTGGCCTTAGGAGGAGGAGTGGTTTGCTTGTGCTTACTAATTAGAAAGGAGTTTGAGTGTTGTTTGGTGTGAGTTCTATTGGTTTTTCCCTCCACACTTTTACTCTGCCCTGCCCTTCACGTCTGTTTGTTTGGCACTATCTGGTTGTTTGAGGTGGGTTCCAGTTTATTTTACCCCAGTCTCGTGTTTACCCTTTCCTCACCTCTCCACTGTCCCTCTCCTCATTTCTCTGGTTTTGTATTGTGTTGTGCTGCGTGTCCGTTGTCCAGCACCTCCCATCAGGTTTGTTTGTCTGCAGCTGAACCTTTATTTCTGTAGGGGTCACCCCCATAGTATCTCCAGTCCCTAGCTCTCTTGCAGCTCTTGTCCTATCTGTCTGTTAGGTCTTCATGCTAGAGAGCCAGGAGTTGTCGGGGCCAAGGCTAGCTTGGGGACAGCTGACCACCACCCGTAGGCAGGGCCTAGCTAGCCACCATAATGCCAGGGATAGTCTCCTTCCCCTGTTTCCTTAGCGGTGCAATCTGCAGCCCGGAATCTGTGTCTGGACTCTGACACATCTTCAACTTGTGTAACTGTTCACAATAACAGTCATATTGACCAGGGATGTCCAAACGTTTGCATGCTACTGTATCTATTGATCTAGTCTAAAACAGTCCTTGACCTCCACGCACTCACACATTTCAATGAATGAGCCCGGGCTGCAAAATGGACAGATATAGGACTAGTCCTAAGTTTTGCCTCTGAGCTCACAGCCTCCTTTCATCCACATGTGATAATACACGGCGTGTGTATGGCGCCACATGAAAAGAATGAGTCAGTGTGCTGTACTTTAAAAACACGGATAGCACATTGCACGGTGGTGTATATGTAACCTTAGGCATTTAAATTGTACAAGTTGCTTCCAATATCTTTGTCTTTTCTATTAGTTGATATGGCAGAAAGTCAATAACATACTGGGCAAGCTACAGAATTTGGGACCAAGCTGGTCTAAACTTATTATAATGCGATGACCTCTGACAATAATAAACAACTAGACCACGGATTCATCCCGAAGGGTGCAAGTACATGTTTTGACATATTGCTTCTTATGACAGCACACAGTGTTTTGTTGCTAAATCGGTTTTCAGCTTGTTAAAATTGCTACTAAAAATAGGAAAACAAATGGGAACTATGGTTGGTGTAAACTTCCTGACCCCACATTCAGCCGAAAATAATAGTTGACTGGAATTAAGAAAAATTGGGCATATCACTAGTCAGGAAACTGTCCTACTTGGCTCGGCATGTTGGAATATGCCTGTGGTTTTCAGCAGTGTAGGATGAGATAGTGGCCCCTTCTACTTTATTTTTATTTCCTAACACTATAAACTCATTGCTCCAGACCTTGAGTAATGCTCGATAGTAATACAGGACTTCTAGCTGCTGCCATCTAAATGTTTCCATAAAGAAGCCACATTTTTTGTTAGAGCGATGTGATTATTTATATATGAGGTGCTTACAGGATAACTGGGGAATACAGGAAACCAGCAAAACTTAAGTCTTGGCTTGTCCACTTATGACTTGCCTCATTGCTCCTATGGTAAACAAGATTTTAACCACGATGGAAGTGTTTTTAATAAGAACTAAACACAAGACCAAAGAGGCACAATCTGAAATTATTTGGGGGGAGATGAGAAACAATGCCAGGAATTATTGTTAGCTGAGTCTTGGAACATACTTCTAGTAAATCTACAATTAATTTATAATATATAATGATAATAGGAGAGACAAGATGGATATGTTGTTGGATACGTTTTCTTTGGTGGTCTTTAGTGTTTCTGTGCTATATGAAAAAGAGACATAACATAGCATCCAATGAAAAACAATCTGCTATGGTCAATAGTGGGAGGCTTTGCTTCCTAAGTGTTCAATCCATAATGGCGTACCAAAAAGCAAGAAGGTAAATCGCAGAGGAGAAACAGAAGGAGGATATTTAAGTGTTGCCACTTCACAAAACCCGTACATGTGATGTTTTTTTTCCCATGCTTTGCTGAATCAACAAGACTCGGCATCAAAAGCAGCAGCGGCAGAGTTGTAATGCTGTATTAGATATAAGTCGCTTCTGCCAATGGATACTACCTGCAGTTTTCTGAACCCCCATAGTACCATAGGGGGACACGCTGTTCAGGAACATGTCTCCTTTATTGGTTTCTCAGTGACTCTCTTGTGACTTCCAGTGACCCCCCCATTTGGGGGCGAAATCCGTGGCAAATTCCTTCATGTGAATACACCCTAAGAGAAGTGTCAACCAATCTCAGCACATTTAGGGTATATTCACACTGTAGATTTGTTTCTGCCGTTGCAAATTACTCCCATTCATCTGAACTGGTTGTTTCTGCAGCATGTATATGGATTTGCACAGGACCCATTCAAAGAAACTATTGTCACTATTTTAGTTCTTTGTGGAGTGTTATTTTATTCTCTTGCTTTACCTTGAGCCTAAATCATGTAAATTGCACACTTTGCCATATGATGTATGATATTTTTCTTAAAGGTGGATTGCAGAATGTATTTGTACAATAAGGTTATTGCATTATCACACACAAACATTTCCCCTGAGATGTAATAGTGAAAAGGAAATAGACAACACCCTGTCACTCTAACAATTGAACAATTTCTGCAATCTAAAAAATGATCTAAGACTCATCTCATCAGCCTGAAGAAATACATGCAAACAGTCATATTGTAAAGCAGTAGATAGGACATAGGTAAATAATAACTGCAGGATTGACCTGCACCCGTAGAGTCAGTCAGATAAGAGATGGAATATTTAAAAAAAAAAAAACCTGAGCCCATATTTTCCATATATAAAGTATATTTATTAATCCTTAAAGAGGAATATTACTGAGCAACTTTTGGCACCCCATGCCTCTCATTAGTTTAAAGGGGCCCTCACATGACAGATGTAATTTCTTCATTATTTACACTGGACTTCGTTTACAGTTTATATTACTTGTATAGCGCCAACATATTCTGCAGCGCTTTACTGATATTATCAGTCACTATCTCATATAGGGCTCATAAGCTACGTTCCCTATCAGAATGTCTTTGGAGTGTAGGAGGAAACCAGAATACCTGGAGGAAACCCACGCAAACACAGGAAATACATACAAACTCCTTACAGATGTTGTTCTTGGTCAGATTCTAACCTAGAACTTCAGTCCTAACCTCTGAGCCTCCATGCTACTACATAATACTGTGCAGGGTATTGCATTTTTGCCCCATTCAGTTGATAGAACCTGAACCCAGAGAACCCTTTTAAGTGGCCATACACATGGAGCTGAATACAATGGAAGGCAGTGACAAATGCTTCTTTTTTTCAAGACACTGAAAAAAGAAGCATCCTGGTCAATCTTGCCATGGTTTCCGTGGCTAATTGCACATATAGCTGAAAGAAGGGATTGCTCACTAACGGGGAATTCTGTACCGGACTCCCCGTTAGTGATCAATCTGGGCGACGGCCATCACGGCCCTAGGAACTTTATTGTAGGTGCGTCCCTAGGTGTCCTTGGTGGGCCGCGGGTGGCCTGTGGGCCGTGGTTTGAGGACCCCTGCTCTAATATAACCTTTATTTATTTTTTATTCTTTGAATGTAGATTGTGAGCCCCACATAGAGCTCACAATGTACATTTTTTCCCCTATCAGTATGTCTTTGGAATATGGGATGGAAATCCATGCAAACATGGGGAGAACATACAAACTCCTTGCAAATGGTTTTTTGCCCTTGGTGGGATTTGAACACCAGGGCTCAGGCGCTGCAGGGCTGCAGTGCTAACCACTGAGTCACCGTGTGGCCCCCTAATATAACCTTTATAAGGTATATAATAGCAATTCTACCTTATTCTAATCTTGTCTTCCTCCTTGTATTCGGTAAGGCATTATAGAGTGTAAGTGTGAACACTGGGATATCTTAGGGATTCTACTTACTCTTACATTGTTGTGGAAATAATAGTGGTTATCTACGTATCTCTCTCTACTGTATATCAGAGAAACATTGTCACCCTTTAAGGATGAGTTCAGATGGGGTTTTTTGGACTGGAACCTGAGGCATAGGCCAACCTCAGGTTCCGGTCCAAAAAAAAGTTCACAAAAACAGTTCAAAAACAGTAGCTAGTTCACACGGAGGGCAGTATAGCGGGTTTTGGCACCGAGAGTGATGCGGAGAGCCGCGTCACTCTCGGGTCAAGACCTGCCTGCCACAACTGTTGGGGTGGCGGCTTTCGTCCCCGGAGTTGGCTCAAATGAATGGGCCGACTCCGGAGGTTGCTGCCGCCAGGTGAACGCCACGGCTCACCGAGCCGCGGAATCCGCCTATAAAAAGAAGCCTGACAGTCTACATAGACCACCATTGTGAGGGGGCGGATTATGACGTGGATTACGCGCCATAATCCACCCCCTCTGTGCCTGTGTGAACGGGCCCTAATACTTACAGGTACTAGCTTCTTCAGCCAGTTCATGTCTCAGTCCATTAACAGAGGGGACAGTGGTGTAGTTAAAAGCTCATGGGCCCGGGTACAAAAAGCTCACCATGGACCTCCCTATACAACTTCTGCTCATGGCCCTCAGCCACATTTGTTTCTTACCTTTTAGAAGCATTTACATTTCCCTTTCCTTCTCTGTCTGAGCACAGACCTGCATGAAGACCTGCATGTTCGCACAACATTCCCAACCTTACAATCACCTGTCAGCACCCCCCACACCGTCTACTTTCCTGCCACAACTGATTCCCAGAAGGCTTTTCAATGTGTGTTAGAAATCTTTGCAGTTATCAGGTTTGTTGCTTAGTTCAGTTTATAGGATTATGCAATAGAACATTTGTTACTTTCTGATAATATTAATGTATGAAACTTCTTGCAGGTTGGCACACTTCCTTTTTTACGAAGCTTACATCTTATGCAATCACGTGTAACTCCTGCTTCGTATAGTTTGGGTAAGTGAACAAGCAAGCGATTGTGGTTCACCTCCAGCCATAAACATGTTCATAGGTTAACAGGAAACCACAAGAAGCATAAATCAATACATACAAAGAGAATGATATGGTACAGTGTACAGACTGCTTTTGGACATGGCATACAGTACTGAAATTCAACAAAGCTTAGATGGCAAATAGTAAAAACACTGAATTTTAAAATTATGTATAATATTAAATGAACAACGCGATTTATTTTGTTTGTATATTTATTCCCAACACTCCCAACAATTAATATTTTTCCACAAATTAAAACTGGTAAGATTGTCATATTTTGGGATGTCATTTGTCTTGTCTTTCGGTATTATCTCCCTGGTTATGATAATAGGCAGTTAAAAGATGACAAAAAGCTGTAACCACTTCATCTTCAAGTGGATTTGTCATCCATAATAAGGATTAATGTACTATGCAGGAAGCAAACAAGTCAACATATGTATGCTAGGTTTCACGATTTGCATGGACTTGTCTTTTAAGGTACCAAAAAAGTGCCTTCATTTACATGTACCATTTGGACATATCAGTATTTGGTCACTATTGAAATTGCATATAATAATAAAGGTTATATAATTTGCCTTTTAATACTTTAATAGGCCACACATTGTGAAAAAAAAAATTGTTTTAGAGCAGGGGTTCTCAACCTGTGGGTCACGACCCCGGCAGGGGTCGAACAACCAAAACACAGGGGTCCTCAAACTATGGCCCGTGGGCCACATGCAGCCTGCCGATGACATTTATCCGGCCCGTGCGCCATCACCAGGATTGCTCAATAACGTGGAATCCGATTCCCCAATTGTGATCAGATCGCTGTTTTCAGTTGTATGTGCAAAATGCACATACAACTGAAAGCTGTCAGTGTAGGCTGCGAAACGCAGCCTACACTGACTGCAGAGAGTGACCTCTGCCCCGACGCAGGCGCGATAACGTCATCGCGCTTGCAGTCTGGATGAGAAGGACGCTCTTCATGGGTAAGTACAGTATAATTGAGTGTGTGATTGTATGTGTTTGTGTGTGTTTGTTGTACTGACGAGCATATAATACAGTATGTGTGTGTGTGGGGGGGGGGTACTGAGGAGCATATAATACAGTGGGGTAGGTATACTGAGGAGCATATAATACAGTGGGGTGGGGGGCATGATGAGGAGCATATAATACAGTGGGGGGTACTGAGGTGCACATAATACAGTGAGGGGGGGCGTAATGGGGAGCATATAATACATATAATACACCACAACCATCTCACCATTTTGAGGTCACCACAACATGAGGAACTGTATTGCGGGATCACGACATTAGAAAGGACCACTGTTTTAGAGTGTGCTGTAGTTTTTTGAACCAAAGCCAAAAGTAGTTTCACACAGAATTGGAAGTAGTAATACGTCCCTCATGTCCTACCAGCAGCACAGTAAAGGGATATTTCCTGTCCTTGTATGCTGGAAGGACAGATGGAACTTTTAATATTATATAATCATTTTATTTATTACTTAAGGACACACTTATATGAACTATAAGGAAAGAGACTTTTTTTCTGTCCTGTGTGGTGGGACAATTGGTGTGGAAGTATATTTTTATATTTGATAGAATTTTTTTCTTATTTTACTCACTGCTTTTCTTTCTGCATCCCTTCTCTCTTGGGTTCAGATCCTTTTCAACTGTGCTGGGGTTCAGTTGGGGCTTGAGCCAAAGCCAAGAATGGCCACAAAAGGAATGGGAAATATATAGGAAGCTCATATACTTCTCACTTCTACTCAATCCACTCCTGGCTTTGGCTAAAAAAAAAACTGCAGCGAAAAAGGGTTCATTTCTGCAACGTGCAGCCTCTGCCTGAAAGGGATATCCATCTTTCTAATATTGATTGTCTGTCCTTAGAATAGACCATTCACATTACATCTGTGGGGTCCAACAGCCAGGATTCTCCAGATTAACTTTTCCAGGACAGTGTGGCTACAGGAAATGGTAACAATTTCCATACAGAGTGTAGCGGTGAGCTTAAGTAGTGCAGTGGTACAAATTGCATGGTGAGTGAGCAGCATAGCTCCCATCATGTTATTACTTGTAGCTGTGCTGTCTCAGTACAGCTGATTTGCAGGGGTCCTGTCAGTGGTAGGTGGGCCCCTAGAAACAATTTCACTGGTGGGCTCTAGACATCCCAATCCAACACTGGACCAACATAAATCAGGCCTGTGCCGGAGCCCAGGAGAGGTGAGTAACACTGTTTTTTTTATGTTTGATCACTTCAATTGGGCCACTGATCTGAATGGACCCCAGAGCATAATAATAGCAGTTTCACTTTGGACGTGTTCAGTCCAAACTAATCCAAACCTTGCAAGGCTCTAATCCCAACAGATTATCCACTTGCACTCAAGAGGTGTTGGAGTATCATATTCATAGGATACTAGAGGGAGGACCCGGCTTCGCACGGGTATATTACATTTTATGTTTGTGTAGTGGCCCCATAAGAAATGTCCAATTTTGCATTGGTGTATTTTGTGTGTGGTTTGTGTGTATGTCCATAAGCGTCATGTGATTGTGTGTATCTCACTTTGGATATCAGTGAAAAACCTATGATCAGTTGTTATGGATACCTGGAGTAAAGCTGTATCTAATCCTTCCCCGTGTAGTACTGTGTTTAGACTCAAGTATCTAATCCTTGTTGGTATGGTACTGTTTGCAGATGCACATATCTAATCCTCCGGCGTGTGGTACTGTGTGCAGATGTGTGTATGTAATCCTCCCCTGTGTGGCATTGTGTGAAGAGTCACGTATCTAATCCTCCGGTAAGTGAAACTGTGTGCAGACGTGCATATCTAATCTTACGGCATGTGGTACTATGTGCAAATGCGCGTATCTAATCTTCTGGCGTTGTGGTACCGTGTGCAGACAGGTGTATCTAATCCTCTGGCGTGAGGTACTTTGTGCAGATGCGCGTATCTAATCCTCCCCAGTGTGGTACTGTGTGCTGAGACGCGTATCTAATTATCTGGCATGTGGTACTGTGTGCAGAGGCATGTATCTAATCCTCCAAAGTGTGGTACTGTGTGAAGAGGTGTGTATCTAATCCTACGGCGTGTGGAACTGTGTGTAGACACGCGTATCTAATCCTACAGCATGTGGTACTGTATGCAGACGCATGTATCTAATCCTATAGTGTGTACAACTGTGTGAAGACGTGCGTATCTCATCGTCTGGCATGTGAAACTGTAAGCAGACGCGTGTATCTAATCCTACGGCATGTAGTACTGTGTGCAGACGTGCTTATCTAATCCTCTGGTGTGTGGAACTGTGTGCAGATGTGCGTATCTAATCCTCCCTTGTGTGGTATTGTGTGAAAAGGCGCGTATCTAACCCTACGGCGTGTGTAACTGTGTGTAGACGCGTGTATCTAATCCTACGGCATGTGGTACCGTGTGCAGATGTGCGTATCTAATCCTCTGGCGTGTGGTACTGAGTGCTGAGACGCGTATCTAATTCTCTGGCTTGTGGTACTGTGTGCAGAGGCATATATCTAATCCTCAAAAGTGTGGTACTGTGTGCAGACACACGTATCTAATCCTCCCCTGTGTGGTATTGTGTGAAGAGGCACATATCTAATCCTGAGGCATGTGGTACTTTGTGCAGACGTGCGTATCTAAATCTCCCCGTGTTGTACTGTGTGCTTAGACACGTATCTAATTCTCTGGCTTGTGGTACTGTATTCAGGCACACGTATCTAATCTTCCCCTGTGTGGTCTTGTGTGAAGAGGCGTGTATCTAATCCTATTGCGTGTGAAACTGTGTGTAGACGTGCGTATCTAATCCTACGGCATGTGGTACTGTGTGCAGATGCGCGTATCTAATCCTCTGGCGTGTGGTACTGTGTGCAGATGTGTGTATCTAATCCTCTGGCATGTGGTACTGTGTGCAGATGTGCGTATCTAATCCTCTCCTGTGTGGTACTGTGTGCAGATGCGCGTATCTAATCCTCTGGCACGTGGTACTATGTGCAGATGAGTGTATCTAATCCTCCCCTGTGTGGTACTGTGTGCTGAGACGCACATCTAATACTTTGACTTGTGGTACTGTGTGCAGAGGCATGTATCTAATCCTCCCCAGTGTGGTACTGTGTGCTGAGACGCGTATCTAATTATCTGGCATGTGGTACTGTGTGCAGAGGCATGTATTTAATCCTCCAAAGTGTGGTACTGTGTGAAGAGGCGCGTATCTAATCCTACGGCGTGTGGAACTGTGTGTAGACACGCATATCTAATCCTACAGCATGTGGTACTGTATGCAGATGCATGTATCTAATCCTATAGTGTGTACAACTGTGTGAAGACGTGCGTATCTCATCGTCTGGCATGTGAAACTGTAAGCAGACGCGTGTATCTAATCCTACGGCATGTAGTACTGTGTGCAGATGTGCTTATCTAATCCTCTGGTGAATGGAACTGTGTGCAGATGTGCGTATCTAATCCTCCCTTGTGTGGTATTGCGTGAAAAGGCGCGTATCTAACCCTACGGCGTGTGTAACTGTGTGTAGATGGGTGTATCTAATCCTACGGCATGTGGTACCGTGTGCAGATGCGCGTATCTAATCCTCTGGCGTGTGGTACTGAGTGCTGAGACGCGTATCTAATTCTATGGCTTGTGGTACTGTGTGCAGAGGCATATATCTAATCCTCAAAAGTGTGGTACTGTGTGCAGACACACGTATCTAATCCTCCCCTGTGTGGTATTGTGTGAAGAGGCACATATCTAATCCTGAGGCATGTGGTACTTTGTGCAGACGCGCTTATCTAATCCTCCCCGTGTTGTACTGTGTGCTTAGACACGTATCTAATTCTCTGGCTTGTGGTACTGTATTCAGGCACACGTATCTAATCCTCCCCTGTGTGGTATTGTGTGAAGAGGCGTGTATCTAATCCTATTGCGTGTGGAACTGTGTGTAGACGCGCGTATCTAATCCTACGGCATGTGGTACTGTGTGCAGACGCGCTTATCTAATCCTCTGGCGTGTGGTACTGTGTGCAGATGTGTGTATCTAATCCTCTGGCATGTGGTACTGTGTGCAGATGTGCGTATCTAATCCTCTCCTGTGTGGTACTGTGTGCAGATGCGCGTATCTAATCCTCTGGCATGTGGTACTATGTGCAGATGTGTGTATCTAATCCTCTGGCATGTGGTACTGTGTGCAGATGTGCGTATCTAATCCTCCCCCGTGTGGTACTGTGTGCTGAGACGCACATCTAATTCTCTGACTTGTGGTACTGTGTGCAGAGGCATGTATCTAATCCTCCCCTGTGTGGTATTGTGTGAAGAGGCGCGTATCTAATCCTACGGCGTGGGGAACTGTGTGTAGACACACATATCTAATCCTGCGGCATGTGGTACTGTGTGCAGATGTGCATATCTTATGCTCTGGTGTGTGGAACTGTGTGTAGACATGTGTATCTAATCCTATGTCGTGTACAACTGTCTGCAGACGTGCGTATCTAATCCTCTGGAGTGTGGAACTGTGTGTAGACGCGCGTATCTAATCCGACGACATGTGGTACTGTGTGCAGACGTGCAAATCTTATGCTCTGGTGCGTGGAACTGTGTGCAGATGCGTGTATCCAATCCTTTGGTTTGTGGGACTGTGTGCAGACGCATGTATCCAATCCCCTGGGGTGTGGTACTTTGTGCAGACGCGTGTATCTAATCCTTCGGCATGTGGAACTGTGTGCAGACGCACGTATCAAATCCTTCAGTGTGTGGAACTGTGTGCAGAAGCGCGTATGTAATCCTCTGGTTTGTGGGACTGTGTGCAGACGCATGTATCCAATCCCCCGGGGTGTGTTACTTTGTGCAGACGCGTGTATCTAATCCTTCGGCATGTGGAACTGTGTGCAGACGCACGTATGAAATCCTTCAGTGTGTGGAACTGTGTGCAGAAGTGCGTATTTAATCCTCTGGTTTGTGGGACTGTGTGCAGATGCGTGTATCTAATCTTCTGGAGTGTGATACAGTTTGCTGATCTGTGTATCTAATCCTCTGATGCGTGTATCTCAGTTTGGATATCAGTGTTGTATTGTGCATGTGGAGTGACCATGTGTATTGCAGTTGGAATATGAGTGAAAGACTTGCAGGTTTGTATTGGCTAAGGGGGGGGGGCACTGTATTTGGAATGCTGTATCTCAGCAACGGTACGTCCGAGTGAGTTGGAGTCTCGTCTTAAACCTTCCCGGATACCTGAAGTATCTCTGTACCAAATTTGGTGAAGATCGGTCCAGTCGTTTGGTTCGCATTAGAGCACAGACAGACAGACAGACAGACAGAAATTCATTTTTATAATATAGGGAGATACCATTTATCTATCTTGTGTACAAGACCCTGTCTGTTTTCAAAAGAGATATAGTAAATAGTTGAAACTGCCTGTTTGGCTATTTCCATACCTCCCATACAAGTCAATAGAGAGACGTCAGGATACGCGGTCTCACTTCATTCACTTTTGGCAACAAGAAGGACCGTGTTCACATTTATCAGGCATCTATGGCAGCCAATACCACAATGGATATAGCCAAAAATACTACAAAACATTTAATTTATTGCCATCCAACCACCAATCTACCAGTTTACAGTCTATTCTTTATTGCACACTTGTTTTTAAGATTGCCACTTGTATATACTCAATAGTACCTATCAAGCAATGCTAAAGTGGACCTGTCACCCCAGAAACCACATTTTAACCTGCAGACTATGATATTTTTATCTGTGATGCTAGAATTCGTGGACAAGCAATAGCAAAAAAAACACTGTAGTGCAGCACTGTTCATGCTACAAAGATGTATAGCTATAGAAGGTCCAGAAGGAGCATCAGGGGGCCAAAGGCCTCTCTGTAATATAAGAAGAAATCAGTATTATAGATAGAAAAAAGTAAGTGGAGGCCACATTGCATCATTTGTATTAAGGCCCAGGAGCTTAGGGTTCCTCCTCTGTCACACTACCTGTGGTAATACAGCACTTTCAGCCAGGGGTAGCATCTACTAGGTGGCACCTAGCTGTTTTTACCATTTAGAATAGTTCTATCTTTTATGGGGCAGAGGGACCTTTGGGGCCTCCTCAGGGTCTGGTAGTGACTGCTATCCCTCTCTACCCTATCCAGCTTCACCCTTGTTTGCACCTGTGTGTTGTGAGAAGGTGACAGGAAGAGTGCTGGAGTCCTGATATAACAGCCACAATTTTCTGACATATGTGTGGTCCAGGGCGGGTCTTGAGTAGGCCTCAGCCCAAGTGTGGGTCCTGGGCTCGTTACTGGGTCATAAAAGGCTTCATACCTGCACTTCAGGGCAGATACTGGGAGTGAGAGGAGGCAGATACTTAGAGTCTGTTGAGACTGTACTGTAATACTTTATTTGTTCGTGTGGTTGGTAGTAAGCCACACATGTAGATAGTTCTTTACGGTTTACTTAGAGCTCTGATGAGCAGGGTTTTGGTTGACTTTTTTTTTTGCCTGAAGTTAAGGCCATATTTTATTTTGCTTTGTCAAGTTTGAGAACATGAATTAAGATTCTTATACTTTATATTGTATGCTATGTATTAGAAATACTAATTTTTCCTTCCACTAAGTGCCTATAGTATTGAACAAAGGACTTTGAATCCAAGATGGAGCTTATTTCCTGTTTGCCATGCCTTGTGGCAGAAGAGGCAGAAGTCTTCAGGTTACAGCAAGGTGGTGCCCAGCTGAATGTCAGAGGTCTGAAGCCAATGAGAGATGGACAACACTCAGGAATGCCAAAGGATTCACTAACTCCTCCTTGCTTTGTCTAATAAGTGTGTGTGAGCTTTGAATAAACGTCAGCAATGCTGTTGGGAAGGGCTGAGAAGAGCATCTAGCTGATATTGAAATGGAACTTAGTGTCTGTCTCATTTTTAGCAATTGGGCACAAATATGCTCATTAATTTGGACTGACTGATTGATCCAGGATATAGTCGATTAAGACTCCGACAGCTTATTCTGTGCCTGAACTGAAAGTTTATTTATTTTTGCTGTTTGTTCCAAAATAAACCTGTTTGCGCCAGACTTCACGTCCCTGTCTCTGATGGGTTGGGTCTGCGCCATTGCTGCTACCGAGCTACCCTCCCCACAGTGTCCATGACATGGCCATGGACTGATTTTTATCCACTAGAAGTAAACAATAACAGCATGCATATATCTAGAAAACTGTGAGGAATTGATACAGAAAGTACTGTATATAGGAAAATTGTAGAACTTTTCCTGTTATACAAAGAATAACAATGATTTAAGTAGAAAGTCCAATATACAGAACCATGCAGGACACTGTAATACTTCTAAGCATTCACAGAATGCTTCATACAGTATAGGAAATAGCAGAATTACAGCCTTCTCCAGCAATTCTGTAACATAATTGTACATTCACTTTTTGGAGTGTACTTACACTTACGTAGATCTGAATCTCAAGTATATCTCAGGTTTATATCCAATGTATGAATGCACAAGGGGACACTGCTGAGGAACAAGAATTCTTGAATGCATGCCAATAATGCTTGGGGGGTTTCTCTCTCTTTCTCAAGCATATGCCCATTTCACATCCAAGTGAAATGGGCTGCACCATGTGATCGGATCATTCAATCAAAACAAGATGAATATATTTTATGAGACACATGCCCTCAATTATATAAAAATGTAATGAGCACCGTAATAACCTAAAAAAACCCACCCCTGTTTCTGGGACCCCACCTATTGGAAGAATATGGGTGTCGTTCTGTACTGTTTGGTTTCATGACTCCCAAAAGCTTAAATGTATAAGCACAACTACCTCTCAACATCATTTCCTATTCCTCTGAGTACCTAACAGGGGTCAGGGACCTTCACTCTCTCAATATATGAATCTACCATTGATGAAACCCACACCTCTCATTTTGGGCTTATGGTAGAGTCTCTGGAGCAAATACCAGAAATAGTAGGATCTGGCTGATAACTAAGACTAGGTTCACATTTGCATTAAACACTTCACCACAGATTCGGCCTAGAATTGCTGGAGAGAAAGGTCCTACATGGAGGACTTTTCTCTCTTTCAGTTTCAATATAAAACCGGCAGAAACCTGAAGGACGACCAGCAGATTCTATTATAGCCTATGGGGTTTGCAGGTGTCCATGGGTAACCACTTTTAGTGGACAGTCTCTCTGTCTTTCAGGTTCCCATGTGGACCATTGGTACCAGTCATTGGGGCTTACAGTACTTGTTTTTGTAGCCCATCTGCAGCTGCCCAAATATTGTATACAATATTTTTTAAAGGTGGACAACCCCATTAAAGGACCAGAATTTAACGCTGCAATTAGTGGCATAACTAGGAATGGCGGGGCCCCGTGGCGAACTTTTGACATGGGGATCCCCCCCACCGACTGACACCGACGCCAAAGACCTCGACCGACCCCCCTCCTACGCATTCCTGTGCGTTCTATTATGCCCCATAGTGGCCCCTTCACACAGTATTATCCCCCATATTGGCCCCTGCACACAGTATTATGCCCCATAGTGGCCCCTGCAAACAGTATTATCCCCAATAGTGGCCCCTTCACACAGTATTATGTCCCTTACTGGCTCCTGCACACAGTATTATGTCCCACTGTGGACACCCATAAACAATTATTATACTCTGGGGTCTTTTCAGACCCCAGAGTATAATAATCAGAGACCCGGGGGAATAAAAACATAAAAAACTACTGTTTCTTACCTGTCCCCTGGCTCCTACACTGTCGGCCTCCGCTGCCATCCTTCTTCAATGACGTCGGACGTCACATGACCCGGGACGCAGGCCAGGTTCATGTGATGTCAGAGATGTCAGACGACAAGGAAGGAGGCCTGGCCTGGATCGTGGAGAGGTAAGTAACAGTGTTTTTTTATATTTCTTACCTCTCCCGGTCCATCAATCATTATACTCGGGGGTCCGAAAAGACCTCCGAGTATAATGATAGCAGCGGTAGTGGCTGTCACCGGGCCCCCAATGTTCCGGGCCCTGTGGCAGCTGCCTCTGCTGCTATGGCGGTAGTTACGCCACTGACTGCAATCATTTACAATAACCCTGTGTGTATTTATTTCAACAAACCTTCATAAAATTTTGCACCATTAAGCCAAGTAAACAAGAAATTTCTTAATATGCCGTACATATGACGTAATTTCCTTCTGAACAAACAAGAATGTTTCACAGGAGGTCTCTTCACATAACCTCCAGTACCAGGGATGTTGCCATGATGATAAAAAACAAATAATACAGATGGATATAGAAAGCAATGTGTTGCTGTCTGGTTACAGCTTTTACATTGAAGAGCAACACTTATAATATCTAGGTTTACTTACACTTTTTAATGGGGCATAATTCTACTGTTAAGCCACCATCTTTGTTATTTAATGTAATTCTATCATGCAATATTTGATACTTTTGTGTAAAGAAAGCAGAAGCATAGTAGGTATGATACCTGTATTGGTTATCCATAAAGATTATATTTGCAAGCTTTCATAGGACAGCGGCTCCTTCAAGCATTTACAGAGAACACAGAACAACACTGTCAAGATGCTACACAAAGACAATCATGAGGTGAGATCTTAGTAAGATAAGGTAGCGTAATAAAGCAATGATAACTTGGAAGCAGGGGTGTGACGATCGTGGTCGCAGGGAGTGCAACTGCGACCGGGCTTGGAGGGGTATGGGGCCTACAGCCAGCTGGAAATGGCCGGGGCCCCAGACCACAATGGCTGTGGAAAACCTTGTTCCCCGACAACTATGCATATTGTTAATGGAAAGGGGCCTGACTGCGCTATTAAATGCCAGCCCAGGAGAGGTGTATAAATATAAAAAAAATACTTATACTCACCTCTCCTGGGCTGAGCATCCACTCAGAGGTTCTTCCTGTGATAGATGCTAAATCCTAGTGGGCTAAAGGACTATTGATGATGTCATGATGTCATCAAAGATCCTTTAGCCCACTAGGATATAATTACACTCTTGTGTGGGCAGAGCTATTCTGGATTGTACAGGACAGTGTAAAAGCTGCTGGAAGCGAAACAGATGGAAGGTAAGGAGGAGAGAAGTGAGCATGTGTGAGAAAGAGGGAGTCATGGGATTGCAGGCTGTGTGTGAGCAAAAGGGGGGAATGGGGGTGCAGGCTGTGTATGTGCAAGAGTAGGAATGGGGGTGCAGGCTGTGTGTGAGTAAGAGGGGACAATGCGGATTCAGGCTCTGGTGGGAGAAGGGCACTGTTAGCACATAATACTGTGTAGGAGCCACTGTTGAGCACATAATACTGTGTGGGCGCCACTGTGAGCATATAATTCTGTGTGGTGGCTACTGTGGAGCATATAATACTGTGTGGGGGCCACTGTGAGCATTAAATACTATGTGGGCCACTGTGAGCATACAATAGTGTTTTGGGGCCACTGGTGAGCACATAAAACTGTGTGGAGGCCACTGTTGAGCATGTAATACTGTGTGGGGGCCACAGTGGAACACGTAATACTATTTGGGGGCCACTGTGGTGCACGTGAAACTGTTTGGGGGCTACTGTGGAGCAAGTAATACTGTGTGGGGTCTACTACGTGGCATGTAATACTGTCCCAGTATTTTTTACATGCCAGGTGCTGCGCTGCTCACTCACCATATTCTTGATAACTGCAGTTGTGGATACTAAAGCTGTATCCCTTTGAAGTATCTGAGATACCACTTCAGCGCCTGTGACCACCACTATCAAGAATTCACTCTAGGAAGTGAGTAGGAGGCCCTGGACAAAAGTTTGCACCCAGTCCCACAAGACTTTAGTTACGCCACTGCTTGGAAGTGCAGGTGTCTGGAGTCAGTCTGATGGATAGTATGGGTTAATAGATTAATAGATTCCTTGTGACATATAGTTGTTTTGTCAATGATGGGAATTTGTCATCACCTTGAATAATCAGGACTTTTAAAGGGGTTTTCTGGGCAAAAAAAAAAAAAATCATTTTTCAAAAAAGGTCTGTTAATGCTATTAATGGGTTAATAAATGCAACCAAATACCTTTAACAGTGTTTTGAGTGATGTGAGAGAGTGAAGGGTGTGGTCTGGGAAGACAGGTATGTTTCAGCCAGGCAGCTAAAGGGTGTTTGGTAAAGGCCCACACCAGGGAGATCAGCTGACTAATCAGGGTCTGTGTGTCTGCGTGTGAGTACTAGGAGTGGGGCACCACAGTGACAGAGCTGACCTGTCTAGACCGAACCTACAAAGCAGGTACTGTGCCACCCGTTGTTGATGCCAATGCAGGAGTCTGGTAGCCAGGCTCCTGTATAGTCAGGGGAAAGTTTTCTTATGTTTAGTCAGTTCTCAGCCGACAAGGCTTTTGTTTTGTTTATTTGTGCCTTTGCAAAGACAGTTAATGGACTGCAAGTGAATAAAGCCTGAACTTGCGTGCAACTCAATCTCTGTGTCCCAGTTTCCTGCACTGCTACTGAGCATCTACCTGAGCAATTCCCCACAGTGATTACTGGTGTTCTCAGTGAGCTGATGGCATCTTCTGCATTTGTTTACTTCCATAACTTCCTGTGCTTTGTTTCCTACAAGTTCCATGATGCCTCACATCTCCTCCCTCTCTCACTAGCTGTCCCATCCTTGTTTCTCTAGCTAGCCCACCCACTACAACCTCAACACCCCTCTTTATCCTTGTTCTCATTCAAGATATAGTATCAGCTGCCAAGACAGATCAACAACATGCCTGCTGAACTGTCTGTAGAAACACATGATGGTAAGATACTATGTTTTACACATATTTGTTTTTCTGCATTACAATTGCTCCCAACCGTCCTGCATCCCGCGAGACAGTCCCGATTTTAGGCTGCTGTCCCGCGGTCCCGCACAGGTTACTGCATGTCCTGCATTGCCCCTGAAGTGTTTTGCTTATTAACAAACTTTCCCCCGATCACCATCTGCTCTTATAACAGTTAATAAGGTTGTAACTGGGATAAGAGGAGGTTGTGATCGGGGGAAAGCTTGACTACTGTACTCAGAAAGACCTGTGTGACATCAGACTGACACGTGACTAGGCAAGCATGTCTTTGTATCCCATTCAGTGCAGGAAGAGATGGAGATATCTGTGGTCTAAGGTATTGGGGGAAATGGGGGATGTGAGATACAGGGTGGACTGTGTGTGGGGGAGAGATGTGGGATGCAGGGTGGACTGTGTGTGGGGGAGACATGTTGGGTGCAGGGTGGACTGTGTGTGAGGGGAAGATGTGGGGTGCAGGGTGTACTGTGGGGGTTGTGGGGTGCAAGGTTGACTGTGGGTGGGGAGAGATATGGGGTGCATGGATGTACTGTGGGGGGTGAAATGTGGGGTGCATGGGTGTACTGTAGGGGGAGAGATGTGGGGTGCAGTGTGTACTGTGTGGGGGAGAGATGTGCGGTGCATGGGTGTACTGTGGCGTGCAGTGTGTACTGTGAGGGGAGGAATGTGGGGTGCAGGATGTACCCAATGAGAAATAGCTGGGGGTGGGTGGAGTCAATTTAGAAATGGGTGGAGCTAAATTTACCATGGTCCGCCCACATTTTGTCCCTCTTTTTGTCCTTTAAAAGTTGGGAGGTCTGCATTACTCAGGTGTCATAAGTTCTTCAAAACCTTTCTATGTGTCTATATACCAGTATATCTCATTTATCTATTAATATATGTGTATACACATAAATCCATTTTTGTCAACCTGTATACACACACATATATATATATCAGACACTCATATAATGAAATAATGCTTGAGGATAATTTTTGCCATTGCTCTTGGCACATATGTGGGCATTGCTATGTATGATGCAAGTGATCCACATATGTGATGTTGCAAAGCCGCAAATCATAAACTTTACAAACTTGTTCAACTCTCTCATAAACTACCATAGAAGTGAAATCTATATACTGGTAGTGATAGTTCCACATCCGCTGTAAGTAATTCATGTTATGCCTACAATGTCATTGTGGTTTGAATGTCCCTGTTTATACTGACTTCGGCAATGTAGTTTATGTTTTTCATGTCACTGTGACCTGAGCATCTATAACCGTCATCCTCTCATCAATTCACAATTCAATTTGGTTTCAAGATAATTTTTTTGTATGCCTAATCCATAGTTTACAAATCCTTTATGACAAACAGTAACCACAAAGCTCCATAAATAGATGCTGTTATGACTTATATTGCATAGAACATCAAGATTTCATCAATTTCTTTTTGCTTGTACAGACATTTTGATTTGTCCACCTATATCACATTGTCCGGCCTACGGTCCCATATGTTTTTTACCAGGACATAGGGCTACAATCATCTTGTGTGCTGTGAACAAGAACAAAGAAGCCTTTCAAAATACAAAGGAAAAAATTTGTAACCAATGGTTTCCAGATCACAAAGTTGGACGCATTCGCCATTATATAAATTATGTAAATAAAGGTTTTTTTCTAAAGCTTATTGGTGCTGTTGTAGCATACGATTTATCTGTATTGTGGTGTGTTGATTATTTACAAATTTAAACACATTTCTTATAAAAATTTTCTGATATTACAACTACTTTTTGTCCATTTTTCTTATGCATATTCTGTACAATAATGATTGTTATAGTTGTAAATAAGCACAATAGACCGCACAACAGGACACATCCCTTTCATGTCAAGCATGGATTTTACTTGTTACATAATACATTGGTTCAGGCTCAGACTGTCCCAAAGGGGAACATTTGAATTCCCAAATGGGCCCCTGATCTGATGGGGCTTATGGCCCCTAGTCCTTACAAACAACTCCATTCTAGCTGTCTCACTACAGACCTGATTGATGGCAGCAAGGAAGGTACGTATGATGTGGATGGGTGTAGTGAGGGGAGGGGATGGGAAGTGAGGGGAGGGGTGGGGACAGGTGGGAAGGGGATGGGGATATAGCCTGTGACACCCCATTTCTGGAAGCACAGGATACTATGAAGATGTACCTGGAGTCACGTGACCGCCCCAGTGATAATGGTAAATAGGTAGTTTTGATAATGAATGTAATTTATAAAGTTGTTGGTGGTGGGGATTTGTTTAGTTTAATATTAAAATGTTTTTGTTTTTTTTATCCCGAACAACCCCTTTAAGTCTGTATTCTGGACCATATTTTATAACACCCAATGTAACAGTATAAAATAATATTGCGATAATGACAATATGAATACCAGTATTGCTATACTAGCCATTTTAGCATTTCCATTTATCCTTAACGCTATAATTACTAGAAGGCAACAGTACAAGAAACAGAAGGGGACAGGTAACATAGATCATACCATAACCAGAATTAAGGTTCAGCTACTTTCTCCCAAAAATGGGAAAATGTGAGCTACACTGCGCCAAATACTAAGTCATAAAGTGCACAAATTAAGTTTATATATGTTACCAAAGTGCCTAAAAGAATGCCCAGGTAGGGTGCTAATAAATATACAAATAGAAATACAGCACAGATAAGTGCAATAAGGTCCACAAATGGTTATACACACTATACACCAATTTGTATCACTAGAAGGAGAGTAGACTCACAACTCCACTATTAGATGTCTCAAGATTAATCCTAGACACAGTAACTATGCACATAGCTGTAGTCGCAGGGCATCCATGTGCAGTCTATAGAGTGACCAAATTGCAAAATATGGACAGGAATAGAACCTCTCCTTCAGCCCTTAAATGTCCTCGTGTATGGCGCCATAGAAATAAATGGATTGTATGCTATCAATTATAAGAGATCAAAACTACACTCATGTGCATGGGACCTAAGGAGATTGTTCAGTCTTTACATTAAAACATCTCTCAAAGGGGATTTAGATCTTAGTTTTTCAGTACCAGTCACCAACAGCAATTACTGACGGCTTGTAGACAGAAGAATTGATTTGCAGAAGCATGGCTGTACACATTAAAGGTCAAGATTGGCAGTGATTATATGGAAACAGGAAATAGTCCAAGACAATACAAATCCAAGAGTCTTCTTGTTCAGGAAAGTTATAGACCTACTCATTGACAATGGTGTGTATCAGCGGACAGACAGCAGATATGACTCTATTACAGAATACTCTATGTAAGCACTGTGACCCCTTCTCTGTTTATTTAGTATAATACATCTCATAGCGGCCATATAATGTAATTACAGCCTTGTCCTATACACATCTATGTGACAATACTGTAATTACATCACACGGTCACTATAAACAGGCAGTGTGTGATATATACAGATGCCATGGACCCTTCATATAGCTGATCAGCAGGGAGTCACTGATCTCTTATCGATTATTTATTCTGAGAATAGATCATTAATAAAAATGTGGAAAACTCCTTAAGGCTAGGGCGTAAGGTGGCGTTTGGCTGCGGTGTAAATACCGTGGAAAAACGCAGCGTTTTACAGTTCCTGTACACTTCTAGCAAATCCCTTCCACATACTGCAGAAAAATACGCAAAGTGGACATGCGATTTCCTAAACTGTAGTGGTTTTAGAAATCACAGCAGGTCAATTATACCTACGGAAAAGCTGGCTCATTCCTTATAGATATAATGGAAGTAGAAAGTCTGCAGAGTTTTCTGTGAAAAGTGCTGCTGGAAAAACAACTACAGCCCGCTACATTGGGCCTTAGTCTTAATAAAGCCCAAGTGCCACCTTAATAAAATTAAATTGATCCCTTACATTATGCCCCTGATTCCCCCTGACATACATACTGCGCCACTAATCACCCTTATATATATGTAATCTCCCTCCCTTGTGTTCATAATGCCGCCTAATAGACTTATATAAATGACCTCTCTTATGTTACACTCTCATAGAGTGTAAGCTCTTGTGAGCAGGGCCCTCACTCCTATTGTTTGATATGTTTTTTCTTTGTCACAATATATTGTTCATGTTTCCTCTGATTTATATAGCGCTATGCTGGCGCTATATAAATAAAGTTGGTGCTATATAAATAAAGTTTATTGTTATGTTCATAATGCCCCCTTATATAAATTACCCCCTTTATTGTCATAATGCCCCCTAATGAATCTTCCCTTATACTTATAATTCCCCCTCCTAACTATCCCCTCATACTATTAAAACACCCACAACTGCGCTAAAAATAAAAAAAAAAAAGTTACGTGCGTATCTGCGATCCTTTGGTGTACGGAGCCGCCAACTCCTCTTCTTGACCAGCACTGTGTACGCAGGGTCCACACACAGGATGTCTGTGTCTTGGCGTAGGAGCCGCAATGCTATGACATGATCACACCCAACAGTGCCAAGAAGAGACATCTTCTGTCTTTGGTCTCGGGGTCTTGTAGACTGCATCATGAAGTGGCTTGTGGTTTACGAGACATCTACAGGATGGTTTTTAAAAAGATTGGTATCTGCAGACACCGATCTAGTCTGAAGTAAAGCATGTATTAATAGAGGCCTTAGGGTGGGCCCCATGGAGTCAGTGGGCCCAGTGCAGCCACCCCCTCTGCCCGCCCCACTAGCTACGCCTCTGCTCTGAAGTGTTGAGACACAACAGCCAGGAAGGCAGGCATAGTAGTCGGCATCATGTAAAAGCCAAGATAAATTGTGTGTATTGTACCTTATTTAGAGTGCTGAGATACAGACCAGGCCAAGACAGTTATATACTGTACATTGTCAAGATACATTGTGTGTATTGTACCTTATTTAGAGGGCTGAGATACAGACCAGGCCAAGACAGTTATATACTGTACAGTGTCCGATTAAAAGTGCATGAAGTGCTCCTACATTGTCCAAATAAACAGTGTACACATTACTCTAGTAAACAATGCCTACTGTCATATTACTTACATGTGCTGTATATGATAAGCACAATACACTTTTATATTACTTTGGGCCTCTGTTTATTTTTCCTATTGACTCCTAATCTTTCTTCTTCTGGTGTGTGTCTCCCTCTGCTGGAACAAATCAGGCTTACACTATTATAGGAATATGTCATTACAGGATGTAAAGCACAAGAGGCATTCATCTTCTGTTCAAGGTTGTGGAGTTTGTTTTTTAACCTGAATTAATTGCTATTTTCCTGTGATCAATATAGTCACTTGCACTGATGGCAATGTATTAATGCAATGATGCTATTCTTCGCCTTAGCATAGCATTTACTATGAAGACTCTATGAATGATGATCCACTGTCACCCAACTGCTCTCCCTAGAATTCTGTGTCCTGAAATTCTTCATTGTGTTATTTTTTTTATATCTTCAGAATATTTATTATTAAACTAGCCTTGCCCGCGACTTCATCTGCGTGTTGTTGGCGTCAATGATCCACTGATATTCAGCAAATTGCTGCCATTGATGGTTCGTCTGTTCTGGCGTTTTGGCAGCTCTCAAGTTGTCCTGCTGCTTAACTTGTTCCTTGCGCCTTGCCTGTGATTGTTTTGGGATCTCAGTGGCTGGCTGAGATGCCATATAATGAGTGTGTTGTTGGCGTCGATGATCCCCCTCAGCTCCGCTTGAGGAGAAGTCTGTGACTTCTGGCTACCTTCATAGCTTTCGTTGTTTTAGAATTTTGCGACAAATTAGATTTTCTTTTTCCCAGTATGTTTAAAATTGGCAAACTGCCAATATGGATTAAAGGGGTTTGTCAGCAGCTGCCTGGAGCAGATCAGATAATATGCAAAGGTATGTACACAATTGTGTGTACATACCTTTGCATACCAGAATTGAAATCTCGCTTTTACACATTTTAACATTTTAAATGACTCTTTTATTTAAGGAAGGGTGCTTGCCTACAGATTTTGTTAGAAACACATGGCAGCTATATAGCAAAAAGTAATGGTTTTGTAGAAATAATGCTACAGGATTGTTGTTATTTGGAGGCAAATTTTTGGATTTGAGGTACTTGAAAAGTGATGAAGAATTGGCTTTTCAAAAGAAAAAAACACCAAAAATGATCTATTTCTCTTGATGGGAGCATACGTGAAACCAAAATGATTTTGGCTTTTTTAATGCTAATGCTGTAAGCATTCAGCATGTGGTTGTGGAATGTGATGGATCAGGCCATGGGGCACGTCTGGCTGAGAGGTGGTAGCTGAGAAAACATGTTTGCGGCATGGAATGATTTGATGGAAGGGGCCGTAGGACATGTCTGGCTTGGTGATGGTAGTGGTGGTAACTGTTTAGGAGTAGCAGCCAGCTTCAGCAGTCCAGAAAATGGAACATGATGACACAGGAATATGGTGGCACCACTATTCATTTGGCATCAGCCAGAAGAGTTTGAAAATCCTTACTGATCCATGCCAGATTCATTTGGACAAAAGCTATTTTTTCCATACTAGCAGTGAACATTTTTCTCCTTTTAGCAGTCACAACGCCAACTGGAGGACTGAACACCGTCTTGGCCATTACGCTTGAGGTTGGACAAAATAAAACTACCATTACAAACTGGGCCGGCTCCTTCCACTGCTCTAACCTAGTAGCCAGGAATTCCATGGAGTTTTCTGCTAGAATATAGGTGCAGTCTAGGTACAGCTGTACGTATTGATGCAGCTGGTGGTTGTCAGTTGCCTGTTGTGGCTCTGGTTGGCAATAAAAGGTAAAAAAAAAATTCTGGTTGATCATCTTCCAGATACTAGACTGGACTTGGCTGCTGATAATTACATGCTTGTCACTGTTTAAGCAGCAAAACATACTGTACAGCCTGCAATACTTACCAGCCTATGAATGTACTCAGGGGCCTGCCATTGTTGGTATTCTTGGCTAGCATGGTTGTCGTCATCATTATCTTTAAACAGATTTGGGTCAGCCTGGCTATGCCTATGACATATCAAGGGCCCCCACTGAATCCAAAGGAGAGTCATCCTCCTCTTCCAGCCAAGGAGTCCCAGGTCATTCACCATAATAACCTTGACCCAGAACCTCATCTTCCTCCATCATCACATGGTGATGACAAAAACGAAAAGTATATTATTCCAGATCACCCAATAGATATAACCTCCTCCTGGGAAGCACGGATACAAGGTGGACTCAGGCCAGCTTGAATATATGTCAAATTGGTAAAATCCAGCGTCAACCAGGCGATGTTTCAATAAAATATAACTTTTATTCTTTGTCCAGTTACATGGTAACTACAGGGAGTTGATTCATGGTATTTAAATCATAGCAAAGCTACGCGTTTTGGAGCATACATGGTTGATGCTGGATTTTACCAATTCGACAGGGTGATGACATTGACTAAGAAGTGGAAATTGTTTCTCCTTTTCCCCCGCCACATTAGTTCGTTATAAAAAGAGGGATCACTTCTCTGATGCTGCAGATGTCTCTGCTGATAAATTTGGTGGCTTCTTGAAAGGGCTTGAGAAGGCAGCACACTTTCCTCATGAGCCTCCAATGACATATCTCAGAGTAATACATTGTCCCTGTGCTCTGCTGAATGCAATAACTTATCACTTCTGCTCACACAAATACTCCAGCATGTTTAAGGTGGCATTCCACCAAGTTTAAATGTCACAGATAAGGCAGTGCAAAGACAGATCGTTTAGTTGCTGCAAATTAAGCAGGGTTTTTTTTGCGAATAAGAATGGATGAATTGCGCAGAGATTTTTCTGGCCATGAGGAACACCTCTTTTAACCCAATATGCAATTAAATAAAGCAACAAACCTCCAGGTTAAGGACATGTGTCATACAGGAAAAATGTGTTATTTATCCAATTGGTATCATTGTCGCTGGCATTGGTGCCCAGTTAGAACTGCCAAGTAGCCATCCAGTGAGAAACCTGGTGCAGGAAACAGTGAAGCTCCTTTCATCCAGGCTCATTAACTGTAAACTTACATGGCACCAAAGAAACCTTACACCAAAGAAATTATGGGAGAGGAGTGGAAGCAACAGCTTGTTCTGGTGTAGATGGTGGTGTGAAACAGTCCAGAGAGGAAGAATCAGATGAGGTAGATGGCCATACATGGTGTTAGAATTGGTCCTGCACAATCAGAGTGGAACTAGCAACTGGCCTTATTGCATTTCTAGACTGTGAACTCTGCTGCTCAAAACATTGACCCAGTGAGTTGAGAAAACCATTTATTGCCCATAATTTCTGCTGCATGTGTCGATGGTGGTATGCACCTTTCCCCTGACATATCCAAGGAAAGGCTCACATTGTCTTACACATAGTGATGTAGGGACTGCTTTCTTAGACAAAATAATGGCGCCTCCATTGAAGTTGAGTGCTTGCAATCAGTTGCTGAAACGCAGTGGTACAGAAGCTACTGCGCCACCACCAGCTTGACCAGGTGAATGTTAAGTTGCACAACCACAACAGAATATTGCTGTTTCCTGGACACACATTCCCTATTGGATGACTGATGTTGGTGTGAAAGAGGGGGAGGAAAAGGAGGAGGAGAACCAGTTGGTGATGATGATAACTACAACCATATGCTAGATGTAGATGTGGCCTTCCTACCAGGAAGATCATGGGCAGGAGTAGAAGAACAGTCTTGCTCACTTTCTCTGCTAGTGCCACTGCCACGTCTATTTTGCCAAATAACATAGTGAAACCTTTTCATGTAAGTACATACATGTCATTCCAACATTTGTTCCTACATGGTCACAACTAAGTTTTTGGTTGCATATTTTGTACATTGCCATAGATTTATCATTAGGCAATGTAGAAAAAATTCCAACACGAGAGATGATCACTTGTAGTTGCTGCTTCCAGAATCAGCGACAACATGTCTGCCACTAGTGCCACTACCTCCACTTTTTTAGATTAGCACAGGCTGCAATACTGTCTATATGTGCAGCAAAAAAACCAAAACAAAACAAAAAACACTTAGGAGATTATTTGAATATTTTTTTCAGATTCACAACACTCCATCACACTGTTGTATTTGGTGATGAGCTGAGCAAAAACAAAAAAATAAAAATAAAATATTAAATAACAAGAATTGTTTTTATTCAGATTAGCCCAGGCTAGACTATCTATTGGACAAACCTCTTAATTTTTTTTTAGATTTGCACAAGTGGAATCAGTACTAAGTATTTAATGTAAAAAAAAACCTTGCCCAAAAACTGCTTCACAAGAGATTTTTCACTAATAGGATTTTTATTAAGTAAAAGTATGTTTAGAGACTGTATACAGATGAAACTGCTCTTAAACACAACAAACAGACAATATTAGATTATTGGCAATGAAAGGGTTAACTGTCCTGTCTGTGTGTCTGCAATTCTGCATTACAGCAGGAATGCAGCAATCTGAAGCTGGAAGAGCAGCACAATTGTGTGCTCTGTTCTATCTATTGATTTCAATAACTAATATGTCTGTGTAATTGTGCACATCTGACTAAATTCATCTGTTCTATTACTTGCAACCATTTCAGAATTGTGCTCTGTATGATGCAGTGAGATGAATCACAGACCCTTCACTATGTCCACCATCACTGCAGCTATCTTCTGGCAGCAGCATCTTATATACTGTATATGACATCAGCACTGTAAAGTGTCCACCTACCACTGTCTATTGGCTGAGAGGCTGTCAGCTGATGTCAGGTGGTGCTAGAATGTCAGAGTCTGAGTCACACGTCTCTTCTGTATTTCCTGCTCAAACATGTGGCGGTGGCCATTTTAGCTAATCCAAAAGGATTTGCCATTTGTTCGGTTTTGGAATATTGGGAATATTGGAGTTGAACCCGATTTGAGAGTTGAAACCATTCTGTGAAGAATAAATACACCCATCTGTACAACTCACATAGGTTATATGGTGTACGTTTTAGAAAATATTATTAGCCAAGATGTTTCCGTCCTTCTACCTATTCTCCTCACTGTGCCCATTGTCTAAAAAAGTGGTGAATGGAAAGAAGAACTGCTGTCATCGCATATCTTAGAAGAAAATCAGGGCTATGAACCTGTTGCATCAGTTTTCTGGCATAGCAGCAGCAGTAAATTCCCCTGACTGACTATGTGGATGTCAGAATGAGTAGGGACATAACCTTTTAGAATATGTTCAGACATTGCAGATGAACATTGCAATGAATTGCCTTCAGGAGTCACTTAAAGAGGACCTTTCATGGTCTGGGGAACTGAATTCCAGCAGTATATAGAAATGCCTGTGCCCCGGACCATGAAAGGTCCTCTTTAACTAGTTATCAGAGTCCAGCCGTGTGTATTTTAGTCTCAGTATAAATACCCTTGTTCTGTGAATGCCTCAGTGGTTTCTTAGAGAACATTAGTAAACAAACAGCATCATGAAGACCAAGGAACTTGCTAGACAGGTCAGAGATAAGTTTGTGAAGACGTTTAAAGCAGGATTTGGTTATAAAAAGATATCCCAAGCTTTGAGTATCCAAAGGAGAACTGTTTAACCCATCATCCAAAAGATGGAATAATTATTTTTCAACTACAAACCTACCAAGACATGGCTGTCCATCTAAACTGACAGATCGAACAAGGAGAGCACTGGTCAGAGAAGCAGACAAGAGGCCCATGGCAACTCTGGAGGAGCTGCAGAAACCCACACCTCAGGTGGGAGAATCTGTCCAGAGGACAACTATAAGTCGTTCACTCCACAAATCTGGTCTTTACAGAAGAGTGGCAAGAAGAAAACCATTGTTGAAAGAAAGACATAAGAAGTGCCGTTTGCAGTTTACCACAAGCCATATATGGGGGACACAGCAAACATATGGAAGTAGGTGCTCTGGTCAGAGGAGAGCAAAGTTCAACTTTTTGGCCTAAATGCAAAACAATGTGGCAGAAAATAACACTGCTTATCACCCTGAGCACACCATCTCCCACTGTGACACACTGTGGCAGCATCATTCTGTGGGGAGACTTTTCTTTAGCAGGGACAGGGAAGCTGGTTGATGGGAAGATGGAAGGAACTAAATACAGGGCAATGCTGGAAAAAAGCCTGTTGGAGGCTGCAAAAGACTTGAGACTGGGAAGGAGATTAATCTTCGATCAAAACAATGACCCTACACATACAGCCAGAGCTACAGTGGCCCCCCCACACACAGAACAATCTGCTCCGCAATGGACCCCACACACAGTACAATCCACCTTGCAGTGGCCTCTACACACAGTACAATCTGCCCCGCAGTGGCCCCCACACACACTACAATCTGCCCCGCAGTGGCCCCCACAGACAGTACAATCTGCCCTGCAGTGGCCCCCACACACAGTACAATCTGCCCCGCAGTGGCCCCTACACAGTATAACCTGTCCTGCAGTGGCACCCCAAAAGATTATACCTGTATACTCCACAGTAGCCCCCTCCCCACACAGCATGAAATAGTCCACAGTAGCCCCCTCCCCACACAGCATGAAATGGTCCACAGTAGCCCCCTCCCCACACAGAATGAAATTGTCCACAGTAGCCCCCTCCCCACACAGCATGAAGTGGTCCACAGTAGCCCCCTCCCCACACAGCATGAAATGGTCCACAGTAGCCCCCTCCCACACAGCATGAAATGGTCCACAGTAGCCCCCTCCCACACAGCATGGTGTGGTCCACAGTAGCCCCCTCCCCACACAGCATGAAGTGGTCCACAGTAGCCCACTTCCCACAAAGCATGAAATATTCCACAGTAGTTTCCCCTCCCCAAACAGCACAAAATGGTCCACAGTAACCCCGTCCCCAGACAGTACACATACACAAATATACTTACCTGAACGGCCGCCGGGCATCCTCTCTCTCCTATTCACTGCGGGCGCTGAAGACTTACGTCATCACGTCCGCGCTGGTGCAGAGGTCACACTCTGTATAGTCAATGTAAGCCGTACGTACCGCGCGGCCTATACTGACAGCTTTCAGCTGGATGTGCATCCAGCTGAAAGCAGCGATCGCTCACTAACAGGGAATCCTGTACCGGATTCCCCATTATTGAACGATCCGGGCGACCGCACGCATGCCAGCATAGAGGGCTCTGTGTGCCCTCTCTGGCACAAGTGCCATAGGTTCGCCATCACTGGTCTATGACATGCTACAAATGGGTGCTGTAATTCACATGAACACAATAGGAGAGAGAATTGAGATATCTTCCACACTTTCTTTTTATGCAGAAAATGCTGTGTGAATGTGCATTTATAGAACTAGTCTTACATTCATCTCTGAGAAGTGGATACTAGATGAGCGAGTAGTATTCGTTCGAGTAGGTATTAGATCGAATACTACGGTATTCAAAATATTCATACTTGATCGAATACTACTAGTTATTCACAGTAAATATTTGATTCAGAACCAGCGTTGATTGGCCGAATGCTATACAGTGTATAGCATTTGGCAAATCAACGCTGGTTCTGCAGCAGGCTCTTCCTTGCTAGTCGGGAGAGCTGGCAGCTTGCTGTTATGAGGGAGCTGACTTTTTATCAGTGCAACTGCAAGTTAAAGCGCACGGACCCATTATAGTCTATGGGGTCCGTGCGCTTTAACTGCACAGCGCTCCTTCTAAACACTCTCCTCCTGCTATTCGTAGACTTGGTGACTCTCCTTTAGTCGAATAGTGGTTTCCCCTGAAACAAGCATTTTTTCCCATAGACTATAATAGGATTCAATATTCGATCGAGTAATCGAATATTGAGGCTCTACTCAAAACGAATCTCGAATATTTTACTGTTCGTTCATCTCTAGTGGATACAATTTCATCCAGTTTAGGGAACGATCTGCACCAAATAGGCAATAGCATTGGCTATGACACTAACCCATCAATCTACTAATACTGTGGATCAGTCTAAATATTTTGTTGATACCTACATCAATAAGAAAGGAATCTGAACCTTTATGTCTCATTGGAATTATATATCATTGGATTTAGATTTGCCAATGATAAGTCTAAAACATGGTGATTTGTTATGGAGATAAAACCTATGATAGACAGAGATGGATTTATATAAGCAGGTTTACGTGGTGTCAATATGTGAATCTCTTTCTCAATGTTATCCAGTGGAAGACTTAATTGTAAAGCAGGGAATTATCAGTACTAGCACTAATAGAACTGAAATGGAAAAATACAGAATAAAAATAAAGTCAATGTATGTAGCAAGAGACTAGACATTTGAAGAGCAGAAAAAATGTGTGAAATTGGAAATGAGAATTGTGGTATAAAAATGCCAATGTGATAGGTGTCTATGAATTTTAGAATGTATTGCTTAGTTTCAGAATCCATATAGTTGACTGTCTGGCTGCCTGCCAGAAATAAAGTGAGTAGGAAAATGTGACTGTAAAAGCTCAGAGGTTGGTTGATGTGATTTTATGCAAATCACAATGAACACAGCAGCAGGGAAGGTACAAAGCAAACCGCAAATTGTGTACAGTCACACTAAATGGCAAGCTAAGCACTAATGTTATTTGCTCAGCACTAATCATACAAATCAGTAGTATTGCTTTGGGCTTCATATTGAATGTGTCTCTTACCACTGTATGGCTTCATGCAAACCTGTGCTGTATTAGTATATTAGATAATATACATATATTAAAGTAGATAATCATAGTATACAATTATAATTAAGACAGTAAGCATAAAACATAGAAGTGTATTTTCAATTCTATGAATATTTTATTTATTTTTTATGTAGATGGTGAGCCCCCATATAGGGATCACAATGCACTTTTTTCTCCCTATTAGTATGTCTTTGTAGAATGGGAGGAAATCTACACAAACTCAAAAACAAATGGAAGAACATACAAACTCCTTGCAGATGTTGTTCCTGGTGGGATTTGAACCCAGGACTTCAGCGCTGCAAGGCCACCATGTTGCTCCCAATTCTATGAATATTTGGCGTGGTTTGGTTAGCACAAATCTACAGTCAACGTGTAGGAGCTCAAAGTTCTTACAAAAATATATGAAAATCCAAGACTGATTTTGTAACAAGCTCCCATCTCAAACAAGTTCTTAAACTTACTACTCTATGACAACAGGAGGCATGTTACATAGGAATACTATTGATCTGGCAAAGTTCTTTGTTCTACTCCCCAATATTCTGGGATTCATCATTCCCTCTACCCAAGTTTTCTGGCATAGAACACAATAGGAGAGAGAATTGAGAATAAGAGAGAGAACACAAGGCCCTTTCTTGCGTCACTTGTGCATCACAAGCCCTGATTCGCACTTCACTCGCTACATTGTGTGAATGTGTATAGAGTGGGGTGGGGATTGAGGACAACTTGAGAGATTTGTTAAAGCACACACCAGTTTTCTTTAGTAGATTTCCATTCTGGTGCAGCCTCTTTATAAACCTCCTGTTCCTTGTGTTAATCGGGGCCTTTAAGACTAGTGTATGATATGCCATTCGTAATAAATTTGTCCCTTTGTCTTTATGACAGTAATAAGCCACTAAAGTTTCCAAACACAAATTCTTGAGGATTTTGTATCAATAGGAAGAATAAAACATAGTCCCGCCAGGAAGATCATTATACTTTATTAAAGCACACTCACATGGTTAAAAAGTAACATATCATAAAATCATCATAAAAAGCCCCGTGCAGCAGGCTGAGCCTTTCAAATCAAATCAAATCAAACAGGCTTTATTGGCACGTTCGAATAGATATTTGGCATTGCCAAAGCTAGTAAAGTGGGGGGAGTTGGAGTCGGGGGGGAGTGGTGGGTATGGGGGGTGGGGGGGTTGATTTGGGTTATAACAGTCCGTGGAGTCTCATCTTCCTCTTAGTTGGTGGCCGCTATATGGGGGGGGGGGTGATTTGGGGTATAACAGTCCATGGGGTCTCATCTTCCTCTTGTTTGGTGACAGTTGGACACGTATTGGGCAGCGATCTCCACATTGACCTCTTCTTCTCCCAGTAGGGTGTAGAGTTTCCTCTTCTCGTCTGCAGATATGAAGTCTGGGATGTGGGCAGAGAGTCTTTGGAAGTAGACGGCCCTCACAGCTGAGTATTTGGTGCAGTGTAGCAGGAAGTGGGTCTCGTCTTCTTGGGCCCCCTGGTCACAGTGCTAGCACAGTCTGTTCTCCCGTGGCTTGTATGTCTGCCTGTGCCACCCTGTCTCCATCTCTAGGCTGTGGGCGCTCAGTCTGTACCAGCTCAGGGTCTGTCTGTATTTGGGGTGGTGTATTCTCTCCAGGTAGGTGGCCATGGTGCAGTCTCTTTGCAATGACTGGTACACAGTGAGTTTCTTGGAGTTATTTATTGCGCTTCTCCATTCCTCGATGTACCGCTCTTTGTCTCTCTCAATGACTCCTTTTATTTGAGCCTTGTTCAGGGCATGTTGGGGGTTTTGGCTTGGCAGATGACTGATGCTTGGTTGGGGGATATCAGTTTTTCTCAGGGCTCTGTGGCTCAGCCAGGCTTGGTGGTGGTAAGAGCCAGGGCTGCTGCCCTGTATGTGAGTCCAGAATGATAGCACCCTCTTCTGCATGGTGAGTCATAGGGGGAGTCTGACTAGCTCTGCCCGGCATCCCATGTTGGAGGTGCTGCAGTGGACATGGAGGAGGTACTTGCAGAACTCCAGGTGAAAGGTCTCTGTTGGGCTGGAATCCCACTTTGACTGGTCTGGGTAGGTCGCTGGGCCCCAAACCTCACTACCATAGTGAAGGATCGGAGCGATGACCGTCAAATATCTTCAGCCAGACCCTCACCAGTGGTTTGAGGTGGTACAGTTGTCTTCTGATGGCGTAGAAGGTTCTGCAGGCTTTTGCTTTCAGGGTTTCTATTGCTGCTTTGAAGCTTCCTGATTGGCTGAGCTCCAGCCCCAGGTAGGTGTAGCTGTTGGTTTTCTCCAGTGTGGAGCCGTTCAGTGTGAATTGTGGGGTGGGGGCTTTGTTGTGGCCCTTCTTCTGAAATACCATGACTTTGGTCTTCTTCTGGTTGATGGGTAGGGCCCATGTGGTGCTGAATTTTTCCAGCACTGACAGGCTTTCTTGGAGGTCTTTCTTAGTGGGGGACAGGAGTAGGAGGTCGTCGGCGTATAGCAGGAACTTCACCTTACGGTCGTTCAGGGTGAGGCCTGGAGTTGGTGAGGCCTGGGGAATCCCTGATGACAGCTAAAGGTACCCTGGCTAACAACATTATCATTACATGTTAGCTCTATGAATAAAACATATTAATCTGCATTCTACCTAAGAGATACTCTAAGAAAGGAATGGCAGACAACTTTATGGTATATCTACTTTACCAGAGTCATAATAAATAAAAGAAGTGCTTACCTTATACTATTGTGTGAAGATACAACAACTGTATTGGCATGAAGTTAAAGAGGTTGGCCAACATATTTTCTAACATTTCTACTGAAGGTGCCCAGAAGCTCTGCTCTTCCATTAACAGCCCCTGTGACTGCCGTCAGCAGTGATGTGCCATTTGTGAAGAGGTCACTGCTGAGGCCTGTGATTGGCTGCAGGGGTCACCTGGCACAAACGGGGCATCACTGCTGACATTTCACTGCTTAGTCAAATTCTGAGCACTTAGAAGAATCCAATGTAAAAATAAATCTTTACAAGGATCTCTGTTACTAATCAGAAAACTGAGGCTATAAAAAAGGAGAGTTCTCAAAGGAATAGAATAAATGTGTGGAAAAAAAGCTTTATTCAACCGAATGCATAATATGGTTTTTTTAAAAGTTTAATAAAGTGTATATTTATTTATTCAACACCAAAATTTTTTATACTGTTGGTTTCACAGATTTTAGCGTAGATTTAGTTATTTTTTTACAATGAAACATTCTACCTGAGGAACAGTAGATGGCACTATGTGAACAATGCGAAATGCAGGCTAGCTGGCAAGCTACAAATCTTATTTAATTTAGTTATGGTCCGCATACAGCTAACATATTGCATTCCTACAGAGCTGATATTAGGCAAGCAGTAAAGCCATATCTAAATGCTGTAATTCCTGAAATGATAAAACTGTACTGTATCTGATGTTTTGATAGGACCTTAGCGGAACATTGTACTAAATGAAATTTATCTTAATGTAATGTACAGCATTTGAACTGCAGAAAGTAACACAGCATAGAGACTACTGCAGGAACAAAATGAATGAAGAACTAGCAATTTTCCATATGCCCTATTAGGGTGTAGAGAGGTAAAAGCAATTAGCAGAGCACAAAGCTGTTCTGCTGGCATCAGTGCACTGCACAAGCACCATTGATTTCAATTGACTTCACTTTATCTGCAGAGTTCCTGGAAGGGAAGTGAGCACTTGATGAGCTGCTTTGTTTATGAAAGCCCCTGATTCCATGGGAGGGGGTCCCAGTAGCAGCGCTCCCTGTGGCTAGCAATTTGCCGGGGGGGACTGCAAATAATAGGCTGCTCATAATGGATCTCACTTTTAAAAGAGATGTTTCACTTTCATTACCTACCCAGATACCTGAAATCTGAACATAATTAGGGCAATTTATCAATCTCTCTCAGGCCGGTGCCCCATGAGGCGTAAACAAAGTAGATTTTGCCGCAGCATTTCTGCAACGGCGATACTGCTGCATTTTACAGTTCCTGCAAAGTGGATGAGATTTGCAAGATTAAAAAACTAAGAGATGCTGTGATTTCCAAACCTATCGTGTTTTTGGAAATCACAGCATGTCAGCTATACCTACAGAAATGCCAGCGGTTTCCCTATAGGTATAATTATAGCAGAACGTTTGCAGACGAAAACTCTGTGGACTTTTTGTTAAAAGCGCTGTTGGAAAAACCACGATCTGTTTCTGCCGCAATTTTTATCTGCACCGCTTTTTTGCTGCCCCGCATACTTTAATGTTCCCTCATGGTATGTTAGCCCACATCACTGCCCCCACACAATATAATGGCCCCATCATTGATCCTCATACAGCATGGAGAGCCAGTGAAGTGGCCACTGTGTGTTGGGGGGAGGGGACCAGTGAAGTGGCCACTCTATAGTGGGGGGATCGGTGAAGTGGACACTGTATGGCCCCCATATAACAGTATTCAATAATTACTTACCTGTCTTCTCCCTGGTCCCACTCCATCTTGCTTCAGTGCACTGTTGTAATGTCATATGCGCCTAGAGCAGGAAAATGTAGGAGAGGCCAGAGGAGCAGACAGGTAAGTATTGGTGCTCAGCAAGTAGGCCATAGGCTGAATGTGGCCTATGGCCTACAAGTTGGAGTGTGGTAGAGAAGGAAGCCTGTATTTTTAATTACCAGATTGTCATTGGGAAAACTGGCTGCTTTCACTACTGATCCTCCTTACTCCTGCTTCCTCTTCAGCCTTCAATGGGCCACACATCACGTTGTAATGACGTAATGTGCAGCAGACAGGGACCCCTGGAAACTGAAGAAGAGGCTGCGATCAGGAGTGGGGATATGTAAGTTATTAAAAAACGTAGTGGGGTCCGGTAGGGCCCCCTAAAGACACTGCAGTTGCTGTACTAGTGCTTCCTTTACCTCTACCTCACTTTTTGGCCTAAGAGAGAGTGTTGTAAAGCAAGATGGCCAAAATGTCCTTATTAAACCTTGTGGGAACATTGACCCAGATTGACTATTGTGGTACTGACAAGAGTTCACGATAAATCTTTTGGACTTGCTAGACATAAGGGTGTTGATTCTTGTAAAAAGGGGACAAGATGCACCAAAAATGAGCTAGTATTGTGTAGGAAAAATTCTGGTTCAGAGTAAGCCAATTACAAATTGGCAAAAACACATAAGACCTAAAGATACACCTGATTTAACATCGAGTATTTTCAGATTGCCTTAGTAGATTGTCTATTAGTAAATCTTGGCCATTTCGTGTTGCAAGTATGGAAGTTAGACATATTGAATTCTAGACATGGGGAACTAGAAAGGTTTACCCTTGAAACTGGTAAATTTGTAAAGATGCTTTCACTCTTCATTTTGCAGTGTCCATTAGAGGTATACTTTATTAAATCCTCTATCCCATTTAAAAAAGGAAAAAAAAAAAAAACAGAAAAATGTATTTACTGGATACTGGATGCCTCTGTATGGAATAGTGCAGCAATGAGTGTGCTATTCCATAAAGGAAAAGAAGGATATTGAATCGTGACAGAGGCCAAATGGACATATAGCAGCTTATGGATACATTTGATGAATGCACTGACAGCTTGTTTTATGCATAAAGAGAACTGAAGCTGCAAAACACCCTTAAAGAAAAAAAAAATCAGAAGTAAGGGTCCATTCACACGGAGGAAAATGGTGAGGAAAAAGGAACCCATTTAAGTCACTGGGAAGCTTTTTTTCAGCGTTGAAATTCACACCAAATTCCTCAATTTTCCAAGCTAAAAAAAAGCCTCCCATTGATTTCAATGGGTTCTGCTAGCTGGAAAAAAAGCTAGCAGAACCCATTGAGATCAATGGAAGGCTTTTTTTTCAGTGTGGAAAATTCCACACCAAATTCCTCACCATTTTCATCCGTGTAAATGAACCCTGACTTGCAGAAGTGACAAGTGACATATTTAGGGAATTCACTTTATTTGTGTTTGTTTTTTCAATATTGAAGAGAGAGCCATCATTAGAAAACATGAGGATAATAAAAGTGTTAGGAGCTCAGGTGCAGGTACAGAACAGAGAGAAGCAGCAGAACTGAACCCAACGATCGCTAGTGGAAAAAACTGTAACAAATTGCTACACCCAAAGCCAGTCTCAGGACGTTTTCACCAGATCTCCGAGTGGTGGAAATGGACTTGACAGAATCCTAGACTAGAATTGAAGACACAGAAGAATGTGGCACAAATTGATTAACCACAAATAGAAGCCAGAGAGTAGAATCACCAGTGACTCACCAGACAAAGAGAAAACGACATCACCAGTGGAGATAGTGGAAAAGTACAGGAGCAAGTGACAGAAGGAGAGGTCGAGGTACGCAGCCAGAGGCTAATGCCAAAGACGGTAAGTACAGCAATCCAAAGAGAACTCCCGGTACACAGTCTGAAAGTCAGAGCCAGAGAAACACAAACAGGAACAGGAACAAACAGGAACAGGAGCCAAAACCAGGGTGAAATCAATAGCCGGCATGGAAGAGAGAAATACAGGGTTTATAAAGACCCAGACCGTCACATTAATTAAAGCATAATTTCTTAAAGGGGAATTCATCTCTGTGAGCCTGGCAGTCTTAAAGCAGCTACTGCACAGAAGTATTACAGCAGTATTACAAAAAGCTTGTAATACAGTGAAAATGCTTTAAAATAACTACCCCAAAATCTATTGAAAAGTACAGCGGCTTGCAAAAGTATTAGGGAAAGCAATAGGGAAAAAAAGCAGCCCATTCATTTCTATGGGGAGCGCACATATGCCAGCTCCCATAGAAAGCAATGGGATCTGTTTTAATGCCGCTGATTCGGAACGTGTTACACGTTCAGAATCAGCGAGCATATACTCTGTGTGAAGGGGCCTTTACAGAACAAAAGTGAGCAAATGGCATCAGAAATACAAAGGAACTTACCAGACAGATCAGAGATAAAGTTGTGGCTTCAAGATGCCCTCTCTTATTTATGGACATCTCCAAAACAGATGGAGTACTTTATCTGTCGCTCATGTGACAGTCCACCTGAAATTTGGCATTTCATCATTTTGTAGGTCAATAGATGTTAAATATGATATCTGAATAAAGGCAACCTAAATATTTTAGATAGGAGAGTCACTACCTGATATACAGGGTGTTAAATATTAAAATCTTTATTAGTATTCATTAAAAAGATCCAAACAAACAAATATGGGGGCTCCGTATAAAAACCAAAGCAATAACAGAAAGAAACTGACCAAACTATAAAAATAGCAGGCAGGAGGATTAGCCAGAACTTATATAAGTGTACCTATAAAGTATAATATGGTTAACAGGTATATGAGGACAGATATCCATTAAATTCTTCCCTAATTTCTATTAAATGAGTAAGAGCTGCTAGGAAATGTAGTTGATAAATGGCTGCCAGCAGACTATGCTGCCTATTGAGTGCCAGAAACCAAATAACTACAAGGTGCTTCTGTGTCTGGTTAATTTGCAACTTTGTATCAGACCAACACGAGTCCCTAACATACAGTGTTTCTCCGAAAATAAGACCTACCCCAAAAATAAGCCCTAGCATGATTTTTCAGGAGTTTTGGGGTATGTTTGAAATATAAGCCCTACTCCGAAAATAAGCCCTACTCTGAAAATAAGACCTAGCTTCAGTTCATTTACAGACAGCTATACATGTAAAAAGGTAAATAAAATACAGCAGAACAGATACAGCAGACCCTTCATCAAGGAAAGCAGACACCCCAAAAAGAATTGCACCCCCAAAAGAATCACAGACTGACTTTAAGGCACTAGTGAGAGAGTTTTCCACATCAATAAGGGTTGACTACCGATAGTGCTGGTTTCTCATGCAGAGGTTGGGTAGTCCTGCTGGCATGACTACTTTGTGGCTGCCTCCCGTCACCAGTGGGAGCCAACTATTACACTTGGCTGAGGTGGAATGCTGCTGCAATCACAAGGTGCCTGAGACAGGAGTGACACAGATCTGTGTATGACAGCCCATCCACCATTAGCACTAGCCAACTCTAAATTGTTTTGGGTGTGAGGAGTTCTGGTAAGTGGATTTTTGTTCATGAAAAAAATTAGACATCCCCTGAAAATAATCCCTAACCTATCTTTCGGAGCAAAACATAATATAAGACCTGGTCTCATTTTCAGAGAAATATTATAGAAGTATTACAATTAGCAGCCACTCTGTCAATATCTTAATACTCCTGCAGCACTCTGTTAGGGTATGGTCACACTGAGTTTTTTGGAGAGTATTTTGACGTGGAATCTGCCTCAAAAATACGTCCAAAAACGCCCCCATTCATTTCAATAGGAGCTGCTAGCTTTAGAAGAAACTAACCCTTCTATCACTTCAAGGTGATTGTCAAATGTTACTGAAACACCATTGACTAACCCTGATGCTGAGTATTTTGTAGATGGATCCAGATGGTGGAATAATAACAAGGACACCCAGTATGCACTAATCCAAAATGGTAAGGTAGTTGTGCAACAACCACTCCTATCCTCTGCATCAGCACAGGAGACAAAGCTGAAGGCTCTCATTGATGCATGTACATTGGGGAACGGACTGAGAATTAATTGCTATACAGATTTCAGGTATTCTTTTGGAGTAGCACATGATTATGGAGTCATCTGGAAAATAAGGGGGTTTCTGACATCTAACACCTCAAAGGAGGCAGAACAAGTAGCAGGACTCTGGCAGGTAAATGGCAGAACCTGTTTGCTAAGAAGTTGATATCTTATGATGGCTGAAACGAACCATGGTCTAACACACTTATGAAAACGTGCCATTAGCACTTTAGTCCTACAACATTAGTTTGCTCATAGAATTCAGACTCTTTGACAAACTTATTCAGAGTTGTATTACCTTTGCAAAACACAACCCTGGGAAAGTTGACTGATTTCCTCTGCAGCTTTGGCTGACACATTTGGCACCAGTTACAGGATTCATGCAGCCTCCTACAGTTAACTGTAAATCTAGTCTGTGTCCTCTAGCACCCAGTAGCTCCTACAGTTCCCAATCCACGGCAGATCATGTGAACACCGGGTAAGAGGGGAGCCACATGCATAGTGGGCTCCCCAGTTCTGCATCTGCTTAATACTGATAGGACTTTGCAGGGTTAGGAGTGAACCACCCAAATGTCTATTGTCAATGGGCAGTCCAGAACTGTTTAATTAGGAGGTCAGGGTGCGAATGTCCACCCCCACTAATCTGATATTGATATGCCATCAATATAAAAATTCCAAAATACCTATTTACTGTTAGCTTAGATGAAACTGTGACCACAAACTGGACAACTCAGGTCTTCTTATTTAGCGTAAACAAGAAAAGTAGACTGTAGCTCATCGTTAATATAAAGTAGAAGTCCTAGGGGTGCACGACTCTGTTTCCTCTGGACTTATGAGGCATGGCGCTTGAATGAGAATAATGAAGATAGTCCACATTCCGCCGAAGCTTTTAATTGACCATGTTTAAGATATAGTTACAAAAGAATACAAAAAAGTAATAGTAGGAAAAAACATTCAAAGTGATTAATAACTTAGTCATGACTAAGAGGTAGAACACCTCAAAACGCGTCAGCGTTTTTTTAATCACTTTGTATGTTTTTTCGTACTATCACTTTTTTGTATTTTTTTGTAACTATATCTTAAAGATGGTCAATTAAAAGTTACATTTTAAAGGAGCTTCGGTGGAATGCGGACTATCTTCGTTATTCTTCTTATTTAGCACTTTTAAAGACTTAAGGTCAGTTTTGCCATAGCATCTCGGGTATAGAAGTTATAATTCTCTTTGCCTTGTGTTTACTGTTTCACTGAGATTACTTTCAGAGAAAGTTCCTTAAACCCTGGAACACACTTTATCTTCGAAACAGGAAAGCCTAATATCTAATTTGTCATGTCTCCTTAGTTGCTTATTTCCCAATCAAGAGTAAAGACTGCAGTTTAATGCTATAGGTGTATTTTTGAGTATGGTTAGTATATCTTCTCACTGCTCTTTTACACTAAATTTATCACAGGCTTCTCTAAGTAAAAATCAGTAGCTGTTAATTTCATCAAAGCTAAAAATCATCTCGCCTGGCCTGGCACGCCATTTGTTTCAGTTCTGCTATTTTTATGTTGCAAAAACAAGGAAGAATTAGTTGGAGCAACTATATATTTGATGGTGGCGAACATTTATCTCATAAGTGTCCCTTTGGAAATTCTCTTGCATTAAACTTTTAAGAGTGCTGCATTTTTCTTTACTTTTCACCAATAAAACTCTTAATCTCTATAGTTTTAAAGAGCAGTAAATTGTGTTTCAATCTGCCCAATTTTTCTGCTTTTTTTGCATTAGGAAGGAACTTTTAGAGAGCATAAACCCATTAACAACACACTGAGGATCATTTGCAGTAACACTGCACATTTTTATGAGCAATTGGGCGTCTTTTTTCACATAGTGCATACATGGAGTTACAGCCAAATTACATTTTTGATGGCTGTCTATGGAATTTGTGGAAAAATCTGCAGATTATCACCACATGACAGAAAAGCACACACCAGTGAGATACAACAGCACCATGCAGAACTCCACATTACAACAACCTGAACAAAATTATCTTAAGTCTTTTTTGCTGTATTAAGCTGGGTTCACACTAGCGTCGGTGTCCAACAGCTAGTGTCCGATGCTAATGTCCACGGAAGATTTTAGCATTGGACACTAGCTGCGTCCGTTTACAATTTTAAATGGGACATCATGTAGTGTCCTTTAGTGTCCGTGGGTGTCCTTAAGTGTCCGTTTACAAAGAGGTCTGATTTTTCAAGCGGACAGCTAAATCCTACATGTAAGATTTAACTGTCCACTTGAAAAATCGGACATCTTTGTAAATGAACACTTAACCCCTTCCCGCCAATGACACTTTTTGACTTCCTGACCAAGCTCCATTTTTCAAAACTGACATGTGTCACTTAACGTGGCAATAACTTTGGAATGCTTTAACTTACCAAAGTGATTTTGAGATTGTTTTTTCATAACACATTGTACTTCATGTTAGTGGTAAATTTTGGTTTATATGTTTTTTGTTTAATTATGAAAAAATAGGAAATTTGGTGGAAAGTTTGAAAAATATGCATTTTATAAAGTTTGGAATGATGTGCATTGCATACAGATTGTCAGACCGCCAAAATTATATCATAAATCTCATGTCCCAGATCTCTGCTTTATGTCGGCATCAAACTTTAATCACCCTTTTATTTTTTACGGACATTATAAGATTTACAAGTGAAACAACAATATTCAAAATCTTCAAGAAATTTCCAAAACCCATTTTTTAAGGGACTAATCCAGTTACGAAGGGGTTTTGAAAGACCCTTGTATTAAAACCCCCATAAATCACCCCATTTTCAAAACTGCACCCCTTAAATAAGCCAAAACAACATATACCAAGTATTTCAAGCCTATAAGTGCTTAACAGGAAATAAGACTAAATGGAGGTGAAATGTTCAAATTTGATTTTATTTTACTAATATTTTTGTTTAGCCCTAGAATTTGCACATTCACAAGGGGTTAAAGGAGAAAACGCATCCCACAATTTGTTATGCAAGTTCTCCGGACTACCATAGTACCCCACTTGTGGGTGTAAACTAATATATGGACGCACAGCGAGACGCAGAAGGGAAGGCGCGCCACGGAGCTTTTAGAGGGCAGATCTGGCTGCGATCAGTTTCAGGAACCATGTCGCATTTACAAAGCCCTTGAGGAGTCAAAACAGTGGAAACCTCTAGAAAGTGACCCCGTTTTGAAAACCGCACCCCTCAAAGAATTTATCAAGTGATGTAGTGAGCATTAGTAACCCCGAAGTGAATGTGTAAGCTATACGGAGTAAATTGGGTACACCAAATCCCATTCTATTTTCCCACCAGCTCCTATGACACGGACGGGGAAGAGGAGCATTCTGGGGGATCAGCGCTGGTGTGTTCTCTCTCATAAGCTCTAAATATGAGGTGTCCCCTGAAAACGTTTGCACAGCTTATACATTTCCTTCTAGTCGCAGCCACTTATGTCCTAATAATTTGGCGACTTTTGGGGTTTTTGTCTTCACATTGTACAAGCTAGATCTTTATTTTTATTTTCTGGCAATGTGGCCATATGAGGGCTTGGCTTTGGTATTAGATGTACTTTTCAATGTCACCATTTGGGGTGCCTGTAACTTATTGACTACATTTTATTAACTCTTTCTGGGTGGGATGGTGTAAAAAGAAAACATCAATTCTAGCATTGCTTTTAGCATTTTTTTTCCCCGTGCAGCGTACAGCATAAGTAACATGTTACCTTTCTTCTGTGTGTCGGTACGGTTACGGCGATACCTCATTTATATTATTTTTTAATGCGTTGCTATTTGTGTCATTGCTGGGCTGTAAGGAATGCCCCCTGAGAGTATTCTTCCATAACCTTGCACTGTCAGGGAGGTGATGACGCTAGGCTGTGAAGCCTGCCTTTCTGACAGTGGAGACATATTGGTGCCAAAACTAATGGGAACAATATCTCCAACAATGGGTTGCCTAAATGGAAATCTGAGTGCACTGAATTCAGCACACTGTTGGCTTTCTAGTGTTATGTAATACTGCACATCTTTGAGGACATGAAAGGTACTCTTTAATTTCATTGCTATACCATCCACATTTACAACGTAAATGAAGAAAGAAAAAATTATTTTGTTGTGATTTTTTTATTTTACTTGTTTGATGGATTATAGATTAGACAAAGTTAAATATAGTGTTATATAGTGTTAAATATAGTACTTTGTTGTGCTGCCCAATGAGTCACAACAAAAACAAAAGGTATGGTAGGCTGTCAAATGGCTATACCAACTAATACCTATCAATTATACAACAATTTTTTGAAATATGTATGGTCTTTGGTTCTGTAAAGATAAGGGGGCGTTCATACTAGCGTCAGTGTCTGACAGCTACTGTCCGATGCTATTGTCTGCGGAAGATTTTAGCATTGGACACTAGGTGCGTCCGTTGCAATGTGCATTATTTTAAATGGGACATCATATAGTGTCCTTTAGTGTCCATGGGTGTCCTTAACCCCTTCCCAACATCCGCCGTAATAGTGCAGCACTGGTGGGAAGGACTTCCCGCAAACCGCCGTAGTACTACGGCGGCTGCATGGTGTGCACACAGAAACTGTGTGCGCACCATGCCCTGCGGGTGTCAGCCGTAACATACGGCTGACGATGCTCTGTAACACCCGCGCTTTATCTATATTTATTTATTTATAACCTATTTATAGATATTTTTTTATTCTGAGTATACTTTTCTTTTGTTTGTCCCTGAGCATGACCTGTTAGTTACTGTGTATAATATGGTCTTAACAATAACCTATCCTATTAATATTGTGAAAGTTTGTGAGTTTGTGAGTTTGTGGGTTTGTGTGTTTGGATGTTTGGATGTTTGTTCCTCAATCACGCAAAACCCGCTCGACCGATTTGGCTGAAAGTTTCCACAAACATAGTTAATACACCCGATTACGCAATAGGTTACTTTTTGTCACAATAGCGCACATACGTTTGTGCCAGGAACCCCACAAAACCCAAACTCACACCACCATCTCTGCAATCTCACACACTTTGGACCATAGCAAGCCACAAAATTCATATTGCCCTCTACAGCCTCGCCCCTAACCCCACACAATCTCATATACATATACTTTACTACTTTGCCCCTCACCTTAACGATACTCCAGGAGGCTCTCTTTAACGCTCCGGAGCAGCCATGTTTGCCGACCCCCACCGCTCTGACAATCCGCGACACCGCCCACCCATGTCAATACCCCTAGGCGGTCTAATAAATGCAAAAACAAAAAAAAGAAAAAAGAAATAAAATAAAAACTAAAAAGTATTACAAATTCAAATCAACCCCCTTTCCCTAAAACACATATAAAAGTAGCTAAATACTGTGAAACAGATACATGTTAGGTATCCCTGTGTCCGAAATCGCCCGCTCTACAAAGCTATAAAAATATTTTGCCTGGACGCTTAACGCCGTAGCGGCAAACATACTGAAAAGTCCAAAACCCCTGTTTTTTCACTATTTTCATTATCATCCAAATATCAATCAAAAGTGATCAATCCAATAGCATTTCCCGAAAATGCAAAAACTAAAAACTACACTCGGCCGACATAGACAAATAAAAAAAGTGACTGCTGTCAGAATATGCCAACTTTTACAAACAAAAAAATGTCAACACACTACTGGCAGAAAATAACAAATCATACAATGTCGTATATCGAGGTATATTAACTTCAAATACCTCTGTCCCAAAGACACTATGTACAGTTTCTCACAACACCGTATAACAGCTGAAATACAAATTACGTTCAATACAAAAGTCTCGTGTATTCTCTGAATTACAGCAAAAACAAGATACAAAGTTACATTTCATATCCCATACCTTATACACACTACGAAAACCTTACCCGCGCCTGTATATACCCACTTCTACAATCACCGCAGACAAAGTCGCGGGTACCAGCTAGTATCAATATAAACAGACAATATATATAGATGCTTAGATCAAGTAAAATATTCAGTATTTACAGTCATACATTTATACTACTTACAATATTTTGCCCAGCAAAAAAACAAAACACAATCATAAATATCAAAACCATATTGCGCATTACATGCCTTGCCTTCTCATTGTCCACTAAATTCTTATCACAAAAGCTGCAATAAGATGGATATTTCAGTGTATTCTTGACATATTTTGTATATACAATCTTACATTCCCACTAGTATTTTTTAACAAACCTTTCCCATTAACAATAACACTGTTTATGGATATATAAATAATAAAAAACCTACATTAAACCATTTACTGAACAGTTTCTGTGAAAGGTAATGGATTTACAGCTAATAAAAGCACTATAAAAACACTTAATACATAGCACAGTAGCAGCTCAAAAGATAAGGGTTAACAACCTTCAAAACTTTCAAGGTAACTTTATATAGAAATAGTCAGAATAACATTATAGTAGTAAAATGAAATTTATTTCTGTGTTAAGTCAAGTAATAACATTTACTCATGAACAGTAACCTCCTCACCTAATGTATCTGTACGTCTCTGGAACATTAATTTTATAGAACATTCAGCTACGTCTTTATCCACATACGGCACTGTCAAACAGAGAACGTTATGGCTTTGTATATGAGTGGGAATCACAATGTACAAATTATATAAAGCATTTTTGGAATTTAGTTTTGTTTTCTAGCTGTCCTCAACCATTATAAAGGAATGAATATCTTGTCCAGGAGCTAAAATAAATCTAGCTGCGACATATGTGATAAAATAGCCAAACAAGACAACACTCACCTGTTAAATCCCCGCTGCTCTAGCATTGATGGTCTTATGCCAGAAGTCTTTGCTCACGTGGCAGCAAGGATGATTTGCCACACCAGCCATCGCTGTCATCAGGCACAGACTAAAAGTGGACAATTGAAGTATCAGTGCTGAAGCAGGAGCAGATGTTATGGGCAGATATTGTGTTTTTTTTTTATTTTATTTTATCACATTCTCATATATGCCCCAGTAGGCCTTGGGGGGCATATGTGTAATAAATATATCTCTGGAATTGTTGAATCTATGTGGAATATTCCAGCAAATTATTCTGTGCCCTTTGTTTGAGCAATGATCTTCCGGGTTATACATGTCCCATGCATTCCATGTAACTCTTTTCACTGATTCTGGTTAACTTTCCTGGCTACACTATGATAATGATTATTAGTCCTGTTTTGTTCCTGTGTTCCATTCACACACAAGGGAAAAAAATTTATTAACCCACATATGCCAGTTTTTCAGAATAGATCTTTGATACATGGCCCTTTCTGTGCCTTATTTAATATTTTTCACAAAAGTAGGGGATGCCTTAACCCGATAAATTTACTATAATTCATGTCAGATAGCTGATGTGGATTATACTGTAAATTTACATCAATTCCTGACTGGCATTTTTTGCCATAGATTTCAATCCTCAATTATTAAGAGGCTGGAGCACCATAGTATAGTATGGTGTCAGATCCACAATAATTCCAGTATAATATGATTTTAGAATCTGAACCCATCCTTTTGGCTTAGTTTCCAAGACAGTTTAGACTCTGCATGTCAAGTTACCTTCCCAACAACTGTTCCATAAATACTATAAGAGTCACTAATATTTTAAAGACCCCCCCGTATGTCTTTGGCATGTGAGAGTACCCAGAGTAAACCCACAGAGAATATACAAACTCCTTGCAGATGTTGTCCTTGGTTGGATTCAAACCCAGGACTCCAGTGCTTCAAGTTTGCAGGGCTAAACACTGAGCCACTGTGCCATCTACAAAACTTGAAAGAACACCTGACCTGTCACAACAATACGTCTAAAGTTTTGACTGGTGGGGATCAGTATCTTGAGATTCCAATTGATTGTCGAAACAAAGGCTTAATAGTGCTCAGTTAAGATTCAGGGCTAGATTCAGCTAGACGCTAATATACATACACACCTTCAATCAAAAATGATATGAGACAGTCTCCTTAAAACAATTATTTATTTCAAGTATTAAAAGAAAAATATTCAGTATTCACTATAGACCAAAAATACTTTCAAGAAATATTGGCACTGTGCAGACATTTGAGATAGAGTGAGAATTTTTTTGGGAAAAAATGAATTGTGAAATATCAATAGTAATAATAATAGATAAAATCACTTGTACAGTACTGAAGTGCCATGAAAGGCTGGCGCTACATACAAACTAATGTAGCGTCACCGTTGCATAAAAACAGATCACTGCAATTCAATAGACTGCGGCGTCAGAACATTCCATATGATTTTGGACAAAACAGGAAACCTCAGAATGCAGGAAATATTAATCACTCATCTCCATGGAACAATGATAACGGTGGATAAGACTTATGGTATAAAGTATACAACAGTCAGACAATTGGTTAAATGTGTGGGAAAATATTTCATATTACTTTAACCTTCCCCAAACACCCACACGGTATAATTCACTATTAGTGCCACCACCACCACCACCACCCACAGTTTAATTCTCTTTAGAGCCCCCATTGACAATAACAGCTTCTGGGAGAAATATTCATATCTTGACCACTGGCTACAATAGCGGCAGCAGGGATTGCCAATCTTCTCTGCTGCCCGCACAAGAGAAGGCATGTGAAGGCAATACGACGATTACCGATCCCTGCTACCATTATGTAAGGTACCGGGGCTTGAGGGACAGCGGTCAGGAGATGAATGTTTCTCCTCACCTTTGTGACTTTAAATGAAAGGGAGGAAGGGGTGTGGACAACTGGCATCCACAGTCCGAATATTACTGGTGTATAAATATATTGCAATCCTACAGACTAATAACTTGATACTTTAAGGAGGTAGTAACATTTATGTTATCAAACAAATACAAAAGATTACCACCCACTTGGAGAATAATATAAGCTTCCTGGGGCTGCATCTTTAGAACAGGTGGACAGATAAAAAAAAACAAAACAAGAAACATAAAACCCAAATTGTTCAGGATCATAGTGAGAACCATGTGATGCATGGCATTAAGTACTTTGTACCTGGTGACAGATCCTCTTTAACCTTGTGTATACAATAACCTGAGACCATATAAAATGATTGACACCATTAGTCACTTATTCTTCAACGGAAAGCATTGTAAAGGATTCAGGATTTTCTGTTCCGTACTTCCTCATAGAATATGTTTTTGAAACCAAGTTTCTTTCGTTGTATGTGGACATTTCTTCTCGAGTGAACTCTAAGCCTTGAAAATAAGAAAATAGTTGTGTATTTACTCATTGTGCACAGATCCCATATAATAAGCATTAAAGGGATTCTACCTCTAAAACACTTTTTTTTCTAGTTACCACGTCGGAATAGCCTTTAAAAAGGCTATTCGTCTCTTACCTGTGGAAGTGCTCTCCGCCGCGCCGTTTGTTCAAAATACCGGTTTGTACCGGTATGCTAATGAGTTCTCTCGCAGCGATGGGGGCGTCCTCATCACAGGAGCAGCGATGGGGGCGTCCCCATTGCAGCTCGAAAACTGACCGCAGCGCCGCCTCTCTGATCTTCGGTGTCCTCCCCTTGCTTCTTCAGCGTACTGTCGGACGCCTGCGCAGTACGCTCTGTTCGACGAAGATTGCCGAACGTACTGCGCATGCGCGATATTGCGGTCCCAGCCATAGTGCGGGCACCGCACTTTCGCGCATGCGCAGTACATTCGGCAATCTTCACCGAACAGAGAGCATACTGCACAGGCGTCCGACAGACGCTGAAGAGGCAAGGGGAGGACACCGAAGACCGGAGAGGCGGCGCTGCGGTGAGTTTTCGAGCTGCAATGGGGATGCCCCCATCGCTGCTCCTGCGATGGGGACGCCCCCATCGCTGCGAGAGAACTCATTAGCATACCGGTACAAACCGGTATTTTGAACGAACGGCGCGGCGGAGAGCACTTCCACAGGTAAGAGACGAATAGCCTTTTTAAAGGCTATTCCGACGTGGTAACTAGAAAAAAAAGTGTTTTAGTGGTAGAATCCCTTTAAAACTGGAGATGTATTTTATAGATCTAGCGGATGGGACAGAAATGATATCCATAGAAATATTTTACAGGTTTTCACATGGAATCAATTTGTAGGTAAATGCCTAATGTGAGTAATGGATAGACCTGTCCATGAATGGATGAACCTCTCGTGTACTCAACACAGGCTAGGATGGCTAGACAGAAAAGCGTCGACCTATTTCTAAGCAAGTTGCACGCAGTTTCATAGTTTTCTTATGGGACACCTTTTCGTTGACTATTATTACAATAAAGATCTAATGGCAGAATGTAATGGAGGGCTCAAGTGCCACAAGCACTAGGTAAGCATGAGTAAGTAGAAGTGCCTGCATAGGGGACATCTTACTGTGTGACAATATGGCTATCAGCAGCTCCACTTTCATGTTCCTACGTTGTTCACAGAGATGCTAAACAGTAAGGCCTTATTAATACATCAACATATCACGTACAAGTGGTGTCTATATTTTTCACTAACACCTTACATACCCATTCATTTCAATGTGTTTATTCAGTGACACTGATGCATCACATACACATCACATAAATGAAAGTCTTTGGGTCCGGGAAAAAAACCAAAACACAGATGACATAAAAAATACATAAAATGAATTTAAAAAAAGCTTATATGCCTTTCATAGATGGGAAAAGTGGATCAACCATGGACCGATGAGCAAGGTGGAGTGCTGTCCATGAATATCACAGACCTCACATCCGAGAACGTGTGACTGAGGCCTAAGATTTATTAAGTGGAGTGTAACGAAAGACCCTAGCTGTATATATATGTCAGTGGAATTTCATTGTTGATTTTATATGTAGTAAATGTGATTCTGTATCAGCCCTGCAAACTGCCCAGTGTGATCTTTATGGCAGGATGGGGACAGAGAATGGAACAAGTGCAGACTGCGAATTTTGTCTCCGGGGACAGATAAACATCTCAGATCTGAACAACCCCAACCCCATGAAGGGGAGTGAATTAATAATAATAGCTTGGTAAAAAAAAACTTGCCATGTGTGACAAATATACTCCATATAATATACTCCATATATACCTCCTTACCCATACTGTATATCTTCAAATAAATATATTAGTTTATATACTAGAATATGTAAAATAGTTCCCTATGATGTCGGTGGCCAGGGAGGCCCAGTGATCATAAAGTGATAGCATAATATAGGGCTATACCATTCCTTTATGAGATGGAAGAACCCTTTAACTGCATGAATTATAGAGGCACCTGTTCAAAAACAGCATATAAGCATAGATATCAGCTAGTTATTGTTAATGTAAGCAGGAGCAGATTATAATATGTGTGAAATATGTGGTTACTTGGTGTCTAGCGGCAGCTACACATTTCTGAAATTATAATCTGACCATGTAATCAAATATATTGGCACCTGCAAATACAGCTAATTACTGTGCATGGGAATCTACTGGAGGAGAGAATGTGTTGGGCAAAGTTTTCATAATTCGTCTTGTGAAAATTTGTGAGGTTCACCTGGCAGTTTCGTTTGGACTGTCAGGTCTGTGGGTCATGGTGTAATAAGGCACAGACTAAAGCGTTGCTATGTAGTGTGATACACATGACAATCGTAGGCCTCAGCGGTCCCTGAAGTCATACAATGGATCCCAGAAGAAGTGAGTATGGAGGTGTGGTGGTGGCTATACTGTCCACTATAGGACATTATAATGCGTAGCGACACTATGGGATATTATACTGCGTGGGCGCCACTATGGCACATTATACTATATGGAGGGGCCACTATGGGACATTATTCTGAATGGAGGGCAGCTACGGGACATTATACTGCATGGAGGGGCCACTATGTGAAATTATGCTGTGTGTGGGTTGCTAGGGGACATCATACTGTGTAAAGGGCCGCTATGGGACATTATTCTGTCACAGGGATCTTTGGCATGGAGGCAGAACCTGCCTGGGACCCATGGTATCCTTCATCAGCTTCCAATTGTGAGACATGAATAGGAATGAGAGTAATGCTTTACATGTCTACTAATGGACACTAGAGAGCACTATTATTTTTTAAGGTACTAGGGAGCCTCTGGACTGGACTAGAGGTCCAAAGGATTTACTGATTTTCATGAATTTCTATAATTGAGTAATTTTGGATTGAGGGTGTTATCCAGAACAATGACATTGATTGCTGTGCCCTATCCACTACATACCACGCACAGCAGCATTTATTGTGTAGTGGCTGTGCTTGTTATTGCAGTTCAACCCCATTCCTTTGGCTGGGACTGAACTGTAGCATGGTCAGATGACCAATGGACATGATGTCACTGGTCTGAAAAGAGTGGAACTCAATATCATAGTCCAGCACAATCCCTTTAATTCACATATTTTATATATTTTGGATGTCATGGTGCATGGCATTAGCCAAGAGCAGCAAAAACCAGTTTAATGGAACACTTTATAATTTCAATTGTACATAAGCCATATATAGTTGACTGTGTTGGACAGAAGAAATAAAGATACGTCTTATGGCCTCCTATTTATTACAATAAAAATAAATCAAAATAATAATCACATTTAAAAAATAAAATTAAAACAATATGACATATAGTGAAGAAAGAGAACTAGAATCTTAATTTGAATCTTACCCATGCATTTGACTCTCCTGAATATCCGTGTTGACTAGTGTTTTGTCTTTGAAGTCTATCCAGGAACGCGTTGTTTGCTCTTTAAGATACAAGAGCATAATGCCATGAGACACTTTAAAGTATCATTTTGTCATGCTAAATACTAAGCACTTACCTGGCTTGTGGTGACAGCAGGATCCGAATATAAGAGAGGATGCTACACATATACAGCTAAATGCTGAGCACGGATAAGCACTTGGCAGCAGGAGGAATACATTTTATTTAACCACTTCATGACTGGGCCATTTTCCCTACTTCATGATTGGGCACATTATTTTGGTTTTAATACTGCTATGCACAATTTAAGGTTATAAACTTTTTGGCTTAATTTTTTTCTACATGTTAATTTATTTACATACTATGCTCCTCTATAAAATCATAATTGTGGGGCATTGTAACATTATATTGTTTTTGGTTTGTTGATATTCCTTTTAATTGGGGCTGGAACATTAGCCCCAGTTACTGGAGGAATATAGCTTTCATGAATACACAGCTCATGTAGTTCCTCACCAATGGCAATGACATGACCACTGGACTGGGAAGAAGGAGCAAAATTGCAGGTTGTTTAGCCATATACATAGTGCTCTTTCAGGGTAGAGATGATAATGAACCATCCCTGGCTTCTCTTCTGGGAGTCAGGGCATCATTAACAGTTGGCAACCCACCCCTGCAGCTGCATGATCTTATGCAATTGATATCTCTGCAATGATATGCCATTAAATCTTTACAGAGTTATATGATGGCAGACAGAAAGTACAATATTGTGCAAAAGTTTTAGGCATCTCGGGATGAAATGTTGCAAGAAAGGCTTTATCTAGTGAGCCCAGGCAGCAAAACGGACAGGTGTAGGAACTGTTCTGCCCTGGAGTCACTGCAGAATAGATGGGTCTGTGATAATACATGGACATGAGTAAGGTGCGATACAGACAAATGGGTCAGTGTGCTAGCCAAGAAGAACATGACTAGCACATAGACAAGGCACATAGTCGTGTGCATAGATCCTAAGAATGCTTTCTGAATTGGAAGTGTTAATAGTTTATTTCTGTTAAAAAAAAATAAGAATGACCATAAGAGAAATTTAAATCAAATTAATGTTTGGTTTGAACAGCCTTTAAAAAATGAGTCCTGGAATGATGATATGGTCCTCACAGAGCCCTGGTCTTAACACAATTAAGTCTGTCTGGGACTACAACAAAAGACAGAAGGATTTGAGCAAGCCTACATCCACAGAACATCTGTAGTTAGTTCTCCAAGAGTTTGGAGCAACCTCCCTGCTGAGTCCGTACAAAAAGTGTATGTAAGTGTATCTAGTATAATTAATGCTGTTTTGAAGGCAAAGGGCAGTCAGACCAAATACTGATGTGATTTAGATTTCTCTTTTCAAGGGATTCTATCATTAGAATCCCGTTTTAAGTTAAACCCATGTAGGAATAGCCTTAAGAAAGGCTATTCTTCCCCTACCTTTAGATGTCTTTTCCGCACTGCCATTCCTTAGATATTCAAAAAACAAATTGTCCAGCTCACCCTTAATCTTGATATGGTGTAATTCCTGGGCTGCACGGATGTGGGTGGACTCCAATCCACATTAATTCAGCACATAGTAGTAGAAGGATCCAGCGTCACCAGGTAAGTAAAATATAACTTTTATTTTTCCATTTAAAATTTACAGCATTCCAGCTAGATGGTGAACATACACGTATGGAGATCACAGCTACGCCTTTCGGGACCTTCTTTGTCCCTTCGTCATGGCATATCATGGCTCCATACGTGCAAGTTCACCATCTAGCTGGAATGCTGTAAATTTTAAATGGAAAAATAAAAGTTATATTTTACTTACCTGGTGAAGCTGGATCCTTCTACATTCCTTAGATATCCCGGTTTTCATCCTTATGCTCATTAGTTATCTTGCAGCATTGGGGGTGGTCTCCAGCATTCAAACAGCACTGGGGGAATGAAAACTATCCAGCGCCACCTTCTTCTTGTTCCACTCTTCCGCCTCTTCTTCCTTGTCCAGTTATGTCTTCTTCAAAAAGCGCTGACTATGCATGTCTGTCGCCATTTTCCTGTGTCCAAATGGGAGAGGCCACAGGAAAATGGCCGAAAGACATGTGCAGTGGGTGCAGTTGGCCATTTTCCTGTGGCCGAACAGGAAAGAAGAGGTGGAGGCAGCGAACAAGAAGAAAACGGCACTGTTTGAGCGTGGGGGACCGCCCCCAGTCCTGAGAGAAATCTAATTAGTATACGGATGAAAACTGGGATATCTAAGGAACACAAATGCAAAAGTTGAGGGTACGGGAAAAGAGGGGAAAATCACAGCCCACTTACTCTATTTGTATGATGGTGGAAAAACTCCTCCTGTGCAGTCTTCATAAGTCGTCACGGATGCCCGGTATCAAACCTCCATCGGTGTGAGTAGTGGCAAGTATACAAACGGTATCCAGCACCAAACGTGACATTTTTTTCTTAAAACTTAGGCTGAGGCTACGACTAAGAGGATCATTTATCCTCGAAACGCGTCAGTTGAACAGATCCTGATATGTTTTTTGTACCATCAGAAGGATATAATGATGTATGGTTTTAAAGCTCGCAAATAAAAGCTAAGTTTTAAGAAAAAAAACGTCACGTTTGGTGCTGGATACCGTTTGTATACATATCTAAGGAACGGCGGCTTGGAGAAGACATCTAAAGGTAGGGTAAGAATAGTCTTTCTTAAGGCTATTCCTACGTGGGTTTAGCTTAAAATGGGATTTTAATGATAGAATCCCTTTAACGTTTCTATTTTTGAAAGTATTCTTATTTTTCACCATTTTTCCACATCTACCTAAAAATTTTGCACGGTAATGTATATAGTCAATGGACAGTCAACAAGAGATTAAAATGCTGTAAATATATATTCTATTTTAATATATTCTCTTTTGTTGCTGTAGTACTGGATTCTCAGCATATTAGTAGGGAGCTGTCCAATTTCCACAAATAAATTTTATTGTTTGCATAATAAAAATTTGTACAATTTTCTCCTGATGGTTTTCCAGAACTCTGCTTGCATTCATTCATTTTATTAACTTCCACTAGATGAAAATTAGTCCATGGTCATGTGATGAAGATACAGGTGCACAGCTCGTTATGAGAAAAATATCTGATTATGGTGCTGTGACTGTAACGACCTGTGCACCGCTGTACATCACATGACCATGGACTCATTTTTATCCAGTGGAAGTAAACAAAGAACGACAACATGCAGAGAAGACTGTGAGGAACTGATACAGAAAGTATATTTTACATCAGGATGCAAACTTGTACTCCAAGTGCGCACATGGCATACTACTACTACTGTATGTAGTAACAGGTATGAACCCACAAAAGTGCATTATACCTCCTTCGTTCCTCTTCTAGAGTTAGCGTTCTTTCCTCTTCACGTTGCTTGAGCCCCTCAGCCTAGAAAAACAAAACATTTTCTTATTAAACTAATGCTAGTGTAATAATCCCAAATGTAAAATCACAATTCTGTTTGTCAATGACGTTGTTCAATATTCCTCTAGCCTAGGTGAGTCTTGATGAAAAGTCTTAATACAAGCCTCCTATCACTATCTTAAATGCTTTCTTAATGTCTGTGTGATATATTATGAAAAGTTGTAGCTTGGTGTCATGTATAATATAGAAATTCTAGTACTGTATGTGATGTTGCTATGCTATGAAAGCATTTACTATACGTTGCCTTTTGGCCTGCACTGTGTATCAGTAAATCAGTAAACCTACTAACGTTTATATTGGTAAAATAAGCATGTTTAAGTCATCCCCTGGACTGTCCCCAAACCAACAAGGACTACCTACAAATGTGGGAACTACAGTATATATTATGTGGGAACATCCACTTTTTGGCAGGGTTTGTAAACAACACTCGCTATATGAACTGGAATATGAACAAATTTCCTAGTGTTGTTTCTGAAAATACAGTATATTGTATGTATGGCTACATGGGGTCTAAAGGTCTATCTGTAAGATAAGAAGACTTCAGCAATATAGGTAGCACATTATAGGTATAAGATGCTGCTGCCAAGAACTTCAAGTTACGCCTTTAACGTAATCTCTAAAATAAATAATATATACATTTTTATAAGATTTCATAGAATTTATAGGCATCGCCTAACTCTTATTATATAGATCTATCCGCAAAATAGGTCACCAATAAGAAATAAGTGGGGTCCGACACTTATACTGATACACGGTACTGATTGAAGGGGCTGTGGCAAGTGTATACCGTATTTTTCGGACTATAAGACGCACTGGACTATAAGACGCACCTAGGTTTTAGAGGAGGAAAATAGGGAAAAAAAATTTTGAAGCAAAAACTGTTATGTCAGTCCAGGTAGCTGCAACGGGGCTAAGGAATAGCAGTAGGGAATCTCGCCCTGCACTACTCCCACTAGCTATCCCGGTCCCTGCCTCACGGGTGTGGGTCGGCTGTACTCAGGCTAAGCCTGACCCCGACAGCTCCTCTCTCACTGATTCCGTGGGCCTAGAGGGAAGTGGGAGAAGGAATGCCTTATAAGACCTCTAGGGACTGGAGACTAAAGGGGGTCACCCCTAACGAACAAGTGAAGCTGCCACTGACAGGGACTGACAAGGGTGTGCGCTGACTAACAACACAAGCAGCACACAGGAAAAATGTGGGAAAGGATTCCCCCAAACCAATATGGGAAGGAACCTTACACTAGGAAACAAACACAGGGAAACTGAGTAGAAATCAAAGGATAAGGCAATTCACTCACACAGTCAATTATACACAGAGGAAGGATTGGTGAACACAGAAGGGAAAACTCACACACCAACTAGTTCACCCAAACCTCCCAAAAATCAACCACGGAACTTCCTCTATCCCAGAACACCACCTACTCCTCCTGCTAAGGCCTAGCTCTGTAAAAGCGACACTCAGCACAGAACCATGGGAGGCATGGGTTTAAATACAGAGTAGAGACCACTCCTCCCAGGTGCAAATGGGAGGACAGACTAATCAACCAGGAGATAAAGCTGCCTACCAGCAGTGCGCGCGTGCAAGTCAGAAGGTGTGCACCAATACCCACGACAGGACAACCCCGCAGCGCCAGGATGCCACCCCAGACACTGCGCAGCCAAAAACTCCCCAGGTAAGAAAAATAGAAAGTAAAGAACCTAAATACTCCTAACAAAAACTGGTAAAATATTTAATATATGGGAGTTGTAGTTTTGCAACAGCTGCAAGGCCACATTGACAGGTGACCCTGCAGCTGTACGGGGATGCATAGAGCGTTTTTTTTTGCGGGGCCAGCTGTACTTTTTAGTTATACCATTTTGGGGGATATCTATTGCTTAGATCACCTTGTATTGAAAAAAAAACAGGAGGTGATTTAGAACTTTTATTTATTTCATATTTTTAAAGCTTTTTTTTTATTTTTATTTTTTTTTACTATTTTATTCCCCCCCGGGGGCTTGAACCTGCGGTCACTTGATCGCAAGTCCCATAGACGGCAATACAACTGTATTGCCGTCTATGGGACATTCTGTGTATTAGTATTACGGCTGGTCAAAGAGACCAGCCGCAATACTAATATATAGCAGTGACAGACCCGGGAGCCTCATTAGGCTCCCGGCTGTCACCCGGACAGGTCGGCTCCTGCGATATCGCCGCGCAGGAGCCGGCCTGCAACTTTACAGGTACGGGGCCGGTGGGGACCGGCCCCGGGGAGAAGGGGCCACCGATACTGACCCGGCATCCGCTGTACTAGAGGCAGATGCCGGGGAGGGATAGACGCCGGGGCCTGAGACATCGCTACGATCCTCTGCCCTGCATGAAGCCAGCAGCGGGGGGACGGAGGAGCCCCTGCCGCTGCTGGCTTCATGCAGGGCAGAGGAGCGCAGCGATGTCTCAGGCCCCGGCACCTGTAATGGCGTCTATCACTTGCCGGCTTCCGCCTCTCTATTACAGCGGATGCCAGGTGCCACCTTCAGACTATAAGACGCACCCTTCTTTTCCCCCAAAATTTTAGGGAAAAAAAGTGCGTCTTATAGTCCGAAAAATACGGTAAGTGTTAACACCTGTTCACTATTTACATCTGCAGTTATCAAGTTGTTGAAGGCTATGGATTCTTTTAATGCATACCAGAACCAAACTTATTAAAATTTGGAGCATAGAAAAGGCAAAATGCATACAAAAAGTCCATAAGTCCATGGTCTATGTCATATGCAAACGCATTGTGACTGGCCAGTGAGTTGTGGTTAGGACCGGGGATATTGAATAGCTCCTGAGTTTGGATAAACAGATGTCCAACCTGTCAAGCTATAAAACTAGGCTTATGTGTCGTGACACTCGTTGCAAGAGATAACTCCCAATGCTGATTTCTGAAACACCCTCATGACCCAAAAGGTTCTTAGCCAGTTCAAAGGATTTTATATTCTCTAAAAGACCTAACTATATAAATGTCAACAGTATGCAGTCAAGTTTTCTTTATATTACATCGTTGTTGAATTCATGGGGCTAATCCTTGGACAAAGTTGTTGCAGTTCTGGTGCACATTCTCAGAAAATCTGTATTAGAGATCAGAAGATATAGCCTTAGGACCAAGCACATGGGGACATCCTGGCCAGAAAATACAATCCATAGTCCATACATTGGCTGGATTTCATGGCCTGAATCCAGGCAGGAGAGCAGGACAAAAATCATAGTGACTTTTGATGCTGGGACTCACTGTCTCGTTCTATATACAGTACAGAGCAGTAACACCAAGGGCAGGAAGGGACTCCTAGGATCATAGGTCACTATGATTCAAGGAGTCCTTGTGTCTCACTAGTATCAGACAGGGAAATCAGGCTGATGTACGGATCAAATTCTCTAGCTGTGTGCCTGGGGCCTAGAATTAACCTTAAAGGCAGCGATTGTTTATTGAAAATCAACTTATCAAGTGATAAACAGTTTTAGACATTATATAATTTTACAATCCAGTCCTAGTTTAAGCCAGCTATTATGTTGGTTTGAGTCCGTGAGATGAATCATAGTATCAGGGAACAGGAGCTCAATGGTAGACTGGAGAGTTCATAGCGAATTGAGTTCAAGCTATTAACGTTAACATTCAAAGCGATCCACTATCTGGCCCCTCCATATATCTCTGAACTAATCTCCCGCTACCTGCCCACATGTAACCTCAGATCCTCCAACGACCTCCTACTCCGCTCTGCTCTCATCTGCTCCTCACACAACCGCCTCCAAGATTTCTCCCGTGCATCCCCCATACTCTGGAACTCCTTACCAAGACACACAAGACTGATCCCCACAATCACAGGATTCAAGAAGGCCCTGAAGACTCACTTATTCAGGAAGGCCTACAACCTCCAATAACACCATCACCACACCGCCATCAGTACAGTCTGTCCCCTCTCCTTCTGTCTCTACCCCCTTCCCTCATAGATTGTAAGCCCTCGCAGGCAGGGCCCTCTGCCCCGCTGTGCCAGTCGGTCACTGTTAGTATTATATCTATATATTATATCTGTATATTTTGTGTACTCTATGTAACCCCCAAATGTAAAGCACCATGGAATTAATGGTGCTATATAAATAAACAATAATAATAATAACAACATTTCAATGTAATGTTATGCAAGTTCAAAATGGCCCCTTTCATTACTGACAATTGTGTATGTAGGGGGCAGTGGGCTCATAAGACATATTAGAAGTGAAATACCCTAGTGGTTTAAGTTGTGGAATGTGGCTTTAATTTTCAGTTAGTGACACTTTAATGCAGCAGTAATTGTACCTCTTTCGCCTTTAGGCCAGGGGGCCCCATGTAATGAAAACACTATGATTTGGCCATGGTGGAAATGCCATGGCAAAAATCGTGGCAGTTTACAGTACCTGCAAAATGGATGGGATTCTGGCTAATCCCATCCACACATTGCAAAAAAAAATATCTGCAGTGGAAATGCTAAAATTTAATAAACCGTTGTGGTTTTTTTGTAATTCACAGCATGTCACTTACACCTACAAACACACTGGCCTTTACCATAAGGACCCGTTCACACGGGGCAAGAGGGGGCGGGTTTTGGGGTGGAATCCACGTCATAATCCGCCCCCTCACAATAGCATGTTGCCGCTCATGGAAAAAAGAAGCGAGCTGCCCTTTCTTCAGGCGGATTCCGCAGCTGATTCAGCCGTGGAGTCCGCCTCGCGGCAGCACACTGCAGACTAGGCCCATTCATTTGGGCCTTCACCAGACTGTTGGAAGTCGCAGCAGGTGGATTTTGGCCATATTCTGACGTGGCTTCCCGCATCAGAATCAGGACCAAAATCCGCCATCCGCGCCCCGTGTGAACGGGGCCATAAAGGTATAATAGGGACAGAAAGACCACAAAGAAAAACTGTGGACTTTGTGTGAAAAGCGATGTGGAAAAAACATGATTTGTCTCTGCCAAGGTCTTTTCCTCAGAGTGCTTGCGCTGTGGCTTGCTATGTGAGGCCTTAACCTTACACAGTATGGTAGTGCTTAAAATAGCACAACTCTTTACTTCTATTAACTTTCATAAAGTTGATGCCAGGTACATGTGTGCGTTGCCAGAACACTGTGGCGCATGCATCAGAATAAAATCTAATATCATTAGTTTATGAACTACAGTTAAAAACTTCACGGCGTTCTGAAAATAGCCAGAGGATTATCTGAAGTTGATGAAACACCAGGAAGAATAAAAGGTGATTTAACAAATGTGGAAGCCAGTCATTGGGATGATTAGGGTAATGCAAAAGAGAAAAATGGTTTGAAGGGAACATAAAAGATACATCACAGGAGAGGAGAATGATTGATGCAATGAGGAAAAAAACCTTGTGAGAAGAGCCTTAATGCAATATTAAGCAGAGAAAAAACTCCTGTGTCTTTCTGGAACAAGGATGGTAAATGTGAGCAGCTGACAGAAGTTAATGCAATAACACTGTGGCGACAGATTTATAAATGCTTAGGAAAATAAAGGTTAGCTAACAAAACTAATCAATTTTATGTGTCAGCTGCCGGGGATTTATGTTAGAATTTCAATATACATGTCATACCGGTTGTATACCAAAATCAAAAACGCCCGACAGGGTCAGGTTACTAGGCTGAGTAATGGCTAGTGGAAAAACACAAGATGCATTCCCTAGATCTACTGCTAGTGATATTTACAAGATTAAATGGTGGACGTACATTGTTTAATAGAGAGCAAATTTCTATGCAATAAAAACCTTAGCAAAAGGATATTTCAAGTTACTGTCTCCATTATTAAATGTCATGGATCCATGGTGGGGTTTCTTTTACATGGTCACACCATTTCCAGTTATACATACTTTTACGTACTAGTGAAATGGTCATGTGACGTGTGTAATGGCTGTCACATGGCCGTGTTTAGAACATATTGATTTTAACATGTCCTGTCTGTTTTCATGAATCCCCCAATGAAGACCTAGATTCAAGTCTATAAGAGATCCAGTAAAATAGACACTCCATGCAAAACGGCTGTGATAAAATGTGTATTTTTCCTTCCCTGTTTTTCTGTGTGTCTATATGTAGCTTTGATTCAGCATTGTGACATCAGCATGCCCAGTAATTGGGCCTCAGAGGTGATGCTAAAGTGTGTAACGTCATCCAGAAGTCAGAAGAAGACGTCATGGGACTGCCAGAGAGTTAGGAAATAGCTGTTTGCTATTATCACTCACCTTCCCTGGGCCTCAACTTTTTATATATATCTGAGGAAGCCCCATTGTATACATTTCCATCCACTGTTCACTTGGACAGATGAAAAAGCGTTGTGTGCCATTCTTTTCTGTCCGTTAAATTATTTAACTTAAATACAATAGATTATGATGTCAAGGAAGTAATACACCCCTGACATCTGTTTTACTAACGGACATCTATGGGGATATAGAGTTTTAACGTGTTTTAAAACTATTTTTTCTATGTCAAAACATTCCCGCTCAATGGAAATAAACACCTTAGAGACAATGGAGATCTGCAGCAAGTGTGATATTTTGATGATCAGAACGGTCATATCACTGATAAATCCCCTGTATTAGTGAAGTGCATTCACAGCTTGGCTGACATGTTCTGTAACACGCAATATTCTGTTGGTGTAATCCATATAAAAATAACTTTTATCTGATATACTAATGAGTTTGTTTGGAATCAAGATGCAAGAGCTAGCACCAAAGGTGAAGCTCTCAATGTCTATCTCCTGGCCCTTCCACTCTATTGAATATCTCCCACCATGCTCACAGACAGGGAACATCCATCAGAGCAGAGGGGTATTGGAAGACCACCACAGAAGACCACCTCATGAGAAGACCTGTGAGGCAATGATAGCAGTTTGGTGAAATGGAGCTCACAGGATCCCTTTAAGCTGAGGACCCAAGTTGGGGAAACGCAGCTTTATTTGTTGCATATTTTATTGCCTTTTTTGAGCCAAATCTATGAGTGGATTGACCAGAAGGTAGAAGTATATATAGAACTTACTATATATTTCCCATCCCTTTTATAGCCATTCTTGGCTTTGGCTCAAAAAAATGCAAAAAAAATCTGCAAGAAAAAAGCTGCATTTCCGCAATGTGGGTCCTTAGCCTTAAAGGGCTTTTCAGTGATAAGAAAAAGTTAAATTTTTCATAATTCTTTTTAACACAGCGTGTATTGAGCTTTCCATGTAATGCTTTTATTTTCACATACCTTTTGACGTTGATTATCTTTCATCTCTTTCAGTTTTTTTTCCTCTTCTTCCTTTTGCTGTTGTCTATAAGTGTGCCAATTGGACTGTAATATATATCATAAAGATACTAGTAACTATACACTATACACTATGCTTTTCACAATAACAAGATTCTGAGAAACTGAATTGATTGTCAGAAATTCCTGATAATCCTGCAAAAGGCTCCAAGACATTGACCAGTGACCAAAATTTATGTGATCCTGCAAGTACTGCACTAAGATCATGATCTTCTGTAAAGTGACACTATCTAAAATCAATAAAGCTCAGAAGAGTTATCAGATTTTGTATGCTTTATTCTCATGAAGAATCAACATCAGCTTGTGTAGGATTGTAGTTTATTACATTTTTAGATGGTTTATTCCCATCCTTGATGGTACTTTATGACTTTGCTATGCTTGTCTTGCTTTGGATTTGAAAAGGTCATGGTGCAAGGTCCAGCACATTAAAGTATTGTCACTTGACATTGTTATGGCATATACTGTATGCCATGCTCTTCTAAACTGATTTTAATCTGGAGACCGGGAGACGAAATGACGTCACATGAGCTGTTGTATTTGCTTCTTAGAGTCCAAAGGGGCTCCCAAAAGTGCCCAATCCAGCTGCTTACACCCACTCACAGCCTCTATATATAACATCTACATCACAGTAGATGATGTATTGGTAGATAGGGTTAAGACTAAAAAGGCTGTCTTACAAATGCCAAGGCCGATTCTAAAGATTGTACAATGGTCTAGCCAATTTGTCATTTAGGCTTGTTTTTGTCTATTCTAAAGATTGACCATCAGTGCCAATACTGGCAAATCTCTTTCATATAACATTTAATGTTTTTGCTTGTTATAAACATGTATCTTTTTGTAGAAATCTGGCTACTTTCATATTAAATAGGACCTTTCTGTTTGTCAGTGTCAAGAAAACATCAATAAATGTAATATGATTTGATGTTGTTACACAATAACATGAAAAATTCCACAGCAGGGGATCCAAATACATTTACAAAGAATAATGCCAGTCTGTACAATTTTCTTCAAAGGATTCTTTGAAGAATGAAGAAATGCACTAAAGTACAGATAAGACAGTTAAATTACAGAAAAAGTAAAACCAGAAAGGGATCAATCACATTTACAGATCAAATGTTTCAATCAAGAAACGTTCATCAATATCCCACCAATGCACTTTAAGATCATTTCAATAATGGAGATCAGCAGAAGAAAGAAATGACACTCAAAGTTAATAAATATTATATTAATAAAAATAATCTCACATTGGTGTAAAGTACATGTAGAATTGAATACCATAATGTGTTATATTCGTTACATAATGGACACATGAGTAATGCCCAGTAATGTGTTTCTAATCACAAAGACATGAACTAAAGATCATCCAACTAATGGGTGCAAAAAAAATCTGTTGAATGGCTAAAGGGTCAGTGTGGTAGCAGAATATGTGACAGCTTAATCCTCCCTATGATTAGAGATGAGCGAATAGTGAAATATTCAATATTTGATTCGAGTAGCCCCTCAATATTCGACTATTCGAACGAATATCAAATCCCATTATAGTCTATGGGGAAAAAATGTTCATTTCAAGGAAAACCACTATTCGCCTAAGGAGAGTCACCAAGTCCACTATGACACCCCAGGAAATGATGACAACACCTCGGGAATGCAACTGGGACAGCAGGGGAAGCATGTCTGGGGGCATCTAACACACCCAAGTCACAGTTTTACCCTTGGGTGAGTTGAGCCTTTAACCAGCAGAGATTTAGTTTTTGGCCCTTGGGGTGAGTTGAGCCTTGCACCAGCAGTTTCTTTGGCCCTTGGGGCGAGTTGAGCCTTGCACCAGCAGTGATTTGGGCCCTTGGGGTGAGTTGAGTCTTGCACCAGCAGTTTTTTTGGTCCTTGGGGTGAGTTGAGCCTTGCACCAGCAGTGTTTTGGGCCCTTGGGGTGAGTTGAGGCTTGCACCAGCAGTGTTTTGGGCCCTTGGGATGAGTTGAGTCTTGCACCAGCAGTGTTTTTGGCCCTTGGAGTGAGTTGCGCCTTCCTGAGGAAGCCAGATTTTGCCAAAACGCGTAGGGATGGTCCTTCTACATGTCATTTGTATTCTTGTGAGCGCTAAGCTGACTACTCTTAATCCTCAATATGACTTTAGATAATTAAGTGTATGGTCACTACTGGGCTCTATGACTTGCTTCTATGTCTGATACTTGTATGTGGTCTGATGTATTATACATGATTATTTCACAATATGAATCTTTCATAGCACGATATATATATATATTTTTTTGAGTGTCCCCTAATTTTCCATCCTTTATAACATATTCACCTTTGGGTGTATCCTTCATTGGTACTTGTTGTGTGCAGATTATACACCGACATTAGAACATTTTATGTGAAGGATATATAATCTATGTTTATTTTCTATAGGGACATCATATATTATTGATATAGGGTCGATATACTTTATATGACTTGACACTTACTTAAAATTGAATATTATGTAATTATGCACAGCGCTCTATGTCTTTTATTTCTGGTGTCATTTCTTGTGTTTTGGCAAATTCCATCTGCCCTGCTGTAATTATATGATTTTAATGGTAATTATTTACTGACTATTTAATAAATATTTGCAATTTTATCTAATTATCTAGTTGGACTATTGATTTATACTATTGGCTTGAACTTTTTCCATGATGCTTGTATGTTCTTTGTTAAGCCAAGAGAGTTTAATGTGAGGTACTATTGTACGGAGTGCTTAAGCAGGCAAATACCACATTCCCTGAGGCTCTTTGTCTTGATGGGCTACAATTTTCATATATCCTTAGGTCTAAGAATATTCAGCGTTGAAGGGTAAGTGTCCTTCTGTCACCACAATGCACTTTTTAGCTCATTCCTCCAGTACCATCACTCTCCTTTACTTCTTATGAGGTCCACACTATCAAGCTATTCCACCCATACTCCTTCTGAGTAATCTACCATCCCCCTAGCACACTGTACCAGTGCCTAGATCCCGTCACTTCATGGCTTCCCAATTTTAACATTCTGATTAATATCACCGTCTCCCCATTGCGTCTCAGCTTCTACTACTAACCATTTCTCTTGGATTTTCACAATGTATTACCTCTCTCATACACAAAGATGGTAATATCCTTGCTCTGGTCTTCTTTTGGTTCTGTTTAATCCCTGACTTTACCCATTTCTGACCACAACCTTCCTTCCATTACTATCAAAGTCTTTTTCCTGCTGCAAAACACTGCACTATCACACAGACAGGAATCTGCACACTATGAACACTCAGCACCCCTCAGTAACCCTAGAGTGCTCACTTGTCCCCATCTCTTCTCACTCCCATCCTAATATGGCCAACAAACACTACAATGAAACTTTCAAAACCACCCTAGATAAAGTAGCACCCTGACCCCCTGAACCTCCCAACAAAGAAGCCAGCAACCTTGGCACCCACCTCCAACATGTTTTTTTCCAGCGATACTCAACATGGGAGATCATTAAACGCATCTTCAGACTCCCTACACTTACAGTTTATGCTCAAAACCTATAACTCTGTACTTCACCTAGTCAAACAGGCCTATTTCACCACATTCATCTCTTCTCCATCTAGAAGTTACAAGCTGGTGACTGGCTGATACAGTATCACTTATTTATTAGAAAATGGCTGGACCATTGTACCGAACAGGCCCTCTTATCTCTTGTGTCACCCTATTTGCTCATCGATTGCAATCTCTTGCGAGCAAGGGTTGATATGTTTATACATTACATTGTATAAAATGGTCAGCACATTATATAATAACATTATTATTTAACTGCAGAATATATCTCAGATAATGTTCAGAAACAGTGTTCTTAAAAGTCATATGAAATGTCAGGCATACTTTAAAGGGGTTGTCCCATCACAAGGATCCTATCTATCCTGCTAGTTTATGTGGATTTTAGACTTTTCCTAAATACATTGCTTTATCAAAACTGCTTTGTTTGGCCGCTATCTTAATTTATTCACTTCATTGTTTACACTCCGTTTCTATGGCCCTTGGGATTATCTGCTCATTTGTCAAGTGATGTAGCTGCCTGCTCTCAGGGGGAGGGAGGGGCTAGGAGCAGCTCTGAGCTGTTTGTGTCTTTTAAGTAGCGGAGCTTCTCAGATAGGGGAGGTGAGAGCTTCGGGATTTCTGAGCTCTTATCAGTCGGTTTAATTGAATTTAGCTGATAAGGGCTGAGATAGGGAGTCCGTTACCTCTGTATGTAATGCAAACTGACTCAAATCCATCTCTGCTACATCAGCTTCACACTGTGGTAATTCATTTACAACCAACCCCGTGCACCTATGTGCTGAGAGAAGCAGGAAGTGAAGAGAGCGCAACAGCCTGCAGGTTAGTGTACAAGCGTCATGGGAATACCCCTTTAATCCATCTGTTGTATATGTTATTGTCTGGCTGTTTGGATTTATCATTATGTTGTTTATGAGAAGCGATACATTTGTGCCACTAATTTGTGCTTTTTATAGCCTTTGTCTTTGATAAATGTAAAGTACATCTACAGCTTGAAGTTGCCTGTGTTTTTCACCTTTTGGAGTGAGAAGCGATTATTGTGCACAATCCTGCTCAATGTTAGATGTAAATTTTTAACATGGCAATTTATGCCAAAAATAATCAGAATTAATGGAGGTCAAGTAAGAATACTTATATGAACACATTAGCAGCGTTTACTGCAAACTCTAAAATGATGGTAATTGCAGCAGCAGTAATGACCGGCACAAATAAATGCAAAAGATTTTATTACAGGCACTGGCTAAGTGTCCGATTTTTATGGGCTTTTTGTAAATTTACAGACAGTTGGCAAACCTGGTATTCGCATGTTCCTACAGCACCATTTCACTGCAGCATTTCCCATTTGACAACCTCAGTTACAAACTATTCACGTAATGCAGCCATGACATGGTTTTGCCATAATTTTACAAATTCCTAGCAGCCAAGGCATTTCAGAAATTTACTATAAAAACTTCTACAAGATCACATGTGAATAATTCCTTACTAAGTGCAAAGTGAGGTGTAACATCGTCTTTTTTCAGCTGATTTGTGCAAGTAAGGTTCAAGTGAAGGTGAGGCAGGGGCCCCACGAGACAGAAGTGCCGCGATTTGCCCGCAGCCGAAACGCGACATTTTACAGTACGGACAATGTGGATGGGATTCTAGCGAATCCCATACCCACTTTGCGGACACACTGCGATTTCCAAAACCGACGTGGCTTTGGAAAACACAGCATTTCAATTATACCTATGGAAACACGAGCGGCTTCCCCATAGGTATAATTGTCACAGAAAGTCCGTGGAGGAAAACTCTGCGAACTTTCTGTTTAAAGCACTGTGGAAAGAACCGCAATGCGTTGCCACCACGGTTTTTCCCACAACGCTTTATTGCTGCGGGATGTCCTGTGAGGCATTAGCCATAAAGACCATGGCAGAAACATGTCCATACCTTTCATACCTGTTATATATTGAGTGGTCCAGCAACATATTATAGGAAGAACGAACAAGATTGCATATACTGGATAAATGCTTTTTGTGAAGCAGCTCCCTTTTCTAAAGCATTTCTTCATTTGCTATTTATATATCACATTGTCTTGAGTTGTATATCTTGTCTAATGATCTTCAGGCGAATTAACAATTTATAATTTCCTTCAGCATGATATAAAAGCACCAGTACAGACTTATTTAAATGGAATATATAATTGTTTAATTTATTAGATATAGTTTTTTTCATTCACCCCAGGAGGAACATATTGGAAGCACGCACATAGCTACCTCATAGTGCAGCAGGGTATATGGCACGGATTATGACAGCTGCAACAAATGTCATATGTTTTTAATGGTCACAACCATGTAAATAATATGCAGTCTTTAGAAAGAGATAAAATACAGCCTTCTCCTGCAGAAACCAGGCAGTGATGAGGAAATTGCAAATACAGCCTGTTATGTGTGTATATATTTTATAGTAATAGCTACCACCTTTCCTTATCTAGACCTCCAATAGTATAATAAAGCCATCATTAAATCCCTAGCTTTCTAATGAGATGACACTGTCCCATTATGTCCCAGGCTCCACAACAAACATGAAAAATGTGCAGCAGAAAATAGGAAACCTCAGTCTATTGAGAACAATGGAATAGAGCAGTGTTTTCTTTAATATGGATGGTCACAAAAACAAGGGAAAACTGTTGCTAACTGTCCTGAGTACTCGAAGCAAAAGATTCCACATGTTATGATAGGTGAGTGAGGGACACTAGAATGGAGCAGAGATAAGTTGAGTAACTAAAGTATTGGTTCAATAGGTCTTGGATTGTGGAAATCAAGTTTTGTGTTGGGTTAGCTGTATACACATTATATATGTACACATAAGTATATACATATAATATATATACACATAATACAGAATAATACATAATATATACATAATACATGATATATGTACACAATACAGAATAATGCATAATATATACATGATACATTATATATATATATATATATATATACACACACACACATTATATATATATATATATATATATATATATATATATATATATATATACATGAACAAATATGTACGCCTTTATTTCACACAACCAGACAGTATGATATTCAACCATATCATTATAATATGCACATTATAATACAGCACACAATAACAATATACATCATCAGCATCAGAAGCAGGATCATTTCCCACTCTTACACATAGAAAATAACTTTGTAATATGTAATAATCTCCGTGCAGGAATTTTATTTAGAATACAACCTAAATTGATAATATATTTGCTAATAAATCACTTAATAGCTCCCACAAATACATTATTTCTGGTCTTACCTGCTTTTGTTGAGGCTTTTTATCTTCCTTTAGTCTAGTTTCTTCTTCGGTTTTGAACTGTAACAGATTTTTATAGAAATTAACCTATTAATATTATAAAGGTGAAAGTTTGTGAGTTTGGATGTTTGTGGGTTTGTGTGTTTGGATGTTTGTTCCTCAATCACGCAAAACTCGCTCCACCGATTTGGCTGAAAGTTTCCACAAACATAGTTACTACACTGGATTGCGCAATAGGCTACTTTTCATCACAATAGCGCACATACGTTTTTCCCAGGACTCCCACAAAACCCAAACTCACATCTCCATCTCTGTAATCTCACACACTTTCAACTATAGCAAACCACAAAACTTCCTATTGCCCTCTACAGCCTAGCCCCTAACCCCACACAATCACATTTACACATACTTTACCACTTTGCCCCTCACCTTAACGATACTATAGGAGGCTACCTCTTTAACCCTCCGGAGCAGCCATGTTTGCGACCCTCCACCCCTTTCACGATCCGCGACACCCTGTGGAATTCCTCAACTCCGTAGAATTACCCGGCGTCCCTTCACATAAACTAGAACTGAAGATTGGCGTCCCTGTTCTACTTGCATCCCGATTGTGTAATGGCACGAGGCTACGTGTCACACAACTAGGAACAAATATCATTGAAGCCACTATTCTTACAGGAGCAGCTAAAGGTGACAGTGTGTTAATCCCACGCATTCCATACTAAAACCTTACCCGCGCCTGTATTTACCCTCTTCTACAATCACCGCAGACGAAGTCGCAGGTACCAGCTAGTGAATAATAATATCAGAATCCATCCAGCTCATAAAATATTTATGCAATTGAGGCTTTATTAAACAATAATTTTAAACATAGTCTTATGGGTTAAAGTGGTTGCCCGACCATATGTAAATAAAATGTAATACACATTAAAGTTCTTGAATTTTTAATATACTTTATCACTTTTTTTTCAAGTTCTCTTTTTTATGGTCTAAAGTCCTAGTACTTAAGATTTCAGACAACCGTCTGATTGATTGAAGGAATCATTTAATCACTCACACCAGGAGCATTAAATGTGTTCACCCACCACAACAACTTGTAGAGCTAACTTGTAGTCCACTGGGTGGATGTTCCCTGTCCTGAATGGAAGGAGGTTCGATTAATTTCAAGACTATCAAAAATAGTGGTCTGCCATCTACGGTACTTCTATTGAAATGGAGCAGTGTACAAACTGCCCAATCACTACTCCATTCAGAAGTCCTCCGTTCTCCTGGTCTGAGCAATAGGAACCCTATTGATCTGTAAGTTGTGATCAGGATAGAGGATAACTTGCTTTTATGGGAAAATCCATTTAATAAGTACATTGCCCGATCAAGATGCACAGTAGTTTAGTTATTAAAAAACACAATGTACGGTTTGTCTCCACAAAGCCACTGTTCACCCAAAAACAAGTGATCCTGTCAAACATTAATATTTTCACCTGACAAATGGCCAAAAATATCCAGCATGACCAATCGGCTTTTTTGTACTAATATAGCTTAAAGAAAGTCTACCATTTAAGTTTAAATGACCAAAATCAACTATTTTGGCTGGCAAAAATCTAATATGTATGGCTGGCTTTAGGCCGAAAATCACCATCCAGGTCACAATGCTGCATACATAGCGTATAATGTATCCTGGTCCATTCTATGTTCTGCATAGCAGCAGTAACATTATCCTTCTTAGCTACACTGATAAGTTGTAAATCCTCTGCTAGGTGTTGAACTAAGTGTAATTACAATGTATTCATTATTTTCATGAATAAATAGTACTTGGAAAATGGAATTATAGACATTGTCGTATTTTTTTTTTTTTTTAATGTAGATTGTGAGCCCCACATAGAGCTCACAATGTACATTTTTCCCTATCAGTATGTCTTTGGAATATGGGATGGAAATCCATGCAAACACGGGGAGAACATACAAACTCTTTGCAGATGGTTTTTTTGCCCTTGGCAGGATTTGAACACCAGGACTCCAGCGCTGCAAGGCTGCAGTGCTAACCACTGAGCCACCGTGTGGCCCCTTGACATTGTCGTATATTTTGTTGATGGGATTTCCAGAATTTAGAGGTTTATGATCTATCCCTAGGATAGTTTGTCAATATCAGATTAATGTCCGGAAGCACATTGCTCCATCCACTGTGTAGTAGCTGTTCCCACTTGAATGGGAGCTGAGCTGCAGTAACCAAGTACAACCCTACACAGTGGATGGAACCGATCCACCTATTAGCTGATCAGAAGGGGCTGCAGTTGTTGGACCCTCACTGACTTGATATTCAAGACCTACCCTAAGGATAACCAGATCATGGCAATTACCAAGCATAAGGGTAAGTTCACACGGAGTTTTTTGGTCAGGATTTTGAGGCCATATCCACCTCAAAATCCTGACCAAAAAGATGGCTCCCATTGAAATCAATGGGAGCCGCTAAGGAGTTTTTTCCGGGAGCTACCCGGCTTTTGAACCAGAACCTGAGGCGGTCTCCAACTCAGGTTCCGGTCCAAAAAACTCTGTGTGAATTTAGCCTTATAGTATGTTTTTTGAAAACGGACTCACTGTTCATTATTACCATTGCTTTTGTCATATGACTGCTGTTATACTGTAACCTATCCTATTTCTATTCTCTAGACTATGTAGCTATGTAGAAAATGAAAGCATCATACCGTTAAAAGAGAATTTTTAAGTGCTTGTTGTAACATCCAATCCTCATCCTGTTCCTGGTTAACAGCCTGTAAGATAAATACTTTATGGTTTATCATTTGGGTGACATAATGAATCATCTAGAAGAGAAGGTAAGAAAATTACTCTGCATGGCCATTCACCCTCACTATCCTTCTCTCTCATCTTCTGCATTGTCCGATCTTGTTTAACAGCCTGAATTTTCCATGGAGAAGAAGAACACTTAATAATGGGCGACATTTATTATTCTGCTGCATCAGTAATGTAGCTCAAGTTATTTGTTAGTGTCGCAGAACCTACTTCTTGTACTGAGTGCTTGTTGTAGGCTGCTACTTTGGCACCTACATTTTGGTCTAGTTTACATGTACACATCTATTGTTTCTTGTAACCAATGATGTAAGGCAGGGTTCACACTACCGTTGGATTCCATTATAAAGGTGTCTGTTAAAAAAACGAAAACAAAAAACGGACACCTATCGTAACATTAGTAGACACTAATTGATGTTAATGGGTCAATTTTTTAACTGATCCATTTAATTTTTTTTTTGGTTCCTGCTTTCTGAGCATGCACAGAGGAAAAAAATGGACACAAAATAACGGACAGAAACTGATAGCTATGTAACTGTCCGTTATAAAGTCTATGATCCATAGACTTCAATGTTAAAAAATATCGGATGCCTGATGTCTGTCATGAAAGATTAGCATGTAGGATTTTTTATCCACGAAAAAAACGGACATGTGGCGGATTGGGTGTATAACAGATACTAATGGACACAAGATAAAATCCCATTGAAATCAATGGAAATTCTAACGAATTTGTGACGGCTCAGTTAGTATCCGTTGCTAAAATCTTGTAATGTACAAAAGCAACAGACACGACTGACGGTCACCAACAGTAGTGTGAACACCCCCTAAAAGAGGTAATAGTTATAGTATTACGTAATATTGTTAAATATGATGTTCCTATGCCATTGAGTAAGGTAACTGCAAAGTGTGGGCTTTAGTGGTTGCACATTATCTAGCTATATAAGAAATTAGCAAAAGAAATGAGTGGAACATAACCATACTAAATTAAGCTATATTACTACATAAAAGGACATATTTGAAAACTGTATTAAACATAATATGTTATCTTTAGATGTAATAATCTGTAATAATATTGTTAGATAGCGGGTTCAAGCACAGTGATGCCCAGTGTACACAATACATTCCTTGATCCCCTCTTTCCCTTGCTGTTGGGGTTCCTCAGGGCTCGGTCCTCGGCCCCCTGCTCTTTTCTCTCTACACAGCCCCCATTGGACAAACCATCGCCAGATTTGGCTTCAGGTACCATCTTTATGCTGATGACACCCAATTATACACATCTTCCCGTGACATCACCCCTGCACTCATACAGAACACCAGTGACTGTCTCTCTGCTGTCTCTAATATCATGTCCTCGCTCTATCTGAAACTAAATCTCTCTAAGACTGAACTACTACTGTTTCCACCATCTAACAGATCTGTCCCTGATATATCCATTGCAGTCTCAGGCCTTACTATAACTCCTAGGCAGCATGCCCGCTGCCTTGGGGTCATATTTGACGCAGACCTTTCCTTCACCCCTCATATTGAATCACTCGCACGTTCATGTCACCTCCACCTCAAAAACATCTCCAGAATACGCCCTTTCCTTACCAGAGATACACTAAAGACACTTATTGTCTCTCTGATTCATTCTCGCCTTGACTACTGTAATTCCTTACTAATCGGTCTTCCCCTCACTAAACTCTCTCCTCTACAATCTATTCTGAATGCAGCAGCCAGGCTCATCTATCAGGCTAGACGCTACAACGATGCCTCCGGTCTGTGCCAGTCACTACATTGGCTGCCTATTCATTATAGAATAAAATATAAAGTTATTACTCTCATCCACAAGGCTCTCCATAATGCCGCACCTCCCTACATTTCTTCCCTCATCTCTGTCTACCGCCCAACCCGTGCTCTCCGCTCACTCAATGACCTAACACTTACATCCTCTATTATCAGAACCTCCTACGCTCGTATACAAGACTTCTCCCGAGCTGCACCACTTCTCTGGAATGCTCTACCCCGGACAATCAGATTAACTCCCAACTTCTACAGTTTCAAACGCAAACTAAAGACGCATCTTTTCAGACAAGCCTATCACAATTCCTAATGCACAAAATTGTCTGAACACTGTATAAGCAATGCCGCCCTTGCTACCTCTTGTGTCACCCCCTCTACCTCATAGATTGTAAGCTCTTTTGAGCAGGGCCCTCAGTCCCATTGTGTGAAATGACGTTCTTTGTTATGTATGTCTGTATCTGAACCCTATAAATTGTACAGCGCTGCGGAATATGTTGGCGCTATATAAATAAAATGTATTATTATTATTATTATTATCATGGTTAAAACAAATTGGAAAGTTAGAGAGAACCCCTGTATGAAAAAAAAAATACTCAGGTATCCTTTTGCCTGTTGCACAATGGGAGAAGTTGTGTGTTGTTACCCTGCTGTGTAACCCATTGACCTCAGGGGTTGCCCAGGACACACTTGGCAGAAAGGGGCATGCTATTTAAGAGCCTGTTCCCATGCTGTGAGAGATGGAGCTGGGGCAGCAGTCAAGAGAGGAGCAGTGGCAGGTCAGGGGTATGCTACCACGACTTGGTTAGTTGTGCTCAGGAGGCATGTTAGCAGGCCTGACTTAGTACAGATGCACTAGCCAGAACTGCCCAGCAATGACATGGGTTCTAGGAGGCAGGTGTCACATTCCCCCCACCAGTGGAAGTGTAATGTCTGTTTCTGGTCCCAGAACTGCTTGTTACTGCTGCCAACAAGTGTTGTTGCACTGCTGTATACCCTACAAAAATCAAAATAAATGATATAAAACTTAGCTTTTATTTTACTATTTAAACCCCCCCCCCCAATATCTGGTCATTTAACAATAATTGGTAACATCGTTCTGACCATGGATTGAAACCATACAGACTCTCCTCAGCCAGTATATAAATCAGCACTAGATATTGTGTTGCTGTGGCTAAATAAATTGCCTCTCAGATTGAAGATGTCAGATACTGGGTGTAAATACCATGAGTAAGGTCTGTATCTGCACTCAAGTAAGAATAGTGATTATGGGTAGCCTCTGCAGGATAAAGTGTAACATTACTACACAGTAGGGAGGGGTGGGGTTCCAACTTCATATAAGCTGGCCAGCCTATTCAGTATATTATATCATTTCTTAAATAAAGGTAACCCCTTCCAATGACCCAAGACACTGTTGCAGCTCCCTTATCTACAGTCCTATGAAAAAGTTTGGGCACCCCTATTAATCTTAATCATTTTTAGTTCTAAATATTTTGGTGTTTGCAACAGCCATTTCAGTTTGATATATCTAATAACTGATGGACACAGTAATATTTCAGGATTGAAATGAGGTTTATTGTACTAACAGAAAATGTGCACTATGCAATAAACCAAAATTTGACCAGTGCAAAAGTATGGGCACCTCAACAGAAAAGTGACATTAATATTTAGTAGATCTTCCTTTTGCAAAGATAACAGCCTCTAGTCGCTTCCTGTAGCTTTTAATCAGTTCCTGGATCCTGGATGAAGGTATTTTGGACCATTCCTCTTTACAAAACAATTCAAGTTCAGTTAAGTTTGATGGTGGCCGAGCATGGACAGCCCGCTTCAAATCATCCCACAGATGTTCAATGATATTCAGGTCTGGGGACTGGGATGGCCATTCCAGAACATTGTAATTGTTCCTCTGCATGAATGCCTGAGTCGATTTGGAGCGTTGTTTTGGATTATTGTCTTGCTGACATATCCATCCCCGGCGTAACTTCAACTTCGTCACTGATTCTTGAACATTATTCTCAAGAATCTGCTGATACTGAGTGGAATCCATGTGACCCTCAACTTTAACAAGATTCCCGGTGCCGGCATTGGCCACACAGCCCCAAAGCATTGATGGAACCTCCACCAAATTTTACAGTGGGTAGCAAGTGTTTTTCTTGGAATGCTGTTTTTTTTGGACTCCATGCATAACGCCTTTTTGTATGACCAAACAACTCAATCTTTCATCAGTCCACAGGACCTTCTTCCAAAATGAAGCTGGCTTATCCAAATGTGCTTTTGCTTACCTCAGGCGACTCTGTTTGTGGCGTGCTTGCAGAAACGGCTTCTTTCTCATCACTCAACCATACAGCTTCTCCTTGTGCAAAGTGTGCTGTATTGTTGACCGATGCACAGTGACACCATCTGCAGCAAGATGATGCTGCAGCTCTTTGGAGGTGGTCTGTGGATTGTCCTTGACTGTTCTCACCATTCTTCTTCTCTGCCTTTCTGATATTTTTCTTGGCCTGCCACTTCTGGGCTTAACAAGAACTGTCCCTGTGGTCTTCCATTTCCTTACTATGTTCCTCACAGTGGAAACTGACAGGTTAAATCTCTGAGACAACTTTTTGTATCCTTCCCCTGAACAACTATGTTGAACAATCTTTGTTTTCAGATCATTTGAGAGTTGTTTTAAGTAGCCCATGATGCCACTCTTCAGAGGAGATTCAAATAGGAGAACAACTTGCAATTGGCCACCTTAAATACCTTTTCTTATGATTGGATAGATCTGGTTATGAAGTTCAAAGCTCAGTGAGGTTACAAAAACAATTTTGTGCTTCAGTAAGTCAGTAAAAAGTAGTTAGGAGTATTCAAATCAATAAAATGATAAGGGTGCCCATACTTTTGCACCGGTCAAATTTTGGTTTAATGCATGTTGCACATTTTCTGTTAGTACAATAAACCTCATTTCACTCCTGAAATATTACTGTGTCCATCAGTTATTAGATATATCAAACTGAAATGGCTGCTGCAAACACCAAAATATTTAGAACTAAAAATGATTAAGATTAATAGGGGTGCCCAAACTTTTTCATAGGACTGTATATACAAGTTCTGTCCTGGGCTAACCCTCTGATACAACTAATCAGTTTCCTCAACACGTTTCACCATCAACATAAGATCGTCAGGAGGGTAATAGAATTCAATTCAATACGCTGGGTGCAGCAAGTTTATGCAGTGAAAACTGCAGTTCCCGGGGCCTTGATGGTAGACCCCGGTACGTGTGTAGGACAGAGACCCTGGGAGCATTGCATTATTGTGCTAAATATTAAGTCCAGGCCTGTTTGTGACTTTTATTTATTTTTTTAAAAAAAATATATATGTTGAAGCAAAAAGCAATGTCTGACTTTCATTTGTTCATTTTCATAGAATTTTTTATTTATTATTACTTTTGTCAGATTCAAGTTATTTCTGTGACCATTGTGGGTTTTACTTTCATTAAACGAGGGGTACCAACAATTTTGTCCACGTGTGTAAATGCATTAGGAACATTAAATGTTTATATAACGATACAAACTAAATGAGAATTCTACATGAATGTATTCGGCTATGCTCACCAAATATAAACAAACTACGCTTTTCTTTCAACTAAGTAATATTGAAAAATTGCAAGGACAATATAATATTTGCTGTTTAAAACCTGCGCTGTTTACAAAGGTACACAGAACACTATCCGAAGCGTGAAGCTGTATGTAAATACATAAAACTGATCAATGTAGCTGTTTACCTTTTGATATTTCTGCAGTTTTATTTTTGCAAAGGCTACACCATGTTTTATTCATTTCACAAAAAAGATCAATGCTATTTTGTGGATCAATAAAAGGGAAATGCCTTAGTGGAGCTGAATATCACCAGTGTGTTGAAGAATAATACTATTAAGGAAATGTACCCGGCTTTTACAGATATATTTCACATTCTTGTTAGCACTGTAACACAATGTGATTTTGGTTCTAGATGAACAGGTCACTCACTGTGAATGTGTGAATATAAAAGCGATTCTAATGATTTCACCTGTAAAGCTCCTTCACATGATTTATGTGCAGTTCCTTTTTTTCTTTTTCATTTTGTTCTGTTTCAGACTTTGTTCTTTCTATTACAGTAGGTAATATCACCACAGTTCCTTAAAGGAAACCTGTCATGTGACACTAAACTACCTGCATATTCTTAAGGACTTGAGGTTTAATGTTCAAAATATGCTAGTAGTAACAATCTGTTTGAGAGGTTTTTTTTTGTTTGTTTTTTTAAATCCCTAATACTTAACTCAAATGAGTGCCCTAAGTGCATGCTTATTGTTCAGGAACTGTGCAGTGAAGCAAAAATTGTATCGCTCCGCTGCATGCGGTGGGAGCACCAGGGATTAGATTGGTGCTTTAGTGTACCAAATTCACTTGACAAGTTCCCTTTATAGGGCTATTTATGTTTCACAAATACAATTTTTTTTTTTTTTTTTAATGTAGATTGTGAGCCCCACATAGAGCTGACAATGTACATTTTTCCCTATCAGTATGTCTTTTGGAATATGGGATGGAAATCCATGCAAACACGGGGAGAACATACAAACTCCTTGCAGATGGTTTTATGCCCTTGGTGGGATTTGAACGCCAGGAATCCAGCGCTGCAAGGCTGCAGTGCTAGCCACTGAGCCACCGTGTGGCCTGCTTCACAAATACAATTTTTGTCATAGTTTGTTTATCAATTCTTCACAATTTTCAGGGTCCCAGCTTAAAATTACGGCATAAAAAACCTTCACGTGAAAGAGATATGGGACTCTTTACAAGATGAGAACTGCACTGCAACAAGCTTCGCACTTATAAGATCACTACATAACCATGATAGGTTACCCTTTCGACTTAAACAATTTAGGATCCAGTGCAATGGCTGGCAGCAAACACAAGTGTAAAAACATGAGTAATTGATGCACTAACTAACTTAAATATTGGCATAACTTTTCACTGTACAATGAATATGATATATCTGCGGAAACCTAAATACCCCTTTATCTGGGAAGTAATAGAGCTTGCTAATGCACAGGATAAGATCTATTACTCACATACAATCCAATTCACTGCCCCAAAGTTACCTGTGTGTAAGGCAGCTGGGGAGGCCAGACTATTGGCTGACTATTGAGCAGCTGCAAGGCAGACAAAGGAACAAGATTTCTGACCTTCCCAGCTGCCGTCCGCATAGTAAAGGGGACTCTGGTATACTTTATATTAACAATAAAACTCAACCTGTGAAGAGAATGTATTGGTAAGCTTTGGTTTTGTCGAGTTTCAGACAAACAACTTTTAATTATAAATATATATATATATATATATATATATATATATTAATGAGAATTTATATTAAATTAGAGATGAAGAATTGCCCTTATTAGTCATGTAATGTATTTTCTTTCTTTTAATAGAAATGCTCTTTTATGTCTATAATCATACCGTTTCATGTGACAGTTTCCAGTCTTGTTCAGGTTTCCAGTCGTATTGATCATCATCATCAACCTACAATATAAATCACATACTTTGTATCTTTGGTATCATTCTGGGTAACATTCTCTAAATGGAAGAAGCACAGAAATCACCGCACAACATGGCTATAAACTTGCTTTGTATGTTTCTTATTCTTTGGCTTGCCTTTGTTGCTTAAAAAATTTGCACCCTTTCCTACAAGGCTAGAACCCCCATCATAAAGTAATATTCTGGAGGAATGTTGAGTAGTAGATGTGTAACAGTTGGGGATCAGAAGGCTAGAGACTACTGGTGTAATGACAAGGCAATATCCAGAGCAATCAACTGCCATAAAAGTTCTGACATTACATTAAATTCATTGAGGGCATCTAGAAAATGTGATATGAAACATGCAATAAATATAATGACTTCTGGTTAATTCAGCAGTAGGAACGTGCTTTGTACAATGGCTATAAAGTCTTAAGCCATGGTGAAATTATTATGTTTCATTAGTGCATAAATTACCATCCAATTTTCTTAATTGCTAATTTACATTTTGCTTTAGGTTTAATTCACACACAGCATTTTGTAGCCTTTTTGTGATGTTTTTATGGTCTAAAGCAATGTGTCCTGATATTACTTCAATGCGAATAGCAAATAATAAAAAAGACTGTTCAATCAGCTGATTGGTTGATAATCATTTATAATTATTAATATATTACAATAATAGCAATTAATAATAATGCTTACCCATTCATTTGGTCGCTCAAAGACTCTGTCATCTGGATGGCTTACGGGTTGAAGTCGATCCAAAAATTCATCGTTGCATCTAGGTTTAAAGTAAAAACATATATATATATATATATATATATATATAGGACTAGGAAAATGTGACTAAGGCCTTACATAGCAAACCAAAGCTAAAAATCATTGTGGAAAAGACTGCGGCGGAAACACATTTTTTTTCCCCACAATGCTTTTCACAGTAAATCTTTCTGCTTCAATTATACCTATACAGGACACATCTGTATTTCCGAACGTATAATTGACATGCTGTGATTTACAAAAACTCAATGGTTTTGGAAATCACAGCATGTCTGCTGCAGATATTTTTCTGCAATGTGTGGATGGGATTAGCCAGAATCCCATCCACTTTTCATGTACTGTAAAACACAGTAGTTTTGAGGTGCCCTGGCCTAAAGGCAGGAAATGCTTGTTAAATATAACTGAGCACCTTCATGTGTGTTTGGACCATTTTTGCCATTCCTCATATTTTCAGGCTCACACAGTATTCCTGGATTACACTTCCTGGTTGTGGGAGTGTTAGTGCCTTTCCTAGCCTCTGCCCACTGCACCTCCTAGCAGTTTTCCATTCATGTCCAGTACACCTTCTGATGTGCTATTACATATATGTTTAGGTGTCTATGTGTATAAATTTTATATATTTACGTATCTATATGCAAATATATATATATATATATATATATATATATATATATATATATATATACACATACTGTGTATGTATCTGTATACATATTTACCTATATGTAATTGTATATATAGAATATAACAATATGCATATGTATCTGTATATATATATTTAGATTGACTGAGAATGTTTGTAAAGTGCATTCACACAATCTGGTCCCATGACACAACAATTCTCATTAAGGTTGTGCTCACACAGTACATTTTGCTCCAAAAATGCATTTGTAAAAGTGCATTCAGTTTTTGACACCTGTGCATGCATCTTTAAAAACCAACTGTTTTCCTGGGTTTTGGGGGGGCAAAAATGCACACAGCCTGAGCAGGACCCTGCATGATGATGTTCAAGTATTCGCATCTTTGAGAAACACATGTTGCTCATCTCCTCCACTCTCTCTATGTATCTACCATGCTGCCAGCCCATCAGTGTCAATAAAATCATCCTCCCACTCACCAAAGAAAGACTGTCTGATGAAAGGGAGGTAGAGACTTTAGAGGGGTTGTCCCATCTCAAGGACCCTGTCCTATCTCCTATTGTATCCACACTACCTCCCTGTATTGGGAACAGCCCAGCTAGGAGTCTCTTCTAGGACTAACATCTCAACAGCTGAATGATACGAATAAATGGACTCCTTCAAATGGCAGGGAGCCCTAAATTGTAAGGGAATGCCCCATATTACTGTCCAAGGAGGCCTAAGCTCTACTACTAATGCGTTTCTAAGTTGCAGATATGCAACTGGTCATCAGAGGTGTAGATTTTAACCTAAATACAATAGGAATACACTAGGAGACAGGTATAAAACGTCTTATAATCCTGTCCCTCACATAGGTCTAGCTGCCAGTTTATTTGCTGGAGTGTTTATTTTGTAGATTTGGTCTGTAGTAATTAATGGCCATTTCAATACTCCTGGCAGTTTTTTGCTTGCAAATATTGGCTCCTGGTTTATACTAGCTCCTATTGGCGCTTTTTCTATTTCCCTATATTCCAATTTTCTATGGGGAAGCCGGAGTTAGTAAAGGACATTTTCAAGCTGTTCTTAATGTTTCATTAATTCACCCTAATATGGTATATGGTAGCCAGGGATAGCCGCTAACATTCATGCGGCCTTTATTCCTGACTGGGGTGTATAGAGTTTTTTTATTCACCTAGCACATATATAACACCTTTTCTTTATATGGGCTACTCTGACAATTTTTTTAACTGAAGTAACAATAAAGTTAATGGTTTTATACTTACACCTTAGATAGTGGGTTTAGAGACTGATCCACACTTTTTGTTTTGTCCATTAGAATAATCCATCAAAATATTAGTCATGTGAATAACCCCTAATCACCGACATCAAAATGAATGTGGCAGTGTAACGACCAATATAAAAGCATCTGCCACACAAATTCACTGTTTTGTAACATATATACACACTGCTCAAAAAAAATAAAGGGAACACTTAACACAATGTAACTCCAAGCAACACTGATTGACAATCAATTTCACCAGTTGTTGTGCAAATGAATACACAACAGATGGAAATTATTGGCAATTATTGAGACACACTCAATAAAGGACCACAGACCACATCTCAGTACCAATACTTTGTGGCTGATGTTTTGGTCACTTTTGAATGTTGGTAGCATGAGACGGACTCTACAACCCACACAAGTGGCTCAGGTAGTGCAGCTCATCCAGGATGGCTGACAAACTCAAAAAATATTAACTCTAGTAGCAATTGTGAAACAAAAACCAAAGAGGGATAGTCCAAACCCACCATAAAGCATGGTGGGTTTGGACTATCCCTCTTTGGTTTTTGTCATCCAGGATGGCACATCAATGCGAGCTGTGGCAAGAAGGTTTGCTGTGTCTGTCAGCGTAGTGTCCAGAGGCTGGAGGTGCTACCAGGAGACAGGCCAGAACACCAGGAGACATGGAGGGGGCCATATGAGAGCAACAACCCAGCAGCAGGACCGCTACCTCCGCCTTTGTGCAAGGAGGAACAGGAGGAGCACTGCAAGAGCACTGGAAAATGACCTCCAGCAGGCCACAAATGTGCATATGTCTGCAGAAACGGTTAGAAACCGACTCCATGAGGATGGTATGAGGGTCCGATGTCCACAGATGGGGGTTGTGCTCACAGCCCAACACCGTGCAGGATGCTTGGCATTTGCCACAGAACACCAGGATTGGCAACTTCGCCACTGGCGCCCTTTGCACTTCACAGATGAAAGCAGGTTTGGAGTCTGGAGACACCATGGAGAGCGATCTGCTGCCTGAAACATCCTTCAGCATGACTGGTTTGGCACTGGGTCAGTAATGGTGTGGGGTGGCATTTCTTTGGAGGGCCACACAGCCCTCCATGTGCCTGCCAGAGGTAGTCTGACTGCCATTAGGTACCGAGATGAGATCCTCAGACCCCTTGTGAGACCATATGCTGGTGCGGTTGGCCCTGGGTTCCTCCTAATGCAGGATAATGCCAGACCTCATTTGGCTGGAGTGTGTCAGCAGTTCCTGAAAAATGAAGGCATTGAAGCTATGGACTGACCTGCCCGTTCACCAGACCTGAACCTGATTGAGCACATCTGGGACATCATGTCTCTCTCCATCCACCAACGTCATGTTGCACCACAGACTGTCCAGGAGTTGGCAGATGCTTTAGTCCAGGTCTGGAAGGAGATCCGTCAGGAGACCATTCGCAACCTCTTCAGGAGCATGCCCAGGCATTGTAGGGAGGTCATACAGGCATGTGGAGGCCGCGCACACTACTGTGCCTCATACTGACATGTTTTAAGGACATTATATCAAAGTTGGATCAGCCTGTAGTGTGGTTTTCCACTTTAATTTTTTTTTGGGGGGGAGACTCCAAATCCAGGCCTCCATTGGTTAATAAATTTGATTTCTATTGATGATTTTTGTTTGATTTTGTTGTCATCACATTCAACTTTGTACAGAACAATGTATTCAATATACACAGATAGATAGATAGATAGATAGATAGATAGATAGATAGATAGATAGATAGAGATATATATGGATATATATAACAATGTATAAAATGTATATATATAACAATTTCTATATTACTATTTATTGTCAAAAAGATTTGTCTACAAATCAGGGGCACCTGAATCATTTAATAAGTAGCTATTATTATCTAATGTGCAGACTTTGTAAAAGTAAAATGGGCCTATTTATGCTTTTAATGAGTGTATTTATGTATTAAATGAGTATACGTACAAAATACTAGCACTTTTGCAAATAAATGAGCCATAGAAATAGAGGAAATAACAATAAACTCCCAATGTTTTGCTAGTCTCACGTTGGCATACATCAGATGATATGTTTGCATGCATAAGGCAGCGTGTGTTGCCAATTAACTGGTGCAATCTGTTTGCACACTTTACACAAGCAAGCACAGTTAGATTAATGTGCACAGCTTGGAAAGCATGCTCATAGGCATTCAATAAATTGCTTTCATTATTACACTCTTGAGAGCCTCTTCAAAAGCCTATAAATGCCTAGTTTTCTGCCTGTTAGCTAAATAATTGACCTGCCTTTAAATCATCAGGAGGGAGTAATTTGCCTAAAACTAAAGATATAATAAACTATTCAGAAAAACCTGTTTCAAAGTTAAGATGATATTGTATCAAGTAAAATCAGTACATTAGGAAAATGGCGACATTGTGCTGAAACTCTGTCATATACAGTGAAGAAAACCAACCATGAACCCAAAAGCAATTCAGTTTGGTTGTTGGTTTTCTTCTGGACAACTATAAATTATCACAACTGTAATACTCACATACAAAAATATACATTGAATTATTCATGTACACCTAAAATACATATGGAAATAGCCTCACCGATAGTTCTAATTGAATATACCGTCTTTGTCTGCAGCTCCAAGGTAGAGTCTGTGTCTCCATGGACATCTACTAAAAAAAAATCCTGTGAACTCTACAGCAGACATTTGCTAGGTTAGTATAAAGTAGATGACAGCTCGATGGCATTGGCAGCATCACTATTAACTGAGCCACATTTATAATCCTCATTGATCTAAAAAGAAGCCCTTCTATAAGCTAGAGGCAATGGTTCATGAAGTCTAGGAGATTGCATACTTTATACGCATAGAAAGAGTAAAATGTAACTTGCTAAATAGGTTCATCTGTTTTTATATCAAGTTATGTAATAACAATGAATTAGACATCTCTCTATCTATTTAGGACTTCGCTTTTCCCATATGGTAATGTGTGGGATAGAAGAAGCGAGTGTATCACTGCCCTAGCTGATATGTAAAGCATAGGTTCAGTATACTTAAAATGGCTATGCCACCAAACAAAGTGATCCTCTCTCCATAGCGGTCACATTCCCATTGATCCTGAGAACAGAAGTGTTTTCTACCTGCTATGAATGCAGCCGCAGGAAATTCTTCCTGATTTTGTTCCAGATAAGAGGAACAGAAAGCCAAAAAATACACAGGTACTCTGCAATAATCCACATACTCGCTATTCAGGCTTTTACCATGTCTCCAGTTACTTGTACAGTATTATACATGTCTCCCTCTTTGTCATTAATATGCATCAATTTACGAAGCAAAGTCTATATTGTTCTAAAAACTATTTGCTCTGCATATTAGACTCCAATTTCTGACAGTTCAAACAGTTGGGAGGTATGATATGGCTAGCAACATTCTAAGTGTCTAGTTTTTGCTACTATGAAGGTCTGTGGCTTTTACTGTTACATATCAGTAAAGAGGTCTGTGGCCATACTGTGGCCATACTGTGGCCATACTGTTCACTATTAATCACAATGACTGGGTCATTTTAACCTGGCATATTCTTCACAAGTCTCCTATGATCATAACAAATGCATCTTTTTAAATATAATTTAATTTAACTAATCCCATTTTTGTGGTCCAGTTCATGAGACAGTCCTATTTGTAGGAGTTTGTCAATGTTATAGACATCTATGTCTGCTCTGGGGTTTGAGACTGTCACTGTTTTGCTGAGGACCTTGGCGGACACTACAATGAATGTATATGACAGCCATTACTATGGGGGCACTGCAGGTCTGCACCTCTAATGAGGCGAGGTGAGGCGATGGCCTCAGGTGGCACTTTCGGAGGGGGCGGCAGCCATGGTACTTTTTTTTTTTTTAACCTAAACCTCAAAGTTCCTTTAACTCGAGTTAAAGGACCTTTGATGATGTCATCAAAGGTCCTTTAGCTGATGTGCAATTCGGCATCTATACAGGACTTAGATAGATGCCGAATTGCAAGTCAGCTAAAGAACCTTTGCTGAACCTTTAGTTCACTAGGCTATGAGCAGATTCTTTAGTGGGTGGAGCCACACAGGACACAGAAAGAGCAAGCTGCCAGGAATGGAGAATGAAGGAAGATAAGGAGGTGAGAAGATACATTAAACTGGGGTCAACTGGAGGAGAATGTTTAACTGTGGTAGTAGCTGGGACTCTGCTGCCTCTGGTTGCTCTCAGTTTAACAAAAAATCAATACAATAAAACAAACTTGTAACATCCAATACAGTGAATCATGCTAGTTGCACACTGTTTAGGAGCATGTGATATGTGACATATGACATATGAAAGTCATATAAAAATTAGTGATATATATATATATTATAAATGTCTTTCATATGTCACATGCTCCTAAAGAGTGTGCAACTAACATGATTCACTCTATTGGATGTTACAAGTTTGTTTTATTGTATTGATTTTTTGTTTTTAACATATTATTTTAGCTAGATCTGATGAAGATGTGGTGTTTTACACCAAAAACCTCGAAATGCATTATCTGTTCAATAAAAGCCACATTACTCATCATTCCATCTCCAATGGTTTATCAAGAGGGTGTGAGCGCCCACTAGGAATCACCTTTTATGTAGCTCCCACAGGATCCTACTATTCCAGTTCTTTGAACAGCTCTTGCCCTTAGTGGCAGCTGTAATCCGGAGTGGGGAGACCTACCTATCAGGCCAAGCAGCCTTGAAACTTTGCTCCATAGGACCGCAAGAGTCCAGGGCAGCGGCTGGTACTTTTGAGGAAAAGTTACTAAGCCCACCCCCCAAACATCTGGGCAATCTCTCAATCCTAAGGAAGAGCAGACACCCTTCTACTTTTCTCCTCACATAACTGAGGGTGACTGTAGGAGCATTATACTTTGTGGGGGCACATGGAAAAATGGAGTCAGCGTAGAAGTGGGTGGAGCTAAATTTGCTGCGGCGCACATAGCCCTCTAGAACCATTTAAATTTCTCATGTAGTCCAAACTAGCGGCCCTATTCTGCACTAGTTTGGACCTCTGCGTCTGAGCGCAGGCAGCGTCTTTTGCCAGGTGAAGAGGAGGTGGTGCTGGAGCAGCAAGCGATCACAAGGTAGGTAAGTAAATACTTTTTATTTAACAGGCCACTACCTGCTGGAGTATCTCTCAATAGGTTGCGGCCTATTTACCTTCCTCCCCGGGCCTGCTCATGGCCGCCCCCATGCCCGCGCTGTGGAGCATAATAGTGGTTGCAGGGGGCCGCTGTGGGACATAATAAATATATATATATATATATATATATATATATATGTGGGGTTTGAGTGCGTGGACAAGTGAGGAGTCAAAGATGTCTGTGTTGCAAACTTTACAGAGTCAAATCACAGCTGGAAGAAGTGTGGTCATGGCGGTCCTAAGGGAAGACGTCTTGAACTGAGGGAGCCTAGAAATGTGGGAAAACGTCTCCTGTAAGTAACAAAATATTACTGGACTGTATTCACTGTAATGTTACCGCTAGCACACACACCCCTGCTGACTGATGCAGACGATCAAAAGAATAACGATATCGCGAAGCAACCCCTGCCCCCATTCCTCTGAAACACCCCCCTATTCCCCGGTCTTCAGTGTGAGGAGCAGGGAGGGCGTCTTTTGATCGTCTGCCTCAGGCAGCAGAGGGGCTAGGTTCACCACTGTGGCCGGCACCAGTTTGAGGGGCCGTTTCTGTTCATTGCAAAGATGTTCAGTAGCTGGGGGGAAAGAAGAGAAAATATTGATCTTCTGGTAGTTCTTAAACAAACACTTTTTTCCTTTCCAGAACTTGTGTACTACTTTACATCTATAATTTTACACTTTACCCTTTGCTGATTTCACAAGTTGTAAGAAGTACTAATCCACTCACATTAATGATCTTGCAGAATTCAATCTAATAACCAAATCACTTGAATATTTCTGCCAACACAGACTCAGATTAGGATTGGGTTGATTATACACTTGCAGGCTCTTGAATGATAAAATTCTGCCACATCATACTCGCTATTATTACAATTTTTGTGGGCTCACATTCAGATCTTTTAAAGAGGACGTTGAGAGTCCCATGGCAGCTATTTACATACTGTATATGCCTTGATTCTATGTAACTGAAGTAGGAAATAACAGAAGCTCAACCAAGTTAGGCAGGTTCGTCTTATCTCTGTCTTAAAACACAGGATTTTCTCTAAATAAATAGCACTTTTCTTACACCCTTTGATATTTTTGTTCCATTCGGCACTCTGTAACTTACTGCAGCACTGTAAATAAATATTTATCAGTTACATTTTTAATACTTTTAGACGCAGAGCATCCTTTAAGGAGCCCTATTTCTCTGTTTTTATCAAAGGCACAGCGCAGTGTTATGTAGAATATTTCATTACTCGTACTTGTAATCGTTGGGAAAGATATTTATTTAAAGATAAGCATTTGCATTGCAAAAGTTATATTCAAGATTAGTTAATATATCATAATGGCAGAAGTAGCGTTCCAAGATCTGCCAACACACTACAGCATTTGATATTCTTATATGCATCTGCTCAACTGCAAGATGTCCCTGGATATTATCTTAAAATGTTGCTAATTATACAACACATTTATCTGTCAAGTCATAACTCTACAAGGACAGTGCTTTGCATATTGTTTTGGAGGTTGATAAATAAATGATATATATGTCTCAGAAAGCGAAAGAGACAATTACCAGTTAAATCCTTTGTGTGCTTGGTTCAGGGGCTTGGTAAATAAAACTAATATAACAAATTGTATCAGTATTATTTCTTATACATTCTTTATTTCAGTTTTCAGCTTTGTTTTTTTCACGTAAATGCATTATATATGTATATTTACATATATATATATATATATATATATGTAAATTATACGTTTATTTGTATTATTTGTTTCTGTATTATTGTATTATATATATATATATATATATATATATATATATATATATTTTATTTATATAGCACCAACATATTCCACAACACTGTACAATTGGTAGGGTTCAAGTACAGACAAAAAAAGATACATTACAAAGAAATAGTTACTTCACACAATTGGTCTTAGGGCCCTGCTCATAAGAGTTTACAATCTATGAGGTAGAGGGGGTGACACAAGAGGTAGCAGGGGCGGCGTCGGAGGTAGAATTGCTTATACTGGGGTCAGACAATTTTGTAACAGAGTTTACTGTCATTACACAAACATAAAACTGTATGAACCGTCACCAGTTGTATCCTTTAACATGCAGATTGTGCCTGGATATATAAAGTTAGCCTGAAACGGCATCATATCATGTGGGGAAATGTGGGAGCTGGAACAGAGGAGGGTTTGTTTTAGGGATTCTAGTTATGGTATGGAAGGGTTTACATTAGGAATTGTGACAGGCCTGTCTGAAAAGATGCGTCTTCAGTTTGTGCTTGAAGCTGTAGAAATTGGGAGTTAATCTGATTGTCCAGGATAGAGCATTCCAGAGAAGTGGTGCAGCTTGGGAGAAGTCTTGTATACGAGCGTGGGAAGTTCTGATAATAGAGGATGTAAGTGTTAGGTCATTGAGTGAATGGAGAGCATGGGTTGGGTGGTAGACAGAGATGAGGGAGGAAATGTAGGGAGGTGCAGCATTATGGAGAGCCTTGTGGATGAGAGTGATACGTTTATATTGCATTTTGTAATGAATAGGCAGCCAATGTAGCGACTGGCACAGACCAGAGGCATCGCTGTAGTGTCTAGACTGATAGATGAGCCTGGCCGCTGCATTCAGAATAGATTGCAGAGAGTAGAGTTTAGTAAGGGGAAAACCGATTAGTAATGAGTTACAGTAGTCAAGGTGAGAATGAATCAGAGAGACAATAAGTGTCTTTAATGTATCTCTGGTAAGGAAAGGGCGTATTCTGGAGATGTTTTTGAGGTGGAGGTGACTTGAACGTGCGAGTGATTCAATATGGGGGTGAAGGAAAGGTCTGAGTCAAACATAACCCTGAGGCAGTGGGCCTGCTGCCTAGGAGTTATAGTAAGGCCTGAGACTGCAATGGATACAACAGGGACTGATCTATTAGATGGTGGAAACAGTAGTAGTTCAATCTTTGAGAAATTCAGTTTCAGATAGAGCGAAGACATGATATTTGAGACAGCAGAAAGACAGTCACTGGTGTTCTGTATTAGTGCAGGGGTGAGTCATGGGAAGATGTGTATAATTGGGTGTCATCAGCATAAAGATGGTACCGGAAGCCAAATCTGGTGATGATTTGTCCAATGGGGGCTGTGTAGAGAGAAAAGAGCAGGGGGCCTAGGACCATGCCCAGGGGAACCCTAACAGCAAGGGGAAGTGGGGGAAAAACAGAGCATGCAAATGGTCAGAGAATCTACAAAAAAATTCTTCTTCACATGCCCAGAGGAGGTTAGCCATATCTCTTCCTCTTCACAAATCTATATTTGGCTGTGAAATAAACTTTCTACCATTGCTTTGTCTGGAAATGTAAAACAAGTCCTTTGGCCTCTCTGTTGTTTTGCAGAGAAAAAATGGAAATAAGAAAGTAAACACCTATTATGTTCTCAACATTTTTCTACTGGTCTGCTTAGACTGATATACACCGTAGCTAACTTTTTTTTCTATTTGCTATTTGCTTTTTCATCTCTTCAAAGGTTTTGGATACCTTGACACAAAATAAAATATTAAATATATTTTATGAAATAATGCATATGTGAAAATTGTTTCTATGAAACCTTTCCAAATATTTTTTCTTCTGTAGTTTGAATGTATTTCAATACACTGCAGGCTGCTTTATTCCTTTCTGTGGCTCACAGAAGGAGAGGGGAGGGCAAGGATCAGAGATTAACTTGTGTCTCTGGTTAGGCAAACAAGTTACTGTAAGTGGAGGAGGTCGGGTAAGAGCTGAGCTCATGACAAATGAATACAGAGAAGAAAGCACGTATGTAAGGGAATTGCTAAGACAGCAATTCCCAGAACTGTTAAACCCTGGGAGGGGCACAAGGGACAGTGAGCCCTAAGCTGAAGCCCCCCGCTTTCCCTTCCTATTGCCAGACCCTATCCTAGGTAATAGGCGACAACCACGAGGACAGTCCCTCCCTGAGTATGTGAAACACAAAACGCAGACAAGACGAACAACAACAAAGGGAGGTCAGCTAGCCAGGGTTCGGTAACAGGAGAGCGATGCAGTGCCAAATTGGAGTCAAGAGAATAGTCAATGAGAAAAGCCAAAGGTCAAGTATAATAGTATAAGCAAAACAGGGACAGTAAGAGCAGGTATGCGCACGGCAATAACAAGCACTGGTGTGAATGGGAACCAAGGCTAAATAGGGAGGAAGAACCCGCCCATGGAGTTCACAGAAAGGCAGCTGTCAATCACAGGGCAAGGCCAGATTAACCACTTAATGGACAGAGGCAACATAGGCAGAAGACGGGTGTGGTTCAAATGCAATCACAGAACTAGAGCTGAGTTCACACAGTGCGACTAAAAACTTTAAGCAGATTATCAAACTGCACACGCCTCCTGCGCCGCAGCACACGAGCAGAGGGTGGCGCAGAGGCCCGAACAGGCAGAGATGTTACAACGTAGTCTACATGTAGAAAAAGTTATATGCATAAAAAGGCAAGTTTATTGACACCAAACAGGTTAGTGCAACATTTTTCTACTGGAACTACTTTGGCAGCACCATCATTTTCTTTTTAATTAAGATTTCACATCCAAAGAATTAAAGTATTATATAATGTATCTTTTTTACGCCAGATATTAAGAATTTTAAACTTGATCAAATCTTTCATCAACCATAAGCAGGAAACAAATACATTTGTAATATTGGTCACCAGCAGCTATGTATTCTGTTCTATATGAAAAAAAAGTTAGAGATTGCGCTCACTGGACAGCATTATAGAAATAAATGATGCTTGTTACATGGGAGGCTCAGATTATAGAGTTGTGCTAGTAACACAATTCAAATGTCAGCAACGTGTTTTTAGGGTTTTACATACCCCTTTCTCAAATTCTCTGTAAAGTTGAAAAAGAGGTCTGTGAACGATGATATCTGTTGTTTTAAGAGTCACACTGATAAAGTTCATATACACCAATGTCATCTTCCTGAATATAAAATCCATCAGTGGTCAGAGCCTGCAAAATGCCCTCTGCTGGGTTTAACCATACCCTCACTCCTGTTCTATGTAGCTGTTAATGAAGGGTTAAACATTAGTATTATGAGAAAGAACATTTGCTTTTTCTTATTCGTCTCTCAAACAAGCTAACTTGATGATTCAGAGACCCTGGTTTTGTTTATAGTTAGACTTTGTACCTGGTACATGTATTGTGTTGTCTTAACAGTAAAATGATATAAAAAGCTGGACCCTGTTACAATAAATTGGGACATTTATACATACCTTCATACTTTGTGAATGCCTCTGTTCCCTGAGAATACAATGTTAGGTCACAGAAGGTATTCAGCAGAGTTTGGTCTGAACACCAAATTGCTAGAACAGAAATTGGTGCCATATACTCGAGAAAAGTCAGAACCCAGCTTTCCTGCATGTCCGACTTTGTGTCCAGCTAAAAAAAACGGTTTCGCCATGGACAGGCAGAAGACACTCACGGGTAGTCACTTTGCAATCCCATTCAAGTGAATGGGTTTGAAAACTGACTGCCGGGTTTCCATTTGCTGCCCAGTTTCTCATGGCAGAAGACGGAAACCGTCCGGATTAGCTAAAGTGAAAACCGGATGCAGATGTAAACCCACCCTTACAGCAAGGGGGATTTTCCTTGGCAAACTGATGTTTTATGTATAGAGGTTCTGCAGAAAAAAAAAAAATATTCTGCAGAATCTGCTAAATATTACTTAATAGTCAAGAAAGTATCTTGTCCTACCGCAAAAATGTTTCACTGGGTATTCTGCAGTGGGTTAGTTATTGAGGCCCCCACCCTCTCTTGAGGCCCCCATCAGCTCTCACATAAGCTCTGCCCAACAAGTTTTCTATACATAGCTAGGAGCTTATAATACATTGAGGGCTCTGATATATTGTATTCTACCACAGGCAGTAGAACAAATGCATTGCTTGCAACCACATAGACAACTTTGTAGTCAGACTGACAGGATGGGCATTCAGCAGAAACAGAAGAGTTTGCAGGAGTTTTCTGTCCTGAGCAAGGTCTACCCCCCCCCCCCCAAGCATCTATTTCCTGCCCTCTGCCCATCTAGTGGTCTGATTTTTATCCTTTTCTCTGGCTGCTTTACATTATTCTATGCTTCTCTCAATGTTTTCTTTATCTTATCTGCTTTCCACCAGTTCAACTACTAAAGGCCCACTTCTGCTGTTGTACCGAAATGGGACAGGAGGGGAAATATGCCCACATCTTCTTCAGATGGCCTGTATGTTTAGACCAGCTATCTGCAAAAAGGTAAGTGTGTGTAATATGTGTATAATGTGCATATATGTAGTTTAATGGGTGTATAATGTATATTGTATGTGTGTAATATGCTTATGTATGTAATAAATATCTATATGTATGTACGGTGTGTGTCACAGTGTGTTTTGTATATGTGTTTGTGTACATTTGTGCATACTATATGAGTGTGTTCCTCTCTATAGCCTGTATCGCTTCCATAAGATCCTGTATACACTACATCTACAGCAGTATAAAGTAGTATCATAGGGCTTGACTGTACTTTCTTTTCATATATTTCAATTTAAAACTGACAATTTGATAAGCAGCAAGAAGAACAAATTAGTTTATGCTTAATTCAACACCTCAAGTAAATCAGTGACAGCTGCTCTAAGTAGCAATCAGGCAGAATTAAAAATATAATTGCACAATTTTCACCTTCACAGTAAATTTTATTGCTCTGCAGCTCCTAAACCACCGTAATATAATCTTTAAAGGTAAATCTTAATATACCAATAAAGTTAGCACACAAAATGAAAGGGTGGACTTTAGCTGGTATACCAAGCATTTTTTATTCATGAACATGTGACCGGAAATGCACCATTGTGGCGCTGCAGGTAGACCGAGATGTCAGTTTCCTATCCCTCGCTGTGCCATGTGAAAGGAGAAATGAAGAAGATAAAAAACACTTTAATGGGAAATCAGTTTAGTCACTATTACTTATTTACAAGAATTGCTTGAAGTGCTGGCCCCCTGCTTCGATGCAAGCATTGCAACGCTTGGAGATAGATTGACACACCTGCTCACAGACTCCTGGCATGGCCCTCACCGCGACGAACGCAGCCTGGATGAAGTTCACGAGCTCTTCGTGGGTTGGCACAAGCATTGTGTACACAACGGACTTGACATGTTCTCACAAGAAAAAAAAAAGTGGGGTCAAATCTGGCGAGCGAGGGGACAACAGCACAAGTCCACCGCATCCAATCCACCGATCCGGCCATCGATTGTTGATGTGTTCAATGATGATGCGGCAAAAATGGGGAGGTGCCCCATCCTGCTGGAGCCACATCCTTGCCCTGATGTTCAAAGGCACGTCTTCAAGCAACACCAGCAAATCATACTGCAGAAATGCCTGATAGTTGTTGGCATTGAGTCTCGGTGGAAGGAAAAAGGGTCCTAAGATGTTGTTTCCCAGAATTCCTGCCTGTGATTAAACTGATTTCCCATTAAAGCGCTTTCTCTTCTTTGTTTCTCCTTTCACATGGCGCAGTGACGGATAGGAAACCAACATCTCGGCCTACCCACAATGGTGCATTTTCGGTCACATGTTCATTAATAAAAACCGCTTCATATACCGACTAAAGTCCACCGTTTCATCTTGTGTACTTGCTTTCCAGACACCCTGTATATGTATAAATATATATATATATATATATATATATATATATACACACACACACACACATATATTTGTATGTGTGTGTGTGTCTATCTATATACACTATTTTTACAGTATATTGCATGAATTTTACTATTGTGTTGTGAATAGAATTGTTTGTTAAAGTGTACCAAAACTTTTAATAACTTTTGCTTTTCTGGAAACATTTGTCTCATTAATAAATCTTGCACTCTATTTATGAATTTTGGTTGCTTTCTGATAAATCCTATACCGAATCCACTTTCTGTCTATTTGTCTATTGCCAGTAGAGATTTATAAACCACTTCTCCCTGGAATACAGTAGGCCGGCTCTTGTATAATGCAGGGAAGCTGAGTCTTGGGAGTTACTTTAACATTTATATTTTGGGCATCACCACTTTCTATATGAAGCCACCAGAAACATTGTTCTAAGATTCATAGTGCCTAAGATAACTGTTTGAAGTGACATCCCAGTCTCAGCTTCACTGCATTGTACTAAAGCAAGTGAGAGGTGTACAGATTTCTGCTGACAATAGTGAAACAGAAAGAAAGTGGATTTCCATGCAGGATTCCAAATTCCTAAAGTGTATTACAATAATTACTGACACAAATGCTTTGGTATATTTTATCGTGGTAAATATTGAACTATTCACCCTACAGTACCTGAATCTTTGTTCATCCCATTTTTCCCTTCTCTCCAAATCCTGCTGTTGTCTTCTTTCTTCTAGTTTTTCAGCCTAATATAAGCAAAAAGAAAAAAAATAAAATGCATTGCCTCGAACAATGTACATTTAAAGAGAACTTTTCCACCACCTCCACCAACTCTAGCTCTCTGCGTCCTTTTATAGGCACCTCTCTAGGGATTCTTTTGCATTTGGAATTTTTCTCTAGTAACCCCCATTCCCAAGCAATCAGTACAGTTAGTTTTGGGATTTTATATGCTAATTAGGCTCTGCATTGTCAAGTGGGTGGTCTTGGGTGAGAGCAGATAGGGTGGTGTGATTCAAAGCTCAAAGAAAAAGCTGACAGTGTCAGAGTTTAGACTCACACCCCTTGCTTCCTCTGGCCCAAGGACACCTACAGCAGTAGCCAAATTAGCATATCAGATGACGACTGCAACTGCACTGATTGCTCACATACAGTAGGGGCTAGAGAAAAAAAATTCCACTGTGCCAGAATCACTTAAAGGATGCAAACCTGGAGTCGTTCGGAAGTGAAAGTTCCCCTTGAATACATATTGTACTATTCTAATTATACAGGAAGCCAAAATGAGTATTAATAGACATGTCCCTGAATATATGAAATGTTTCAAATGTAAGCTCAAGTAGAAATCTACCAAATAAAATTATCAAAATAGTATTTACTGTGCCTGAGCCATACATCCCCCTGTGTACATTGTATTAAGAAATGCAATCTAGTTATATGGCATTTTACTCCAGGTGTCCTGTGATGCAAAATAATGTAAAGACTACGGTAAAATACATTAAAAGCTGCAGGTGGAAATTTTTATATTTGGTAGAGCAGTCACTTGGAAAAAATACAATTTGCTATTGAAAAACATAACCAGTGTACCAAATATCAACTTACAAAAGAATTTCAGTATGAAATTATAAATGCAAAGGGACACATTGTCACTTTTTCATTACATTTGTATCATCAGTACTTTAGAAGCTCTGACATACGGTGTTTCAGAAATTTTGATAGTCAGCAATTAACACAGCAGTATATAAACCACAATAAAATGAGTGGATAATATTACATTATTCAGCATTATAGCAGTGATTTGTATTTTGTGAAGAACCCAGAAGTATTGTATACTACATTTTTTGTGTCCTTAAAAAAATGGACAGAAATGGATTATTTTTGTATACTGGTCTATATGTAATTGATGACCATCCCTTTTATTTACATCCATTAAACAGATCTACTAAACTTAGTAGTTAGATGATCTAATTACATTTGTCATGAACTTTAAGTCAGATACTTTAGCTTACTTGTAGAGTCAGAATTTTTAAATATTTGCAAATGAGTCTTTAAAGGAAGTCTATCGTCCACCCAACCACTGTAACCCTTTGCTATGGTACTGTACAGATTATGAATACAAGTCCAACCTTAGCTATGAAATGTTGATGAGCCCCTGGGATTTGCATAAAAAACAGCTTTAACCAATATGTAAATCAGGTTCATGGAGCACAGGGGGCATTGTCTTCAATCCTAAAGCACAGCTGCATCATCACTAAACACACTTATCCAGTCTTCTTGGTTGGTCTCCTTGGTAATGGAAGTGTCAGGATCTGAGTTGTTTATAAGATGGTTGTGTGTTTTTGGTGGTGTTCGTCCGGGAATTTGAGCCGGTGTCCTGTAGTTCTTTGGTCAGTTCTCTTGCCACTGAGCTGTTGGCATAGTGGTTGGGTATCAGCCACAGTGTTTACTTGAGCTTGCTTTGTGTCTCGGTGGATGCGAGCTTCAGGTGTGTACAATTGTCATCAACCTATCAGGTCTTTCTGGGGTCTGTAAAAGGCTGACTGCTGGTTTCAGTCCTTGCCGGTTTTCGTGGTTACCAGCTAGGATTCTTGGCCCAGTCTTGAAGGAGAGTTTAGCTGAAGTTGTATTGTTTCTGGAGCTGAATTGGAAGTGGTATGAGTTTTGTTCTGAGTGAGAGTCTGCTTTTCCCTCATACATTCCTACTCAACCCCTGTCCTGTATTTCCGGCTGCCTGTCACTGTTTTGGTATTGGTGAGTTTCTGTTTTGGGTTTCAGGTTTGTTATGCCCTTGTCCTGTGATACCCTTTCCTCACTACTCCATTCTTCCTCTCCTCATTTCCTGTTGGGTGTTTTTTGGTTGTGCTGCATGTTAGTTCTCCAGCACGTCCCATCCTAGTTGTTACTGTTTGCAGCTGCACTAATCCTTTCGCTAGGGGTGACCACCTCTAGTTTCCCAGTCCCTAGCCTTTTCAGCTCTCATCCATCCTGTCTGTTAGGTACTCATGTTTAGAGAGCCAGTAGTTATTAGGGCCGAGCTTAGCAGACCAACACCCTCAGGCAGGGCTTAGTCAGCCATCGTAGCGTTAGGGACAGCTTTCCTTCCCTGTTTCCCTAGTAGTGCTATCACCATTCAATACCATTGTTGTCGGGCATGGACAAAACCGTGACAGGAAGATCCGCATCATCCAGCCTTATGTCAATAAGCGCTGCCGAAATCCCATGAATCCACAGTAGGCTTCTGAAGTCCAGGTGCATATACAAGTGTACTGCATATATGCTGCCTTCAAGTTCTTCAAGTGGAACTTGCAGGCGGTGTATGTGCAGTACACTCGGACGTGTCATGGGCTATAGAAATGTACTGTCGTGTGCAGGATGTCGCCAGAGGCTCATCAACATTTCAACGACACAAATGTACATTTATTCATAGTCTGTGCAGTACTATAGCAATGGTTTACAGTGGCTCTAAAGATCCCTTTAAGGTTGAAGAATCAATGTAAGGGCAAATAATCTTTATATGCCTTACCAAGATCCAAGAGTCTCAATAGAAAGAAAAAAAAACCAAAAAACTACTTTTGGTTGTTTGCTTGCATACATAATAAATTGCTATAACAAAAGAATGTTTTAAGGGCAAGAAATCAAATGTCTCTTTTCTAGCTTGCATCGGAAAGAAATGAAAGTCATAATTCTATTGATTGCATTTTTTTGGCTTCAGTAGTTACGAATGTCCCCAATGAATCACATAGAACTCTTAGTACCCTTATACACAAATTCTTCTATTGACAGACTGCCAGACACCTTTGCATAGAAAACAAAACAGATTAGAGTTCTGTACCTTCTTTCTCTGCATGTCTTTCATCTTCTGTATCTTGGCCTCTTCTTCCTCCTTTTGCTTTCTTTTGTATTCTTCTCTCTTTTGCTATACAAAAACCTCATATTTAGTGGTCATTAAACAGTAATGAAATCAGCTTCAAGTAAATAAACAAGGCATCTGTTGAATAGTAAGGGTATATTCACACAGTGGAAATTGAAGAAGAATTTGAGGCAGACTTCCACTTAAAATTCCTCTTCCATTTTTACCCCTCCAGTTTTCACTCACTATTTAGCCCCAGTTGAATGAGGATAGTCAGCAGAGTGGCTTTCAGCGGACTCTATGGCTGAATCAGGGTTCGTCCACACTTGCGCCCGTGTCCGGTTTGTGCATTCCACCGGGTTTCTGTCTTCATCCCTGACGAAACTGGACAGGGGATGGAAACCCAGCGGTGAGCTCTAAAACCCATTCATTTGTATAGGTTTGTAAAGGTGACCGCTGGTGTCCATCTGCTGCCATCCATGGGGAAACCGTTTTTTTTAGCCGGACACAAAGTCCTGCATGTCTGACTTTGTGTCCGGCTAAAAAAAAACGTTTCCTCGCGGAAAGGCAGCAGGCAGACACTGGTGGTCACCTTTACATACCCATTCAAGTAAATGGGTTTTAAAGCTGACCGCCAGGTTTCCGTTTCTTGTCCAGTTTCAACAGGGCTGAAGATGAAAACCGGGCGGAATGCACACACCGATCACCGAGCGCAAGTCTGAGCGAACCCTTAGGGGCAGTTCACACGGAGTAAACTGGCATGCAATCTGGCACATATACGCGTGTCATAGTTTTCACGCTCAAAAAAGATCCCATTGATTTCAATGGGGGTTAGGATCGTATACGGCACGTAAAATTACAAAATTACGGGTGCAAAATTACGCACCATATACGATCATAAACCCCATTGAAATCAATACACATATACGCGCATATACGTGCCAGATTGCACGCCAGTTTACTCCGTGTGAATTCAGCCTTAGCCGCCAAATCCTGCTTCAGTCTCTGCTATTGAAAACAATAGGAGGCAGTATCAGTGCGGAATCTGCCTTAATGCCATCACAAAATTCTAACTTGTCAATGGATCCTAAGTCTGTATTTATACATGCCCACAGGACTGGATCGATCTGCACTACATTTGACAAAGATAAATCAGGAGCTTCTGTAGGTTTTAGACAACTTTTAGCTCTCTAGATCCTTCTGTTCTTGACATATTCACAGGTCCTTCATGTTTATCCTATTTACTATACATACAGTTTTAGACCACACTTCCATAACAACCCGAAAGTTTTTCTTTTACACCCGGTTTCCACAGTTTTCATAACAATCCAACAACATTCACAAACCCAAATATGGTACCACTGGCTTCCACAAGGACTTCATATCACATCAGATGACCTATATTAGCCAATAAAAGCTTACAGGTCCTTCATTCTTAACCTCAATGACTTTCACACATTTTCAGACCAGGTTTCCATAAGAACAACTTAGCCATTTTTGGTTTAGACCAGTTTTCCATAAGGACACAGACATTTTATAAGATTTTTTGTTTCATATTAGTAGAAGGCAAAGTTTTTAACCACACAGCCAAAAGAAAAAAAAACAGACCTGTGCATAGACGGGTAATTATACTAAAACACTATATATTTGAGCTCAGCATTCTTCTCACTCTTTTGCTACCTTCACACGTAATAGCATAGGAGGCATGACAAAGATGTATTGGGGTAAGTTCACACAGCTAGCCATGACGGGATGCTGATGCTGTGCATTGGCATTCCATCGCGACATCCCGCTTCTGGTTAAGCTCAGATCAATGGACCTAATCAGGAAGGAGTCTCAAGCTGTGCACGCCGTGGCTGACTCAGCAGAAGATAAGTGAAGATAAGGCATGTTGCATTTTTTTTTTTTTGCGATAGCTCGGAAAAAAAAATCGCTAGCAGAAAAAACTGCAAATGACTCCCATTTAAATAAATGGGAGGCATTCTTGCAGGCGGATTTTGAGGTAGATTCCATGTCAAAATTTGCCTGCAAAAAGCTCTGTGTGAACATACCCTTAGGTTAGGACTACACGGCAATTTCGGCAACATTTCCTGTTGTATGATCGCAGATCACCGTGTCACCTGTGACTCCTTTATCAATATACCGTATTTTTCGGACTATAAGACGCACTTTTTTCCCCCCAAATTTCGGAGGAAAATGAGGGTGCGTCTTATAGTCTGAATGTGGGATGGCCGCGCTACTGCCACCGCTGGTTTTCTTCAGCGGCAGTAGCGCGGCAATCCGCAGGCCCCGGCAGCTAAGACACTCCCCGGCATCTGCTGTAATAGACCGGCGGATGCCGGGGAGTGTCTTAGCTGCCGGGGCCTGCAGATTGCCGCGCTACTGCCACCGCTGGTTTTCTTCAGCGGCAGGAGTGTGACAATACTGCAGGCCCCGGCAGCTAAGACACTCCCCGGCATCCGCCGGTCTATTACAGCAGATGCCGGGGACTGTCTTAGCTGCCGGGGCCTGCGGATTGCCACGTTCCTGCCGCTGAAGAAAACCAGCGGTGGCATGCTGTAAATCCGCTCCTCCTAACTGACTGCCGCAGGTCCCGGCAGTCAGTTAGCCCCCCCCACCGGCCCCATACCTTCAGTGATGCAGGCCGGCTCCTGCACGGCGAGGTCGCAGGAGCCGGCCTGTTCCGATGACAGCCGGGAGCCTAATGAAGGCTCCCAGGCCTGTCATAGATATATATTACTATCGCGGCTGGTCTATGACCCTCCGCGATAGTAATGTATAGAATCTCCCATAGACGGCAATACACTTGTATTGCCGTCTATGGGACTCGCAATCAAATGATTGCAGGTTCAAGCCCCCTAGGCGGGGGATATTAAAATAGTAAAAAAAAAAATAAAAAAAAAACCACTTAAAAAAAATATAATAAAAAATAAAATAAATAAAAGTTCACCTCCTTTCCCTAGAATACATATAAAAGTATAACATTACTGTGAAACATATACATTAGGTATCCCTGTGTCTGAAAATGCCCGGTCTACACCTGGCCCCACAAAAAAAACGCCCTATACATCCCCGTACAGCTGCAGGGTCACCTGTCAATGTGGCCTTGCAGCTGTTCCAAAACTACAACTCCCATATTAAATATTTTACCATTTTTTGCCTGAAATTTTTTTTTCCCTATTTTTCTCCTCTAAAACCTGGGTGCGTCTTATAGTCCGAAAAATACGGTAAGTTAATGCAGTCGCATTGTACATTTGTGAAGGAGTCATAGCGAGACACATTGATCGTGACAGGAGCTGCAGCCAAAGTTGTCATGTAGACCTTGCCTTAATGGACTGATGCAGGAGCTACAGTATCCTTAACTATACAGTATGGAATAACATTGTATACCTGCTGTACAAAATCACCCTGATTTAGGTTTCATTTTAATAAAAGCAACCTATTTTTATGCAGTAGCAGCTCATGTGTTGGTGATGAAACCCCAGGCTGCATTTTCTCTCCTTTGTGATTACATGAATTCAGAATATTTACAACAAAGACTTTAAACCTTGCAGAAATGTAACATTACACTGTTAAATATAGACAAAGGAGATGTGACACTGGTAATAATCACTTGCATTATTACTCTTGCTGTTCAGTTGTGATTATACAATATATCACTGTAATACACAGATTTAATAAATGACTTGTTCATTAAAAGGAATGAAAAATATTTTCCCTAGCAAATAATTGTCCCCTGTGTCTTTTGTGTTTAGGATTTTAATGTATCAAATGTTCTGTTGTGTATTTCTGTATCATAATAAAGAAGCTTTCACATTTCTAATTGAATCAGCTAGTATTTATATATCAATCACTTTTCTTTATGAAAAGAGCATAAAACTCCAACTGGGTTTCCTTGACAAAATTTTCTGTAGGGTGCATTGTATTCTGAGCTTGTTAATATGGGGGGAACATGAAGGCATGCAATTTTTTTTGCACTCTTTGTCATAGCAATTGTAATAAAATTGCCTATAAACTGCAGGAACTGTTTGATAACAGACAGCAGTAGAACAATCTACCAAAATCCTACACAACGCTGGAGATAGTCTAAGGTTGCTGAAACAACTACACCAAAGCCCACAAAGCCAGTGTCGCACCTCCCATGAGGTGACCTGAAGCGACCGCTTCAGGCGGCGCTATGCCAGGGCCCCTTTGGGGCGGCATTTTTGCTTACCTAAGCCAGTCCAGGACAAGCTGTCCTGGACTGGCTTAGCGTCACCATCTCAGCAGCCCGGCACAGGAAGCGATCGGTGGATTGGGGAGGCCCTGTGGACGCAGCACTGCTCCAGCGGCCTCCCCTCACACTCAGGCAGAAAGCAGGTCCTCTCCCTGCCTGCTCTCTGCCTTCTAACGCCGCTCCGCCACGCCCCTTCGTCCCGGTGGGGGGGGAGGCAGCTTTATGTCGTCTGCCTCGGGCGGCAAAAAAGGTAGGTTCACTCCTGCACAAAGCCTGTTGGTCTTTGCAGAATCTGAGGTCCAAGTTATTGCCTCAGAAGCTTAGTGTAAGAAATAGATACCTCTACAATCTGAAATCAAAACCAGAATGCCCCGAAATGCATGTAATGAAGGACAAACCAGGAGGGTAGGAAATATAGTAAATGTATCTAGGCTGAGGTCAATCCAAGAGTTCATAGTCAAAGCCAAAATCAGAAGATATCCAGTAAACAAGCCAAAGCCAGTATAACACTAAAGCATGAACAGAGCACAAGAGCCGCACTAGCAAGTATTAAACTAATAGCAGGTACCTGGGGAATTGTGATTAAACTTTAAATATCCCTCCTTAGCTGCTGATTGGTTCAGTGTCACAGACTTCTGATTATCTACAGAGTCAGAGAAAGCTTCAAATGTCCATATAGCAACCTTAACGCAACAGGAGCAAGCAGCATTGCAGTGAGGAGAATACACACTAAGAATCCTACCAGCCATCTTTCTAATTCATAAGTCTTCATTCCAATACTGTGTGATAACAAAAGTGTCAAACATAGTTCTTATATTTAGTAATGGTGTAATATGTGGCCAAAAACTGCAGTACATACATTACACTACATTTATTATTTGTTTAAGACACTTTTGCTCATCCAAAATAAATAAATTGTCCAATAAAGGGGTGTGGCTTAATGAAAAGGATCCTGTTGTAAAATGCACCATGGTGTGCCACATATGTGGTTTAAAATTACACCAAGCAGTCTAAAGATATGCCAGATTTATCTTTGACTATCATCCACTGTGTTAAATCCTCTGCATTCTAACATGGTCTAGTCTCAGTTTACACTTTCTAACCATTAAATCGCATTAATAAATCTGCCCCGTTGACTTGTCCCATACGATAGTTCAGTTGGACCTGATAAACTGTCCTCCGTCACATCCATATTTAATAATAACCAGTCATGCAGATAATAAGAAACACAAACAAACCATTTTCTGATACTTGGACTGCGCTTGTATCTGTTGCTGCTGATGTCGTGCTTCTGATTCTGATATTTGTCCGCCTACAAAAGAACGAAGTTGAATAAGCGAACAAAATTAAAGAGTTGCTCAGGCAAAACATTTAAAATGAAAAATATTCAAACAGAAGAAGAGATGGGATCCTTGACTGCGTCTTGGTTTTTTTTTTTTACAATTAAAGTCGTCAAAGCGTAACACATAATTTATTATTTTCTTGATTGAAGCAACACTGGATTCACTTTTGAATATCACTTTACTGTTTACATACGATATATACAAAGAGTAATGGAGAAAACACAGATGTCTTCCCTTACCCGTTCTCTTGGCTGCATATGCCCAGATTTGAGAATCACGTGAAGCAGTTTTTCAAAACACAACATGGTTTCATGACAAGTTATGAGAAAGTGATGTGTTAACTATTCTATTTGTGTCTGTGTCTATGTGCAACCACCAGGGGCGGATCCAGGGCCCCGCGGCGCGGCCTGGACCTAACAAAATGGTCCGGGTCGGCATGTCCCGATTTCAACTCATCGGCGTCCTAAGGACACCGATGAGCTGAATACATAGGCGTTTAAAGCAGGAGCTGTCAGCTCCTGCTTTAACGCTGAGCTCCGGCATTTGTAGCCGCGATGTGATGATGTCACATTGTGCCTACAATATGTGTATGAGTGAGAGAGCGGAGAGAGCTGCAGGGGAGCGAGGGAAGGTGAGTGTGTTTTTTTTTGTGTGTTAAACATTTAGGTGGAAAATAATGTAGGGGGCCCATGAAACTGGGGGCAGATGAGGGGGGGGGGGAACGGCATGACACTGGGGCAGATGAAGGGGGAGAGAACAGTATGACTCTGGGGCAGATGAACGGAGGGAGAACGGCATGACACTGTGGCAGATGGAGGGGGGAGAACAGCATGACACTGGAGCAGATAGAGGGGGGGAGAACAGCATGACACTGGGGCAGATGGAGGGAGGAGAACAGCATGACACTGGGGCAGATGGAGGGGGGAGAACGGCATGACACTGAGGCAGATGGAAGGGGGAGAACGGCATGACACTGGGGCAGATGAAGGAGGGGAGAACAGCATGACACTGGGGCAGATGAAGGGGGGAGAACGACATGACACTGGGGCAGATGAAGGGGGAGAGAACAGCATGACTCTGGGGCAGATGAACGGAGGGAGAACGGCATGACACTGTGGCAGATGGAGGGAGGAGAACAGCATGACACTGGGGCAGATGGAGGGGGGAGAACGGAATGACACTGAGGCAGATGGAGGGGGGAGAATGGCATGACACTGGAGCAGATAGAGGGGGGAGAACAGCATGACACTGGGGCAGATGGAGGGAGGAGAACAGCATGACACTGGGGCAGATGGAGGGGGGAGAACGGAATGACACTGAGGCAGATGGAGGGGGGAGAACGGCATCACACTGGGGCAGATGAAGGAGGGGAGAACGGCATGACACTGGGGCAGATGGAGGGGGGGAGAACAGCATGACACTGGGGCAGATGAAGGGGGAGAACGACATGACACTGGGGCAGATGAAGGAGGAGAGAACAGCATGACACTGGGGCAAATGAAGGGGGAAAGAACAGCATGACACTGGGGCAAATGAAGGGGGAGAGAACAGCATGACACTGGGGCAGATGAAGGGGGGAGAACGGCATGACACGGGCAGATGGAGGGGGGAGAACAGCATGACACTGGGGCAAATGAAGAGGGGGAGCACGGCATGACACTGGGAAAAATGAAGGGGGAGAGACCAGCATGACACTGGGGCAAATGAAGGGGGGGAGAATGGCATGACACTGGGGCAGATGGAGGGGGGAGAACAGCATGACACTAGGGCAGATGAAGGGGGGAGAACGGCATGACACTGGGGCAAATGAAGGGGGAGAGACCAGCATGACACTGGGGCAAATGAAGGGGGGGAGAATGGCATGACACTGAGGCAGATGAAGGGGGGGGAGAACGGCATGACACTGGGGCAAATGAGGGGGGAGAGACCAGCATGACACTGGGGCAAATGAAGGGGGGAGAATGGCATGACACTGGGGCAGATGGAGGGGGGAGAACAGCATGACACTAGGGCAGATAAAGGGGGAAAATGGCATGACACTGGGGCAGATGAAGGGGGGAGAATGGCATGACACTGAGGCAGATGAAGGGGGGGAGAATGGCATGACACTGGAGCAGATGGAGGGGGAGAACAGCATGACACTTGGGCAGATGAAGGGGGGAGAACGGCATGACACTGGGGCAAATGAAGGGGGAGAGAACGGCATGACACTGGGGCAAATGAAGGGGGGGAGAACGGCAAGACACTTGGGCAAATGAAGGGGGAGAGACCAGCATGACACTGGGGCAAATGAAGGGGGGGAGAACGGCATGACACTGAGGCAGATGAAGGGGGGGGAGAACGGCATGACACTGAGGCAGATAAAGGGGGGAGAATGGCATGACACTGGGGCAGATGAAGGGGGGAGCACGGCATGACACTAAGGCAGATGAAGGGGGGGAGAATGGCATGACACTGGAGCAGATGGAGGGGGAGAACAGCATGACACTGGGGCAGATGAAGGGGGGAGAACGGCATGACACTGGGGCAAATGAAGGGGGAGAGAACGGCATGACACTGGGGCAAATGAAGGGGGGGAGAACGGCAAGACACTTGGGCAAATGAAGGGGGGAGAACGGCATGACACTGAGGCAGATGAAGGGGGGAGAACGGCATGACACTGAGGCAGATAAAGGGGGGAAAATGGCATGACACTGGGGCAGATGAAGGGGGGAGAATGGCATGACACTGGGGCAGATGAAGGGGGGGAGAACGGCATGACACTGGGGCAGAGATGGGGGGACATGAAACTGTGGGCAGATAAAGGGGGAGAATGGCATGAAACTGGGGACAGAGATAGAGGCAGGGGACATGAAACTAGGGGTAGATGAAGGGTGTATATGAAAATGGGGGAGAGATGGAGGTGGGATATATAATTTACAGGTGACTGTAGGAGGATTATACTTTGTGGAATCACATGAAAAATGAATGAGAATGGGCGGAGTCAACATAAAAGTGAGCGGGGTCAAACCTGTCGCGGCGCGCTGCGCGCGCCACACGTTTTCTTCCCTATTTCTAGTCTTCAACAGTTGGGAGGTACAGGTTAGAAGTGCGAGACCCGCCGGTAAGTAGAGCCCAGCCAAAGTCAATTGCCCAGGGCCCCGCAAACCCTGGGTCCACCATTGGCAACCACCCAGTGAGGTGCAGCCTTTGAAGGCTTTTGTTATTATGTTTTCTTTTTGTGTTGGATTGGTTAAAAGATAGATTAGAATCTGTAACTGGAGATCAGATAAGTGTGGATACCTATGTACAGTACATTACTTACAACTTCAATCACAGTTTTGTTCCTCACCATCGGAACCAGTACACATGTGTCACCAGACATATCCCAAACAGCAGTTCTCTTATAATTTTCAGACAGTTACATTTTTCAATATGAGTCCTAGGAAGTGTCTGTGGTAAAGACTATAAGAAAACCCAAACCACCATACAATGTTATCTGCAAACTTTGAGCCAGTGCAAAATACAGGTAGAAATGAGATCTCAAGCCTGTAGAATTGTGAATGCAGTCCAGGGCTGTAATGTAGAACTGACTCTGGATGAGTGCATGGTAAAAATGATATAATCTATGAAAACTGTAAACTGATGCACAAAAAGGAGTGAATATGTCCTACAACTTAAAGCAGACTCTACCAACTCCAACTCAGTCGCTATTATACTGATTCTGGCGCAGTTGGAGCTTTTTCTCTAGCCCCCACCCTTCCTGAGCAGTTACTTTAGTTTTACTACAATTAGGGTCTCTACATTCAGTTGGGCAGTCCTGGGCTGGAACAGACAGACAGGGACCGCGCACATGACAGCAGAGGGTATAATTGTGCTGATAACGGCAATGATTGCTCAGGAATGGTGAGCACTACAGAAAAAAATTCCAGCTGTACGAGAATATATGAAGCAAGACCTATTGAAGAATGCAAAAAGTTGGAGTTGGTGGAGGATGATAGGTTCTCTTTAATTAACACACATGCAGTAAGTCTTTCCTTATGATTGACTTTCTATTTACAGTTGTGTCATGTGTTCAATGTGTTCATGCAGTGCCAATGCAGCGGAGTTAATCGTAACACATTACCCATTGAAATCAATTGGCTGCTTATGTCATTCATAGTTGTGCCAAGGCCTCTGGATAAAGGGACATTCTATACCTTCATTACGTTACTCACCCAGTTTCCTTGGAGTGAGATGTATGCTTCCAGACCTTCTAGATTCTTTTAATCGCTCATAGTCCTCTTCTCCTTTTCTTGCCTCTTAAAAAGACAATACAAGAGTTTGCCTGTGTTGTTAACTTGCCTTTTTTTATAATAACCTCAGATCCACTGACAAATTCCAGTGTGAAGTCATTACAAAAAGTAGCATAGTTTGTAATCTAACACAGATGCTCTTAGTAATTGTATATCTATTTCGGAACCATAGACTGACTCAAAATTACTATGCAAATGATTGATTTCAATTATTGTATTTTAATTTTCCATCTGCTTTCTAAAAGAACAGCTGCAAACTGACTCTATATTGTCTGTTATATATGCACCCTTGCCCTTCTTTGCTGTTAATGTGGAAGCTTACTAGTAAGGCAAAGGTTTTATGTACGCACCAGGAAGAGTTCAGAAATAAATGGCATATTTTATGTGTATTTTTTTTTACTACTGTATAAGCCCATGTGCTTTGTGAATTGCAGTGTTATGAATAATGAAACGTAAATTATTAATATTATTATTATTATTGTTTATTTATATAGCATCATTAATTCCATGGTGCTTTACATTTGGGGGTTACATACAATACACAAAATATACAGGTACATATCGTACTAACAGTGATCGGCTGGCACAGTGGGGTAGAGGGCCCTGCCCGCGAGGGCTTACAATCTATGAGGGGAGGGGGGTAGAGACAGAAGGAGAGGGGGGAAGCTGTGCAGATGGCAGTGTGGTGATAGTGTTATTGGAGGTTGTAGGCCTTCCTGAATAGGTGAGTCTTCAGGGCCTTTTTGAAGCCTGTGATTGTGGGGGTCAGTCTTATGTGTCGTGGTAAGGAGTTCCAGAGTATGGGGGATGCACGGGAGAAGTCTTGGAGACGGTTGTGTGAGGAGCGGATGAGGGCAGAGCGGAGTAGGAGGTCGTTGGAGGATCTGAGGTTACGTGTGGGCAGGTAGTGGGAATTGAGGTCAGAGATATATGGAGGGGACAGGTTGTGGATGGCTTTGTATGTTAGCGTTAGTAGCTTGAACTCGATTCGTTGGGCTATGGGTAACCAGTGGAGGGACTGGCAGAGGGGAGCAGCCGATGAGGATCGGGGGGTGAGGTGGATTAAGCGAGCAGCGCAGTTTAGGGTGGACTGGAGGGGGGCGAGGGTGTTAGCTGGGAGTCCATGCAGAAGGGTGTTGCAGTAGTCTAAGCGGGGGATTATGAGAGCCTGGACGAGCATCTTGGTAGTTTCTGGGGTGAGGAAGGAGTGGATTCGGTGGATGTTCTTGAGCTGGAGGCGACAAGAGGTGTTGAGGGTTTGAATATGTGGTTTGAAGGATAAGTCGGAGTCCAGGGTTACCCCAAGGCATCGGGCCTGTGGGACAGGGGTAAGTGGGGTTCCATTAACTTTGATAGATGGGTCGGGTGGAGGGGCCATACAGGATGTGCTGAAGATGATAAACTTTGTTTTATCCATGTTGAGTTTGAGAAAGCGGGAGGAGAGGAAGGAGGCTACGGCCGCTAGACAATCTGGAACTCTGGCCAGCAGGGAGGTAATGTCAGGTCCAGAGATGTATATTTGGGTGTCGGCGGCATAGCAATGGTACTGGAAACCATGAGTTTCTATGAGTTTGCCCAGGCCAAGGGTGTAGATGGATAACAGGAGGGGTCCTAGGACGGAGCCTTGGGGGACACCTACAGAGAGAGGGCGTGGTGAGGAGGTGGTGTGCGAGTGGGAGACACTGGATGTGCGGTCGGTGAGGTATGAGGAGATCCAAGAAAGGGACAAGTCTGAGATACCAAGGGATGAGAGAATTTCTAACAGGAGAGAGTGGTCAACTGTGTCAAAGGCAGAGGAGAGGTCGAGGAGGAGGAGGACAGAGTAATGGCGCTTGGCTTTGGCGGTTAGCAGGACATTGGTGACTTTTGTTAGGGCAGTTTCAGTGGAGTGCCGGGGTCTGAAGCCTGACTGTAGTCTGTCAAAGAGCAGGTTGGACGAGAGATAGGAGGAGAGTTCTGAGTGGACGTGTTGCTCAAGAAGTTTTGAGGCGTACGGGAGCAGTGAGATGGGACGATAGTTGGCTGGAGAAGATGGGTCGAGGGACGGTTTCTTAAGTATAGGAGTGACAGTGGCGTGTTTGAAGGCAGAGGGGAAGGATCCATTGGTTAGGGATAGATTGAAGAGATGGATTAGGGCTGGAGTGATAACTTCAGTGAGCTTGGGGATGAGATGTGATTGAATCGGGTCGAGCGCGCAGGAGGTGAGGTGGGATTTGGAGATTAGGGAGGAGAGTTTTTCATCAGTGATGGAGGAGAAACAGGTCAGGGATGGGGAGCAGCGAGTAGTTGGGTGGATGGATTGTCGGGGGAGTAGGGTGAGGCTGTCTCTGATGGTGTCAATTTTAGTTTTAAAGTAGGAGGTGAAGTCGTCAGCTTAAGTGATGTCGGAGGGGGGGCGGGAGGATGGAGGAGGGAGTTGAAGGTGGAGAATAGCTGTTTGGGGTTGCGAGATATGAGTGTGGTGAAGTAGACCTGCTTGGCGGTGGTGAGTGCGTTCTTAAATGTGAGAACTGCCTCTTAGCCAAATGCTCCAAACTATTATATTGTATATAAAAGTCCACTTTTGCACCTGATATTTTGTAGAATGTAGTTGATAAGCAATACTGGCAGTGCTTATTATAAGTTGCAGAAAATCTGAAGCTTGTTCAGAAATACAAGATGAAAGCTAAGCGACTTGGCAGCAGCAGCCACATTTTTTGTAGCAGATGTCCCTGCCATTAAACCCAGTAGACCTCAATCATATCAACTATTGATCATCTTATCGGGAATGGCATACTGAAGGTATAAAAGATGAGAAACATAGGTGAGGAACATCTGTAGGTTTTACATTAGGAAAAGTAGGGGACAGGTAGAAAAAAGATTGGAAGATAATATAACTGAAGGATCAGACTACACACAAGCTAGGACTGGCCCACAGGTAAACAGGTGAATCCCCTGGCGTGCTAGATAGGCACCCAGCTCATCCTGACATGGCACAGTTAGGGTCGGTTCACATTAGCGTTTGGCTTCTGTCCGGAAAGAAACATGCAGACAGAGCGCGGCAAGCACATGGACCCCATTATAGTCTATAGAGTCCATGTGCTTAACTGCACATCGCTTGCAGTTGCGTTGGCATTCCGTTCAGGGGGGTCCTCATGCGGACTCCTTCCAGATGGAAGCCAAACACTAATTTGAATCGGACATAACACTCATTGTACTTCATACAGATAATCATCATGCAGCATCTCAACCAGGCTATTGATCACTATAATATACGGAATATATGAAACAACCCAGTTTATTTTTATATCATGTAAACACATTGGGTGGCTGAGCTGACATTTAGGTGCAGAGTCAGGGCAAACAGTATACCTCCACCCTGGGACCCATCTTCTAAAACAGATTGCAGGCAAGAGCAAGGCAGCAGAATACTGTCAGGATCCCAGGACAGAAACAATTAGTCTCCACGCACACAATTAAGTGTGCAATTTAATTGTCTTCCAATTTCCCTTCCATGCAGATATTTTTAGAGCATGTTCTATTCAGATCAATTTTCACAGAAAATTCATTAAAATCAATGTAAACGGACGACACTGGTATTACACACTTGGTTAAGTGCATGAAACCTTAGAGGCAGGGGTTAGACAGGAAGTTAATACTGAAAAAGACATTTTAGGAATTTGTAAATACATGTATTTGTCTATAGATGTATAGTGGGTCCCACTAGAATGAATTTTACTTCTGGGCCCTAGGTACCCCAGTCCAACACTGACTACACGATATGTTTCTAGTCTGTTACCATGAAGATACTTAGGTCTACGTATGAGTTTTTTGGTAAAGGATATTAGAACAGCACATCTTCTGTCTCTTGGGAGTCAAGTGGAAAGATTCTGAAATATGTATGGTAAACAGAAAAGAAATCCATGGCACTGCAGATGCACTGAGTGATTTGTTCTTTATTCATCATCAAATGGAATGTATTCAATCAGCAAAATGTAATGATATTATGTACAAGAGTAACCCTGGAATCACACAACTGAGTTTCACCTGTCAGGGGTTTTCTGATCCCAAATGGATTTTTCATACAGATGACGCATCCACAGGATAGGTCGCACCTATCTGATATTGCACCCATGTCCTGCACAAATTAACATGCAGTCTGGTCTTATTCAATCAAAGGTTGCGGAGCTGCAGCCATGTCCACTATATAGTGCTGGTTCCAGGGTATTGCAGAGCTGCTCCTGTTACTAGGGGCAGTCTATATTCAGAATTCTGGCACAATGTGCATAAAAACTAGCAAACATAGCTTATTTATGCCTCATATAGGAAAGGGAAGTGATTCACTGTGTGCAAAATCTGGGTGAAAAGTAAACCAACTAAAAAGTAAACAAAAAGTTTAAAGATATACAATACCACTTTTATCATCCAGCATGAGCCACTCAGATAAATTTGGCACATTTTTAGACTCTCTACTTTACCATAACTACTAGATAGATCATAGATAGAGATGAGCGAGTAGTATTCAATCAAATACCTCCCCGCCATAGGTATCTGTGTAAGCGGCCGAACACCAAGGGGTTAAACGCATCGAATATTCGATGCGCTTAACCCCTTGTTGTTCAGCCGCTTATACGGATACCTATGGCGGGGAGGTATTCGATCGAATACTACTCGCTCATCTCTAATACCCTGTTTCCCCGAAAATAAGACACCCCCCCCTTCACCTTCTGGATCACATACAACCGGCAGTCATGCCAGCACTCCGCTAATTGTTCCCCGCTTTGTTTGCCGATTGTTCCCCGCTCCAGCCGCTGCATAAAACATCCCCCGAAAATAAGAAAGGTCATATATTTCGTTAGCTAATGCTTCAGAAATTGGGAAATGTTTTTTTGATGGGTTTTTGTTACATGATGCGCTTTTTGTCGTGTTTTTTTTTTTTTTTTTTTTACAGTTTTTGCGGCCTTTTATTACTCTAGTAAAATTTATGGACCTGGAAATTTCCCTTTAAAATAACGCTTGCAAAAAACGTTGACAATGCATCAAAAATGTGTCACAATTTTTCTGCCTCCCATTGATTTCAATGGGTTTTTCACGGTAAAATCTGCCTGAAAATAGGTTATGTCATGTTTTTTTCCTCTAGCTGCAAAAATCAACTAGAGGACAAAAACTGCTACTGACTCCCATTGAATTTGCCTGCAAAAAAACTCTCATACGAACATACCTTTAGACTGAGGACCCACATTGCAGAAATATAGCTTTTTTTGATTTTCCAACAGGACTTGGCACTTGTCCACACTGCCAAAAGAACCGATCCCTGGTTTACTAACCACAGTATCACTGTGCTGGATTGCCAAGCAAATTCACCTGACCTTAAAGGGGTTGTCCCATCACAAGGATCCTATCTATACTGCTTGTTAATGTGGATGTAAGACTTTTCCTAAATACACTGCTTCAGCAAAACTGCTTTGTTTGTCCACTATCTTACTTTATTCAATTCTTTGTGGCCACAGCCCTGACTTAGCTGCTCATGAGTCAAGTGATGTATCTGCTGCTCTCAGGGGAGGGAGGAGGGGCTAAGTGCAGGGAGCCAGCCTGTGTATCTGGCTATTCCTGTGTCTACACCATGTGACCTAGGTCCTGCTCTCAGATAGGGGAGAGGAGCTGCTTTCATCTGTTCTCCCAGTTATCAGGCTAGCTAATTCAGTTGTGTTCATTATGGCAGAGACAGGCAGTCTCTGTATGTAACACAGATTGGAGTTGCTGCTGCCTGTACTTCATAGTCCAATATGGGTGGGCGGAGCTACATGCTAATATGGGGGTGGAGTTAAATGGCAGGTTGCGTGTGAAACCCCGCCCACCAAATGATGCAAGAAACCAGGAAGAAAGAAGTTTTTACAGCAGTAAAGACTGGTGAGTATGCGACGTGGGAATACCCCTTTAACCCTATAGAGAATGTATGGGGTATTGTCAAGAGGAAGATGAGAGACACCAGACCCAACCATGCAGAAGAGCTGAAGGCCGCTACCATACAACCTGGGCTTCCACAACACCTCTGTGGTGCCACAGGCTGATCCCTCCATGCCACATTGCCGCATTGATGCCATCATACATGCAAAAGGAGCCCCAGCAAGTATTGAGGGCTTTTTCTGTACATACTTTTCATATGGCCAACATTTCTGTTTTCAGTAAAAAAATTTTTACAGTTGCTCTTGTATAATATTCTAATTTTCTGAGATAATGACTTTTGGGTTTTACTTGGCTGTAAGCCATAATCATCAACATTAAAGAGGACCATTCATGAGTTGGGGCAAATGTGGCTTTATATACTGCTAGAAAGCCCATCAGCTTTCATGTTCTGTGCCCTGGGTGAAGATCTATCGGTGCTGGTACCGTAGCTCTTCACTGACAGAAGGGAGTTTCTGACACTCACTCAGGAACGCCCTTCCTCACAGCAGCGCCTATAGCGCTGTATTGTGAGAGGGGGAGGAACGAGTACTGGAGGGGCATTCCTCCCCGCTCTCACAGTACAGCACTATAGGCGCAAATGTGAGGAAAGGCGTTTATGACAGACTGTCAGAAACGCCCTTCTGACAGTGAAGAACTACGGTACTGGCACCGATAGCTCTTCACCCGGGGCACAAAACATGAAAGCCGATACTGTGCTGAATTCAGCGCATTGTCGGCCTTCTAGCGGTATATAAAACCACATGTGCCCCAAATGGTGAAAGGTCCTCTTTAACAGAAATAACAATTGAAAAAGTTCCCTCTGTTTGTAATGACTCAATATAATATATGAGTTTCACTTTTTCAATTGAATTACTAGGAAACAAATTACTTTTTCATGATATTCTAATTTATTGAGATGCACTAGTATATATAAAAATTCATACACAATACATAAATACCAGCAAAAAAAACAAGAACAGAATGGGGAATTATATAAAAATACCCGGCCGCAACTGAAGACACGTGAGAAAGGGGGAAATAAATTGCTAACACAAAAAAATTGTGTATAGATCATAAATGGTATATACCACCCAGTACTGATACATCACAAATAAGAGTGTCATAAAGTAGAATAACAAACACCAGGTCTATCAAAGTATTATAATTATGTCAATGTAGGAAGATGATAAATGCAAAGAAATGGCCGAGACCAGTAGTAATAAATAAACACAATAGCAAAATCCATTACATTTCATTTCACATATAGCAACAATAAATAACTATACTATATCTAAAAGATCAGGGCCCCTAGACTATATGCAAAACTACTGTAGAGGCAATGTGGTACCATAAATAACAAATACCAGAGTATTACGTACATTGGAACTCAATTTATACACCTAACATTTAAAGTAATGCAGACCTACCAATAGACATGATGCACAATGTGTTGGTAAAAGAATCCCTAACACTACCCCAACGCGTGTTCCACCTCTGTTCAGGCTTCATCAGTAGGCCTCCTTTTATCACAAACTTTCCCACTGTTGCTTCCTTCCCAATTCCCATTCTCTCAGTCCCCTTGGTCTCCCCATTATTTGTCAGGGTAACTAATATGTTCATATTTCCAGTTTCTTGTATTCCAGCCTATGTACAGTATGTAGCATACTATTACGCTGCTTCTACTTCACGTAACCCTTCGTCAAACCCAATACAAATAATTGCATGAAAAAAGAAACAAAAAACATGAAAACTATTCCATTCCATTAGGTAAACTGAATAGAAGGAACACATTTTTTGGCATGCAGAGACTTAGATCACAGTGGTAAGTCACTATTGTGCAGCTTTCCAGGTTGTATGAAGTCTTGCTCAATAATAAACAGTCATGAAGAAGCAATTTGGAGAGTCTGTCTCATTTCATAACATTAAGGATTAGCATATTGCACAAGTGCTATAATGCAATTGTCGCGTTTCATAAACAGGATTCACAGTTCGACCAGCTGACTGAGAGATGAAACGTATTCCTAATTGTCTGTTTTTACGCTGCAATGTCATTTTAATGAACAACTTCCTAAATGTTCTCTATAGGGTGCTGGGGAGCTTATTTCCAAGTGTATGAATTATTCAGAGTAACGTCTGAACATTAGGTAAAGCAGAATTTTAAAACAAAAATCACAGTTTGTATCATAAATGTAAAATAATACATTGGTACAATTAAAGGGCTGTTCCACAATTAAATATTAAAATTTCTCTGTTATTTCAGCCAAAATGTAACATTTTCCCAATTAGATTTAAAAAAAAAAAAAAAAAAAAAAAACTCTTTTGTGTTTAGTTATTGCTAGTACATACTTGTCTGTCTAATGTATCTAGTGCTCAGCAACACCCAGCAACACACTAGTTGCTCTGAGGAGTCTGAAGAACACAGAATATTTACAGTGAGTCTGTAACCAAAAACGACCATGTCAACTGAACCACACAGATAGATTTAACTATAGGTTAGACTATCGGTTGCGATGTGCCAGGTCCATGGTTGATAGGCACAGATGAGACATGGACGGTATCTGTGTGCAGCCCAAGCCTCCATGTATCCATTCATTTAATTCACTGAGCCTGGGGAGCAAAATGGACAGGTAAAGGACCAGTCCTTAGTTTTGCCATGTGTGTATGGGGCTATCACAAGATAACTGGTCAGTATGCTTGCCTTAAATAGCATACCATACTGACAATGGACACCTCCTTTGTGAATCAGAACATCTGTTGCTGAGATATTGCTGTTTTCGAGAATATGCAAATTAGTTATTTGAGTCAATTGGATTGTTGCCATTGCTCCAAATAGGTAAGTGGCAATGCCTTCATGATCCATGAGCTCATTTACATATTGACAATAACATCAATTCCTAGTTCCTTGAGTCATTGAGCTAAGCTGAACTGTTGCTTGGCCCAGTATTCTCGCGTTCGAGCTATGTCTTGCATAATAGGCTGTGAGCTTGCAGGCTGGAGTGGGTGTAATATGCATGCACCGATTGTGTTACAGTATACCCAGAAGCTTATCTCTCTTCATCAGCGTTAAACTGTGGTCCCATTGCTTCTGTGTGTACTGTGACATAATTGGTGCATTACACACAGTACCCCAGCTAGAGTCAGGCAACTTAGTGCTGTTTTGTAAATGCGCTGATTAAAGAGATTCTTTCATTAAAACTGCATTTTGTCTCGCTAACACGTAGGAATAGCCTTATGAGAGGCTATTCTTCTCCTACCTTTAGATGTCTTCTCCGCGCCGCCGTTCAGTAGATATCCCGGTTTTCATCGGTATGCAAATAAGTTTTCTCGCAGCACTTTGGGCGGTCCCCAGCGCTCAAACAGTACACAAGCGTACTGTGTAAGTAGCCACAAGAAAATGGGCGCAGGCATGGCAGAGCTGGCTGCGCATACATCCCATTTAAAGCCAGAAGAAGCCATCCGAAGAACACGTAGCGGAGAGGGTGTTCCAGAGGAAGAAGAGGCTGCCACTCAAGAGTTCTCTCACAGCACTAGGGACGCCCCCAGTGCTGCAAGAAAACTCACTTGCATACCGATGAAAACCGGGATATCTACAGCGCGTAGAAGACATCTATATATATATCTGTATATTTAGAAATCAAAAAATATCTCAGCAGCATAGACCTGGATTTTAAGGGGAAAATCACTGCATTCAGGAGAGCTGACTGTGTTGTTGGTTTTACAGAGTTAACCCAATTCAAGTCACATCATAAAATGCATACAAAGTGGGACAGATATACTAATACTGTCTAGAAGTAAACTTAGACAGTCTTAAAGTCTGATTTTCAAAGTGTCTAATGCTGTTTGATAAATCTGCCATATTCTTAGATTGTCTACTCTAACTTTACACCTTAAGGCTGGGGCCCCCACCATGCGAAAACACTGCAATTTGGCTGCGGCGGAAAAGATGTGACAGAAAAATGCAGCCTTTTGCGATACATGAAGAGTGGATAGGATTCTGGCTAATCCCATCCACACATTGCAGAAAAATATCTGCAGCGGAAATACTGCAATCTCAAAAACCGTTGCGTTTTGTAAATTGCAGCATGTAAATTGTAACTATAGAAATGCTGGCGTTTTCCATATAGGTATAATAGGGACAGAAAGTCCGCAGTTACCTGTATGACAATCACCCAGGTATATTTAGGCTGCTGTCTCTGTCTACCATATTACATCAGTAATTTGAACCCTACAAGCTACCATTACTGAATAACTAATTTAATATGTTAGGCAGACACTAAAAACCTTTGTCATTTGACCTTACATGAATGCCATATCATAAAGTCATTACTACAATAGTTTTAGTACACAGAACAAACATTAGAAAATATACAGACTCTTGCTCTTACAATGCTGCCCTGTGTACAGTATGTATTCTGCACCACCCTCTTCAAGACCATTATAGGGGATCAGAGCTACCTATTATGAGAAGTGTATATAAGCAGAGCAATGTGCATGGGCTTTGTATGTCAGGGTATGGAGTGTCTACAGCTTAGTACTATGGAGCTTTATAGAACTGTATTACTATATAAATGTTAAATGGCTGTATAATAAAGTCGTACAAAGGTAGAGCATGAACCAATAGACTGCTTACTGGGCAATATAGAGGTTATAGGGAGCAGTAATGGTGGTATGCGCATGACCCCTAACCAAACTATTGAATCTTTATATTAAATTATTAAAATAATGCAGTAAAATTAAGAAGACAATAGATAAAGCTGTGACGTGAGTATGTGTGTAGCATTTTCTTACGTGCAAGAAGTTTTTCTCTCTTTGCTGGATCAGGTTGAAAAACTTGGCAGGGACCTGAGCTGCAACATGATGAAGAATAAAATAACAATCATTGATTCAATAGAATTAATTTCATATCTACATTTATACACAAAGCAAATAAAACATGGGCAATAACAAATACTGCACTGACTGTAAAGGAAATTTATTACATTTTTATTTATATTTCATTTACTGAAACCAAATATACGGCAATGTAGCTTTTTTTTTCTAATCTGTTTTTTATTTTCTGATTGTATGTTTATTTATTCTGTTTTCTGTACATGATCATGGAGTCACCATCTTGTCAGATCTTCTCCTCTTCTCTGCTAACAGCAATGTAGTGATAGGCTTTGCAACAGTTTTATGGCCATAGGCAGCAATAAACTGGAGTAAACTCATGGAGGTCTGTTGGGGGAGAAGAGGGGCAACACAGTGGCTCAGTGGTTAGCACTGCAGCCTTGCAGCGCTGGAGTCCTGGGCTCAAATCCCTGTTCGAATCCCGCCAAGAACAATTTGGTTCAGCATGAGGGTCTTTATCAAACATTAAAACATTAACTAAGCAGTGCATTGTTACACAGTGGTACAGATTAAAGTTGTTACAGGATATTTACTTCAATGGATAAACAGAGTTACGCTATAGATGATGGTCCTCCAGCACCCTAACCCCTCGTTCACATCTGCATTGGTATTCCGTCCAGGGGAGTCCGCATGAGGACCCCCCCAAATGAAATACCGAACTCATTTGCAAGCGGTGTGCAGTAAGAGCACACGGATCCCCGTAGACTATAATGGGGTCCATGTGCTTGCCGCCAGATCTCCACAGGGAACATGCGGACAGGAAAGTAGTTCACAATCTACTTTCCTGTCCGCGGGCGGCAAGCACTCGGACACCATTATAGTCTATGGGGTCCGTTTGCTTTCACTGCACACCGATTGCAAATGCGTTCAGTAGTCCATTCAGGGGGTCTTATGCGGACTACACTGGCATCCTCCCCTTCCCAATTTTTTCTTTCTTTTTTTAAATGTAGATTGTAAACACCACATAGGGATCACAATGTACTTTTTTTTTCTTCCTATCAGTATGTCTTTACAGAATGGGAGGAAATCGACGCAAACACAGGGAGAACATACAAACTCCTTGCAGATGTTGCCCTTGGCAGTATTTGAACCCAGGACTCCAGCACTGCAAGGCTGCAGTGCTAACCACTGAGCCACCATGCTAGTTTTGATGCCTTCAGTGTGAATCTACAATTTTCCTAGTCATGAAAATACAGAAAACTCTTTGAATGAGAAGGTGTGTCCAAATTTTTGGTCTGTACTGTGTATATGCTCTTTGGTGGTTTATTATAATCTTTATTATCCACTTATACTTATATTTATACGTGGAATTTGCCACCTCACTACTTTCTTCCTGTATCTACTTTTAGTGTGGAAATAGGAAACTACTATCAAATAAACCCTATCTATTTTGTTGTAATGTTATGCATTACCTAGTTTTGTGATTGTTATATATGTGACATTAAAAGAAAAATTTGTATTTTTATACATACTTATATGTTTTTGTGCTCATGGATTTTCAATATCTGGTGTAGATTGCACTTCCAGTGAGCTATATGTGTATGGTATTGTGGAGGTTGTTGTTCTAAACAGACAAATCAGCGTCTTCACATACGTGACTGGTACCAGTGACCACTGATACCACTGATTGGACTCAGAGGTCATGAAAGCCTGGCCATAAGAATGGAAACCCAGAATGCAATGGAAAAGGGATAGGCAGTGAACAGCAGAACGCCAGGGACAGATGTATATTCCTATTTTGACGGGTGCTCGGAGGCCCTGTGGAATGCCCAGTGTGCTCCATGGGGTTAATTAGCATAAAGAAATAAAGTGGTTTAAAAAGAAATGGCAGGGACAACAGAAGTAAAGGTAGTAGGACAATAGCCTTTACAATAGGCTATTCAGACATCACTTTTTTCAATGACAGAATCCCTTTAAAGTTGTGCACAGGCAGTTTTATCAAGCTGGAGCTATCGTAAATGTGGGGACTGTTTACTGCCAGCGATTGTTCAATCCTTCGGAAGTACTATTTTGTGCAAAAGAAATGAAAGATAACTAAAATATCTCACAAAAACATGCCAGATACAGCTATGTTCAGAATGTGGAGATGAAAGAATAAAAAACAATTGGCTAAATTCTTTAGGCCAAAACTAAGCCACGTCCCTAAGGGGTTAAACACCTGGGTGGCGATACATACCTTTTTAGTGAATACAACTTCTCTTTGTCTTACACATACTGAACTCTGTTACACCCTGCACAGTTGTCACAAGTTGTCACACGAGCTGTTATCAAAAGGCAGAAAGAAGGAAGAAACGAAACTGAAAGAAGCGAGTAGTCAGAAAAATGAAACCAAGAGCTGAAGCTGAATAGTGAGAGAGTAAGGGGAGGGCTGCAGGACCCCCTATACTATATAAGGCAGAGGCGATCTCACCATCAGGTCAGAAAACTTTGTAATACATTGTTATTAAAAGGAATCAAGAAAAGTTATATATACGAATAACAACAAATTAGAAAATCATAGAAGTTTTCTATGTGAATCTTGGCACAGCATTTTTTCACATTACAGTATACAATACATTTATAAAAGGAGGATCATGTATCTAACAGAGCTATTATTACTAGTACATCATACATGACAGTATATACAAATATATATATACAGTGTCAAGTGATTTCTATATTGCTCCCTTGACACTTGTTATGTGCTTTCTCCCTTCTATATTGCTATTAATAACATAGCTTCATAACCACAGTCAATATTAAAGTGCGTAAGTGTAAAGCAGTACTTATAAAACTTACTATTGGGGTTCTTGTGTGGGCTGCGGAGCTGGCTGTACATTTATGTTATCCTGGTGAGCGTCTGCGTCCTGTTGCTGTCTCATTCTAGTGCTAAAATTATCACCATAGTTGGTATTTCTTTGAGACTGGTTGTTTTGCATTCTGCTCCCACTTCTTCCTCCGCCATATACATTTTGTCCATACATGCTGAGCTGCTTTCTTATTCTCTTCTGACAGAGTTATGGTGATAACTAGAGTAAGCAGATGAGTGAAGTAGCTGCTCCCCTCCCATGTCCTGCCTTGTTCTCATCATTCAGCTTCAGGGAGTTTCCACTCTCGCTATCAGGACATAAAAGTGACAAAATAACATGTTGTAGTTTACAATATAGAATAAATGCTGTATACTCAGAGATCAGGAAAATCTGAAACAAAAGTTCTCCTGAATGCTCAGTATGATAGGAACACTGCTGAGTATAGATGGTGAGGGCCCAATTCATTTTTATGGGGCTACCTGCATGCTGGTTTCTGACAGCGCCTTAGAAATAAAGAGTGCTGACCACACATAAATATCAGTTCTCCATTCGCACAGGGCATTCAGGGAAACTTTTGGGTTCCAGCAATCTACAGGATAGGGTATAAGTGTCATTCGTAGCCCCATCATATAACCCTTAACATATACAGTACAGCATAGTCTGGCTGTTAAGGCTCTGCAACATTTTTTTTGCTTGTTTTTCCCACATCCACATTGCAAAAACATTTCAGATTTTTCCATTTTACATATTCTTTGTGTGGTAACTTTTTTCACATGGAACCATTAATGATTTTGTTTAGCATTAGTTAACTATTTGGACTGCTTGAATAAAATTGCTATGTATTGTTGCTATTTTCTTGTATATATGTATGTATAATTTTTATTCCTTTTTTGGGGGGAGATGAAGGGACCTAAACAAAACAATTTGTACATTTCATCTATTTTTTTTTTTTTTTAGATGATTCACAGTATGAGCTAACAAACATTATATTTTGATAGCTCAGGCTTTGTTTCTTTTAGTTATATTTGAGAGGTTTGACGTTTTTATTATTTTTAATTTCTTGTTATTACACTATTTTTACTGTTCTTTATAGGGGTCTTGAATATAGGATCACTTGAACCCCTCTAGAGTATACTGCAATACTTCAGAACTGCAGTATATTTTACATTATAGTTGATATACATTAGATCCTGTTTGTACATTGACTCAATACACTTCTATACAAGACAGCCCTTGATAGACCTCCTGGCTGCCAAATCAAACCCTTGGAAGCCCTGTATTCTTGGTTCATGGGAACTGGAAGGGTGAGGAAGCCCAGGAATCAGAGTTCTCTTTGTCTTTGGTATAAAGTGTAGGTTCCCAGTAATAGTACAGCCAGCCACATAGCAGTACTTTACTATTACACTGCAATAATAACTAATATAATGGCACTGTGAAGGAAGGGGTTAAAGGAAACCTGTAATACTAAACATGGTGTCTTATCTCTGGGAAGCACGGTATAAAGCAAAAGAGAGCAGATGGTTTGCCTGCTCCGGCATTTCGGCAGCTCTTAAGCTGTCCTGTTGCTGAACGTGTTCCTCACGCCATGCCTGTGATTGTTCCGACATCTCAGCTGCTCGCTGGGACGCCATATAATGAGTGTGTTGTCGGTGTTGATGATCCGCATGCTCTGGCATTTTGGAAGCTCTGAAGCTGGCCTGCCAGTGAACTTGTGTCTTGCACTGTGCCTGTGATTGTTCCGGCATCTTAGCAGCTCTCTGGGACGCCATATAATGAGCGTTTTGTTGGAGTTGATGATCCGCCTGATCCAGCGTTTCGGCAGCTGTCAAGCTGGCCTGCCACTGAACTCGTTCCTCGCGCTGTGCCCGTGATTGGCCCGGCATCTCAGCAGCTCACTGGGAAGCCATATAATGAGCTTATTGTTGGAGCAGATCAGATAATATGCAAATGTGTGTACACAATCCACTGAGAGTTAGCTGAGTGTTTACATAGAGAGATAATAGACCTGGCTTTATCAGAATCTGAAATAAGCTGCTGCAAGAGCAGTGTAATATAGTATCTGAACATAAATTCATATCAGTCATGAAGCCATGTCATTTGCTGGGATAAAAAGTAGTCTATGTATTATTTGAGGTTACATTCTATCTATGTGCCAAATTTCATCTAAATCCATTCAGTCGTTTTTGTGTGATTGAGGAACAAACATCTAAACAACCAAACACACAAACTTTCAAATTTATATTAGTAGGATATTTATTTATTATTCATTTATTTATTTTGAAAAAAGAGATTAATTATAAATTGCATTTCATTGTTTAAAATCTCTTCATTTTCTGTGTTTAGGAGTCCTTGATTGACAGCTGTACACACATTCATACAGGGTTAATCTGCTAATCTTTGAGTAAGACTGCCTGCTGGATTCCTGTGCCCAGAACTAGCAGAGGTTTAATGACACATAAAATATCTTTGCCCATGTTGAGCGTAGCCAATCATGTTGGATAGCATAAGCAACTGAAGTGTATTCCATCTCCGGCCTCAGGGCCCGTTCACACAGAGAAAACGCGTGTGTATTTTGGCAAAATACACGTGTAAAAAATACACGTGTAAAAATAAGACTCCCATTGACTTCAATGACATTTTACACATGTATCTTGATGTGTATTTTTATGTGTATTTTAACGTGTATTTTGATGTGTGTTTTTACACATCTAAAAAAAATTTCATTGAAGTCAATGGGAGTCTTATTTATACACGTGTATTTTTTACACGTGTATTTTGCCAAAATACACGCGCGTTTACTCTGTGTGAACGGGCCCTAGGAACCAAAAATATACCTAAATGCTCACAGAAGCCCTTGGAAGATGAAGTTTCTATTTCAATTATTTTCAACCCTTTCTGGACATGCTACAGACCTCCAACAATCAATGGTAAAGGATGTGGAAATAGTGAATGTATTTCCAAAAAAAAAACATGAAAAAGGGCACTGGTTCTTTGGTTCCAATAAAGCTTTAATCCAATATGATAATATAATAGTCAAACAACCGGTTTAGGAAGCATAGCCCTTTCTCAAGTGTACATGATAGGGTCAAAGGTCAGATACAAAATAAAAACATTGTCAAGCTGTAGTTTAAGAAACAAGAGCATGGTACGTTATATACAGTTGTGCTAAAAAGTTTACATACCCCGGCAGATTTTTTGTTTTTTTGGAGAATTTGAATGATAACAAAAAAACTTTTTCTCCACTCATAGTTAGTGGTTAGGTGAAGCCATTTATTGTCAAACTACAACCAAAAACATCAAAATGACTCTGTTCAAAAGTTCACATATCCTGGTGATTTTGGCCTGATAACATACCCAGAAGTTGACACAAAGGGGTTTGGAAGGCTACTAAAGATAATATCCACACCTGTGACCTGTGTGAGCATAAAATTTGAGTGAGTTTCTGGGATCCAGACAGACTGTTCCATCTTTCCTCCAGCCGCTGACGTTTCTGGATTGTGAGTTATGGGGAAAGTAGGGATTTATGAACATACATTAAGTTACGTGGAATATATATTTTCTTACTAACCCAAATGAACCTAAAAACATTGTTTTGTGAGGATAGTAAGTCTGTAAATTTAATAGGGATTGGGAGGGTACATACAAAAGCAATAAATTAGTGGAGTTGATAGACCCCTAGACAACATCAAAATATAACTAAGTAAGGAACATCAAAACTAAAACGTAACTTTAATCAAATAATAAATTAAAAAGATCCCTATATAAGGTACAAAAGTGTGATTAAATGTCATATTACATAAAATAACTAATGGAACTGCCTTAACAGTGACCCAACACCTGGGGGAGTTTCAGGGAATAAGCAGAGATTCAGAGGTCAGGTTCATAGGGATGGGAAGGATCTAGCCCTAATCATTACCCTGTGACCCTTCATTGACTGCTGCCTGACAAGGACAGTTCCCAGTCTCTCCCTAGGTCACCCTAATGCCAATGATCCTCCTCCTGACGTGTTTCATCCCTTTATTAAGGGTACTCCTCAGGGAACCTAAAGGCAAGAAAAGTTTATGCTTAAGTATCAATCACCTGCCGTAGACAACAACCAAATCATGGCATTAGTAAAATGTCTTTTACTTACTTAGTGGAGCATTAAACACTGTAGCCAGAGCGGATCCTAAAGCAAATCAACTCATCCCTGTTTGCAAATAGTGAAACTCAATAAGTCGTCGTGAACAAGTCGGCTGAATCCCCACCTCATATGGCTAGTTAATCCAGGTATTCTTAGCTACATTGGCAGTTAATAATCAGATAAAATATTAATAATAGCAGATTGGACTGATAAACCCCAAAAGAGGAGGCTTAAAGGGGTATTCCCACCTCACATACTCATCAGTCTTTACTGCTTTAAAATCTTCTTTCTTCCTGGTTTCTTGCATCATTTGGTGGGCGGGGTTTCACAGGCACCCTGCCGTTTAGCTCTGCCCCCAAATTTGTGTGTAGCTCCACCCACCCATATTGGACTATGAAGTACAGGCAGCAGCAACTCCATTCTGTGTTACATACAGAGACTGCCTGTCTCTGCCATAATGGACACAATTGAATTAGCTAGCCTGATAACTGGGAGAACAGATGAAATGAAAGCAGCTCCTCTCCCCTATCTGATAGCAGGACCTAGGTCACATGGTGTAGACACAGGAATAGCTAGATACACAGGCTGGCTCCCTGCACTTAGCCCCTCCTCCCTCCCCCCTGAGAGCAGCAGATACATCACTGGACTCATGAGCAGCTAAGTCAGGGATGTGGCCACAAAGAATTGAATAAAGTAAAATAGTGGACAAACAAAGCAGTTTTGCTGAAGCAATGTATTTAGGAAAAGTCTTACATCCACATTAACAAGCAGTATAGATAGGATCCTTGTGATGGGACAACCCCTTTAAATCTAGATATTGTATAGGGAAGCTCACTAACGTATGTACGCTGAGTGCTAAATAAAAATACTGGGCAAAAGAGAGTTATAACAGATACCATAAAGGGCAGCTCATTAATCTGTGTACTCATAGTATTGAGTAATAAATGCTAGGCAAAAATGGATTATAGAATAGAACCAGGAGTTTGTATATGCCATATGCCGCGTTAGAGACATTAGGCAAAATAGATTAAAGATCGAAGCCAGGAGTTTTGAGTGTAGGGAATGTTAGATTGACAGATCAACATCTTAGAAACCACAAATTAAATCCAATCCACACTTAATCCAATCTAGCAAAACTCCTCGAAAAAGACAGAGACAATAGGGAGTATAATAAGATCTTATATTGTAAAAAAATAAATACATAGGAGAGCTAATACTAAGCACTAGGATATTGTTTAAAGAGGTAGACTATAGACAAAAAGGGGTAGAAGGGATAAACAAACTACTCAAAATTATCAGTAGGTTAACCATGGGGCTTTCTAGTGGTATATAATACTGCACATTGATAAGGACATGAACGGTCCTCTTTATGAGTGTTTATTTTAAGGCCAGATATCGTGAAAATGCTTCCAAAATCCTAAATAGACTTGGAAGAGATGCCAGGGGTTTTGTGAGTCACAATCAGATTGTCTATAAAGAGACTAGTTTTGTATGTATTAGGCCCAATAGTGGGTAGATCTAAGTGGGCAGTCCTGGTGAGTGCCTCTGAAAATAGAATGGTTGGGGTGAGAAATTTGGGGGTTTCAGGTGGGTGAGTGGGTTGGATTAAATTGCTCTTAGAGACTGAAGAACAAGCCCACTATAAGCCATTCTCTGTAGGACCCCTAACAGGTGATACCAGGAGACATTGTCAAAGGCCTTTTCTGATCTAGTTAAAACGCATCCTGCAAGTAACTGTCATGTAAACTGCAATAAGAGATCAGTAAATCCCCACTGATCAGCTGTATGAAGGGGCCATGGTGCTGTTTATATCACACATTGTCTGTTTACACTGACCATGTCATGTGATTACAGTCTTGTCACATAGATGTGTATAGGACGAGGCTGTAGTTACATTACATGGCCGCTAAGAAATGAATGACACTATGTAAACAGTGAAGGGGTCATAGCGCTTACACGGGTACCACAGTTTATTAAAACAACTGATCCTGGGGGTCCTGGTTTGGAACCCCATTGATTTTTTTTAACCTTTTTTTACCTTCAAATCTGGTGCCCAGTGAATTACTGTATATTGGCCAATTTACAGACATTATCTAGGGCTTGTCTCCTCTATATAAATCCAACATGATCTAGATGTACTGGGGAGAATAGCAATGAACTGAAACATGTGTATAACATGCAGAAATCACAACTCAATCTACATTATCCACTCACTCACTTTGAAAAACTGTGCAAGTGTCCTGCCCTGGTCTCGAGAATTATCTGCACCACCAATAACCTTGATCTTGAGAAATTGAGAATTCCCTTGCATGGACCGAAGTGGACCAAGAACAGGGAGCTGCAGGTAAGCGGACACCGTGGGGGTTGGGGATTTGGGGGTGTGGGGTTTTGGGGGGGGAGTTGGGGTTTGTAGTACTAACACGCTCAGCTTGGCTATTCCTTAGTACTACTAACACGCCCAGCTGAGCTATTACACTAAGGAATAGCCGAGCTGAGTGTGTTAGTAGTACTAAGGAATAGCAAGCTGAGTGTGTAGGAGATGTAGGAGAGCTGGCAGATATGCAGCAGACTAACACGCTCAGCTTGGCTATTCCTTAGTACTACTAACACGCCCAGCTGGGCTATTGCACTAAGGAATAGCCGAGCTGAGAGTGTTAGTAGTTTGCAAAGAACAAAGTAGTCAGCGGCACTACTGCGACAGCGCTCGTATTCACAATCTTGTGTCAGTATTGGCAAATCTTCCGGCTGTAACAGCCAAAAAACCATGGAATAAATTAAATCCCAGGGTGGTGCTCACTGTGAAAAAATCTAGACAGGCAGTGACATATGTGAAATGTAGAAAATAGGGCACTCACCCGCCACGGGATACATAAAACATTCGTTTTTATTTCATCCTCTTTAAAAAAAGATCAAACCTTGACCATCGGGATACAGAAGACGGAATGATGCAAAGAAACAAACAGCGATGATCGTTTCGTGCTTAGTGCACTTCGTCAGGCTTGGAAGCCTGACGAAGTGCACTAAGCACGAAACGATCGTCGCTGTTTGTTTCTTTGCATCATTCCATCTTCTGTACCCCGATGGTCAAGGTTTGACCTTTTTTTAAAGAGGATGAAATAAAAACGAATGTTTTATGTATCCCGTGGCAGGTGAGTGCCCTGTTTTCTACATTTCACATATGAGAGTGTTAGTAGTACTAAGGAATAGCCAAGCTTAGCTAGTCGTGTTAGTACAGGAGGAGTAGCTGGAGGGATGGTTGGGTGTAGTGCAGAGCTCTTTCATCTGTCCGGAGTAGCCGGGCTAACCGCACGGCCAGCTCCGCTATATCTCGCTATAGAAATCGGACCAGAATGGAAACTGCTGTGGACTGATTTTAGATTCCGCCTCCTCAGGCAGAACCAGTGTTGATTGGCCGAATCCCGTAGACTGGCCAATCAACGCTGGTCAATGCATTCCTATGCGAAAAAGTCAGCTCCGGCATATCGCAAGCTGACAGGGGATCCCGACATAATAAAGGTACTTGATGCCCCCAGGCATACTTCCCCTGCTATCCCAGTTGCATTCCAGGGTGTTGGCATCATTTGCTGAGGTGTGATAGTGGACTTGGTGACCCTCCTGAGTCGAATGGTAGGATCCCTTGTAGCGAAGCATTTTCTCCCATAGACTATAATGGGGTTCGATATTCGATCGAATAGTCGAATATTGAGCGGCTATTTGAAACGAATATCGAATCTCGAACATTTTACTGTTCGCTCATCTCTAGTGTTGGCCCAGTTTCTCATGAGCTTTATCTAGTCTGGCCTTAAGGGTAATGACCGAGAGGGTGTTCAGTGTTGCTGGTGGCGTTGTAACACCAAACTGTTTTCTGCTAGCGTGGAAAAATTACTTTTGTCAAAATAAAACAGGCATGAATAAGTGAGGATTTCCACATACCTCTGGCTGATGTCTCCAAATCCAGGTGCCAGGTGTTCTCTGTGTCATGTTCCATTTACTGTATCGTTGATGCTGCCTGTTACTCTTTACTGTCTGCGATTCATATTGACACAGCTACCATCTCTGCCACCACTCAGCCTGACATGTCCTACAGCCTGGTACATTCTATGATTCCCTCTTGTATGGTCACACATGTTACCACATCTATCACCATTGCCACCACTCATCCGGACATATCCTGCATCCTTGTCCATCGCATTCCACTATACCACACTTTTGGTACCACAGTTTTGGCATTAAAAAAACAAAACCATTTTGAGTTCACATCTGTTCCCATAAGGAGATTGTTTTTGGTGGCCTTTTTTTTAAAAAAAAAAAAGTCAATTCGTCATCATTTTAAAAACAAGGCATTTTGTTAGTGATGGGAGAAGTTTCGATACACATGTACTGTATAATATGACATGAGCGCTCTACCTTTTCTTTTCCTCATCATACTCTTTTGCTATATTGGTTGTTGCTCCGAGCTTTTTGTTTCACTGTTACGTGACGCCATGCAGGCGCTATTTGTTTGGTATTGTGTCATTCCTTTTCTATACTGTAATACTTTAAAATCTCAATCATTTCAATTTTCCCGATAAACTGTATGTTGATCTACTCAGTTACATCTGTTTTATAATACATTGCCCCCACATAGGACACCACAATCTACTTGTCAGTTTCCCTACAATATAACATGTCTGGCATTGTCAGTCATAGATTCATCTTTTCTTGAGATTCAATTCCATAATTAAAATGAATTTAATAAGGCGAATAGACCTCAGTTTTATTTAACAATATTGTGTCCTTATTTACACATTTGCTTAGTGGACGCTGCCTGCGATTCTCCATAAAGACACATTTTCAGGGGTCTGACATTAGCAATTAATCACTTGTGAAATACATGTTTATAAATTAGCTGTCAAAGGGAGAAAATGTGATTGCTATTCTCCACTGACATTTAACTAGGTTTCCATAGCAACCACATCTCCAAGAAATTAAAATGTACAAATAACATGGGCGCTAGATGAATCTGCATTGACCTGGGATAAAGGTGTTAACAAAATAAGAATCAGTGAAATCTCAGATGTTTCTGAAGTGTATTTTCATAATCATATAGGATGCACATGAATGATATTGTGGTGTCCTTGGTTACATTTACGTTTATTTAATCACATATTTTGCATTAATATGTTAAAGAGAGTCTACCATCACCAACAAGTGCTATTAAACCATTTACACAACAGACACATGAACGTGATCAATAGTAGTGTGACATCACACGGTAGCATTAAATTCAATGTCAGTAAATGGGGGCTATTCACATAACTGTTATTTTGTCGGTCTGTTGTCAACAATCAAAATGTAGGTCATGTGCTATGTTTGACCATTGTCATGGATTTCTCCATACATTGAAATACTTAAGGTATCCATGAATGCTGCTAGGCTGCAAGACGGCCGTGAAAGATGGATGTTTATCAAGGCCCTTTTGCACCTCGGTCAGCTGAATGTATCCTTACATACTGTTGTAGTGATGGTTAGTGTCATAGTGAACATAACTTTCCTCTAACGTCCAACAGCAGCACTACACATGGGGGGGGGTGCAGGGGTGAACCTACCCCTTTCGCCGCCCGAGGCGAACTACAGAAATCCGCCCCGGAAGAGGTAATCAAAAATGCCGCCCTCCCTGGGTCCTGACATAGCACCGCCTGAAGTGCTCGCTTCAGGTCGCTTCATGGGAGGTGCGGCGCTGGGGGGGGGGGGTATTCCTGCCCCTGTGTGCTGTCAGGACAGGTGGAACTTTTAATTAATCAACCTTCCCCTTTAAGAGGTCAGGGAAACCTCCCCTCCCTGTGTTTTTTTCTGTCCTGTGTGTCTGGACAGGTGGAGGAGGCTGTGGTCTCCTCTATGATTTGGAAGAAACTATCTTAGATCCTTTTTTCTTTTTCCCTTTCCCTCTTTCTTTCTTTCTTTCTTTCTTTCTTTCTTTCTTTCTTTCTTTCTTTCTTTCTTTCTTTCTTTCTTTCTTTCTGAAAGATCTATGTTTATACTGCAGTCTTTTGTCTTACTTGCTTTGTGCAGGTTACTGACTTGTTTTCAGCTGCAGTTCGTTTACTGCCCTGCAGTAAGGTAAGCTGTGTCCTCTTTCAGCTCTAGTAAGGTAAGCCGTGTCCTCTTTCAGCTGCAGTAAGGTAAGCCGTGTCCTCTTTCAGCTGCAGTAAGGTAAGCCTTATCCTCTTTCAGCTGCAGTAAGGTAAGCCGTGTCCTCTTTCAGCTCTAGTAAGGTAAGCCTTATCCTCTTTCAGCTGCAGTAAGGTAAGCCGTGTCCTCTTTCAGCTGCAATAAGGTAAGCCGTGTCCTCTTTCAGCTCTAGTAAGGTAAGCCTTATCCTCTTTCAGCTGCAGTAAGGTAAGCCGTGTCCTCTTTCAGCTCTAGTAAGGTAAGCCTTATCCTCTTTCAGCTGCAGTAAGGTAAGCCGTGTCCTCTTTCAGCTGCAGTAAGGTAAGCCTTATCCTCTTTCAGCTGCAGTAAGGTAAGCCGTGTCCTCTTTCAGCTGCAGTAAGGTAAGCCTTATCCTCTTTCAGCTGCAGTAAGGTAAGCCGTGTCCTCTTTCAGCTGCAATAAGGTAAGCCGTGTCCTCTTTCAGCTCTAGTAAGGTAAGCCTTATCCTCTTTCAGCTGCAGTAAGGTAAGCCGTGTCCTCTTTCAGCTGCAGTAAGGTAAGCCTTATCCTCTTTCAGCTGCAGTAAGGTAAGCCGTGTCCTCTTTCAGCTGCAGTAAGGTAAGCCTTATCCTCTTTCAGCTGCAGTAAGGTAAGCCGTGTCCTCTTTCAGCTGCAGTAAGGTAAGCCTTATCCTCTTTCAGCTGCAGTAAGGTAAGCCGTGTCCTCTTTCAGCTGCAGTAAGGTAAGCCTTATCCTCTTTCAGCTGCAGTAAGGTAAGCCGTGTCCTCTTTCAGCTGCAGTAAGGTAAGCCGTGTCCTCTTTCAGCTGCAGTAAGGTAAGCCGTGTCCTCTTTCAGCTGCAGTAAGGTAAGCCGTGTCCTCTTTCAGCTGCAGTAAGGTAAGCCGTGTCCTCTTTCAGCTGCAGTAAGGTAAGCCGTGTCCTCTTTCAGCTGCAGTAAGGTAAGCCGTGTCCTCTTTCAGCTGCAGTAAGGTAAGCCGTGTCCTCTTTCAGCTGCAGTAAGGTAAGCCTTATCCTCTTTCAGCTGCAGTAAGGTAAGCCGTGTCCTCTTTCAGCTGCAGTAAGGTAAGCCGTGTCCTCTTTCAGCTGCAGTAAGGTAAGCCGTGTCCTCTTTCAGCTGCAGTAAGGTAAGCCGTGTCCTCTTTCAGCTGCAGTAAGGTAAGCCGTGTCCTCTTTCAGCTGCAGTAAGGTAAGCCGTGTCCTCTTTCAGCTGCAGTAAGGTAAGCCGTGTCCTCTTTCAGCTGCAGTAAGGTAAGCCGTGTCCTCTTTCAGCTGCAGTAAGGTAAGCCGTGTCCTCTTTCAGCTGCAGTAAGGTAAGCCGTGTCCTCTTTCAGCTGCAGTAAGGTAAGCCTTATCCTCTTTCAGCTGCAGTAAGGTAAGCCGTGTCCTCTTTCAGCTGCAGTAAGGTAAGCCGTGTCCTCTTTCAGCTGCAGTAAGGTAAGCCGTGTCCTCTTTCAGCTGCAGTAAGGTAAGCCGTGTCCTCTTTCAGCTGCAGTAAGGTAAGCCGTGTCCTCTTTCAGCTGCAGTAAGGTAAGCCGTGTCCTCTTTCAGCTGCAGTAAGGTAAGCCGTGTCCTCTTTCAGCTGCAGTAAGGTAAGCCGTGTCCTCTTTCAGCTGCAGTAAGGTAAGCCTTATCCTCTTTCAGCTGCAGTAAGGTAAGCCGTGTCCTCTTTCAGCTGCAGTAAGGTAAGCCGTGTCCTCTTTCAGCTGCAGTAAGGTAAGCCGTGTCCTCTTTCAGCTGCAGTAAGGTAAGCCGTGTCCTCTTTCAGCTGCAGTAAGGTAAGCCGTGTCCTCTTTCAGCTGCAGTAAAGTAAGCCGTGTCCTCTTTCAGCTGCAGTAAGGTAAGCCGTGTCCTCTTTCAGCTGCAGTAAGGTAAGCCGTGTCCTCTTTCAGCTGCAGTAAGGTAAGCCGTGTCCTCTTTCAGCTGCAGTAAGGTAAGCCGTGTCCTCTTTCAGCTGCAGTAAGGTAAGCCGTGTCCTCTTTCAGCTGCAGTAAGGTAAGCCGTGTCCTCTTTCAGCTGCAGTAAGGTAAGCCGTGTCCTCTTTCAGCTGCAGTAAGGTAAGCCTGGCCACATATTTTTCATATTCTGTGTTACAGGTCATGTGTGATAAACATGGATCTAAAGGCTTTGGATTTGTCCAGTTTGAGTCCCTGAAATCTATGCAAGAGTTATCCTGGCTGAAGAGCATGCTGTTAAAGAACTGCAACTATATTCATCATCTCCAACATATTGCTTGCAGTACCAGCATCATGTTTGGCAACAAGTGTCTGGTATTAAAATACCCTTAATATACCACAACAACTATTGCAGCAATATTCTGATTCTACTCAATACCTCAGCAACATAATAATGCTTATATATCACACTTCATGACAACCTTCTTAATAAACGAAACATATATAATATCTATATAATAAACATGATTTATGTATCATAACATTGTACTGGGACCTTTGCTGGGTGACATTGGTTTGCACATGATGGTCTTCTGTCTTGTCAGTTCCCTTCATCACAAGTTGAAACTAATTATGAAAGCTGGATATGGAGATCTGATGATAAAAATTCAGGCTATTTATGCAAATCTTGTAAGAGAAGATGTGGGGTCTCATAATAGCTGTCAGTACAACAATGCAGAACTTGGGTTTATAGCTGTGTGCACTTACAATTATTATATTCACTATGGACAGCTTTTTCAAATTTCTTCATTTGCTAGAAGAAAACAAACAAACAAAAACTTTAATAAATTATGGAATTTATTGCAATCATAAGTAAATACTGTAGCTTCATACCACCTGTATAAAGTGTCTCACCAATTATGAAAATACATAATTCAAATAAAATATATAATAGCTTATATATACCGCAATAATAGTGCAGAGCTGTAATAGTCCTGCAATGGCGATGCATAAGTGACTGTACCTCCATATGTCTCTGATTTCATACAAGGTTTTTTTGGGGGGGTTCCAAGCAAATTTCAGCATCAGAATAACTGCTTTGTACTTCCTCGCAGAAGTGCCTATAGCGTTGTACTGTGAGAGCGGGGAGGAATGCCTCCTTCCCCTCCTGATAGTGCTTGTTCATAGATGAGTACTGGGGAGGCATTCCTCCCCGCTCTCACAGTATAGCACTATAGGCGCTGCTGTGAGGAAGGGCGTTCCTGGCTGACTGTCAGAAACGCCCTTCTGACGTTGAAGAGCTACAGTACCGGCACCAATAGCTCTTCACCAGGGGCACAGATCGTATATAAAACTGCATGTGCCCCAAGTGATTAAAGGTCCTCTTAAAAATGTGCCAAATTTATCATAGTGATTGAAGCAGCTGAGGCTGCAGGGTCATAGTAGTTGAACAAGGGCTGCAAAGACATAATTACCACCATAGCAGCGATGGCTATTGGACCCTCAGACTTAGGGGGTTTGGCTGCGCACCACCCCGCTGGATTACTCAAGCAGGTAACAGCCAATTTTTACATACTTATCCCTTCTCTTGGGAACGGCTGCTTCTGCTTAGGTCTCCAGGGTGTGTTGCATATTATATCCCTGACGTCACCTAATTTAATATGCAACGCCCTGAAGGCCTAGGTGGAGGCAGCCACAAACCAAAGTGGGGAAAGGTCAGTGAAAATCAGCCATTACCTGCAGGAGTAATTCAGAGGTAGCAGCTTGAAGTGCCTCTGTGGGGGGCCTCTATGTGGGGCACTATATTGTGTGGAGGTCTTTAAAGGGGGCAGTATACATTAATGGGGACAGTATACTGTATAGGGTACTGCAACGGGAACAGTATATTGTATGGGGGCTTGTAGCAGGGACAGTACTCTGCATGGGGGCCTGTAACGGGGACAGTACACTGCAAGGGACCTGTAGTGAGGATAGTGTACGGCTTGGGCCAGAATAGGGGCCAGTATACTACATGGGGGCCAATATTTTCTAATTATGACCGTAATAGGTTGAGAAGCCTATGTTAGTACTGCAATTTAAGGAACAAACCCATTGTAGCCAAAAGAAAACGTCTGACAATCAAAAAATATTGAAACATACTCTAGTAGAATTGTTCTGTATGAAACAAGGACACAGCTGCTACTAGTTAGTCTGGGAAACTGTGAAAGCACTTTTAAGAGGTATACTTATAAAAGCCATAAGTGAAGTGTAAAAGACCAGACTTAGGACACTGTAAGAAAGGTTAAAAGGCAGAACAACAACTCATAATTGATTCCTACAATAATAACAAGAAAATATAGATTTCAGCTCAAAATGCTTTTAATCATTTGCTAAAGGAGAAAACAGAAAACAAATGTTTCTTCCAGGGTCAACAATTCTTCGAACAGAGGACAAGGTGGCAGCAAATATAGTTCATGCTCAACAGCACAATAAACACTTTAAGTGGAATCTATCAATAGAAAATTACTTCTGTTTATTTTGGAGGGGATTGTGTTAGGTTTTGCTGCCAACATCAACAAGAAAATTTATTGCAAAATCATAAGTATTGTTGTAGTCTTCATACCGACCACAGAACATTTACAGATGAGCAAGACTGCTGTGCTTTTCAGCCTTCCTAGTAAATACTGTACATCCCGAAAGTTCCAGATTTGGTGGGACAGTCCCTGATTCCAGGTGCTGTCCAACTGTCAGTGATCAGTGGGGGGTATATCCCAACTTCAACTCATCTGAATCCAAATACAATGGTGAAACAGGGATCAGTTCATAAACTCCTTGAACATTCGGATATTGACACTGACATCACTTAGCAAATTTACTTCTAATCACACTGGAGCAGAATTATTTTCTCTTCCAATATCCATTTTATGTTCAAAAACAAGGTACAGCCATGAAGTCAAATGAAGCCACTCCGTATGCAAATTGTTTTATGTCTGATTTTAAAGAACTCTTTGAATACTCTAATGACTGGTTTAACACTAATATCATACTATGGAAACGCTATATAGATGATATTTTTTTTTATTCGAGCAACTGATGCCCTGATAGGCTTTACGGATTTACCATATGGCCAAGAGCTCAAGTTTAACCTCCATTACAACCATTTTAAGATCAATTCCCTAACACATATATTTTAAAATATGATAATAGTTTCCTGACATCCAACCTTTATATTAAAGAAACTGATTGCAATAGTGTCCCACACCGCAGCAGTTTCTACCCCCAGCCACAAAAATCACCATCCAAATCCCAGTATGTGTGGTACAAATAGCTGTTTACAACATGGACTCATATAAATATTTCATGCAGTGTGTGATGAGGGAAGCATGAATATGATATTGTAACTAGAGATGAGCGAACAGTGTTCTATCGAACTCATGTTCGATCGGATATTAGGCTGTTCGGCATGTTCGAATCGAATCGAACACCGCGTGGTAAAGTGCGCCATTACTCGATTCCCCTCCCACCTTCCCTGGCGCCTTTTTTGCTCCAATAACAGCGCAGGGTAGGTGGGACAGGAACTACGACACCGGTGACGTTGAGAAAAGTAGGCAAAACCCATTGGCTGCCGAAAACATGTGACCTCTAATTTAAAAGAACAGCGCCGCCCAGGTTCGCGTCATTCTGAGCTTGCAATTCACCGAGGACGGAGGTTTCCGTCCAGCTAGCTAGGGCTTAGATTCTGGGTAGGCAGGGACAGGCTAGGATAGGAAGGAGAAGACAACCACAACAGCTCTTGTAAGAGCTAAATTCCAGGGAGAAGCTTGTCAGTGTAACGTGGCACTGACGGGCTCAATCGCCGCAACCCAGCTTTCCCAGGATCCTGAATGGAATACACTGTCAGTGTATTCCCGTATACCCGATATATACCCCCGATACCCGTTCCAACGGTGTGCCCCCCCACCTTCACCCCAGAAATACCCTGCAAGTCCCCTAGCAATAGAATTGGGGCTATATACACCCACTATTTTTGCTACTGCCATATAGTGCCATTGTCTGACTGGGAATTCAAAGAATATATTGGGGTTACGTGCACCCACAATTTTTACTACTGGTATACAGTGCCAGTTTCTGACTGGGAATTCAAAGAATATATTGGGGTTATAAATACCCTCATTTCTTGCTACTGCCATATAGTGCCAGTTTCTGACTGGTAATTCAAAGAATATATTGGGGTTATAAATACCCTCATTTCTTGCTACTGGTATATAGTGCCATTGTCTGACTGGGAATTCAAAGAATATATTGGGGTTACAAATACCCTCATTTCTTGCTACTGCCATATAGTGCCAGTTTCTGACTGGTAATTCAAAGAATATATTGGGGTTACGTGCACCCACAATTTTTACTACTGGTATACAGTGCCATTGTCTGACTGGGAATTCAAAGAATATATTGGGGTTATAAATACCCTCATTTCTTGCTACTGGTATATAGTGCCATTGTCTGACTGGGAATTCAAAGAATATATTGGGGTTACGTGCACCCACAATTTTTACTACTGGTATACAGTGCCAGTTTCTGACTGGGAATTCAAAGAATATATTGGGGTTACAAATACCCTCATTTCTTGCTACTGCCATATAGTGCCAGTTTCTGACTGGTAATTCAAAGAATATATTGGGGTTACGTGCACCCACAATTTTTACTACTGGTATACAGTGCCAGTTTCTGACTGGGAATTCAAAGAATATATTGGGGTTACAAATACCCTCATTTCTTGCTACTGCCATATAGTGCCAGTTTCTGACTGGTAATTCAAAGAATATATTGGGGTTATAAATACCCTCATTTCTTGCTACTGGTATACAGTGCCATTGTCTGACTGGGAATTCAAAGAATATATTGGGGTTACGTGCACCCACAATTTTTACTACTGGTATACAGTGCAATTGTCTGACTGGGAATTCAAAGAATATATTGGGGTTATAAATACCCTCATTTCTTGCTACTGCCATATAGTGCCAGTTTCTGACTGGGAATTCAAAGAATATATTGGGGTTATAAATACCCTCATTTCTTGCTACTGCCATATAGTGCCAGTTTCTGACTGGGAATTCAAAGAATATATTGGGGTTATAAATACCCTCATTTCTTGCTACTGGTATATAGTGCCATTGTCTGACTGGGAATTCAAAGAATATATTGGGGTTACGTGCACCCACAATTTTTACTACTGGTATACAGTGCCAGTTTCTGACTGGGAATTCAAAGAATATATTGTGGTTACAAATACCCTCATTTCTTGCTACTGCCATATAGTGCCAGTTTCTGACTGGTAATTCAAAGAATATATTGGGGTTACGTGCACCCACAATTTTTACTACTGGTATACAGTGCCATTGTCTGACTGGGAATTCAAAGAATATATTGGGGTTATAAATACCCTCATTTCTTGCTACTGCCATATAGTGCCAATTTCTGACTGGGAATTCAAAGAATATATTGGGGTTACGTGCACCCACAATTTTTACTACTGGTATACAGTGCCATTGTCTGACTGGGAATTCAAAGAATATATTGGGGTTATAAATACCCTCATTTCTTGCTACTGGTATATAGTGCCATTGTCTGACTGGGAATTCAAAGAATATATTGGGGTTACGTGCACCCACAATTTTTACTACTGGTATACAGTGCCAGTTTCTGACTGGGAATTCAAAGAATATATTGGGGTTACAAATACCCTCATTTCTTGCTACTGCCATATAGTGCCAGTTTCTGACTGGGAATTCAAAGAATATATTGGGGTTACGTGCACCCACAATTTTTGCTACTGGTATATAGTGCCAATTTCTAACTGGGAATTCAAAATGCGCAAGGCTCCCGGAAAGGGACGTGGACGAGGCCGTGGGCGAGGTCGGGGGAATGGTTCTGGGGAGCAAGGTAGCAGTGAAGCCACAGGGCGTCCCGTGCCTACTCCTGTGGGGCAGCAAGCATTACGCCACTCCACAGTGCAAGGGTTGCTTGCCACATTAACTAAACTGCAGGGTACAAACCTTAGTAGGCCCGAGAACCAGGAACAGGTCTTGCAATGGCTGTCAGAGAACGCTTACAGCACATTGTCCAGCAGCCAGTCAGACTCTGCCTCCTCTCCTCCTATTACCCAACAGTCTTGTCCTCCTTCCTCCCAAAATTCCCAAGCTTCACAGAACAATAACCCCAACTGTCCCTGCTCCCCAGAGCTGTTCTCCGCTCCTTTCATTGTCCCTCAACCTGCCTCTCCACGTCACGATTCCACGAACCTAACAGAGGAGCATCTGTGTCCAGATGCTCAAACACTAGAGTCTCCTCCATCTCCGTTCGATTTGGTGGTGGATGACCAGCAACCCACCCTCATCGACGATGATGTGACGCAGTTGCCGTCAGGGCATCCAGTTGACCGGCGCATTGTGCGGGAGGAGGAGATGAGACAGGAGTTGGAAGAGGAAGTGGTGGATGATGAGGACACTGACCCGACCTGGACAGGGGGGATGTCAAGCGGGGAAAGTAGTGTGGATGTTGAGGCAAGTGCAGCACCAAAAAGGGTAGCTAGAGGCAGAGGCAGAGGTCAGCAGCTTAGGCGAAGCCAGGCCACACCCGGAATCTCCCAAGATGTTCCAGTTCGTACCCAGCCCCGAAAAACTCCCACCTCGAGGGCACGTTTCTCAAAGGTGAGGAGTTTTTTCAAGGAATGCGCCGAGGACAGATATAGTGTTGTCTGCACAATTTGCCTCTCGAAATTGATTAGGGGCTCTGAGAAGAGCAACCTGTCCACCACTTCAATGCGCCGTCATTTGGAATCCAAGCACTGGAATCAGTGGCAGGCAGCAACGGCAGGACAAAGGCCGCCTGCCGTTCACGCCACTGCCACTGCCTCTGCCTCTGCCTCTGCCACTGCCACTGCTGACTGTGCTGGCGATGCACTCCAGAGGACGAGCCAGGACACCACTTCATCTGCCTCCGCCACTTTGTTGACTTCTCCCTCATCCTCCCCTGTTCCTGTCTTATCTCCTTCTCCTGCACCATCAAAGGCACCATCAGGCGCTTCTTTACAACAACCCACCATCTCTCAGACATTGGAGCGGCGGCAGAAATACACTGCTAACCACCCACACGCGCAAGCCTTGAACGCCAACATCGCTAAACTGCTGGCCCAGGAGATGTTGGCGTTCCGGCTTGTTGAAACTCCCGCCTTCCTGGACCTGATGGCAACTGCGGCACCTCGCTATGCCGTCCCTAGCCGTCACTACTTCTCCCGGTGTGCCGTCCCCGCCTTGCACCAGCACGTGTCACTCAACATCAGGCGGGCCCTTAGTTCCGCGCTTTGCACAAAGGTCCACTTGACCACCGACGCGTGGACAAGTGCATGCGGACAGGGACGCTACATTTCACTGATGGCACACTGGGTGAATGTAGTTGAGGCTGGGACTGCTTCCCAAACTGGCCCGGTGTACCTCGTCTCCCCGCCTAACATTCCTGGCAGGGACACGAGAAGAACACCCCCCTCCTCCTCCTCCTCTACCGCCTCCTCCTCCGCCACCGCCTCCTCCTCCGCTGTTAGATTGACCCCAGCTACGAGTTGGAAACGTTGCAGCACTGGCGTTGGTAGACGTCAGCAGGCTGTGCTGAAGCTGATCAGCTTGGGGGACAGACAGCACACTGCCTCCGAGGTGAGGGATGCCCTCCTCGATGAGACGGCAATATGGTTTGAGCCGCTGCACCTGGGCCCAGGCATGGTCGTTTGTGATAACGGCCGGAACCTGGTAGCAGCTCTGGAGCTTGCCGGACTCCAACATGTTCCATGCCTGGCCCACGTCTTCAACCTAGTGGTGCAACGTTTCCTAAAGAGCTACCCCAATGTTCCAGAGCTACTGGTGAAAGTGCGGCGCATGTGCGCCCACTTTCGCAAGTCGACAGTAGCCGCTGCTAGCTTAAAATCTCTCCAGCAACGCCTGCATGTGCCACAACACCGGCTTTTGTGCGACGTCCCCACACGCTGGAACTCAACGTTTCAGATGTTGAATAGAGTGGTTGAGCAGCAGAGACCTTTGATGGAATACCAGCTACAAAACCCTAGGGTGCCACAAAGTCAGCTGCCTCAGTTTCACATCCATGAGTGGCCATGGATGAGAGACCTTTGTGACATCCTACGGGTCTTTGAGGAGTCCACAAGGAGGGTGAGCTCTGAGGATGCGATGGTGAGCCTTACAATCCCGCTCTTGTGTGTTCTGAGAGAATCCCTGATTGACATCAGGGATAACTCAGATCACACAGAGGAGTTAGGGATAGCATCCGATCCGTCACAGCTGGAGAGTAGGTCCACACATCTGTCCGCTTCACTGCGTTTAATGGAGGAGGAGGAGGAGGAGGAGGAAGAAGAGTTGTCCGATGATGTGATGGTGATACAGGAGGCTTCCGGGCAACTTCGAATCGTCCCATTGTTGCAGCGCGGATGGGTAGACATGGAGGATGAGGAGGAAATGGAGATTGAACTTTCCGGTGGGGCCAGAGGAGTCATGCCAACTAACACTGTGGCAGACATGGCTGAGTTCATGTTGGGGTGCTTTACAACCGACAAGCATATTGTCAAAATCATGGAGGACAACCAGTACTGGATCTTTGCTATCCTTGACCCCCGGTATAAAAACAACATCTCGTCTTTTATTCCGGTAGAAGGGAGGGCCAATCGCATCAATGCTTGCCACAGGCAATTGGTGCAGAATATGATGGAGATGTTTCCAGCATGTGACGTTGGCGGCAGGGAGGGCAGTTCCTCCAGTAGGCAACCAAGTTCTCACCGGTCCACACAAACGAGGGGCACACTGTCTAAGGTCTGGGACACCTTGATGGCACCCCCTCGCCAAAGTGCCGCCACGGAGGGTCCTAGTGTCACCAGGCGTGAGAAGTATAGGCACATGTTGCGGGAATACCTTTCCGACCACAGCCCTGTCCTCTCCGACCCCTCTGCGCCCTACACGTATTGGGTGTCGAAGTTGGACCTGTGGCTTGAACTTGCCCTATATGCCTTGGAGGTGCTGTCCTGTCCTGCCGCCAGCGTCCTATCTGAGAGGGTGTTCAGTGCAGCCGGTGGCATCATCACTGACAAGCGCACCCGTCTGTCAGCTGAGAGTGCCGACCGGCTCACTTTGATAAAAATGAACCACCACTGGATAGAGCCTTCATTTTTGGGCCCACCTGTGTAAAGCACCCCAACATGAAACTCCATGTCTGTACTCAACCTCTCCAATTCCTCCGCATCCTCATACTCATCCACCATAAGCGTTGCACAATTCTGCTAATACTAGGCTCCCTCCACCCTGATTTCCCCCAACTCTGCTGGTTAGAGGCTCCATCCACCCTGATTTCCACCAACTCTGCTGGTTAGAGGCTCCCTCCACCCTGCTTTCCCACAACTCTGCTGGTTAGAGGCTCCCTCCACCCTGCTTTCCCACAACTCTGCTGGTTAGAGGCTCCCTCCACCCTGCTTTCCCACAACTCTGCTGGTTAGAGGCTCCCTCCACCCTGCTTTCCCACAACTCTGCTGGTTAGAGGCTCCCTCCACCCTGATTTCCACCAACTCTGCTGGTTAGAGGCTCCCTCCACCCTGCTTTCCCACAACTCTGCTGGTTAGAGGCTCCCTCCACCCTGATTTCCACCAACTCTGCTGGTTAGAGGCTCCCTCCACCATGAATTGGTCCAAACTGGGCTGTTTAGCGGCTCCCTCCACCATGAATTGGTCCAAACTGGGGTTTTTAGAGGCTCCCTCCACCATGAATTGGTCCAAACTGGGCTGTTTAGAGGCTCCCTCCACCATGAATTGGTCCAAACTGGGGTTTTTAGAGGCTCCCTCCACCATGAATTGGTCCAAACTGGGCTGGTTAGAGGCTCCCTCCACCATGAATTTGCCCAAACTGGCCTGTTTAGAGGCTCCCTCCACCATGAATTGGTCCAAACTGGGGTTTTTAGAGGCTCCCTCCACCATGAATTGGTCCAAACTGGGGGTTTTTAGAGGCTCCCTCCACCATGAATTTGCCCAAACTGGGCTGTTTAGAGGCTCCCTCCACCATGAATTGGTCCAAACTGGGGTTTTTAGAGGCTCCCTCCACCATGAATTGGTCCAAACTGGGGTTTTTAGAGGCTCCCTCCACCATGAATTTGCCCAAACTGAGCTGTTTAGAGGCTCCCTCCACCATGAATTGGTCCAAACTGGGGTTTTTAGAGGCTCCCTCCACCATGAATTGGTCCAAACTGGGGGTTTTTAGAGGCTCCCTCCACCATGAATTTGCCCAAACTGGGCTGTTTAGAGGCTCCCTCCATCATGAATTGGTCCAAACTGGGGTTTTTAGAGGCTCCCTCCACCATGAATTGGTCCAAACTGGGGTTTTTAGAGGCTCCCTCCACCATGAATTGGTCCAAACTGGGCTGTTTAGAGGCTCCCTCCACCATGAATTGGTCCAAACTGGGGTTTTTAGAGGCTCCCTCCACCATGAATTGGTCCAAACTGGGCTGTTTAGAGGCTCCCTCCACCATGAATTGGTCCAAACTGGGGTTTTTAGAGGCTCCCTCCACCATGAATTGGTCCAAACTGGGGGTTTTTAGAGGCTCCCTCCACCATGAATTGGTCCAAACTGGGCTGTTTAGAGGCTCCCTCCACCATGAATTGGTCCAAACTGGGGTTTTTAGAGGCTCCCTCCACCATGAATTTGCCCAAACTGGGCTGTTTAGAGGCTCCCTCCACCATGAATTTGCCCAAACTGAGCTGTTTAGAGGCTCCCTCCACCATGAATTGGTCCAAACTGGGGTTTTTAGAGGCTCCCTCCACCATGAATTGGTCCAAACTGGGGTTTTTAGAGGCTCCCTCCACCATGAATTGGTCCAAACTGGGCTGTTTAGAGGCTCCCTCCACCATGAATTGGTCCAAACTGGGGTTTTTAGAGGCTCCCTCCACCATGAATTGGTCCAAACTGGGGTTTTTAGAGGCTCCCTCCACCATGAATTGGTCCAAACTGGGGTTTTTAGAGGCTCCCTCCACCATGAATTGGTCCAAACTGGGCTGTTTAGAGGCTCCCTCCACCATGAATTTGCCCAAACTGGGCTGTTTAGAGGCTCCCTCCATCATGAATTGGTCCAAACTGGGGTTTTTAGAGGCTCCCTCCACCATGAATTGGTCCAAACTGGGGTTTTTAGAGGCTCCCTCCACCATGAATTGGTCCAAACTGGGGTTTTTAGAGGCTCCCTCCACCATGAATTGGTCCAAACTGGGCTGTTTAGAGGCTCCCTCCACCATGAATTTGCCCAAACTGGGCTGTTTAGAGGCTCCCTCCATCATGAATTGGTCCAAACTGGGGTTTTTAGAGGCTCCCTCCACCATGAATTGGTCCAAACTGGGGTTTTTAGAGGCTCCCTCCACCATGAATTGGTCCAAACTGGGGTTTTTAGAGGCTCCCTCCACCATGAATTGGTCCAAACTGGGGTTTTTAGAGGCTCCCTCCACCATGAATTGGTCCAAACTGGGCTGTTTAGAGGCTCCCTCCACCATGAATTTGCCCAAACTGGGCTGTTTAGAGGCTCCCTCCATCATGAATTGGTCCAAACTGGGGTTTTTAGAGGCTCCCTCCACCATGAATTGGTCCAAACTGGGGTTTTTAGAGGCTCCCTCCACCATGAATTGGTCCAAACTGGGGTTTTTAGAGGCTCCCTCCACCATGAATTTGCCCAAACTGAGCTGTTTAGAGGCTCCCTCCACCATGAATTGGTCCAAACTGGGGTTTTTAGAGGCTCCCTCCACCATGAATTGGTCCAAACTGGGGTTTTTTAGAGGCTCCCTCCACCATGAATTTGCCCAAACTGGGCTGTTTAGAGGCTCCCTCCATCATGAATTGGTCCAAACTGGGGTTTTTAGAGGCTCCCTCCACCATGAATTGGTCCAAACTGGGGTTTTTAGAGGCTCCCTCCACCATGAATTGGTCCAAACTGGGCTGTTTAGAGGCTCCCTCCACCATGAATTGGTCCAAACTGGGGTTTTTAGAGGCTCCCTCCACCATGAATTGGTCCAAACTGGGCTGTTTAGAGGCTCCCTCCACCATGAATTGGTCCAAACTGGGGTTTTTAGAGGCTCCCTCCACCATGAATTGGTCCAAACTGGGGTTTTTAGAGGCTCCCTCCACCATGAATTGGTCCAAACTGGGGTTTTTAGAGGCTCCCTCCACCATGAATTTGCCCAAACTCTGCTGGTTAGAGGCTCAATCCACCCTGATTTTCAAAACAAATGTTGGTGCCAACCTCAACTTACTACAAGGGCCAAATTCACTGCTGGTGACAAGCTCTCCTCACTGCAAGTGCCAAATACACATGTTTCAAGGTGTTTTCCTACTGTCAGAGAGGTGGTATTGAGTGTGTAAAGTGTGTAGTTGTTAGGCTGTGATGTTGGGGTAATAGAGGGTCTTTGGTGTGTTAGATGCCCCCAGACATGCTTCCCCTGCTGTCCCAGTGTCATTCCAGAGGTGTTGGCATCATTTCCTGGGTTGTCATAGTGGACTTGGTGACCCTCCAGACACGGATTTGGGTTTCCCCCTTAACGAGTATCTGTTCCCCATAGACTATAATGGGGTTCGAAACCCGTTCGAACACACGAACATTGAGCGGCTGTTCGAATCGAATTTCGAACCTCGAACATTTTAGTGTTCGCTCATCTCTAATTGTAACGTCTCTTCCTGTTGAGGTCTCTGTGCCACCCTCCGCACGCTCGCTACAGCACAGGAGGCAGGCTCATTTTGATTCTTTGCTTAGAGTTTTTCATTGCACTGTGTCAACACTGCTCTATTACCTCTCCTCTGTAATTGAATTTCCACCACACCCATCTCCTGCACCTTGTTCTCTCTGATCATCAAATGGTTAATTCTAGTCTGGCCTGTGTTATTGACAGCCTGTCTACCAATCAAGCCTAGGGCAGGTTTTTGGCTTCCTATATACAAGCCATTAGCCCACACAGCCATGCTGGCTATTGAGACTCTGTCCTTTGACTTTGTCCCTTCTAAGCTTCTCTGTGAACTATTGTACTACTGACCTCTGGCTTACCCTATTGACTATTCTATTGGATTTTGATTCTGTACTTCATTGCTCGACTGTTACTGGACCCTTGGCTAGTTGACCTTCCTTTGTTGTTGTTTGTTTTGTCTTTCTTCTGTGTTGCACTTATATAGGAAAGACCCATCAACCAGTTGCCACCTATTACTTAGGATAGGACCAGCAAGCAGGTAGGGGCAGTAGTGGGTTCAGCTTAGGACTCACTGTCTATTGTGCCCCTCCCCCCAGGGTTCTCCAGCAGCTATTGGGGAATTGCTCCTATTTCAATTCCCTTACAGATATATATATAAGAATATACAGTATGTCACAATAACTCATGTAGCGTAATCTAGGAAGACATTTATAAATTGTAATTCAACTTGGATGAGTGTTTTGGCATCCACTTGGCAAATGAGATTCAATGGTGATAAATGTAAATTTATGTATCTGTGAAATAATCTACTTGTACTAGGAGGAGTGAAACTGAAAAAAAAAATCAGCATATTATAAGGGGGAGCAGATGTGTGGGCCCACTGTGCCACCAACTGGAAGGGTCAGAGGATACTGATATAGAGATAGTTGGGGACAGGTTGAAGATCATTGGCATGCAGCAGATAAACAAGGTCGTAAATAAGCCAATGTTTCAAGGCAGGCAGCTCAGGTTCAGTAGTAGGTAGTAGTAGGAAAAGCAAACACTGGTAGTCAGCAGTACAAAAAACAATAAACCAAATACAGTGTAGTAAAGAACCAATGCAGAATCAGAAGCAACAGATTCAGTATTGCTTATGCATGTATTAGAGGGCTGAGCAGAATAATATAGGTGGAAACTGTCAGGGCTAGGCTCAGTAGAGCTCACAGGAGAGTTATGCATTATATGCTAGAACAGTTGCCACATGACATGGCGATAGGCTTACAATTACAGTTCGAACAAAATGTAAACACCAAGTACCTTATTTTCATGCATCCTTATATACAGTAGGTATTTTCAGTAATGCTCTTCATGCTACCAGAGTGCTGTCACAACTTTTTGTTTTTGCATTTGCATGGAGAGAAAGTACAACAGTGGTCACAGTCCATGGCACTAAATATGTCAATAAGCTTCTTCTAAGGTCGACAGTAGTTATGGAAGTAAAATAAAGCTTGCCAGTACATTCCCAGATTTAGATATGCTTTTTTATAATATATCTAAGACCCCAAAGTCCAAATTATTATTGGGCTGCAGAAGATGCATATCGGCAACCCCCAATCTTGCCGCGGGGGGTGCCAAGGGGGACATGTAGCATGCTGGAACCGCTTGGATGCCACGGTCTTGTTTGACCACTACAACCAAGGGGTTCAAACCCTCGATCGGAGCTGTGCTCTGACCCGGGGTTATGGAGCAGGGTGTTAGCTGTCAGTTACAGCTAACACCCGCTCCCAATGCTGTGGGCGGTCGCAAAGGGGTTAAAGGGCTGTGAAATCCCCACTTTGCACTAAAATATGCACATTGGATAATCTGCGATTTTCAAAACCATAATGGTTTTGGAAACCACAGCATGTCGATTATACCTTCGGAAATGCCTGCAGTTTCCCTATAGGTATAACTGATGCCAAAAATCTGCAGAGAAAAGCTCTGTGAACGATCTGTGCAAAGCGCTGTAGGAAATACCAGGGCGACAACTCAAGGCAGTTCTTCCCGCTGCGCTTTTTTGCTGCGAGATGCCACGTGAGGCCTTAGCCTTAGAAGCATTCTCTCAACCATGACTAAAGTAAAGCATTATGGGAACACACACACCCATAAATGCGCAAGTGGTGATGAATCTAGAATCACTTATTATATTGTTTAGATTAATATTTTACTGTATTTTAGAACCATTCATGTAGACTTAGAGAAAAGAAGATGCAAATTTATTCTCTGCAGGAATACAGAAAAAAATTAGCACAATAAATGTTTAATGGCAGGTTGTTGGAAATCTTTAAAGTAATGCCAGTTTTATGAAGAAAAAACACAGCAAATGAGGTTAAATGTAGCAGAAAACACAGTTACTTAGGCAATTTATTTATTAAAATGAGTCTTTCTCATGAGTGTGCTTGGATCAATAATGGCTCAGTGGGTAAGTAGCTGATGCACCTAATGAGCGGACTTTCCTGTACACCCACTTAAGCCCATGTCAATGTTTATTTCACACTTCTTTGAAATCTAATGATTTTCCAGAATATGAAAGGCTTAATTTCAGAACAAAAGAATAAACGCGATTGTACAGAGATCAATAGTTCATCATTCAGGAGTTTAGTTGTCTTGTTATGCAAGGATTTTATGTATGGCTTTATTGCACAGTATATTACAAATTTTATAACATGAATGTATTTATGGAAGACAATTTCCTGCTTTTTATACACCGTATTTTGTTTTCCACTGACTGGAGTATTTGAGGAGGAAAAGACACAGGACTGGTATAGAATATAGACAGAGTAGGCATCCATGTATTGCATCATTGGTGTGGGGCACATTTTTAAGGATTAAAAAAAAAAAATCCTTAAATTTCTTGGACATTGTGTCTGAACTGCTCATAATGGAGTAAGTGTTCATCATGTTACATAGACAGAGACTTTCAGTGTATGACAGGCTTACTGTAGCCCAAGGATAGACACAGACAACCTAGGTCCGCTGTGAAACAGAATATGGGCCACCAGCATACCTGTGTATATAAAGGCTGTATAATCTGTCATAGAGCAGGAAGAGCTGAATATAGCTGATATATAGTTTTGTGGGAAAAGATTCAGTATAACTGTTTCCCCTGTTTTCCATGGTATACTATTTAAGGGCCTGTTCCTATTCAGTGAGGAAGGGGGTATAGAATTGGCATGCTGTTCAGAACACTGCACGTACAACCTAGTCACAATGAGGTGAGGGGGCACATTAGTACCTGCAATTTGGTAGCTGGTTCCCAGAACCAAACTCCGCTTAGTGGTGACATGGGTTCCAGTAGGCAGGTGTTGCATCCTTGCATCATCCAAGCCAGTTTAAGCACCGTGTCTGTTGTCAGGTCCTGGAGAACTAACAATTGCTGTTGTCAAAAAATGTTGCTGTTGCATTTATGAACTGTCCATCATTCATACACAGGGCAGTGTACATAAAAATGTATAGAATGTTGCTGTAGTTACATTACATGGCCACTATGAAATGATACAATGTAAACAGAGAACGGGTCACGGCACTTCCACAAGTGCCATGGTTCCTTCAAGCAGCTGATCAGCAAGGTCCTGAGTGTAGGACCCTCACTGATCTGGAAAGCCAATGAGGACAATGTGGGTCAAGGGCCTGGAAAAGTAAAGAGTCAAAGATTGTTGCTAACTTTACAGAAACAAGTCACTACTGGAAAAAGTTGTCATGGCGGTCTGGATGGAATAGATGGGAAATGTTCAAGATTACACTCAGGGATGTCACCTGCTAGTAACTGCTGTATTCACCTAAATGGTCTGCAGAGTCCTGTGTAGAGCCGGTATCTGACCCCCTGTTCTGAACCCCTAGCTATACCTCTGAGTGAAGCTCTTGGTATCTCCAGTGTGTGTCTCCCTTACATCATCTGAGAAGAGCACTGGTAGGCAATATGCAAAATGGGCACCGTGGCTGGGCGGCTGCTGAGGACTATAGCATTGGATGTGGCCAGATAAGCGCCATATTATCCACCAAGTGTAGGAGGCAGAACCAAGGTGAAAACTTTAACATAAAGAAGGTCACAGAATTGTGTTGACTATGCAAGTTTACTGCGGTTTTGAAAAAAGTAAGGGTTTTGTTTCTTCGGGATCTTCAGGATAGATTCTGCAATATACTGTAATATCCGTGAAATACTGTACCTTATAATTTTAATACTGTACCTTATTCATTGCATAACATCTATGCATTGTATAGGCACTCTCAATACATCTTACCCTTCCAGGCAATGTCAATGCATTTTGTACTACATCATTGAACTCCAGGTTTCTTTGTATCACTGTTATTTATTGCCAATACATAGAGATGAGCGAGTAGTACTCGATCGAGTAGGTGTTCGATCGAATACTACGGTATTCGAAATACTCGTACTCAATCAAGTACTACTAGCTGTTCGAAGTTAAGATTCGATGCAGAACCAGCATTGATTGGCAGAATGCTATACATTGCCAATTTACTTCTGGTTCTTCTCTTACCTTTAGAAGTCTTCTCCCTGCGTAGCGTTCCCGCGTCCTCTTCCGGCTCTGCATTCACTCTGCCAGGCATCGGACCTGGGCAGAGCCGACTGCGCATGTCTGCTTGTAGTGCGGGCATGCGCAGTCGGCTCTGCCCAGACCCGATGCCTAGCAGAGTAAATTCAAGGCCGGGAGAGGACGCCGGGACGCTGCGCAGGGAGAAGAATCCAGCCCGACCCTCACTCGTGGACTTGGTAAGTAGAATTTGATCCAATGTTGCCTACCCCTGAAACGAGCATTTCCCCCATAGACTATAATGGGGTTCGAAACCCGTTCGAACAGTCGAACAGTGTGCGGCTGTTTGAATCGGATTTCAAACCCCGAACATTTTAGTGTTCGCTCATCTCTACCAATACACAGTAATTTATATGTATTAGGCTCTACTGCACTGTGTTTGATGAAAAAAAATGATCACTCTCTAAAGATTTTTATTTGTGGTTTCCTGTACAAGAATAAACTGGGTAAATTAACATTCTCAGGACGAGGATTAGTTAAAAAAAAAAAAGAAAAAAAAAGGAATGATCAAAATTGGAAAATCTTTAGACCTAGACACACCTAAGTGTAAATATAGCACTGTACATATAAATGCATGCACCTGTTTAGAAATGTGACCTTTCCTTATATTACTATATTCATAGATGCAGCAGGCCTTTCCATGAAACTATTAGAACAGAGGATAGTAATTTGCTCCATGGTGACAAGATTTTTAACAAGTTGTATGTGAATGTAGAAATAAAATGCGCACAAATTGACTTTTTCTTAATGGTAAAGAAAGTCTGTACTTTAGATGTCACTGAACAAAAATCCAATATCAACAATATTTCTAGTGAGTTCCTGTAATTGTCTTAAGGGATTTAAATGCGCAGATAGCTTACCGTGTCTGACATTTAAAGTCTCCAGTGCATAAAACCAGCTCTTGGTAACTCAGCATGTGCTCAAGACTGGAAGAAATGTCAGAACAAGCTGTCTTATCCCCTTGTTATAAATGATATGGATGCTGTGTACCGGCTGGAATTAGGATAATGAACCAGAACACTCAGTGAACATATATTGTCATTAAAATATGCATCAGAACCTTTCGCGAAGAAAGATGCAGCAGGATTCTGTGAACCAAATAATTAAGAGATGCACCACTAATGAAACTGGAGACTTAAGTACAGTTCCTGAAGGGTGCTCATTTGTAGCAAGTGGAGAGCCATGTTAACAATAGTAACAAAATAAAAAGCCAAAGTAGAAGAAAGTAACTCAAGTAGTAGCCAATTTATAGGAAAAGATGCTGCTTTTATTAAAAGACCAACAACTAAAAGTGATACATTTAGGAGTGTATGCGGGGTGATAGGTTAGGGTGACCAATCAGTGCTCACAATATAGGACCTACATACATATGTTTTGTAGTAGTCACCACAATGACTCATTCCATTCAAGAATTTAGACCCAATTATAGTCTATGCGGTCCATTGGTAAATACTTTTTAAGCAGATAGAGTTTCTGTTTTTCGGGTTCCTCTAGCAGACCCAAAGGACAGAAACCCAAACGCTAGTATAAACCTAGCGTCATAAATAAGAGTCCCACATTTCAACAACAGACAACCCATATAAATCGATCCCACTTATAAATAATAGCCCCGTTATAAATGATAGTTCCCCCGTACTAATCAATAGTTTCTCTTTATAAATATCGCCCCTCCTTATGAAAAGTATTTTCCCCCAGCCTTATTAAAAGTTTCTCCTTATAAATAGTCAGAATTCGACAGGCCCGCCAGGGTACTGGTGATTCATTCGGTGGCCCTTGCATCTTTATGGAGCCCGCTGTTTCTTAATTTTTAAACTTAGGAGCAGAATTTTTTTATATGGATGCTACCTATTGTATTACTCCAGTAGGTAGTGGATGATATTTTATGGACAGGAGTGGGGATCGGTGAGTAAAATATTGTCTTCTTGGTCTCAGCTGTATTGCACAGCCAAGACCCAGAGATTAGCTGGCAAAGTCAGAAAATACTCTGACTCTGGAGTTAAGATGGCCCACCACCCTTTCGATCTCCAGCAATGAGATTGCGGAGTCTGAGGGGTTTCCAAAGTTTCCTATCCGTATTGTACATAAACAGCCTATGTGCAATGTACTATAATATAATATATTACAGTACATTGCATTGGGGATCAGCAGATCCCAGGTTCAAGTTCTATTGTGTGACAAGAAAAAAGTAGAAAAAAGTTTAAAACGTTAAACATATAGTGTAAAACACAACAATCAAACGTTAAAAAATCTAACTTTTTTGCATTTGCATATAAATCCCCATTATCCCCAAAAAAAGCATTATCCATCCCGTATGGTGAACACCATAAAAAATATATACCCCACTGCGTAAATTATTGTATATTTCCAAAAAAAAATAGCAATACACAGTGAGCAAAATGTCATATAAACAAAAAGTTGGTACCAAAACAAACTACAACTTGCCCTGGAAATAAAGAGCCCTGACATATCTTTGTCAACTAAAAGTTACAGGTGTCAGAATACAGTGACTTCAGGAAAATTGTTCATTTTTGAAAAATTACACAGGTAATGAGTTGCATCAAATTAGCAGTAAATAGATTTTATACAAAAATGTAAAAAAATGCAGCAAAAAATACATATACAAATAAATATGGGATCGCCATAATCGTAATGACCCATCAAAGTTACCACGTCATTTTTAATGCAGAGTGAACACCATTGGAATAGAATGCAAAAAGTAAAAAGATAGAATTGTAGGTTGTTTCACATGAACCCTGCGAAAATGTTAAGCTAATCAAAACATTATATGTACCCCAAAAGAGTGCCATATGAAAATACAACTTGTCATGCAAAAATTAAGCCTTCTCTTAGTTAAGGGGAATACGATGTAGAATTGATTTGTTCCCCTTTTTTTAGTTTTAAAATGTGATTTATAGGTGTTTTCCATGAAATATCAGTTATATACAGCAGAGGTAAAGCACGGTATAAAATAATTAACATGGTTTCTCTGCTCCACTGATCCCCAGCGGCTCCATCCTGACACTGCCTGATCCCCACAGCTCTCTCCTTCCTGTTTGCAGTCCCAGCGCACAGGAAGTGTATTATCAGCCAATCAGTGGCCGCAGTAGTGTCCTGTCTCAGCCCAGCCAGGAGGTGGAGGTGAGTAGCCATATTAATTACTTTATCATACCCTGCTGTATATAATTAATATTCTATAGAAAACACCTTTAAATCACATTTTAAAACTATAAGCTACAGCTTAAACAAGAAGCTACTTGTTAATACACTCTGGGACCATGACTTGTTTTTCTCTACAACACAGGCTATTATTTGTGACACAGGTAATGAGTTGCATCGAATTAGCAGTAAATAGATTTTATACAAATGAGAGCACTGAAAGAGCACACCGTTCCCAAAGTACTAATACATCTTATCTAGTTTGATAAAATAACCAGCAAATAGCCTGCAGCAGAAGCTAAAGATGTACAGTACTGTTAGCAGATGCTGTATATTCTCACATATAGACTCATTAAACCCTCAGTAATAAAGGCTCTGATGTCTGAGGGCCAATACTACATCATTAAGTGCCTGATCTTTACTTACACTTATGTTGGGCTCCTAATAATAAATTCTATTAGTTACCTTATAATAGACCTGTATTGTGTATCATAGGAAAGAGACTACAGACCTAAGATAATTAAAGGTTGCTTCCAATAACTATATCATTAGGCTGAAGATAGCAATTTTTTTTTTTGCTTGACTCCTATAAGTAAATATAGATTTACTGTATTTGCTTAGCATTCTAATTAGCATATTTACACATTATGATACAATTACCATTAGTATTGTCTCTATGCAGAAATTCCTATTTCTAAACAGCTATGGATTTCTTACATGAATGTATGAATGAGTCCTTTAGAGAATAATAGCAATTTGGTATCATAGTGTAGTAAATCCACAGTGGATTGCAGGACACTAGAGATGAGCGAACACTAAAATGTTCGCGGTTCGAAATCCGATTCGAACAACCACTCACTGTTCGAGTGTTCGAACGGGTTTCGAACCCCATTATAGTCTATGGGGGGGAAATGCTCGTTTCAGGGGTACATATCATTCGATCAAATTCTACTTACCAAGTCCATGAGTGAGGGTCAGGCTGGATTCTTCTCCCTGCGCAGCGTCCCTGCGTCCTCTTCCGGCCTTGAATTCACTCTGCTAGGCATCGGGCCTGGGCAGAGCCAACTGCGCATGCCTGCACTACAAGCGGACATGCGTAGTCGGCTCTGCCCAGGCCCGATGCCTGGCAGAGTGAATTCAGAGCCGGAAGAGGACGCGGGGACGCTGCGCAAGGAGAAGACTTCTAAAGGTAAGAGAAGAACCAGGGTTGATTGGCAATGTATAGCATTCTGCCAATCAACACTGGTTCTGCATTGAATCTTAACTTCGAACAGCTAGTAGTACTCGATCGACTACGAGTATTTTGAATACCGTAGTATTCGATCGAATACCTACTCGATCGAGTACTACTCGCTCATCTCTACAGGACACTTCTCAACACAACTCACTATAATAGACCTCACTGATGTTCTTCAAAAAACTATCTGTGGCCTATCAAGATATTATTCTAATTTTCCCTTTGTCTTGTGACATATGCCTCTGGTCTACAATGCACGATGGCAAATATGTGCAAATATCAGTGCAGCTACTGCAGTTTTGGTACCTGATTATGCTAATTAGGCTCTCTGTCAAATGGGAGGTCTTGGGCTAGAGCAGACTAGAGATTCTGTGCTGTGACACTGTCTGCCTCTGATTGGACAGTTTTAGTCATCTCTTTAGCATTCTCCCTAGTACCAGCTACTTGCTGAGACCACCCACTTGACAGTAGAGAGCCTATTTCGCATATTAGATGCTGAAACTATCTTCACTTGTTGTTCAGGAACAGTCGGGGCCAGAGAAATAAAAAAATTCTTATAGTGCCGAATTAGTAGAGCACTGCCTATTAACCCCTTAAGGACACAGCCCAAAAGTATGTTAAGGACCAGGCCTATTTTTTCAAAATTGACATGTCACTTTAAATGGCAATAACTTTGAGACGCTTTAACTAACACAAGTAATTTTGAGAATGTTTTCTCGTAACACATTATACTTCATGTTAGTGGTAAACACTAATAAATATTTTTGTATTCACTTATTAAAAAAAATAGGAAATTTGATGGAAATTTGGAAAAAAATTGCAATTTTCAAAATGTGAAATTCTCTGCTTTTCAGGCAGATAGTTATACCACCCAAATACAGTAATAAATATTATCTCCCATATCTCTGCTTTATATCGGCATCATCTTTTGATTGTATTTTAATTTATTTTGGACGTTACAAGGCTTACAAGTGTAACAGCGATTTTCCAGATTTACAAGAAATGTAACTATGTTTGTTTTTTTGTTTGTTTTACACACTTTTTTTTTTTTTTTTTTTAAAAAAACCTTTTTTACATTTTTTTATTTGTGTTGCAAGCACACTAGAACCTGCGATCAGAGAGGATCGCTGGTTCTATACTAACTATAGACTTGCAATACACGTGTATTGCAAGTCTATAGAGGAAGCTAGCTATGCAGATGCATCCAAGGGGTTAACCCTCCCCCCATCGGAGCTCACTCCGATGGGGGGAGGGATTAAGGAGCAGCGTGTAGCTGTAAATTACAGCTAACACAGACTCCTTATGCAGCCAGCAGCATGCTTTATAGCCGGCCAAACCCCTAGGGTGCCATGATCACTATGGATCATGGCACCTTAAGGGTTAAACAGCGGGGGTCGGTGCAATCACCGTCCCTGCTGCTACAGGGGAAGCCTGGCTGTCAGATACAGCCGGCCTCCCATGGAGATCGCACGGGCTCTGCTTCTGAGCCCGTGCGATCTCCATCACGTACTGGTACGTGGGAATGCGGGAACTAACCACATTCCCTGACGTACAGGTACGTGATTTAGCGTTAAGGGGTTAAAGTGTAACTGTCACTTCCCTTTTTTTGCTATTGTATAAGCAGTGGTATGCAGAACATTTCTGCATTATATTTTGTTAACCTTTTGTACATTAGCAAAAAAAAAAAACTGGTTCTGAAGGTCTCCCTAGCAACCCTCTAACTGAGCATTTTTAGGGAGATCTATTCCCTGTTCACCTTGTATTGCTAATATATCCAGATTTATCAATCGCAAAAGGGAGGGAAGTCACTTCAAATAGGTGTATCTCTGGTTTTGTACCACCTAGTGCTTCTCATGTTGTTATATGTGGATACACTGACAATGCAGGGTGAACACCAGATGGATCTCCTTAACTACGCTTAGTTGGAGGGTTGCTAGGAGGAACTTTATTTTAAATATGATTTTTATTGAAAAGAAGAAAACTTTTACAATATAATAGAAAAACAGTTACAAACATAAGAAGAATCGGCATAGGTCCAATCAGTAGAACAGGAATTGCAAGTTGGAACTTCGGGCCGCAACCCAAATACATGGATGACACAAACATGACCAAATAAACAAAGACCAAAGGACCAGATATACAAATTCTACAAAGACACCAATTCTACGAGAGGGCATGAAAGGAATGAAGAAGGGAACACAACCAGAGAGGAACAGGAAGGGAAAAGGGAAAAGAAAGAATAGGGGAGACGGAATAGGGACAGAAGAGAACGAGAAAACCAAACAATAACATAAACAACATAACCACATACCTGAATACAATACTGAAGAAACACAAGGTACATCCCAAAAAAAAAAAAAAGAAAAGAAAAGAAAGCCACCTGGGATAACAACATAGTAGGTAAATAGTGATCAAGGGGTCCCCATGGGAGCAGCCTGAGGCCGAGGAGAAAGAACTCCCTTATTAGACTCCACATACGAAATCCAGAGGGACCATTGGGATCCAAACATGGCGTAAGTATGGTTTTTGTTGGACAGCAGACGTTCCAAGGTGCATGCCAAGTTCACATGGTGGAATAATTCAGCTACGGTTAAACAGAGAGCGGACTTCCACTGACGAGCGATCATGGCCCGGGCTGCGAGCACAATCTGACCCAGAACGACCTGCATCTCTGTGGGAAAACTACCAACGTCTAAGAAGCAAAGGGCGAGACCAGGGGAAGGACTGAAATCAAATCCGGCTATGGTGGATATGAAGTGAAATACCGCTATCCAGAAGGCTCGAACCGGAGGGCAGTCCCACCACAAATGCAAGAAGGAACCTACTTGGCCGCACCCCCTCCAGCAGAGTCTGGAACAAGAAGAATCAATGTGCGCCATTTGGGTCGGGGTCCTATACCACCACAGCATAATTTTCAAGGCCGTTTCCCAATGAGACGTCCCCCTAGATACACGCTTAACAAACCCAGCTGCCGTATACCAGTCCGACAGGGGGATGGTTCTGGCAAGGAGGAACTTTAGAACTTGTTTTCTTCTAAAAGAAAGTACAGTTGTAAGTCTTGGCACCCCTGAAATTTTTCCAGAAAATTTTATGTTTCTCCCAGAAAATTATTGCAGTTACACATGTTTATTTCTTATGTGTGCTTCGGAACAACAGAAAAAAATGAAAAAAAGCCTAAATGATATAATTTCATGCAAAACTCCAAAAATGTGCTGGCCAAAATTACTGGCACCCTCGACTTAATACTTCATAGCACTCCCTTTGGAAAAAATAACTGAAACCACTGCTTCCTATAACCAACAAGCTTCTTACACATCTCATTTTAGACCACTTTTCTCTGCCAAACTGCTTTAGGTCTCTCATATTTGAAGGGTCTTCACCCAACAGCAATTTTAGGATCTCTCCACAAGTGTTCAATGAGATTTAGATACGGACTCATTTCTGATCACTTCAGAACTTACCAACCTTTTGTTTCCAGACATTTCTGGTGCTTTTTTGAAATATGACCTGGGACGCAAACCAAGCTTTGCCGCCCAAAATCCTTTGGTAATCTTCAGATTTCATGATGCCTTGCCAGAGGGAGCAAAACAACCCCAAAACATCTTTGAATCTCCACCATATTTTACTGTTGGTACTGTGTTATTTTCGTTGTAGGCCCCATTCTATCTTCTGTAAACAGTAGAATGATGAATTTTACCAAAAAGCTCTATCTAGGTCTTATCTGTCCACCAGACGTTTACTCAGAAGGATTTTGGCTTACTCACATATATTTTAGAAAACTATAGTATAGCTTTTTTATGTCTCTGTGTCAGCAGTGAGATCTTCCTGGGTCTCCTGCCATAGCGTTTCATTTCTTTAAAATGTCCACGGATAGTTTGCACGGACACTAATGCCCCCTGAGCCTGCAGGACAGCTTGAATTTCTTTGGAACTTGATTGGTGCTGCTTATTCGCCACCCAGACTATCCTGTGTTGTAGCCTTTCTTTTTTATAAATTCTTTATTTATAAACACAGATACAGTAGAAACCGAGCAAACTGTAAAAAACAGGCAAACGATTGTCATAACAACAAAGGGCCCCTGGGACCCAGGAACCGAACAAGACAAGAAATGCGGAGACGGTCCGCCACAACAATCAATGGGCGAACAAACCAGACCAAGGGAAGGGGGAGGCGGAGCAAACAGAAGGAGAGGGGGGGCGTGAAAGAAAAAAGGAAGGGAAAGGGACAAAAGGGAGAGGAGGGGAGCAGGAGGAAGGGGGGGGGGCCCCAAGCCCAGGACCAGGTCTCAATCCCGTCCCAAGGTGTCTCTATAAAGTTGGGAACCCTGAAACAAGATCCACGGGGTCCAAGCCCTCAGAAAGGACTCATGTTTGTCTCGAAGAGACGCCGTGAGGTCCTCCATAGATTGAATGTCCTCTACCTTACGGATCCAGTGTCGCAGAGACGGGGGGTTAGGAGACTTCCAGAGGGCCGGAATACACGCTCTGGCCGCGTTGATCAGGTGGCGAATCGCCGACCGGCGGTAGGCCCGTCGAGGAATGTTGGAGAGATGTAAAAGAAAGCAAGCTGGGGTGTTGGGAAGGGAAGACTGAAAGATTTGAGAAGTCAGACGGTGAACACCGTCCCAAAAACCCCTTAAAGCCGGACAACTCCAAAAGACATGAAGGAGAGTCCCCTCCTCCGAGCCACAGCGCCAACAAAGTGGGGAGGTGGAGGGAAAAAACTTGTGCAGCAAGGCCGTGTTGTAGCCTTTCATCAAATTTTCTCTTCTGTTCACATCCAGGAAGATTAGCTACAGTACTATGGGTTGTAAACTTCTTGATTACGTTGAGCACCGTGGAGTAAAGGAACATCAAGATCTCTGGAGATGGACTTGTAACCTTGAGATTGTTGATATTTTTCCACAATTTTGGTTCTCATTTCCTCAGACAGTTTTGTTCTCCTCTTTCTGTTCTTCATGCTTTGGCACACACAAACACTGCAAAGACTGAGTCAACTTCTCTCCTTTTTATCTGGTTTTTGGTGTGATTTTTATAGTTTCCACACCTGTTATTTGCCACAGTTTAAACATCACATGCTTGAAACAAAGTTATTTATCCACAATTTACAAAAAGATAATAAACATATGTATAACAAACCACGTGTAATTGCAACAACTTTCTGGGAGAAAAATTTAATTTGGAAAGAGAATTATTTATTCTACATAATAAATGTCATAAACCTTAAAATTTAGATTCCAGAATTGATGTTTTCTGTTTATTTCACTTCTCAAAAATGAAAAGTAATAACGACTAATCAAAAAGTCATTTGTACCCACAAAATATACGATCTAAAGCTGCATCGAAATAAAATAAAAAAAATTATAAAAGCAGAATACAGAGAAGAATAAAATATTACTATTTTAACCCCTTCCCGCCGACGGCATTTTTCGATTTTCATTTTGCATTTTTGCCCCCCCCCCCCTTTCCAAAAGGGCTCGTCCATGCCCTCATAATCTCCCACTTAGACTACTGCAACACCCTTCTTCATGGACTCCCAGCAAATACCCTCGTCCCCCTCCAGTCCACCTTAAACTGCGCTGCTTGCTTAATCCACCTCACCCCCCGATCTTCATCGGCTGCTCCCCTCTGCCAGTCCCTCCACTGGCTACATATAGCCCAGCAAATTGAGTTCAAGCTATTAACATTAACATTCAAAGCGATCCACAACCCGTCCCCTCCATATACCTCTGACCTAATCTCCCGCTACCTGCCCACACGTAACCTCAGATCCTCCAACGACCTCCTACTCCGCTCTTCTCTCATCCGATCCTCACAAAAGCGCCTCCAAGATTTCTCCCGTGCATCCCCCATACTCTGGAACTCCTTACCAAGACACATAAGACTGACCCCCACAATCACAGGATTCAAGAACTGAAGAAGGACTTGAAGACTCACCTACTATCACCACACCACCATCTGAACAGTCTCCCCTTCTCCTTCTGTCTCTACCCCCTTCCCCCATAGATTGTAAGCTCTTGCGGGCAGGGATCTCTACCCCACCGTGCCAGTCGGTCACTGTTATTATTATATCTACCTGTATATTTTGTGTATTGTATGTAAACCCCCAAATGTAAAGCACCATGGAATTAATGGTACTATATAAATAAACAATAATAAAAATAATAATAACCCCATAACTGTTTTATTTCTTCCCTCTCAGAGCCATTTGAGGTCTTAATGTTTGTGGGACAAATTGTTCTTCATGATGCTACCATTAATTATTCTGTACAATGTACTGGGAAGCTGGAAAAAAATTCTGAATGGGGTGGACTTGAAGAAAAAGTGCATTTATCCGATTTTCTTACGGGATTCGTTTTTACGGCATTGACTGTGCAACCAAAATGACATGTCACCTATAGTCTATGTTTCGGTACGATTCCAAGGATATTAAATGTATATGGTTTTATTTACATTTTAACCCCTTAACAAAAATCCAAAATTGTGCCCCAATTTTTTTTTTTCTAAAAGTCACCATATTCCGACACCCGTAACTTTTTGATACTTGTATAGGGGGTCTTTTTTTTTACGGAGCCGGGTGTACTTTTTAGTTATACCATTTTGGGGAATTGTTATTGCTTTGATCATTTTTTATTCAAATTTTTATCAGAGGCAAAACAGTGAAAACATGGTGGTTTGGCACTTTTGACTTTTTTTCCCGCTACGGTGTTTACCGTATAGGAAAAAATATTTTTATAGATTTGTAGAGCGGGCGTTTTCGGACACAGGGATACCTAATATGTATGTGTTTCACAGTATTTAAGTACTTTTATATGTGTTCTAGGGAAAGGGGGGTGATTTGAATCCTTAATACTTTTTAATTTTTTTTATATATTTATATATTTTTTTGCATTTATTAGAACCCCTAGGGTGTCTGAACACTAATGCAATGCATTACAATGCAAATGCATTGCAAAAAAATCATCATTTCTTCTGCGGGCTACATAGAACTGCCTGCAAAAGAAAGTGACTGCAGACAAACTGGGGAGCCTTTACAAGACTCCCGGTTGTCATGCCAACGTGACGTCGGCACCCAGGAGGCCACCACAGTTAAACACCCAGTGTCCTCCGTATAGTACGGTAGATGTCGGGAAGGGGTAAAGGCTAAAATAAGATTGCTAAAGGGTTAAGATTAGAGATGAGCGAACACTAAAATGTTCGAGGTTCGAAATTCGATTCGAACAGCCGCTCAATGTTCGTGTGTTCGAATGGGTTTCGAACCCCATTATAGTCTATGGGGAACAGATACTCGTTAAGGGGGAAACCCAAATCCGTGTCTGGAGGGTCACCAAGTCCACTATGACACCCCAGGAAATGATGCCAACACCTCTGGAATGACACTGGGACAGCAGGGGAAGCATGTCTGGGGGCATCTAACACACCAAAGACCCTCTATTACCCCAACATCACAGCCTAACAACTACACACTTTACACACTCAATACCACATCTCTGACAGTAGGAAAACACCTTGAAACATGTGTATTTGGCACTTGCAGTGAGGAGAGCTTGTCACCAGCAGTGAATTTGGCCCTTGTAGTAAGTTGAGGTTGGCACCAACATTTGTTTTGAAAATCAGGGTGGATTGAGCCTCTAACCAGCAGAGTTTGGGCAAATTCATGGTGGAGGGAGCCTCTAAACACCCCAGTTTGGGCAAATTCATGGTGGAGGGAGCCTCTAAAAACCCCAGTTTGGACCAATTCATGGTGGAGGGAGCCTCTAACCAGCCCAGTGTGGGCAAATTCATGGTGGAGGGAGCCTCTAAAAAACCCAGTTTGGACCAATTCATGGTGGAGGGAGCCTCTAACCAGCCCAGTTTGGGCAAATTCATGGTGGAGGGAGCCTCTAAAAAACCCAGTTTGGACCAATTCATGGTGGAGGGAGCCTCTAACCAGCCCAGTTTGGGCAAATTCATGGTGGAGGGAGCCTCTAAAAAACCCAGTTTGGACCAATTCATGGTGGAGGGAGCCTCTAACCAGCCCAGTTTGGGCAAATTCATGGTGGAGGGAGCCTCTAAACAGCCCAGTTTGGGCAAATTCATGGTGGAGGGAGCCTCTAAACAGCCCAGTTTGGGCAAATTCATGGTGGAGGGAGCCTCTAACCAGCCCAGTTTGGACCAATTAATGGTGGAGGGAGCCTCTAACCAGCCCAGTTTGGGCAAATTCATGGTGGAGGGAGCCTCTAAACAGCCCAGTTTGGACCAATTCATGGTGGAGGGAGCCTCTAAAAAACCCAGTTTGGACCAATTCATGGTGGAGGGAGCCTCTAAACAGCCCAGTTTGGGCAAATTCATGGTGGAGGGAGCCTCTAACCAGCCCAGTTTGGACCAATTCATGGTGGAGGGAGCCTCTAACCAGCCCAGTTTGGGCAAATTCATGGTGGAGGGAGCCTCTAAACAGCCCAGTTTGGACCAATTCATGGTGGAGGGAGCCTCTAAAAAACCCAGTTTGGACCAATTCATGGTGGAGGGAGCCTCTAAACAGCCCAGTTTGGGCAAATTCATGGTGGAGGGAGCCTCTAACCAGCCCAGTTTGGACCAATTAATGGTGGAGGGAGCCTCTAAACAGCCAAGTTTTGGGAAATTCATGGTGGAGGGAGCCTCTAACCAGCCCAGTTTGGACCAATTCATGGTGGAGGGAGCCTCTAAACAGCCCAGTTTGGGCAAATTCATGGTGGAGGGAGCCTCTAAAAAACCCAGTTTGGACCAATTCATGGTGGAGGGAGCCTCTAACCAGCCCAGTTTGGACCAATTAATGGTGGAGGGAGCCTCTAAACAGCCAAGTTTGGACCAATTCATGGTGGAGGGAGCCTCTAAAAACCCCAGTTTGGACCAATTCATGGTGGAGGGAGCCTCTAACCAGCCCAGTTTGGGCAAATTCATGGTGGAGGGAGCCTCTAACCAGCCCAGTTTGGACCAATTAATGGTGGAGGGAGCCTCTAAACAGCCAAGTTTGGACCAATTCATGGTGGAGGGAGCCTCTAAAAACCCCAGTTTGGACCAATTCATGGTGGAGGGAGCCTCTAACCAGCCCAGTTTGGGCAAATTCATGGTGGAGGGAGCCTCTAAACAGCCCAGTTTGGGCACATTCATGGTGGAGGGAGCCTCTAACCAGCCCAGTTTGGACCAATTAATGGTGGAGGGAGCCGCTAAACAGCCCAGTTTGGACCAATTCATGGTGGAGGGAGCCTCTAAAAACCCCAGTTTGGACCAATTCATGGTGGAGGGAGCCTCTAAAAAACCCAGTTTGGACCAATTCATGGTGGAGGGAGCCTCTAACCAGCCCAGTTTGGACCAATTAATGGTGGAGGGAGCCTCTAAACAGCCAAGTTTGGACCAATTCATGGTGGAGGGAGCCTCTAAAAACCCCAGTTTGGACCAATTCATGGTGGAGGGAGCCTCTAACCAGCCCAGTTTGGGCAAATTCATGGTGGAGGGAGCCTCTAAACAGCCCAGTTTGGGCAAATTCATGGTGGAGGGAGCCTCTAACCAGCCCAGTTTGGACCAATTAATGGTGGAGGGAGCCGCTAAACAGCCCAGTTTGGACCAATTCATGGTGGAGGGAGCCTCTAAAAACCCCAGTTTGGACCAATTCATGGTGGAGGGAGCCTCTAAAAAACCCAGTTTGGACCAATTCATGGTGGAGGGAGCCTCTAACCAGCCCAGTTTGGACCAATTAATGGTGGAGGGAGCCTCTAAACAGCCAAGTTTGGCCCAATTCATGGTGGAGGGAGCCTCTAAAAACCCCAGTTTGGACCAATTCATGGTGGAGGGAGCCTCTAACCAGCCCAGTTTGGGCAAATTCATGGTGGAGGGAGCCTCTAACCAGCCCAGTTTGGACCAATTAATGGTGGAGGGAGCCTCTAAACAGCCAAGTTTGGACCAATTCATGGTGGAGGGAGCCTCTAAAAACCCCAGTTTGGACCAATTCATGGTGGAGGGAGCCTCTAACCAGCCCAGTTTGGGCAAATTCATGGTGGAGGGAGCCTCTAAACAGCCCAGTTTGGGCACATTCATGGTGGAGGGAGCCTCTAACCAGCCCAGTTTGGACCAATTAATGGTGGAGGGAGCCGCTAAACAGCCCAGTTTGGACCAATTCATGGTGGAGGGAGCCTCTAAAAACCCCAGTTTGGACCAATTCATGGTGGAGGGAGCCTCTAAAAAACCCAGTTTGGACCAATTCATGGTGGAGGGAGCCTCTAAACAGCCAAGTTTGGACCAATTCATGGTGGAGGGAGCCTCTAAAAACCCCAGTTTGGACCAATTCATGGTGGAGGGAGCCTCTAACCAGCCCAGTTTGGGCAAATTCATGGTGGAGGGAGCCTCTAAACAGCCCAGTTTGGGCAAATTCATGGTGGAGGGAGCCTCTAACCAGCCCAGTTTGGACCAATTAATGGTGGAGGGAGCCGCTAAACAGCCCAGTTTGGACCAATTCATGGTGGAGGGAGCCTCTAAAACCCCCAGTTTGGACCAATTCATGGTGGAGGGAGCCTCTAAAAAACCCAGTTTGGACCAATTCATGGTGGAGGGAGCCTCTAACCAGCCCAGTTTGGACCAATTAATGGTGGAGGGAGCCTCTAAACAGCCAAGTTTGGACCAATTCATGGTGGAGGGAGCCTCTAAAAACCCCCGTTTGGACCAATTCATGGTGGAGGGAGCCTCTAACCAGCCCAGTTTGGGCAAATTCATGGTGGAGGGAGCCTCTAAACAGCCCAGTTTGGGCACATTCATGGTGGAGGGAGCCTCTAACCAGCCCAGTTTGGACCAATTAATGGTGGAGGGAGCCGATAAACAGCCCAGTTTGGACCAATTCATGGTGGAGGGAGCCTCTAAAAACCCCAGTTTGGACCAATTCATGGTGGAGGGAGCCTCTAAAAAACCCAGTTTGGACCAATTCATGGTGGAAGGAGCCTCTAACCAGCCCAGTTTGGACCAATTAATGGTGGAGGGAGCCTCTAAACAGCCAAGTTTGGACCAATTCATGGTGGAGGGAGCCTCTAAAAACCCCAGTTTGGACCAATTCATGGTGGAGGGAGCCTCTAACCAGCCCAGTTTGGGCAAATTCATGGTGGAGGGAGCCTCTAAACAGCCCAGTTTGGGCAAATTCATGGTGGAGGGAGCCTCTAACCAGCCCAGTTTGGACCAATTAATGGTGGAGGGAGCCGCTAAACAGCCCAGTTTGGACCAATTCATGGTGGAGGGAGCCTCTAAAACCCCCAGTTTGGACCAATTCATGGTGGAGGGAGCCTCGAAAAAACCCAGTTTGGACCAATTCATGGTGGAGGGAGCCTCTAACCAGCCCAGTTTGGACCAATTAATGGTGGAGGGAGCCGCTAAACAGCCCAGTTTGGACCAATTCATGGTGGAGGGAGCCTCTAAAAACCCCAGTTTGGACCAATTCATGGTGGAGGGAGCCTCTAAACAGCCCAGTTTGGGCAAATTCATGGTGGAGGGATCCTCTAACCAGCAGAGTTGGTGGAAATCAGGGTGGAGGGAGCCTCTAACCAGCAGAGTTGGGGGAAATCAGGGTGGAGGGAGCCTAGTATTAGCAGAATTGTGCAACGCTTATGGTGGATGAGTATGAGGATGCGGAGGAATTGGAGAGGTTGAGTACAGACATGGAGTTTCATGTTGGGGTGCTTTACACAGGTGGGCACAAAAATGACGGCTCTACCCAGTGGTGGTTCATTTTTATCAAAGTGAGCCGGTCGGCACTCTCAGCTGACAGACGGGTGCGCTTGTCAGTGATGATGCCACCGGCTGCACTGAACACCCTCTCAGATAGGACGCTGGCGGCAGGACAGGACAGCACCTCCAAGGCATATAGGGCAAGTTCAAGCCACAGGTCCAACTTCGACACCCAATACGTGTAGGGCGCAGAGGGGTCGGAGAGGACAGGGCTGTGGTCGGAAAGGTATTCCCGCAACATGCGCCTATACTTCTCACGCCTGGTGACACTAGGACCCTCCGTGGCGGCACTTTGGCGAGGGGGTGCCATCAAGGTGTCCCAGACCTTAGACAGTGTGCCCCTCGTTTGTGTGGACCGGTGAGAACTTGGTTGCCTACTGGAGGAACTGCCCTCCCTGCCGCCAACGTCACATGCTGGAAACATCTCCATCATATTCTGCACCAATTGCCTGTGGCAAGCATTGATGCGATTGGCCCTCCCCTCTACCGGAATAAAAGACGAGATGTTGTTTTTATACCGGGGGTCAAGGATAGCAAAGATCCAGTACTGGTTGTCCTCCATGATTTTGACAATACGCTTGTCGGTTGTAAAGCACCCCAACATGAACTCAGCCATGTCTGCCACAGTGTTAGTTGGCATGACTCCTCTGGCCACACCGGAAAGTTCAATCTCCATTTCCTCCTCATCCTCCATGTCTACCCATCCGCGCTGCAACAATGGGACGATTCGAAGTTGCCCGGAAGCCTCCTGTATCACCATCACATCATCGGACAACTCTTCTTCCTCCTCCTCCTCCTCCATTAAACGCAGTGAAGCGGACAGATGTGTGGACCTACTCTCCAGCTGTGACGGATCGGATGCTATCCCTAACTCCTCTGTGTGATCTGAGTTATCCCTGATGTCAATCAGGGATTCTCTCAGAACACACAAGAGCGGGATTGTAAGGCTCACCATCGCATCCTCAGAGCTCACCCTCCTTGTGGACTCCTCAAAGACCCGTAGGATGTCACAAAGGTCTCTCATCCATGGCCACTCATGGATGTGAAACTGAGGCAGCTGACTTTGTGGCACCCTAGGGTTTTGTAGCTGGTATTCCATCAAAGGTCTCTGCTGCTCAACCACTCTATTCAACATCTGAAACGTTGAGTTCCAGCGTGTGGGGACGTCGCACAAAAGCCGGTGTTGTGGCACATGCAGGCGTTGCTGGAGAGATTTTAAGCTAGCAGCGGCTACTGTCGACTTGCGAAAGTGGGCGCACATGCGCCGCACTTTCACCAGTAGCTCTGGAACATTGGGGTAGCTCTTTAGGAAACGTTGCACCACTAGGTTGAAGACGTGGGCCAGGCATGGAACATGTTGGAGTCCGGCAAGCTCCAGAGCTGCTACCAGGTTCCGGCCGTTATCACAAACGACCATGCCTGGGCCCAGGTGCAGCGGCTCAAACCATATTGCCGTCTCATCGAGGAGGGCATCCCTCACCTCGGAGGCAGTGTGCTGTCTGTCCCCCAAGCTGATCAGCTTCAGCACAGCCTGCTGACGTCTACCAACGCCAGTGCTGCAACGTTTCCAACTCGTAGCTGGGGTCAATCTAACAGCGGAGGAGGAGGCGGTGGCGGAGGAGGAGGCGGTGGCGGAGGAGGAGGCGGTAGAGGAGGAGGAGGAGGGGGGTGTTCTTCTCGTGTCCCTGCCAGGAATGTTAGGCGGGGAGACGAGGTACACCGGGCCAGTTTGGGAAGCAGTCCCAGCCTCAACTACATTCACCCAGTGTGCCGTCAGTGAAATGTAGCGTCCCTGTCCGCATGCACTTGTCCACGCGTCGGTGGTCAAGTGGACCTTTGTGCAAAGCGCGGAACTAAGGGCCCGCCTGATGTTGAGTGACACGTGCTGGTGCAAGGCGGGGACGGCACACCGGGAGAAGTAGTGACGGCTAGGGACGGCATAGCGAGGTGCCGCAGTTGCCATCAGGTCCAGGAAGGCGGGAGTTTCAACAAGCCGGAACGCCAACATCTCCTGGGCCAGCAGTTTAGCGATGTTGGCGTTCAAGGCTTGCGCGTGTGGGTGGTTAGCAGTGTATTTCTGCCGCCGCTCCAATGTCTGAGAGATGGTGGGTTGTTGTAAAGAAACGCCTGATGGTGCCTTTGATGGTGCAGGAGAAGGAGATAAGACAGGACCAGGGGAGGATGAGGTAGAAGTCAACAAAGTGGCGGAGGCAGATGAAGTGGTGTCCTGGCTCGTCCTCTGGAGTGCATCGCCAGCACAGTCAGCAGTGGCAGTGGCAGAGGCAGTGGCAGAGGCAGTGGCAGTGGCGTGAACGGCAGGCGGCCTTTGTCCTGCCGTTGCTGCCTGCCACTGATTCCAGTGCTTGGATTCCAAATGACGGCGCATTGAAGTGGTGGACAGGTTGCTCTTCTCAGAGCCCCTAATCAATTTCGAGAGGCAAATTGTGCAGACAACACTATATCTGTCCTCGGCGCATTCCTTGAAAAAACTCCACACCTTCGAGAAACGTGCCCTCGAGGTGGGAGTTTTTCGGGGCTGGGTACGAACTGGAACATCTTGGGAGATTCCGGGTGTGGCCTGGCTTCGCCTAAGCTGCTGACCTCTGCCTCTAGCTACCCTTTTTGGTGCTGCACCTGCCTCAACATCCACACTACTTTCCCCGCTTGACATCCCCCCTGTCCAGGTCGGGTCAGTGTCCTCATCATCCACCACTTCCTCTTCCAACTCCTGTCTCATCTCCTCCTCCCGCACAATGCGCCGGTCAACTGGATGCCCTGACGGCAACTGCGTCACATCATCGTCGATGAGGGTGGGTTGCTGGTCATCCACCACCAAATCGAACGGAGATGGAGGAGACTCTAGTGTTTGAGCATCTGGACACAGATGCTCCTCTGTTAGGTTCGTGGAATCGTGACGTGGAGAGGCAGGTTGAGGGACAATGAAAGGAGCGGAGAACAGCTCTGGGGAGCAGGGACAGTTTGGGTTATTGTTCTGTAAAGCTTCGGAATTTTGGGAGGAAGGAAGACAAGACTGTTCGGTAATAGGAGGAGAGGAGGCAGAGTCTGACTGGCTGCTGAACAATGTGCTGTAAGCGTTCTCTGACAGCCTTTGCAAGACCTGTTCCTGGTTCTCGGGCCTACTAAGGTTTGTACCCTGCAGTTTAGTTAATGTGGCAAGCAACCCTGGCACTGTGGAGTGGCGCAATGCTTGCTGCCCCACAGGAGTAGGCACGGGACGCCCTGTGGCTTCACTGCTACCTTGCTCCCCAGAACCATTCCCCCGACCTCGCCCACGGCCTCGTCCCTTTCCGGGAGCCTTGCGCATTTTGAATTCCTAGTTAGAAATTGGCACTGTATACCAGTAGTAAAAATTGTGGGTGCACGTAACCCCAATATATTCTTTGAATTCCCAGTCAGACACTGGCACTATATGGCAGTAGCAAGAAATGAGGGTATTTGTATTCCCAATATATTCTTTGAATTCCCAGTCAGACAATGGCACTGTATACCAGTAGTAAAAATTGTGGGTGCACGTAACCACAATATATTCTTTGAATTACCAGTCAGAAACTGGCACTATATGGCAGTAGCAAGAAATGAGGGTATTTGTATTCCCAATATATTCTTTGAATTCCCAGTCAGACAATGGCACTGTATACCAGTAGTAAAAATTGTGGGTGCACGTAACCACAATATATTCTTTGAATTACCAGTCAGAAACTGGCACTATATGGCAGTAGCAAGAAATGAGGGTATTTATAACCCCAATATATTCTTTGAATTCCCAGTCAGACAATGGCACTGTATACCAGTAGTAAAAATTGTGGGTGCACGTAACCCCAATATATTCTTTGAATTCCCAGTCAGACACTGGCACTATATGGCAGTAGCAAGAAATGAGGGTATTTGTATTCCCAATATATTCTTTGAATTCCCAGTCAGACAATGACACTGTATACCAGTAGTAAAAATTGTGGGTGCACGTAACCCCAATATATTCTTTGAATTACCAGTCAGAAACTGGCACTATATGGCAGTAGCAAGAAATGAGGGTATTTGTATTCCCAATATATTCTTTGAATTCCCAGTCAGACAATGGCACTGTATACCAGTAGTAAAAATTGTGGGTGCACGTAACCCCAATATATTCTTTGAATTCCCAGTCAGACACTGGCACTATATGGCAGTAGCAAGAAATGAGGGTATTTGTATTCCCAATATATTCTTTGAATTCCCAGTCAGACAATGGCACTGTATACCAGTAGTAAAAATTGTGGGTGCACGTAACCACAATATATTCTTTGAATTACCAGTCAGAAACTGGCACTATATGGCAGTAGCAAGAAATGAGGGTATTTATAACCCCAATATATTCTTTGAATTCCCAGTCAGACAATGGCACTGTATACCAGTAGTAAAAATTGTGGGTGCACGTAACCACAATATATTCTTTGAATTACCAGTCAGAAACTGGCACTATATGGCAGTAGCAAGAAATGAGGGTATTTGTATTCCCAATATATTCTTTGAATTCCCAGTCAGACAATGGCACTGTATACCAGTAGTAAAAATTGTGGGTGCACGTAACCCCAATATATTCTTTGAATTCCCAGTCAGACACTGGCACTATATGGCAGTAGCAAGAAATGAGGGTATTTGTATTCCCAATATATTCTTTGAATTCCCAGTCAGACAATGGCACTGTATACCAGTAGTAAAAATTGTGGGTGCACGTAACCCCAATATATTCTTTGAATTACCAGTCAGAAACTGGCACTATATGGCAGTAGCAAGAAATGAGGGTATTTATAACCCCAATATATTCTTTGAATTCCCAGTCAGACAATGGCACTGTATACCAGTAGTAAAAATTGTGGGTGTATATAGCCCCAATTCTATTGCTAGGGGACTTGCAGGGTATTTCTGGGGTGAAGGTGGGGGGGCACACCGTTGGAACGGGTATCGGGGTATATATCGGGTATACGGGAATACACTGACAGTGTATTCCATTCAGGATCCTGGGAAAGCTGGGTTGCGGCGATTGAGCCCGTCAGTGCCACGTTACACTGACAAGCTTCTCCCTGGAATTTAGCTCTTACAAGAGCTGTTGTGGTTGTCTTCTCCTTCCTATCCTAGCCTGTCCCTGCCTACCCAGAATCTAAGCCCTAGCTAGCTGGACGGAAACCTCCGTCCTCGGTGAATTGCAAGCTCAGAATGACGCGAACCTGGGCGGCGCTGTTCTTTTAAATTAGAGGTCACATGTTTTCGGCAGCCAATGGGTTTTGCCTACTTTTCTCAACGTCACCGGTGTCGTAGTTCCTGTCCCACCTACCCTGCGCTGTTATTGGAGCAAAAAAGGCGCCAGGGAAGGTGGGAGGGGAATCGAGTAATGGCGCACTTTACCACGCGGTGTTCGATTCGATTCGAACATGCCGAACAGCCTAATATCCGATCGAACATGAGTTCGATAGAACACTGTTCGCTCATCTCTAGTTAAGATGAACATAAGGAGATATGTGCCAGCAAAATTTATTTGAGCCATGAAGTAAGCCCCTCCTCTCCATTATGTACTTCAATTTACGGGCTACATTCAGCTGAAAACAAATGTACATAAACATATTTCTTAATATAATAACTTTTAAGAAACAAGCAATTCTAAAACTTAGGTAAGGTACAATGCAATTTTATCTAGCGCCAGGCTGTCAATGCAGATAGGGAAGTTCTCACAGCTTCTTCTATTGAACTCAGTCGCACATTTTCCAAAGTCCCTGCTGATACCCAGATGTAGGGTAAATTACTTGATCCTGTATTCTCCATTATTTCATACACACCCTGAGTAAATCTAAAATCAGTTTGATGAATTTTATTACGTTCATAAATTACTTACTATAATGTTGACACATAAAAAATATAAAAACATTATGGGAGCTGCACAAGAAAATAAAGAACGTAGTTTTTTATGCGCCTTTCTTGGGAATTGAACATAAATTTCATTAGGTTTTTAGAAAAAAAAGATGTAATTAGATTGGGAGATTAGGGATATTACATGTGCCTGGGGACTGCTCGTACAGTTTCCAACAAACAGTAGCATATTGCTCCTGCAAACTGTATTTCAAGATTTTGCTCTTGCTTCAGATTTAGAGTGTATTGTGCATTTTTGACATTTATCATAAAACAAGACTAAGCTTAAGGGGGTTGTCCCATCACAAGGATCCTATCTATACTGCTTGTTAATGTGGATGTAAGACTTTTCCTAAATACACTGCTTCAGCAAAACTGCTTTGTTTGTCCACTATCTTACTTTATTCTTTTTTTTTTTTGACACATCCCTTGACTTATCTGGTCATAAGTCAACTGATGTATCTGCTGCTCTGAGGGGGGAGGGAGGAGGGGCTAAGTGCACGGGAGCGAGCCTGGAGGGGGGGGGTAGTTTACCCTTTGGGGGGAAGGGGCTGGCAATACAGACCCAGCATCCGCTATAATAGAGAGGCGGATGCCGGGGAGGGTTAGACGCCGGCACAGATGCCTGCAACATCGCTATGCTCTTGCCCTGCATGAAGCCAGCAGCGGCAGGAGTATAGCGATGTTGCAGGCATCTGTGCCGGCGTCTAACCCTCCCCGGCATCTGCCTCTCTATTACAGCGGATTCCGGGTCTGTATTGGCATTGTGAAGGCTAGACTTGTCTCACCATCTATGAGCGTGCATGCAGGGCCAGCGGCATCTCGCCGCTGGCTTTGCATTTGTAACCCCGCCCACCAATGACGCAACAAAGCAGGAAGACAGAAGACTTTACAGCAACGAAGACTAGTGAGTATGCGACGTGGGAATACCCCTTTAAAGGGATTGGTCATTTTCAGACCAATATTAAAAGAAAAATCTTATTGTTGCAAAAAGAACAGTTGTACAATTTTCCAATATACATTACATATCAATTCCTCACAGTTTACTAGATCTCTGCTTGCTGTCATTCATTCAGCTTAACCACTTCAGTACGGGGCCAATTTGTGGTCCAGGACCAGACACATTTTAGGTTTATTTTGTATGTGCGGTTTTGAGGGCTGTAACATTTTTCTCGTATGTCTCAGTCAACTAATTTTTGCATCTTCTTTCGGGGACACATAGGGCTTTATTTTTATGTTGTTTTTATTTTCAAATGTGTTTTAATTTTTTTTTTTATATCCGGGAAAATATAAACAAAATAGTAGGGAAATTGTGTCTGGTTTTCAATTTATTATTATTTTTTTTATTTAATAACACAAGTTTCACTGAAAAACTTTATAATATAGTTTTTCCTCTCCGTTACGGTAATTTTTATTTTGTATGGTGTCGTCGGGGGTGGGGCTATAACCTTTGATAATGGCGTTTTATTAGCGTATTATTAATTTTTATTATTATTTTATTTACATTTTTCTTAAACTTTATTATATTTTTTTTTCAGATTGTGTCCCCATAAGGTGATAAGAGACCTTTGGGGACATCTGATCACTTTTTTTTTTGTACTTGAGGCTGATTTCTCCTATAACTGGGGCTGCTACATTTAACCCCAGAAGCAGGAGGAATCCAGCCTTCTGCACACTGTATATACAGCTTACTGAGCTGATCTGGGGTCCTGTAGGACCCCGCAGCTTTTAGAAGACGCTGCTCCCGGCGGATCACGTGACCGCCGGGTCAGAGGGCAGATGAATTATGGCAGCATCCATAGCTGTATATAAAGCGCTCATTGAGCGCTGTATACACAGCGATCGAGATGGCAGGGAAGGGAATAAATCTTCCCTGCCATCTCTCTGGAAGCTCTGGATGAAGTTACAGCCAGCTTCAGTAGCTGCACGATCTCCATGCAGCTACTGTGTTCTGACTGGACGTAACGGTACGTCCTGTCAGAACTAGGCAACCACTTCCCGGACGTTTATAGTCTATGGGCGGTCCGGAAGTGGTTAAAGGGGCTCTATAATTGGGAAAAGTAATTTTTGGCTAAGCACATACTTGCATAGCCTTTAGAAAGGCTATTCCACACATACCCTTGTATGTAAATTGCCTCAGTAGTTTTTGAATGATTCCGTTTTTATTGAAGTGCTAATGAGCTTCCTCTGTGCAATGGAAGTAGTCAGTCAGCTCTCCTCTCCTTGCTGTGTGTGAGAGCAAGGAGGAGCAGTCATCAGTAGCAGCAGCCTGTGCTGTACACACAGTGCACGGTGAGACTTCCGATGCACGGAGAAGGCTAATTAGCATATATAAAAACTGACTTATTCAAAAACTTCTGAAGTGATTTACATACAAAAGGTAGATGTGGAATAGCCGTTATAAAGCCTATGCAAGGATGTGATTAGTTAAAAATGACTTTTCCCAATGATAGAGCCCCTTTAATGCCAGTGGGTAAAAATCAGCCCAGTGGATAAAAAAATCGCAGCGTTTTACAGTACAGGCAAAGTGGATGGGATTCTGGTGAATTCCATGACAACTTTGCGGGAAAAACCCACCGTGCGGACACGCCACAATTTCCGGAACTGGTGCAGTTTTGGAAATTGCAGCATGTCAATTATATTGTCAGGAGAAGAACTCTGGGACTTCAGTGTCCCAGGCTGCAGCTCTTCCAACTGAGCTATTCAGCTTCCTGGACAGTTCCTGTGCTGATCTGAAGCCTAGTTCCCGATGCCTCTAGTTTCAGTTTCCGCCTCTCTAGTTTGCTCCACCCTGTTCTCTGATGGAACTTCCTATATAAATCCATCCTTGCACTTCCTGCCTTGCGAAATTATTGAGCTCTGCCTGTAATCTAGCTAGACTCTCCTGCTCTGCTGCCAACACTGATGTTCATTTTGTGTATTGACCACTGGCTTGCTCCTGGCTACGGTATTTGCCTTCTCCTCCAATACTTACACTCATCTTGTACATCAACCACTGGCTTACTCCTGACTACATTATCTGTCTTGCAAGCAAGTCATCCCTCAAGGACTAGCAACTTAAAACTCCAAACCAGACCTGGACCATTACATATACCTACGGAAACACTAGCAGTTTCCCCATAGGTATAATTATAACAGAAATTCCACGGAAAAAAACTCCACAAACTTTCTGTTTAAAATGCTGCGGGAAGAATAGCAATGCGCTGCTGCCGGGGTTTTTCCCGCAGTGTTTTATTGCTGCGGGATATCCTGTGGAGCCGTAACCTTAATCTATATCCAAAAGCTAAAAATCGCATTTCTCCTTCCCTTCTGAGCCCTGCTGTGTGCCCAAAGTGGGCACAACATATTGGACACTGAAATGGCAGATTTCTTTAAAAATTTCAATTTTGACTATGTACATTAATTTTTGGGAAGCACTCTTGGGCTCAAAATGAAAATACCCCTTGAAAAATTCCTTTAGGAGTGTAGTTTCTAAAATGGGATTACACTTGGGGAATTTCCATTGTACTGGTACTTTAGGGGCTCTGCAAAGGCGACATATGGCCCCTGAAAACTATTCCAGCAAAATCTGCCCTCTGAAACCCAAATAGTCCTCTTTCCAATCTGAGCCCCGCCATGTTCCCATACAGCAGTTTACGACCACATATGGAGTATTCCCGTGTTCAGGAGTAACTGTGTAACAAACTTTGAAGAGCATTTTCTCCTTTATCCTCTTTCGAAAATGAAGACTTTGGGGATAAAGTGATGTTTTAGTAATTTTTAATTTACATATCTCAGTGTTAATAAAATCTGTAAAATGGCTGTGGGGCCAAAATACCTATTCATACATTTTGTGAGGGGTGTAATTTCCCTTTTTATGTTTCCATTGTATTGGTACGCTAGGGCATCTGCAAAAGAGACATGGCACTTGAAAACTATTCTCACAAAATCTGCTTTTCAAACACCCAGTGGCACTCATGTGCCCAAACATCAGTTTACACCCACATGCGGGGTATTCAATTGCATAACAAACTATGAGACGCATTTTCCCCTTAGGGCTAGTTCACACGAAGGCAAAGGGGCGGATTTTGACAGTGGATTTCGCTTCAAAATCCGCCCCTTTACAATGGTGGTCTATGTAGACCACCGGGTTTTTTTTTCCGCTAGCGGGCCTCGCTGATTCTTGCATGATAACTCGTGTAAGGATCATCGCTGCAAAACAAAATCCAATTGACTTCAATGGGTTCCATTTAGCACGTGTCAGGGCTCGTTCACATCTGTGCCTGGTCTCTGTTCATACAGGTTTCCTGCACAAAACAGAGGCAGGAGACGGAAACCTGCAGGATTCTTTCTCACCCATTCATTTGAATGGGTTTGAAAGATGTCCGGCCATGAGCGCCGGTGAACATTTTATGCTCTCCGCCGCGAAATTGTTTTTTTTTAAACCGGACACAGAGTCGGATATGCAGTACTCTGTGTCCGGTTTTAAAAAAAAAACGTTTTCGCGGCAGAGAGCATAAAACGCTCAGCGGCGCTCACGGCCGGACCCAGTCTGACAGGTTTCCGTCTCTGCATGAAAATGGAGTTCGGGCGCTAGTGTGAACCCAACGTAACACATTGAAATCAACGGGAGGCTTTTTAACCCATTGATTTCAATGTATTACGCACGTTAAACAGAACCCTTTGAAGTCAATGGGATTTTATTTTTCGGCGCTGCTCCTTACACGAGTTATCATGCAAGAATCAGCGAAGCGTTACATCGTGTGAATGCACCCCAACAGTACAATAAAAGCCATGAAGACAGGGCAAAAAGGCAGTCGGAGCAGGACCCAGGTGGATCGAACCCGTCTCAAATAGACAGTCTGCTAGAGTTACAAAATATTGTAAGCGATAATAGATGCAGTCGCGTTTGGCCTCTGGACTTCCCTCCCAACTGCACAACAGGAGTCGGTAGGAAAAACTATATGCATGTAATAAGCAACAATGATTGGAGAGCAAAAGAGGAAAAAGAAAAGAATAAAAAAAAAAAACGTGGAGAGGGTAAAAATGTAAAGGGAGAGTAGAAAAGAAGGGGGGCTAGGTTGTCCCAGAGCCTGGTGCAAACCCCAACCATTAAAGGGGGTTCTTGGTAAGACCCAGCAACTCCCTGTACCTTGATGAGGAGACAAAGGCGATTCAGTAGTGCTATATCCTCTCAAAGTGAGCTGCACGCTCAGGGGAGATGTGGAGAAGATTCTCCACATGATAGATCTGATTCACTCTCTCAGACCATTGTGGAATCGTCAGAGGCCCATATAAAGTGACACATGCTCAGAAAGGCTCAGAGGATCTCCATCTCACAGGAATAAAGGCTTTTGTTGTATTTAGGAGGTGTCTAAGGAGTGTTTGTACCTGTCAAAGAAAATGTTGTGGTGATGAAGGAGTATCCAAGCGGGATTGTCAGTCAGGTACTAATCCATGATGTTTTGGATAATCGTCTGCACTTCAGTCCAGAACCGCCTGAGCCCGGAGTGGCCCCAGAAAACATGTAGCAGAGTCTAAGGAGAGAGTGTTCATAGTGTCTGTTAATGCTACACTAAATACAGATATGGCTGTGCTATTATTATTTAGGAACCTAAGGGAACACCGCAGCACATTGTGCCAAATGACCAGCTCAGCCCTGCTACATTGATGTGCTCATACCTGATAGCACTGCAGGAAGGTCTAGTGTGCGCTGTTTCTTCTGTGATCTCTGATGGCTTGAAATACCCCAGAAAATGGGGCATAATAATTTACAGTGGGGCCCCATGGCAAAATCTGGGGAGGGGTCCCTTAGCTATTTCTACTCCCATCAGGGAATAGGGGTGTAATAGATATTATACATAAACTGCTGGTTTTGTCTGGAACTTTCTATTCTCTTTCTGTTCATTGTAGTTTTTGCCATTTCCTTTTCAATCTTTCCCTCCCCTTTGACATGTTCCATTATCACTTCACTGGTTCTGATCGGGTCTTCTAGATAAATGGCCCCTATCCCCACTCCTCAAGAAGTTCTGTAATTGCATGGATAGACAGTATGTCATGGAAATACTGCCCATAGAGTCATGGAAGAGAACTGCCTGAGAATTCTCACCTTGATTCATCATCTATGCATCAAATCTCCGGGATAGGAGATAAGTGTCAGACTGCTGGTGTTCCACCACTACAACCATAAAAATGAGTGTCCCGTGTCCTCTCTAGTCAGAATCCCTTCCATTCTGCAAGTACTAAAAATTGCGGCGATTTCACAATGTGATACCCCAGCCTAAGAGAGATTTTTTAAATATCTTATTGGTCAGGGGCTAAGGTCTAGTTCCTCTACTATACAGTGCAAGGAGCTGAAGCAGGCGCCATTAGGGTTAGTTTACATGTGAATACTGTGTGGCGTAATTTGGTTCAGAAAAAAAAAAACACTTCAGGAATTAGGAAGCCGTTTTTGAACACTGAGGTGTTTTTTGGAGCGCTTTTTGGTAAAACCGCCTCAAAAAACGCCAGGCGGTTCTCCCCTCCGGGACAGTGAATGGACCTTAAAAAACTGCGCCAAAAACCGCATTGCGGTTTCTGCCTCCCATTCACTAGTATTGACTTCCTGAGGCAGAATCCGCCTCAAGAAAGGTCATGACGCTTCCTTTTTCTGCTAGCGGCAAAAAACTGCTAACAGAAAAACTAACGCTAGCTGTCTACATAGATCACCATTGTGAGGGGGCGGATTATGACGTGGATTCCACGCCATAATCCTCCCCCTCTGTGCCCTTGTGAACGAGCTCAGTTCCTATTGATGTCTATGAGCTGCAGTAATGGTTCCCCAGCACTATAGAGGGCCTGGAGCATCTGCTTCTGATACCATGCACTGTATCTTGGCCCCCCACAATCAATTATGTATGGCCTACATTTAGGAGTTTACACCCCCTAGTATCCTGGATGGCTGTCTACATTTCCAACCCCTTATCCCAGCTCTGCTTATAAACAATGGTCAGTTTCCTGAGGGGAGCAACTTATATAACTTTTATTGATTGTGTCACAAATCTCAGTAAGGGCTCATTCACACTACGTATACGGCAGCTCATGCCGAGCCGTACACGCAGCTCTTCCCATTCACTTCAATGGGAGCGCTCGTAGTGAAAAAAGCAGTCCATTCATTTCTATGGGGAGCGCTCGTATGCCGGCTCCCATAGAAATGAATGGAACTGCTTTATACGCCGCTTATTCTGAACGTGTTTTACGTTCAGAATAAGCTGCCGTATACGTAGTGTGAATGAGCCCTAAAAGGGATAAAATGGGCTCATAAATCAATATTGTATAGAATTATATTTCACAAAGCAAATTGTGGAGCAAATCCCACCAAATTTCACCCCATGGTGCATGCTTGATAATATATTGGCCATTTCTCACCGCATTGTATTTAGTGTAACCATTACACGTTGTTTGGTCTCCCATGTAATGTATTTGTACAGTTGTCATACATGTCACAGAACACATCTTACATAAATATGGCAGATGTTTGTGCCACATTTACATTACTATGAATTAAAATGAAATCCATTACAATGTATTAGAACATATCAGTCCATGTATAATGTATAATATAAGTCAATGGCTGACCTGTATTAGTCAGTTACTGATCACCTGACCAGTGCCAGCCGTGCGGCCAGTCTGATGTATGTGCATGAACGGTGACTGGAAGGTGACAGTGACAGTTGGATTTGATTGGCGACGTTGGAGGATCGACTGACTATTTCAAAAGCGTTTTCATGGATTTGGAGGAAGCGGCGATTGTTTTGAGGAGAAGAAGAGTGAAGAGAAGAAGACCTACCTCTGTTTCATCGGCTGATGTACAGAGCGTCATGGATAAAGCACCCAAAAAACGGCGTGCTGTCCTGTCCTCATCGGCTGATGAGCAGGACATGAAGGATGAAGAAAAGGACTTCATCATCAGGAAGGAAGGAAAGAAGAAGCGATGTACCGTCCTGACCCTACTGGATGAAGATACGAAGACATCTAAGAAGAGGAAAAGAACCGTCCCACCCAGCTCCTCCAAGATGTCTTCTACCATTCAGGATGAGAAGGAAGATGTGACTACCCACCGGAAATGTGCCAAGAAGAGAAGATTTATCAAGACCTCTTCAACTGAAGCACAGAAGGCCGGTGAAGATATCCAGAAGCCCCAAGACCGGCCCGAAGACCAGAGAGTCTCAGGTAGGTGCATACATACATACATATATATATATGCATACATACATACATACAATTTATTTATAGGGCTATTTTCGTAGTATCAGGTTAGCACCTCTCCAGTTCTATTGCACTGAGACAACCAGAAGTAAGAATATTCTAGATTTACACTTCACCTTTACAGCTGTACTATGACTAGGGGGTAAGGAGGAAGAGTGCTAGTGGGGCATGTACCCTGGGTGCTAAGTTAGCTGGCGGCAGTAACATGGCATTCTGCCTTGGTCAGGGTATTTAGATACTAGGGGTACTAGGGCATTCACCATGAAATAAAATCTATCATTTCCAAAACACAATAACAGAGCCAAGAAGGGCCCTATAATATGGTCCACAAACCAGTAAAGTGATGCAGAGATGATCATCTTCTTATGGGCATGCAAATTATCTGACAAGTGCATAATGGTTTGGAGACATTTTACACTGGACCGACTCCATTTATAGGGGTTTCCTGGACTAAAACATTTTATAATCTGTGATACATAATGAACTGCCTTTTGGGCCTATTTGCTAGTTTGATGCAATTTTGTGGTGGTTTTAGGTGCATGTTCACATGACAAGTTATTTATTGATGTTACTCCATGTATATTTATGTTTTTTATGCTATTTATGACTGTTTTAATTGATTGAAGTTTTGCGTTACCTGTGTATAGATTCTAAGCGCCTGTTCACACAAGGCATTGCATGCACATTTGTATGTTTATAATAAATGTTTTATTTGAAGTTTTCCCTTTCTGTGCATGCAGACTGTAGAGGACACTTGGTATTTGTTCACACAATGTGTCATGTACTCATGTCATTGTACGTATATCCATGCTGGTCACTTTGATGGAAATCCAGCAGTAAGTGCATGCAATATAGTGGAGGATACTAAGTGCCTGTTCACATGATGCATCACTCACTGATACTGACTGTATGGTTATACTTATAGTGACTGGTTTATATGACTGAAATTTCAGCTGTCTGCACATGCAACTAAATAGGAATGTTAGATGTCTGTTCACATAATGCTTTATTTCAATGACTCCATATTTTTTTGCCTACAATTTAAAGTGGTTATCCAGGTGTATGATACTGAGCCCCACTCCCTCTTCTCAGGAATTGCATTCATGTCCTTTGGTCACATGGCCATGCTGCAGCTCAGTCCCATTCAAATGAATGTGGCTCAGCTACTGCAGGAAAAATACGAAAAAACAACTAAAGGCAAACAAATTTTAGATGATAATCCAAAAAAATATATCGAGAACATGGACAATGGAATCATCATATGTAAAAGAATGATTTATTTGAAAATATTAAAAAACATTGATACAACACAATACAAAAGACATAAACATATACATATAAGGGGACCAATGCTACCTGTCAAAGAACATACGTGGTAGTTGAAAAAAATGTGTAAATATATGACAAAACAATAGTCCAGCAAAAAAGTATGGTGATAAATGCTAGCCTTTAGCAGAGAAATCAACATAAATGAGTGTTTATATGTAGTGAAGTCATAGTGACAGCTTTCATATGGGAGTTAGTATAGCAAGCTCTGCATAAGGACAAGTGTAAAAAATACTGTGGATGCTGGAAAACAGTGAAGTAAATGAAGTCAGATCATGAGGGATAGTACATACCATGATAAGAACACGATATGTACTATCCCTCATGATCTGACTTCATTTACTTCACTGTTTTCCAGCATCCACAGTATTTTTTACACTTGTCCTTATGCAGAGCTTGCTATACTAACTCCCATATGAAAGCTATCACTATGACTTCACTACATATAAACACTCACTTATGTTGATTTCTCTGCTAAAGGCTAGCATTTATCACCATCAAACCCAAAGCAATCTCAATACTAGATAAAAAACAAAGATACCCGCAAAAACTCAAAGCACCAACTAAGTATCAATGTATAAATAACACAAAAAAAATTTTTGATTTTAAATCTAAATTTATTGTTACACAAATGTTTTTAATTGTAAAAAATATTGGTATCAGGAAAACACAAACACATAAAAACATTTAAAAACACACAACAAGAGTGGAGGTCCCACTGGACTGAGCAGCTCCAGCAGGTGTATAATCTGCTAGTGGTGTAGGGGATGAGAACAGCCACAATTAATGTGTGTATAGAGAGGCCCAGTATTTTATATATATATATAAATGTAAATAGGCTCCTATTGCCCACAATATCACAAGATCAGGGCACTTAATTGAAAAAATATCTGTAGCATTGCAAAGATCATAGCCACATCACCACTATATAGTAAGAGCATATAAGGTAACACAACCAATGTAAAGTTACACACACATGCCAGTATTACATAAGCCAACCTACATAGGAAAAAATGTGAAGCATATACATAAACCACTGCTCACCAGCTGCGACCTCCACTCTGAGCCCCGACGGACCGTTTCACCCCTGCTTCTTCAGGGGGCTACCTATCATTTATCACCATACTTTTTTGCTGGACTACATTTTTGTCATATACTTACACATTTTTTTCAACTACCACGTATGTTCTTTGACAGGTAGCATTGGTCCCCTTATATGTATATGTTTATGTCTTTTGTATTGTGTTGTATCAATGTTTTTTAATATTTTCAAATAAATCATTCTCAGCTACTGCAGGGTCACATATCAAATGGTTGTGATGTCACTGCCTGAAAAGAGGAACTGGAGCTCAATATCATATACCTGGACTTAATACGTTATATAGGTGAGGTAGCATTCATCTTAAAGGGGTTCCAGAACTAGGATAGTGATCTTCACTTCCTCTTCTCAGGCAATGACATCATGTCTGTTGGTCATACGACAATGCTGCAGCTGAGCTCTATTCTTTTGAATGGGACTGAGCTATAGCAGTAGTGTGTGCAATTTTGTGGTGGTTTTAGATGCGCGTTCCCATGACAAGTTATTTATTGATGCTACTCCATGTATATTTATGCTTATAATGACTGTTTTAATTCATTGAAATTTTGTGTTACCTGTGTATGGATTCTAAGTGGCTGTTCACACAAGGCATCGCATGCCGAGGACACTCGGTATTTGTTCACACAGTGCGTCATGTACTCATGTCATTGTACGTATATCCATGCTGTTCTGTTTTACTGAAATCCAGCTGTAAGTGCATGCAATATAGTGGAGGATACTAAGTGCCTGTTCACATGATGCATCACTCACTGATATTATTGACTGTATGGTTATGCTTATAGTGACTGGTTTATATGACTGAAATTTGAGCTGTCTGTACATGCAATTTAATAGGAATGTTAGATGTCTGTTCACATTTTAAAGTGGTTATCCAGGTGTATGATACTGAGCCCCACTTCCTCTTCTCGGGAATTGTCATCATGTCCTTTGGTCACATGGCCATGCTGCAGCTCAGTCCCATTCAAATGAATGTGGCTTAGTTGTTGCAGGGTCACGTATCAAATGGTTATGATGTCACTGCCTGAGAAGAGTAACTGGAGCTCAATATCATTGTTAGAGTTAAGTCCTCCATCTTTGTATTTTGTCAGCCATCTTGATACCTTTTTCATATAAAGTGTATGAGTATGTCTGTTTAAAGTTCAAGAGGCCATTTTTGGGTGGTTAAGGAATGCTGTGTAGATGAATCCTTATCTCTGTCTATCTCAAGGGTCTCATCTTTTGAAGATGCAGCTGACTATTTGTATATCTCTTATCTCTTTTACTCGATGTATACACTTAGAGTGTGTAGAGTGTATATACTTAGAGTTTATGTAGCCTATTCGTTATCTTCAAGGTTAGGATTGGCACCAGCATGTAATCTTCTCTATCTTGCCATGAAGTATTTTGAAACTTTCTGTGTTTAAGGACAAAGTCCATCCTAGTATGGAAAGCTATAATGAGATGCAAAATACATTGGGTCTTTAGCCAATAGTCATGTGCCAGGTTCTACAATGTTATGTCATTAGAATAGTCCAACCTACTTTTGTCTGTATTGTATTTAAACTACCTTTTTGCACTATTAAAATCAGAACTCTTTTGATACACTACCATCTTGTGTCTGAATCAGTTCTCCAGGCCTAGAAGAATGGCTGCAGTCCATCTAGGCCTGTTAATTAATTATTTAATTTGGAACCCTGCAACATACTCGTCCCCAACATCATATACCTGGACTTAATAAGTTGTATAGGTGAGGTAGCATTCATCTTAAAGGGGTTGTCTAGGACTAGGATAGTGATCTTCACTTCCTCTTCTCAGGCAATTACATCACGTCTGTTGGTTATACGACAATGCTGCAGCTGAGCTCTATTCATTTGAATGGGACTGAGCTACAGCATGAGTGCGATGTCACTTCCTGAAAAGATAAAGTGGAGCTCACTATCATAGGCCTGGACATCCCCTTCAAGGTGCATGTTACCCCACCCCTATAACTTATTAAGACAAATAAGTGTCTAAAAGGGGTTGTCCAGGACTAGGATACTGATCTCCATTTCCTCTTCTTAGGCAGTGGTATCATATCTGTTGGTCACATAACCATGCTACTGCTGATCCCTACTCATTTGAATGGGACTGAGCTGCAGCATCGATATGATGTCACTTTCTGAGATGAGGAGGTGAGCTCAATATCATAGGCCTAGAAACCCCTTTATGTTGCCAACAAAATTCTGGGAGACTTTAGCCCCTCCCTCTTACCCAACCATAAATCAACTGACAACACCTTTACACACCCAGGAATACCCACCAACTATGCCCCCTTGTGTCTGACCATGCCCATCTCCTAGGTGGATTGGCAGCTTTAGTTTAAACAACCCTCTTGTTAACCATGTTCACTTACAAGTCTCCTATGAATCAGTCATAGTCTCAATCATGACCCACCAGACACATCATGTGACCTCTGGTATCCAGTTAGTGCTGCCCAGGTATGTGACAGGTGAATAGTAATTTGAGGGGCAGAACATCCACAATATATCACTACAACACCTCACCATGTCTGTGGCCTAACAGCTCCACAATCTCCTCCAGGTCTCCTCTATGGATACTTTGCTTTTTTTTTTATTTCTAATAGTAAACTTTATTGACAAAATGACAATATCATCTAGTAACAGATGTCAGGTTTTTTTTTTTGTTAACTTTATTTAAAATATCACTTACACACAGTAATGTTATGTATGTAAATAAAACCCACAGTTGTTTGATAATAGGTAACAATACATGAGTCCCCCTTTGACAACAATAACAAAGGATTAAGTCCCGCCCTTCCTATTTCCGGTCGAAGATCTCTTTCCGGTTTTGAGAGTTTGCCATGTCTAGCAGGGGTATAGGCATACTGTTTCGTGGTTACGACGAGCCTGCTGCAGAACCTCATTTGCTAAATGCTATACAGTATATATATTCATTTGCCGAATGCTATATATATGTATAGCATTCGGCAAATGAACACTGATTCTGCAGCAGGCACGTCCTTGCTACGGGCAGGCAAGAGTTTTTCTCATTGGAATGAATAGTCCGATGTTAGACTCCGCCTCCTCAGACGAGCCTCTGGCAGAACCAGCGTTGATTGGCCAAATCACTGGCAACTGGCCAATCAACGCTGGTCTATTCATTTCAATGAGAAAAAGTCAACTGGTAACAGCATACTTACCTGCTCGTAGCAAGGACGAGCCTGCTACACAATCAGCCTTCATTTGCCGAATGCTATACACTGTATAGCATTCAGAAAATGAGGTTCTGCAGCAGGCTCGTCGTAACCCGAGGACCATACCCTGAAGTACATACCCAGCCCTGGTTAATTCACTAAGGAACAGGAAGTCTTCTTGCCACCCTTCCATTGCGCATGTGCCAACCGGAAGTTCGCAGGGGGACTCATGTATACTGCTTAATGAATGAGAAGAGTCACATAAAGATTTGCCTGTATGTATATGTGGCTGTGTGTGTGTGTGTGTGTGTGTGTGTGTGTGTGTGTACATGTGTGCATTTGTGTGTATTCGTATACGTGTCTCTATGTATAATTGTGTATATGTATATAGCTGTGTGTATAGGTGTATCTGCTTTCCATAGGAGAGAGCATAAACTGTTGATCACTGCAGTCAGAAACCCCCCCCCCCCCATGCTAAAAAAGGGGGTTGTTTCACTCCCATCGAGCATATAGCATTACATGCAGACTCACCCACACTCCATTCATTTCAGTAGGGATTCCGGAAATACAGCACTTAGCCATCACCAGCACTCTTTTTTCAAATGACTTCCTTCACTGTTATTCTCGATGGATTTAACCCCCTTGTTCTAAAAACGGACTAGGTAGCTGCTATGGGGCATGTGTTTGACACATGGCACAGGCCACCTTCTCCAGCTTCCCAACAGAATGAAATTGTTTTCCTTTAGCCACCAGGAGAGGGAGCTCACGGCACAGAAATTTTACACTTTCTATAGAGCTCTATGACAGCTGTATTAAATCCTATAGACTGAGCTCCCTCTAGTGGTGGCTTCAGGTATACAGTGCTTTTTTCAGTGATGAAGTGAATTTTCCAAGCTAAAAATGGTGTTGTGGTATAAGGAGGGAGGACAGCGTTGTGGTACATGGAGGGAGGACAGTGGTGTAGTATATGGAGGGAGCACTATGGTGTGGTACAGAGAGGGAAGACAGTGGTGTAATACATGGAATGAGGACTGTGGTGTCGTACATGTTGGGAGGACAGCGGTGTGGTACATGGAAGGAGGACAGTGATATAGTAGAAAGAGAAAAGTGAGTAGTGTGGTACAAGGAGGGAAGGCAGTGGTGTGGTACATGGAGGGAGGACAGCGATTTGGTTCATGGAGGGAGGACTATGGTGTGGTACATGGAAAGAAGAAAGTGGTGTGGTACACAGAGGGAGGATAGCGATGTGGTACATGGAGGGGGGGGCAGCGGTGTGGTACATGGAGGGAGGACAGTGGTGTAGTACATGGAGGTAGGATAATGCGCATGGAGAGTAAAATAGTGCCATACCTTTGATCAAGCTAATACTCCCTTATAGTACAATAATGTCCTTACCTCCAGGATTTGAGGACACAGATACAGTTAAAAATGACATTTGTCTGGTTATGTGGAGTTGTAGGTCAAAAGACTGGAGGTTCAAATGCCCATGGGCCCATCTGCATTAACAGTTTAGTATTGTCAATGTAACAGAGTGCTTCTCTGTATAATCCCCAGGTTTTGATATCAAAATAAGATGGTTCCACTAATATTATTAACAGAGATATAAATAGAGAATGTCTATTGCCATGTTTTAATTGTCTTCTTATTTTTCCTATTATTCTCCCCTCTAACAGAGGACAGCGGCGTCCGGCCAACCTGCTCTAGAAGTGCAATCTCCGGTAACATCAGAGACAGATTGATATTCCACCATATACTCGGGCAAGGAAGTTTTGGAAAAGTCGTTCTGGCTGAGGATGCTTCGAACCAACACATGTATGCTGTGAAGATCATCAGCAAAAGATCCCTCCTGTCTTCTAGCAACGAGGAGGATTTGTGGGTTGAACATAGAGTCCTACGGCTGGCAGCTGGGAGCCCCTTCCTCATCCATCCGGCCTTTGCATTTCAGACGAAGATGCTTATTCTACTAGGCCTGGAGTATATGAGCTGCGGAGACTTCGATCAACTCCTGCAGTTGAAGGGGCGGCTTGACATCCCCAGTGCAAGATTCTATGCTGCCGAGCTCGTCTGTGGAATCCAATTTCTACATCACAAAGGCGTCATCCACAGAGACCTCAAGCCTGAGAACATCTTGGTGGCTGAGTCGGGCCACATAAAGATCACAGATTTCGGTCTCGCATTGGAGAACATGTTTGAAGACTGCACAGCCACCGAACTTGCTGGAACTGAAGGCTTCATCGCTCCTGAGATGCTCGCAGAGGAGAAATATGGCGCCGGAGTGGACTGGTATTCATTTGGCATCATCCTAAATATGATGCTTACCAGTGAGTGTACGTACCATCCCACACAGTACACCTCAATGCCCTCCGGCGCTGAAGACATCATTACACAGGTCAGTATGCCACCACTGTATTATGCACAAATATCATCACACTGGTCATCATACCATCATTGTATTAATAATGAGATTGTATTTTTTGTGTGTGTGCAAGATATTTGTAGATATTCATAATATTATTTCTCATTTTCAGCTCCTCCTGAAAGATCCTTCAAGGCGCTTAGGAGTGAATGGCAACATCCGAAGCCATCAGTTCTTCGAGGATATTCATTGGACCTCTGTGGAAGCGCTCCGGATGCCCCCACCATACATCCCAGAGCCAACAGTACCTCGTGGCGATGCCAAAATCTTCAACTTGGCCAAAATGGAGAAAGCAGAGGCTAAGAAAAGACGAATACCAGCAAAAGATCAAGCCAAATTCAGAGGATTCTCATTCATCACCTGATGAATCCTCTGCAAGACACCGGCTCTAGTGTCACCAGAGCAAATTTCCCCTGAGCTCCTGGCAGAAGACGGACACACAGACCAAAGACAGGAATCTTCTTCAAAAATACCGAAGACTGGCACTGGACTGAAGAGAATCATCTTCAAGGAAGAGGACACAGCTAAGGAAGACACCACTGGACATCGCTAATGGACCCAGCTAGTAGAAGATCTGCACAGCTGACGGTGGTAAGTAGGAGCACCAAAACATCGGTGCTCCTGTTTAATCATGGGCATGTGTACTACACCGGTAAGTGGATTTCCTCAAATTTATGATAGCGCCTTATGATGCTGTCATGAGTTGGAAGAAGTCAGATGATCACATGCCTATGGTATTTTTAATACTGTATACAGAGTTATACTCTCTATATAGTCATTAAAGAAAAAATCTTGCCGGTATTAGGATTTCCTCTTGTCCATTACAGAACTGTCATGGGTGAGAGGAAAAGGTGCGAGTTGGCCGGCTATTAAGGGGTGGAGGAGGCCGGATTTTTTATTATTTTTTTTAATAACTGACATTTAATTCTTGGCGGTGCAGTAACAGCAAAACCCCAGCCAGGAATTAATGGTTGTCATACTTACACGAAAGTGACTGGTCACTGGTGCCCAGGAACTGGATTTGGCTATCATTGCATCTGGTTACAGTGTCACCACCCAATAGAATCTCACTAAAGCTGAGGCACCACATTGCAAAAATGCAGCTTTTTTTTTTTTGTTGCAGATTTAGCTGCGTTTTTTTTTTTCCATCAAAGCCAAGAATGGCTACAAAAGGGAATGGGAAATATATAGGAAGCTTCTTATATGTCTCCCTTCTGATCAATCCACTCCTGGCTTAGGCTCGAAAAACACAGCAAAATCTGCAACGAAAAAAGCTGTTTCTACATTGTGGGCCTTTAGCCTAAGGCTGAGGCCCCCACATTGTGGAAACACAGCGTTTTTTGTTGCATATTTTGCTGCATTTTTCTGAGCTTAAGTCAGGAGTACATTGAGCAGAAGGTAGACGTATAAGAAGCTTCCTATATATTTCCCATTCCTTCTGTAGCCATTTTTAGCTTTGGTTGAAATAAACCTCATCAAAATGAATTGACAGGGCCATAAATACAGACAGATATAAGGTATGTATAGGACAGATATAGGACCTGCTCCATAATTTTCAGCTCTTCAATTTGGCCCAGATACACAACCACAAAAAAATGGCTGTATATATGGGTCAATTGAAATGTATAGGTCTGTACTTTTATCCACAGTTGATGTGCATTACAGGTTAGCAACTCCATGTGCCTCATATTAATAGCAGTTAACCCCATCATGTCCCTCACATTAACCCATGTGCTTTACAGATGGGATACTGATATGTGAGACATATGGAGGTGATAATTAAGTAAATATCTTAATAGGTCGTTTATTAGTACCTCCATATGTCTCACATATCAGTAACCCTTATGTGAGCCACACAGGGATTAATGTGAGGGACATGATGGAGTTAATTGCTATTAATGTGAGGCATATGGAGTTACTAAAACTAAATTAATAACCCCAAATGCCTGACATTAATAAGAATAGTTAGTAACCCCAGCATGTACCTGTTGTTGTTTTAACCATTGTTTCCGTAGGAATAATTGACATGCTCCAATTTACAAAAACAAGGTGGTTTCTGTCCGCATCAGATATATTTATTCTACAGGGGGCCCCGGGCCTAAAGTTATTTCTCTCCAATTTTACAAAAGTTACATTCATAACAAGGATATATTGTTTCTCACTGTATTGTACTCTGTAACAGTGGTGACAGCTGAATACACTTGTGGAAGTGGTAGACTCCCTTTAATGAATAACACCAGTTGAACGCTTAGGGTATGTTAACACAGCAAAAACCAAATTCCATCGCGTGAATTCTGCACGGCTAGCCACGACGGGATGCCGATGCCTTGCACCAGCATTCAGTCGCAGCATTCCGCTCATGATTAGGCCCGCTAGCGGAAACAAAACGCTAGCAGGGGGAAAAAAAACGTGCGGCTCCCATTCAAGTGAATGGGAGCCTTTTTTTGCAGGTGGATTTTGAGTTGGATTCCACGTAAAATCTGCCTGCAAAAAAACTCCGTGTGAAGAAGCCCTTTTGGTGCATTCACACGGAGGAAAATGGTGCTGAATTTGGTGTGGAATCCGCATCAGATTCAGCGCTGAAAAAAAAAGCCTTCCATTGACTTCAATGGGTTCCCTTTTCTGCTAGGAACCCATTGAAATCAATGGGAGGCTTTTTTTTTCAGCGCTGAATCTGATGCGGATTCCACACCAAATTCAGCACCATTTCCCTCCATGTGAATGCACCCTTACTGTACAGGGCATTTACCTGAAAAATTGTTATCACAAAGTCAGGTTCTGGTATAAATCTCACTACTCATTCATACTACAGAAAAGAGGTTAACTAAGTACACTAGGTCCTGTATTAAAGTGTTCAGAGCAAAACCTCATGTAAACGTCTTTGTGGAACTTGCTAGTTCTCACCTCTGAAAGTCACACGCCATTTCACTAATTCGCGGGTGTGACTTTCGTCATTAGGGACTTGTATAGGATATCCTATTAATATTATAAAGGTGAAAGTTTGTGAGTTTGGATGTTTGTGGGTTTGTGTGTTTGGATGTTTGTTCCTCAATCACGCAAAACCCACTCCACCGATTTGGCTGAAATTTTCTAGTTACTACATTTGATTGTGCAATAGGCTACTTTTCGTCACAATAGCGCACATACGTTTTTCCCAGGATCCCCACAAAACCCAAACTCACATCACTATCTCTGCAATCTCACACACTTTGGACCATAGCAAGCCACAAAATTCATATTGCCCTCTACAGCAGAGGTCAGCAACCCCTGGCACACGTGCCAAGAGTGGCACTCCTGCCATATTTCACTGGCACACCAGCAGCACAGGACCTGCAAGAGTTAAATGAAGTCCGAGGTCCCTTCAGTGCTCTGCTAGAGCTGAGGCATAAGGACACTCCCCTTTGAGAGGGGTGCAGGAAACCCAGGGGGTGGAGCTTAATCGCTCAGGTCTGTGCCTGCTATAGTGGTCTGCATCCTGCAAAAATTCCCTGAGGAGGAGAGGAAGCTGCTAGCAAAGTGAAACTGAAAAACACACAGGTACATAGGATTACTGTTCTCATTAAAGGGATTCTACCACTAAAACACATTTTTTTCTAGTTAACACGTTGGAATAGCCTTTAAAAAGGCTATTCGTCTCCTACCTTTGGAAGTGCTCTCCGCCGCGCCGTTCATTCAAAATACCGGTTTGTACCGGTATGCTAATTAGTTCTCTTGCAGCGATGGGGGTGTCCCCATTGCAGCTCGAAAACCGACCGCAGCGCCGCCTCTATGGTCTTTGGTATCCTCCCCTTCCTTCTTCAGCGTCCTGTCGGATGCCTGCGCAGTACGCTCTGTTCGGCGAAGATTGCCGAACGTACTGCGCATGCGCGAAATTGCGGTGCCCGCACTATGGCTGGGACCGCAATTTCGCGCATGCGCAGTACGTTCGGCAATCTTCGCCGAACAGAGCGTACTGCGCAGGCGTCCGACAGGACACTGAAGAAGGAAGAGGAGGATACCAAAGACCATAGAGGCGGCGCTGCGGTCGGTTTTCGAGATGCAATGGGGACGACCCCATCGCTGCTCCTGCGATGGGGACGCCCCCATCGCTGCGAGAGAACTAATTAGCATACCGGTACAAACCGGTATTTTGAACGAACGGCGCGGCGGAGAGCACTTCCAAAGGTAGGAGACGAATAGCTTTTTTAAAGGCTATTCCGACATGTTAACTAGAAAAAAATGTGTTTTAGTGGTAAAATCCCTTTAATGTCAGGCATTTGGGGTTATTAGTTTAGTCTTAGTAACTCCATGTGCCTCACATTAATAGGAATAAACCCCATCATGTCCCTCATATTAACCCCTGTGTGCCTCATATTAATAGGAATAGACCCCATCATGTCCCTCATATTAACCCCTGTGTGCCTCATATTAATATGAATAAACCCCATCATGTCCCTCATATTAACCCCTGTGTGCCTCATATTAATAGAAATAGACCCCATCATGTCCCTCATATTAACCCCTGTGTGCCTCACATTAATAGGAATAAACCCCATCATGTCCCTCATATTAACCCCTGTGTGCCTCATATTAATAGGAATAGACCCCATCATGTCCCTCATATTAACCCCTGTGGGCCCCAGTTACTAATATGTGAGACATATGGAGGTACTAATAAAAGACCTCAGTAATGAAGATATTTAATTATTACCTCCAAGTCTCTCACATATCAGTAACTCTTACACAAGGGTTAATGTGAGGGACATGATGGGGTTAATTGCTATTAATAAGAGACGCATGGAGTTACTAAACTGTCATGCACAGGGACAGACTTTATGTTGCTTGCTCAAGAGTATCCTGTGCCCAAAACTTACATGTACTGGCGGAAAATAACAAATCATACAATGTCGTATATCGAAGTATATTCACTTGAAATACCTCTGTCCCAAAGACACTATGTACAGTTTCTCAGAACACCGTATAGCAGCTGAAATACAAATTAACTTCAACACAAAAGTCTCATGTATTCTCTGAATTTCAGCAAAAACAAGATACAAAGTTACATTTCATATCCCATACCTTATACACGGTACGAAAACCTTACCCGCGCCTGTATATACCCACTTCTACAATCACCGCAGACGAAGTCGCGGGTACCAGCTAGTGAGTCATATTTTTAAGTGTGAGTACAACTCCGAGCTTGGCACCTAAGCCTTTGCAGTGTCTGAAATGTTGTACAGTCCATTCAATTCTCAGAAGCAGAATAAGAAAAGCAATATTATATGTCACTGCATATGATGACATAATGTATCGAAGAGTTTTACAAATCATCAAAAATTGTGACCATATAAAAGCTCATCAGTCAAATGGTTTTACACAATGCATAGTTTGCTGGTACATTATTTTTTTTATATAGAAGAGGATAGGGAGCCTCATAACACTGATCATGTTAGTATTGTAAGTGTACAGTATAATGTTACCGGAACACCTTGCAGAGCATTTTTGTATGGTTAGTTTCTTGTTGGTCTTCCAGTACGTAACGTGAAGCTGCTCCATCTCTATCTTCAGTATAATGCTTGTTATAATGCTTGATCTCAAATAAACAATAGATTGATTAGAAAGACATGAAACAACTTATCAGGATGCCCGTACACACTATGGCAGTATGAGGTTACCACTAATCCCATATACCAGGGCAGTCTGACAGTTCACAGCAATCACATACAGTCGGGTTTGCCAGTGTATCCAGTGGATACTTTCACTGTAGTTTGTTTCTCTTCTGTTGTCATTTTTCTGATATTGGCATATTATATAATTTAGGTAGTCTCCTTTATTATAAGTGCAACAATGTTTTACTTTGATTCCACAGTAACCTCATTATCCCCTACTTGCTAAATGACAAATATATTCATCATGAGGAATGGCAGTAGATGCTCCATGACAAATATATATTCTTCAATGGTGATCTTACAGACACTGTCAGTGTATCTGCACAATCCCCATCAGGAGTCCATCTGACATAGCCAGGTCCCTGCTGAAAGTGTCAGGGATGGATAACTCTGATAGTCAATAATGTCTATGGCATGTAAGGGGGGATTCACACGGAGTAAAGTGGCACTGATTCTGCCATGATAACTCGCGGCAAAATCAGCACTGATAAAAAGACGCCCATTGACTTCAATGGGTTCCGTTTAACGCTTTTTAACCCATTGATTTCAATGTGTTCCGCGCGTTAAATATAACCCATTGAAGGCAATAGGAGTCTTTTTATCAGCACTGATTTTGCCACGAGTTATCGTGGCAGAATCAGCGCCACTTTACTCCGTGTGAATGCCCCCTAAAGATGTTAGACAAAGGCAATGCTAACCTGCTGTTAGCATTGGGGATCACTGTATACACCTTACGTGTTTCCAAGTTATGATTGCTATAACTGTACATCAGAGGTGAGTAATTCTATCTGTCTAGTATTCATTCTGTCTATCTAAGAAGAGCTGTAACTGTTCATCAGAGGCCGCAGATTAGTGCTGAGAGGGGAGCAGGGGCATTACAGCTCTTCTTAGATAGATAGAATGAATATTAGACAGATAGAAGTACTTCCCTCTTATGAACAGTTATAGCAATAATAACTTGGAAATGCGTAAGGTATATACAGCGGCCCCAATGCTAAAAGCAGGTCTCTCTTTTACACTATAGAGAGATCTGTTTAATATAGTGTGAGGACCAGCAACTATTTTTCAGTGCCTTTACTGATACTATGTTTGGGTTAGGTGATTGATACGAATGCACTAAAAGCTGATCTGTGACTATATCTGGTGCAGGGTTAGCTTTTGTATAGGTTTTTAGACACACTCAAATGTGGCAGGGGGTTAACAGTGACCACAGTGTTGTTCTAAAATAATTTTTGTTGTGTAGCCCCCCCTTTCAACTTTGGCTTTCACTAGAGACTCCTAGGACATTATAGTTATATCAAATTATTGATTTTAACGCCTGCAAGCCACTAGGAGATCTACTAGGGGTGAGGGGGTTAATGACATATCGACCACACCTAATCTTGTCTCAAGCTCACTGCTATTGAATTTAGGCAGGACCCGCTTACCATCAATCAGTAATCTGCAGTGTTTTTTGTTTAGGTGTGGACAGTGCCTTAAAGGAGTATTCCCACATCACATACTCACCAGTCTTCACTGCTGTAAAATCTTCTTTCTTCCTGGTTTCTTGCATCATTTGGTGGGCGGGGTTTCACATGCTACCTGTCGTTTAGCTCCGCCCCCAAATTAGCATGTAGCTCCGTCCACCCATATTGGACTATGAAGTACAGGCAGCAGCAACTCCATTCTGTGTTACATACAGAGACTGCCTGTCTCTGCCATAATGAACACAAATTGAATTAGCTAGCCTGATAACTGGGAGAACAGAAGAAATGAAAGCAGCTCCTTTCCCCTATCTGAGAGCAGGACCTAGGTCACGTGGTGTAGACACAGGAATAGCTAGAAACACAGGCTCGCTCCCGTGCACTTAGCCCCTCCTCCCTCCCCCTGAGAGCAGCAGATACATCACTTGACTTATGACCAGATAAGTCAAGGGATGTGACAAAAAAAATGAATAAAGTAAGATAGTGGACAAACAAAGCAGTTTTGCTGAAGCACTGTATTTAGGAAAAGTCTTACATTCACATTAACAAGCAGTATAGATAGGATCCTTGTGATGGGACAACCCCTTTAAAGGAAGAATAAATTTGACTTTATGGTGGTGGACCATTACAGTGGTAATACAGGTCAGCAGGTAACAATGGGAACAAGAGCAAGCTAAGATGGATAGGTTTAAGGGGATGTCCATTTCTATTGTGTGAAATCAACGGATTTGCCTGAATTCCACTGCAGCATTAAGCCAGAAAGCCTGCAACGTAGTTCAATTTACATTCAAGGTTTTTAGCACAGCATGTGCTGTTGCTATTCCGTGTAGAAAAATCAGCTGGATGTACACTACGACATCATACGATAATGTAATGGAAAGCAGTAATGGAATTAACAATGATCAAGTAGGGCGAAAAAAAAAATCAGGTATTCTTTTTTATTCTATGGCATATTAAAATGCCAATAAAGTAGCACTAAAGGCAAGCTGTATGGAGGGGTATGAGCGCTGGAGGCTCCTGCTCCAGGATGGTGATGTTTTGCCCCAAAGGCGACATGAAAAGGGACATTTTCACTGTCTATATGGTTAAGGTGCCATTCACATGAGATTTTGATAATCAGAGTTACAAATCAATCCCCTGGATAGACAAAAGAAAGGACAAAAACTGATAACCGTTCTTTAACATAGAGATAATCCTACTTAGGGTCCATTTACACAGAGTAACGTGCCGCGTGATCTGGCACGTATACGGCGTGTGAGACTTTGCACGACGTATAAGCTCCCATTGATTTCAATGGGAGCCTGGATCGTATACGCCACGTTATTTTGCGGCCAAATTGGCAGTTTGACAATTTTAAACATGCCGGGAAAAAGAAAATCTAATTTGTCACAAAATTCTAAAACAACGAGAGCTATGAAGGTAGCCAGAAGTCAATAGACTTCTCCTGAAGCAGAGCTCAGGGGGATCATTGACGTAAACAACACACTCATTATATGGCATCCCAGCAAGCTGCTTAAATGCTGGAACAATCACAGGCACAGAGCAAGGAACAAGTTCAGTAGCGGGTCAGTTTGACAGCTGCCGAAACATCGGCGCAGGCGGATCATCAAGCCAACAACACGCTCATTATATGGCATCCCTAGCCAGCTCCTGAGATGCCAGAACAATCACAGAATCACAGTCACAGAACAATCACAGCACGAGGAACAAGTTTAGCAGCAGGACAGCTTGAGGGCTGTCAAAACACCGGAGCAGGCGAATCTTTGATGGCAGCAATTTGCTGAATATAGGCGGATCAAAGCACTTTCCACTTATTTGCATATGAATACAATAGTGATTTACATAAAAATAGGGCTACAAAGCTGAATAAAAGAGGTATATTTGGAAACTGTACAATCCCCTCTACAAGCAGCAGAGGGCATTAAACAAGGGAGGTCTGCAGTACTTCCCCAGTAATCCCAGCAATATTAATATTTCAGATCAGGATAGATTAAAAAATGTAATTAACTGCCCCCTTGATGTGTTCTGCGGTTGTGGTGTCCTTAAGAGTTTGCCGTTACCAGGTTACTACTTGAACAGGAGTGGTGCTGCACATGCCGACCATCCACTAGCAACTTTCAGTCCCACATTACTACTACAGCAGCTGATCTGTATGGGGTCCAGATATCAGGTCCCTGACAGATCATATACTAATGACCTATTTGTGGAAGTTCATCAGTATAAATACTTGATTTGAGGTTGAAAAACCCCTATAAGCCATGAGCACAGTGAAGTGCAGTATGGAGTGATAAGTCTCAACCTTCCATGATGTACTATTATGTCATGGTGTGGCATGGAGTGAAACATTATTTTATAATTAACCCCAAACATTATAGAAAAAAATTATAACCGAAAATGGTAATGGGGGCACATTGTGACCACCACTAATGTTGATTGGGGCGACAAACTCCCTATTTTGTCCTAGAGTAAAAAAAAAATCAAGCCCACACATACCATCGATGTTTTATTGCATCAAATTTAACATTGGCTGTATTAAGACCCTATTGACTCCAAGATATTATTTGAAAAGATATTTAACCCCTTCCCGACACACCAGGTGTTTAGGTATGGCGGCCTCCTGGGAGCCAGGCAGCCACCGGGTGTCTACTGTTTTATACAGTATACACCCAGCGCTAATGCCCCCAGTCGGTGCCCGCACCGATCGGGGACATTAACCCCTCTGGCGCCTTGGTCAAAGCTGACTGAAGTGCCAATTTGCCGGTGATCGCTGGCACCTGGAGCAAGCTTCAGGGCCTTTATCATGTTGGCATGACAGCTGGGAGCCATGTAAAGGCTCCCAGGGCTGTTTGCAGTGATTTTCTTTTGTAAAGGCTCCCAGACCTGTCTGCAGTGATTTTCTTTTGCAGGCTGCTCTAGCATTGTAATGCAAAGAATTAGTGATCAGACCCCCTGGGGTTCAAAACCCCTAGGGGTCTAATAAATGCATAAAAAAAAATTTAAAAAAATTCAAATCACCCCCCTTTCTCAGATCACATATTAAAGTACTTAAATACTGTGAAACACATACATGTTAGGTATTCCTGTGTCCGAAAACACCCGCTCTACAAATCTATAAAAATATTTTTCCTGTACGGTAAAAGTGCCAAATCGCCGTTTTTTCACTGTTTTGCCTCTGATAAAAATTTGCATAAAAAGTGATCAAAGCAAAATCAAATTACCCAAAATGGTATAACTAAAAAGTACACCCAGCCCCGCAAAAAAAGACACCCTATGCATCCCCAGACACGGAAGTATAGAAAAGCTACGGGTGTCAGAAGATGGCGATTTTTACAAAAAAAAAAAAATTTGGCACAGTTTTGGATTTTTATTAAGGGATTAAAATGTAAATAAAACCATATACATTTGGTATCCCTGGAATCGTACGGAAACATAGAATATAGGTGACATGAAATTTTGGCTGCACAGTGAATTCTGTAAAAACGAAGCCCATAAGAAAGTCGCACAAATGCACTTTTTCTTCAAATCCACCCCATTCTGAATTTTGTGGTTTGAGAAGAGGTGACTGCTGAGATTGGCTATAATGGTCACCTAGCACAAACAACCAGAGGACCTTTATCCTGTACACAGACGAACATTGCTGTTGGTGCTAGAAACGAAGGCTCGGAGAGATTCAAGTACTGGATTAAGTTTTAGGGCCCCTTGTTGTGGAAAGGTAGAAGGTTGAGCAGAAGGTAGAAAGTCCTTTCTATATACGTATATATTTCCCATTCCTTCTGTAGCCGATTTTGGCTACAGATAAAGGCAACAGAATCTGGAAAAAAAAAAAAAAAGATGCATTTCTGCAATGTAAGGCCTCAGCGTAACAGTGGAACTCTGCTTAGGTGACCTCCCCAAAAGTTACTAGCTGTGACAAATACAAGGCTTTATCCACTTACTTACACTTTCCCCATTTTGCTTTAAAAAAAAATAAATCATTATATATATATATATATATATATATATATATATATATATATATATATATCATAATAAATGTAATTTCTTCCAGCCATTAGAGATGCCTCCTATATACAGCTCTTACTCATGCAGATACTAGAGCAGCTCTTCCGGAAGTTTTGCAATCACTTTGTTTTGACCTCCGCGGCCGCCGTCGTCCTCAGTGTGTTATGGTAACCTCCAGCAGCGGCATGGCTTCCTCGGATGCTCTACACTATGCGGAATATAGGACCGTGAGTGCGGCTACTCCGGGGGCTGACATCGACCGGAGGATGGTGAGTAGTAGCCGTGTGTGACGAGCCTTGTACGGCAGAGGTTTGTGTAGTGTGAAGCGCCGGCTCCGTGCCCTCCTTGTGTCCTACACACCTGACAGTAAGAAGAGGCAGCTCCTGAGCCTATCGTGTGTGCCCTGTGCGCCCTCTGCTCTATACCCTATGTCCTGTACCCTGTATACCCTGTGCCCTGTGCGCCCTCTGCTCTATACCCTATGTCCTGTACCCTGTATACCCTGTGCCCTGTGCGCCCTCTGCTCTATACCCTATGTCCTGTACCCTGTATACCCTGTGCGCCCTCTGCTCTATACCCTATGTCCTGTACCCTGTATACCCTGTACCCTGTGCTCTATACCCTATGTCCTGTACCCTGTATACCCTGTGCGCCCTGTGCTCTATACCCTATGTCCTGTACCCTGTATACCCTGTGCGCCCTCTGCTCTATACCCTATGTCCTGTACCCTGTATACCCTGTGCGTCCTGTGCTCTATACCCTATGTCCTGTACCCTGTGCGCCCTCTGCTCTATACCCTATGTCCTGTACCCTGTATACCCTGTGCGTCCTGTGCTCTATACCCTGTGTCCTCAGCTGTTCCGTGCCTTCCCCGACCTCTCACCTGGATCTGAAGTTGCGCTGTTCTTACATCAGATTTGCCCAGCATGTAGGGGAATGTTACACTATGGAGGGCTGATAATGTGGTGTTATCTGATCTGTAGGGGTATATAGTGCCCAAAAATCCAGGCCGTGTGTATTCTATACTGCGGGTAGAGCTATCCTATGTTACATCACACAGACATCACTGATGGTGTCCTGTACATTGCATCATGCACTATGTTGTATTATTATTATACTGGTAGTATATCATCCTATACTATCCTTCCTTCCTATCCTACTTGTGAAAGTTTGGATGTTTGTTCCTCAATCACGCAAAAAAGACTAAATGGATTTGAATGAAATTTGACACATAGATTGTAACCTCGATTAACACACAGGCTACTTTTTATCCCAGTAAATGACATGGCTTCACATATTATATTAAACTGCTTTTGCTGCATCTCAGGTTCTGATAAAGCCAGGTCTCTTATCTCTCTATGTAAACACTCAGCTAACCCTCAGTCCATTGTGTACATGCATATGCATATTATCTGATCAGCTCCAGGCAGTGCTGACACACTGGATGGGAAAATACCGGTACCTTTAATCCAAATTGGCAGTTTGCTACTTTTAAACATGCCGGGAAAAAGAAAATCTAATTTGTTGCAAAATTCTGAAACAACGAGAGCTATGATGGTAGCCAGAAGTCAACACAGTTCTCCTCAAGTGGAGCTGAGGGGGATCATCGACGGCAACGACACACATTATATGGCGTCCCAGCGAGCTGCTGAGATGCCAGAAAAATCATAGGCACGGTGGGAGGAACAAGTTCAGCAGTAGGCCATCTTGAGAGCTGCCAAAGCGCTGGAGCATGCGTATCATCAACGCCAACAAGACGCTCATTATATGGCTTCCTGGCGAACTGTTGAGATGCCACAACAATCACGGGCACAGTGAAAGGAACAAGTTGAGTGGCAGGCCAGCTTGACAGCTGCTGAAACGTCAGAGCAGGCCGATCATCATTTCCAACAACACGCTCATAATATGGTGTCCCAGCGAGCTGCTGAGATGCCGAAACAATCACAGGCATGGTGTGAGGAACAACTTCAGCAGCAGGACAGCTTAGGAGCTGCCAAAAGGCCAGAGCAGGCAAGCCATTGACGGCAGCAATTTGCTGAATATAGGCGGGTCATCGATGCCAATAACACGCAGACAAAGTCGCGAGCAGAGGCTAGTAGTATATATCACTGATCTCTCATACCTCCCAACTTTTAAAGAACAAGAAGAGGGACAAAACGTAAGGTGCACCGTGGCAAATTTAGCACCACCCACTTCTATGTTGACTCCACCCATTCTCATTCATTTTTCTATCTTTCCCACACAGTATAATGCTCCTACAGTCACCCGTATATTATAATGTTCTCTTCCAACTGCCCTACAGTATTAAGTCCCTCTCCTGGTGCCCCAGTTTAAACTGGGGGAAACTAGAGGGGGACATTAAACCGTGGGGTTGTTGGAGGGGGACAATAAATGAACGGCAACTGGAGCAGGACATTAAACTCGGGTAGCTGGAAGAGGACATTAAACCGTAGGACTAGCTGGAGGGAGACATTAATGGGGCTTTATCATTGGGAAAAGTCATTTTCAGCTAAGCGCATACTTGCATAGCCTTTAGAAAGGCTATTCCACACCTACCTTTTGTATGTAAATTCCTTCAGTAGTTTTTGAATAACTCAGTTTTTAGTCATATGCTTATTAGCTTCCAGTGTGCACCCAGAAGTGTTTGTGATTACAGTCTGCTATACTCTGTGTGTGAGAGCAGGGAGATGAGTCAGCAGCACCACAGCCTCTCTGCTCTCATACACATAGAGAATAGCAGAGAGGGTGCACAGAGACACTTCCAGAGTGCACGGAGAAAGCTAATTAGCATATGGATAAAAACAGACTTATTCAAAAACTACTGAAGGGATTTACATACAAAAGGTAGGTGTGGAATGATAGAGATGTCCCAATGATAGAGCCCCTTTAAACTGGGGGCAGCTAGAGGCGGACAGGTCCCCCTCCAGCTACTCCCACGGTTTATTGTCCGCCTTCAGTGACCCCCATTGTTTAATAACCCCCCTCCAGTTGTCCCTAGTTTAATGTCCCCTCCTTCATCTTCCCCCAGTTTAACATCGCCCTTCATATGACCGCAGTTTCATGTCCCCCCTTTGTCTGTCCCAGTTTCATGTCCCCCCCTTCGTCTGTCCCCAGTTTCATGTGCCCTCTTCATCATATTCCCCCTCAATTAGCCCTCAAAGTTTTACATGAAAAATACTGATACTCACCTCTCCTCGCTCTCTTGCCGATCTGTCTACAGACTCAGTCACTGAGTGTTCTGGGAGCCGCAGGTACGATTTGAGTGATGTCATTACATTCCACCTACAGTATCTGGGGCAATAGCACACGGGGAACACAGAAGTGAAGCCGGAGCTCTCTGCCGACAGATCCTGCTTCATTCACCATTGTATTCAACTCCATCTGCGTCCTCCAGATGCATTGAAACCGAGACCTAGCTCCCGTTGACCGGTAACGCGGGACAGGACCCACAATCTGGGACTGTCCTGCAAAATTCGGGACAGTTGGGAGGTATTATATACATCTATGTCAAGTTTGATATAATTTTTAACCCATTACATAGGCAGATGTTTTTGGTCTTCCAGATGTAGATTTTTCTGTTCCATAACTTTAGAAAAGTTCCCTGACATAGGTGAATGAGGGACTACTTATAGCTATACCACCATTATTATTGGTTCATATCACTTATTGAAAGACATTTGATAACCACTTCCCACAACCACATGTTGAGACTTTTCATGTCTTCTTCCCCACATTCCAAAAGCCATAACTTAAAGGGGCTCTATCACTGAGAAAAGTCATTTTTATCTAAACACATGCTTGCATAGGCTTTAGAATGCTATTTCACACCTACCTTTTGTATGTAGATTGCCTCAGTGGTGTCTGAATAAGTCCGTTTTTATTGATATGCTAATGAGCCTCCAGCCAGCTCAGGAAGTTCCCAGCAGCCTCCTCTCTCCCATTATCTTCTATGTGTGTGAAGCAAACAGGAAGCTGAGTCATCAGCAGCAGCAGGAGCCGTCTCCCATAGAAAACAATAGGAGAGGTGTGCACGATGTATCGTGCAACAGTCTAATTAGCATATGAATAAAAACGGACTTATTCAGAGACCACTGAGGCAATCTACATACTAAAGGTAGGTGTGGAATAGACTTTCTAAGGGCTATGCAAAGGTGTGATTAGTTAAAAATGACTTTTCCTAGTGATAGAGCCCCTTTAATTTTTCTGTTCACATAGCCACATGAGGGCTTGTTTTCTGTGGGACAAGTTGCATTTTTTGTTGCCGCTATTTCATATTCCACATAGTCTATTACAAAATACCAAAATAAAGAAAAGATTCACTTGCGCTATTGTTCTTTGGGTTTTATTTTTATAGCATTCATTAGGGTGAATTTACCTACCCATTTATGCCAGTTTTCAGGCTTACGGTGGTATTAATATGGAGCATCTTGAAGTATGGTCCATTTTTTTGTGCTAAATAAGCAACATACTGTATTGTGGTTTCTCTGCCACACCTGCTGGTTGCTGCTCTGATTGTATAGAAAGCGGCTGAGGCGATGATGTCTCATACACCACGCGTTGTCCTATCAGTCTGACGCCACTGGTGCTGCAGCTATTCTGTATACAAACAGCCATCCCAGCACCAGGACAGAGGAAAGGATGCAGGGAAGTATAAATGCATTTTTAGTTTCTACACCAACCCTATAGGATGCATGTAGATGTATTTATATTAATCCTCCACAACCCGTTTTAAGAGGCTGGAGCCTGTAAATAATTCAGGCTCATCCCACACTAGTATAGAAAACACCAGACATAATAAATACCCCCATTGTGCAGTAAAAGTAACCTGTTAACTCTATTCTTTATAAAGTTATTCTTCATATAATTACATTGACACCAAATTTCTTTGGTTTCGCTTAGGTTTTCCAACTGAGAAACCTTATATTTCATACCTAAATGTACTTTGAATCGCCATAATATAAAACCCATAATTTTTTGTATTTCCGTCTACGGAGCTGTGGAATAACCTGTAGTTTTTATTGATTTTGGGGTACATATGACTTTCTGTTCACTTTTTATTCGTATGTTTTTGAGTGGCAAAGCGACCAAAAGTGTTGATTTTTGAGGTATTGGGTTTGTTTTTCCTGTTACAGCGTAGGATAAGTAATTTTTTATTTAATAGTTTGATCATTATTGGACACACTGATTCCTATTAGGCTTTTTGTGTTTAGTTAATTTCATATGTAAAATATCAGAAGGGGTGTGACTTAAAGAGGACTTTATATACCATTAGAAAGCCGAAAGTGCGTTGAATTCAGGGCATTCCTCATAGCTCAGCATCATGAGTTCTGATTTCAGATTTTTCCTGGACCTTATTCAACATGTATATACTCGAGTATAAGCCGACCCGAATATAAGCCGAGGCCCTTAATTTTACCACAAAAAAACTGGGAAAACTTATTGACTTGAGTATAAGCCGAGGGGGGGAAATGCAGCAGCTACTGGAAAATTTTAAAAATTAAAATGGCTGGAGTTTTTGGGTGCAGTAGACGCTGAGGAAGGGGAGGGGGTGTTTTGGTTGTCTGTCTGCCCCTTCCCTGAGCTTGAGGACTGAGTTTTTTTTCCCCCCACTTGAAATTCAATCTGGCTGAATATAAGGTATCTGCAGTGCTCCTATTATCCCCTTCCCGACGGAACAGGAGCACTGCAGATACCCTATATTCAGTAGACCGGGCACTGTCAGGCGCAGGGATACCTAATGTGTATGTGTCTTACAGTCATTTTTGTACTTTTCTATGTATTCTAGGGAAAGGAGGGATTTAGAACTTTATTTTATTTTTTTTATTATATTTTTTTAAAGCTGCTTTTTTTCCCCACTATTTTATGGGAGATTCTATACATTACTATTGCGGCTGGTCTATTGCAATAGTTAACCCCTTAAGGACCAGGCCATTTTTTGGTTTCGCATTTTCGTTTTTCCCTCCTCACATTTCAAGAGCCATAACTTTTTCATTTTTCAGTTCACAGAGTCACATGATAGCTTATTGTTTGCGGGACAAATTGTACTTTGTAATGGCACCATTCGATATGCTGTGCAATGTACTGGGAAGCTGGAAAAAAATTCAGAATGAGGCGCAATTGGAGAAAAAATGCATTTGCGCCATTTTCTTATGGGTTTAATTTTTACAGCATTCACTGTTTCAGTACTGTACTGTGTCAGTACAAACGCGGTGATATCAAATTTACCGTATTTTTCGGACTATAAGACGCACTTTTTTCCTCCCAATATGGGAGGAAAATGTGTGTGCGTCTTATAGTCCGAATGCAGTGTGCGCAGCGTCTGTGTCCTGTCTATGAGAATCAAAAGGAGAGCAGCACGGTGCCTGCCTGCTCTGCCCCTCCTTCCCTGTCTGTGTCGCGTGTTTGCAGGAGCGAGATCTGAGAGGCAGGGAAGTAGGGGCGGGCCAGACAGGTGAAGGAAGCGTGGTTTCAAGCTTGCCGAGAAAACCACGCCTCCTTCTCCCGTCTGGCTCGTCCCTCCTTCACTGCCTCTCAGATCTGGCTCCGGCAATGAAACCACACAGACAGGGAAGGAGGGGCGGGCCAAACGGGAGGAGGAGGCGTGGTTTTCTCGGCAAGCTTGAAACCACGCCTCCTTCACCCGTCTGGCCCGCCCCTACTTCCCTGCCTGTGTGGCTTCATTGCAGAAGCGACATCTGAGAGGCAGTGAAGGAGGGACGAGCCAGACAGGTGAAAGAGGTGTGTTTTCAAGTTTGCTTAGAAAACCACACCTCCTTCACCCGTCTGGCCCGCCCCTTTTTCTCTTCTTACACAGCTTCACTGCAGGGTGTCTCTTTCCATCCATGGATGAGATTAGATAGAATAGATAGACGGACGGACGGACGGACGGACGGACGGACGGACGGACGGACGGACGGACGGACGGACGGACGGACGGGCGGGCGGGCGGGCGGACGGACGGACGGGCGGACGGACGGACGGACGGATAGATAGACGGATAGATAGACGGATAGATAGACAGATAGATAGGATAGATATGTTCAAATCACCCCCATAGCCCTACAATACATATAAAACAAAAACATTACTGTGAAACACATACACATTTGGTATCCCTGTGTCCGAAAGCCCCCGGTTCTATTTACATTGGTGAAATATTATATTATTAGGTTATTAAATATTTCACCAATTTTTTTTCCTTAAATTTTTTTTTTCCCTATTTTCCTCCTCTAAAACCTTAGTCCGAAAAATACGGTATATAGTATTTGAAATTTTTTGATACTTTTAAAAAAAATGATAAACTTTGCAAAATAGAAAAAAAAATTTGTCATCATGTTCTAACACCTGTAACTTTTTCATATTTCCATGTATGGAGCTGGTTGTGGTGTCTTTTTATGCTGGACAAGATGACGATTCTATTGATACCATTTGGGGAAAGATCTGATGGTTTGATCACTTTTTATTAAATTTTTTATAGGAGGCAAAGTGTTGAAAAAAACGCTTTTTGGCTGTTTTTATTTTTTTTGCCGCTACGCCGTTCGCAGTACGGGATAAATGTTTTAATATTCTAATAGTTCAGGCATTTTGGAGCGCAGGGATACCTAATATGTTTATGTTTAATGTTCTTTAATTACTTTTATAGCTGATCTAGGGAAAGGGGGTGATTTGAACTTTTATATTTTTTTTTTTTTTTTAATACTTTTAAAAACTTTTTTTTTTCTTCTGTTACATTTATGATCAGACCCCTTAGGTACCTTGAAACCTAGGGAGTCTGATCGCTCATACTATTCACTGCAATACTACAGTATTGCAGTGAATAGGAAAATCGCAGCACTTCTATTAGACGATGCCTTCAATAGGCTTCCGGCTGTCATAGCAACCGATCACCGCCCTCATGTGACGTTCAGGAGGGCGGCGATCGGCAAAACATGGCGGCGCCCATGCCGCCGGCGCCGTTTACACACTGCGGTCACGTTTGACCGCAGTGTGTAAAGGGTTAACAGCAGCGATCGGCTCGGGCACCGACCGCTGCTGTTAGTGGCAGGTCCTGGCTGTATTATACAGCCGGCATCTGCCGTGTATGGAGCGAGCTCAGCGTGTGAGCTCGCTCCATACATCCCCATGCGACCCATGACGTACAGTTACGTCAAGGGTCGCTAAGGGGTTAAATAAAATTTAAAAAAATATTTTTTTTTTTGCTTGACTCGACTATAAGCCACAAAAACTGTCCTGAAAAATTCGGCTTATACTCGAGTATATATGGTAATTCAAATTGCAAACGCCTATCTGAAAATTTATTTATTTACTTTTTGGCTGATTTTGAATTTATGCTTGAAATAAATATCGCTGCCACTTAACCCAGGTGCCATATGTACGTTTTAACCCTTTAGATTCTTGGCTTTAAAACAAGACCAAGATATTGGCTCCAGAGTTAGGCCCTGTTCACATCTGTGTTCGGTATTCCGTTCAGGGAGTCAGCTTGGGGAGCCCCTGAATGGAATACTGAACGCATTTAAAAGGGTTAGCTAAGATACCACACGGACCCCATAGACTATAATGTGGTTTCTTAGCTAACTGCTTTTTAATGCTTATAGGTTTTCGTTCAGGGAGGTCCCCAAGCGGATTCCCTGAACGGAATACCGAATGCAGATGTGAACCAGGCCTTAGAACTGTTTAACCCGTAGACGTTGCCAATCTGATTAAAGTCAAACATCTGTGATTTACAGCTGCTCCTGTAAGTGTGATGAGTGCTGAAGGCATCTCCATGCTGAAGTTACTGGATGTACACTATGTTAAAGGGGTTGTCCCATCACAAGGATCCTATCTATACTGCTTGTTAATGTGGATGTAAGAGTTTTCCTAAATACATTGCTTCAGCAAAACTGCTTTGTTTGTCCACTATCTTATTTATTCAATTCTTTGTGGCCACAGCCCTGACTTAGCTGCTCATGAGTCAAGTGATGTATCTGCTGCTCTCAGGGGGGAGGGGGAGGGGCTAAGTGCAGGGAGCCAGCCTGTGTTTCTAGCTATTCCTGTGTCTACACCACGTGACCTAGGTCCTGTTAGCAGATAGAGGAGCTGCTTTCATTTCTTCTGCTCTCCCAGTTATCAGGTTAGCTAATTCAATTGTGTTCATTATGGCAGAGACAGGCAGTCTCTGTATGTAACACAGAATGGAGTTGCTGCTGCCTGTACTTCATAGTCCAATATGGGTGGGTGGAGCTACACGTGAATTTGGGGGTGGAGCTAAACGGCAGGTTGCATGTGAAACCCCACCCACCAAATGATGCAAGAAACCAGGAAGAAAGAAGATTTTACAGCAGTAAAGACTGATGAGTATGTGAGGTGGGAATACCCCTTTAAGAGAAGCTTTTAGGACTTCTATCATCACTTTTATCAACAAAATTTAACCCTTTACAGTGATCATAGTAAAGTGCTAGAGCTTTACCATTCACATTGATGCAAGCAGAATTTGCTCCTCTGCCAGCCCCCACCATCACCTACTTCTTGGATGTTTACTATTTCTCGGCAGGGTGTCTAGCTAGAGAAAACACAAGCAGTTTACAGTCATCTACTATACTAAACTACTTGATAATTTACACATGGACTAGAAATCTAGAAAATAAGCCATGACGAATATAAAACCATCTAAAACCTCATTTTTGTTGAAAAACTGTATAAATGTGTAGCCCCTGTGATCATAAGAACTAGGAAAGCAAATTTTTATATGTTTACATGCAATAGTGTATATAAAAACAGTTTTGTTTTAGATAAAAGAAGCAAAATTTAATTTTTTTTTCACATTTTATACCGTTCTTCTACTTCTAGCAAAATAAATATTCCACTTATTTAACAAATAAGGCTACTTACTTCGAGCCTTATGTGTCCTGAAATAAACATTGTAAAAATAGTTGGGCTATGCAAAGGCATTAAAAAGATATTGCTGTGTAAAGCAATGCATACAAAAGTGCTAAATTTGGCAGGCCATTGGTGCGTCAGTGATGCTTGGTCCTGAAAGGGTTAAAGGGGTTGTTCCACGTCGCATACTCACCAGTCTTCGTTTCTTTGAAATCTTCTGTCTTCCGGCTTTGTTTTGTCATTGGTGGGCGGGGTCACATATGCAAAGCCAAGCGGCGAGATGCCGCCGGCCCTGCGTGTGCGATCATAGACCAGTCTAGCCTTCACAATGCAAATACAGACCCGATAGGCTTCCAGCACTTTTACTCTGGCTGTCCTTATTGGCCTTTGTTAATTTATCTTCAGTGATAACATGCCCTTATACCCAAGATTAGTTATACCTCCAGCTGCCATTGCAACCTGTACGTCTCCTGTTATCTCACAACGGGGCCACCTGTGGGCATACAGATTGCACAGTCTCTCTAAAACCACTTAGATGCTGTAGTCACGATTATCTGGGGCATCAAAGGGCTTAAATGGGTTTCCCTTGCCTTTATAATTTATAAGATAAGATATCTTTTGGATAGGTCAGGCAGGTGTCTGACACCTGGGCCCTTGCCCGATAATTTATTGAAGAGGGTCTGTGTTTGGTTGATCTGCCTTTTCCAAGCACAACTCTGTACGTTTGTTCAGTCTCTGTGCTTGGTGTCTGAGCTCACCCCATTCACTTTAATTTGACTGAGCTGTGATCAGGCCATGTGACCAATGAATGTGATATTATGTGGCCTCTGAAGCAGAATCTTGAGGAGTAATAATATTCAAGATGATATATCATTAAGGCTCAGGTTACACCAATCTCTTATAAATTGCATTGCCTGTACAAACAATGTCTCTCTTTAATACCATGTCCTTTTATTTGTAGTACAATGTAAATGTATACTTTGCACTTAATTTTTTACATAGCTTGAGAGTCCATGTAAGTTAATGGCAGTGCGAATTGCACCAATGATGTTTTGGGGGGGTCTGTGTGCAGTCCAAAAATAGTTTCTAAACTGGCCCATAAAGTTTCATATAAACAGCTTAATAGACCTGCTCTTTGCGACTACTAAAGGTATATTTGGGTAATGATTACAAGAACTGGGTGTCCTGCAACCCTGTTGCAATAGAGTCACAGGACGGAGGCGCTTGCCCCTGCTCCATTTATTTCACCAGGAATTGCAGGAGTTCATCAAAGTGGAGTGCTTGGCTATCTCCTGTGACTCCTATTAAAATCAAGATGGTGACAGTGTACATATCTAACCTTCTGCTCCATTCAAAATGGGGTTCAAACACCCCATTTCTTTGTTTTGTTGAAGGCCTCAGCGCTCGGACCCCCACCAATCATTAAGTTACTCCCTATCTTATGGAGCTCCCTTGGCAAATTAGACACATGTAAACAAGATTTCTGGACACAAGGGCTCCATGTCTCAGTTGCTGGACTTTGGTTCTGTAGCTGTCAGAAATTTACATACCTCAACTTTTTTTTTTTTTATGTTTTGTTTTTTTTAAACTGATTATAGAATACGGATTCTATTTTGCTTTTTTGTGTAATAGAAAGAATCTAGAGGCCATAATTATTAATATGCGCTGGCTTCTTAATAATCCTGCCGCAGTGTTCGAGGTCCTGTATGCCAGAAATTAAATCTGACAGGGACTGGCATAGACTACAGATATGACTTGCACCAGTTTTGTCATGAGTTATTGTAAATATGTGAGGCCCAGTCATCCTTGCCCTGCCCCACCAACTTTTCTCAAAATTAGAGCACAACTTGGTAATTTCATGTCATAATAGCGTACAAGCCACGGGAGAACAGACTGTGCCAGCACTGTGACCAGGGGGCCCTAGAAGACGAGACCCACTTCCTGCTACACTGCACCAAATACTCAGCTGTGAGGGCCGTCTACTACCAAAGACTCTACCCACATCCCAGACTTCATATCTGCAGACGAGAAGAGGAAACTCTACATCCTACTGGGAGAAGAAGAGGCCACTGTGGAGATCGCTGCCCAATACGTGTCCAGCTGTCACCAAACAAGAGGAAGATGAGACTCCACGGACTATTATATTTATCCCAATACACCCGCCCCACCCCACCCCACTCCCACCTCCCCATATAGCAGTCACCAACGAAGAGGAAGATGAGACTCCACGGACTGTTATATTTATCCCAAAACACCCGCCCCACCCCACCTCCCCATATAGCAGTCACCAACGAAGAGGAAGATGAGACTCCACGGACTGTTATATTTATCCCAAAACACCCGCCCCACCCCACCTCCCCATATAGCAGTCACCAACGAAGAGGAAGATGAGACTCCACGGACTGTTATATTTATCCCAAAACACCCGCCCCACCCCACCTCCCCATATAGCAGTCACCAACGAAGAGGAAGATGAGACTCCACGGACTGTTATATTTATCCCAAAACACCCGCCCCACCCCACCTCCCCATATAGCAGTCACCAACGAAGAGGAAGATGAGACTCCATGGACTGTTATACCCCAAACCACCCACCCCACCCCCACCACTCACCCACCCGAGTCCAACTCCCCCCCCACCACCACTTTACTAGCTTTGGCAATGCCAAATATCTATTTGGACGTGCCAATAAAGCTTTTTTTGATTTGATTTGAATAGCCCTATAGAACAATTTATCTGTGCACTGTGTTTTATATTGATTTAACCCAGTAAGGACACAGCCTGTTTGGTGTCAAGGATGCAAATAGTTTTTAGTTTATACTTATGCTTTATAAAAAATTTAAAACATTTTTAAATTAGGCTGCAGGAGATGGAACCCCCCCCCCCAAAAAAAAACAAAACAAAAACATATTCACCTGTCCCCAATGCCTCTCAGCATGATCTGCTCCTGCTGCTCGGATGTTTTCCTTCGGCAGAAGTATCCTCTGCACGTGACTGTTGAGGCCAATCAGAACAGCGGCCTTAGAACGTCACTACCTGTGCTGATTGGCCTGAGGAAAGGGACCCTGGACATCACAGCCCGCGAGGACTTTCATTGCAAGAAAATAACAGAGCAGAAGGATCGGACCGCGCTGGGAGGCACTAGGGATACGCTGGTGTAGATTTATGAAACTGCCTATAGCAAGCAATCACAAAATAGCTTTCATTTTTGCAAGAGCAGAGTATGACATGAAAACTCTGTTGTGATTGGGTTCTGTGGTAACAAAGACAACTTTTTATTTTTTGAAAGTTTCATAAATCTCTAATCTCTACCAATGTTTTAGTTCTGAATACCAGTGTATGATTAAAGGGATTTCCAGGCTTCAGAATTAATGGCCTGTTCTTTGGCCCCAGTTTTGTATGACTGGCATTGTCACTCCATATTAATAATAAAAAGTCAGTCTGTATCTATAGCTATTTAAAGCTGTTTAAATGTTTAGTGCTATGGCTGTAGCACCCTCAAGCCTTAAAGGGATTTTCCTGCAAGACATGTATGGCAAATCCACAGGCTATGCCATAAATGTCTGATATGTGTCCCACCTGGCCATGACCTAGCTCAGAAGACTTTCAACTATGGTTGATCTTTATGTACGCAGCATAGCTGTGAGCCAAGTTGTTTTTATAACTCCTATAGAAGTAAATGGATGTACAGAAATAATGTAGAACAGTGAATTACATGGCTTCAGTAATTCCCATTCGCTTCTATGAGAGTTATGGAAACCTCATAGCTCAGAGTTACACTGTTTAGGTACAACCCAGCCGTAGCTGAAAGTCTTCTCAGCGAGGTTGCAGTAATGGGGCACTTTAGAGAAGGTGCTGGTCAATTGTAGGACTTGCATGTATCAGACATTAATGGCATATCCTATTCATATGACATAGATGTCTTTCATGGGAAAACCACTTGAAGGCCTCATGCACATGCAATTGTGGATAAAAGTCAGGATTCGAGATGAGCGAATATGCTTGATCGAATACCTCGGCCACATAGCTCCCGGTGCAAAAAACGCTTCCAGGACTTCGAATTTTTACTGCCCCTCCCACCTTCCTTGCCGCCGGGAGCTATGTGGCCGAGGTATTCGATCGAGCATATTCGCTCATCTCTAGTCAGGACCCATACATTTCAGTAGTTTTTGTGACTATGTATCCAGGCTATGTATGAAGAGTTGTCATCCGTACTGTTTTCTCTGATCTGCAGACTATACACGGTCATGTACGGAAGGCCCACGTTTATCTGTCACCTGAATATGCTGCCCTTTGAGGGCCTTTGGGGAGAGGCCTGTTCTTCTAATAGACCAGATAGCACACACAAATATTGTAGCAATTCCTAAAATAAAATAGAGCAAACTTTGAAGTTATGACTGCTGTTTTCTAAGGAAAATGGCCCTTTCAGCTGGGAGGAGTGGCGATGCTATTAGAAAACTACAGTATTTTATTTTATTTTTGTACAATTTTGACAATTTCATAATTCTACATAGTACACTAATAAAAGGATAAAAGTACAGTATACATTGGTGGAGACCTATTATTTTTGACGTGCTGTATGTGTTGCCCAACTGCTTTTTCCAAGCAGCCACCTTCATACAAACACAGTTAAGGCCAGAGCCCACATGGCGGAAATGGGGAAAACGCAGTGAAAATAGATTGCATCACTTTACAGTCACAGCAAAGTGGATGGGTTTCTAGCGAATCCCATCCCCCACTTTGGGGTAAAATACACATAGTGGACATGCTTCAGTTTCTAAAACCATTGTGGTTTTGAAAATCGCAGCATGCCAATTATACCTACGAAAATGCCAGTGGTTTCTCTCTAGGTATAATTGAAGCAGAAAGTCCGCAGAGGAAGCCTCTTCTATGCAAAGTGCTGCGGGAAGAACTGCAAAAAACTGCGCTGCGGGGCACTGTGGTGCCTTAGCTTAAAGGGGGTTTCCAACTACAGGCACTTATCCCCATCTACAGGATAAATAGCTGATCACTAGGAATCTGCAAGTGCCCTATGAGAATGAAGCATTGGTACTCAAGCTTTCAGGGTGGGTAACTCTGGTAGATCTATGGAAGTACATTGAGCAGTGGCGACAATATCACACCACCATTCCTTTCATATCTGGCCTTCTTGTTATCATTCAGACCCCCAGTGGTCAGAAACTTGGATAGGGATAGATGTCATTGATGGGAATAAGTAAAACTGCCTCTCCCAAATAGTTAATAAATATGTAGCAAATTGTGCAACTCTGATGTCGTGATCTCTTTTACTGATACAATTGCATATTTTGGGATAAGGGAGTATGTTCTTCATACTGTAAGTGTAGCATTTGACTCAAACACTGTTAAAACTGGTGTAAATACTATAAATCGCTAAATCTGCCCTGTTGTTGTGGAATATTTTATTACTTTTCTGTTTATTACTTCCCCTGACTGATGCAGCACGGCGCTGTGAAGAACATGAATTTTTCCGAGTATCGTTGCTGCAGCCACTTTCATATTTAACTTTATGCAGTTCACTATTATTTTCGGGAAAATACTTGCAGCATTTATTTATTGACTTGATTTATTTGGCTTTGAGAAAAGATTACAGCGGTAGCAAAATGAAACATTCTTCATACATTTTTCTATTTTAATACATGCTTGAAATCCGTGACTGTGTGAATAAACCCAGAAGAATTGAACTAATCTAAGCCGTAAGAATGTTTTTATTTCTTTTATTTTTCTGTTGATGGTCCAGAGCTGTCAAAATCCTTGGTTCCATATGAATGAGGCTGAGGAATCTCGTGTGCGGGTGACATTTTAATAAGATTTTTGTAAAGGTCAAGTCTGTCAATAAAACTTGACAGTCTAAGTGCTTGAAGCCTTCTCAATAGAATTATGCACAGTTTAAGACTATTTAGATGAATGCTTAAGGAACAGTCCCCCAATAAAATTCCTAAAATCAGGCAAAATTGTCAAGTAAAAAATATAGGGCCTAAAAGGGGTTGTCCAGGATAGATTAAAACCTTACCCCTTAGCTAAACCCCATCTCCCCCCCCCCTTCCCCCATTATTTCTAATTTACTCCCTTTAAATGCCATAGGCACATATTCTGATTTTCCTTGTGAAGTTCAGTTTCGCAGTTTCTGGAGGCCACCAGTACTCCCCATCCCGGTCCCCTTCATACTCACCAACACTCACTTCCTCTTCTTCTGCTGGCCGTTGCTTCCTTCACAAGGGAGCTGAAGCTGATGCCTGCGCAGTAGAACGCCGGCAGAAACAAAAAGAAGCAGCGCTCTATTGCACATGCGTGGCTTCCGCTGGCGTACTGGCGCAGGCGCCAGTTCCAGATCCCAGGTGTGGGTAGAAGGGACAGCGGCACCTCAGTCATCTCTAGAACGAGAAGATAGGTAAGTATGATGGGGTGTGGAGGGAGTTGGGATCTGAATTGGTTAGCTATCTAGGTAAAGCTAGTAGTCCATGGGCTAGCTAGGGAAACAGGTGGGGGGGGGGGGTTGTGAAGGGGGATCTGATTGAACTGCAATGCATCCTGGTAGTTGTAGGCTAAGACAGCAGGAAGCTACCCATGTAAACAAATGCACGAGGAGCTACACGACTAAAGGTATTTGAATGCCCTTGTTTAACCCACTGATAGCACTTTTAAAAAAAAATATGTTTACAAGGGCACTTTCACATGGTCCTATTTTCAGGTCAATAATTGAGAAATTTTGCCCATAAGAATGCTTGTTCCCAGTCATTGCCCAGTGCATATGCTCATTTTTCCAATGATCAAATCTATTATGCAACATTGTCAGCAGCCCATCTTACATACACAGGGCATGCCAACAGTAGTGTATATGGCTGGGGGAAGACACATTTATTCATTCACTTAGTGCAAGCTTTCCTTTCTTTAATCTGTTTCAAGGAATTCATTGCAGGCGGATTACATGTATATCATTGGTCACAAGGACTTGTCTGGAGAGGGCTCAGGTGCAGAGTAAATGGTTTAGTTACCATGGAAAATGTGACCCTGACATCTAAACAAGGCCAGTGCTATGGGAGCCGCCATATTGTAATGATCAGTGCCTATTGAAGTATCAATGACAATCTACTCTACTACTCTAATATATTATAAAGAAGGACCTTGGGGGTCTAAAAACACTAGTAAATAAAGAAAAAAAACCCCCCACAAAATATAAAAATTTGAACAACAGCCCCCTTTGCTTAGATAAAAAAAAATAACCGTTTTAGGTATTCTCTCTCATTTTAGGGTTCTGTTGCTGTTAAACAAGGTGGTGTTATCTTCGGCCTAAGGGTACTGTAAGGGTGTGTTGGAATTGGTCGAATATTTGAGGGCAGATTTTGACCCCAAATCCGGAGCAGAGTCCTCCTGGAATCTACCTCCCATTGTTTTCAATGGGAGGCAGAGATCGCATCACAATGTTGAAAAAAGAAGCATCCTGCTCTATCTTGTCGCAGATTCCGCAGCTCGAGACTCCCTCCTGATTAGGCCCATTCATCCAGGCCTAAACAGGAGTGGGTTGCCACAACAGAATGCTGATGCACTGCATTGGTATCCCATCATGGTTAGGTCATGGTGAAAATGCTGACGGCGGAAATTTATTTTCCACCATGTGAACACACCCTAATAATGTGTATCTCAGACCTGGCCCATTCCTGGATCTTCTCATACCTCACCGACCACACATTCAGCGTCTCCCACTCGCACCCCACCTCCTCACCATGCCCTCTCTCTGTAGGTGTCCCCCAAAGCTCCGTCCTAGGACCCCTCCTGTTGTCCATCTGTACCCTTGGCCTGGGCCAACTCATAGAATCTCATGGTTTCCAGTACCATTGCTATGCTGATGACACCCATATATACATCTCTGGACCAGACATTACCTCCCTGCTGGCCAGAGTTCCAGATTGCTTAGCAGCCGTAGCCTCCTTCCTCTCCTCCCGCTTTTTCAAACTCAATACGGAGAAAACGGAGTTCACCATCTTTGCCTCACCCCGTATTGCCCTTCCACGTGACCCATCTATTAAAGTCAATGGAACCACACTTACCCCTGTCCCACAGGCCTGATGCCTTGGGGTACCACTGGACCCTGACCTATCCTTCAAGTCACACGTCAACACTTCCTGCCGCCTCCAACTCAAGAACATCTATCGAATGCGCTCCTTCCACTAAGACGCTCGTCCAGGCCCTCATAATCTCCCGCCTAGATTACTGCAACACCCTTCTCCATGGACTCCCAGCTAACACCCTCTCCCCCCGATCTTCATCGGCTGCTCCCCTCTGCCAGTCCCTCCACTGGCTACCCATAGCCCAATGAATTGAGTTCAAGCTACTAACATTAACATACAAAGCCATCCACAACCTGTGCCCTCCATATATCTCTGACCTAATCTCCCACTACCTGCCTACATGTAACCTCAGATCCTCCAATGACCTCCTACTCCGCTCTGCTCTCATCCGCTCCTCACACAACCGTCTCCAAGATTTCTCCCGTGCATCCCCCATACTCTGGAACTCCTTACCAAGACACATAAGACTGATCCCCACAATCACAGGATTCAAGAAGGCCCTGAAGATTCACCTATTCAGGAAGGCCTACAACCTCCAATAACACTATCACCGCACCACCATCTGTACAGTCTCCCCTCTTCTTCTGTCTAAACCCCCCTTCCCTCATACACTGCAAGCCCTCGCAGGCAGGGCCCTTTACCCCACTGTGCCAGTCGGTCACTGTTAGTTTTAGAACTGCCTGTATATTTTGTGTACTGTTTGTAATCCCCAAATGTAAAGCACCATGGAATTAATTAATGGTGCTATATAAATAAATAATAATGTGCTTTCTAGTGGCTGCTTTCCAAAAGCTCCCAGATCATACCTTAAACATATTCATATATCCCACGTTATTTGAAGAAGGCCAAGAGTGTCGATCTCTTTTGTCACTATTGGGCTTATATATGCCATTCTAAAGCTTTCAGTGAAATAAAAATCATACACTACACTGTGACAAATGCCGCTATATGTCTATCCAGTTGCATCTGTTGGAGGTAAAGCCTCCTGCTGTATACTTTAGCATACACTGTAAAACAGAATATGGATCTGTCTTTGCCCCAATGGGAGCAGAAAATAAATCTGCATAATGGAGGGTAAGTGATGCCATTTACCCCGAATTATACCAATTGAAATAAAAATTTAACAAAAATAACAGATCAGCATAAGGACAAATGCTAGTGCGATCAGAATCCTGTATGTACCAGTGATTTAGTGATATCGGGAGTTTATGCAGGAACAGTTGTATAGATAATGTAACCCCTTTCTTCAGAAGATTCCTTCCTTCTTTCTTTGTTGTTTCCGTGCCATAGCTGTATTGTGATAAGTGTGACTTCAGGCGATCTCCTTACCTTGTATAATGTTATCCTTGTATAATCTTTTATTTATATGGTTTGTTCTACTGGTATTCCCATTCCCTTTTTTTTAGGCAATGTCTGAGATGAGTCAGCATATTAGGTTTTCAGTACATAGAAATAAAGTCAAAGCGCTTTGCTCACAGAATTTGAAATAAACTATAGAAGGCATAAAATACAAGGATGGCACATAAAAATACAGAACAAACACCTCAGCAGAATGGAAAAATGTCACTGCTTTGGATTGGGATGTGAATCATTTCTGTTCGCTGGAGAGTTTCACCAGCCTTCATAACAATTCCAGCCGGGGTTGAAGCAGATGGTTCCTGTCCTGCTCTTACTCGCTGCTAATGTGTAGTACATGTAACTAATACTCACCCAGAGAGGTCCAGGGGATAGGAGAACGGAAGTGATATGACAGGCTGACGCATTTTCGGATGTAGTTTTTCTCAACTTTAAAATTGCATTTATCAGATCTCTGGTTATCATTTAAAAGGAATCTGTCACATGGATTTTGGGTATGAAACCATCACCACCAGGCTGTGATACTGCACAAGAGCTTTATATTTTTATATACTCTGTCTACAAATTACCTAAGCAAGCCCGTTGCCAACATCCGCCTTTTTATTACAGTGTTACACTATTGAGTGGCAGATGCCATAACTACTGGGTCTCTGCAGTATTCTACTTTATTGCATTCATTGTATTCAACTGTAGCCTCTCAAAGTTAAAAAAAAAAAAAAAATCTTTAGAATTGCAGGAATGCTCAGAGTGGCTTTCTGAAGACTCCCAGGCTTGTCCTAGTTATTTAGATATTGAGGCTTGCCATAGACCAACCTCATTAGATATATATCGAAAGACCCATAGACTGTTATACAGTGATATTTGAGCCTATGGGACGTGCACAGAAAAGATTGCAGATTTAAGTCCCCGGGGAAGGGGGTTGGGGCTAATAAAATAGTTTTAAAAAATTAAATAAAATTATTTTTTAAAAAAAGTTTTATAAAAAAAAAAAACTACCACTTCCCTTGATTTGAAATAAAAATAAATAGATAAAAGCAAACAAAGATATTATACATCTCCGTGTCCAAAAACACCCAGCTTACACACGTATTAAATATTTTTTCCTAAACCCAGAAGAAAGTCACACAAACTCAGTTTTTCTCCAGTTCCACCCCATTCAGAATTTCTTTCCAGCTTCTCATTATTTCATACAGAATACTAAATGGTACAAGTTAAACTCGTCCTCTAAATATTAAGCCCTTTATATGCCTCTGTGAATGGAATATTAACAAGGTTATGGAGTTTGGAGCCAGATGTTATATACACATCACTTTAATCCCGACCCTATTGATGCAAATGGTAATCCATCTATAGATCTATAGCCATTATGAAACTGCATCTACCAGCATGGACAACCACGGACACTTAGGAAATTTTGGAAATTGGGTTATCCTGACCATTGTGGAGCCACAGTTTGGATACCACTGATCTAGATTATTTTATGTTTTATATCTAATGCAGTATATAACTACATGAAATCTGTAAATTAGGGGTTATGTTGCTTTAAAGAGAATGTATCACTATAGACACTTACACCCTATCCATACAACTATCAGATTAGTGGGGGAGGCCCTACTACTGAGACCCCTATCGATATGGAGAACGAGGGACTGAAAGTTGCCCTATATACTCCATGTGAATTGAGCGTCTGTGTGGATTCATGGCCGGAGCTGCATTCACGTCTATGTGGCTCCTGTAGATCGCCATCCCAGTAGGCTCACAAAGTGCATGGAGTGCAGACTACGTATATTCACCAGTGTTTCGTTGTTGAGGAACATAGCCATTAGAGATGAGCGAGTAGTATTCGATTGAATACCTCCCCTGCATACTGTAGATATTGGTGTACTCAGTCAAATACCACGCGGTAAACTCAGTAAAAATTCCATTCCCCTCCCACCTTCTCTGTCGCTGGCGCTTTTTTTACACCAGTATCTATGCAGGGGAGGTATTCAATCGAATACTACTCGCTCATCTCTAATAGCCATCTGACTCTTCATTGGCACAACTACACTGCCTCTTTCACCTACTTGTACTGCACAAGTGTGACTGTATCCTGTTTTGCTTCTTCTTGTGTAGGGTGGAACTATGATTGCAGTGGGACTTGGCGTTGCAGCAGCAGCTTTTGCAGGTATGACCATTTATTTTCTAGGCCTGGGAGTAGCTTTTTGAGCACTTTATGTGGGTTGAGGACAGTTCTTGGCAATAATTGGAGAGTTCCTAGAGTTTACTTAACACCATCCTGTCTAACTATAACTGGGTTGTTTTTTTGTTTGGAGGCATTGGGGTAGATATACTGACTTAAAGTATACTCCCAATTGTTTAACAACTTTCTATGAGTAGCACAGGTGATTATAAGAAATTTTCTTACATATATTATTAGAAGATGTGTTTCCTAAAACACTTTTCAGAATTTTTTTTTTTTTATATATATATATGGAAGCCTATGGAAAGGGGAAGAGGGAGAGGCTGCTAAAAAAGACACATAGTAACTGCACTATTACACTGTGAGCGAGAGAGATCTTTTGACATTGAAATATCTTTCAAGATATGGCTCTACAACTGCACATAATGAGGAAATAAAATGAAGCCCGCTCCAGCTTATGTCTTAGCACTGTAGTACAGGGCATACTAATAGAAAGTGAACAATACATTCGGTCAGTGAGCGCATCGTTCACTTCCTTACGTTTCTCAGTAATGACCCAGCAGGTCATGTGATCATCAGACTGACCTGCCGATTCATACACCAGATTTTAAGTTACTTATTCTATGTAAGTTTCTTACAACTTGGATCTTCCACTCTTATAGACTTACGTAGAAATCGGTGAATTCCTGCTGGTGTGTGAATTGTCAGCTCAGTTGACAGAATGGTATTGGAGAGAATCCTGTGGCAGCCAGTTGCCTTCTAGTCCGACACAAGATTGTGAGGGGGAAATGTCTAGTCTCATGGGGCATATATAAAATATTTCTTAATAATGTTTTCAGCTTTCATGAAGATATTAGAGGGCAAAACAGCTCTATGTCAGTATGTCAGGAGTGGTTATAGGTAGAAGTACTGTAATGTATTTATGTGTATTTTCTGAGATTAGTGTTATGTCCACTAGCTTTCACTATGCCTGCGGAACCATATACAAAAATACAGAACTAGCTTTATAAACTTTGTATTTCTAAAATGGTAAACTAAACAGTTTAGAGTTGGCGTTGACTTCTCCATATTTCTTTTTTTTTCTCCATTTTGTTCCATTGATTTTTTTTCCTTTATTCCCACAAGACACTATGTGAATTTCTGTTAAAAGACCCTGAGTGAATAAATGCGAGACCTAAATTGCTTGATGGAAAATTGCAAATAGCTTGAATTTAGTTAGCAGCATTACATGAAAATAACACACAAAATAGCACATCTATCACATCTACTCAGGTTTTAACTATATGCATTAAATGATTTTCAGTAAGCAAATTGCTGCGGAGAGTCTGTAAATTGTATAATTTTTATAGGTCGCTTCGCTTTCCAGCTTTGGAAACCTTTGGGTCAAGTTATCATGGAAAACGCAAAAAAAATCTCTACTCCAGTAAGTGTGAATTGACTTATTTCATAAGTAAGGCCTAGGAGTGTGATTGTGCCGTGTAATTCTCCTCTTCTGCTTCTGGTCACGTCTAGAAGTGTGATATTGGTACATTGCTGTTATTTCTGCAATATTCCATGTTTTCTCTTTCGGCAGAGTCTTTCTTATTACTACAAAGGTGGATTTGAGCAGAAAATGAGTAGGCGAGAAGCCAGCCTTGTTTTAGGTGTCAGGTGAGTGTACTAGACTTTCTTTCTTTGTAGCAAAAGTAAATAGAGTAAACCAGGGTATGAATCAACCAGGAGCGAATCTAGACCCAGTGATAACATAATACCCAGCCAACAAAGATGCATTGATGGGTGTTTTTTAACTCTTTCCATCACGGCTAACTAAGGGTAGGTCATAGGATGAGAGCAATGGGAGTTGTAGTTTTGCAACAGCTGGAGAGCCGTACGTTCCCTACCCCTGGTCTAACCGGTCACTTTTGCTGGAAGACAACAATGGACCAGCAGGACCAGACCGCACTGAGAAAGGCGAGTATGATTTTTTGTTGTTGTTGTTTTTAATACCTCCCCCAGCCTATTTAAAATAAACATTTTTTGCTCGGACAACCCCTTTAATGTTCGTTGCTCTCATCCTATTTATGACTGAGAACAACAGAAATTGATAAAAGGTAGTATGAAAAACTCGCTAAGGCCTGTCTGCTAATGTTGTGCTCAGTAAATACCTCTGCAGCATCCTTTCTAAGAGCTCTGCGCTGTGTTACTCCTCCTACATATTTATCAATAGCTTGACAACCGACTGTTAAAGGACTAATCTAATCTTTTGACCTCACCGTTTCTACATTGAACTTGCAGCTCAATTATCTATAGGTATCTGGTCCATAGTTGTCTTACATGAGCTCTGTTTTTATCTGGCAATTCACATTTTTTTTAGCGAACCGAAGGTCAGGACTCAGAATGCATTCTTAGGAGAGTCGACAGGAATGTATTGAGAGTCCTGACCCCAGTTCACTTTCTAAATGTTCCGCTGGAGAAGAGGTTAGGTGGGTCAGCGTCAGATCTGGTATCTGCAGGAGAAATTGAACTGTAAGTTTGTACACACAGGATAACACTTTATTACAAATATAGATACAGTGGGGTCAAAATAAGGACCAGGGACTGATCCTTTAACAGTGGGTGTGTCCCTGCGCAGGTGTGGGTACATTTCTGAAAACATAGAGAAATAGTACGGTACGAAACAGAATTTTTAAGGAAATATTTTCCAGAATTGTTATTTTATTGGAAATTCAAATTAATATTTACGAAAACACGCGTCAGTATTTCATGTTTTTTAACCCCTTAAGGACCAGGCCATGTTTTGGTTTCGCATTTTCGTTTTTCCCTCCTCACATTTCAAGAGCCATAACTTTTTCATTTTTCAGTTCACAGAGTCACATGATGGCTTATTATTTGCGGGACAAATTGTACTTTGTAATGGCATCATTCAATATGCTGTGCAATGTACTGGGAAGCTGGAAAAAAATTCAGAATGAGGTGCAATTGGAGAAAAAATGCATTTGCGCCATTTTCTTATGGGTTTAATTTTTACAGCGTTCACTGTTTGGTACAAATGACATGTTACCTGTGTTCTACGTGTCAGTACGAACGCGGTGATACCAAATTTATATAGTATTTGAAATGTTTTGATACTTTTAAAAAAATGATAAACTTTGCAAAATAGAAAAAAAAAATTGTGTCATCATGTTCTAACACCTGTAACTTTTTCATATTTCCATGTATGGAGCTGGTTGTTGTGTCTTTTTATGCGGGACAAGATGTCGTTTCTATTGATACCATTTGGGGAAAGATCTGATGCTTTGATCACTTTTTATTCAATTTTTTATAGGAGGCAAAGTGTTGAAAAAAACGCTTTTTGGCGGTTTTTATTTTTTTTGCCGCTACGCCGTTCGCAGTACGGGATAAATGTTTTAATACTCTAATAGTTCGGGCATTTTGGAGCGCGGGGATACCTAATATGTTTATGTTTAATGTTCTTTAATTACTTTTATAGCTAATCTAGGGAAAGGGGGTTGATTTGAACTTTTTATATTTTTTTTATTTTTTTAATACTTTTAAAAACTTTTTTTTTTCTTCTGTTACATTTATGATCAGACCCCTTAGGTACCTTGAAACCTAGGGGGTCTGATCGCTCATACTATTCACTGCAATACTACAGTATTGCAGTGAATAGGAAAATCGCAGCACTTCTATTAGACGATGCCTCTGGCATCGTCTAATAGATCTAGTGCAGAGACAAGCCTGGAAGCCTTCAATAGGCTTCCGGCTGTCATAGCAACCGATCACCGCCCTCATGTGACGTTCAGGAGGGCGGCGATCGGGGAAACATGGCGGCGCCCGTGCCGCCGGCGCCGTTTACACACTGCGGTCACGTTTGACCGCAGTGTGTAAAGGGTTAACAGCAGCGATCGGCTCGGGCACCGACCGCTGCTGTTAGTGGCAGGTCCTGGCTGTATGATACAGCCGGCATCTGCCGTGTATGGAGCGAGCTCAGCGTGTGAGCTCGCTCCATACATCCCCATGCGACCCATGACGTACAGTTACGTCAAGGGTCGCTAAGGGGTTAAAGCGTTAATTCAATGGGGTTTATTTTTAAGTATTTTAATTTGTTTCAGAAGAAAAAAAAGAAACGCTTGTTTTTGACATTAAGTCATAAGTATGGTATTTCCACTTATATTGCTCAATCTTTGGAAATGTTTCTTTACCAAAGCGCACAGTTGCCTATGTGACCTGTGTTTATAAAGCAGTTTGTATGGTGTTTTTAGCACATACAAAAATGAAAAAGTGGCCCTTATTTCTTTTCTAAGTTAAATTTGCATAACTGCAGAAAAGATTAGATAATTATGAGGCATTAATTAATAATTGACACAAATACGCAAGCTTGCAAACCAACGTCAAGGTTCCTCATGTATTTTGAGTCCCTAACTAAAAAATGCTTGAAAAAATTGGTTAGGGACTCAGTGCATGAGGAACGTTGATGATGGTTTGCGAGCTTGTCTATTTTGGCCAAAATATTAACTATTGCCTCATGGTTATCTAATCTTTTTTACAGGGTGCGGCCAGTCGCTTTATTTTTGCTGGGTGCTGTTAGGGTAAGTTCACATGGAGATTTTTGGTTAGGATTTTGAGACCTTATCCGCCTCAAAATCCTGACCAAAAAGACGGCTCTCATTGAAATCAATGGGAGCCGCTCAGGAGTTTTTTCCGGGAGCCGTTTCTTCCTGCTCCCGGAAAAAAGAAGGGAGGTGCTCACTCTTCAGGTCGAGTCACCTCGCAATTCGGCTTGAACACACTCCCTCCTCCGGACTAGGCCCATTCATTGGGCCTAATCCGGAGCGGAGTGCGCGGCTGAATGCCGGTGCAGTGCACAGGCTTTGTCGCGGCTACCTGGCTTTTGGATCGGAACCTGAGACTGCCTCTGCCTCAGGTTTCAGTCCAAAAAAAACCTGTTGTGAACTTACCTTTACTGTTGAGGTGCATGTATTAAGGTGCTGGGCTGCCCACCTGTTCTAATAGGGTGGGGCGTGACCAATAGACTGTTCTTTTGCACTGTGCTCCTCACATTATATTGTGACAGTGCACTGTATAAGTTTCATTTCTGTGCATTTGAAGTGCTGACATCCGTCCCCCTCATGGGGGTGAATGAATGTTTCATTACTATTTTGTCCCTGGACATTTTCTATCATATCTTGTAAAGGGGACCGGCCTGCATCCTGCACAGTCATGTATCATCTGGTATTGGGTTTTTCTGTGATATGCAAATGACTTTATAGCACCATTAAAAGATATCCCTGCATTGTCGTGTGCAGACCAGCCCAGTGTTTAAAGACGGTGGGTGTTTGACAAGTGGTTAATAATATGGTGGGTATTTGCTAAGTAAGCTAAAATGCGCCACCATATATTCAGTTCATGAGTGATCATAACAGTTATATTCGGGGTGATTAACTTTGTCAAAATGTGAAGTGTAAGACAGACGTTGTAATGAGTCTGAGCGGATAAGCCAGCAATTTGTCCTTTATACTCAAAGTCGCAAATATCCCTCTCCCTTCATCTGGACAGAACTGCATCAAATTAGTCTGTAGAAGAACAATTACTGAGTCAGCTAATTAATAGTACAGAGCAGACAGGGTTCTTAATAGATTGGTATTGAAATTGCTTGTGCAGTACTAGATCTCACCCACTAGATGGCGAAAGTCCTACTTCATTTGGAGGACAGGGCTGTAAAATGTAATTTACACTCAATAGTTGATACAGTTTATTGTAAAACTTTACTTTTACAGTCCATCTGCTAGCAAATCCAAGATCCGGATGGCACATCGGAAAATCATGATTTTAAATCACCCAGACAAAGGTAAAATAACTTTTCTTTTTTTCTTTTATATTGTAGTAAAATAACCTGACAAGTTCAACCTTTAAAAGGGGTGGCCAGGTTCCTGGTTTTAACCTCTACAGAGGCTTAAAATACCAAAATCCGTGTACAGGTGTCTCTGTTTAGTCAGAGATCTAGCGGAGAGTCTACATTCAGAACCTGTCTTTGTTGACATTCTGCCCTTACATGAGCGGATCAGCCAGTCAAGCGGTGATTCTCCATTTGAATGGTCACTTCAAATGGCAGTATCTTTATACACCTAGACAAATGGTCCTGGTGTCAGATGAAAGCTGAGATTCATATAAGCTTTAGTGATATATCAGGTTATTCTGTAGCTAAAGCTGCAGTCTTGACAGCATATGAAAGTTAAGAAAATGTATAAAACCAGAGATTCAATTGATTGAAGAATTTCTGAAACTGACCGTCAATCCAGATGACGCTAGGTTCACACCTGCATTCAGCACTCCGTTCTGTGCTTTCCGTCTTCTACATGCAAGAAGACGGAAACCACAGACCGGGTCCGGCTGTGAGCGGCAGTGAGCATTTTATGCTCTCCGCCGCGAAACCGTTTTTTTAAATCCGGACACAGAGTACTGCATGTCCAACTCTGTGTCCGGATTAAAAAACCCGGTTTCGCGGCGGAGAGCATAAAACGCTCACCGCCGCTCACGGCCGGACATCTTTCTCACCCATTCAAATGAATGGGTGAGAGAGACTCCTGCAGGTTTCCATCTCCTGCTCTGTTTTATGCAGGAAACGGAAACCTGCATAACGCAGTGCCGGGCGCAGATGTGAACGAGCCCTTATTGTGATTTTGTATACTTCAGGGCAAACCTTGCGAGATGGAAGTAGATGGCACACACTAAATTGGTAGTGCTAATTCTATCCACACCCTTGTTCCTATTTAGAGGGTTATGGGGAATTTGGCACCTGTGAATTTTAGAGTGCCTTTATACTTCTAGTCTGAACTAGGGTATATTTATGCCAATATGCTGGATATATTATTTAATGCTACAAAACCTGTCACATTTACGGACTTGAACAATAAACTATTAAGCTAGAATTAGTGGTATACTGACATGGTGACCGACTAATTGTGAGCTGCGTACACATAGAGTGAATATTTACATTGGAATATAAATAAACTTTGTAGATTTTGACTGCTCTCTTTTTTGGTAGCATTTAGGTTATTTTAAAGGGGGTGGATATTTTTTTTAATTTTGTTTTGTTACTCGAACCTCGTGAGATGAATCATGAGGTTTACCCAACACATACTCTTGCTTTAAAAAGAACATGGTCTAAATAATTGCTATTAATCGTAATAAAAATAAAATGCCAGATTAATCATGATTTTGGTTTAGATCATAATTACGGTAGCCATTTCTAATCCAAGCCCCATTGTCGTTCCTCCCAAAATAAAAGCACACTTGCCAACGTTGGACCATTCAGGAAAATGCATTAGCAGCTTTCCACAAAAAACTTTACACCTATCAGCAAGGCTCTCACCATTTTGGAATGTAGCATGCCTATTTTTTTGAGCATGTCATGGCCCTGGTTCTGTCATGGACATGTTAATGTCTGACCAGTACAGAAAGCAAATCACATATAAAATTACAGATAGCCTAGAGGATATCAGAGCATTCACTGGATCTTGGAGGTTTGTTCACTCTTCCAGGACTCCAAGGACTGGGATTGGGATTTTCATATGCATATTAATGGGGTTATGGTTATGACTGTCCTAGTAACTATGCAGCTGTCAGCTACTGAGCGGCATCCATATTTAAATAACAGACATCAGCCATAATATTATGGCAGAGGTTGAGAAGAGGCTTCCCCATGAACATAACCACATTTAGTTTTGTTGGCAATGACAGAAGTTCACATTTTTTTGCACATATATTATTAAAATTGTGCAGAGGCTTAAAGATTTTCACTAACCATCTTGGTGACTATCTTTTGTTTTGATCAGTTTCCAGTGAATGCAGGACCTTCTTATGGTCTTGTACTTTTTCAAAATCCAGTCATAGTTTCCTTATCATGGACAGCTTATCTATTTATGCATGTATTGTCCCTGTCCACAAAAAAGAAATAATGACTGAGTTCCTGACAAGTCCCAGGTCATAGAAAATCCCTACATTCTTGGTTGTAGCCATTGGCAAAGGAATATAAGCAAAGACATTCACTACTAAGATGGTTAGAGAAAATGTTTAAAACTCACTATTTTTTTTTTATTTGCATTTTAATTTTCTTCTGATTTAATTAAATATATGTTTTAAGTTTTGTCTACAGCATGTGAAAGTATCAAATTTATTCTAGTATGTTATGTGGATACATCTGAGAACACTGTATATATATGTTTGTGTGTGCGTGTGTATATATATATATATATATATATATATAAATATAATTTATTTCTATGCTCTCCATGGATAAAGAGGTCACAGGTCACAAATTCTTCTCCCTCTCCCTTTCATGTCCACTAGATTACTTTTGAAGGATCCATTTTTGTAAGGTTCACAAGGCCATGTTACATCTGACAGACTATCCACCAGTGTCTAGGAGTCATACTTTACATTTTCTATATAACAATCTCAAGTCAAGCTACTTGACTCCAAGGTTAAGACATGACTGTGGTACTGATGTATTTTCTGTATAGAAAATACTGATCAAGCATGCAGTTATGGTATGGCGTTCCTTGTTAAAGTGGAAATCCTATTTTAGAAGCAGCAAAGTCACAGCACCACACTATGACATGCTCATCCTCATGTAGCCTAGGGTCTCTTCATAATAGCGTTAAATAGTAGATGAGCTCAGTGTCCCTAGAAACCCATTGACAGCCAATCCTTATTCGACCCCGATGCTTGACCGTAAGCTATGTTTCACATACTGCCTATGTTTGCAGTGCTCCTGCTCCATTTCCATCCCCATCCTATACAATACTGATTGTCCAGGTTTGTTCTTGTCTACATCATTGTAAAGCAGACTGTGCTTAATCATTTATAAGCGGAGTTGCTAAAAGTGGGAAAAAAGTCTGCTCAATCACTTCCATTTTGGTAATACACAAGAAATAAAAGCTCTTCTGAGTGAGATTGCCTTCTGTAAACTTGCCATAAAATATTAATGCCATTCAGAGGTTGGAAATTACAGGCTGCAGAACCGGAGCACAAATGCTGTAACTAGCCAGGTTTTGAATGTAAATGATTTATTTTACAGAAAGACTATTATTATAACTTCTAAGTAGACCGCATCTGCTGGAGAAAAGCACACCCATATGCTCATTCCTGCCTCAGCTTAAAAATAGCAGATGGTAAAACATTACGCTGTATTTCAAAAGTCAAACAGGAGACTATTTTTTGCTTTCCTTATAGTGAGATTTACAACACTCTCCACGCTTTACAGCACTGTGCTGACACTTCACCCAGGCCATCAAATATACCCTCTGAAGTTAGAGCATTTCTAGGTATGGGTACATGTCAGTGTGATCTAGATATGTTCTGACCATATTGTAAAGCCCTCCTCATATGGACATATTGTAAAGCCATCTGTATAAACATATGCGAGGGCAAGTAGCTGCATAGCTGATACTTAAAGGGGTATTCTCAACTCAAGGATCATATTCACATTTGTAGCTTAAAAAGGACCTTTCACATCCTCATAGACGAATGAAATTCAGCACACTGTCAGCTTTTCCCATTATGAACCCCAGTGCTGGTGATATTGATGCGGTCAATTTCAGCACCAATATCCCTCCACTCAGAAGGGTGGGCCTTACTGCTCAGTGTCATCGCTGGGCTATGAGGAACGTTCACCCTGATTGTAAAAGTCTGTAGAAGATTATTGTCAGGGAGGCAATCCTCACAGCCGGTCAATGTCGCCAGACCTTAAGGCCCCGTGTTTCTGACTGTGGGGAGGTACTGTATCAGTGTTGAAATTAACTAGTACAACAGTCAGCTCTTATTATAGGAAGAGGCAAATTCATATGGTGTAGCTGCTTTCTCTAGGACAGTGATCAGGTATATGATCTCCCATCTGAACAAAGTTATTTATTTTTCTTCTTCCTTTGTGCTGTTTTTAGCTACATTTTATATAGAGAGAAAAATCCACTACAAATACAGCTGTGTAATAAAAAGGTGATGTTAGGGAACCTGTTGCAACAAATAACTCAGTAAGTCCTGGGAAACTAGAATCCCCAAGCGCTGAGGCAAAAACAGTCCTGGGTGTGCTATGCTCTCCCAACCGGAGCGGAACCAGGCCCTGGAGTTCTTCACCAGAAGAACCAAATCAGGATCATGGAGGAGAGGTCTGTTAGGTAAGCCGGGTCAAACAATCCAGAGAAAGTCCAGAGTCCAGCAAGTCCAGAGAAGAGCAACCAAAATGGTGGAAGGTCAGCAAACCATGTCCTATGAGGAGCGGCTAAAAGAACTGGGATTGTTTAGTTTGCAGAAGAGAAGGCTAAGGGGAGATTTAATAGCAGTCTACAAATATCTGGAAGGTAGTCACAGTGCAGAGGGATCTACCCTATTCTCATTAGCACAAGGAAGTACAAGAAGCAATGGGATGAAACTAACGGGAAAGAGATACAGATTAGACATTAGGAAAAACTTTCTGACAGTGAGGGTGGTGAGAGAGTGGAATAGGCTGCCACGGGAGGTGGTGGGCGCTCCATCAATGGAAATCTTCAAGCGGAATCTGGATAAACATATAGCTGGGATGATTTAGGAAAACCTGCACTCGCAGGGGGTTGGACCCGATGGCCCTTGAGGTCCCTTCCAACTCTACCATAAGAAAAAAAAAAAAATCCAGGGAATCCAAGAGCAGGGACAGGAGGCAGGTGACAAGGGAGAAGCAGGAGAGGCAACGCTAGGGAGCTGATACCACGAAGTAACGAATAACCAGCGGTGGGCCAGGACCAAAATGAGACCTAAATAGCCTCAGGCCTGGCGCTGATCCCCCTGACCCGCAAGTGCTGGCTCCGGCGCCAGGGGAAAACCGGAACCTCTGCGAACTCCAGCAGAGGCCTCCGGCCTAACCTGCGCCGGAACCAGCAGCCATTCCGGCGCTGGACACAGAGCGGGCTGGAGGCCTACGGACAGCACAGGGGAGGCCCTGGCCCGACTTAACAGGTGTGTGTTGACCCTGTCCTGGCTAAATGTCATATGTGGCCTTGAGTACGTGGCATCTACAATATAGTTGACCACCACTATTTTAGATGAAGAGATTTCCCCAGGTGAATGCAGAAGACGGAAACCTGTCATGCCGAGTCTGGTCGTGAGCGCCAGTGAGCGTTTTATGCTCTACGCAGCGAAACCGTTTTTTTTTTTAAACCGGACACAGAGTACTGCATGTCCGACTCTGTTCAGTTAAAAAAAAAAAAAAATGGTTTCACCGCGGAGAGCATAAAACGCTCACTGGTGCTCACGGCCAGACACTTGTCAAACCCATTCAAATGAATGAGTTTGAAAGATGCCTGCAGGTTTCCGTCTCCTGCCCTGTTTTGTGCAGGAAACGGAAACCTGCAGAACGGAGACCCCGGGCGCAGATGTGAACGAGCCCTAATACTGTAATTTGTTGGCTTTCTAGCAGCATGGTATTTTCCTGGTTCACTGAACAAGTCCTCTCCATAGTTATTCTTTATATACTAAGCAGACTGGCACTACCAATTGAGGATTTCTGCTCTTGGTAACTAAGCAGCTGCAGTTATGTAGTGAGATATATCACAGAAAAGAGATGGTTATTTTAGCCAGCCAGACACCAATTATTTGCTTTTATGGGTCCAATTTATTAAAGGGTAGTAAAATGTACTATAAACTTCTTACAGCTTTATCAGCTTAGTTTTAATCAATGTGTTCTACTGGTGAGTGGAAAAACAATAAAGGTCGTGACCAAGAGCAATCGATTATGTCTTTGGGGAAAGTAGAGGGTTTTTCCTGAGACATTACTTTGTGTTAATAAACAACTATATAAATGTGAAGTTTCAGCAGGCCCCCTATACTTTTTGATCTATGTATATTAGGTATTATTTCTGTATGAAATGTGTTTTCTATATAAGGAAGCAAAATGTGTTGAGCCTGTTGCTTTCCCGCAGGGAGACAGATGCTTCTTGTACAGGGTCTTGGTGTGAATTGGCTATGTGGAATCAAGTGCAACTTTAATAAGCAGTCAACAGGGTGTCCTTTCCCTGTTAAAGATGCTGAGAATTTGCTTATACATGTACACCTGAACCTGGCAATCCACTTCTGTCCATATCTATTCTTCTGTCCATATGCATTTTTTTGCAGTGACTTTTTGAGCTTTTTTTCACCTTCAAAAAATTGCTAGCTTTTTTTTTTTTTTTTTTTTCTGCCTCCCTTTCACTTCAGGCGAAGCAGAATGCACCTGAAGATAAATCCTGAACCTTTCTTATTCTGCATTGCAGCATTGCGTTTTCATGAAAATCAGCTTTTTATTCTTATGTAAATTAGCTAAAAAGGACTTTAGGCGTGTTTCTTCTGCAAAGACTTAGATTTTTGGATAGCAGTCTCTAACAGCAACTCTAACAGTCTCTGTCACTCAAACAATGGGGGCGTAGTCGAGTAGTAGTTCTGGACGACGAAATCAAAGCATTTATGCTACGGACATTTTTTTACAATGTGTGAATGAGATTCGTTAGACTTTAAAACTCTGTGGTGTTTCCTCGGCATTTACACCACATGGGGCTCCGGCCAAAAAATTCCCTTTGTAATAAATCTTCCCCCTTTGAGTTTTTTGGGGCACTTTTAGGCCACTATAATAGTAATACCTATACCCTCACACACAGGTTTTGTTATGAACTGAGGGCACTATTACTGTAATAGAGCCCTAGTAGTGCTCCCCCCACAGGTAATGTTATCCCCCACATACACACAGGTAATATTACATATGGGGGCACTACTAGAGCACTATTACTGTAATAGTGCCCACCTACAGTTAAAAAGTCTCCACACATACAGGTAATGTAATTACTAGAGATGAGCGAACAGTGTTCTATCGAACACATGTTCGATCGGATATCAGGGTGTTCGCCATGTTCGAATCGAATCGAACACCGCGTGGTAAAGTGCGCCAAAATTCGATTCCCCTCCCACCTTCCCTGGCGCCTTTTTTGCACCAATAACAGCGCAGGGGAGGTGGGACAGGAACTACGACACCGGGGGCATTGAAAAAAATTGGAAAAAGTCATTGGCTGCCGAAATCAGGTGACCTCCATTTTAGATGAATAGTGGATTTCAAATCCGGGTCATATGAGAATGTGAACTTTGTGACTATGAGACAGGGATAGCTGTACAGGCAGGGATAGCTAGGGATAACCTTTATTTAGGGGGGAATGTTATTAAAAATAACTTTTTGGGCTCTATCGGGTGTGTAATTATGATTTTTGTGAGATAAACTTTTTCCCATAGGGATGCATTGGCCAGCGCTGATTGGCCGAATTCCGTACTCTGGCCAATCAGTGCTGGCCAATGCATTTTATTAGCTTGATGAAGCAGAGTGTGCACAAGGGTTCAAGCGCACCCTCGGCTCTGATGTAGCAGAGCCGAGGCTGCACAAGGGTTCAAGCACACCCTCGGCTCTGATGTAGGAGAGCCGAGGGTGCACTTGAACCCTTGTGCACACTCTGCTTCATCAAGCTAATAGAATGCATTGGCCAGCGCTGATTGGCCAATGCATTCTATTAGCCTGATGAAGTAGAGCTGAATGTGTGTGCTAAGCACACACATTCAGCTCTACTTCATCGGGCTAATAGAATGCATTGGCCAGCGCTGATTGGCCAGAGTACGGAATTCGGCCAATCAGCGCTGGCTCTGCTGGAGGAGGCGGAGTCTAAGGTCGGACCTGAATGGAGACTGGTGTGGAGCGATCTTAGACTCCGCCTCCTCCAGCAGAGCCAGTGCTGATTGGCCGAATTCCGTACTCTGGCCAATCAGCACTGGCTAATGCATTGTATTGGCGTGATGAAGCAGTGCTGAATGTGTGTGCTTAGCACACACATTCAGCTCTACTTCATCGGGCTAATAGAATGCATTGGCCAATCAGCGCTGGCCAATGCATTCTATTAGCGTGAACTGAGTTTGCACAGGGGTTCTAGTGCACCCTCGGCTCTGCTACATCAGATTGCTACATCTGATGTAGCAGTGCCGAGTGTGCATCAGATGTGTAGTTGAGCAAAACTGACTCAGCACTGCTAAGTCTCTGCATTCGCATAGGAATGCATTGGCCAGCCTTCGGCCAATCAGCGCTGGCTCTGCCGGAGGAGGCGGAGTCTAAGGTCGGACCTGAATGGAGACTGGTGTGGAGCGATCTTAGACTCCGCCTCCTCCAGCAGAGCCAGCGCTGATTGGTCGAGTTCCGTACTCTGGCCAATCAGCACTGGCCAATGCATTTCTATGGGGAAAAGTTAGCTTGCGAAAATCGCAAACTGACAGGGATTTCCATGAAATAAAGTGACTTTTATGCCCCCAGACATGCTTCCCCTGCTGTCCCAGTGTCATTCCAGGGTGTTGGTATCATTTCCTGGGGTGTCATAGTGGACTTGGTGACCCTCCAGACACGAATTTGGGTTTCCCCCTTAACGAGTTTATGTTCCCCATAGACTATAATGGGGTTCGAAACCCATTCGAACACTCGAACAGTGAGCGGCTGTTCGAATCGAATTTCGAACCTCGAACATTTTAGTGTTCGCTCATCTCTAGTAATTACCTGTTATTATTAGTGATATTAAATATACACTTTATTGTGTTTTCGTATGAGACGCCCCAACCCGCCACCAAAAACTCCGCCCCCGGTACCCCCCACCCCCACCCACCAAGCCACAGGGAAATGGCCTACTTGTAAGCGGTCCTTGGTACCAAAAAGGTTGGGGACCGCTGGGTCTTTGCTACCATACACATTAGATAGATGGCAGACTATCATCTAATAATATTTATGTAACCTTGTACAAGGTGCCAAATGCAAACCTGTGGGGTCTGCATTCATAGGTTTCATATCACCGAGACTTAGTTGTTCCATGTGTCCCCATGTTACAGGATACTCTCGTCTGAATGCATTGCTTCTAGGGGAGATTATCTCTGTTAGGCTATATTTACAACGATGGCAGATAATCTTTTAGGAACCACTGCGTCATATCCTGCCAAGCTGTTCTGTTTCGATTGATAGTATGGTGTACTCCATAATACAAACTTGAGGGACCCCATTGTTGTCATTGGGGATGAATCCATCGGTGTCCGTTTATCAGATGGTCTGCTCCCATCCTGCTTTTCATTTTTCTTTTCGTGTAATGATGACTAATCTGAGTCAGGATTTCTGACTGTGAACCCAACATAATACTTCATCCCATTATTATACAGATTTTTTTTTTCTTATGAATAAAACCCCTCTATGAAAGGACATTGCACAAGAACAATGTACTGTATGTTTACATACACGGAATGGTCACTTTCATAGTACTATTTTCACGATCAGAGATTCCCTGTACAGAAATTAGACCAGGAAATGTTACCCTGAAGTGAGCGGTTTCCATGGATTAGTTTGTGTAAATTTACATTAGAGTAGGAAAATTGTTTATCTGTCATCGAAGCTAGACTAATCAGGGCCAGGATTTCAGAAACTCCAAATCTTGTGGGATTTTCTAGTGTAATGGTTTTGAGTATATGGTGTGTGGATGTAAACAACTCCTAGACTAAGGGCTAGTTCACACGGGGCACGGTATGGCGTATTTTGGTTGTGATTGTGACGTGGGAAGCCGCGTCAGAATAGGGCCAAAATGCTCCTGCTATGACTGTCGCGGCTTCCTGCTTCGGAGTAGGCCCAAATGAATGGACCTAGTCCGGAGGGTGCTGCCGCGAGGCGGACACTGGGGCTAAATCAGCCGTCGAATCCACCTGAAGAAAGTGCAGTTCGCTTCTTTTTTCCGTGGGTGAGAACATACCACTCACAGAAAAAAGTAAGCTAACGGTGTACATAGACCTTTATTGTGAGGGGACGGATTCTGACGTGGATTCAGCGCCAAAATCCGCCACCTCTTGTCCCGTGTGAACGAGCCCTAAAGGAATCTGAGAAGGATGTCAAGGATGTGCAGTACATAGTCAACACTGGTGCCTCAACTCGTGTCACAATGCACAACTTTCTGTTCCTTAGCATGGATGGACTATAACAGCAGACAACCAGTTGCCATTTCTGTTTAAGGGAAACAGGAAGGCAAGACAGCAGTGGGCAAAAATTGTACGAGCAGTGGAAATACATTGCCTGGTGAGGAGAATCCAGATTTCTGACGGCGTAAGCCGCTTGATTCGATAAACCTTCCTTGTCCCATGCCAGCAGTTCAGGCTGGTGGAATAATGTGGGGAATGTTTTCATGGCACACCCAGGACCCATTGATATGTCTGGATAATACCTGTTGGTGCAGTTCTGAAGTCCAATGAAGGTGTAACGTGATACAAGATGGGGGTCTATAATAAAGTGGCCTTTCACTGTGTACCATATACAGACGGCAGACATGTTCACAGTTTATTTCTGCTATTTTTCTTTTCTTTTTAACAATCCAACTACTGTCTGTCTCCTCTTTTGATTTAGCATTGCTTGCGGATACTGTTATTTGCATGGATGCTCCGCTTAATTTATAAACAGCAGTTGTCTGTCCTGTCACTCTTTCAAAGAAAAAAAGCTTTTACATCGCTATATAACGCTACTCGCAGCATATCCTGTTTTTGGGGAAAGAAAATAAACAACTTCATGCATTTCATCTATTTAATTTGCGTATAACTGATTAAATCTCTTGTGTTTTTCATTGCAGGCGGATCACCTTATATAGCAATGAAAATAAATGAAGCAAAGGACTTACTGGAGTCTAGTGCAAAACAATGACATAAGAGGGATGAATAATTAATTGGTATTAGGCTCTTCACTGCCAGGAAAGATAGCGCGCTGCCTGTGTCTGTCTACCTGTTAGCAAGGGTTTTTTTTTTCCCTTCATTTTAAATGTTATTTATACAGTTTATAAACATGTATTTTTGATGCCTGAAACCGTCCACGCTTGTCTTTTATTTTAATATGTCATTAAGAAAATTGTTCCGTGGTAATACTACAGCCTGATATGGAAGTTTTGATAGGAACCAGTATGGCGGTCACGTGAACCTTGGATGTGCACTATATTAGCATGGACTAAGCTAGACCTTTCTCTGGAATTTCAGTATTTTTCATTCTATTTTTGTGTGTATGCATAGGCAAATAGACTTTTCTGTAACCTTGGCAGGCTCACAAGAGCAGGAGCTGTAGAAACTTCATCACATTCTGTGCCTAGATCCCAGCTGTTCTTATAAGGGGCCATCAGCCGGCTTCACAATCATCTCTCTCTTTGGACCATCATCTTCATATATTGGATGCAGAGCACGTCCATGTAATGTGGGGAAAAAAAATAAATATGTAATAAAATGTTGTCGTTGCTGCCAGCTTCTCCCTGCAATCAACAGCTAGCGACTGAATAGAGCAGAAAAACTCATGCATTCGCCACAAACAAATTCAACAGGAGGGGAGAGAAATCTATTCATTTTATTTAAAGGAAAATGTCAGAACTGGCAATTTGATAAAATGCGAATTGTATGCGCGGCACATTAGAAATGACACTTTGTAGGACTCATCGAAGACCCCCAGGGCTTTAATAAGCTCCAAGTTCAAAAGATCAGTCTATGTAAGTGGGCAAAAAGACAATGCTTGGCTTCATTATGAACATTCGGCTCTGGCTGTGAGCTGGGAGATGCATAATATTCAAGAAGAAATTAAAGAACAGGCCTACTGTGTTAATGGAATATGCATTGGTGAGCTACAATACCTTTGTTATGTGGATTGTGTTGTGAGGTCAATGAGCCATGTGATATATTGTGCATGCACTGGCCTATCAATGTAAGCGTGCTGCAATAAGGGTTCCCTATAAAAAGCCTTAAATGCTATGTTTCCTGCCATTTTATTTCTATCTTCTAATTTACTAATTTGTTTTTTAATTTAATATTTTTCCATGGCAAATTACCCTTTCCTCTTGCGCTTTTTTAAAACAGATCCTATTATAACCCAGTGTGTAGCTGCTATATTTGTGGACAGAAAAGTACTATAAAAATGTGTCCACATAAAATTCTGAGCTGCTTTACATTTGTAAAAGAGAGTTTCTAGTAAATTCTATGATCTCATTATTAAAGAGTTTTCCCTTCCAACAAAAGACATTTATGGCATATCTTCAGGATATACCTTAAATGTGTGATAGACGTGATAGACGCCAGTTCCTAAAATGACCCCTCCTTTCCCCTAGCCTTTGTGTCATGCTACTTACCAGGTCACAACCTTACTGAGAAGAGTTTCATCTATGATCAAGCTTTGTGGAAACAGAACAGCTCAGAGCTACATGGTTTCCATAACTCTCACAGAAATAATTGTAAGTTAAGGCCGAGGCCCCAAGTTATGGAAAGAGCTGTGGGTTTTTTTGTAGCCAAACCCACGATCGTCTACAAAAGGAATGGGAAATATATAGGAAGTTCTTATACTTCTCCCTTCTACTAAATCTACTCCTGGCTTTTGCTCAAAAAACACAGCAAAATCTGCAACAAGAAAAGGCAGCTTTTCTGCAACATGGGGCCTTGGCCTTAAGGCTGGAACTCCACGCTGCTATAACAACACAGTTTGGCCACGGTACAAACGCTGCAGTAAAAACCATGCCATTTTACAGCACCAGCAACATGTTTGGGATTCTGGATAATCCCATCCACACAATGCAGGAAAATTCTGTAGACTTCCTGTGGAAAAAGTGCTACGGGAAAAAAAAAAAACCTCTAAACGTTTCCGCCACAGGCTTTTCGGTGCTTTTTGGTTGCGTCTCACTATGTGGGACTTTAGCTAAAGACTGGAAGATTATGTAGATAATCTGTTTTCCCTTAGCCCAAACAGCAGCACAAGATGGGGTATTCCTGCCCCTGTGTACTGTTAGGACAGGTGGAACTTTTAATAAACTAACAAGTTCCCTCCCATAAAAGGCCCAGGAGACCTCCCCCTCCCTGTGTTAGTCTCCAAGTACCATACAGCATAAAACCACATATAATTTAACAAGCCAAAGGGAGGGAGCTTTGTGCTGCTGTTTGGGCTAAGGGAAAACAGATTATCTACAGTGGGGCAAAAAAGTATTTGGTCAGTCACCAATAGTGCAAGTTCCACCACTTAAAAAGATGAGGTGTCTGTAATTTACATCATAGGTAGACCTCAACTATGAGAGACAAAATGAGAAAACAAATCCAGAAAATCATTGTCTGATTTTTTAAGAATTTTTTTTCAAATTATGGTGGAAAATAAGTATTTGGTCACCTACAAACAATGAAGATTTCTGGCTCTCACAGACCTGTAACTTCTTCAAGAGTCTCCTCTTTCCTTCACTCATTACCTGTAGTAATGGCACCTGTTTAAACTTGTTATCAGTATAAAAAGACACCTGTGCACACCCTCAAACAGTCAGACTCCAAACTCCACTATGGTGAAGACCAAAGAGCTGTCAAAGGACACCAGAAACAAAATTGTAGCCCTGCACCAGGCTGGGAAGACTGAATCTGCAATAGGCAACCAGCTTGGATTGAAGAAATCAACTGTGGGAGCAATAATTAGAAAATGGAAGACATACAAGACCACTGATAATCTCCCTCGATCTGGGGCTCCACGCAAAAGCTCACCCCGTGGGGTCAAAATGATCCCAAGAACGGTGAGCAAAAATCCCAGAACCACGCGGGGGGACCTAGTGAATGAACTGCAGAGAGCTGGGACCAATGTAACAAAGCCTACCATCAGTAACACACTACGCCGCCAGGGACTCAGATCCTGCAGTGCCAGATGTCTCCCACTGCTTAAGCCAGTACATGTCCGGGCCCGTCTGAAGTTTGCTAGAGAGCATTTGGATGATCCAGAAGAGTATTGGGAGAATGTCCTATGGTCTGATGAAACCAAACTGGAACTGTTTGGTAGAAACACAACTTTTCGCGTTTGGAGGAAAAAGAATACTGAGTTGCATCCATCAAACACCATACCTACTGTAAAGCATGGGGGTGGAAACATAATGCTTTGGGGCTGTTTCTCTGCAAAGGGGCCAGGACGACTGATCCGGGTACATGAAAGAATGAATGGGGCCATGTATTGGGAGATTTTGAGTGCAAACCTCCTTCCATCAGCAAGGGCATTGAAGATGAAACGTGGCTGGGTCTTTCAACATGACAATGATCCAAAGCACACTGCCAGGGCAACGAAGGAGTGGCTTTGTAAGAAGCATTTCAAGGTCCTGGAGTGGCCTAGCCAGTCTCCAGATCTCAACCCTATAGAAAACCTTTGGAGGGAGTTGAAAGTCCGTGTTGCCAAGCGACAGCCCCAAAACATCACTGCTCTAGAGGAGATCTGCATGGAGGAATGGGCCAACATACCAACAACAGTGTGTGCCAACCTTGTGAAGACTTACAGAAAACGTTTGACCTCTGTCATTGCCAACAAAGGATATATAACAAAGTATTGAGATGAAATTTTGTTACTGACCAAATACTTATTTTCCACCACAATTTGCAAATAAATTCTTACAAATCAGACAATGTGATTTTCTGGATTTGTTTTCTTATTTTGTCTCTCATAGTTGTCTACCTATGATGTAAATTACAGACGCCTCTCATCTTTTTAAGTGGTGGAACTTGCACTATTGGTGACTGACTAAATACTTTTTTTGCCCCACTGTACATAATCTTCCATTCCCCCTACGCCCAAACAGCAGCACAAGATGGGAATTTAACAAGTAATACCCCTTCTAGGGAGGGCGATCCTGGCAAGCAGAGGTCAGGATTGAGTGCCCAAAGGACTTCGCCTTGGTGGTGTGCCAGTCTAATCTATAGTGCCTGGCGAAAGTCAAGTGTGAAGACCAAGACGCCGCCGCACAGATCTGGTCTACCGAGAGGGACTGCCTCTCTGCCCAGGACGCAGCTACCGCCCTAGTAGCGTGGGCTCGCAAAAATTCTGGGACCGGCAGCCCCTGTGTTTGAAGGGCCCCTGAGATGGCTTCTCTGATCCACCTTGACAGAGTAGTTTTGGACGCCTTCTTACCCCTGTTGTGACCAAAGAAATTGACGAGTAGGTTTTCTTATCTGCGGAATGGGCCTGTCCGGTCCAGGTATATCCGCAGTGTTCGCACAAGATCCAGACTGTGCATTTTCTCCTCCCACTCCGAGGAAGGAGAGGGGAAGAAGGTAGGTAAGGTTATCGTCTGGTTTATGTTTTCCACTGATGGAACCTTAGGCAGAAAGCCTTGAATAAACCTGAGCTGGACTCTGTCCGGAAAAAAGGTTGTGTATGGCTCTGAGGCCGCCAAGGCCTGGAGCTCTCCTACTCGCTTGGCAGATGTGATTGCCAGCAAAAAGGTTACTTTCCATGAGAGGTATTTGAACTCCACCTCTGTTAAGGGCTCAAATGGAGAGCCACATAGCCCTTGTAGGACCGCAGCTAAGTCCCATTGGGGGTCCGGGGGTCGGAGCCTAGAGGCCCCTTTCTGGAATTGCCTTATGAGAGGATTCTGAGACAATCTAGTCCCCAATAGAGCGGATAGTGCCGAGACATGCACTCTCAAGGTGGCTGGGGACAATCCTTTGTCCAACCCTTCCTGTAAGAACTCCAGGACTGATTCAATGGATGATGTATCACACTGTCTCCTGGCCCCCCAATCCTTAAATACCTGAGCAATCCTTTGGTAACTGCGATTGGTTGAATCCGCTCTAGAGTGGGCCAATGTCCTCAAGACGGCCTGGGACAATCCTCTGTCTCCACGTACGGTGCGGTCAACCTCCAGGCAGTGAGGTTGAACCTGTCCAGATCCTGGCAGAGCTGACTGTTTAGAGTTATCAGGTTTTGGACACACGGAAGCCTCCAGTAGGTCCCTCGACTCATTAACATGAGGTGGGTAAACCATGCCCTTTTCGGCCAGAACGGCATAATGACAATGGCCGAATGTCTGGTCCTGCCTGAGTTTCGCCAACACCCTGGGAATCATTGGAATCGGAGGGAAAACGTATGCTAGTTTGAAGCTCCAGGGTATTGACAGGGCATCGATCGCCAAGGGATCTCCCTCCCGGTACAGGGAGCAGAATTGTCTCACCTTGGCGTTGTGTTGGGTGGCCATCAGATCCACCTCGGGGAGACCCCACATCTTAGTGAGCTGTTGGAAAATTTCCGGGGAGAGGGACCATTCGGCTGTTGTTACTAGTCCCCTGCTTAGTTGGTCTGCCAGGACGTTGAGGTGACCTTTGATATGCACTGCTGACAGCCGGGACAAGTTCTTCTCCGCCCAGGAGAATATCAGGTTGGTCACCTTCATCAGGGAGGTGTTAGGAGTATTTAGGTTCTTTACTTTCTATTTTTCTTACCTGGGGAGTTTTTGGCTGCGCAGTGTCTGGGGTGGCATCCTGGCGCTGCGGGGTTGTCCTGTCGTGAGTATTGGTGCACACCTTCTGACTTGCACGTGCGCACTGATGGTAGGCAGCTTTATCTCCTGGTTGATTAGTCTGTCCTCCCATTTGCACCTGGGAGGAGTGGTCTCTACTCTGTATTTAAACCCATGCCTCCCATGGTTCTGTGCTGAGTGTCGCTTTTACAGAGCTAGGCCTTAGCAGGAGGAGTAGGTGGTGTTCTGGGATAGAGGAAGTTCCGTGGTTGGTTTTTTGGGAGGTTTGGGTGAACGAGTTGGTTTGTGTGTTTTCCCTTCTGTGTTCACCAATCCTCCCTCTGTGTATAATTGACTGTGTGAGTGAATTGCCTTATCCTTTGATTTCTACTCAGTTTCCCTGTGTTTGTTTCCTAGTGTAAGGTTCCTTCCCATATTGGTTTGGGGGAATCCTTTCCCACATTTTTCCTGTGTGCTGCTTGTGTTGTTAGTCAGCGCACACCCTTGTCAGTCCCTGTCAGTAGCAGCTTCACTTGTTCGTTAGGGGTGACCCCCTTTAGTCTCCAGTCTCTAGAGGTCTTATAGGGCATTCCTTCTCCCACTTCCCTCTAGGCCTACGGTATCAGTGAGAGAGGAGCTGTCGGGGTCAGGCTTAGCCTGAGTACAGCCGACCCACACCCGTGAGGCAGGGACCGGGATAGCTAGTGGGAGTAGTGCAGGGCGAGATTCCCTACTGCTATCCCTTAGCCCCGTTACAGCTACCTGGACTGACATAACAGGAGGGAGATCTGGTGCCTCCCTGTTTGTTGATATATTGAACGGTCGTTGAATTGTCTGTCCTTACTCTGACAGCCTCCCTTGAAGGTGGGGAGTCAGAGTCCGTAGTGCCAGATAAACCGCAGTAAGCTCTCGCCAATTGGAGGAGCGAGTTTTCTCTTGTTGGTTCCAGGTTCCTCGTATTAGGGTCTCCCCCAGATGCGCTCCCCAGCCTGTGAGGGAGGCATCTGTGGTCAACAGGATCCAGGATGTCTGGACCGTGGACCTCCCGTCCTTGAGTTGAGACCACCATTCCAGTGATCGACGGGTACTGATGGAAAGCTGGATAGGCTTCTGAAGTCCCGAAGGACTGTGGTTCCATACTCTCATGATCTCGAGCTGTAAGGGACGCATATGCCATAGTGCCCAGGGGACTGCCTCGATGGTCGCGGACATGAGACCTAGGACCTTTATAGCTGTCCTGATTGTAACCTTCCTGGTTCGGGATAGGTAGTGAACTGCTTGACCAATCTTCTCCTTCCGAGGAGAGGGCAGGGAGATCATCATACTGAGAGAATCCAAGTTGAACCCTAGGAATTGAATCCGGGTTGATGGAACCACTACCGACTTTTGCCAGTTTACCAGCCAGCCCAGCTCGCTCACGAAGGCCACTGTGATACTCAACTGTGTGGCGAGAACCTCCCTTGACTGAGCTTTTATCAGCCAGTCGTCTAAATATGGGACAATAAATATCCCCTGGAGGCGCAGGGCGGCTATGACCGGGGCCACTACCTTTGTAAAGGTGGGGGGGGGCCGAGGATATACCGAACGGGAGAGCCGTAAACTGGAAGTGATGTAATCTTCCGTTTAGATACGTGGCAATCCTTAAATACTTTCTGTGTGGAGGATAAATGGGGATATGGAGGTATGCGTCCCTCAGATCCAAGGTGACGAATAGATCTCCTGGCTGCAGAAAGGGGAGAACCGACCTTATGGTCTCCATACGGAACCGGACCTTGCGGATGAATTGATTTACATACCTTAGGTCGATAATCATGCGCCACCCTCCGGTTGACTTTGGAACTAGAAACACGGGTGAGTAGACGCCTTGCCCCTGTTTGTCTAGAGGGACTGGTTCCAATGCAGCCTTGTCAACATATTCCTGCACGGATCTCTGAAGATGAAGCTGCTTGGTGCCCTGAAGAGGGCGGGTCCTCCTGTATCTGTCTGGAGGGGGGGAAAGGAAGCCTATCTTGTAGCCATCCCGTATCAACTGGAGAACCCATGGGTCTTGGATATGGTGGTGCCAGGTGGCTAGATGTAAGGAAAGACGACCCCCCACCTTGGCCCTGCAGGCGAGGGGATCGTGATAGTCAGAAGGTGGATCTTTTCCCACCACCACGGGAGGAACCTCGACCGCCTCTTGGGCCAGAGGGACGCCCTCGAAATTGGCCTCTTGACATGCCTCTCGTGGGGGCGTAGCCACGAAAGGATCGTTGCCTGGATCCTGTTGACTGAGGCAGGTTCTTACCTTTCGAATCGGCCAAACCCTCCATTATCCGGTCGAGTTCACTCCCAAATAGCCTGCCTGGCTCAAAGGGTAGGGCGCATAAATTGAATTTTGAGGCATTATCTGCCTTCCAGGGCTTGAGCCAGAGGGGGCGCCTCACAGCGGTAGACAATGCCATGGTTCTCGCTGCCAGCTTGACCTGATAGAAAGCGGCCTCAGAGAGATAGTCGGACATGAGGCTGATGCTTGTCATAGCCTTCAACAGATCTTCCCGATGGACACCGGAGTCGATGTCCCTCTCCAGATTTGAGACCTCCGACCGCAGTTTAGCGACTACCTCACTAGCCGCGATGCCCACCGAGGCTTGTGCTGAAGAGGAGGCGTAAATACGCCTCAGGGACCCCTCCGCCCTGCGATCCATCACATCCTGGAGGTTAGAGCCATCCTCCGCTGGCACTACGGTGCGTTTTGACAATTTGCAGACCGCTATGTCGACCTTGGGCGGGGGGCCCCAGGAGCTGGACTGGGCCTCGGCCAAGGGAAAGAGCACCCTAAAGCGCCTGGAAGCATTGAATGGACGCTCAGGGAACCTCCATTCAGCTTCAAACCTCTTGACCATGTCTGAATTGGCCCTAAAAGATCTGAGGGAGGTAGATGGAGTCTCCTCAGTAGCCTCCTCTATCTCCTTGGCCCGTACCACCTTTAGCAGCTTGGGCATCTTATCGACCGAGAAGACCGGCTTAGTTGGGTCCAGGTTGGCCTCTTCTGAGGAAACCTCATCCAAAATTTGCAGCGCCTCCATCGGTGGAAGAGAAGGGGGCAATGACTCCATATGCGGTCTCTTGGATAGCTGAGAGATTGAGACCTTCATCTCTCTCATTGACTCCTCAACAAACTCTCTCACCCAACCAACTACGTCACGGACCGAAGTGTCTTCTGAAGGGGGACCTCGGCACCCGCGACAACACTGGTAGGCGTAGCCGTCCGGTAAAGGCACCTCGCACTTAATACAGGCTAGGTGACGGCGTTTGCTGGAAGCTTTCCTCCTAGGATTCTCAGCAACAGAGGAGGAAGATGACATCTAAAGAGAAACATATTGCTCATTATTCCTCTTACCTTAAAGCTTCTACCCTCAGGCCCCACCAGGGGGCATACATCACCTTGGTTCAGTTTCAGAAACCTCCAAACATCAGGGAATTCTACCTTCTGGTTGCCCAGGAACAGTAGGAACCTGCAAGCTAGAGCTGACAGGCAACCTACACTGGGCAGACCAGAGCTAAATAAGGGAAAGGGGGCGGAGTTATGTTAGCTCCGCCCTCTCCACTTCTCTTGCCTCCTACCAAGGCTGGGGATTAATAAAACCCCTCCAGCCTAATATGGCCACAGACTGAGGCAGGGGGGAACTATGTCCCCCTGAAAAACCCTTCCTAAAGGAGGCCCGGGCGCAGATACGGGGCGCCCCGAAGTGCGCATGCGCGGGCCGGCAAGGTCGCGCATGCGCAAAGCAAGTTCCCCCGTGCATGCACGGTGAACTCCGGAAGTTCGCGGCGCACCCAATAGTGCCCGCGGCAGAAACTGAAGATGCGCCGCATGGTTCCCCTTCCCCGGCCGCCGGAGCATCTCTACACCCAGGCGGCGGGGGAAGTGCGGCGAGCCAGAAGACCGCCGGGCACAGTCAGTAGTGCCCGCGGAACAACAAAGATGCGCCGCATAGCATTCCTCCCCCCCGGCCGCCGGAGCATCACTACCCAGGCGGCGGGGGAGCAGAACAGGAGCGGAGCGCACCAGAAAGGGATCCCCCTACCCCAGGTAAGACCAAGGGGGGAGGAGACCCTAGGAAAATCAAAAAATTTTAAATTGTGGGAGAGGAAAGGAGACCTCTCCCTCCACCTGTCCTGGTAACAGGACAGAAAAAAACACAGGGAGGGGGAGGTCTCCTGGGCCTTTTATGGGAGGGAACTTGTTAGTTTATTAAAAGTTCCACCTGTCCTAACAGTACACAGGGGCAGGAATACCCCATCTTGTGCTGCTGTTTGAGCGTAGGGGGAATGGTTCTACATAGTACATTGGCACACCGACCTGACTAAAAAACTGAGACGTGCCTCGCGGGTTGCAGAACACCTCTGGAAGAAAAGCCACTCCAAGGAAGACTTCCTCAGTTACAAAGAGGCAGTTCTCACATTTAAGAACGCACTCACCTCCGCAAAGCAGGTCTACTTCACCACACTCATATCTGCACTCTCTCGCAACCCCAAGCCGCTATTCTCCACCTTCACCTCCCTCCTCCGTCTTCCTGCCCCCCCTCCGACATCACTTATCTCAGCTGACGAAAATTGACACCATCAGAGACAGTCTCACCCTACACCCCAGACAACCCCTCTACCCAACTACTTGCTGCTCCTCATCCCTGACCTGTTTCTCCACTATCACTGATGGAAAAACTCTCCTCCCTAATCTCCAAATCCCACCTCACCTCCTGCGCGCTTTACCCGATCCAGTCACATCTCATCCCCAAACTTACTGAAGTCATTACTCCGGCCCTAACCCATCTCTCCAACCTATCCCTAGTCAATGGATCCTTCCCCTCAGCCTTCAAACATGCCACTGTCACTCCTATACTTAAGAAACCGTCCCTCAACCCGTCCTCCCCAGCCAACTATCATCCCATCTCACTGCTCCCGTACGCCTCAAAACTGCTTGAGCAACACGTCCACTCCGAACTCTCCTCCTATTTCTCGTCCAACCTGCTCTTTGACAGACTTCAGTCAGGCTTCAGACCCCGGCACTCCACTGAAACTGCCCTAACAAAAGTCACCAATGACCTAACCGCCAAAGCCAAGCGCCATTACTCTGTCCTCCTCCTCCTCCTTGACCTCTCCTCTGCCTTTGACACAATTGATCACTCTCTCCTCTTAGAAATTCTCTCATCCCTTGGCATCTCAGACCTGGCCCTTTCCTGGATCTCTTCATACCTCACCGACCGTACATTCAGCATCTCCCACTCACACACCACCACCTCACCACGCCCTCTCTCCGTAGTTGTCCCCCAAGGCTCTGTCCTAGGACTCCTCCTGTTCTCCATCTACACCCTTGGCCTGGGCCAACTCATAGAATCTCATGGATTCCAGTACCACTGTTATGCCGATGACACCCAAATCTACATCTCTGGACCAGAGATTACCTCTCTGCTGGCCAGAGTTCCAGATTGTTTAGAGGCTGTAGCCTCCTTCCTCTCCTCCCACTTTCCTAAACTGAACATGGAGAAAACGGAGTTCATCATTTTCACCCTACCCCGTATGGCCCCTCCACGTGACCCATCTATCATAGTTAACGGAACCCCACTTTCTCCTGTCCCACAGGCCCGATGCCTTGGGGTTACCCTGGACTCTGACCTATCCTTCAAGTCACACGTTCAAACGCTCAACACCTCTTGCCGCCTCCAGCTCAAGAACATCCATTGAATCCGCTCCTTCCTCACCACCGAAACTACCAAGATGCTCGTCCATGCCCTCATAATCTCCCGCCTAGACTACTGCAACACCCTTCTCCATGGACTCCCAGCAAACACCGTCGCCCCCCTCCAGTCCACCTTAAACTGCGCTGCCCACTTAATTCACCTTACCCCCTGATCTTCATCAGCTGCTCCCCTCTGCCAGTCCCTCCACTGGCTACCCATAACCCAGCGAATTGAGTTCAAGCTATTAACATACAAAGCCATCCACAACCTGTCCCCTCCATATATCTCCGACCTAATCTCGCGCTACCTGCCCATACGTAACCTCAGATCCTCCAATGACCTCCTACTCGGCTCTTCTCTCATCCGCTCCTCACACAACCACCTCCAAGATTTCTCCCGTGCATCCCCCATTCTCTGGAACTGCTTACCAAGACACATAAGACTGACCCCCACAATCACAGGCTTCAAGAAGGCCCTGAAGACTCACCTATTCAGGAAGGCCTACAACCTCCAATAACATTATCACCGCACCCCCATCTGTACAGTCTCCCCCTCTCCTTCTGTCTCTACCCCCTTCCCCCATAGATTGTAAGCCCTCGCAGGCAGGGCCCTCTGCCCCACTGTGCCAGTCGGTCACTGTTAGTATTATATCTACCTGTATATTCTGTGTATTATATGTAACCCCCAAATGTAAAGCACCATGGAATTAATGGTACTATATAAATAAATAAATTAAATAAATAAATAAATAAATAATAATATTGAATAGCTCATTGTCTGTAATGAACTTTGCAGCCAGGAACATCAGTAGTGCTGAAACCCACATGATGCCCCTTCAGTTACACCAACACTGACAGCACTGTCTGCAGCCTGAGACTACACATCAGATGACTTGCATAGTACTGTATATTGCCTTCCAACTTCCACCAACTTCATAACTCATCTTTACCATGTCATAGACAGTGATGTTTCCATACCATTTTATGGCAGTACAGATAGATTATATACAATTTTGGTCAACAGACCTTCAGGCCATGTAATTGCTGAAAGGTCAAGATCAGATGAGAATGTGAGCAATAGGCCAGCTCTGGAGTACAGGAAATCAATCACTGTATAAAATTGCTCATGTCAGATCTCAGATGTTACACAGTTTCAGAGCTGGATACATGTGAGACTAAGAACCCCTGGTTCTACAAGATTCCTTATCTACAGTGATTGATTTGACCCAGAGCAGACCTATTGCCTCCTTCTGTTGGGACATAGTCTAATGGTCTTTTGATTAGTATTACCATTAAAATTTGGTCTGGGTTAGTGTCTGCTAGGTGCTCCGATGACAATATTAATGAGGGGGACTCTTTATGGCACTACTAATAGTGGGTGTTCTGAAAAATGTACAGGTTATTACATTATATAGTGGGGTTCTAGCCTTAATGTTGCCCATACATATGAACGGCAATACTTATTTGTATTGTCAACTTTATGGCAGACTTTGCTGACAACACAACCTCGACTGACAGATGGTTTTTACATCTTGAAACATGTTTAACTGTTTGGTTAGGACATAACAATAACTGTTCACCCATAGCGGCAAATGTCTAGAGTTGTATTTCTGATACACTGAAGACTTTGTAAATCCCCTGTACGAACAATATTATATAGCACAAAATACCATCAAAGTTTTGTAGCTTTTCCCCATGCAAGATTTGATATCACATCGCACATCGGGAATGTTTCTTAATGATCTTTTCTTTCAGTAAAACTGCAGTCTGTTCATTCTTGCAACGATACAGCTGTTCCATCACGAAGATGGTTTCTGAATTCCCTGTATCCCAAAATTGAGAAAAAGATACATTTTTCAGGATGTGTAATTAGATTCCAGATTCCACATGTGCAAAGATGTGTCAACTTTGCTAAATTTTGTTACTTACATTATACTCAATAGTGCTGAATGTAAAACCTAACAGAATTACTTCCAATATATATTTAATCACTATAAGGCTAACTAGATTGCCTCGTTGCATGTGAAATTGCCTGCGTAGTGCTGAAATAGAGGGATTAAAACGCAGATTAATCTATTACCTCCCAAATTGGTTCATTAGCTGCCTGTTTAAGCCACCCAGTCAGCACACCCTTTTTTTGTGCTAATGCAAATTGTGGAAATGGCATACTAGAAAATGTAAGTTTACAACAATTGGTAAGTAATAAATGCGATGAAAAATTTAATTAAAACTACTTGGTAATTACTCATAATAATAATATTACAGACTCAAAGTGAATTTGTTCCATTAATTTTACTATTGATTCTGTCAAAGTCTTTGCAGTTCTTTCAGCAGAATCCGAAAGAACATCTGTATAAACTGCACACTGGTGGTTATAGTATAAGGAAGAGGGCAAATCATATGATGCAGCCAATACCCTGTCCACCCCTCGGTGACCCATGGTGGATAACTAAATCCTATATGTAGGGTTTAGCTGTCCGCTTGTAAAGTCGAACATCTTTGTGAATGGACACTTAAAGGGTAGAGATGAGCGAACACTAAAATGTTCGAGGTTCGAAATTCGATTCGAACAGCCGCTCAATGTTCGTGTGTTCGAACGGGTTTCGAACCCCATTATAGTCTATGGGGAACAGATACTCGTTAAGGGGGAAACCCAAATCCGTGTCTGGAGGGTCACCAAGTCCACTATGACACCCCAGGAAATGATGCCAACACCTCTGGAATGACACTGGGACAGCAGGGGAAGCATGTCTGGGGGCATCTAACACACCAAAGACCCTCTATTACCCCAACATCACAGCCTAACAACTACACACTTTACACACTCAATACCACCTCTCTGACAGTAGGAAAACACCTTGAAACATGTGTATTTGGCACTTGCAGTGAGGAGAGCTTGTCACCAGCAGTGAATTTGGCCCTTGTAGTAAGTTGAGGTTGGCACCAACATTTGTTTTGAAAATCAGGGTGGATTGAGCCTCTAACCAGCAGAGTTTGGGCAAATTCATGGTGGAGGGAGCCTCTAAACACCCCAGTTTGGGCAAATTCATGGTGGAGGGAGCCTCTAAAAACCCCAGTTTGGACCAATTCATGGTGGAGGGAGCCTCTAACCAGCCCAGTTTGGGCAAATTCATGGTGGAGGGAGCCTCTAACCAGCCCAGTTTGGACCAATTAATGGTGGAGGGAGCCTCTAACCAGCCCAGTTTGGACCAATTAATGGTGGAGGGAGCCTCTAACCAGCCCAGTTTGGACCAATTAATGGTGGAGGGAGCCTCTAACCAGCCCAGTTTGGACCAATTAATGGTGGAGGGAGCCTCTAACCAGCCCAGTTTGGACCAATTAATGGTGGAGGGAGCCTCTAACCAGCCCAGTTTGGACCAATTCATGGTGGAGGGAGCCTCTAAAAAACCCAGTTTGGACCAATTCATGGTGGAGGGAGCCTCTAAACAGCCCAGTTTGGGCAAATTCATGGTGGAGGGAGCCTCTAAACAGCCCAGTTTGGGCAAATTCATGGTGGAGGGAGCCTCTAACCAGCCCAGTTTGGACCAATTAATGGTGGAGGGAGCCTCTAAACAGCCAAGTTTTGGGAAATTCATGGTGGAGGGAGCCTCTAACCAGCCCAGTTTGGACCAATTCATGGTGGAGGGAGCCTCTAAACAGCCCAGTTTGGACCAATTCATGGTGGAGGGAGCCTCTAAAAAACCCAGTTTGGACCAATTCATGGTGGAGGGAGCCTCTAAACAGCCCAGTTTGGGCAAATTCATGGTGGAGGGAGCCTCTAACCAGCCCAGTTTGGACCAATTAATGGTGGAGGGAGCCTCTAACCAGCCAAGTTTGGGCAAATTCATGGTGGAGGGAGCCTCTAACCAGCCCAGTTTGGGCAAATTCATGGTGGAGGGAGCCTCTAACCAGCCCAGTTTGGGCAAATTCATGGTGGAGGGAGCCTCTAACCAGCCCAGTTTGGGCAAATTCATGGTGGAGGGAGCCTCTAACCAGCCCAGTTTGGGCAAATTCATGGTGGAGGGAGCCTCTAACCAGCCCAGTTTGGACCAATTAATGGTGGAGGGAGCCGCTAAACAGCCCAGTTTGGACCAATTCATGGTGGAGGGAGCCTCTAAAAACCCCAGTTTGGACCAATTCATGGTGGAGGGAGCCTCTAACCAGCCCAGTTTGGACCAATTAATGGTGGAGGGAGCCTCTAAACAGCCAAGTTTGGACCAATTCATGGTGGAGGGAGCCTCTAAAAACCCCAGTTTGGACCAATTCATGGTGGAGGGAGCCTCTAACCAGCCCAGTTTGGACCAATTAATGGTGGAGGGAGCCTCTAACCAGCCCAGTTTGGACCAATTAATGGTGGAGGGAGCCTCTAACCACCCCAGTTTGGACCAATTCATGGTGGAGGGAGCCTCTAAACAGCCAAGTTTGGACCAATTCATGGTGGAGGGAGCCTCTAAACAGCCCAGTTTGGGCAAATTCATGGTGGAGGGAGCCTCTAAACAGCCCAGTTTGGACCAATTCATGGTGGAGGGAGCCTCTAAACAGCCCAGTTTGGGCAAATTCATGGTGGAGGGAGCCTCTAAACAGCCCAGTTTGGACCAATTCATGGTGGAGGGAGCCTCTAAAAAACCCAGTTTGGACCAATTCATGGTGGAGGGAGCCTCTAAACAGCCCAGTTTGGGCAAATTCATGGTGGAGGGAGCCTCTAACCAGCCCAGTTTGGACCAATTAATGGTGGAGGGAGCCTCTAACCAGCCAAGTTTGGGCAAATTCATGGTGGAGGGAGCCTCTAACCAGCCCAGTTTGGGCAAATTCATGGTGGAGGGAGCCTCTAACCAGCCCAGTTTGGGCAAATTCATGGTGGAGGGAGCCTCTAACCAGCCCAGTTTGGGCAAATTCATGGTGGAGGGAGCCTCTAACCAGCCCAGTTTGGGCAAATTCATGGTGGAGGGAGCCTCTAACCAGCCCAGTTTGGACCAATTAATGGTGGAGGGAGCCGCTAAACAGCCCAGTTTGGACCAATTCATGGTGGAGGGAGCCTCTAAAAACCCCAGTTTGGACCAATTCATGGTGGAGGGAGCCTCTAACCAGCCCAGTTTGGACCAATTAATGGTGGAGGGAGCCTCTAAACAGCCAAGTTTGGACCAATTCATGGTGGAGGGAGCCTCTAAAAACCCCAGTTTGGACCAATTCATGGTGGAGGGAGCCTCTAACCAGCCCAGTTTGGACCAATTAATGGTGGAGGGAGCCTCTAACCAGCCCAGTTTGGACCAATTAATGGTGGAGGGAGCCTCTAACCACCCCAGTTTGGACCAATTCATGGTGGAGGGAGCCTCTAAACAGCCAAGTTTGGACCAATTCATGGTGGAGGGAGCCTCTAAACAGCCCAGTTTGGGCAAATTCATGGTGGAGGGAGCCTCTAACCAGCCCAGTTTGGACCAATTAATGGTGGAGGGAGCCGCTAAACAGCCCAGTTTGGGCAAATTCATGGTGGAGGGAGCCTCTAAACAGCCCAGTTTGGACCAATTCATGGTGGAGGGAGCCTCTAAAAAACCCAGTTTGGACCAATTCATGGTGGAGGGAGCCTCTAAACAGCCCAGTTTGGGCAAAATCATGGTGGAGGGAGCCTCTAACCAGCAGAGTTGTGGGAAAGCAGGGTGGAGGGAGCCTCTAACCAGCAGAGTTGGTGGAAATCAGGGTGGAGGGAGCCTCTAACCAGCAGAGTTGGGGGAAATCATGTTGGAGGGAGCCTAGTATTAGCAGAATTGTGAAACGCTTATGGTGGATGAGTATGAGGATGCGGAGGAATTGGAGAGGTTGAGTACAGACATGGAGTTTCATGTTGGGGTGCTTTACACAGGTGGGCACAAAAATGAAGGCTCTATCCAGTGGTGGTTCATTTTTATCAAAGTGAGCCGGTCGGCACTCTCAGCTGACAGACGGGTGCGCTTGTCAGTGATGATGCCACCGGCTGCACTGAACACCCTCTCAGATAGGACGCTGGCGGCAGGACAGGACAGCACCTCCAAGGCATATAGGGCAAGTTCAAGCCACAGGTCCAACTTCGACACCCAATACGTGTAGGGCGCAGAGGGGTCGGAGAGGACAGGGCTGTGGTCGGAAAGGTATTCCCGCAACATGCGCCTATACTTCTCATGCCTGGTGACACTAGGACCCTCCGTGGCGGCACTTTGGCGAGGGGGTGCCATCAAGGTGTCCCAGACCTTAGACAGTGTGCCCCTCGTTTGTGTGGACCGGTGAGAACTTGGTTGCCTACTGGAGGAACTGCCCTCCCTGCCGCCAACGTCACATGCTGGAAACATCTCCATCATATTCTGCACCAATTGCCTGTGGCAAGCATTGATGCGATTGGCCCTCCCCTCTACCGGAATAAAAGACGAGATGTTGTTTTTATACCGGGGGTCAAGGATAGCAAAGATCCAGTACTGGTTGTCCTCCATGATTTTGACAATACGCTTGTCGGTTGTAAAGCACCCCAACATGAACTCAGCCATGTCTGCCACAGTGTTAGTTGGCATGACTCCTCTGGCCACACCGGAAAGTTCAATCTCCATTTCCTCCTCATCCTCCATGTCTACCCATCCGCGCTGCAACAATGGGACGATTCGAAGTTGCCCGGAAGCCTCCTGTATCACCATCACATCATCGGACAACTCTTCTTCCTCCTCCTCCTCCTCCTCCTCCTCCTCCATTAAACGCAGTGAAGCAGACAGATGTGTGGACCTACTCTCCAGCTGTGACGGATCGGATGCTATCCCTAACTCCTCTGTGTGATCTGAGTTATCCCTGATGTCAATCAGGGATTCTCTCAGAACACACAAGAGCGGGATTGTAAGGCTCACCATCGCATCCTCAGAGCTCACCCTCCTTGTGGACTCCTCAAAGACCCGTAGGATGTCACAAAGGTCTCTCATCCATGGCCACTCATGGATGTGAAACTGAGGCAGCTGACTTTGTGGCACCCTAGGGTTTTGTAGCTGGTATTCCATCAAAGGTCTCTGCTGCTCAACCACTCTATTCAACATCTGAAACGTTGAGTTCCAGCGTGTGGGGACGTCGCACAAAAGCCGGTGTTGTGGCACATGCAGGCGTTGCTGGAGAGATTTTAAGCTAGCAGCGGCTACTGTCGACTTGCGAAAGTGGGCGCACATGCGCCGCACTTTCACCAGTAGCTCTGGAACATTGGGGTAGCTCTTTAGGAAACGTTGCACCACTAGGTTGAAGACGTGGGCCAGGCATGGAACATGTTGGAGTCCGGCAAGCTCCAGAGCTGCTACCAGGTTCCGGCCGTTATCACAAACGACCATGCCTGGGCCCAGGTGCAGCGGCTCAAACCATATTGCCGTCTCATCGAGGAGGGCATCCCTCACCTCGGAGGCAGTGTGCTGTCTGTCCCCCAAGCTGATCAGCTTCAGCACAGCCTGCTGACGTCTACCAACGCCAGTGCTGCAACGTTTCCAACTCGTAGCTGGGGTCAATCTAACAGCGGAGGAGGAGGCGGTGGCGGAGGAGGAGGCGGTAGAGGAGGAGGAGGAGGGGGGTGTTCTTCTCGTGTCCCTGCCAGGAATGTTAGGCGGGGAGACGAGGTACACCGGGCCAGTTTGGGAAGCAGTCCCAGCCTCAACTACATTCACCCAGTGTGCCGTCAGTGAAATGTAGCGTCCCTGTCCGCATGCACTTGTCCACGCGTCGGTGGTCAAGTGGACCTTTGT